>NC_136433.1:391433190-392702356 GCF_052849685.1 Lactuca virosa
TAAAATTAAATACAATATATGGTTTAATGTTATTTATAGTTATTGTTGTTATTAGTCAGTTTTTAAAAAATTTATTTGATTAACTTTTTAATTTCTATTATTCCAGTTATTTAAAACATCAAACATTATTTTTTGTTTTAAGATAACAATATAATCTTTTATATAATGTTATTTTTAATTATTATTGTTGTAAGTTATTTGTAAACCACTTATTTTTTAGAAATTATTAATGTTTGTAAAAATATTTTTAGGAAATATTCTAGTTAATTTGGCACTAAAATTTAGGTTTTAGATTTAACATTATAATTTATAATTTGTAACTATTTACAAAATAGTCGTTTGATTTTCTTTAAGTTTAATCGAAACTTTTATTTAAGTTAACACTTTAATACTATATTAAAATTAACAATTTAAATATTTTATACAAACTATTCAAAAGTTGTGAATTTAAATTAAAAAATTTTCACATACGATAACATATCAAATCTAATAAATTAAATATAATATGTTAAAAGTTAAAGACATAATTTCATAAGTAGAAGTCAAATATGTTAATTTAATAATAAAGTTCAGCTAATTTTAGGATTACAATCTATGTTTTGCATTTTATTAATATTATTAACAAATTTATAATCATTATTAGAAAAAATTGAAAAGTAATGAGAGTTTCAGATACATATGGTGAAAAGAAAACTATTTCCTTCATACTTACATGAAAAAATGTAACAAATTCACGAATTTTAATTAGTTATTTTTTTGAAGCTGTACAAAACAAACAATAATATTTAACATATCTAACTAAATTATACACATCACGGTGTATAACATATGATCGATAACATGTATATGATCTAGTATATTTTAACGATTAAACCACAACATACAATGATTATATTAAAAGACTCTAAAAACCAAGAAAAATAAAATATAATAATTAGTATATAACAAACTCACAAACTAAAAGCTATAACATAATAAAAAATCTCAAAAAGTGGTCATAAGACCTCAAGCCAACAAAAAAACATTTAAGCTTGTTTTCTTTGTGAAGTTTGTATGTGATCTCTATGCATATCTTACCAAAAGATTGAGCTTTTTATAGTAAACGTTTCATTAAGTGATTATTAAACATAATATAAGTTATAAAACATTTGAGTGTTAAATCATTATTAAGAAGACTTTTGAGTTGTACTAGTTAAAAGATGGCGTTTCAAATGAATGTAGTTTGAGCAAAAATGCCTTTATTATAAGATATATATATATATATATATATATATATATATATATATATATATATATATATATATATATATATATATATATATTATACCTTATAAAACAGTTTTAGTCAAATGCTGAAGTTTAAGTCGTACAAGCTCTTATGCACTGTTTACAACCATTTTATGCATTGACAAATCATGGATATTGGTTTAGTCAATATTTGTAAAAGTCAAAGAACTGTGCGTATTGTTTCACATCTCTATTGCCATATCTTGACTTGGCCTTTTAGTTATCCCAAATTTATCGATTTTTCAAATAACATCTATTATGACTTCAACACCATAAATTGATTCTCCTTTCTCAATTTACACAATTTGAAATCTACATAAAAACCCTAAACGATTTCTAGCCCAGCCGCTCCTCCAGATCCACATCGTTTCTTCCATTAAACCTCTATCGCTCATTTTCTAATGCTTCGATTTCTATTGGTAAGTGTCACTGATTTCCCTTTCTCTCTATTCTCCTTTTCTGAATCTGTGTTTTTCACAAGCAAGTTATCGACCCTTCGACCTTCTGGGGTTTGATATCTCCTCAATTCCATATGTGATTGAAGATGGAAAGAATGGCTAGCTGTGCTACTTCTCCGTATATCCATTCCTCTTCAGGTCCTTTGGATTTCCGTCTACATCGATGACTTGATATCATATAATTATTAGTTTTTTTTCTTTTCATGGTTTTTCTTGCTTTTGTTAATATTTACTGAAGTGAATCTGTGCTTAAAAAAATTATTTATGACATTGGTTGGTTGATGTGATATAAGGTAGGCAAACTAGAAAGGATTTTTTTATTGGTAGCTGATGATAATGACTTTTGTGAAGGAACTGATGGCGATGAACTAAGGTAAATGGTCTGAGTTTTTTTTGTCCTATAACCTATCTTTACCATGCAAATTAGTCACTTGCTTATTTCTCTCATGCTTCTGTTCTTGGATTGTGGTTGCAGAAGATAAATTAAAGTATTTATGTTGTTGTGCATCTAAAATCTATAGATGATGTTTCTAATTTCCTTTTTTGGGGAAAAAATAACTATATTTTTGATCTATTGTTATAGGTTAAAACTCATGTTGAAACATAGATCCTAACAGAGCAAGGTATGGTCTCACATTCCTATTATGTGTCATATAGCTGCTGCTTTTCTGTTTAATTTTTTATAGTCATACATTATTATGTGGATTTTTGAAGTTAAAGAATCTGATTTCCAGTTTTTGGGTTCATATTAATGTGTTAAGTCGTTGAATCTGATTTCTAATTTCCTGGTTCAAATGAATTTGTTAGATCACTGAAAACACGTTTCCAACAATGACATTTCTTTAATCCTTATTTATTTTGCAACAAAATGTTGCAACTTTCAGGTGTCTACTTCTTTAAAAGGTCTAAGGCTTTTTTTCCCATCAGTTGACTTGACTAGAGGAAGGAGAAGTTTTTTTGGAAGTTAACTATTGTTTGTATTTCTTTAATTATAATTTAATTAGTATATTTGATTTGTCTTTCACTAGAACCTTATGGATTCAAAGTTTTATGAGTTTCAAAATTTATGAAAGTTCATGTTTTAGTAACATTATCGTATTATGCGCAAGTTTTTTTTTATTTTTTTTTATTTTTTGGTAAGAGTTTCATCATAGTCTAATTTCTATTTGTTGATCTTTTTACTTCTTTTTTCTTACTTAAGCATTGTAGTTTGTGTGTGTGGCTATTTTTTGTGACCAAAGCCCCAAAAAATAGCAATTTACATGGTACTTCTCAAACAACACTTTGTTTTATAGTCCCCTCTACTCTGTTATTTCTTTTGTCCAAAAGCTAAATCATTTGCCTTGATTTATACATCATTTAATTGTAGTGAATTTAAAGTTAGCCTATCACTTGATTTAGTTATCCTATCTATCTTTGAATTTGTTGTTCTGACTTAATCTTTTTATGTTTTTGACTTATAATGTTCATATTTTGATTGTATCCTCATATGGTGTAATTTGGTGATCAATTTCCTATTTCTAGATGTCCCGAATCTTATTTTGATGGCAAAAATGGAAGTATATTGCTATAATTGGGTGATTTCCAAAGTACAATGTGTATATATTTTCTAGAGTACAATGATGTAACAGAAAGAAGATGAGAGTAAGATGTTCTTATAAACAAATAAGTCAAAAGTACCTTGCTCTTTTTAGAGTACAATGATAATATAAAGATGAGAGTAGGTATTACAAGGAGAGGTACCTGGTGCTAACCTTTTCGGGCTTAAAAGGGAGTGGTTATGTCAATCACCCAAGTTGCTGGAAACAAAGCTGCAAATCGAAGGCTGAGGGGTTGGAGGTGTAGTTAATTCAACCCATGGTTAGCCTTTGATGTAGTCAAAGTTTCGTTGTCTCTTGACTTTCAGATCCTACTGGTTAGTAAGTTTTTTTTAATAAAAACGTCATAGTAAGGTTTATAATATTCTGAAAATGTATTTTTTACCTCCAGTTTTTACATTCAAACGATGCAATATGTTTCTGGTTACCTTTTGTTCTATTTTAAATATGTTATTTAATTTGTTATGGAAAATATAATAGAAGCAGTCATTATTAGCTAACTATTCATACAGCATATGCTATTGATTTTTGTTTTTCCAATTGTATTTTGTGAAATTTTGTAATGGTTAGTTTAAACATTTTACAGTTTCAAATTATTAATCTTCATTGTATGTTAAGGGGCAATTTTGTAAATAAAAAATTGGTAAAAAAAAGTTGATCTTTTAAACGTGTGCTAAATAGTAGTCTGTTGGAAAAATATTTGTAAAAGAAATCTATAAGAGAAAGGAGGAAAGAAGATATGAACAAAAATATTTTGAGTTAATGTGATGTGCACTTGGTAAATTTCTATTATTTTAACATTTTTGTTAATGAAATTAAGTACGAGTCTAAAATCAGTTTAGCACTTTTAACTTTTCCCTGTCACAAAATAAAATAATCTAAAATGTATGTTGTAAACAAAAAAAAAGTTAAATAAGTTAAAATTTTTAATGTTATCAACGTATACAAAGTATACTTATCTCCTTTAACTTAATTAACTTTAAAAGTTCGTGATAAAAATAAATATATGATTTTTAAGTTTTAGCAAAAAAAAAAGATTTTAAACCAACCACATGCAAGTTATTTAGAGTAAAAATAATAATGATTTTGTAGTAAAGAATTATCGATTATGTATAAGTTTAGGCATTTTTTTTTATATATGAAGTCCTATTAAAACTACGATAATCTATCATTTTTACAGACAATAGTTAGTTTAACCGATTTCGATCGATGCATGCATCAATTTAATATGAATTTTCATCTAAAACAACATTCAACAAAAAGAAATCATATATAATCATAAATTTAAGGACTTTTGACATCTTAATGTTTCAAATTATCTAAATTCCCATTCATTCCCACACGTATTTCATTTTAGTTAGATGCTATTGGAAAATATCATACCACATGATTATTTTAACGTTATTCTACATATAAAGAACATTGCTTTTTATCTTCAAATCATTTTACATCTTCATTTAAATTAACGATTATTCAGTGACAAAACATCAAACTATCTTTAAAAACAACTGCTTGCAAATATATGATTAATATTACATTTTGTAAGTTTTAATGTTGTTTTACTTTGTCTACCATATGGTATACGGGTTATTATATATGCACTATTTATTTTGAAAGGATTTGCATCGTGGAAAGTGTTAAAGAAGCAAAATTTTAAAAGATTTTCATTTGTAGTTTTGACATGAACATTAATGTTATTTTTTTAGTATTTGATGGATTGATAACAAGCTAATAATGAAAAGTTTGTCATTTTTCGAATTTTAGGATATTTTTTTGAAAAAACATAAGCTATTGTGGTCAATCAACTTTTATAATTAACAAAAAAACAACTATATATTTCAATTTTAAACCGAAAACAACAAAGTTTTATATGTTGCATCACCTACCTTTCGCTAACAAAATAAACCCTAATACATTAATCATTGGAATAGATTGTGTCTTACTTTTAATGTGACATGATTCATAAAACAAACTAATCATGGTTCGTCGAATTAATCGTCTCTAAAACTAATTTCTAAAAAAACATATGCACATATCACTTGGTGCGGGGAGATCGAACATGTGTAACTACGAAAGTATAGGGACAAAACCTGCAAAATATACAAAATTTTGTGGTCAAAGTTTGAAACCAAAAAAGTATAGGAGCGAAACATGACACTATATTGTCTCTATACTAATTTCTGATAAAACTATTCGCACTCGTCGCTTGGCGCGGGTAAACGGCTAGTATATATATATATATATATATATATATATATATATATATATATATATATATATATATATAGAGTTAGGTTCATATACAAACTCTAAATATTGTATGAATGTATGACCAATTCTAAACCAATCATTTAATTTTAGAAACTTAATAATATGACAACTATTATATCCTATAATTTTGGAAACTTAATAATTATCATTAAATTTGAATTCCAATATATTAGGCATGTGTATACCATTATTATCCACCTAATTTGAATTCCACAAAGAAATCAACCATACGACCAACTATTGTTAACAAAGATGAAAACATACCCTGTTAACAAGTGAACTTCATAACTTTCATTCTTAAAGAATCGATTTCTTATAAATCATATTTTTCCAATATACTCAAATTCTTGTAGAACAATCATTTTATGGTATCAGTTAGGGCAAGTGTTTTTAAATGATTTTAACATGTTATTCTTACAAATTGATAAATTGAAGCCTCGAACTTGATCGCCGACCTATCATTCTTAATTCTCACTGATGGTCTTCTTGATTACTAAGAAAATCGTTGTATTATATTATTCTGCCAGAATATTAGTTAGCTAAGTGTATATAATTTCTTATTCTTTAAGAATATTATATATGAGCTTGTAATTTATGAAATATTCTTCAAGAAGGAGAATGATAAGAATTGAAATAGAATTATATTCCTGAAACCAAAACAATATCCAATAAAAACTTATTCTTAAAGAATTAAAATGGTAAGAATGAAATTGATTTATATTCTTGGTAATACTCAAAGCAATCTCCAACAAAAAAAAAACAAATTCTTTAAGAATTATAACGATTAAAATGGAAATTGAATTTTAAAACGTATAAAAAAATTAATTTGTATTTTTAAGATTTGATTATTAATAATTAATTTGGTTTTGTTTCCCAAGATACATGTATTTCTCATTTCTCTCTCTTAATAAAATGCATTTATAAGTATTTAAGTGTACTTATATAGTAAATGATAGTCTATATTAATACCATATACCGATGATCACATCCTTTCACTTTTTTCAATCTAATGGTTAAAATTTAGTCACACATTCACACTATATTTGTGATTCACGTTTAATCCTAACCCTATATATATATATATATATATATATATATATATATATATATATATATATATATATATATATATATATTAAATGTAACAGTCTAATTTTTAGAAAAACTTTAAACTTTTAATTTCATAAACATCATCCAAAATAAGTACAAAAATCCCATAACATATCCAAAAGAAGTATAAAAAATCTCGAAAAGTGGTCATAAGACCTAAAACCAATAGAAAAACATTTAAGCTTGTTTTCTTTGTGAAGTTTGTATGTGATTTGTATGCACATCTTACCAAAAGATTGTACTTTTTATAGTAAACGTTTTCATTAAGTGATTATTAAACATAATATAAGTTATAAAACATTTGAGTGTTAAATCATTATTAAGAAGACTTTTGAGTTGTATTAGTTAAAAGATGGTGTTTCAAATGAATGTGGTTTGAGCAAAAATGTCTACATTATAAGATATATATATATATATATATATATATATATATATATATATATATATATATATATATATATATATATATATATATATATATATATAGGTTATAACCCGTGTAAAACACGGTGGTTGAAAATTTAAAATAACAAAAATAAAAAATAAAAAGTAACAATTAATCATAAAATTTAAGAACAATTATTTATATAACACATTGAAAGAATATATTATTAAGT
This sequence comes from Lactuca virosa, assembly GCF_052849685.1. NCBI lineage: Eukaryota > Viridiplantae > Streptophyta > Magnoliopsida > Asterales > Asteraceae > Lactuca > Lactuca virosa. The sequence goes on from NC_136433.1 coordinate 391,440,532, forward strand.
ATTTTATGTTTATTTAAAAATAATTAAATAATAAATTATAAATAATAAGAACATTACATTTATTACATTTTTGTGATAGTTAATAAATAAATAAATAATGATGGCATACCATCACATATAAAATTTGATATATTGAAAATAACAATGACATTAATTTTTTTAAAGTATGATTTTATTTTAAAAATAAAAAATAACTTAATGTAACGTATGTATATTCAAACCATTTTTGATAATCACTATTTTATAAAATATTTGACAAAACAATATCTTTTGTAAAACAACATATTTTTCCAAATGTAATGAAAAATATTTTTAATTCCCATAAACTAAATTATAAAAACATAAATTATGATATTATACATGAGTGAACTATGACAAGTTAAGGGACACAAATTCTTTAAATTAATTGATTTCTACAATCAAAAGTGAAATTCATTAATTAATTAATCACATTCTCATGTAAAATTATTAAAGCTTACTTTAAAAAACAAGTCATTAGTATACAATAAAATAACATATTATTACATCGATCGATTGCAATAAATTAAGAGATATATATAATTCAACTTTTTTCAAGCATCTAATGAAACCATGGGGGTATACACATCAATTCATATGGAAAAAAATATGTAGCTTACAGTACAATCAAAGGCAATTTGTGCCAACATAATAGCATAATTTGTTTTCTAACTAATATCCCAAAACAATTGAGTGACAGATATTTGGCAAGCCAAAATGATGTTTGAGATGTAGAATTTTCACTAACCCTTACTCCACAAGGCTGTATTATATTTCGCAAGTGCTTTAAAAGTAGTTGTAGAGCTAGTACATGTTGGATTAGTGTCTAAGTCCATAACTATAATTGGTATGTACTTGACCCGACTCGGCATGGTCCATTTGGGTTGCATGGCATCGGAACATTTGGATAGACCGTTTATGAGGAAAAGACATTTTGTGACATATTAACATATTATAAGTTCTAATATATTAATATGAAATCATGTTATTTAATTAGTATTGATCAAGAATTAATTTGGACTTAATTTAGTGATCAAAAAGAGACTAATTAAATATATGGGGATTGATTGTGTAAATCATTCATTCTTATATATGTGGGCTTATGATCCAAGATTCCTTTATGTTGGGTTTAACCCATGTGGTGATCCATGGATACTCCATGGAGGTTAAAACCCATGGAGCATAAGGAATGGGTAAAGTCATGAGTTACATGGTGTAACCCTAATAGCCACACTATATAAGAACCCCTTTAGTTCAAGAAATTGGCACTAGTGATACATATTTTGAGGGCTAGCCGATTTGAACATGTATGTCTTCTTCTCATGGTTATTCCAAGAGTTCATGATGTTGTGTGAACCATTTGAGGTGTCACACTTGGGGCACTAGGCTCTCAAGCTTCATGGAGTCAAGCAACAACAAGAAGGTATGTATTCTATCTATTTTATTATCCTAGTATCAATGTTTTGGTATGCTAGTTAGGATAATACCTTGGATAATCATATTTGTATGTATAATAGAGAAAACATAGATCCAAGGTATTTAGGGTTGCATGTACACTTAGGAGTGTTAGAATGCTCAAAACCCATCAGTGGTATCAGAGCCTAGGCTTGTTTTCAATTATACTTGATGCAAATTGCTGAAAAATATTGAAAAAGTCGAATTTCGGGCATTCTGGGCACTGGACTCGCCGAGTCCACTGATGAACTCGCCGAGTCCATGAAGAAAATCATCCTACTCATCGAGTAGGTTGATACACTCGACGAGTAGGAGCCCCTGACAGCATATCTTCGAGTTTTTTAGCTAGAAATGGACTAGGAACATTACCATAAGCTGTTTTTGAACCTATAATCCTGTTTTTGATGTGGTAATGTTCATACTAATCCAATTTCAAAGATAATTGTCAATAGATTCATGTTTTGTATTAGTTTAGTGATTAGGCTAATTACATGAAAAAGTTTGATTTGAATTATCTTGTTCTTATGAGTTGCTTAGATTAATAGAAAAGTTAATTGATTATGTGTTTTCAATCCATTTTAATCTAAGAGTTGATTCTAAAATGTGTTTTTGTAACTTGTCCTCAAGTTATATGAAAAGTTACATTTAAGTTTCATAAAACTCATAAAAGTTGGTAATGGTTACAAAAATGAAGAGTCTTGTCCTCAAGTTATGGAGGTTCAAGAGTCACTTCATTAAGTAATAAAATGTGTAACCTTAATTAATTCCATAAATTACAAAATAAAGAAAAGTTACATTCTTTTATTAGTTTAAAGTCTTCCATAACTTGTCCTCAAGTTATGGAACTTGAAGAGTTTTTTAATTAAAACTAATTTAAACACATAAGTTATGGAATTAATTAGTTTTGAATAGTTTCAAAACTTGCCCTCAAGTTTTGGAATTTGAAAAGTTTCACTTATGAATACTTTAATTCCAAGTTAGCCCTTAGAATTTTAAAAGTTAAAATTCAAACCCTTATACTATTATTATAATTTTAATTATATAGATATGTATAAGATAAAGTCAATCTTACCGTTAGTAGGCCTCATTCACGAAGCCGGTCTATAAGGGGGGTATAAGGTTACTGCCTATAAAATGGCAGTTTAATGGGTGTCCACTCTCACCCACCGCTTCCTTGACTGGTGGAGGGTCGTTAGCCGAACGGGTAGGAAAGGACTATAATTCTCCCTTCATTAAAAGTATTAATGATAAATACTAAGTAACTAAACACTTATACATTCCCAATCTTAGTTACTTAGGAAAATATGAAAAGGTGCTAACCCATGAAATTACACTTTGTACCTTACCAAGTCATTAGTGGAGCGTGTGTGGTTAACCGACACACTAATAAGGACTAGTAAGAGTGGCAAAGGGTAACTTGACTCTATTATAGATCGGTGGAGCGTGTGTGGTTAACCGACACATCGATTAGGTGATAAAGTTAAGGGTACCAAGTCAATTTGCATGGTTATTCACACCTTGTTTGTGATCCTCGGTATCCCAGTCACAAACTTGAGAGGGCACAATCGAGATTCAAACATGCCATTGAAAGTTCAATGTATCTCAAAAGATCTAGGAGTTTCAAATCCAATTAAAACTTAATTATATTTCGTTTTTCATGGTGGAAATTGGTAAATCATCATTTACCTACCTTCAACTATTTTATAACTTGGATTACGGCATCCCTCTTCCAGTTATAAATAGGTTGTTGGGTCCTAGCCTTAATATTTCATATTGGGTGTTATATTAAGGACTTTAAATCAACTCTCTTGAATATCTCCCAAAAGATGATCTTCCCAAATCTCTTGAAACAAGCTTTCCTAAATGAAGATGATGTCCCATGGAAATCATACTTCTTTCACCTCCTCCAATTATTCTCCCTAACCCACAAGTTCCTGAAAAGTTTAAGGTCACTCAAGCCCTATTGGCAAGCAAAGGTCTATGTGTGATCACATCTTGGAGATGTAGTCACATATTGACAAGCCGGGAGAGTTGGGTGTCAAAGTCTAGAGGAAGCTGATGATCAATCACTTTCTAAGTCACATAGTGAGTTCCTTTGGGACTCTTATGAAACAGACTATGACAAGACCCTTAATGATCTTATCTATTTGCTAAGATCAACCTCCTAAAACTTTATGGACATTGACAATGATGACATTGGATATCCGGTAAAGCTCTCTCTTCCCAATGGAAAGGGATCGGCCATAGTCAACTCGGTTGACCAAATGGTAAAGAGAACGGCTAAGTCTGAGATAGTCCCATTATCAAGGGTCCATTGCCAAAGAAAGGGGCATTAGTTGCGAAGCTGCCAAATTTACCTAAGGATATTAAAGTCAATAAGTTTGACTCTACTTCAGGTAAAGTCCACTATCTAACTCTACTAAGTTTCTATTCTGAGATTCTTGATACATGATGTGACTGGGTCACATGTTGATGTTTTAAGAATCAAAGAAAAAAAATGAAGAAACTTAAAGAAATATTATGCTGAATCTGATCGCGTAGATGGATTTCTATCGCATAGTTTGAAGATCGGATTCTTAAGCTACATCTTAGGAGTTATGATATATTGCATAGGATTAGATAACAACAAAGTTTTCATGTGCTTTTGCATTGTAAGGATAGTTTTTCCGCAAAGTTTTAAAATAAAAGAATTTTTTTTTTGATTTTATTTATTTTAAAATATCCTTACAATGGCATTTGTGAAAACTTTTGTTGCTTATAAGATTCATTAAGAGCAAGAGTGGAAATATGAATTTGATTCTTTCATTTATGGTAGTGTCTAAATTTACCAAATAAGGAAAGATTCTCATCACCTAAGTTTCAGTTGGATAGAAACTTGGAATCATGCAAGTTGTATAGCATGATGAATAAGAACTTTCAAGCATTGGAAAAATTAAGACTAACTACTTGTTCACATGGATGTGTGAGTCAAGTAAAGGATCGAGTACACATTCTTGTGCACTGATCAAGCCCACCACAAATAATCGTTAAGACTATTCGTCATTATTTACTAAAATTCAGTAAATATGGTTATACTTACAAGCTTAAGTGTAATTCTGAGACATTAGAAAAAGTTTCAATGTATGGCAGAGCGAATAAGAAGAATCAACTTAGGCAGAAAGATAAAAGTTTCTCAAATCTGAAAAGATGGGAGAGTACTTTAGTATCATGTTATATAATCATCTTAATGATTAAGAGACCTTATCACAATTCATCCTCTAAGTGCATTCTGGTAGCTAAGAAGATGAGCTATGAATTGTTGAAGTGGTTAAATCAAGAAGATGATTTATACTTCGTTCCAAAAACAATTCTTAGAGTTATACTCTAAGATTGTAACTTGAGTGACATGTCTTAAAGAAGGTTTAAAACACTTGTCAAATGTAAGAGTAAAAGTTTTCTACTCTTGTACATTTGAAATTGGTAAGTTGTGATGTTTTGGATAAAACAAAGACCAACTAAGGCCAATTGTGTGAAGTGTTTGTCTTGATTAGAATCCACACTATCTCTTGAATATCTGACAAGAAAGTCTTATATGTCAAGAGGACAGTGGGAGTCTTAAAGGTCTTGAAAGTCTCAAGAACTAATCAAGAATAAAACCTGAAGTTCTTCACTAGCACACGACTTGAGGTTTATAACCTATCGTGTCGACATGTCTGTGCCTATTCAAGTTGGCTTTGCATAGGAGTTCTGAGAGTTCTCAATTGATTGCACAGCTACTTGGAAGCAATGGCAGGCCCTTGAGCTGCCAAATGGCAAGAATTTAAGATTGCACAAGTTTAATCCATATAAGTGTGGATTTGTCAGTAACCTTGTCTTGTGATTATGGTTTTGACAAAATTCATATGGATAGGAACTCATACACCATAAAATCTAAGTGTCATAAGGTTTCTCTCCGATTCATGAAAATGATGGTGAGGAAACACTTTCACTAAGTAGATTTTAGCTAGATAGCAATTGTGATATTTGCATTCTCAAAGTCGTTAGTGGAGCGTGTGTGGTTAACCAGCACACTAACATGGACTTGTGAGAAGTGGTAAAGGTCTAAACAATCGAGACTATGATTACGACATCCCTTTTCATAGTTCTTAAAATTGTTTAGACACACCTGTGAGCTATCTAAGATAAGGTGTATGATATTGATAAAGTTTTATCAAAGCAATCTAGTATCAGAAATCTGAACTTTGGTAAGAAAGTCAATAAAGTATTGATTTCTAGAAGTCCAGCTGATTTCTGATTACATGTCAAAGCTAGTGGGAGCATGAGTGTTATGCTAATAATCATCATGTTAGTGGGAGCATGATAATTATGATAAAGATTGCAAGTTAGCAATGTTAATTATAGAAAACAAAAGTTTCAATTCGTGAGGCTACAGGGGTTGAAAAAGTTGTTTTGCTATAATTAAGGGAGAGGAAATTATACTTCATTTCAATTCTAAAAGCTTAGATTGAGGTTTTAAGTCGTATTTAGTCAAGGATATATATATGAATTTCATGTTGGAATGACTCAACATAAGGAAATTCTATATATGGGTCCATTATTTGCGTTCTAAAATTCGATTATGATTACAGCATCCCTTTTCATAATCTGAATTATGAGAACCTGGCAAATAGAAATGGAAATGTTATAGCAAAAGACTGGTTTAGTCTTTATGTGAGACATCATGACTCGTGTCCCATATACTTCAGATATAGGATCGATTTCATGTGCTATATTCATCCTTTCTAAATTTTCCAAATGCCTGGGGCATTAAGAAGGGAAAAGGTCTAGAACTGGATATGACTAAAAGGATTAAGCAATTGTCGAGGACAATCTAAGGTTTACCAAAGATTGGTTGCTCAAGGACAGTTGGAAGTATAGTGTTAATTCTGGAAGGACCATATTGACATAATCTGTAAGGAGGCAACTCTTGTTCAGAAGTGATAGTCAAAATGGAATATGGAAATGTTTCAAAGTTGGAAATTATTCAATCTGTGTAAGATTAGGAAACTTAATGCAAGAAGGATGTTTCCAAGGAGTTGATCTCCTTGGAATGCTCTGTAATGTTTGTTGTCAAGTCCTTGTGACTCTGTGCATAATCATTACAGGAGGATCAATGCATATAAGTTTAGAATCTAACAGATTTCAGTAAATGGCATGAATTTGGAATTCTTGCATTTGCAGTAAGGATTTGGGACTGTGAAAGAGGATCATTGGAGTTATGTTCAATTGATCTAATTCACAAAGTGAAGATCATAGACAAACATAGTATGCATACTTGGTGTATGGCATGACTAGTGTTTAGAAAACATAGTGTACATGCTTGGAGCATGGGACAACTATTGTTTTAAATTCAAGAATAAAGTTGATAGCTGAAACAGTATACAATGAATAATGTGTAATCATATGGTGATAAATAAAAGGTGTTTTATTTATGTTCATAGGTTTTGATACCATATTAGATTCTATTATTATTGTGTTTCATTTTGCATGTTTTGACTTCCAGAATAACTAGGTCGTTCTTCCTGATTGACTAAGTTATTCAAACTATCCACAGTCGGTCATATGTTGGAAGTAGATATGAATCAAGACTGTCATGGGTTGGCTTGTAGAGGTCTAAGATGTTGGACAAGGGGCTACAACACTCATGAGTGCTCATAAGTTCTGAGTATTGGATTCAACCCGCGCTCATTGGAATCACTTCATGGATTTTATCACGAGTGATCATGAGACGATAATATCTTATATTCTTCAAACCTAGAGATATGAGTTGTTACTATGAGTTGGTTGTACATTGATTACACGAAAACGCATTCGGTAACTCGGTGTTATAAAACGTGCCTTTGTGTATGATTCAACAAGTAGTAGAACAAGCCATATGAGTCGAAGTTTATCCATTCCTTTTACCTTCGGGATAAAAGCGATATCTGTGGGCCCCTCGATGATTTGGTGATGACAAATGTAAGTGCTCGGCCGGGCCTGGACTGATTTGATTTGTTCAATTAGTCAATCGTCATAAATCGGAAATCGGGAAACAACAAATGGACAGAGAGAATGATTATAATCCATGTCTCAGTCCATATGATATCTAGAATGGAGGAATATATGATCCCTTATCTAATGGACAAGTCATTGACAAGGTCAGAGTTCATCTACAAGGTCAGAGTTCGACAGCGGCTTTTGAGAGCTACGATTGCCAGTTGGTTCCTGAAGTCATACGCAATAATAGTTTTAGACTTATCCAAGTGGGAGACTGTTGGATTAGTGTCTAAGTCCATAACTATAATTGGTATGTACTTGACCCGACTCGGCATGGTCCATTTGGGTTGCATGGCATCGGAACATTTGGATAGACCGTTTATGAGGAAAAGACATTTTGTGACATATTAATATATTATAAGTTCTAATATATTAATATGAAATCATGTTATTTAATTAGTATTGATCAAGAATTAATTTGGACTTAATTTAGTGATTAAAAAGAGACTAATTAAATATATGGGGATTGATTGTGTAAATCATTCATTCTTATATATGTGGGCTTGTGATCAAAGATTCCTTTATGTTGGGTTTAACCCATGTGGTGATCCATGGATACTCCATGGAGGTTAAAACCCATGGAGCATAAGGAATGGGTAAAGTCATGAGTTACATGGTGTAACCCTAATAGCCACACTATATAAGAACCCCTTTAGTTCAAGAAATTGGCACTAGTGATACATATTTTGAGGGCTAGCCGATTTGAACATGTATGTCTTCTTCTCATGGTTATTCCAAGAGTTCATGATGTTGTGTGAACCATTTGAGGTGTCACACTTGGGGCACTAGGCTCTCAAGCTTCATGGAGTCAAGCAACAACAACAAGGTATGTATTCTATCTATTTTATTATCCTAGTATCAATGTTTTGGTATGCTAGTTAGGATAATACCTTGGATAATCATATTTGTATGTATAATAGAGAAAACATAGATCCAAGGTATTTAGGGTTGCATGTACACTTAGGAGTGTTAGAATGCTCAAAACCCATCAGTACAGTGATGGCTTCAAACCAGTTGTTCATATCAGTGCCAAAACATGATGAAATCCCAGTAATATACATATTGTTTCCCACATTTCCATTCATTGTGGTCAACTAAAAACCAAAAGTAGAAGGTATTGACACTTCACCTTATATGACTTTTCATCCTTCCAATAATTAACGTCGGTTTTTATTCACCTCCTCCACCTAATCAACACAAACGCAAATCATCATAAACATATTTATATCTTAAGTTAGACCACTCGTCTAACAGTTGGAAGACACTTACTGAAACTCTAGTAACTTTATGGACTGAAATGAAGAGAAAAAAGTATGTTAGTGCTAAATCAGTCCATCGAATGTTCTTATTTCATTTCAAAATATGATTAGTTAATTAGATCATTGTCTGCAATCAAAAAATTGCAATACAAATGATAATTACATTTCAAACCCTTCAAAATTTAAAGATTCAAACATTAAAACCTACTCAAAAAAAGAACTCTACACAACCAAGAACACAAATCACTCTCATTTTCTGATTATACAATTTGGTTCGGTCATTTTATCAAACAGGTGGTGTACGAAAAGAGTTACTGATTCAAGACACCAAAAAACACATGGATAAACATATAAAGACGTACTATTTCCATCAGAAGACTCCCTTTGATCTCCATACCCTTCATATATCTGATTTTTAAATATGAAATTGAAATAAATTTCACCGGTAGTAATCTGAAACATGTATTTGGAAAAGAAAAAAGAAAAAACCCACGGCTGAATATGAGCAGGCATAATAAGAAAGCAGAGAGGGGCATTAAGGAGGGAAAATAAGGTTTGAGGGTGAGGTCGAGTAGTAACCTCAACTAAGTAACGGGGACCAATAATTCCAGTGGATCCGGTGAGTTGCAGATGATGGGAAGGAGAATGGATGGAAATTAGAAGCCGAAAATAGGAGCTTTAGTTGAGATACAAACGTAGATCCAATTTAAATTTGGAGAAGATTTCCTGATTTCTTGCTGTAGCGATAGATATGCATTCCAAAAATATAAACGAAAATATGGTAACCAATGTCACACCCCCGAACCAGACGGCGGAAACGTCCGGGGGCTCGTGTGACTAACAATTGAATAATCATCACAATGAATATACATGAAGCATAACACATTCATCACCAACATTACATAATACAACCAGCATTGTTCACATCAAATACATTGTTAAAATACATAAGTTCTAATTGTTCAGAGTACGATAAGTGATATTACATAAACAAAACCATACACACTTGCATATCTTCCAGCTTAACGATTACCTGAGAATACAAGTTATTTTGAAAACGGTCAACATATATAATGTTGGTGAGTTCATAAGTATGTTTGAGTAAAAGTCTTTGTATCTTTCATAAAAAAAAACCCAGAAAATCCGATATTTTCTGTAAAATGTTTTGAAAATGATGTGAAAATCGAGTATAAATGCATGTGTGAATTTAATCGTTAAAAACTTTTATGAGTGTAGTTTAGTTTCACTGTATTTTGAATAAATGATAATTGTATATGAATAATCTCCCCAGAAAATCCGATATTTTCTGTTCTATAACATCGTTTAGATTTTTGTATCGTTAGTTAAGTCGTTTTGCATTGACACAATTAAAGAATTTATCTTCAAAAGGTTATCTTTTGGTATTGAATCCCTATATGAGCCGTTATAACCATACATGATAATGACTAGGTCGCCCGTCTTGGTATTTTTCCAAATGCCGGTCTTGACTAAGGATGTTGTCGCCCTAGACTGGCCTAGTCTAGCTGTAGCGAACAACTAAGGCGTGGGGGGTCACCCCGTATAGTTCTATACACAAACTCCCGCTTTCCTACCAGGAAACTCTGATTATAACTACAGGCTACGATTGTACACTCAGAGGTGCCAACCGACATGTCTCACTAGATTCTTAACCCCATTTTGTTCTATGTTTAACGTTTACGTATATGTAGTATGTTTTTGTATTCGAAAGGTACATATAAAAGTATTCGACATTTAATGTTTTCGCAAAGGTATAGTTACGGTCATATTAACATGTGAAATTTCCATTCCAAGCCCTATTAGCATGTAGTTGGACCACAAAGGCCCAATAACATGTAAGACGGTAATTTAGGCCCAATAGGCATGTAAATGGGCCACAAAAGCCCAATAACATGTAATCCAATACTTAGGCCCAAATTAACATGTAAATGGGTCGCAAGACCCAATAAACACATCATGGAAAGCATTGGGCTCAATATACACTTAATTGGGCCCTTAGGGTCCAATGGCCAAGTACCGTGTATATTAGGCCCAATAAATAGTTATTGCTGTATTTCTTTCGTTTTGTCTTATTCCGTTGTTTGTTTTAACTTGAAGTTCAATAGATTGTTGATAAAAATCCTATTTTTGTAAAAACGACGTTTTTGTCCAACAATTCTCAAATTATTAAATTAGGCCCAAAGTTTTGTAAAAATGACACTTTAGTCCATAATTTATAAAATTTTGCAATTTTGTCCCAAATGTCTATGAATTTACGGTTTTAACCCAAAATGTTATATTTTCACATTTAAAACCCTGTTTCGCAGAAAAATACATTTTCAGCCCGTTATTGGTAAAAATTTACACTTTTGGCCCAATTTTGGAAAACTTTACATTTTTGGTCCAATTTGAAAATAGTTGATATTTTCACCTCTAAACTTGGTTTATTTACATTTAGGACTCAAACTTTGGCCAAATAACATTTTTAAACCTTAAATCTCCATTTTTCGCAAATTGGGCCCAAAGGTCGTGAGGCCCAAAAGTTTGGCCCAATAAGCTTAAAATTTCATTTTAGATCCTTTTAAAAGCATGTTTAGCATAAAAATACCTTTTATTACATGTAGGACCTGTTTGTCCTTTTAAAAATAGAATTTTCACTTTTTACCCTTATCTTTTGTTTTCTTGACAATTTTGACCTTTAACAAGGTTTTTGTTGAATTCTTTTGCACCTTAACAACGTGTTCACTTTTGGCTTGATAATATGATGTATATAGTGTTGTAGTTTTTAGATCCTTGCTACACCATACTTAAAATTTCGAGATTTACTAAGATCTAACACATTTTTACCAAATAAACTAAGAATTCACACAAAACATGCATATAACACATAGATCTACACATTTTACTTGTATTCTCCCCCAAAAATCATTATGAAAACCGAAAACAAGGGGGGTATGAACTCACCTTTTCTTGATGTTTCGGCTTTTGGAAGAAGAAGTGGAAAGATGAAGTGATTTTCGGCCCTAGCAACTCCCTTGAGTGGATCTCGAACTTAAGAAGATTTCTAGGAGTATGATCACCAAAAACTTTGTTTAAAAGAGTGATCTATCAAGAAGATGGAGTTATAAAACTTGAGTGTGTAAAGGCTTACCAAAAATGATGATTATATTGTGAAAATCCTCTTGAAACCTAAGCTAGATCTTGAGAAATTTGGAAGAAGAAGATGGATGATCCTTGAGAGAATGGAGAGAATTTGGTGTAGTGTGTGTGTGTGTGTGTTGCATTCGGCCGAGAAGAAGAAGAGAGGGAAGAGAGAGATGAGGTGACAAGCATGGATGCATGGGAGGTCTTCACCTTGATATATGTTAGATATTATGGAGGTGGCACTCCAAAGTCAACCCTCCCCCTTAATCTCTTATTTTCCATTTTTTTTGTTTTATACATGGGCCGACAATTTGGGCCAAGAAGAAATGATGGAGTAGCTTGGGCCCATTAACTTTAGCTAGGACATTTGGATCCTAAAAATAAGGTTTTTCGGCCCATTGGGCTCTTGGAAGCATTCACGACCCAATTAGAGTAAAAGAATGGGCTTATGGCTCACTACTGGTTAATTGGATTAGTTATGGCCCAATAAGGCCCATTAGGGTTAGAATGGATCATTCTAGACCCAAATGGTCCAAAATGTTTTAGATTTATGAATTGGGTCCAATTAGGATCCAACTAGGGCTTCTAAGTCCAATGAAGTTGAATTTGGGTGCTTATTGGTCCATTAGGCCCAATAAGGAACTCCTAGTCCAATATGGACATAAACCATGGATCTTAGGACTTCAGACTCTTTGATGAACATGAATGGTGAATCTAAATGTGCATTGAGTGAGATTTACTTAGAATATAAGTTTTACAATAGTTGAATGGTTACACAGGAATAGAATTTCCTAGCTAAAATGCTAGTTGTGACATCATCCCCCCGTTAGAGGGAATTTCGTCCCGAAATTCTTTTGAAAACTAGGATTGTGAAGGAAAGAATAGGTGAGGGTACTTTTGCTTCATCTGGTCTTCACGTTCCCACGTAAATTCCGGTCCGCGTTTTGCACTCCATCGAACCTTCACGATCGGGATGTGACTTTGCTTTGTACGCTTCACCTCCCTATCCATAATCTCGACTGGTTCTTCGACGAATAGGAGGTTCTCGTTTAACTCAATCTCTTCCAAAGGGATGACAAGGGTTTCATATGATAGACACTTTTTCAGATTTGAAACGTGGAACACTGGGTGCACGTTGCTGAGCTCGACGGGGTAGCTGCAGCTTGTAAGCTACTGGACCAATCCGGGCAAGAATCTCGAATGGTCCAATGTACCGCGGGTTCAATTTCCCTCTTTTCCCAAATCGAATCATCCCCTTCCATGGAGAGACCTTTAATAGCACGCGATCACCGACTTGAAATTCTAGTGGCTTTCGCCGCTTTTCAGCATAGCTCTTCTGTCGGTCTCGCGATGCCTAAAGTCGAGATTTGATCTGGACTATCTTCTCGGTTGTCTCACAGATGATTTCAGGTCCTGTAAGAGCACTGGCTGGCGATTTCCCTTTTTCTAGTTGCGTGTCACCCACCTCGGCCCAGTATAGGGGCGATCTACACTTACCACCATAGAGAGCCTCGAAGGGAGCAACCTTGATGCTCGTATGGTAACTGTTGTTATAAGAGAATTCGATCAGTGGCAAATGGGCATCCCATGATTTTCCGAAGTCAATCACACAAGCTCGGAGCATATCCTCGACTGTCTGGATGGTACGCTCACTCTGACCATTTGTCTGTGGGTGATAGGCAGTGCTCATATACAACTGTGTTCCCATTGCTCTCTAAAGAGATTGCCAGAATCTTGAAGTAAACATGCTATCTCGATCCGAGATAATAGATACTGGCACTCCATGAAGTCTTACAACCTCCTTGAGATAGATTCGGGTCAGCTTTTCCATCTTGTAGGATTCTTTTATTGGCAGGAAATGAGCGGATTTTGTTAATCTATCGACGATTACCCAGATAACATCCAATCCGTCTGTTGTCTTTGATGGTTTTTGAGCATTCTAACACTTCCTAAGTGTACATGCAACCCTAATAACCTTGGATCTATGTTTGTCTAATAATCATGCAAAGTTGAATTCCAAGGTTATATTCCTATCTAGCATACATGGGGAACATTTTTAACTTGAATGAAAGATAGAATAACTTACCTTGTTGTTGATTATGATCCTTGAAACCTTGTGAGCCTAGAACCCCAAGTGTGATGCCTCAAATGCTTCACACAACACCAAATGCAAAGGAGTAAACTTTGAGAGAATCTTACACTTGCAAAATCGGCTCTAGCCCTCTTGTTTCTTAGTGTAGCCTATTTTGGTGGAGAATGGGTTTCTTATATAGTGTTGACACATCTAGGGTTACACCATGTAAACCCTAATGTGTCATGACTCTTCATTTCCATGACCCATGGGTTTATAACTCCCATGGAGCATCCATGGAGCATCCTATGGGTGGAACCCAACTTGATAATCCATGGAGCCTCTTAGCCCACTATATAAGATATGGAAGATTTACATAATCTACCCATATATTTAATTTGTTATCTTTTGATCACTTAATTAATTCTAAATTAATTCTTGATCAAACTAATTAAATAATATTATTAATATATTAGAACTTATAATATATTAATAAACCATAAGTGTTATTTCTCTCATTTTAGTTTATCCAATTGCATGGTGCCATGCAACCCAAATGGACCATGCCGGGTCGGGTCAAGTACATACCAAAAATAGTTATGGACTTAGACACCTTATCCAACAGTCTCCCACTTGGATAAGTCTAATAACTATAACTGCAATACTTCAGGAACCGATCGGCAATCGTAGCTCTTTGAAGGTCTCTCGGAACTGAGAAGATGATGATACGCCATTTAAGATAAGTGATCATATAATTCTCTGTTCTAGATATCAGCCAGACAAATACATGGAACAGTGTCTTACTTTGTGTCCAACAGTTTGTTTCCCGATTTCCGATTTGTTTGACAAAGAACTTAATTGAACACATCAACTTAGTTCTGACCGGGCCCGGTACATAGGTCAAAACAAAATCATCGAGGGGCCCATATATCAGCTTCTAATCCAAGAAGGAACATATAAACTTCGACTCATATGTTTGTTCTACCACTCATTGAATTATACACAAAAGCACGTTTTATAACATCGAGTTACCAATGCATTAACGTACAATCAATGCATAACCAACTCATAAGTAACAAATCATATCTCTAGGTTTGAAGACTTATATGATATTACCGTCTCACGATCACTCGAGATAAATTCCATGAAGTGATTCCAGTGAGCGTGGGTTGAGTCCAATGCTCAGAACTTATGAGCACTCATGAGTGTTGTAGCCATTTCCAACAACTTAGACCTCTACAACCAATCATGACAGTCTTGATTCATACCTACTTCCGACATATGACCGACTGTGGAGGTTCGAATAATATGATATACCAAACATAATTATTCTGGAAGTCAAAACATGCAAAAGAAATATAGTAAACGATCGACAAGAGATAGCAACACTTTACTCATAAATAAAACACCTTTTATTCATCATCTAATGTCAATTACACTTTACAAATTTCAAGGTTATCTAACTACTAAATCTAATATCATCCTTCAGCCCTATGCTCCGAGCATGCTGGAGATGCTTAACCCGAGTCAGTCCTTTCGTGAGGGGATCTGCTGGATTCTCATCCGATGATACCCTCTTTGCCACGAGGAGTCCTTCTTCTATTCGATGTCTGATGAAATGGTATTTTCTGTCGATGTGTCTGGATCTCCCGTGATCCCTTGGTTCCTTGGCTAAGGCAACTGCACTTTCACTATCACAGAAAATTTCCATTGGCTCTTTAATAGCTGGTACAACTCCAAGGTCCCCAATGAAGTTCTTCAGCCATATCGCCTCCTTTGCTGCCTTGCTAGCTGCTATATACTCTGATTCGCAAGTTGAATCAGCCACTGTCTCTTGCTTGGAACTCTTCCAAGAAATTGCTCCTCCATTTAAGGTAAAGACCCAGCCTGACTGAGAGCGGAAATTATCCCTATCAGTCTGAAAGCTAGCATCACTATACCCTACAACTCTCAAGTCTTCACTCCCACCGAGGGTAAGGACCCAGTCCTTAGTCCTCCGTAGGTACTTGAGGATATTCTTTACCGCAGTCCAGTGTGCCTTGCCAGGGTTCCCTGATACCTGCTAACCATGCTCAAAGCAAAGGCTACATCAGGTCGAGTACACATCATAGCATACATGATCGATCCTACAGCCGAAGCATAAGGTATTCGACTCATTTCTGCTATCTCAGCCTCAGTACTAGGGCTTTGTGTCTTACTCAATCTGGCATTACTCTGGATGGGTAACTCTCCTTTCTTGGAGTCCTGCATGCCGAATCTCTTTAACACCTTATCCAAGTAAGTACTCTGACTAAGTCTAATTAGTCTTTTACTCCGGTCTCTCAAGATCCTTATCCCTAGAATATAGGCAGCTTCTCCTAGGTCCTTCATAGAAAAACACTTCCCAAGCCAGGACTTAACTTCCTACAGAGTTGGGATGTCATTTCCTATGAGTAGTATGTCATCCACATACAATACCAAAAAGCTAACTATACTCCCACTAGCCTTGACATATACACAAGATTCATCTTCACTCCTAGAAAAGCCAAATTCCTTGACTTTCTCATCAAGGCAAAGATTCCATCTGCGAGGTGCTTGCTTTAACCCATAAATGGATTTCTCAAGCTTACATACTTTATTAGGGTACTTTATATTGATAAAACCCTCTGGCTGACTCATGTAAACATCCTCAGCCAACTTTCCATTAAGGAAAGCGGTTTTGACATCCATTTGCCATATTTCATAGTCATGAAATGCAGCTATGGCTAACAGAACCCTAATAGACTTAATCTTGGCCACTGGAGAAAAGGTCTCATCATAATCAACTCCCGGAGTTTGTGAGAAACCCTTTGCAACCAGTCGTGCCTTATAAGTGTGTACATTACCATCCATATCGGTCTTCTTCTTGAAGATCCATTTGCACCCTACAGTCTTACGACCTGGTACATTCTCAACCAAGTTCCAAACTTGATTGTCATACATGGACTGTATCTCCCTGTCCATTGCCTCTTTCCACTTGGCTGACTCAGGGCCTGCCATGGCTTCCGCGTAACTGTTAGGTTCATCCAGACCTATCAGTGTCTCATCACTGATAAGTGTATCACCTTCCGCAGTAATATGGAATCCATAGTAATGCTCAGGTGCATTCCTAACCCTTGTGGAACGCCTCATAGGTACAGACTTGTCAATTGGCTCAACATAAGTTTCCTCCTCAAGTTGAGTGCTAGGGTTTGAAGTTCCTTCACCACTTGACTCTTGAATTTCTTCAAGGTCAACTTGCCTCCCACTGTCTCCTTGGCTTATGAACTCTCTCTCTCGAAAGAAAGCCCTCCTAGCTACAAAGACCACATTCTCACTAGGTCTGTAGAAGAGGTAACCAAAGGATTTCTGTGGGTAGCCGATGAAAATACACCTCTCACTTCGAGGTTCGAGCTTATCATGAGTCTCGCGTCTCACGAAAGCCTCGCAACCCCAAATCTTAATGTGGTCTAGTTTGGGTACTTTACCAGTCCACATCTCATGAGGAGTTTTGGCAACTTTCTTTGTGGGAACTAGATTAAGGATATGGGCGGCAGTCTCTAAGGCATACCCCCAAAATGAGATTGGTAGCGAAGCTCGACTCATCATGGAACGAACCATATCCAACAAGGTTCGATTACGCCTCTCAGCTACACCATTCAACTGCGGTGTCCTGGGAGGTGTCAATTGTGAGACAATCCCACATTCCCTAAGATAGTCGAGGAACTCTGAACTAAGATACTCACCACCTCGATCGGATCGAAGCATCTTAATGTTCCTGCCCAATTGATTCTCGACTTCCTGTTTAAACTCTTTAAACCTCTCAAAAGTCTCTGACTTATGCTTGATTAAGTAGACATATCCATATCTACTGTAATCATCAGTAAAAGTCAAATAATAACGATTAACATCCCTTGTGGCATGTTTGAAGGGCCCACACACATCCGTGTGTATAAGATCCAACAAACCTTCACCCCTCTCACAAGAACCTGTGAAGGGTGACTTTGTCATTTTTCCAAGTAAGCATGATTCGCAACTATCATCTGACTTTAGGTCAAATGACTCCAATACTCCATCATTTTGGAGTTGGCCTATGCGTTTCTTGCTTATATGTCCAAGACGACAATGCCATAATGATGCTTTATCCAAGTTATTATCATTAACAGAATCAATACACAATACATTATTTCCTAAGTTATCAACCACATATACAGTTTCATACACACCATCACAAGGTAATGCTTTAAAATAAAGAACATTAATAAAGAAAGCATTAATCGAACCAACTTCATTATCAAATGAAAAGGTGAAACCTTGTTTATACAATGCATGAAAGGAAATAATATTTCTTGCCATTTCTGGCGAATAACAACATTTATTCAAATCTAAACTAAACCCACTACTTAGCGATAAAGTATAAAATCCAATCTTGGTGACAGGTAAAGCTTTCCTATTCCCCATGATTAAGTTTATTCTTCCATGCTCCACATTCTCACTTCTTCTTAGTCCCTGCAAATCAGAACAGATATGAATACCACAACCGATATCAAGGACCCAAGAGTTAGAATGGGGTGAGTTATTAGATAAGATAGTGTAAATACCTGCATGGTTGGGTTTAACTTTCCCATCCTTCACATCTTGCTGGTACTTTGGGCAGTTTCGCTTCCAATGTGACTTTTCATGGCAATAGAAGCATTCAGCCTCTTTAGGGTCAGAAGAAGGAGTGACAAAACCTTTCTTGGTTCCACTTGAAGAAGAGCCATCAAGGGTCCTAGCCTTGGTACCCTTCGAAGAGCTCTTCCTCTTCTTCCCTCTACCTTTCCCGATTGCCAAAACCGGGGCGGAGTTTGGAGTAGGAGTGTTAACAACCGACTTACCCTTAAGACCTGTTTCTGCGGTCTTGAGGAGTCCCTGAAGTTTGCTGAGTGTGACCTCTTCCTTATTCATGTGATATGTCATGCGGAATTGATCATAGCACGATGGTAAGGAGTGCAAAATGATATCTATTGCAAGCTCCTCAGGGAAGTTCACATTAAGCTTCAGCAACCGATCCACATACCTTTGCATTTTCTGCATGTGGCTCGTGACGGATTCCCCGTCCTTCATCATGGTTGTTATGATAGAGCATATGATTTCATACCTCTCTTGTCGTGCACTTTGATGGTATCTTTCCATCAGATCTTGGTGCATTTCAAAAGGGTAGAAGTCCTCATAGGACTTTTGGAGTTCCGCTGTCATGGTGGCCAACATGATGCATGCCACTTTTGTAGCATCCCTTTCATGTGCCCGGAAGTCAGCGATCTCCTGGGGAGTTGCAGTGGTCTCATCAATCTCCTTAAGCTCCTTGTCAAGGACATATTCTTTGTCCTCGTAGCGGGTAATCATCCTGATGTTTCTGATCCATTCATTGAAGTTGGATCCATCAAAAGTGACTTTCCCACACAAGTTCATAAGGGTAAAGGAGCCATTAGGATTAGAGCCAGAAGCAACATTGTTTGAAGACATCTGAAAGAAGAGAACAAGATTAGTTTAGATATTAAGAGAGTCCTTAATAAAACACCCAAATGTAATATTAAGGCTAGGATCCAATCACAATATATTATAACTTAGAAGAGGTATGCCGTAATCCAAGCTATAACATATTTGAAAGGTAGGTGAATGACGATTCACCAATTTCCACAATGAAAAACGAAATATAAATATTAGGTTTTTAATTGGTTCTTAGAAATTCCTAGATTCTTTTGAGATTCAATGAACTTTTCAAAGGCATGTTTCAATCTCGAGTGTGCCCTCCAAGTTTTGTGACTGGGATACCGAGGATCACAAAACGAGGTGTGAAGTAACCATGCAAATCACTTGGTACACTCAATGTTTATTACTCAATCGATGTGCCGGTTAACCACACGAGCTCCACCGACCTATAATAAACTTTAAGTCACCCTTTACCTACCTTGTTAAGTCCAAGTTAGTGTGCCGGTTAACCACACGAGCTCCACTAACGACTTAAACAAAGTGTAAAGTGTAATTTCATGGATTAGCACCTTATTCACATTTTCCTAAAGTAACTAAGATTGGGAATTTAATAAAAGCGTTTAGTTACTTTATAATATTCATCATACTTTTAATGAGAATTTATAAGTCCTTGTGCTACCCGTTCGGCTAACGACCCTCCACCGATCAAGGAAGCGGTGGGTGAGAGTGGACACCCATTAAGTTGCCATTTTATAGGCAACAACCTTATACCCCCCTTATAGACCGGCTTCGTGACTGAGGCATACTAGCGGTAAGACGACTTGACGTTATACATATATATATTAGTAACTTATAATATTATAAGTATAAGGGTTGAATTTTAACTTTTAAAATTCTAAGGGTTGGAACTAAAGTTTTAATCAAGACTTTACATGTTCCAAAACTTGAGGGCAAGTTTTGTAAACTTCCAAAACTTTTCATTTCTTATAACTTATGAATTAATTGAGTAATAAAAATGAAGACTCTTCATTTTTATAACTCTTGTGTTCTTTTAATGGCTTTAATAAAAGTGAGACTTTTGGTTTTCCATAACTTGAGGACAAGTTATGGACTCCATTAAAACACATTATGATCATGAATTAAACTACCATGAAGGTTACAAACAATTCCTATGATCATCTAATCTTCATAAGTTCAAGAACATGAATATGAACACTTTCAAGAATCAAAAAATTACACTTAAAAAAACTTGTAATTTTAATAATTGCCATTGTAAATGGATTAGCATAAACATTACACCATCTAAAACAAGCTTTAAAACATCAAAACAGTTTAGGGTAATGTTTCTAGTCCATTTCCAGCAACAAATGTGCAAACTTTCATACGAGCAGAAAACATAAAAACGATTTTTTTTCAAGCTGTTTGCACAGAAAAAAAAAACAACAAACAAACCTAGTCTCTGATACCACTGATGGGTTTTGAGCATTCTAACACTTCCTAAGTGTACATGCAACCCTAATAACCTTGGATCTATGTTTGTCTAATAATCATGGAAAGTTGAATTCCAAGGTTATATTCCTATCTAGCATACATGGGGAACATTTTTAACTTGAATGAAAGATAGAATAACTTACCTTGTTGTTGATTATGATCCTTGAAACCTTGTGAGCCTAGCACCCCAAGTGTGATGCCTCAAATGCTTCACACAACACCAAATGCAAAGGAGTAAACTTTGAGAGAATCTTACACTTGCAAAATCGGCTCTAGCCCTCTTGTTTCTTAGTGTAGCCTATTTTGGTGGAGAATGGGTTTCTTATATAGTGTTGACACATCTAGGGTTACACCATGTAAACCCTAATGTGTCATGACTCTTCATTTCCATGACCCATGGGTTTGTAACTCCCATGGAGCATCCTATGGGTGGAACTCAACTTGATAATCCATGGACCCTCTTAGCCCACTATATAAGATATGGAAGATTTACATAATCTACCCATATATTTAATTAGTTATCTTTTGATCACTTAATTAATTCTAAATTAATTCTTGATCAAACTAATTAAATAATATTATTAATATATTAGAACTTATAATATATTAATAAACCATAAGTGTTATTTCTCTCATTTTAGTTTATCCAATTGCATGGTGCCATGCAACCCAAATGGACCATGCCGGGTCGGGTCAAGTACATACCAGAAATAGTTATGGACTTAGACACCTTATCCAACAGTCTTTGGGAATTTAGTCACGAAGTCCATAGTAATCCTTTCCCATTTCCACTCGGGTATCACTGGTTGTTGTAGTAGTCCCGAGGGCTTTTGATATTCTACTTTCACCTTGGCGCAAGTAAGGCACTTGCCCACGAAAGTGGCTATCTCTGCCTTCATATTAGGCCACCAATATTGCTGCTTGATATCCAAATAAATTTTATCTGACCCCGGATGAATAGAATATCGCGTCTTGTGAGCCTCATGCATGACTTTCTCTCTGAATCCCCCAATTTTAGGAACCCGAATTCTATTCATGAAGTAGTGGGTTCCATCGTCTCTAGCTTTGAGCTCCTTCTCCATTCCTCGTAGCGATTCACTCGCGACATTCTCTGGCTTCAATGCGTCCAATTGAGCTTCCTTGATCTGTGAAGCTAGATGCGATTGGATGGTGATTGACAGAGTCTTCACACGACGATTTGAATACTTCTTTCTGCTCAGGGCATCGGCTACCACGTTAGCCTTGTTGGGATGGTATTTGATCTCACACTCATAATCGTTTAACAACTTAACCCATCTCCGTTGCCACATGTTTAGTTCCTTTTGATTTAGAATGTGTTGGAGGCTCTTGTGGTCTGTAAAGATGGTGCACTTGGTACCATATAGGTAGTGCCTCCAAATTTTCAAGGCGAAGACCACCGCCCCCAGTTCGAGATCGTGCGTGGTATAATTTACTTCATGTGTTTTCAGTTGTCTGGATGCATAAGCAATTACCTTCTCTCGTTGCATGAGGACACAACCTAAACCTTGATTCGAAGCATCACAGTAAACTATGAAGTCTTTAGTTCCCTTCGGTAAGGATAGCACTGGAGCACTACAGAGGGCTTGGTTCAAGGTTTGGAAGGCAAACTCTTGCTTTTCGGTCCATTTGAAGGGTACGCCTTTTTGGGTTAACGTGGTGAGGGGTTTGGCTATCTTGGAAAAGTTCTGAATGAATCTTCGGTAGTAGCCGGCAAGACCCAAGAATTGGCGAATTTCTGTTGGCGTTGACGGAATTCCCAATTTTCGATTGCTTTGATCTTGGAGGGGTCCACATGTATTCCTTCCTGACTGATTACATGGCCCAGGAAGTTCACACTACGGAGCCAGAACTCGCACTTGGAGAGTTTCGCATACAACTTTTCGGCTCGCAGGGTTTCTAAGATCTGTCGGAGGTGTTGGCTTTGATCTTCTTCACTTCGAGAGTATACGAGAATATCATCAATGAAGACGATGACGAATTTGTCAAGGAATGGGCGACAGACTCGGTTCATGAGGTCCATAAATGCAGCGGGGGCATTTGTTAGACCGAAGGGCAGTATGACGAATTCGTAATGACCGTATCGAGTTCGGAAAGCAGTTTTAGGAATGTCCTCATCTCGGACTTTGAGTTGATGATAATCGGATCTCAGATCTATCTTTGAAAAGTAACTAGCTCCTTGAAGCTGGTCAAATAAATCATCGATTCGTGGAAGTGGATACCGGTTTTTGATTGTGAGTTTGTTTAATTCCCTATAGTCGATGCACATCCTGAAGGATCCGTATTTCTTTTTAACGAAAAGAACCGGAGCTCCCCACGGCGAGAAGCTGGGTCTGATGAATCCTTTCTCCAGGAGTTCGCCCAGTTGGCTTGATAATTCTTGTATTTCTGCAGGAGCCAACCTATAGGGTGATTTGGCGATTGGAGTGCCTCCAGGCACTAGGTCGATTCGGAATTCGATTTGTCGTTCTGGGAGTATTCCTGGAATATCTTCTGGAAACACGTCCGGGAAGTCACACGCCACTGGGATGTTGTGAATGCTCGCTTCCTCTTTAGTTTTATCCACCACGTGAGCAAGGAAGGCGTAGTTCTTCTTTTGTAAACACTTTTGCGCCTTGATACTCGAGATGAGACGAAGATTTGCGCCGGGTTTATCTCCGTAGATTATTAGGGTTTCATGGTTAGGAAGATGAAGGCGAACGGCCTTCTCGTGAAACATAATATCGGCATGATGGGGGCTTAACTAATCCATGCCGATGATCACATTGAAACTCCTAATATTTACAGGCATTAAGTCTATTTGGAAGGTGTGATTGTTTAGAGTTAGTGTACACCCTACATAGATATCCTTAGTTGATTTAGTCTTCCCATTAGCCATTTCCACCGTGAAGGCTTCATTAAGCTTTTGGGGTTATTGTTTTAGTAAGTTTTTGAACTTATTACTAACAAAACTTCGTTCCGCCCCACTATCAAATAGGATGCATGCATACGAGTTGTTAAGTAGGAACGTACCGGTGACAACGACTGGGTCCTGTACTGCTTCACCCTGACCCATTCTCAGCACTCACCCTGCTGCTCCTGCCCCTTGATTGTTCGCGTTGGGGTAGTTTCGCCTGAAATGCCCGATCTTCCCACATCCGTAACAGGTATAGCTAGCTCCAGCATTGGTGTTATTGTTGTTGTTTGTCATCTGGTTCTGTGGGAGCTGAGTCCTACAATGCTTTGCTGTATGGCCCTTCCGGTTGCACCTTGTGCAACTCATCTCTCTACATTCTCCATGATGGTGGAAGTTGCATTTGCCACACTTGGGAAGATTTCTTGAGTACTGCTTGGAAGCATTTGGCGTGGTTGAGGCTGGAGCATGTGGTGTGGTGGTAGCTTGTGTTGCAGCATGGACAGACACCGTTTGTTGCTTCTTAGACGATTCCGAGTTTTGCTTCCCCCTTCTCTTGTTGTTTCTCCCCTTCTTGTTATCTTCTTCCTTCTTAACTTCCGCTTCCACTGTCTTGGAACCCTTCTTATTGCCATGATCGTACAGTTTCTTGGCCAGCCTCTTGGTGCTATCAAATGTCTCAGGGTTTGCCGCAATGACATTCCCTTGGATAGGTGCAGTCAATCCCCAGATAAACCTCTCAATCTTTTTCCCTTCCGAGGTGATCATCCCGGGACACGGAAGAGATAACTCACTAAACCGGGATATGTATGCGTCAATGTTGAAGTTTTGAACTGTGAGGTTCCATAACTCTTGTTCCATCTTCTGAATCTCACCTCTAGGATAGTATTATGCTAACAACATCTCCTTCAGCTCTTCCTAGGGTATCGCGTTTTCCACTGGGAGTGTCATGGCCTCTACGTGGCCATTCCACCAGGAAAGGGCTTGGTCAATGAATGTGCAGGCTGTGAACTTGACCTTACACTCATCCGGAGATCGGCAGATTTCGAAGACAGACTCTACTTTCTCGATCCATCGCTTAAGGGCTATCACACCTCCTGTCCCGTTAAAGGTCCGAGGTTTGGTGTTGGCGAAGTCCTTGAAGGTGCATGCTCGTGCGACTCCGTGGTTTGTCCCTTGATTGGTGCTCCCGGCTCCCTGCCCGTTGCCTTCTTCGTTGTTTCCATTGCGAATCTGCGCAAGTGTCGCAGTGACCGCAGCGGACACTGCTGCCTGGAATGCAACTGAGTTTATCTCATGTGGGGTCGGTGTTGCGTTGTTTCCGCGGTTGGGTCTTTGAGACATCTTTTTGTCATGGAATGGAAGGATGTTGAGTGCCTATTGATTTGTGATTTTGTGATCCTATAGACTAGGGGCATAGTGTGTGTATTCGTGTAATTTCATGCGTCAACATAAAACAAGAAAGTAAAACAGATAGCAGATAACAAGGTCATGATAAAACATAAAGCAATTTCATTAATACTAATAGTTTTGATGCATGAAAATTTTCCAGATGGCATACAGTACATAGAACTATAAAATCTGACAGCATGACGACCCTATGAGTAGTGTAATCACTTAAACATAGAGTCGATAGTACATGGCATAGTACGCCTAAGAAAGACCTAATACTACTGAGGTACACCACCGATCCTGATCATACTAAGAAGTGTCTAAGGGT
This sequence comes from Lactuca virosa, assembly GCF_052849685.1. NCBI lineage: Eukaryota > Viridiplantae > Streptophyta > Magnoliopsida > Asterales > Asteraceae > Lactuca > Lactuca virosa. The sequence continues at coordinate 391,466,121 of NC_136433.1, forward strand.
AACAGTGAAGTCATATCCCAAAATGCTGCCGAAGATTGGTGATCTCTGCTTCCGGAGAACGATCCTCACCAACGGGGTCTGCTGGTGGAGTAGGGTGGTCCTGGTGTGTCTCATCGGTAGGTGGTTCGACAGGGGCCTCATTCATGTCCCTCTCTTCCTCCATGTCCTCATCAGTCCCCTCGAACTCGTAGTCGGTATCGGTGTACTCGTCGGGCCCGATGTCATGGGCTCCTCCCTGTTCCTCTTCGGGTTCCTCTTCAGGTTCCTCGTCGGATTCCTCTAGCCATCCGTTATTTCCCTGATTGGGAAAGTAGGGATCTCCCGGGAGGTGGAAACTAGCCATACTGACTACATGAGAGTGCATAAATAAATCACGTTTTGAATATTTCCTATAGTATATTTTTAGTTATTTATGTTTTGGGTTCCCTAGAGTTATTGGAGAGCGAGGAAGGCTTTTGGATTCATTTCCCGCTATGATTACCCCCGAACACATGTTGGTCATATTCTGAATAAATATAGTTGATCAGTCTATATTTATCCCTAATATGACTACATAACTGCCCAGGTTAAATCATGGTGTTCAATTTCCTCCAGAAGCTTTTATTAGATGTTGTTAGATTATTATCCTAGTATGCGCACATAAGTGTGAGATTTTTATCCCTAATATGACTACATAACTGCCCATTGTGTTTATAGTTGCATATCATGTATGGTTAGATATGCTAGTTCACTATAAACATTGCTCTGATACCAACCTGTCACACCCCCGAACCAGACGGCGGAAACGTCCGGGGGCACGTGTAACTAACAATTGAATAATCATCACAATGAATATACATGAAACATAACACATTCATCACCAACATTACATAATACAACCAACATTGTTCACATCAAGTACATTGTTAAAATACATAAGTTCTAATTGTTCAGAGTACGATAAGTGATACTACATAAACAAAACCATACACACTTGCATATCTTCCAGCTTAACGATTACCTGAGAATACAAGTTATTTTGAAAACGGTCAACATATATAATGTTGGTGAGTTCATAAGTATGTTTGAGTAAAAGTCTTTGTATCTTTCATAAAAAAAAACCCAGAAAATCCGATATTTTCTGTAAAATGTTTAGAAAATGATGTGAAAATCGAGTATAAATGCATGTGTGAATTTAATCGTTAAAAACTTGTATGAGTATAGTTTAGTTTCACTGTATTTTGAATAAATGATAATTGTATATGAATAATCTCCCCAGAAAATCTGATATTTTCTGTTCTATAACATCGTTCAGATTTTTGTATCGTTAGTTAAGTCGTTTTGCATTGACACAATTAAAGAATTTATCTTCAAAAGGTTATCTTTTGGTATTGAATCCCTATATGAGCCGTTATAACCATACATGATAATGACTAGGTCGCCCGTCTTGGTATTTTTCCAAATGCCGGTCTTGACTAAGGATGTTGTCGCCCTAGACTGGCCTAGTCTAGCTGTAGCAAACAGCTAAGGCGTGGGGGGTCACCCCGTATAGATCTATACACAAACTCCCGCTTTCCTACCAGGAAAATCTGATTATAACTACAGGCTACGATTGTACACTCAGAGGTGCCAACCGACATGTCTCACTAGATTCTTAACCCCATTTTGTTCTATGTTTAACGTTTACGTATATGTAGTATGTTTTTGTATTTGAAAGGTACATATAAAAGTATTCGACATTTAATGTTTTCGCAAAGGTATAGTTACGGTCATATTAACATGTGAAATTTCCATTCCAAGCCATATTAGCATGTAGTTGGACCACAAAGGCCCAATAACATGTAAGAGGGTAATTTAGGCCCAATAGGCATGTAAATGGGCCACAAAAGCCCAATAACATGTAATCCAATACTTAGGCCCAAATTAACATGTAAATGGGTCGCAAGACCCAATAAACACATCATGGAAAGCATTGGGCTCAATATACACTTAATTGGGCCCTTAGGGTCCAATGGCCAAGTACCGTGTATATTAGGCCCAATAAATAGTTATTGCTGCATTTCGTTCATTTTGTTTTATTCCGTTGTTTGTTTTGACTTGAAGTTCAATAGATTGTTGATAAAAATCCTCTTTTTGTAAAAACGACGTTTTTGTCCAACAATTCTCAAATTATTAAATTAGGCCCAAAGTTTTGTAAAAATGACACTTTAGTCCATAATTTATAAAAGTTTGCAATTTTGTCCCAAATGTCTATGAATATACGATTTTAACCCAAAATGTTATATTTTCACATTTAAAACCCTGTTTCGCAGAAAAATACATTTTCAGCCCCTTATTGGTAAAAATTAACACTTTTGGCCCAATTTTGGAAAACTTTACATTTTTGGTCCAGTTTGAAAATAATTAATATTTTCACCTCTAAACTTGGTTTATTTACATTTAGGACTCAAACTTTGGCCAAATAACATTTTTAAACCTTAAATCTCCATTTTTTTCGCAAATTGGGCCCAAAGACCGTGAGGCCCAAAAGTTTAGACCAATAAGCTTAAAATTTCATTTTTGACCCTTTTAAAAGCATGTTTAGCCTAAAAATACCTTTTATTACATGTAGGACCTGTTTGGCCCTTTTAAAAACAGAATTTTCACTTTTTACCCTTTTCTTTTGTTTTCTTGACATATTTGACCTTTAACAAGGTTTTTGTTGAATTCGTTTGCACCTTAACCACGTGTTCACTTTTGGCTTGATAATATGATGTATATAGTGTTGTATTTTTTAGATCCTTGCTACACCATACTTAAAATTTTGAGATTCACTAAGATCTAACACATTTTTACCAAATAAACTAAGAATTCACACAAAACATGCATATAACACATAGATCTACACATTTTACTTGTATTCTCCCCCAGAAATCATTATGAAAACTGAAAACAAGGGGGGTATGAACTCACCTTTGCTTGATGTTTCGGTTTTTGGAAGAAGAAGTGGAAAGATGAAGTGATTTTCGGCCTTAGCAACTCCCTTGAGTGGATCTCGAACTTAAGAAGATTTCTAGGAGTATGACCACCAAAAACTTTGTTTAAAAGAGTGATCTATCAAGAAGATGGAGTTATAAAACTTGAGTGTGTAAAGGCTTACCAAGAATGATGATTATCTTGTGAAAATCCTCTTGAAACCTAAGCTAGATCTTGAGAAATTTGGAGGAAGAAGATGGATGATCCTTGATAGAATGGAGAGAATTTGGTGTAGTGTGTGTGTGTGTGTTGCATTCGGCCGAGAAGAAAAAGAGAGGGAAGAGAGAGATGAGGTGACAAGCATGGATGCATGGGAGGTCTTCACCTTGATATATGTTGGATATTATGGAGGTGACACTCCAAAGTCAACCCTCCCCCTTAATATCTTATTTTCCCTTTTTTTTATACATGGGCCGACAATTTGGGCCAAGAAGAAATGATGGAGTAGCTTGGGCCCATTAACTTTAGCTAGGACATTTGGATCCTAAACATAAGGTTTTTCGGCCCATTGGGATCTTGGAAGCATTCACGGCCCAATTAGAGTAAAAGAATGGGCTTATGGCTCACTACTGGTTAATTGGATTAGTTATGGCCCAATAAGGCCCATTAGGGTTAGAATGGATCATTCTAGACCCAAATGGTCCAAAATGTTTTAGATTTATGAATTGGGTCCAATTAGGATCCAACTAGGGCTTCTAAGTCCAATGAAGTTGAATTTGGGTGCTTATTGGTCCATTAGGCCCAATAAGGAACTCCTAGTCCAATATGGACTTAAACCATGGATCTTAGGACTTCAGACTCTTTGATGAACATGAATGGTGAATCTAAATGTGCATTGAGTGAGATTAACTTAGAATATAAGTTTTACAATACTTGAATGGTTACATAGGAATAGAATTTCCTAGCTAAAATTATAGTTGTGACAACCGAATACCTAATTAGTAGGAGATGATCATGATGCTGATCTTGATTCTTCAAAGAAGCAGTGGGCGGGAAAAAAATTAGAGGATAGCGGAAGATATGACACGTGGAATGTAGGTGTTTATAATAAGGACATGTGGCACCTTAAAAGAGGTTTTTATTAGGTATATATATATATATATATATATATATATATATATATATATATATATTAAATGTAACAGCCCAATTTTAAAAAATGTTTAAACTTTTAATTTCATAAACATCATCCAAAAGAAGTACAAAAATCCCATAACATATCCATATTATTTTAGAATTCAGAGTACAAAAAGCTAAATGTGAAAACACTGGAGAATGCACGCCACGCCATCAAGTCGGGCCTTTGCCCTTATCAATAGAAGTACCTGAAACATTCAATAAAACTGTAAGCACAAGCTTAGTGAGTTTTCTAAACATACAAATCATATAATCAAATAATGCCATGCACACACATATATATACAAGTTTTCCATGGAATCCCTCCATGGTCTTCAATGGAATGCCATGGGCTACCCCCATGGTCTTGTATCCCCGTGCCATGGGATCATCCCATTGTCTTGCCAAGTGCCATGGACTCCCCCCATGGTCTGCACATAAGTCCACATATAATTCCACTAAGTAAAAATTACATATTCCCATACAAACATCTCATAATCAGTAATGGACCGGCCTTGGTGCCTTCGACCCATGAGTATGGTGAGAAGATTCACCTCAATACTGAACGGTAGCTGACTAGCTTCCGGCTCCGATTATCAACTCTACTCGACCCCTAAACAGAAACAATTTGTTAAATACAACTCCAAATGCCCTAAACCCCTTAAAACTTAAACTTGGTCAAAGACTAAAGTCAAAGGTCAAAGTCAACGGTCCGAGTTGACCCACCTCGCCGAGTTGTCCTTCAACTCGTCGAGTTTCTCCCTGAATTACTCAAATCGCGAAAACTCGCATCAACTCGCCGAGTTCTCCTAATGAACTCGCCGAGTTGGCCAGGAATCAAAAAACTTAATGCATTAAGTCGTTTCCATCGAATCTAAAAGCTTCCATTCTCAGATATCCTCCTAAATGATGTCTAGAATGGTAAAGTTTCCAACTTTACCCTTAAAAACCACCACAATGAACTCAAACCCGAATCCTTGACTTAATAGAGTGAGGCTTAACCCATTAAGCCCTTAAACTCTCAAAATATTGTCTCAAAACATAGATTTGGCATCCCAAGACTGGATTATCACGTAAAGTTTCCAACTTTACGTCTATGCATGAAAGAAAAGAACCCTAGAGCCCAAAAGGGCTTAATAAAGGACTTAATGCATGAATGGGACTTAGGACTTAGCAAAGCTTGCAACTTTATGCCAGGAGAGGTCATAAAAGGGTCAGATCTAACATAATAACCTCTGGAACCCTTAACCTTTTGGACAACCCAACCATACACCCAAAATCAAGCTAAAACATCCAACAAAGAGATCTAGAATATAACAACACAAGGTATTGACTTTATACCTCAAAAGAACTGCAACAAATGGAGAGTTTCTAGATAGAAAGCCTTCCTTCCAAACCAAGCTCCTTCAATCTTCAAACTCCTTCCAAAGAACACCAAAAACCAACTCTCCAAGCTCACCACCAACTTACATACTCAACCTTGACGGATAATACATGAAATTAGGGTTTTCTGGACTAGGAGGCTGGTAAAGAGGTCAGTCAAGAGATTTAAGGTCTTTAAATAGGGTGCAAAACCCTTAGATTAGGGTTTTCTCCACAGCCACCAACTCGCCGAGTTAGGACACCCCGACTCGGCGAGTTGGACCAAAAATGTTCACGACCAACAACCACTTCCAACACGACGAGTTGGAGCTTCCAACTCATCAAGTTCCCTTAGAAAATACAATAAATTCGGGAATTTAGCTAATACCAGATCCAAGAATTACAAATCTCCCCCATTTGAATCAGACTTCGTCCTCGAAGTCCGCTGCATCAAATAATCCTGGGTAATGCTCTGTCATCTCCTCCTCGGGCTCCCACGTCCATTCTGAGCCCTTCCAATGCTGCCACTGCACCTTCACTAACTTCACTTCCTTGTTCCGCAGAGCTTATGTTTTTCTGTCCAAAACCGTAATGGGCTTCTTAACATAATTCAGGCTCTCATTAACCTGAATATCATCCAAAGAAATGATTGTTGCCTCATCTGCAACACACTTCCTAAGCTGAGACATGTGGAAGGTGTTGTGGATCTGACTGAGCTCATACGCTAGATCCAACCGATAAACAACCCTGCCGACTCGGGCAAAAATCTTGAACGGGCCAATAAATCGGGGGCCCAACTTGCCCCTCTTCCAAAACTGAATGACACCCTTCCATGGGGACACCTTCAACAAAACAAAATCCCCCACCTGAAACTCGAGATCCGAACGACGCCGGGCAACATAACTTTTCTGATGGCTCTGCGCGACTCGCAACCTGTCACGCACCCGCTGAATCCACTCGATGGTCTGAAGCACCACTTCGGTGCTTCCCATGACCCGATGCCCTACCTCCCCCTAACAAACTGGAGTCCTGGACCTCCGACCATATAACATCTCAAACGGGGGTCGGTCAATACTTGCATGATAACTATTGTTATATGAGAACTCTGCTAATGGAAGGTAAGTATCCCAACTCCCTCTGAAATCCAATACACATGCCCGAAGCATATCCTCGAGCGTCTAGATCGTTTGCTCGCTCCGTCCATCGGTCTGGGGGTTGTAAGCAGTGCTGAAATGCAAATGAGTACCCAACTCCTCATGAAACTTCCTCCAAAATCTGGAGGTTAAACGAAAATCACGGCCCGAGACCACAGATACCAGCACCCCGTGCCTGTCCACCACCTCCCGCACATAAATGTCTACTAATTTCCCGACGGATATACTCCCGGAGATCGGAATAAAATGCGCACTCTTGGTCAAACTGTCCATAATGACCCAAATGGAATCCATACCCCACGTCGTCTTAGGTAGCTTCGTGATAAAAATCATAGTGATATCTTCCCATATCCACATAGGGATAGGTAGCGGTTGCTGTTGGATTAGGTGTTTAAGCCCATAACTATAATTGGTATGTACTTGACCCGAGAGTAGCATGGTCCATTTGGGTTGCCTTCACCAGAGCAATTTGATAGGATGGACTTTTTGAGAAGAGGTTATTTATGATTTATTAATATATTATAAGTTCTAATATATTAATATGAAATCATGTTATTTAATTAGTATTGATCAAGAATTAATTTGGAATTCATTTAGTGATCAAAAGAGACTAATTAAATTAACGGGGACTAATTGTGTAAATTATATATATATATATATATATATATATATATATATATATATATATATATATATATATATATATATATATATATATATATATTGTTTTGGCTTATGATACACGATGGATTAAGTTTATGAAAGAATCCATAAAGAGTTAGTCCATATGGATCATGGATCATGGATAATAAGCCCAAGGGTATGGATTAAGGTTTAATCATGACTCTTAGAATCCTACTATATATATATATATATATATATATATATATATATATATATATATATATATATATATATATATATATATATATATATATATATATATATGTCACCTTATAGCTAAAATCGGTTACTACATATGTTTTAAGAGTTCATTTCGGCGATTTTATGCAAGGATATTCTCTCTCAAAAAGTCCTCATTTGTTCATGGTGTTTGTGAACCATTTGAGGTATCACACTTGAGGTGCCAAGTTCTTAAAGGCCAAAACTACAAGCTACAACAAGAGGTAATTCTATAACTCATTTTTATGTTGTTTATGTCAATTGTATGCTACTTGTAGGCTTAATGCTTTGGAAAAAAATATTGCATGTATAATTAGAGAAAACATAGATCCAAAGCATTTAGGGTTGTGTGTGCACCATATGATGTTGTAGTATACAAAACTCAACAGTGGTATCAGAGCCAGGTTTGTTTTCTATTATATTGATGTTGTTGTCTTATTTTTCAAAGCTGAAAAACTATTCTGACAGCACCTACTCGACGAGTGCATGTTTGGACTCGACGAGTAGGTTGTTTTTTGCCTGGAACTCGATGAATCCATAGTTGGGCTCGACGAGTTGGATGATCAGACACCAGTTTTTCAGGATTTTTGGCCTGTTTTGGATTAGGATCATTACCACAAAATGTTTTAGTTCATAAAATTTGATTTTGTTGGTATGGTAATGATTATACTCATCCAATCAAAAGATAATTGTAAAAATTTCAAGATTTGTATTAATTTATATGAGAGGTTAATTTCTTGTAAATTGTTGATATGAATTGTCTTGCCTTATGAGTTAGTTTGGAACATGAAAATTATATGATAATTTTGCTTGGTAAATTTGATCTTAAATGTTTTTTAAAGTCCTCCATAACTTGTCCTCAAGTTATGGAACATGAAAAGTTTTTCCATAAAAACCACATTAAACTCATAAGTTATGGAAATCAAAGGTTTTTCAAGAGTTACAAAACTTGCCCTCAAGTTTTGGTATTTGAAAAGTCTCAAATTAAGAAACTCTTGTAATTAAAAAGGTGTAACTCTTGAGTTCATAAATTAAAAAAATTAATTAAATATTTTTAATTTTGAAATTTTATATTTAGAACCTTGAAGTATTTGAGTAGTTCAAATTGCACCTTATGGACTTTATTAAATTAATTAAAGTGTTTAATTAAAAGAGAATTAATAATTCCATAATGACATGGTTTAAGCTTAATTAAATTAAGAGTATAATTTATTAATAGATTAAACCATCTAGTATTTTAAAAGTTTAAAAATACACCCTTATACTATTATAATATTAAAAGCTTAATAATTATATATATGTATAAGACAAGTCAGTCTTACCGTTAGTAGGTCTCGTTCACGAAGCCAGTCTATAAGGGGGTATAAGGTTACTGCCTATAAAATGGTGGTTTAATGGGTGTCCACTCTCACCCACCGCTTCCTTGACTGGTGGAGGGTCGTTAGCCGAACGGGTAGGATTAGACATTAATTCTCATGAAAAGTATAATGAAAATACCAAGTAAGTAAACACTTATAAATTCCCAATCTTAGTTACTTAGGAAAAATGAGAATTTGGTCCTAACCCATGGAATTGCACTTTGCACCTTGCCAAGTCGTTAGTGGAGCATGTGTGGTTAACCGGCACACTAACTTGGAATAACAAGGGTGGCAAAGGGTAGCTCGATGTTTGTCATAGATCAATGGAGCGTGTGTGGTTAATCGGCACATTGATTAGGTGATAAATGACATCGAGAGTACCAAGCTAATTTGCATGGTTATTCACACCTTGTTTGTGATCCTCGACATCCTAGTCACAAACTTGAAGGGCACAATTGAGATTTAAACATGTCATTGTAAAGTTTAATGAATCTCAAAGGATCTAGGAATTTCAATTCATTTAAAACTTAATAATCAATTTTGTTTTTCATGGTGGAAATTGGTAAATCGTCATTTACCTACCTTCAAATATTTTACAATTGGATTACGACATCCCTCTTCCGAATTATAGAATATTGTGTTGGGTCCTAGCCTTAATATTTCATTTGGGTGTTATATTAAGGACTTAGATCAACAAAACTTGAATTTATTCCTTGTAGATGTCTAGTTCAGACTACTATGGTCTTCCCGAATCTTTTGGAAAAAGCTTTCTTTATGAAGATGATATTCCACAAGAAAATCAAGGTGAAAGATTAATCCCTTCTTCGTGCTGTAGTGGAACTTCACTTCCTCCACCTCCTCTAATAATTCTCCCTGACCCACAAGTTCAAAGACTTGAAAAGTTCAAGATCACTCAAGCCCTATTGGCAAGTAAACATGAAGATGGAAAGTCTATATGTGCTCACGTCTTGGAGATGGAGTTGCACATTGATAGGATGGGAATGTTGGGTGTCTTTTTTACAAGGAAGTTGGCTGTTGACTTGGTTCTTCAGTCACTTCCCGAGTCGTATAGTCAGTTTGTTAAAGACTACTATATGACAGATCACGACGTGACCCTTATCGATCTTACCTATTTGCTAATTGCTGCTGAATCAGAAATGATTTGGCGCACTGGTCAAGAAAATTTGATTGGAAGATCTACCTCCCAAACTTCCATGGACATTGACAATGGAAAATTTTGGAAGTCCAGAAAAGCTTTCTCTTCCCAATGGAAAGGGATCGGCCATGGTCAAGTCATTTGACCAAATGGTAAAGAGAAAGGCTAAGTCTGAGATTGTCCCATGTACCATTCCAAAAGAGTCTATTTGCTTCTACTGCCAAAAGAAGGGACATTGGTTGTGAAGCTGCCATATCTACCTGAAGGACCACAAGGATGGTAAAGTCAAAATGTTTGACTCTGCTTCAGGTAAGTCGACTATCTAACTCTATTAAGTTCCTATTTCTAGATTCTTAATATATGATGTAATGTAATTACATTTCGATGTTTTGTAGGATCGAAGAAAAGAAATGAAGCTTAAAGGAAAAGCATGTTGAATCTGATCGCGAAGATGGATTTCGGTCGCATGGTTCGATGATCGGATTTTTGAGCTGCTACTTAGGAGTTATGATAGATTGCTTAGAAATATTTAGTAACATAGTTTTCATTTGTAATTGCATTGTAAGGAAAAGTTTTTCCACATTTTATAAATAAAGAATTTTTTTTTAAATTTATCTTATTTTATATTTCCTTGCAATGCCATTTGTGAAAATTGATGTTTGTATGTTTCTATTGTTAGCAATGTTGAAAATGGATTTGATTCTTTCGTTTGTGGTAGTGTCAAAATTTACCAAATAAGGAAAGATTCTCATCACCCAAGTTTCAATTGGATAGAAACTTGGAATCATGCAACTTTTATTGTGTGATGAATGAGAACCTTCATCTTTGGGAAATTAGGACTAATTCCTTGTCCACATGTATATGTGAGTCAAGTGAAGGACTAGGGGACCGGGTACACTTTGTTGTGTGCTGGTCAGGTCCACCACAAATAACGCTAAGACTATTCGTTATGATTTACTAAAGTTTAGTAAACATGGTTATATTTACAAGATTAAGTGTAATTCTGAATCATTGGGAAAGTTTCAATGTATAGCAGAACGAATAAGAATAATCAAATTAGGCAGAAAAATAAAAGTTTCTCCAATCTGAAAAGAAGGGAAAGTACTTGAGTATTGTGTTTTATGATTATCTTAGTGATTATGAAACCATATCACAATTGATCCTCTAAGTGCACTTGTATGGCTAAGAAGAGGAATCATGAATTGTTGAAATGGTTAAATAAAAAAAAGGTGAATCCTACTTCATTCCAAAATCGAGTCTGAGAGTAACAGTCCAAGATCGAGCCTCGAGTGAAATAATTTTAAGAAAAGTTTATAACACTTATCAAATGTAGAGTAAAATGTTTCTTACTCTTGTACATTTGAAATTGGTAAGTTGTGATGTTTTGGATAAAACAAAGACTAACTAAGATCAAATGTCAGAAGTGGTTGTCTTGATAAGAAACCGCACTAACTCTTGAATATTTTTTTGTCAAGTAATGTTTCTTGACAAAGAGAATATTATATTTCAAGAGGTCAGTGGGAGTCTTAAAGATCTTGAAGAGTTTCAAGAACTAATCAAGAGTAAACCAATTGTTTATCACTAGTACACGACTTGAGGTTTATAACCTATCGTGTTGACATATTCTTGTTTCTGTGCCCATTCCAGTTAAAGTTGACTATGCATGTGAGTTCTATGATTTCTCAGTTGTTTGCATAACAACTTGGAAGCAATGGTAGGCCCTTGTGCTGCCAGGTGGCAAGAAATTAAGATTGAACAAGTTCAGTCCATATGAGTTTGGATTTGTCACTAACCTTATCTTGTGATTATGCTTATGATAAATTCACATGGATAGGAACACATATACCATAAAATCTAAGTGTCATAATGTCACACCCCGAAATCGATGGCGGAAACGTTCTGGGGCGGATGACGTCATGTGTAGCATCACAACCAATGAAAAACAGCAATCATAGCAACACAACCATTACAGTGAATACTTAAATAAAAATGTTTACATCAGTTTGAAACTTTGTCTGAAACTTAGTTTGAATTACACCCAATAGCTTTGTATAGTATAAACGTAAAACTCTTATTGCTCCGGTTCCTCGAAAATCCAGCAAGTACCTGTCTACTGATTTCCTGAGAATACAAGCAGTTTGAAAGAGTATCAGCATAAAGCTGGTGAGTTCATAAGCGGTGGTTTGTAGTGAAAATCGTTGATGAGTTCTTAAAATGTTTGTATAGTTCCAAGAAAATCCGATATTTTCTTTAGTGAGGATGTAGTGTTTTCAATTCTATATAAAACCATGAATGCTTGTCACTAAAAACTGTAGTGATATGCGAAATTATTACTTCATGTGACTAGCTAATGCTAATCATGATGTAATAGTATTTCGTGCGTGAAACCATTGTATGCTCGTTTCTGTTTGAAAACCCTGAAAGTTCTCCAATTGTAGTGTGTATTAGTTCTATTTAATGTAAATAAAACTGTTGAAGAGTGTTAAGTTGTAAACTAAAGGTGATTTATACATATTGTGAGTTGTATAACCATGCTTGATATGACTAGAGACCTTTCCAACATTCTTCAGGCGTCGAGTTAAATGACATTTGTACATCCCAGGCGTGCCCGCCTAACTGTAGCTAGCAGTTCAGAGGTGGGATTGTCAGTCCCGAATAGATCTATTCACAAATCTCACGCTCCCCCTACAGGAGACTCTGGTTATACTATGGTAAGATTTATCCCTGTACACCTAAGGGTACAGTAGTGAAGTAGCGCCTCACAGTATCGTACAATCTAGTTTACATGTAGTGTAGTAGCGTTCTACCGTAGTGAAAATCCGTAATGTATACCGTTTGTAGTGATAATTTTAGTTATGAATACCATGAATAAGTAGCGATGTAATTTGTAAACTGTTTCTGTCTTAGTGCACATGTTCAGTAGTGAAAGTTTCTGTACTTGTTATGTTTAGAAAATTCCCCAAACTATACCGATTATAGTTTGCATGTTTAGTGAATAGCGTGTCCGGAAAACTATGCAATTTTAGTGAAAATGTCCCTTATGCTCAACACAGTACAAAAGGGTTAAAGTATGAGGTTTGCATAAGTTTTTCAAAACATTTATGTTGAGCTTGTATCCCCCCCTGAAAACATTGAAAACATGGAAAATGTAGGGGTATGAACTCACAGTTGTTGCGTGAAAGCGCTGACTGAAATGAAGATCCTCGAGTTGTTGCACGTGACACTTAACGAAATCCTATTATCAAATAAATACATATATGTATCTAAATTAGCGATTTCATTAGATAAAGTGTTAGAGGAACACTTGTATTCAGTTGAGGATTGTTACCGGGACTTGATCGAATCGATGAAAGTGGGTTTTCAGCCAAAATCACCACTTAAAAGGTGTTTACGGCCGTGAACAAGGGTTTACGGTCGACAGACAATTTACGGCCGTGAACAAGGTTTACGGCCGTGAACTGGGGTTTACGGTTTCTGAAGACTCGGTGAGTTTACGGCCGTAAACTCAAGAACAAAGTTTACGGCCGTAAACTCAAGAACAAAGTTTACGGTCTTTGAAGGCTTGGACCGTAAACTCAAGAACAGAGTTTACGGTCTTTGAAGGCTTGGACCGTAAACTCGAGAACAGGGTTTACGGTCTTTGAAGATGGACCGTAAACTCAAGAACACTGGTGCTGATTTCGAAGAGATAAGCGTTTCCAGACGTTCGGAAGTGACTCCAAACGTGGTTTCTCGATGTTTCCCGAAGTTTGAAGGTGTTTTTAGGTGTTTACGGTCAAGGTTCTTAGAGAGAGAAGGAGAGAGTTTTTGGCCAGAAATGTTCAAATGAAGGTGAAGGTCTCGTATTTATAGGGGTTTTGTGGTTGGTGGTGGGGGGTCCACTCTTTACTGGCCGTAAACGGGTTTACGGCCGTAAACGGGTTTACGGCCGTAAACGGGTTTACGGTCGTAAACTAGTTTACGGTTGTAACCTCACTTAGGACGAAATTGTTTGATTTTTCGAGATATTCGGGTTCTCGCGCGATTTTTGGTTCCGACTTGTAAATAATTTAATTATATATAACTAGATTATTTTCTAAACTAGGAAGTTTGATGGAAATGTTAATGAATTTGAAATTTTATTAACGGAAATCGCGTAATGGAAACGAACAAAGTTTCGGGTTGTCACATCATCCCCCCGTTAGAGGGAATTTCGTCCCGAAATTCGAACGTAGAATACAAATCATGGATTAGGGAAGAGATGCAGATATTTCTATTTCATCTGATCTTCGCGCTCCCAAGTGAATTCAGGTCCCCGCTTGGCATTCCAGCGAACCTTCACTATCGGGATGCGACTTTGTTTCGTTCGTTTGATCTCTGTAGAGACCCATTTTTATAACGAACGGTGAATGCGGAAGTAAGATATCTCGAGATTAATCGTGTTTTTGTAAGTATGAACACGAAGAACATATTATGAGTTCGTTGAAGAAGACTAAGAACAAAGAGAGAATAATATTGATATTCATGAAGACCATGGTGGGAGAGAAACTCTCCCTGGGTGGGAGAACCCACCAACTTTCTCTCTCTAGAGATTACATGCTAGAAAAGTGCATAATAATACTACATAAAAAGTGACCACCTCTCCCTTTATATATGAGGGAGAGTAAATACACCTAAAATACAATAAGGGAAAATACAACCTAATAAACACTCATTATTTGTGGAGCATTTCCATGCACCAACATTTTCTCCCTAAATGCTTACAAATGATGAGAGATACAACAAGTGATACAAGGCTATAATACAGTAATCCGACTAGCAAGTGTGGTAATAAAATGAAATCAAGTGCTGAAATGTCTCTGAAACTCTGAAGTGTCTGTGAAGTCTGAAACTGGCCATGAATCTCTAACAATGAAGGTCTTCGGCTTCAAAGCACAACCAATGAAGCAGAAAAAATAAGATCCAAATCTTCAAACCAGTCATAATCACCCGAAGAAGAAGGTCATCATGAGCAAGTAGAAGATCCAATAAAAGAAACACTTCGGCTTCAAAAGTCTGAAAAACATCTCAAGTTCTCGAATCATAATACACCGAAATTCTTCAAAGAATAACCTGCTAAAAATGTGAAGCATCCATAAAATGAAGTCCGGATAAAAATAATGTGAGTCCAAAAACATGGTCCAGCAATGCCGAAAATTTGATCCAAGGACCAAAAATAAGTGCCACGTCACATTGCCAAAATAATCTTCGTCTTCAACATATCACAAATCCAAACTCGTGAAACCATAAGATCTGAATTGGATGCGAACACAAAATCATCCTGTGGTAGAGTCCGAATAATAAATAATCTGAATCGGAAAACATCGAGTAATGCCAAAAATTTGATCCATAAAGACCAAAAAGAAGTGCCACATCGCATCACTAAATAAATAATCGTCTTCAGAAGTCTTTAAAAATCCAAACTCAAACAATCACAATAACCAAATCCAGATGATATTCTCTCCCTATTTTTGATAACCAATGACGGATATCAAAAATCAACAAATCATCG
Source organism: Lactuca virosa (assembly GCF_052849685.1). NCBI lineage: Eukaryota > Viridiplantae > Streptophyta > Magnoliopsida > Asterales > Asteraceae > Lactuca > Lactuca virosa. Next base: position 391,481,694 of record NC_136433.1, read on the forward strand.
GATGGAGAGTGTTGGATACCAAGAGCTAACAGAGAAGCTCTTCCTAGATGTATGAAGGGTTTCGATAAGAAACGAGAAAGAGTAAAAGAGATACTCTTGCGGTCATGAGGAAGCGGGTGGCATAGTTGCTGAAGCTGTGCTGAGAATAATCTGTTGTGCCAAAAATAATATCCAAATATCCAAACTGCGGTGCCGGAACACTTGAAGTGGTCTTCAATAGAGAATAAAGTCCACATGCTCAAGATACATGATTCGTCAACCAAAAATCAAGAGCGACAAGTCATAAAATCCCATAACGTGAAGAATGCGAAACAACTTTGTTGATCAATCGCCGTTGCGGTGCAAGCATCACAAAAATAATATGAAGTCCGACTGCGGTAGGAGTATTCTTCCAATAATAATAACCGGCATGAAATGAACCAATGTGACAATCCAAAGTTCGGTTGTGGTAAAAATTGGTGTTAAAAAAAATTGGTGTAATAAGAAAAATTGGTTTTAATAAAAAAATTAGCTAAATAAAAAATAATTGGTGTAAAAAAAATGATGTTAAAAAAATTGACTGAATAAAAAAAATAATTGGCTGAAAAAAAAATTAATGCAGAAAAAAAAACTGAATAAAAAATAAAGTCTTAAAAAAAAAGGGTTTTTTAAAAAAAGGAGGGGAAAAAGGAGGGGAGGGGAGGAAAAAAAGGAGGGAAGGAGAGGGGAGGAGGAGGAGGAAGGGGGAGCTGAAGAAAGAAGGAAGGAGGAAGGGGGGAAGGGGGCTGAAGGAAGAAGAAGGAGGAGGAGGGAAGGGGGGGGGAGGCTGCTGATGGTCTAAGGAGTTGCAGATGAGAGGAGGGAGGCGGGGTGAGTGGCTGCGGGTCATGGTTGGTTGCGGATGGAGGTGATTGCGGACGAAGTGGGTGCGGTGGAAGGGGGGTCTTGGGTGCGGACGGGCTAGGCTGACTGCGGTAGGCGAGGAGGCAATGGACTTCGGATGCAAGCCTGCAGTGGAACGCCTGCGGTGCGAGCCTGCAGTGGAGCGCCTGCGGTCCGAACCGAGAAGGCAGCCTGCATTCCGAGGCTGCGGTCCGAGCAAGAAGACTTCGGTCCGGAAGAAGTGAATGGCTACGGTAGGGAGTCCGGACTTCGGTCTATCAGCAAGGGGGGTTTAGGCTGCGGTCAAGAGGCTTCGGATCAAGGCTTAAGAGGGGCTGCGGGGAAGCTTCTAAGGGGACTCCGGTAGGCAGTTTTGGGCTGCGGTCCGGGGGGCTGAGAGTGGCTGAACAGATGACGAAAAATGCTATTTTTTCATAAAAAATGGTACCGCAAAGGCCATTTATTCATATTTTAATGAGGGAATCTTTTTATAAAGCATTCTAAGTCAAAGGTGGGTCTTGGGAAGGCAAAAAGAAGAGTGTGCAGGGGGTTTTTAGGGACAAAAGGTGATGGGAAAGGACAATGTCACATGGTTTTGATCTTTTTGAGGGAGCAAATAGTGGAATACTCTTTACCCAAAAGAGTAAAAAGGACAAAGTGCTTTATGCAAACAACAACTTACGTCCAAACACTTCAAATTAAAGATTCACAGCAACTAAAGTGTGAAGAATAGATGCTTCATACCTCAAGATGATGAAAGTTGCTGGGAAAGAAAAATCTTCAAAAAGAAATGCTTTTCTCCACTTTCTTCAAGAAAAATAAGCTCATAATCTTGTGTCTTCTCATCCAAGGAAAAAAGAACTCCCTGGAATACATCTTCAACTTTTTAAAAGACCACAAAATTAATTCTTCTCCCATTTTTCTTCATTTCTTCAACAGCAAAAAAAAAATAATAACTTTTAAGAACATCTTCTTCCAGCAATAAATAGAACGAGCAGCAGCAACAACAATTTATTTTACTAAGATAGAATCACCCCAGAAAATAGAACTAAGAACGAACTTCATAAAAAAATTCCGGTAAGAAACCCGAAATTTTTTTCTTGCAGAAACACGGAAAAATTAGAAGATAATCACCGAACGGGAGTCGTTCCCTTGAAATAATCGTGAGATCTTCAAGGTACGGCTCTGATACCAATTGTAGAGACCCATTTTTATAACGAACGGTGAATGCGGAAGTAAGATATCTCGAGATTAATCGTGTTTTTATAAGTATGAACACGAAGAACATATTATGAGTTCGTTGAAGAAGACTAAGAACAAAGAGAGAATAATATTGATATTCATGAAGACCATGGTGGGAGAGAAACTCTCCCTGGGTGGGAGAACCCACCAACTTTCTCTCTCTAGAGATTACATGCTAGAAAAGTGCATAATAATACTACATAAAAAGTGACCACCTCTCTCTTTATATATGAGGGAGAGTAAATACACCTAAAATACAATAAGGGAAAATACAATCTAATAAACACTCATTATTTGTGGAGCATTTCCATGCACCAACAATTTCTCTGTCCATGATTTCGACCGGTTCTTCCATGAAGTTGAGGTTCTCGTTGATTTCAATCTCATCGAGAGGAATCACAAGTGTCTCATCGGACAGACGCTTCTTTAGGTTCGATACGTGGAAAACAGGGTGGGTGTTGCTGAGCTCTCGCGGTAATTGGAGTTTGTATGCTACGGGACCGATCCTAGCAAGGATCTCAAACGGTCTAATGTACCTTGAGTTTAGCTTTCCACGCTTCCCAAAGCGTATCATGCCTTTCCAGGGTGAGACCTTCAGAAGGACGCGGTCACCAACCTGGAACTTCAAGGGTTTTCGTCTCTTATCGGCGTAGCTCTTTTGTCTATCTCGTGAGGCTTTCAGTCGTTCCCGGATTTGTACAATCTTCTCAGTTGTCTCTCAGATGATCTCAGGACCAGTGAGAGTACTGTCGGGGACTTGACCCCTGGCTAGCTGCGTGTCGCCCACCTCAGCCCAGCACAGAGGGGATCTGCACTTACGGCCATAGAGGGCTTCGAACGGCGCAACCTTGATGCTGGTATGGTAGTTGTTGTAGGAAAATTCAACCAATGGAAGATGAGTGTTCCATGACGCGCTGAAATCGATGACGCAGGCTCTCAACATGTCTTCCAATGTCTGAATTATTCTCTCACTTTGTCCATCAATCTGCGGATGATAAGCCGTGCTCATATCCAACTTAGTTCCAAGAGCCTTCTGTAGAGACTGCCAGAACCTCGATGTAAACCTGCTATCTCGATCGGAGATAATGGATGCAGGTACCCCATGAAGGCGAACTATTTCTCGAAGGTATATTCGGGCGAGCCTCTCCATTTTGAAGTTTTCTTTGATTGGTAGGAAGTGGGCGGATTTTGTCAACCGATCGACAATTACCCAAATGGCGTCGTGCCCACTCGGAGATCTGGGTAACTTGGTGATAAAATCCATGGTTATCCTTTCCCACTTCCACTCAGGTATCTCCGGCTGCTGAAGTAGACCTGAGGGCTTCTGATATTCGACCTTCACCTTGGAGCAAGTCAGGCACTTGCCCACGAAGGTAGCGATTTCCGCTTTCATGTTTGGCCACCAATAGAGTTGTTTGAGATCCCGATACATCTTATCCAAACCTGGGTGAATGGAATATTTAGTCTTGTGAGCTTCGTTCATGACAACTTCTCTGTAACCACCGTACTTTGGGGTCCAGATCCGATTCATGAAGGTTCTTGTCCATTCCTCGCAGTGACTCATTTGCCACGTTTACTGCTTTCAAAGCTTCTACCTGAGCCTCTCTGATTTGCACGGACAAATGGGAATGGATGCTCATTGTTAGTGCCTTCACCTTACGTCCTGAATACTCCTTTCGACTGAGGGCATCTGCTACCACATTGGCCTTGCCGGGATGATAGCGAATTTCGCACTCGTAGTCGCTGAGTAGCTCTACCCATCGCCGTTGTCTCATGTTCAACTCCTTTTGATCAAAAATATGCTGCAAGCTCTTATGGTCGGTGAAGATAGTGCACTTGGTTCCATAGAGATAGTGTCTCCAGATCTTTAACGTAAAGACCACTGTTCCCAACTCCAAATCATGAGTTGTGTAATTGACCTCGTGTGTTTTCAACTGCCTCGAGGCATAGGCGATGACCTTTCCTCTCTGCATGAGCACACACCCTAGGCCCTGATTGGATGCGTCACAATAGACTACGAAGTCTTCCGGCCCTTCGGGCAGGGACAAGATAGGTGCGCTACATAGGGCTTGTTTCAAGGTTTGAAACGTAGTGTCTTGCTTAACTCCCCAACTAAAGGTTACACCCTTTTGTGTCAGGGTAGTTAAAGGCTTTGCGATTTTGGAGAAATTCTGGATAAACTGGCGATAATAGCCCGCGAGACCCAAGAATTGTCGGATTTCTGTGGGTGTCTTTGGTACAGACCAATTCTCAATCGCTTTGATCTTGGAAGGGTCGACGTGTATTCCTTCCTTGCTAATCACGTGTCCAAGGAAATTTACCTTCCTGATCCAGAATTCGCACTTCGAGAATTTCGTGTATAGCTTTTCTGCCCTTAATGTTTCCAACACCTGCCTTAAGTGCTGTTTATGATCATTCTCACTCCGCGAATAGAAAAGTATATCGTCGATGAACACAATCACGAACTTGTCTAAGAAAGGGCGGCACACCCGATTCATCAGGTCCATGAATACTGCCGGTGTGTTGGTTAGACCAAAGGGCATTACTACCAACTCGTAGTGTCCATAGCGAGTTCGGAATGCTGTTTTGGGCACATCATTCTCATGAACCCGCAACTGATGGTATCCTAATCTTAGATCTATCTTCGAAAAATAGCTGGCTCCCTGAAGTTAGTCGAAGAGATCATCGATTCTGGGTAAGGGATATCGGTTCTTGATGGTCAGCTTATTCAGCTCTCGGTAGTCAATGCACATCCGAAAGGATCCATCTTTCTTTTTCACGAATAAGATCAGAGCTCCCCAGGGTGAGGAACTCGGCCTTATGAATCCTTTGCTGATCAGCTCATTAAGCTGGCTGGATAATTCCTGCATTTCCGCTGGCGCTAGACGGTAAGGAGATTTAGCTACAGGAGTAGCTCTGGGGATTAAGTCGATACAAAACTCGACTTGGCGCTCGGGAGGGATTCCTGGGAGATCTTCGGGGAAAACCTCAGGAAAGTTACAAAATTCGGGGATGCTCTCGAGGTCTCTAACTTTTTGCGTCCCGTCGACAACATAAGCTAGGAATGCATGGCACTCCTTCCACAGATACTTCTGAGCTTTGATGCACGAAATGATACGGATGTTCGAACTGAGTTTATCACCATAAATCATAAGGGTTTCGCCAGAGGGAAGATTGAGACGGATAGCCTTCTCGAAGCAAAGAATATCAACACGATTGGAACTCAACCAATCCATGCCGATAATGACCTCGAAGCTCTTGATGGACACAGGCATAAGATCGATGGGAAAAGAATGATTGTCTAGGGTAAGAGTATAGCCTATGAATATGTCGTTAGTGTTCTCCTTCTTTCCGTTAGCCATCTCGACGGTAAATGTTTCGGTTAGAGGTTGGGATTTACATTTGATTAGATGTTTGAATGTATGACTAACAAAACTCCTCTCCGCACCAGAATCGAAAAGAATGCATGCACAAGAGTTGTCAAGGAGGAACGTACCCGTAACAACGGTAGGATCAGCAACTGCATCCTCCTGGCCCATCACCAAAACTCTTCCTGTATTGCCACCAGTTGTTGTCTTGGGGCAGTTTCTCCTGAAATGCCCAGTCTCTCCACATCCATAACAAGTTTGACCAGCGCCCGCTCCCGGAGCCTGGTTGGTTGGTTGAGTTGGCACCTTGCAGTATCGAGCTGTGTGTCCTTTCTTTCCACATCTATTGCAACTCAACTCACGGCAGGGTCCGTGATGATGGAAGTTACACTTGTTGCACAGGGGTAGTTTTCCAGCATAACCACCGGTAGGAGATTGGGTGGTTGGAACAGCAGTGGGAGCAACAGCAGGAGCAGTAACAGCATGAACTGCCATTGTTTGTTGTTTCTTGGAGGGCTCCTGCGAAGACTGACCCTTCTGTTTGTTACCAAACTTCTTCTTCTTCCCACCGCTTTCCTTTTGTGGATTGGAGACAGCTGCCACGTCATCCAGATCGATTCCATGATCGATCAGAGTCTGTGCCAGATCCTTGGCGCTTTCAAAAGTAATCGGTCTAGCAGCCAAGACATTCCCTTTTGTTGGTTGTGTCAGTCCCCAGATGTACCTTTCAATTTTCTTGCTTTCCGGGGTGACCATTCCTGGACAGAGGAGAGCCAGATCACAGAATCTAGCGGTGTAGGCAGCGATGTCGGAACCCTTCATCTTCAAGTTCCAGAGTTCGTGCTCCAACTTTTGCACTTCGCCCCTTGGGCAGTACTCCCCAAGCATGAGCTCCTTCAGTCTTTCCCAACCCATGGCATTAGCCACTAGCAGGGTTAGGGTTTTGACTCGACCATTCCACCAGGTCAAGGCTCTGTCGGTGAAGGTGCAGGCGGCAAACTTCACCTTGTTTGCTTCAGAACAGACGCAAATTTCGAAGATGGATTCGATCTTCTCGAACCATCGAGTCAGGGCGATGACACCTCCATTTCCGTCGAAGGACTTGGGTTTTGCAGTCATGAAGTCGTTGTAGGAACATTCTTTTTGATGTCCCTGACTTCCATCTTGTCTCTGAGGGTCGGTTCCACCTCCAGCCCCACTAGCATTCACTTGTGCCATTGCTACAGTCACGGAGGCGGTAACTGCTGCCTGGAACATGACGGGATCGAACTGAGGGGGTGGTGGTGGTGGCGGAGTGTCGCCGTTCCTTCTGATGGGTCTTGGTCGAGTAGGCATCTCGTTCTAGAAAACAGTCAGCAAGAAGAGGATGGTAAGTCCTCGAGATATATAAAACAAAATATATCTCATCCTGATAATAAAAGTGTACTACCGAGCGATAAGCATAGAAAGGTTACTAACGCAAGTAAGTTATCGCTTAAGGAAGAAGAGGTAGCAACACTTAGAGTGAATCTGTATACTGAGTTTGGCTCTTGCTAAAATACTCCTATAAAATTTTATGTGAGATGATTTTGGTAAGTTTTTGGCCTGCTGTAACACCACAGTCACTCCCAAGCACATGTTGGTCATGTCTTGACTGAATATAGTTGATCAGACTATATTCACCCTAGACATGATTACATAACTGCCCAGATTTAACCGCAGCGTTCCAGCATCCAAATACTTTTGTTATGTTCTACTTGCGACACGAATTTTGTTATGTATGCATGCTCGTATACTTTTTATAAAAATACTTTATATTTTGAAAGTATACTTTTAGCGTAGAGCACTTAGGCCCCTTAGTGTTTATAGTTGTATACCACGAAAGGTTCGGTATACTAGTTCGCTATAAACAAGGGCTCTGATACCAATCTGTCACACCCCGAAACCGATGGCGGAAACGTTTCGGGGCGGATGACGTCATGTGTAGCATCATAACCAATGAATAATAGCAATCATAGCAACACAACCATTACAGTGAATACTTAAATAAAAATGTTTACATCAGTTTGAAACTTTGTCTGAAACTTAGTTTGAATTACACCCAATAGCTTTGTATAGTATAAACGTAAAACTCTTATTGCTCCGGTTCCTCGAAAATCCAGCAAGTACCTGTCTACTGATTTCCTGAGAATACAAGCAGTTTGAAAGAGTATCAGCATAAAGCTGGTGAGTTCATAAGCGGTGGTTTGTAGTGAAAATCGTTGATGAGTTCTTAAAATGTTTGTATAGTTCCAAGAAAATCCGATATTTTCTTTAGTGAGGATGTAGTGTTTTCAATTCTATATAAAACCATGAATGCTTGTCACTAAAAACTGTAGTGATATGCGAAATTATTACTTCATGTGACTAGCTAATGCTAATCATGATGTAATAGTATTTCGTGCGTGAAACCATTGTATGCTCATTTCTGTTTGAAAACCCTGAAAGTTCTCTAATTGTAGTGTGTATTAGTTCTATTTAATGTAAATAAAACTGTTGAAGAGTGTTAAGTTGTAAACTAAAGGTGATTTATACATATTGTGAGTTGTATAACCATGCTTGATATGACTAGAGACCTTTCCAACATTCTTCAGGCGTCGAGTTAAATGACATTTGTACATCCCAGGCGTGCCCGCCTAACTGTAGCTAGCAGTTCAGAGGTGGGATTGTCAGTCCCGAATAGATCTATTCACAAATCTCACGCTCCCCCTACAGGAGACTCTGGTTATACTATGGTAGGATTTATCCCTGTACACCTAAGGGTACAGTAGTGAAGTAGCGCCTCACAGTATCGTACAATCTAGTTTACATGTAGTGTAGTAGCGTTCTACCGTAGTGAAAATCCGTAATGTATACCGTTTGTAGTGATAATTTTAGTTATGAATACCATGAATAAGTAGCGATGTAATTTGTAAACTGTTTCTGTCTTAGTGCACATGTTCAGTAGTGAAAGTTTCTGTACTTGTTATGTTTAGAAAATTCCCCAAACTATACCGATTATAGTTTGCATGTTTAGTGAATAGCGTGTCCGGAAAACTATGCAATTTTAGTGAAAATGTCCCTTGTGCTCAACACAGTACAAAAGGGTTAAAGTATGAGGTTTGCATAAGTTTTTCAAAACATTTATGTTTAGCTTGTATCCCCCCTGAAAACATTGAAAACATGGAAAATGTAGGGGTATGAATTCACAGTTGTTGCGTGAAAGCGCTGACTGAAATGAAGATCCTCGAGTTGTTGCACGTGACACTTAACGAAATCCTATTATCAAATAAATACATATATGTATCTAAATTAGCGATTTCGTTAGATAAAGTGTTAGAGGAACACTTGTATTCAGTTGAGGAATGTTACCGGGACTTGATCGAATCGATGAAAGTGGGTTTTCAGCCAAAAGCACCACTTAAAAGGTGTTTACGGCCGTGAACAAGGGTTTACGGTCGACAGACAGTTTACGGCCGTGAACAGGGTTTACGGCCGTGAACTGGGGTTTACGGTTTCTGAAGGCTCGGTGAGTTGACGGCCGTAAACTCAAGAACAGAGTTTACGGTCTTTGAAGGCTTGGACCGTAAACTCAAGAACAGGGTTTACGGTCTTTGAAGGCTTGGACCGTAAACTCGAGAACAGGGTTTACGGTCTTTGAAGATGGACCGTAAACTCAAGAACACTGGTGCTGATTTCGAAGAGATAAGCGTTTCCAGACGTTCCGAAGTGACTCCAAACGTGGTTTCTCTATGTTTCCCGAAGTTTGAAGGTGTTTTTAGGTGTTTACGGTCAAGGTTCTTAGAGAGAGAAGGAGAGAGTTTTTGGCCAGAAATGTTCAAATGAAGGTGGAGGTCTCGTATTTATAGGGGTTTTGTGGTCGGTGGTGGGGGGTCCACTCTTTACTGGCCGGGTTTACGGCCGTAAACGGGTTTACGGCCGTAAACTAGTTTACGGTCGTAACCTCACTTAGGACGAAATTGTTTGGTTTTTCGAGATATTCGGGTTCCCGCGCGATTTTTGGTTCCGACTTGTAAATAATTTAATTATATATAACTAGATTATTTTCTAAACCAGGAAGTTTGACGGAAAAGTTAATGAATTTGAAATTTTATTAACGGAAATCGCGTAACGGAAACGAACAAAGTTTCGGGATGTCACACATAAGGTTTCTCTCCAACTCATGAAAATGATTGTGAGGAAACGTTTTCACTAAGTAGATTTTAAATAGTTAGCAATTGTGATATTTGCATTCTCAAATTCGATTATGATTACGACATCCCTTTTCATAGTTCGCATTGTGAGAAATGGCAAAGGTCTAAACATTTGAAACTTATTGCTGTAAGTTGTAAAATTGTTTACACACACATGTGAGCTATCTAAAGAAAGGTGTATAAGTTTGAGAAGCCTAGATAAAGTCTTATCGAAGCATCTCGTGTCAGAAATCTGAACTTTGGTAAGAAAGTCAATATTAATTTCTAGAAGTCCAGCTGATTTCTGGGTACATGACAAAGCTAGTGGGAGCATAAGTGTTATGCTAATAAGAATGTAATTATTATGCTAGTGGGAGCACAATTATTACGTTAAGAGTTGCAAGTTAGCAATGTTAATTATAGAAAACAAAAGTTTCAATTTGCAAAGATGCAGGGTTTGAAAAGTTGTTTTGCTGTAATTAAAGGAGAGGAATTCATACTTCATTTTAAATCTAAAAGCTTAGATTGAGATTTTAATCGATTTTAGTCAAAGGATATATATGAATGTTATGTTGAAAAGATTTGACATAAGAAAATTATATATATGGAAATGTTATAGCGAGAGACAGATAAAGTATCATGTCTTTATGTAAACCAGTATGAATCGTATTCCATATGCTTCAGATATAGGATTGATTACATATGCTATACTATTAATCTGTTCTAATTTTCCAAATGCCTAGGGCATTAAGAGGGAAAAGGGACTAGAACGAGAGATGACAAAATTGGTTAAGCAATTGTCGAGGACAATATGAGGTTTACCAAAGATTGATTACTTATGGACAATTGGAAGTATATTGTAAATTCTAGAAAGGACCATATTGACATACTCTGAGAAGAGGTAACTCTTGTTCAGGAGTGATAGTCAAAAATGGGAATATGGAAATGTTTCCATAAGTGGAAGTTATTCTTTAAATATGTGTAAGATTAGGAAACTTAATGCAAGAAGGATGTTCAAAGGAATGTACTTTGAATGTGAGACTTCATGGAATTGCTCTCCATTGGAATACTTTGAAATGTCTGTTGCTAAGTCTCTGTGAATTTGTACATAGTCATTACAAGAGGATCATTGTATATAAGTTTAAAATCTAACAGATTATAGCGAATGGAAAGAATTTGGTATTTACGATAAGGATTTGGAATTGTGAAATGAGTGTCATTGAAATGCTTTCAATTGATCTATTTCACAAAGAAAGGACCATAGGCAAACATAGTGTGCATGCTTGGAGCTTGGCATAACTGTTGTTTTAATTCAAGTAAAGTTGATTAATCAAAACATTATAATGTGTAATCCATATGGTGATTAAATAAAAGGTGTTTTATTTATATTCATAAGTTTGAGATCATATTGGATTCGATTATTCTTGTGTTTCACTTTGCATGTTTTGACTTCCAGAATAATAAGATTATTCAAACTATCCACAGTCGATCATACTTTGGAAGTAGGTATTGAGGCAAGACTGTCTGAATCTGACTGTAGATTGTATAGGTGTTTTAGACATAGCACAAGTTTGCTACAGTGTTCATGAGTAATCGTGGAATAAGATTCGAGTATTGGATTAAACACACGCTCATCTGAATCACTTCATGGATTTTATCACGAGTGATTGTGAGACGATAATATCTTATATTCTTAGAACAAAGATGTGTGAGTTGTAGCTTACAAATCGGTTGCACATTGATAATGCGTAAACGCACCAATAACTTGGTGTTATAAAACACATTGTTGCGTGTGATTTGATGAGTAAATATAGCAAGCATATGGGTCGAAGTTTATCCATTCCTTTTACCCTTAGAGGGATAAAAGCGATATATGTGGGCTCCTCGATGATTTAGTGATGACAACCCTAAGCGCTTGGCCAAGCCTGGACTGATTTGATTTGTTCAGTTAGTCAGTCGTCATAAATCGGAAATCGGGAAACAACAGATGAACAGAGAGAATGATTATAATCCATGTCTCATTCCATACGATATCTAGAATGGAGGAATATATGATCCCTTATCTAATGGACGCATCATTGACTAGGTCAGAGTTCGACAACGGCTTTTAAGAGCTACAATTGCTAGTCGGGTTGTGGAGTCGTACTTGCAATAATAGTTATTAGACTTATGTAAGTGGGAGACTGTTGGATTAGGTGTCTAAGCCCATAACTATAACTGGTATGTACTTGACCCGAAAGTAGCATGGTCCATTTGGGTTGCCTTCACTAGAGCAATTTAATAGGATGGACTTTTTGAGAAGAGGTTATTTATGATTTATTAATATATTATAAGTTCTAATATATTAATATGAAATCATGTTATTTAATTAGTATTGATCAAAAATTAATTTGGAATTAATTTAGTGATCAAAAGAGACTAATTAATTAACGGGGATTAATTGTGTAAATTAGTTATATATATATATATATATATATATATATATATATATATATATATATATATATATATATATATATATATATATATATATATATATATATATATATATATATATATATATGTCACCCTATAGCTAAAATCGGTTACTACATATGTTCTAAGAGTTCATTTGGGCGATTTTATGCAAGGATATTCTCTCTCAAAAAGTCCTCCTTTGTTCATGGTATTTGTGAACCATTTGAGGCATCACACTTGAGGTGCTAAGTTCTTAAAGCCAAAACTAAAAGCTACAACAAGAGGTAATTCTATAACTCAATTTTATGTTGTTTATGTCAATTATATGCTAGTTGTAGGCTTAATGCTTTGGAAACAATATTGCATTTATAATTATAGAAAACATAGATCCAAATCATTTAGGGTTATATGTGATGCGTTTTAGGTAAAACAAATAAACCAGAAAACAATTCCTAAGTTCACATGCAACCTACTTTGGATCTATGTTTTAACTATTGAACATACAACTTTGAATTGCAAAACAGGAACCCTAGAGGAGGAGGCTATTTTTGAAAATAGTAAACTAGGGTTTAGGAGTTACATACCTTTCAATTGTTATAGCAAACAATTGATAATTCCCTTGATCTTGATCTTGATCTTCTTGGAAGCTAAGCACCACAAGTGTAATGCCTCTAATGGAATCACACCCAAGAACTAGCAAGAAGGAAAGTAGAAGAAGAGAGAGGGGAGGGAGTATGCAATTTCGGCCAGGGTTTCTTCCAAAGAACAGAGTGACCTCAAATGTGAGCCAGGAGCCTCCTTAAATAGCTGAGGGATCTAGGGTTTAGGGAAAAACCCTAATTATCCTTTGCTTAGGGCCTAAGCAAAACCCAAGGGCCTTATCTGGACCCCTTGGACGAAATCTCTAGGGTTTCCCCTATGGATTTCGTCCACCTCCTTCCAAGGAGGTTCTGGAGCCTTCCACTCAACTATTAGATAACTGCAAACTAGTCCCTGCACTTTACAATTAATACTTTTAACCCCAAAATTAATTCTGATTAATTTCTGGCTAACTATTAATTAAACATAATGATTTCTAATTAATATATTAATCTATTAACATATTAATAAATCATTTATATATTAATTTATTAATCTTATAAATTAATATCTCTCCTTTCATAATTTCCTTGTCCAGTTGCTAGGTTGAGGGCAACCCAAAAGGACTGTGCTGCTATCAATTCAAGTACATACCAATTATAGTTATGGGCTTAGACACCTAATCCAACAGTCTCCCACTTGGATAAGTCTGTAACTATAATTGCTTGTATGCCTTCTAAATTTGACCAGCAAATTGTAGCTTCCAAAAAGCTGCCGCCGAACTCTGACCCGGTCAGTTACGTGTCCTAAGATAAGTGATCATATACTCCTTCGTTCTCCTGGATATCCCCAGACAAAAGACATGGAATATAATCAATCTATTTGTCCAGAATCTATGTTTCCCGATTCCTGATTTGTGATGATGTAGGACTTCTAATTGAACACATCAATTTAGTCCTGGCTGGGCCCAGCACATAAGTCAACACCAAATCATCGAGGGGCCCACAGATATCGCTTTTTCGCTTAGGGCAAAAGGAACGAATAAACGTTGACTCATATGCTTGTATCTTTTACTCATCAAATTATACATGACAATACGTTTTATAACACCAAGTTACTGATGCGTTTTCGTATCACCAATGCATGACCGACTTGTAAATTACAACTCATATATCTTCGTTTCAAGATTATAAGATATTATCGTCTTAGTATTACTCGTGATGAATTCCATGAATTGATACTCTGAGCGAGGGTTTATCCAATACTCAAATCTCAATTTCTGAGTACTCATGAACATTGCAGCAATTCTATTGCCATGCCTATCCTCAGACAATCTACAATCTAGTTCATGACAGTCTTAATTCACTACTTACTTCCAAAAGTACGAGCGACTGTGGAGTTTGAATAATCTTATTATTCGGGAAGTAAAACATGCAAAATATGAAACACAATAATAAACAATCGACAAAGGCAGTAACCAAACTTATAAATAATACTTTATTATTTAATCACCAAAAGTCAATTACATTTACTTTGTTACAAGTTTCAGAACAAAACTAATCTAACTACTAAAACTAATATCATCTTTCAGTCCTATGCTCCGAGCATGCTGAATATGCTTAGCCCTACTCAGACCCTTTGTGAGGGGATCTATCTTCAGATGACACCCTCTTTACTATAAGATGGCCTTCTTCTACTCTATGTCTGATGAAATGGTACTTTCTGTCGATATGTCTGGTTTTACCATGATCTCTCGGTTCCTTTGTCAAGACAACCGCTCCTTCATTATCGCAGAACAGTTCCATAGGCTCCTGGATGGTTGGAACAACTCCGAGATCTCCGATGAAGTTCCTCAACCAAGCTGCTTCTTTCGACGCTTCACTCGCTGCTATGTACTCTGATTCACAAGTAGAATCAGCCACCGTATCTTGCTTGGAACTTTTCCAAGTAACTGCTCCTCCATTCAGTAGAAATACCCAGCCTGATTGAGAACGGAAGTTATCTCTATCCGTCTGAAAGCTGGCATCACTGTAACCATCTACTCTCAAAGTATCATTGCCACCAAGTACAAGGACCCAGTCCTTTGTCCTTCGCAAATACTTGAGTATATTCTTAACCGCTATCCAATGAGCTCTACCTGGGTTTCCCTGATAGCGACTGACCATGCTCAAAGCAAATGCCACATCAGGGCGAGTACATGTCATAGCGTACATGATCGATCCGACAGCGGAAGCATAAGGTACACGACTCATGTCATCTATTTCCTCATCTGTACTCGGGCATTGAGTCTTACTCAATTTGGTATTGCTCTGGATAGGTAGCTCTCCCTTCTTGGAATTTTCCATACTAAACCTCTTTAGTACCTTATCCAAGTATGTGCTCTGACTAAGTCCAATTAGTCTCTTCTTTCTATCTCTCAATATTCTAATCCCAAGAATATAGGCAGCTTCTCCAAGGTCTTTCATGGCAAAACACTTTCCAAGCCAAGACTTAACTTCTTTCAAGGTTGGAACGTCGTTACCAATGAGTAATATGCCATCGACATATAACACCAGAAAAGTTACTATACTCCCACTAGCCTTGATATACACACAAAACTCATGTTCACTTCTAGAGAAACCAAACTCTTTGACTTTCTCATGGAAGCAAAGATTCCAGCTGCGAGATGCTTGTTTCAATCCATAAATCGATTTCTCAAGCTTGCACACTCTATTGGGAAACTTTACATCAACAAAACCCTCTGGCTGATTCATGTAAACATCCTTAGCCAACTTCCCGTTAAGGAAAGCAGTCTTGACATCCATCTGCCAGATTTCATAGTCATGAAAGGCAGCTATGGCGAGCAATACCCTAATAGATTTAATCTTAGCTACTGGCGAAAAGGTCTCATCATAGTCAACCCCTGGGGTTTGAGTGAAACCTTTTGCAACCAGTCGAGCCTTGAATGTATGCACATTCCCATCCATGTCTGTCTTCTTCTTGAAGATCCATTTGCACCCAACTGTCTTACGACCTGGTGCACTATCAACCAAATTCCAAACTTGGTTGTCATACATGGACTTAATCTCGCTGTCCATTGCCTCTTTCCACTTGGAAGCCTCTGGGCCTGCCATTGCTTCCTTATAAGAGACTGGTTCATCTAAGTTTACCAGTGTTCAGTCACTTATGAATGTGTCACCATCTGAAGTAATATGAAAACCATACAACTCAGGTGGCACACTCACCCTAGTGGTCCTTCGAAGAGGTAATGAGTTATCAACTGGTTCAACAGGAACTGTTTCCTCTGGTTGAGTGCTAGTGTCATCTAAGGTTCCTTCATTGGCTGACTCTCGAATTTCTTCAAGGTCAATGGTGCTCCCACTGTCCTCTTTGAATATGAGCTCTCTTTCCAGAAAGACTCCTCTTCGTGCTACAAAGACCACGTTTTCACTAGGCCTGTAGAACAAATATCCAAAAGACTGCTTTGGGTAACCAATGAAAACACATTTCTCACTTCTAGCTGCTAGCTTGTCGTGAGTCTCTCGTCTTACGAAAACTTCACAACCCCAGACTTTAATATGTGCTAACGAGGGAACTTTCCCCGTCCACATTTCGTGAGGTGTTTTGGCAACCTTCTTTGTAGGGACAAGATTGAGGATGTGGGCGGCTGTCTCTAAGGCATACCCCCATAAGTGAATAGGAAGCGAAGCACGACTCATCATAGAACGAACCATGTCCAACAAGGTTCGATTACGCCTCTCAGCTACACCATTTAACTCTGGTGTCCTAGGAGGAGTCAATTGTGAGACTATCCCACATTCTTTCATATAGTCGTTGAACTCGATACTAAGATACTCCCCGCCTCTATCGGATCTAAGTATCTTTATCTTTCTGCCCAATTGATTTTCGACCTCATGCTTAAACTCTTTGAACTTTTCAAAGGTTTCTGACTTATGTTTGATCAAGTATATATAACCATATCTGCTATAATCGTCAGTGAAAGTCACATAGAATCGATTAGCATCCCTTGTGGTTGATCTGAAGGGCCCACATACATCTGTGTGTATGAGATCCAACAGACCTTCACCTCTTTCACAAGACCCTGTGAATGGTGATTTTGTCATCTTTCCCAAAAGACAAGATTCACACATATCATCTGATTTTACGTCAAATGATTCCAACACTCCATCCTTTTGGAGTTGGGCTATGCGTTTCTTTTTAATGTGTCCAAGACGACAATGCCACAAGCATGCCTTGTCTACACTATTAGACAAGTCAATATTAAGTACACTATTTCCTAAGCTATCAACACAAGTCACTGTTTCATACACACCATCACAAGGTAAAGCGTCAAACATAAAAACACCATTCTTATAAACAGAAATTGAACCATTCAAATCATTAAAAGAATATTTAAAACCTTGTCTGAACAATGCATGAAATGAAATAATGTTTCTCGTCATCTCAGACGAATAACAACAATTTATCAAATCTAATCTAACATCATTACTAAGCAAAAGCTGATAAGCTCCGATCTTGGTTACTGGTGAAGACTTTCTGTTTCCCATGATCAAGTTTATCCTTCCTCGCTCTATCTCCTCACTTTCCTTTAGCCCCTGCATATCAGAACAGATATGAAAACCACATCCTGTATCAAGGACCCATGAACGAGAAGATAATGAGTTATTAGCAGAAATAGTGTAAATACCTGCCGAAGATGGCTTCACTTTGCAAGCCATGAGTGACCCTGCATATCAGAACAGATATGAAAACCACATCCTGTATCAAGGAACCATTAGGCTTAGCCTTTGGGCCATTGCTAGATGACCCAGCTTGAGCCTTGCTCTTCCAGTTTTGCTTGGGAGGACCTTTCCTCTTTTTCCCCTTTCCCTGTACAATAGCCAAGACAAGGGCACTTGCAGGTGTGGAGGGTATACTTTTACCCTTCATCCCTGCTTCAGCTGTCTGCAACAAGTTGTGCAATTGGGCCAAAGTCTGCTCAGTATTGTTCAAATGGTAAGTTAGAATAAACTGACCATAACAATCAGGTAGTGAGTTCAAGACCATGTCAATGGCCAATTCCTCATCAAAGTGAATGTTGAGCTTGACCAAACGCTCTATGTAGCGTTGCATTCTTTGCACATGTGACACAACCGATTCCCCTTCTTTCATCTTGCAAGCCATGAGTGACTTGACTACTTCAAACTTTTCTTGACGAGCTCGCTTATGGTACTTTTCCATAAGGTCCTTGTTCATCTCGAAAGGCCAGTAGTCCTCATAGTACCTTTGCAGTTCTGGGGACATGGTTGCCACCATGATGCACGCCACTTTGGTAGCATCATCGTAATGTTTCTTGTAGGCAGCAAGATCTTCAGGAGTAGCTTCAGACTCATCAAGCTCTTTGAGCTCCTTTTCAAGAACATATTCTTTGTTCTCAAAACGAAGCGCCATCTTGATGTTGCGCATCCAATCGTTATAGTTTGAGCCATCCATAACGACTTTGGAGCAGATATTGAGCAAAGAGAAGTTTTGGTTGGAGGAGGATGAAGCAGAAGTGTTTTCAGGAGTAGACATCTGAAAAGAAAGAAAGTTTTGGTTAGATTTCAAGATACCTCAATATAATAACCCAAAGATAAAATATCAAGGTTAGGATCCAACTATGAAGATTCACAACTTAGAAATGGGATGCCGAGATCCAAGTGTAAATTTCATAAAGGTAGGTGAATGACGATTCACCAATTCCACCATTAGACGAAACAAACGAAGTGAAATTCCTAATTCTTTTGAGATACATTGAAACTATTCAATGGCATGTTTTAATCTCAGATTATGCTCTTCTATTTGTGACTGGGATGCCGAGGATCACAAACAAGATGTGAATAACCATGCAAATGTGCTTGGTAACCTCATTGTCTTTATCATTAACTATTGATGTGCTGGTAAACCACACACGCTCCATCAAAATGACAATTATGAGATACCCATTACTACTCTTTATTAGTGCCTTTTAGCGTGCTGGTTAACCACACACGCTCCACTAACGACCAATAAAGCATAATGTGCAATTTCATGGATTAGCATACTTTTCACATTTTTCCTAAAGTAACTAGAGTTGGGATTTTGTAAAATAATGTTCTAGTACTTTCTTTAATAACATTATACTTTTAATGAGAAGTAGCTGTCCTATCAAATCCGTCCTGCTAATGACCCTCCACTAATCAAGGGAGCGGTGGGTGAGAGTGGACACCCATTCAACTACCATTTTATAGGCAGTTTCCTTATACCCCCTTATAGACTAGCTTCGTGAATGAGGCATACTAGCGATTTGACTGACCATATTCTTATACATATATAATATTAAACATTTAATCATAATACATATATAAGGTGTGTTTTAAAACTTTTTTAAACTTCAAGGTTTATATAAATTTCGAAATTCAAACTATTAAATTTAAATTTAAATAAACCAATTAACTAGATTTAATATTTATCTATTAGTTAACTTTTAATCAATTTATTAAATCTTGTAAGGATTATCTAATCAAATTAATCAATTAATTTAATCCTAATCCTTATCCCTCTAAATTTCGAAAAATAGGGTAAGGATAATTATCCAATTAATCTAATCAAGTAACAATTATCCAAAACAAGAAACCCTAAAACTTCTAGCATATTTCGAAATTTACAAGGGAGGAGGCTAGGGTTTTCAAAACCCTAACCCTAATTTCGATTAGGGTTCTTTGGAGGATAGGGTTTTCGAAAACCCTTCAATCCAAAACCCTAATTGCGAAAATTTGGCCTTTAGGGTTTAATGGCTATAAACCCTAATTTGCAATTCAACTATTATGGCAATTCAATTTAAAACAAACAATGTCTCTGATACCACTGATGGGTTTTAGGTAAAACAAATAAACCAGAAAACAATTCCTAAGTTCACATGCAACCTACTTTGGATCTATGTTTTAACTATTGAACATACAACTTTGAATTGCAAAACAGGAACCCTAGAGGAGGAGGCTATTTTCGAAAATAGTAAACTAGGGTTTAGGAGTTACATACCTTTCAATTGTTATAGCAAACAATTGATAATTCCCTTGATCTTGATCTTGATCTTCTTGGAAGCTAAGCACCACAAGTGTAATGCCTCTAATGGAATCACACCCAAGAACTAGCAAGAAGGAAAGTAGAGGAAGAGAGAGGGGAGGGATTATGCAATTTCGGCCAGGGTTTCTTCCAAAGAACAGAGTGACCTCAAATGTTAGCCAGGAGCCTCCTTAAATAGCTGAGGGATCTAGGGTTTAGAGAAAAACCCTAATTATCCTTTGCTTAGGGCCTAAGCAAAACCCAAGGGCCTTATCTGGACCCCTTGGACGAAATCTCTAGGGTTTCCCCTATGGATTTCGTCCACCTCCTTCCAAGGAGGTTCTGGAGCCTTCCACTCAACTATTAGATAATTGCAAACTAGTCCCTGCACTTTACAATTAATACTTTTAACCCCAAAATTAATTCTGATTAATTTCTGGCTAACTATTAATTAAACATAATGATTTCTAATTAATATATTAATCTATTAACATATTAATAAATCATTTATATATTAATTTATTAATCTTATAAATTAATATCTCTCCTTTCATAATTTCCTTGTCCAGTTGCTAGGTTGAGGGCAACCCAAAAGGACTGTGCTGCTATCAATTCAAGTACATACCAATTATACTTATGGGCTTAGACACCTAATCCAACAATATGTGCACCATAGGATGTTGTAGTATACAAAACCCAATAGCTGCATCTTGCCGTGAGGCCTCTGATGTTCAGCCTTGACCTTCCTGCAGGTCAAATACCGCTCGACAAACCACGCAACCTCCTGCTTCATGTAGGGCCACCAATAACTCAATCTCAGGTCTCGATACATCTTTGTGGCCCCTGGATGGATAGATAATTTGGACTTGTGTGCCTCCCCCAAGATTCTTTGCCTCACATCCCAGATGTCGGAACCCAAACTCTGCCACACTGAGTCAATAACCCTCGACCATCTCGAATAAACAACGGAATTTCCCCCTGAATTTGATCGATCTTCCAGTTCTTTTTTAAACCTTCCACATGTGCCTCCCTAATCATATCAAATAAAGGTGAAATCACTGTCATCCTCAAGCAAACATCTCGAATCGGGGCACTTGCCGTCTTACGGATTAAAGCATTGGCTACCATATTGGCTTTCCCGGGATGGTACAAGATCTCACAGTCATAATATTTCAGCACATCTAACCACCGCCTCTGACGCATATTCAAATTCTGTTGATCCATCAAATACTTCAAACTATTGTGATCGGTGAAAATGGTACATCGTACCCCATAAAGATAATGCCTCCAAATATTGAGGGCAAAAACCACCGCCCCTAACTCCAAATCATGAGTGGGGTAATTCATCTCGTGAGGCTTTAGCTGCCTCGATGCATAAGCGATCACATGCCCCCTCTGTATCAGCATAGCTCCTAACCCAGAAATAGAAGCGTCGCAATACACTACAAAATCATCTAATCCCTCGGGTAGAGCTAGAATTCGGGCCTCATATAAGTTCTGCCTCAATGTCTTGAAAGCTGACTCCTGATCTGGACCCCACCGAAAGGTCACACTCTTCTTGGTCAAACGGGTCAAGCGTACAAAATTTTTGGAGAAATCCTGGATGAATCTCTGATAATACCCCGCTAATCCCAAGAAACTCCTGATCTCGGAAGCGTTTTTCGGAACTACCTAATGGATTAACGCCTCAATCTTGTCAGGATCCACCAAAATACCCTCTTGGTTGATAAGGTGCCCCAGAAATTGCACCTCACGCAACCAAAACTCGCACTTGGAGAATTTTCCATAAAGGCTCTCCCTCCTCAAGGTCTTTCGTCAATGAAAAAAATCACAGACTGATCCAACATTGGTTTACAAACCCGGTTCATGAGATCCATGAACGATGCTAGAGCATTGGTGAGCCCGAATGGCATCACCACGAACTCATAATGACCATAACGAGTTCTGAACGCCATCTTCGGTATGTCTTCATCCCGGATCCTCATCTGATGATACCTTGACCGAAGATCAATCTTGGAAAACCACGAAGCACCCTGGAGCTGATCGAACAAATCATCAATCCTCGGAAGCCGGATAACGGTTCTTCACCGTTAGCTTGTTCAGCTCCCGATAATCAATACACATCTTGTGGGACTCATCCTTCTTTTTCACAAACAAAATAATTGCTCCCCAGGGGGAACTGCTCGGATGAATGAATCCTCGGTCTAGCAGCTCCTAAAGTTGCGTAGACAACTCATGCATCTCATGCAGAGCTAGACGATACAAAGCCTTAGCTATAGGAGCCACACCAGACACTATATCAATACGGAACTCCACTTGCCTCTCTGCAGGCACCCCAAAAAACTCCTTTGGAAATACATCAGGAAAATCTCAAGCAATCGGTACGCTGCTCATATCTGGCGCGTTCTCTACCCTCGTATCCGACACATAAACCAAAAACCCAAAATTGCCCTGCTGAAGGAGTCTCCTAGCCCTCGCAGCCGAACAGAGAGCTGGCACATGCGAGGATCTCTCTCCATGAATAAACAGTTCTCCCCCACTTGGGGTTCGAACCCTTACCAACTGACGCTCGCAATCTATCATGGCCCATGCGTCGCCATTTCTCCTCCTCCTCTAACCATCCTCGGACAATCGGCCTTTTTATGACCGGTATGGTTGCAGTGGAAACAAATTATGCCCTTCTTGGGGCAATTCCGACTCATGCGACCCGTCTGACCACACACATAACATACTAAGCCCGCTGCTCGGCAGAATCCACTGTGCAGCTTACCGTACTTGGCACAACGGCCACGGCCCTGTTGGCCCCTGCTGGGAGGATCAGAGGTCTTAGGCTTCTTGGCTTGACCCACTGCTGCCTGAACCTTCTCCGACTTCCGCTTCGTGCTGAGCTCTAACTCAATCTCCCATTCCTGGGCCTTCTCACCATCTCATCCAGGGTCTTGCACCCTGAAAAACTCACAAACTCCCGAATGTCATCCCTCAGCATGAATGATACCTAGTCTTCTTCATCTCATCATCCGCAACATACTGCGGAACCAAAAGTGCCCTCTCTCAAAACTTGGTAGTGATCTCTGCCGCAGTCTCGGTAGTCTGCTGTAAGTCCTGGAACTCTCTCACCAAACGCTGCACCTCAATAGATGGTGCAAACTCCTGATCAAACCTCCTCACAAACTCCTCCCAAGTCATCTCAGCCACCCCTGCTGATCCCACCTCACGGGTCACCTCCTCCCACCAGTCTCACGCTCGATCCCTCAACATACAAGATGCGAACCCCACCTTTGCCGCCTCGGAGTGAAAACTCGTGTGTCGGGCATTCTCCATGTCTCCCACCTAGCGTCGGCTAGTGATGCGATCCCTGACCCCGAAGAACTCAGGCGCTCCACGTGCCTTGAACTCCTTGAATTAGGGAGCTCGGGCCCCAATCTGGCCTGCAGCAATCTTGGCTTGGAAGGACCTGGGCCTCTCCTCCATGATCTCCATGATGCCCTCCTTGAAGGTATCGAAAATCACCGGGGTAGCATCAAGGATGCCACGAGTAACCTCAGATGCGATAAGATAGCGTAGCCTCTCATCAATGGGCTCTGCACCCGAGCCTGAACCTGATCCTGATCCTGAACTTGAACCTCGCGTGATCATCACCATCCTCAACTGAAAATATTGCAAATAACCAAGATAAGGAATTCGAAAGGGATTCCTCTTCACCGGACTTCTAAGAACTATCAGGCATGTCATTGCTTCGGGTACAGGTCCTGTGCTTTTAGTAGTACGGGCCTAATACAACCTTCCATACCTACTTGTACCTTCCCCAAAGCCATACCTGAAATCCTTAAATCATCCAATCACAAATCATAACTCAAAAACACAACACTAACTCATATCCTAGACTGCCCTAGGATTCTCAACCCTCGCCAAACCAGAAACTCAGATTAATCATAGCAGGTTGCCCTATGTGAGTAAGTTGTACACAAAGAGAATCACATAGACTGTCAAATAAAGCTTCTACCCTAAACCACAACCAAGAAAGGAACAATAATAAGGCAAATTTCCTCATTCTAGGGCTATGCAATCCTAAACATGTACAACTTTGAAAACATACACTTAGCATACAATCCATACAACCATATTTCCATATATACTATAGCATGACCAAAACATTGGGAATACTTACTTGAGCTCTGCCGATTACGTGCGTTGCATTCTCCCTTTTTTTCTTACAAAATTGTTTTCAAGAAATTTAACTTTGATTTCTTTTTGAAAAGCAATTGTTACCATTTCCTCAGTTTGAGTTCTGACATACCCATAAGTGTGCCCGAATCTCTCAAACCAAGGCTCTGATACCAACTTGTAACAACCCAATTTTTAGAAAAATTTTAAACTTTTAATTTCATAAACATCATCCAAAAGAAGTAAAAAAATCCCATAACATATCCATATTATTTTAGAATTCAGAGTACAAAAAGCTAAATGTGAAAACACTGGAGAATGCACACCACGCCATCAAGCCGGGTCCTTGCCCTTATCAATAGAAGTACCTGAAACATTCAATAAAACTGTAAGCACAAGATTAGCGAGTTTCCCAAACACACAAATCATATAATCACATAATGCCATGCACACACATATACATACAAGTTTGCCATGAACTCCCTCCATGGTCTTCAATGGAATGCCATGGGCTACCCCCATGGTCTTGTATCCCCATGCCATGGGCTCCTCCCATGGTCTTTCCAAGTGCCATGGGCTCCCCCATGGTCTGCACATAAGTCCACATATAATTCCTCTAACAAAAAATTACATATTCCCATACAAACATCTCATAATCAGTAATGGGTCGGCCTTGGTGCCTTCGACCTATGAGTGTGGTGAGAAGACTCACCTCAATACTGAACGGTAGCTGACTAGGTCCCAGCTTCGAATATCAGCTCTACTCGACCCCTAAACAGAAACAATTCCTTAAATACAACTCCAAATTCTCTAAACCCCTTAAAAGTCAAACTTGGTCAAGGACTAAAGTCAAAGGTCAAAGTCAACGGTCCGAGTTGACCTAACTCGCCGATTTGTCCTTCAACTCGTCGAGTTTCTCCCTGAATTACACAGATCGGGAAAACTCGCATCAAATCGTTGAGTTCTCCTAATCAACTCGCCCAGTTGGCCAAGAATCAAACAGCTTAATGCATTAAGCCGTTTCCATCGAATCTAAAAGCTTCCATTCTCATATCTCCTCCCAAATGATGTGTAGAAGGGTAAAGTTTCCGACTTTACCCTTAAAAACCACCACAATGAACCCAAACCCGAATCCTTGACTTAATAGAGTGAGGCTAAAACTCTCAAAACATAGTCTCAAAACACAGATCTGGCATCCCAAGGATGGATTATCACGTAAAGTTTCCAACTTTACGTCCATGCATGCAAGAAAAGAACCCTAGAGCCCAAAATGGCTTAATAAAGGATTTAATGCATGAATGGGACTTAGGACTTAGCAAAGCTTGCAACTTTATGCCATGAGAGGTCATAAAAGGGTCAGATCTAACATAATAACCTCTGGAACCCTTAACCTTTTGGACAACCAAACCATACACCCAAAAATCAAGCTAAAACATCCAACAAAGAGATCTAGAAGATAACAACACAAGGTATTGACTTTATACCTCTAAAGAACTGCAACAAATGGAGAGTTTCTGGATCCAAAGCCTTCCTTCCAAACCAAGCTCCTTCAATCTTCAAACTTCTTCCAAAGAACACCAAAAACCAACTCTCCAAGCTCACCACAAGCTCATACACTCAACCTTGAAGGATAATACACGAAATTAGGGTTTTATGGAAAAGGAGGCTGGTAAAGAGGCCAACCAAGAGATTTAAGGTCTTTAAATAGGGTGCAAAACCCTAAGATTATGGTTTTCTCCACAGCCCCCAACTCGCCGAGTTGGGACACCCAGACTCGCCGAGTTGGACCAAAAATGTCTGCGACCAACAACCCATTCCAACACGACGAGTTGGATCTTCCAACTCGTCGAGTTCCCTCAGAAAATACAATAAATTAGGGAATTTAGCTAATACCAGATCTAAGTGTTACATTAAAGGAGGCCAAACCTTATGAATAGTAATCTTTGGTCCTTGACACTTTTGTCCCAATGTTTTGTAGAGATTCCAACGTTTAGTCCCTGCCCTGTTCCATCGGCTATAGATATGTTTACTTTCTCCACCGCCTCACACTGTCAACCACTTTGTTTTTTTTAATTACTTTTAACCCCAATCTCTCACTATTCGATCTCTCTCTCTCTCTCTCTCTCTCGCTTGCTCTCTCTCTCTCTCTCACTCTTCAACACTCTCTCTACAACACAGAAAACCTTACTTGTTGGAGACACCAGAAATGACTGTCGATGAGCGGTTGGAGTGGCTTCCAGCTGACCGGATGATACAAATCAGAACGTTCGATGAACGGAAAGTCAAGGTACTTACAAATTCTCACTCTTCCACTCAACCTCCCTATACTTAGGGTTTTTTTTGCTCTTCATTTTCTACAGATTTTGCATTTTTTGTGTAGATTTTTGGTTTAATTTTCAACGTAGAGCTACAAACATACATGCATGTGAATTGCGATGAGTTAATTTTTGTGTTACAAAGTTTCGTTAAACGGAGATGGATTTTAGCATCCCAAAATTTTCAATAGATTTAAACCTTTCAAAAGCAACCCCTTTATTAATAAAAGTGTTTACAAACTATTATTTCCAAAACATTATTTAAAAGCAGAGTCTCCAAGATCCAATCAGTAGTAAAACCAAGGATGCGTACTGTCACGCCTTCGCCTTGCCACAGTCCACTGAAGTACCTGAAACTATAAACAAAAAATGTAAGCACGAAGCTTAGTGAGATCCCCCAAAGTAACAACACAAAATAAAATAGCACATATATAATAACAGCATACTATGGTCCAATCAATCATCGGGTTGGAATAGCCCAGGCCCTCAACCATCGGGTTGGAATGCCAACATACTATGAGTCCAATCAACCATCGGGTTGGAATACCCCCGACCCTCACGTAACATCCCAAAAATCATGACCAAAAATTTCATTTTTAGTTAGGTTATTATAAAACCAACAGTATAAGAAAACATCCATAATAGCATCCCATGTCAAAACCAAAGTGTCAATAATCAAAACATGTTATCATAACCAATATCAGAGTGTAATCCCAAAGATCTCATATGCGGAAAATCATAGTGTGATGCGTTGCGATCGAGCCGGCTCCTTTCCTTTGAAAACGAAGTACCTGAAACCAAAACTGTAAACCGTAAGCACGAAGCTTAGTGAGTTCCCCCATCGTACCACATACCATATAATAAACATACTGCCAGTCATATATGGGTGCCCGGCCTACCCTGCTGAGCATATCTGGCAGCTCAACCTATCCTTGTTAGGCATACCGGGGTGCCCGACCTACCCCTGTCAGGCATATATGGGTGCTCGACCTACCCTGCCAGGCATATATGGGTGCCCGACCTACCCTCCGGTTTATTTCAACCGGTTACAGGGACTATTTCACCCCTACCACTACCACATAATAACATATCATAAACATACTGCTAGGCATGCATGGGTACTGTCTACCCATTCAGTATCTTTCAACCGGTATCCAGGGACTATTTCACCCCTACTACTACTATCACATATATCATAGCATCCTAGCACATAAAGCATATCAGATAGTGGCAAACCAGACAATTATCACAAAGACAATCATCTCAAACATAATCACCTACTAGTGGGCCGACAATGGTGCCTTAGACCCACCCCTACTGGAAGGTAACTCACCTCGCACTGCTGAAGTCCCGCAGACATAACTCTAGCTGTTGGATGACAAATTCCCGAACTATCAATCATCAAAATAACACCCAATCAGTAACTGGGTTCCAACATATACCCATAAGTCCATGCTTGCGGTAAAAGGCTACTTTACCCCCAACTTAGCTTGACTCAAGCCCAAGGCCCAATCCAAAGGCCCAAAAGTCAACTATGAGTCAAAGCCCAACATATGGCCCAATTTTCCAAATTGGGCCCAAACCTCTACATGGTTTTCCTCTAAGCCCCAACCATTTAGTCCAGTCCAAACATTTGGCATTTCTAATGGCCCAATATCTCATAATCATAAAGGCCCAATTATGGCCCATCTATGGCCTAATTTTCCAAATTGGTCCCAAACTCCCCACATGGGCCTTACCCTAAAGCCCATCCATATATTCGTAATCCATATGAAATTTCATGAATGGCCCATCAATAACCCAATCACCAAAGCCCAATAGAAAGGCCCAACCTAATGCCCAAGTAAGATTAGGGTTTCACATAAAATGACAATTAGGGTTAAGTGTTTCTCACTTAACCCATTAAGGACTTAATCCATTAACTCCATCAATCTACTAGGTTAATCATATAGTGTGGTCGGGCTTAATACATAATCCCAATCCGGTCATCCAAAATGCGGGTCCCGACAACCTATAACCCATATAATCCAAAATTAGGGTTTTCTAACCCTAATTAGGGTTTCCAACCCAATCACAACCCAATAGGCCCAAAATCTAAGTCCTTAGATCCATTAGGGTTTCATTAGGCAGGCCCACTAGGGTTTCATTAGGCCCACTAGGGTTTCATAAGTCGGGCAACACCCACTACCACCTAGGTAGTGCTGGTCAACGGCGGCTCACGGCGGCGGCCACCACCTCACGGTGGTTGTTATGGTTCTAGTCCATTTTTGTGCAAGCATCCCAAACGAAATCTAAACACAAACAAAGCACACCGCCACCCAACACGGCGGCTGGTGGCGGCGGCCACCACCATATGGGGGTGGTTATGAGTTTCTTGATTACACTAGTCACTAATTACAATTTACAATGCCAAAATCCCAAATAACACATACACACACAGCCACGCTTGTGGTGGCCGGTGGTGGTACATGGTGGCAGCCACCACCTCAAGGTGGTGGTAGTTGCTTTTCTCGATTTTCCGGCCAAAGAACACTATACACACAAACACACCAACAACAGAAACACACCTACCCACACTCCCGGTGGCGACAACATACACACGAAATGGCGGCAACAGCGGTTAACGGTGGTGTTGACGGCAGCAGCCATCATGGCTGGCTGCCATGGTGGTTCTTCACGACCCTACTCAACAGAAAGCCTACACTCATGAACACGACAACCCTTCGGGGTGGTAAACAATGATCGGATCAACGGAAAGAGGGTTGTCGGGCGGCGACGACAGCGGGCTAGCTGGTTGCACCAGCTTCACGCACGAAAGAAAGAGAAGGAGTCACTTTCTCTGATGGAATGAATGCAACAGTAACCTCCGTAACGTCCAACTCCGATTCCCGACTTCTCTTCTCGTCGGAAATGACAGCAGCAAGGCGGCAAGGGTCCGACAACGTTGGTTACTAATGGCGATCAACGAAGCAGCAGCGCCTGGAGGCTGCCCTCCACTCATCGTCGGTCTTCGATGTTGCCGGTGACATGGGCGGCTCGATTGTGCTAGGTGGTCGAAGATCGAACGAGGTGAATGGTTGCGGTGGCCGGAGGGAGTATGAGATATAAGGAGGGTGGCAGCTGGAAATGGTTTGGTTAGGGTTAGGGTTTACTGGGGTGACGAGTTACACACCCCGAGCCCCATACAAATTTATCCCATAACAACAGAATCGGTCCCTCCTTCCCCTTTTCTTTCGAAATGAATCCATATTTTACCCTTTTAGCCCTCAAAATTCTTAATTCATTTCAATTTAGGTCCAATGATCAAACTTCAGTCATGTTAACATTTTTAGTCCCTCCTCCTCTCATTATTTTCAACTTAAGTCCCAATAATTACCACGGAGCCCCTGTCTTCATAAATATTTACAAACTGAATCCGGATTTTACCCTTTTAACCCCCAACTTCTAAAATTATGACAATTAACTCCTCGAAACCAACACCTTGCTAAATTATTATTGATTTTAGGGCTACTATTCATTCATTAATTTGTTTATTTAATAAACGGGGTGTTACAACTCTCCCCCACTTAAATTAGATTTCGTCCTCGAAATCATTCCTTACCACTCCTTACATGCCAAACCACGCAAGTAACATGGCCACAATCCTAGGCACACCCTAGCCTTCCCAGGGTAACCGTGACCAACCTTTGCAAGCCCCTAAAATTCGCAGATGAACGAATTCCTCGTAACAATCACATTTACTCAACCTGAAATCTGTAGTCTCGAGATGGTCTGACTCCCTGACAGACCGTCCATACTGAAACATTATCGTTGAACCCAGTGCACTTGTCTCTCAGCTGACTACTCAACTTTTGATATCTCGAGGTTCCCGCTGGAAAACAAAGTCACAGACCTACTTATCCTTGCGGATCACTTATAGTTGGCCAAGGCTCAGATAATCCCGCTGTGAGTGACTTAGCATAACCCAAGCAAGTAGTTACACCATCCGTAGCTGCAACCTAAAACACAAATACTATTACTGCCCACACGCTGAAACTGCCCAGAACACTGAACTGTCTGAAACAGTATGCTGCCACATGGCTGCTTTCCAAAATCTACCGGGACCTTCGTGGTCTCTATTCGTTCGCCAATCATCTGAAATACCGGGTTCCGGCCCGGTTACGGAGCCAAAGGACTCCCACTTAGTCGCCTCACACGACTTCCGAACAAAATCCTTCTCTGGAACTAGTTGCCACTAGTTATCATGCCACTATGGCTCTAACAACATTATGATCTAACCGCGTGGGTTCATACATCGAGTCCTGACGTCACCATATCCAAGGCTAAAAGTCATTGCTACATGACCAATGGTAGCATTATATCACAAACAACCTTAAGCAGTTCATTGCTTCCTTGATCTCATAACTGTAGTGGCGCTCCTATAGTCTTATCATTGGCTCAACCAGATCTAATCCATCTGGGTAATTCTGAAATCCAATCCATATTTCCATATCCTCACTGCTGCACCAGAACTTATGGGTACTATTGTTGATGGGTTTTATACAAATAATCCTATGTGTGCATGCAACCCTAGATATGGATCTATGTTTTCACTATTAGTTAAACAACATTATGAACACATGAAGAACCTTAGCATGCTCCTAGTAATTTCAAAAATCATAAAGAAGAATAGATTTCATACCTCTTGTTGTTATGTTGTAATAACAACTTGTATCTTGAATCTTCTTGTCTTTGAAAGCAAGTACCACAAGTGTAGTACCTCTAATTGCTCACAAACACCAAGAGCAATTGGAGAGGCAAGAGAGAGATAGAGAGGTAGAAAATCGGCTCTAGGAACTATAGGGATCAAGTGGCCGATTTTCCTATGCCAAGGGGTCCTTTTATAGGTGTAGGGATTAGGGTTTCAGTCGTTATCCTTATCTGGTTGCTTAGCCACCAAGCAGCCCAAAGGATAATTCTAGAACTCTTACCTTGTACGAATTCTAGGGCCTTATCTCCTTGAATTCGTCCACCCTATCATATAGGGTATCCTTTGCCCTACTTTGAAACTATCACATAATTACAGTTCAGTCCCCCTAGTTCAATTAACTTCTTTTGATCACAAAATTAATTCTTAATTAATTCTTGACCAATGTTAATTAATCAATTATGATTTCTCTTTTAATATATTATTATTATAATATATTAATAAACCATAATAACCTCTTTCTCTATTATTCTCCAGTCAAGTTACTTTGGTGAAGGCAACCCAAAAGGACCATGCACAACCGGGTCAAGTACTTACCAAATATGGTTACGGGCTTAGACACTAATCCAACAGTCTCCCACTTGGATAAGTCTAGTAACCATAAATGCAAGTAGAATCCGATTTACAATCGTAGCTCTCAAAGACGCTGTCGAACTCTGATCTTATCGGTAACCTGTCCTTTAGATAAGGGATCGTATGATCCTCTGTTCTAGATATCGTGTGGACAATCACATGGAACATAGTCATACTTATTGTCCAACAATTTGTTTCTCGATCTCAGATTCGTTTGACATAGAACTTAATTGAACACATCAATTCAGTCCTGACCGGGCCCGACACATAAGTCAAACCAAATCATCGAGGGACCCTGATATCGCTTTTACCCTCTTAGGATAAAAGGAACAGATAAACTTTAACTTATATGTGTTTAATATTCACTAATTAAATCATACACAACAATGTGTTTTATAACATCAAATTACTGATGCGTTTTCGCATTACAAATGCACAACCAATCAGCAAGCGTGGGTTTATTCCAATGCTCAAAACTCGTTCATAAGCACTCATGAATGTTGTAGCAAACCTTTGCTATGTCTAATACCTTTCAAACAATCTACACACCAATTCATGACAGTCTTCATTCATACCTACTTCCAACATATGAACGACTGTGGACCGTTCGAATAATCGTATTATTCAGGAAGTCAAAACATGCAAAATGAAACAATAGGTAAACAATCAACATAAGACAGTAACTTTACTAATAAATAATACTCATTTATTTAATCATCAAATGTTAAGTACATTTATCTATTACACGTTTCTAAACTATCTAATCCAAACTAATATCGTCCTTCAGCCCAATGCTCCTAGCGTGCTGCAAATGTTTAGCCCTACTCAGTCCCTTCATAAGCAGATCTGTTGGGTTATCCTTCGACGATACACACTTTGCTACGAGGAGTCCTTCTTCTACTCGATGTCGAATAAAGTGATATTTTCTGTCGATATGTAGAGATCTACAGTGATCCCTTGGTTCCTTGGTTAAGGAAACCGCTCCTTCATAATCACAGAAAATTTCCATAGGCTCCTGTATGGCTGGCACAACTCCAAGGTCTCCAATGAAATTCTTCAGCCATATTGCCTCTTTTGATGCTTCGCTCGCTGCAATGTACTCTAACTCGCACGTTGAATCAGCTACGGTCTCTTGCTTGGAACTTTTCCAAGTCACTGCTCCTCCATTAAGGGTAAAGACACAGCCAGAATGCGAATGGTAGTTGTCCCTGTCGGTCTGAAAACTGGCGTCACTGTACCCTCACACCTTTAATTCATCACTCGCACCG
Organism: Lactuca virosa; assembly: GCF_052849685.1. NCBI lineage: Eukaryota > Viridiplantae > Streptophyta > Magnoliopsida > Asterales > Asteraceae > Lactuca > Lactuca virosa. The sequence goes on from NC_136433.1 coordinate 391,514,520, forward strand.
AGGACTAGAACCATTCCTTGGTCCTCCGAAGGTACTTAAGAATGTTCTTGATTGTGGTCCAATGTGCTTTGCCAGGGTTCCCTTGATATCTGCTGACCATGCTCAAAGCGAAGGCCACATCAGGGCGAGTACAAGTCATAGCATACATGATCGAGCCGACCGCGGAAGCGTAAGGTACTCGGCTCATCTCTGCTATCTCGGCTTCGGTACTCGGACTTTGAGTCTTACTCAACTTGGCATTACTTTGGATCGGTAACTCCCCTTTCTTGGAATTCTCCATACTAAAACGTTTTAGTACCTTGTCTAAGTAAGTATTCTGACTAAGTCCTATTAGTCTTTTACTCCTGTTTCTCACTATCCTTATTCCCAAAATATAGGCAGCTTCTCTGAGGTCCTTCATAGCGAAGCACTTCCCGAGCCAGGACTTAACTTCCAGCAGTGTCGGGATGTCGTTTCCTATGAGCAGTATGTCATCGACATACAATACGAGGAAGCTTACTATACTCCTACTGGCTTTGACATATACACATGATTCATCTTCGCTTCGCAGAAACCCAAACTCTTTGACTTTCTCGTCGAAACAAAGATTCCATCTACGAGACGCTTACTTAAGTCCATAAATGGACTTCTCAAGCTTACACACTCTATTGGGATGCTTCATATTGACAAAAACCTCTGGCTGAGCCATGTAAATATCCTCAACCAACTTCCCATTAAGGAAAGCGGTTTTGACATCCATTTGCCATATTTCATAGTCATGAAATGCAGCAATGGCCAGCATCACCCTAATAGACTTTATCTTGGCAACCGGTGAGAAGGTTTCATCATACTCAACTCCAGGAGTTTGAGTGAAACCCTTATATGTGTGCACATTCCCATCCATGTCGGTCTTCTTCTTGAAGATCCACTTGCATCAGACCGTCTTACGTCCCGGGACATGGTCAACCAAATTCCAAACTTGGTTGGCATACATGGACTGAATCTCGCTGTCCATTGCCTCTTTCCACTTCTCAGACTCCGGGCCTGCCATGGCTTCCTTATAGCTGTTAGGTTCATCCAAATTCACTAGTGTACTATCACTAATGAACGTATCACCTTCGGTAGTAATATGAAAACCATAAAACTGGGGTTGAACCCTAACTCTATCGGAACGTCTAAGAGGTAAGGACTCGTCAATTGGTTCAACCGGAGTTTCCTCCTTGGGTTGAACGCCAGCGTTAGAGGTTCCTTCATCGCTCGACTCTTGAATCTCTTCAAGATCGATTTTCCTCCCTATGTCCCCTTGGCTTATGAGTTCTCTCTCTCGGAAAACCCCTCTCCTCGCTACGAAGACAACATTGTCACTCGGTCTATATAAGAGATATCGAAAGGACTTCTGTGGGTAGCCAATGAAAATACACCGCTCACTACGAGGTTCGAGCTTGTCGTGAGTCTCTCGTCTTACGAAAACCTCGCAACCCCAAACCTTGATATGTGCTAGTGAGGGAGCCTTCCTTGTCCACATCTCGTGAGGTGTTTTGGCAACCTTCTTTGTAGGGACTAAGTTAAGGATATGGGCGGCAGTCTCTAAGGCATGCCCCCATAATGAGATAGGTAGTGAAGCACGACTCATCATGGAATGAACCATATCTAGCAAGGTTCGATTACGCCTCGCAGCTACACCATTCAACTGTGGTGTCCTAGGTGGCGTTAATTGTGAAACTATTCCGCATTCCTTGAGGTAGTCGTGGAATTCAAGACTTAGGTACTCTCCTCCTTGATCGGATCGAAGCATCTTGATTTTCCTGCCCAATTGATTCTCCATTTCTTGTTTAAACTCTTTGAAATTTTCAAAGGTTTCCGACTTGTGCTTGATTAAGTAGATATACCCAAGGTTCTAAATAACGTAAGGCGTGACTTGTCGGCAATGTCAAGCCTCAAGCTTTTCTGAGCCTTGGCGAGTCACGTCGTTTGTAAGGCGTGACTTAAGGCGGCAATTTTGTATATAATTAATATTTTTATATGTATTTTCAACTATTATTCTATTTTATACACATATATGAGTTAAGGCGGCATTTTGGTAAAGCTTGGCGGCAGGTACAAGCCTTGGAGTCATGGCGTGCCATGGCGAGCTTTTTAGAACCTTGTATATACCCATATCTGCTATAATCATCGGTGAAAGTCACATAGAAGCGGTTCACATCCCTTGTGTGGATCTAAAGGGCCCACACACATCGGTGTGTATGAGATCGAATAGACCCTCACCCCTCTCACAACCGCCAGTGAAGGGCGACTTGGTCATCTTTCCAAGTAAACACGATTCACATACGTTATCGTCCCTAAGGTCGAATGACTCCAACACTCCATCCTTTTAGAGTTGGGCTATGCGTTTCTTGTTGACATGTCCAAGACGACAATGCCACAAGCATGCTTTATCCATACTATTGGAAGAATCGACACACAACACATCCTTTCCTAAGTTATCTACAACCATCACAGTCTCATATATTCCATTACAAGGCAATGCTTCAAAATATAAAACATTATTAAGATAAGCATAAATAGATCCCTTTTCATTATCAAATGAATATCTAAAACCTTGTCTATATAAACCATGAAATGAAATGATGTTTCTTGCCATATCTGGCGAATAGCAACAATTGTTTAAATCTAAACCTAATCCATTACTAAGCACTAAGGAATAAACTCCAATCTTGGTGACAGGCGACGATCTTCTGTTTCCCATGTTTAGATTTATCCTTCCTTACTTTACATCCCTATTTCTTCTTAGTCCCTGCAAATCAACATATGTGAAAACCACATCTTGTATCAAGAACCCAAGAAGTAGCATGCGATGAATCATTAGATTTAATTGTGTAAATACCTGCGAAAGATGGCTTGATCTTCCCATCCTTGATGGCTTGCAGATATTCTGGGAAGCTTCTCTTCCAATGCCCTATCTTGTGGCAGTGGCGGCACTCTGCCTCCTTAGGGTTGGAGTTGGGCTTAGCAGAACCAACTTTGGTTCCACCAGAAGAGGTGCCATCTTGGGACTTTCCCTTGTGGTGGCTCTTTGAGGGAGCCTTCCTCTTCTTGCCCTTTCCTTGACCTATTGCCAAGACAGGCGCATCAGTGGGAGTGGGAGTCAGTGCAACAGACTTATCCTTGAGATTGCTCTCAGCAGTCCTTAGCAAGCCTTGAAGCTTGCTCAAGGTGACCTCTTCCTTATTCATGTGGTAGGTTATGCAGAACTGGTTGTAGCAGGGAGACAAGGAGTGAAGGATAATGTCGATTGCCAGCTCTTCATCGAAGTTAACATTTAACTTCTGCAGGCGATCAACATATCTCTGCATCTTTTGCAGATGAGCGGTAAGCGACTCTCCATTACCCATTTTGGCAGTGATCATCTAAGTGATGATCTCATACCTTTCTTGCCTCGCACTTTGGTGGTACCGGTCCGGCAAGTCTTGATGCATTTCATTGGGATACATGTCCTCATAGGACTTTTGGAGTTCTGCAGTCATGGTCGCTAGCATGATGCAATGGACTTTCGTGGCATCACGCTCATGGGCCTCAAAGGCATCGATTTCTTCAGCAGTGGCAGTGTTGAGGTTGATTTCCTTCAGCTTCTCATCAAGGACATACTCTTTGTCCTCGTAACGAGTGACCATTCGGATGTTGCGGATCCAATCATTGAAATTGGACCCGTCAAAGATCACTCTCCCACAGAAGTTCATGAGTGAGAAGGAGCCGGAGGAGTTTGAGCCGGAAGCATTGTTGACGTTCGACATCAGAAAATAGAAAAGGACAAAGTTTGATTAGAAATGAATCCCCAATTAAACACCCAAATGAGAAATTAGGGCTAGGATCCAACAACATTATTTACAAATTAGAAGAGGGATGCCATAATCTAACATGCAAATAATTTGAAGGTAAGTGAATGACGATTCACTAATTCTCCACCATGAAAAACGAAAAAGATATTAAATTTTAAATGTATTGAAAACTCCTAGATTCCTTTGAGATTCATTGAACTTTTCAATGACATGTTTAAATCTCGATGTGCCCCTCTAGTTTGTGACTGGGATGCCGAGGATCACAAAGCGGGTGTGAATAACCATGCAAATGTACATGGTGCCCTCATTGTTACAGTCACCTATTCGATGTGCCGGTTAGCCACACACGCTCCATCGAACTATGACAAACAATGAGTCACCCTTTGCCACCTATGCTTAGAGTCCAATTAGTGTGATGGTTAACCACACGCTTTCCACTAACGTCTTAGCAAGGGTGCAAAGTGTAATTTCATGGAATAGCACCAATTCACTTTTCCTAAAGTAACTAAGATTGGGAATTGTTTTAAAAACATTTAGTTACTTTTATAATTCATTATACTTATTAATGAGAGAGGGTTGCCCTATCCTACCCGTTCGGCTAACGAGCCTCCACCAATCAAGGAAGCGGTGGGTGAGAGTGGACACCCATTAAACGGCCATTTTATAGGCCATAACCTTATACCCCCCTTTAGATCGGCTTCATGAATGACGCCTACTAACGGTAAGACTAGCATCTTAAGTTATACATTTATACATATTAATCTTGTAATATTATAATAGTATAGGGTGTATTTTAAACATTTCAAAATACTAGAGTTTTAATCAAATTTAAAATTTCTAAAATTTAAAACCTTTTAATTTAAAATTTAAATATTAAAACTTGGTTTAAACTTTGATTTAATAATTATCTCAAAATTAAACTATTAATTTGAATTATTAAATCTTGAAGGATTATCTTATTAAATTAAACAATTAATTTAACCTAATCCCTTAAATCCCCTAAAATTCGAAAATATGGGATGGGATAATTCAAAATCTTTAATACCATATATAAACAATTAAAAGATAATTACAAGATATGGCATTATCCTAATCCCTAAAATTTAGGGATCTTAACTTGGGGAGGAGGCCAAAATCGAAACCCTAGGGTTGGCAAACCCTAGAATTCGAAATCTTGGGGGCTAAGGAAAGGGTTTGGGAACCCTTATCAAATTTCGAAATTCAGGGTTCAAGAACCCTAATTTCGAAAATCATGCCTCCTAGGATTTATTGGCTATAAACCCTAAAGTGTCAAATTCATACATTTGTATAATGCTAATAGAAAACAAAAAACCAAATGCTCTGATACCACTAATGGGTTTTATACAAACAATCCTATGTGTGCATGCAACCCTAGATATGGATCTATGTTTTCACTCTTAGTTACACAACATTATGAACACATGAAGAATCCTAGAATGCTCCTAGTAATTTCGAAAATCATAAAGTAGAATAGATTACATACCTATTGTTGTTATGTTGTAATAACAACTTGTATCTTGAATCTTCTTGTCTTTGAAAGCAAGTACCACACGTGTAGTACCTCCAATGGCTCACAAACACCAAGAGCAATTGGAGAGGCAAGAGAGAGAGAGGGAGAGGTAGAAAATCGGATCTAGGAACTCTAGGGATCAAGTGGCCGATTTTCCTATGCCAAGGGGTCCTTTTATAGGTGTAGGGATTAGGGTTTCAATCCTTATCCTTATCTGGTTGCTTAGCCACCAAGAAGCCCAAAGAATAATTCTAGAACCCTTACCTTGGACGAGTTCTAGGGCCTTATCTCCTTGAATTCGTCCACCCTATCATATAGGGTATCCTTTGCCCTACGTTGAAACTATCACATAATTACAGTTCAGTCCCCCTAGTTCAATTAACTTCTTTTGATCACAAAATTAATTCTTGACCAATGTTAATTAATCAATTATGATTTCTCTTTTAATATATTATTCTTATAATATATTAATAAACCATAATAACCTCTTTCTCTATTATTTCTCCAGTCAAGTTGCTTTGGTGAAGGCAACCTAAAAGGGCCATGCACAACCGGGTCAAGTACTTACCAAATATGGTTACGGGCTTAGACACGAATCCAACAATTGTTCCTTCTGCGATCTAATAACACTCTCATGCTATCTACCAACCTAATGTATGCTATGGCTACACCCACAGACTTACAACACTCTAACACTATCTGCTAACCTTGTGAATGCTACTGCTACACCCGCAGACTTACAACACTTCCAGCACTACCTGCTAACCTTGTGAATTCTACGGCTACACCCGCAGACTTAAAACACTTCCCACGCTGTCTCAATCGCTGATTACTAATCTAAACACATCCAATGTTGAGCAAACACACGACCTAACATCCCAAATGGAACTCATGTCCTGACTGGAATCTCCAACCTGATTCCCTAAGGCCTGCTATCAAACATTCTGAGAACGCGATCTCATTATTGGAAAGTTTTTCGAACTTCCAACTCACACTAACCCCAATCCATACAGCCGCTTGGGCTGTCTTTCTTCCTGAAAAGGATGCGAAACTATCCCAGTTTCAAAATTGCTCCTGCTTCTGAATCCCTAGACGATTCTCCCCCACTTAGATTCGACTAAGTCTTCGTGGCACATGAGAATTGAAGGATTCCCAATCCTTCTCTCTTTCTAATATCCCACTGATGACAACATGTGCTTACCAATGCTAGCGATCACTTACCAGTTAATCCCTAAGATCGCCCAAGCTCTGAAATCTTGAAGAGTACTCTTGAAATCTGGTCCAATATGACACCTCATTCCACCTCCCATGCTGACAACTGGAGGCCTTAATCTTCACCCTAGCTGACGAATCCTCGTTCCCACATCCACTCTCGCAGCACCACTGAACTCTAACCGAACACAACCCATGCGAGAAATGCAATTCTCTTGAACATCCAATGACCGAACACCCATGCATCCACTACCTGCAACTGACACTACCATCTTTATGCTACCAGTCCTTTCCTAGCAACGATAGTGCCTTGAACTCCAAATTTTTCCATAGCCAATTGCTCTAACCCTGATAACCCAGAACAAATATCCTCTAAATAATACTCCTGCACAGATCTCGACAAATATCCGGAATGATAACGGTACATGCGGAACCCACTCTGCAAGATACGTCCCTCTGTAGGTTCATCAAGGACTTTTCGGCATGTGGAATGGCATATAATAATCCCTGATAACCCAGACAATAGCATAGAACCGACCCAAGATCTGACTTATCCAAACTCACTCACAATTCCAAAGCGATACAGATTCTCGACATCCACCTAGTAGCAGTAAAAGACGACATACCCGCAACATCTGGAGGAATCCTGATCACCTTCTGCAGAGATACTTCGACCCTCCTAAGATCATGGTGCAAAACTCCCTTCCGATCCCGATGACAGGAACTAACAATAGGACCCTCCTTCCTGAAGGAATCTAAGGATACACAGGCTTTGGGCTTCAGATGAGCCCCTAACTGCTCCACGACAAATCTGTACCATGAATCGAGAGAACACTGAACACCCCGAACCAGCAAAAGGGAAACGATCTTACACTAATCACTAGTAATTCACGATATGCAATTGGCATATAACAATATTTGATGATCTAACCCAACAAGAGCAAAGAAATAAACCATGGATACACTTACTCATCCTGCTACGGTAACCCAAACCACATCACAATTCCCACAACAATGTGCAGATAGAACTGAAAGAAGGCAAGGTTACATACCCGCAACATCGCCTGTTGGAGTTCTAACTTCTCCTGTCTGACACTGCAGGGCTTGACTCCTTCTGCTGACATGACCAACCCCGCTACACTTGTAGTAGCGTAAACCCCTGGAATGTCAAACTCCCTTGTGTACTTTCCCACACGTGCTGCACTGACTCCGGACTTGCTGGCCTTTCACCCGATGATCAGAAGTCTTGGGTCTCTCCCCGAGACCCTTTACTATATGCACCTGGCATGACCCTCTCTTCTCAAAGTGCTCCAAATCGATCTCGCATCCTCGGACTTAGAAGTCATATCCTCCAGGGTCTGACACCCCGTCACGCTCACTAGCTCACTTGCCAATGGCTGAGCTGCAACAGTTGGAACATCGTCTATCCCCAAACCAGGTCACAAAATCCTCCCCGAAGCTTCTCATATTCTCCAAGACTCTCACCGATTCAAGTATGGATCCTGTGCTTTCAGTAGTACGGGCCCAATACTACCTTCCACACCTATCCATACTTTCCTCAGCAATCCTCCCGAATACTCCAAGTCACTTCCTCAAACTGATGCATCTAAATCTCACTAAACCTCACTACTAACCCACTGAAGTATATCCTAGGCTTTCCTAGGTTCCTAAAACCACCCAGTCCTCAACGGTTGAAAGATTCCCAGTAATGTCAACTAGCTACCTCATGAATATAGTCACATGCAACAGAGATCAAATAATCCTTCGAGTAAAAGACCCTTCCCTAGAACGGTTGGACTCAGACAAGAGCTGCGCAATAGGGTCAAGTCCATCACTCTGAGATTATCCGGCCTGTGTCCCATGCAACTTAGCATATTCACTTAGTAGCTAACTCACATCACTAAGAGTCCTACAAAGCACAAAGCAAGTAACATTCGGACAATGGAAAATCTAACCAACATACTTCAATCAAATATTTCTATCCTCTATCAGGAATCTGTACTAGCATGTAATTCAAAGGCTCATACAATCAGGCATAACCTAAACAGGCTATCCTATCACTGACTGATCAATACTAGCATGCAAATCTATTAGCACATACAGTAGGCATATAAGGCATCCTTCCTAGATCCTTAGCCCTAATCTAGCATGCAATTCTCATAATCATATCATATCATAACATAACATGTATGGGTATCTTGGGGAAAACTTACTTGAGCTCGGACAATTGCACGCATCACACACCTTGTTCTTTTCAAACTTCTTTTTTTCTTTTCAAAATTCTTTTTCAAATTCTTTTTATAAAAAGTGATTTTCCTTTGAAAATTTTCATACCAAGTCCTCAGTTTGAGTCCAGGCACACCTGAGAGTGTACCCGAATCCCTCAAACCAAGGCTCCGATACCAACTTGTAACATCCCAAAAATCATGACCAAAAATTTCATTTTTAATTAGGTTATTATAAAACCAACAGTATAAGAAAACATCCATAATAACATCCCATGTCAAAACCAAAGTGTTAATAATCAAAACATGCTATCATAACCAATATCAGATTGTAATCCCATAGATCTCATGTGTGGAAAATCATAGTGTGATGCGCTGCGATCGAGCCGACTCCTTTCCTTTGAAAATGAAGTACCTGAAACCAAAAATGTAAACCGTAAGCACAAAGCTTAGTGAGTTCCCCTATCATACCACATACCATACAATAAACATACTGCTAGGTATATCTGGGTGCCCGACCTACCCTGCTGAGCATATCTGGGTGCTCAACCTACCCTTTTCAGGCATACTGGGGTGCCCGACCTACCCATGTCAAGCATATCTGGGTGCTCGACCTACCCTGCTAGGCATATCTGGGAGCCCGACCTACCCTCTGGTTTATTTCAACAGATTACGAGGACTATCACCCCTACCACTACCACATAGTAACATATCATAAACATATTGCTAGGCATGCATGGGTACTGTCTACCCCTTCGGTATCTTTCAACCGGTATCCGGGGACTATTTCACACTTACTATTACTATCACATATATCATAGCATCCTAGCACATAAAGCATATCAGATAGTGGCAAACCAGCCAATTATCACAAAGACAATCATCTCAAACATAATCACCTACTGGTGGGTCAACATTGGTGCCTTAGACCCACCCTACTGGAACGTAACTCACCTCGCACTGCTGAATTCCCGCGGACAAAACTCTAGTTGCTGGATGACAGATTCCCGAATTGTCAATCATCAAAATAACACCCAATCAGTAATTGGGTTCCAACATATACCTATAAGTCCATGTTTGGGGTAAAAGGCTACTTTACCCCCAACTTAGCTTGAATCAAGCCCAAGGCCCAATCCAAAGGCCTAAAAGTCAACTATGAGTCAAAGCCCAACATATGGCCCAATTTTCCAAATTGGGCCCAAACCTCTACATGGTCTTCCCCTAAGGCCCAACCAATTAGTCTAGTCCAAACATTTCGCATTTCTAATGGCCCAATATCTCATAATCATAAAGGCCCAATTATGGCCCATCTATGGCCTAATTTTCCAAATTGGGACCAAACTCCCCACATGGTCCTTACCCCAAAGCCCATCCATATATTCTTAATGTTGGGTTTTGAGCATTCTAACACTCCTAAGGTGTACATGCAACCCTAAATACCTTGGATCTATGTTTTCTCTATTATACATGCAAATATCAATTTTCCAAGGTATTACCCTAACTAGCATACAATCATATGTACTAGGATAACAAAACTAGATAGAATACATACCTCTTTGTTGTAGCTTGATTTCATGGAGCTTAAGAGCCTAGTGCCCCAAGTGTGACACCTCAAATGGTTCACACAACATCATCAACATTTGGAATAACCATGAGAAGAGATACTTGACGCTTAGAAATCGGCTTGCCTTATTGTGTATACACTAGTACCAATTTCACCAACCAATGGGGTCTTTATATAGTGTGGCTATTAGGGTTACACCATGTAACTCATGACTTTACCCATTCCATATGCTCCATGGGTTTTAACCTCCATGGAGTATCCATGGGTCACCTCAAGGATATAGCCCAACATAAGGAATCATGGATCATAAGCCCACATATATAAGAATGAATGATTTACACAATCAATCCCCATATATTTAATTAGTCTCTTTTGATCGCAAAATTAATTCTTGATCAATACTAATTAAATAATATGATTTCATATTAATATATTAGAACTTATAATATATTAATATGTCACAAATATTCTCTTCTCACAAAAGGTCTATTCAAATGTTCCGATGACATGCAACCCAAACGGACCATGCCGGGTCGGGTCAAGTATATACCAATTATAGTTATGGACTTAGACACTAATCCAACAGTGTCCTACTTGGATAAGTCTAATAATTATTATTGCAAGTACGACTTCATAACCCGACTAGCAATCGTAGCTTTTAAAGCCGCTGTCGAACTCTGAACAAATCAACGACCCGTCCATTAGATAAGTGATCATATATTCCTCCATTCTAGATATCATATGGACCGAGACATGGATTATAATCATTCTCTCTGTCCATTTGTTGATCCCGATTCCTGATTTATGACGACTGACTAATTGAATAAATCAAATCAGTCCAGGCTTGGCCAAGCACTTAGGGTGTCATCACTAAATCATCGAGGGGCCCACAGATATCGCTTTTATCCCTTTAAGGGTAAAAGGAATGGATAAATTTTGACTCATATGCTTGTACTAACTACTTGTTGAATCATACAGAAAGGCACGTTTTATAACATCGAGTTACCAATGCGTTTTCGTGCAATCAATGTATTACCAACTCATAGTCAACAACTCATATCTCTAGGTTTGAAAAATATAATATATTATCGTCTCATGATTCACTCGTGATAAAATCCAAGAAGTCATTCAAATGAGCGTGGGTTTAATCCAATACTCAGAACTTATGAGCACTCATGAACGTTGTAGCAACTTTTGCTATGTCCAACCACATCTACAAGCCAACTTCATGACAGTCTTGCCTTAATTCCTACTTCCAACGTATTATCGACTGTGGATGGTTTGAATAACTTAATTATTCGGGAAGTCAAAACATGCAAAGTGAAACACAAGAATAATACTAATCCTATATGGCCCCAAATATTTAAGAGTAAATAAAACACCTTTTATTTAAACACCATATTGATTACTCATTATTCATTGTATACTGTTTCGAATTTATCAACTTTATACTTGAATTAAAACACTAGTCGTCCCATGCTCCAAGCATGTACACTATGTTTTCTAAACAATAGTTATGTCATACACCAAGTATGCACACTATGTTTGTCTATGATATTTGCTTTGTGGAATAGATCGATTGGACATAATTCCAATGATTCTCATTTCACAATCCCAAATCCTTATCGTAAATGAAAGAATTTCAAATTCCTACCATTTATCGAAATCTGTTAGATTTTAAACTTATATGCACTGATCCTCTTGTAATGATTATGCACAAAGTCACAAAGACTTGTCAGATCAACTCCATGGAAAAAAAGTCTCATATTCAAAGTACATTCCTTTGAACATCCTTCTTGCATTAAGTTTTCTAACTTTACATAGATTCAAAGAATAACTTCCACCTATGGAAACATTTCCATATGCCCATTTTGACTATCACTTGTGAATAAGAGTTGCCTCTTTTCAGAGTATGTCAATATGGTCCTATCTCTATACTTCCAACTATCCATGAGCAACCAATCTTTGGTAAACCTCAGATTGTCCTTGACATTTTCTTAATCATTTTAGTCATATCCAATACTAGACATTTTCTCCTCTTAATGCCCCCAGGCATTTGGAAAATTTAGAAAGGATAAATATTATAGCACATGCAATCGATCCTATACCCGAAGCATATGGGACACGATTCATGCTATACATGTTTTTTATTTGCCATGTTCTCACAATTCAAACTATGAAGAGGGATGCCGTAATCATAATCGAATTTTGAGAATGCAACATATATAGAATTTCCTTATGTTGAACCATTCCAACATAACATTCATATATATCCTTGACTAAAGTTGATTAAAATCTCAATCTAAGCTTGTAGTTTTAGAATGAAGTATAAAATCCTCTCCCTTAATTATAGCAAAACAAGTTTTCGAAGCGAATTGAAACTTTTGTTTTCTATAATTAACATTGCTAACTTGCAACATAATAATCATGCTCCCACTAGCATAACGATTATTATCTTACTAGCATAACACTTATGCTCCCACTAGCTTTGACATGTATCCAGGAATCAACTGGACTTCTAGAAATCAATACTTTATTGACTTTCTTTCCAAAGTTCAGATTTCTGATAAGAGATGCTTTGATACGACTTTATCAAAACCATACACTTTTCCTTAGATAACTCACATGTGTGTCTAAACAATTATGAAGATGGATGTCGTAATCATAATGTTTAGACCTTTTTCCATTCTCACTAGTTACTGTGACGGTTAACCACACACGCTCCACTAACGACATGAGAATGCAAATATCACAATTGTTATCTACTTAAAGTCTACTTAGTGAAAGCGTTTCCTCACCATCATTTTAATGAATCGAATAGAAACCTTATGACACTTAGATTTTTATGGTGCATGTGTTCCTATCCATGTGAATTTGTCATAACCATAATCACAAGACAAGGTTAGTGACAAATCCAAACTCATATGGACTGAACTTGCCCAGTCTCATTTTCTTGCCACCCGGCAGCACAAGGGCCTATCATTGCTTCCAGGTTGTTATGCAAACAATTGAGAACTCATAGCACTCACAAGCATAGTCAACTTTTAACTGGAATAGACACAAAAATAAGAATATGTGAACACGATAGGTTACAAACCTCAAGTCGTGGGCTAGTGATTAACAATACTCTTGATTAGTTCGTGAAACTATCTCAATATCTTTTAAGACTCCCACTGACCTCTTGACATATAAGATTCCCTTTGCCAAGAATCATTTCTTGACAAAACAAATATTCAAGAGTTAGTGAGGATTCTTAACGAGTTAAACACTTCTCACAATTGGTCTTAGTTGGTCCTTGTTTTATCCAAAACATCACAACTAACCAACTTCAAATGTACAAGAATAGGAAACATCTTACTCTACATTTGACAAGTGTTATAAACTTTCTAAAGATTATGTCACTCAAGTTACAATCTTGGAGTATGACTCTAAGACTTGTTTTTGTAATGAAGTATGATTTATCTTTTGATTTGACCATTTCCACAATTCACGATTCCTCTCCTTAGCCAAACAAATGCACTAAGGTGTCCTTAGAGGACAAATTGTGATATGGTTTTATCATCACTAAGATAATCATAAGACAAGATACTCAAGTACTCTCCCATCTCTTCATATTGGAGAATCTTTTATCTTTCTGCCTAATTTGATTCTTCGTATTCATTCTGCCAATCATTGAAACCTTTCCAATGTTTCAGAATTACACTTAAACTTGTAAGCATAACCATATTTACTAAACTTTAGTAAATCATAATGAATAATCTTAGTAGCCTTTGTGGTGGACTTGACCAACGCACAACCTAATGTGTCTGATCCTTTAGTCCTTCACTTGACTCACACATACATGTGAACAAGGACTTAGTCTTAATTTTCCAAAGATGAAAATTCTCATTCATCATACTATACAACATGCATGATTCCAAGTTTCGGTCCAATTGAAACTTGGGTGATGAGAATATTTCCTTATTTGGTAAATTATGACACTACCACAAATGAAAGAATCAAATCCATTTTCCAATATTGCTATCAATGAAATCATATAAACAACAATTTTTCACAAATGTCATTGTAAGGATACTAAAAATAAATAAATCAAAACTTTTTTTTCTTTTATTTTAAAACTTGCGGAAAAATCTTATCCTTACAATGCAAATACATATGAAAACTGAGTTGTTATCTATTCCTTAAGCAATCTATCATAACTCTTAAGCAACAGCTCAAAATTTTGATCATCGAACCATGCGATCGAAATCCATTTTCGCGATCAGAATTAGCATATTCTTTCTTTAAGCTTCCTTTGATTCTCCAAAACATCAAAATGTAATTACATTACATCATGTATTAAGAATCTCCAAATAGGAACTTAATAGAGTTAGATAATAAACTTTTACCTAAAGCAAAGTCAATCTTTTTGACTTTTACCATCCTTATGAACTTTCAGGTAAATTCCGCAGCTTCGCAACCAATGTCCATTCTTTTGGCAAAAGAAACATACAAACTCTTTGGAAATGGTACACTTGATTGTCTCAGACTTAGCCTTTCTCTTTACCATCGGTCAAATGACTTGACCATGGCCAATCCCTTTCCATTGGGAAGAGAACGCTTTTCTGGACTTCCAATGTCACCATTGTCAATGTCCAAATAGCTTTGGGAAGTGGATCTTCTAGTCTAGTTTGCTTTACCAATGCTCCAAATCATTGCTGATTTAGCAGCATCAAGCAAATAGGTAAGATCACTAAGGGTTATGTCGTGATCTGTCATCAGGGAGTGACTGAAGAACCAAGTCAATAGCCAAATACCTCGAGACTTCGACACCCGACTCTCCCGGCTTGCCAATATGTGACTTAACCTCCAAGATGTGAGCACATATAGTCTTTGCTTGCCAATAGGGATTGAGTGACTTAGAACTTTTCAAGTCTTGAAACTTGTGGGATAGGGAGAATGATTGGAGGAAGTGGAGGAAGTGAAGCATGATTTCCAGTCCCATTAATGCACAACAAAGGGATTAATCTTTCACCTACATTTCCATGTGGGATATCATCTTCATTAGGAAGGCTTGTTCCTAAAGATTTGGGAAGACCATAGTTGTCTTAACTAGACATCTATAATGGGAGAAATTCAAGTTTAGTTGATTTAAAGTCCTTAATATAACACCCAATATGAAATATTAAGGCTAGGATCCAACAACCTATTTATAACCGGAAGAGGGATGCCGTAATCCAAGCTATAAAATAGTTGAAGGTAGGTAAATGACGATTTACCAATTTCCACCATGAAAACGAAATATAATTAAGTTTTAATTGGGATGTCGAGGATCACAAACAAGGTGTGAATAACCATGCAAATTTACTTGGTACCCTTAACTTTATCACCTAATTGATGTGCCGGTTAACCACACGTGCTCCACCAATCTATGATAAACATTAAGTTACCCTTTGCCACACATTGTCAGTCCCATGTTGGTGTGTCGGTTAACCACACACGCTCCATTAACGACTTAACAAAGATGCATAGTGCAATTTCATGGGTTAGCACCATTTCACATTTTCCTAAGTAACTAAGATTGGGAATTTATAAGTGTTTAGTTACTTAGTATTTATCATTATACTTTTAATGAAGGCAGAATTATAGTCCTTATCCTACCCGTTCGGCTAACGACCCTCCACCAGTCGAGGAAGCGGTGGGTGAGAGTGGACACCCATTAAACTGTCATTTTATAGGCAGTAACCTTATACCCCCCTTAATGACTGACTTCGTGAATGAGGCCTACTAACGGTAAGATTGACTTTATCTTATACATATCTATATAATTAAAATTATAATAATAGTATAAGGGTTGAATTTTAAACTTTTAAAATTCTAGGGTTTGATTAGGAATTAAAGCATTCATGCGGGGTAACTTTACAAATTCCAAAACTTGAGGGCAAGTCTTGAAACTATTCAAAACTCTTGGATTTTCATAGCTTATGAGTTTAATTAAAGTTTTAAATACTTAAATGAAGAGACTCTTGAACATCCATAACTTGAGGACAAGTTATGGAGTTCATAAAACTATTTATGACAAAGACTCTTCATTTTTTGTAACCTATGGCAATTTTATGAGTTTTAAGATTCATAAATGTGACTTTTCATATAACTTGAGTACAAGTTACCAAAAACACATTTTATGAACTACCTCTAGATCAATTTGGATTGAAAACAACTATCACATAATTTTTCATTAATCTAGATCAACTCATAAAACAAGGTAACACAAAAAAACTTTTGATTTTTCCATAACTTGACGACAAGTTACGGAATCCATTCAATGTCACTAAGATCAAGAATTACACTAACAAACAATTTGCACATAACTCCTATGATCTAACAGAACTCATAAGCATGAACATTCATAATCAACAATTTTCAAGACTCGCATAAACATATATAAAACTTGAAACTTTGATTAAAACTTTGAAATTGGTTTACCATAATCATTACCACATTAAAAAACAGGTTTTATAAGTCCAAAAAGTTCAAGATAATGATTCTAGACCAATTCCAGCACCAAAACTCGAAGATATGCTGTCAGGGGGGTCCAACTCGACCAGTGCATGAACCAACTCAACGAGTTGATAGAATTTTTCCTTGGACTAGTCAAGTCCATTAGTGAACTCGGCGAGTCCACTGTCTAGACAGCAAAAAAACTTCGATTTTCAAGCCACTTGCATCAAGTATAAGTGAAAACAAAACCAGTCTCTGATACCACTGTTGGGTTTTGAGCATTCCAACACTCCTAAGGTGTACATGCAACCCTAAATACCTTGGATCTATGTTTTCTCTATTATACATGCAAATATCAATTTTCCAAGGTATTACCCTAACTAGCATACAATCATATGTACTAGGATAACAAAACTAGATAGAATACATACCTCTTTGTTGTAGCTTGATTTCATGGAGCTTAAGAGCCTAGTGCCCCAAGTGTGACACCTCAAATGGTTCACACAACATCATCAACATTTGGAATAATCATGAGAAGAGATACTTGACTCTTAGAAATCGGCTTGCCCTCTTGTGTATACACTAGTACCAATTTCACCAACCAATGGGGTCTTTATATAGTGTGGCTATTAGGGTTACACCATGTAACTCATGAATTTACTCATTCCTTATGCTGCATGGGTTTTAACCTCCATAGAGTATCCATGGGTCACCCAATGGATATAGCCCAACATAAGGAATCATGGATCATAAGCCCACATATATAAGAATGAATGATTTACACAATCAATCCCCATATATTTAATTAGTCTCTTTTGATCACAAAATTAATTCTTGATCAATACTAATTAAATAATATGATTTCATATTAATATATTAGGACTTATAATATATTAATATGTCACAAATATCCTCTTCTCACAAAAGGTCTATCCAAATGTTCCGATGCCATGCAACCCAAATGGACCATGCCGGGTCGGGTCAAGTATATACCAATTATAGTTATGGACTTAGACACTAATCCAACACTTAATCCATATGATTGTTCTTGAATGGCCTATCAATAACACAATCACCAAAGCCCAATAGAAAGGCCCAACTTAATGCCCAAGTAAGATTAGCGTTTCACATAAAATGACAATTACGGTTAAGTATTTATCACTTAACCCATTAAGGACTTAATCCATTAACTCCATAAATCTACTAGGTCAATCATATAGTGTGGTCGGGCTTAATACATAATCCCAATCCGGTCATCCAAAATGCGGGTCCCGACAACCCATAACCCATATAATCCAAAATTAGGGTTTTCTAACCCTAATTAGGGTTTCCAACCAATCACAACCCAATAGGCCCAAAAGCTAAGTCCTTAGATCCATTAGGGTTTCATTAAGCCCACTAGGGTTTCATTAGGCCCACTAGGGTTTCATAAGTCGGGCACCACCCACTACCACCTCGGGTAGTGGTAGTCAACGGCGGCTCACGGACGAGGCCACCACCTCACGGTGGTGGTTATGGTTCTAGTCCATTTTTGTCCAAGCATCCTAAACGAAATCTAAACACAAACAAAGCACACCGCCACGCAACACGGCGGCTGCTGGCTGCAGCCACCACCCTACGGTGGTGATTATGAGTTTATTGATTACACTAGTCACTAATTACAATTTACAATGCCAAAATCCCAAATAACACACACACACACACAACCACCCTTGTAGTGGCCAGTGGTGGTACATGGTGGCAGCCACCACCTTACGGTGGTGGTAGCTTTTCCCGATTTTCCGGCCAAACAACACTATACACACAAACACACCAACAACAGAAAAACACCCACCCACACTTTTGTTTGCAAGCACCCAACCACCCTCCTGGTGGCGTACGGTGGCGAAAACATTCACACGAAATGGCGAAAGCAGCGGTTAATGGTGGTGTTGACGGCAACAGCCACCATGGTCGGCTGCCATGGTGGTTTTTCACGACCCTACTCGACAGAAAACCTACACTCACGAACACGACAGCCCTTTGGGGTGGTAAACGATGACCGGATCAACGGAAAGAGGGTTGTTGGGTTGCGGCGACAGCGGGCTAGCTGGTTATCGCCGGCTTCACGCACAAAAGAAAGAGAAGGAGTCGCTTTCTCCGATGGAATGAATGCGACAGTAACCTCCGTAATGTCCAACTCCGATTACCGGCTTCTCTTCTCTTCGGAAATGACAGCAGTGACAGCAGTAAGGAGACAAGGGTCCGACATCGCTGGTTACTAATGGCGATCGACGAAGCAGCAGCGCCTGGAGGCTGCCCTCCACTCATCATCGCTCTTCGATGTTGTCGGTGACAAAGGCGGCTCGATGGTGCTAGGTGGTCGGAGAACGAACAAGGTGAATGGTGGCGGCGGCCGGAGGGAGTGGGAGGTATAAGGAGGGTGGCGGCTGGATGGTTTGGTTAGGGTTAGGGTTTACCAGGGTGACGGGTTATATACCCCGAGCCCCATAAAAGTTTATCCCATAACAACAGAATCGGTCCCTCCTTCCCCTTTTCTTTCGAAATGAATCCATATTTAACCCTTTTAGTGCTTAGCATTCTAAATTCATTTCAATTTAGGTCCAATGATCAAACTTAAGCCATGTTAACATTTTTGGTCCCTCCTCCTCTCATTCTTTTCAACTTAAGTCCCAATAATTACCACGGAGCCCCTGTCTTCATTAATATTTACAAACTGAATCCGGATTTTACACTTTTAACCCCTAACTTCTAAAATTATGACAATTAACTCCTCGAAACCAACACCTTGCTAAATTATTATTGGTTTTAGGGCTACTATTCATTCATTAATTTGTTTATTTATTTATTTAATAAACGGGGTGTTACACCTCAACCATCGGGTTGGAATGCCAACATATTATGTGTCCAATCATCCTCGGGATGGAATACCCTCGGGCCCATTCAACCATCGGGTTGATATGCCCCATCGTGTTGGCTTATGCACAAAGCAGTGAAGCCTCAGCCACCGACCAAACATGTGCACATATAACAGATAATCATATAACAACCTACAACCAATCAAGCAGGTCTACAGATCACTAAGCATAGCAACATCCTATCTACCAAGATACCGATCTAACAGATCACTACAGCATAACAACATCCTCTCTACCAGGATACCGATCTAACAGATCCTAGCAGCATAATAGCATACATAACAAGATATCAATCCAATGGGCCATCATTGGTGCCTTCGAACAGCAAGTACAGTGAGGAAAAACTCACCTCTTAAACTGATTCATAGCTGATGAGGTCCCGACTCCGAATCTCAACTCCAACCAATACCTATCCATCCAAGTGACCAATAACCATCAAAATCCCAAATTACCAAAATACCCTTTAGGTCAACTTGGTCAAAGTCAAAGGTCAACAATCCATGTTGACTCAACACGCCCTGTTCCGCCAGCCTCCGAACGGTCGGGAAAACATCGGCTATCACGTCGTGTTCGCCTGAGTCCCACCAACTTAATACATTCAGTTGCTTTCTTCGATTCCAAGAGCTCCAAAGTCCAGATCTAGACCAAAATGATAATATAAAGGATAAAGTTTCCAACTTTATCCACTGGGACTACCATAAAGGGTCCAAAACCCAACCGTAAAGCTTGAACATGCAAGGGCTTAACCAATAAGCACTTAATCCTTAAAGTTTGAAGCCCATCCAATCCAGAAGTGATTCCAAAACCTAAACCATCCCAAAGGTTGGTGCTTTTTAGACATACATGCCTAATGCATATCTTGAACCCATATTTGGTCAAGATGGGGATTTATGACCTAATCTCTATACATGGCATCAAAACATGACTATAGACCAGATCCAAGCCACTACTAGGTTACCTTGACCTAAAGATTCATAAAGTTGCAAAATTTATGAGATCTAACCTTTCCAACATTCAAGAACAAGAAGCTAAAGGGACAAAACTCAAGATCTAACAACTTAGAATGATAAAAAATCGAGTCCTTGACACTTAAAACGGTCCAGAAGAGTGCCAAACTGAAGAACGGAAGCTTGTTTGCTGGATCTTTGCTTCCTTCTTCCACCTTCTTCCTTATTTTGCTTCAAAAACACCACACTCGCTCAAATATGAGAGGGAAAGATGATTAGGGTTTCTTTCAGGTATTGAGGGGATGATGGGGGCTGAGGGTGAAAAAACCCTAGCGTCCTCATTCCTGTAAATAGGGAGCAAAACCCGAAAGATTAGGGTTTCCCTCCAGCGATCAACACACCGTGTTCCATGAGGCAACACACTGTGTTGCTCTTAATGAGACGCGTGTCTTTTCTTATCTGGACACGCCGTGTTGGTGCCTCCAAACGTCGTGTCCAATCCTCAAAAGGTGATTTATACCCAAAGTTGCTCCATAAATTCTCGGTGTTACAACTCTCTCCCACTTAAATTAGATTTCGTCCTCGAAATCATTCCTTACTATCTCCCTTACCGAACTAAACAATCCTGACTGAACTCCCTGAATTCCAAAATGACTGGGGAAGTCATCTCGCTTAGACAACCACCCACACATACTGATGTCGAACCCAAAATAGAAGATATCTCAAGCGCTAACGAAGAGTAAACCTCAACTTTACTTAAGCCAACTAGTATCCAACCGCTATACCTGAAATTGAAAACCCTGAACAATGTCGGACTCTGAGATAGAAAGGAATCAATCAAAACTGCTCCCGCAAGGACTCAACTTCACAGCCAAAACCGAACAACCTATCCGGCGTTCCATTAATCAAACCCAACCTTAGTAGAATTCTCCAAACCCGAAGATGAACGAATCCTTAATACCTTGTAGAAAACCACTTCTACCTTACCGAAATCTGAAATCTGGAGTCTCAAATTTGTTCTGACTCCCTGACAAACCGCCCATACTGAACCATTGATAATTCCATTCCACTTATCCTCCAAACTGACTACTCAACTTCTGATAACCTGATGTTCCCACTAGCAAACAGAATCACACTTCATATACGGCTTCCGACAACTCTTCAATTGACACAAGGGATTAGATATTCCTTCGAGAGAAAGCTCATTCTTATGACAAAATTTCCAGGGATATAATGAACGGGAGACAAACTGGGAGATGAACCTTCTAGTTCCGACAAGACACTGCTTCCTTTAACTCCCGAACCAACATACACATGACAAGCAACTCACAAGCACAAACAATCACACCTGACCTAATCGGCCTCGGGATGGATTACCAGGCATGCCTACAATGGGCCCATTCATCCTCGGGATGGAATACCCTCATATCATAAGCATGTTTGGTCCAATCAACCATTGGGTTGGAATACCAAGCATGTCGTGTCCAATAAATCGTAGGGTCCAGTCATCCTCAGGATGGAATACCCTAGATTGGAATGACAATATATACATAACTTGCGTCTAAACTCATAACCCGAGAACCAAGGACCTACCCTTGCATTTCCCGAAATCTTCTGATTCATGGCAACCCCTCACTAAACATGGATAGAAAGATTTTCCTCAACCGCCGCTGAGACTACCAGTCTCACACCTGGTCCAGCAACCAGGTTCCCAAGAACCCGAAAGACAAGGACATCCTAACCTAAACATCCCTCTATTACGCCAATCATGTCGACATTACATCTTTCGCCTAGAATTCGCGACACACACCCGAACCAAAATATTCTCAACCTCTTCCCACCGCCTTGCATGACCTAAGCAACGTCCCTCTTAGCATTAACCGCACCATAGAGCCGTAACTATATCACACTCAATTCCTTTTACAGGCTAGCTGCTAACAATATACAGCTCGGCGAATTCATGGTCGCCCACGACCCGAGGACAGGATACGAATACACCCTTGATCCAATTCAAAGGCTATCACCCAAAAGAAATATGTGAATAATTCGATTCAATCCCCAAGGCTATCTTGTCCAGCCCACATACACACAAAGAATTAGCACAATGCACATCCTTAGGGAACCCATAACCTCATCAAAAAGGGTAGAAATACCAGAGTTCTATTAAACGAAGAACCTCAATCGTTAACAAAATACATACTCATGATCGATCAAAACAAGATCCCATACTTGCTTGAGACTGAAGAGATTCCACCAATATGCAACCAACTCGAGAAGACTTCTAAAGTGGTCCTGAATGCCACCAAACTTAAGCCTTCTATGAACTAAAATTCCGCACCATCATTGAGGGTAAGCATACCCAGAGACCAAAGGAACGTAAAACATACTAAATTGATGATAAGTTGACATATCCATAGAACTTCGACTGCCTCACTAAAAACCTTCATGAAACGTTTGCTGAATGACAAAAGATGCGACCAATAATCATGAACAGATGACATTAAATCACCAAAACACTCGCGGGGCTGAACGCACCAATTTATGAAATTGATTCCCTGATCAATCTCTGCCCAAGCTAGATTACAATTAGAAATCCTTACAACCAACTGAAAATTTCCTTCCGCCACCTACACTCAACCTGAGTAACCTCAGTGGTTCTTTATTTACTCATTTGCATCCCAAAGGGAACCAATAGCTGCAACGAGATCCTTGATCAACCACTTTCTGCTGAGAAATAGCCCATGAACCTCTTAACACATACATTCGATCGCAACTTACTATATACCATTACCTTAACCAAATCCCAAACCGAGATACCACATACTCGCACCAGAAATCCCTATGATTCACCTTTCCAATACCACAATTCGAACAGATCGATGATCCTCCAAGCAGAATACCCAGTTCTCCCCCACTTAGGATTCAAACTACTGCCTACTGGTGTTGAAACTAACCCATAACTCAACTGGCTCAATCAGGTACAACCATTCCTGACCCTGGAAAGAATAACACATGTAGAATGATCTTCCAGGTAAGGATCAAACAAATTCTAATAGAATCCTAAACATACACTCCTTGCCTGCAATTCCAACCGTCAATCTGGTACCTGACTTGCCTATATCCAAAGAAAATGGACCCTTGATCGCATCACAAAGCATCCATACCACCTCAACCCTCATGCGCACTCCCATGCTGACATGCTGTCGCCAACACCACGACCAACAGACTCCTAGCAGGGTCCACATCCCAACACAAACCATCAATCTACCACTCAATTTCTAGCTGTGATCCCCAAGCCGCTCATATTAATCGTTTCTCCTTCAGTCCAGACACTTGATGCATGGCCTCGAGCAAAACCCTCGAGACCTCCAAACCAACATACTCATCTAGGTCTGAACCACTCAACCCAAACCGATATAGCCGCTTGGGCTCGAAACAAATACTAGACCCATCCTCATGCATGAGCAACCATAAACAAAAGATCGCCAGATACAGAACCACTGCCACGAATCATAGTATCAAACCATGCTATCTCTCCCGACCATCCCTTAGAATCCTCGAAACTCTCCTTGATTCGAGTATGGATCATGTACTTCCAGTAGTACGGGCCGAATACTACCTTCCACACCTATCCATAATTTGCTCAAGAATCATCTCGGGTCCTATAAGACCTACTGAAAATATCCTCCCGATACCCGCTTAACAGCGAAACAACCGCACTAAAATACTTCCTAGGTCCTCCTAGGATTTCCTCACCTCCCTGCCATCCACTACTGAAGGGCCCCGAACAATTTCAATTAACTAATTCATGAATACAATCACATGCAACAAAGCTTAGATAATCCTTCAAGTAACAGACTCATACCTACAACGGTTGAACTCTGACAAGAGTTGCGCAACAGGGTCAAATTCGTCACTCTGAGATTATTCAACCTTTGTCACATGTGACCTAGCATATTCACTTAGTAGCTAACTCACATCACTTAAGAGTTCCACAAAGCACAAAGCATGCAACATTCGTGCAGTAACACTCCAAACCATAAAATAACCAAGAACATGCCATCTCACATACCATAACTCATGCGGTCCGTCCTCACTTCTTAGAGGAACACTAAACATATCGTGACTAGCCGGCTAATCCTGAATAACTCATACTACCACTATCTGCCACACAACCCTCCATTGGTGCCAGATGACTATCACACACCACACAACTTAAACAATCTTAGGCTAATAGATTCAATCCTACAACGGTTGGACTCAGACAAGAGCTGCGCAGCGGGACCAAATCCCTTACCCTAAGACCATTTAAACCATGTAGTATGTAACTTAGTGCATTCATTCAGTAGTCAGTTCACACACCAAAAGATTCACACAACAATCAATGATGTATTCTACAAGAGATAAGGCATCATATATCAGGCAATTCTATCATACGCTTCCTGAAGATCCTTATCCTAATACTAGCATGTTGTTCTTAATATAACATAAAATATTCTAAAATAACTGTGTGGTAATTTGGGGTCAACTTACTAGCTCCGGCTGATTGTACACATCACATCCTCCTTGATTATTTTGAAACCATTTGACAATTGTTTTAAAAAACCTTTTTCCTTAGTTTGAAACTTGATTCACATGAGTGTTCCTCCAATTCACTCAAACCAAGGCTTTGATACCAACTTGTAACATCCCAAAATTTTCAATAAATTTAAACCTTTCAAAACCAACCCCTTTATTAATAAAAGTGTTTACAAACTATTATTTCCAAAACATTATTTAAAATCAGAATCTTCTAAGATCCAATCGGTAGTAAAACCAAGGATGTGCACGGTCACGCCTTCGCCTTGCCACGGTCCACTGAAGTATCTGAAACCATAAACCAAAACTGTAAGCATGAAGCTTAGTGAGTTTCCCTAAAGTACCAACACACAATCAAATAGCACATATAATATAACAACATATTATGGGTCCAATCAACCATCAGGTTGGAATACCCCAGACCCTCAACCATCGGGTTGGAATGCCAACATACTATGGGTCCAATCAACCATCGGGTTGGAATACCCCAGGCCTTCAACCATCGGGTTGGAATGCCAACATATTATAGGTCCAATAATCCTCAGGATGGAATACCCTCGGGCCCATTCAACCATCAGGTTGGTATGCCCCAGCCTGTTGGCTTACGCACAAAGCAGTGAAGCCTTAACCACCGACCAAACATGTGCACATATAACAGATAATCATATAACAGCCTACAGCCAGTCAAGCAAGTCTACAGATCATTAAGCATAGCAACATCCTATCTACCAGGATACCGATCTAACAGATCACTACATCATAACAACATCCTCTCTACCAGGATACCGATCTAATAGATCCCAACAGCACAATAGCACACCTAACAAGATGGCAATCCTATGGGATGGCATTGGTGCCTTCCACCCGCAAGTATAGTGAGGAAAAACTCACCTCTCAAACTGATCCATAGCTGATGAGGTCCCGACTCCGAATCTCAGCTCTAACCAATACCTATACATCCAAATGACCAATAACCATCAAAATCCCAAAATACCAAAATACCCAAATACCCTTTAGGTCAACATGGTCAAAGTTAAAGGTCAAGGACAACAGTCCATGTTGACTCAACAGGCCGTGTTGACTTGCAAACATGCCGTGTTCCGCTAGCCTCCAAACGGCCGGGAAAACCTTGGCCAACATGCTGTGTTCACCTGAGTCCTAGCAGCTTAATACATGCATCTGCTTTCTTTGATTCCATGAGCTCCAAAGTCCAAATCTAGACCAAAACGATAATAGAAAGGATAAAGTTTCCAACTTTATCCACTGGGACTACCAAAAAGCGTCCAAAACCCAACCATAAAGCTTGAACATGCAAGGGCTTAACCAATAAGCACTTAATCCTTAAATTTTGAGCCCATCCAATCTAGAAGTGATTCCAACACCTAACCATTCCAAAGGTTGGTGATTTTTAGACATACATGTCCAATGCATGTATTTAACCCATATTAAGTCAAAATGGGGATTTATGACCTAATCTCTATGAATGGCATCAAAACTTGACCATAGACCAGATCCAAGCCACTACTAGGCCACCTTGACCTAAAGATTCATAAAGTTGTAAACTTTATGATATGTAACCTTTACAACATTCAAGAACAAGAAGCTAAAGGGACAAAACGCAAGATCTAACAAATTGGAATGATAAAAAGTGAGTCTTGGACACTTACAAAGGTCCAGAAGAGTGCCAAACTGAAGAATAGGAGCTTGATTGATGGATATTTACTTCCTTTTTCCACCGTCTTCCTTATTTTACTTCAAAAACACCACACTAGCTCAAAAATAAGAGGGAAAGATGATTAGGGTTTCTTTCAGGGCTTGAGGGGGTGATAGGGGCTGATGGTGAACAAACCCTAGCCTCCTCATTCCTTTAAATAGAGAGAAAAACCCAAGAGATTACGGTTTCATTCCAGCGATCAACACGTCATGTTCTATGAGGCAACACGCCGTGTTGCTCTTAATGAGACCCACGTATTTTCTTATCTGGACAGTCAGTTTTGGTGCCTCCAACATGTCGTGTCTAATCCTCAAAAGGTGATTTATACCCAATGTTGCTCCATATATTCTGGGTGTTACATCGATCGCTTTTATTTCGGCCAGATGTTGCTCTCTCCTTAGATGCAGTTTGATTTTTTATACTAAATCTAGCTATTTTTAATAAATTTAACAGAAACGTTCATTTATGAGAGAGTTTGATACACCCCAGAGTTAAAGAGTTATTTGTTTTGGTCCATAATCAAGAAGTAGAAGCTTGGTGCAAGGTGGTGGATCAAGGAGGAGCTTGTGGATCTTGATTATGTACTTCATTACCAGCTTGTTTGAGGTAAAAATCTATAACCTTGCTCATTAGAAGCTTAGATCTAGTTTATATGGGTTTTGGACCCTTTTTGGCCCCATGAATGAGACCTAGTGGTTTGAACCACTCCAGGAGCTATGAGTTGCTACTCTTGGTGTTTCTGAGGTTCAAGGTCCATAAAGTTGGCACCTTTAGGGTTTAGAATCACCCATGCATGAAATTATGTCCCTTTATTGAAATTAAAGTGCTATATCTTGAAGTTGGGGCTTTATGGAGCATGCAAAGTCACCAAGTCAGTGACTTTATGGTTCTAGACGCTTATTATGACTTAAAACTTATGGTTTGGACTTCTGGACTTAAGCATTAAGTGCTTTAATTGGATCATGGATTAATGGGTGAGTATGTTGGGCGTACAAGCCTTTTAGCGTGTACGCATAGCGTACAGTTGAGTACGTCCTGCATACTCAGTCAGTTGGGTTTTTGCGCTTTAGGCTTCGAGTTGGGCCTCTCTATTAGGCTTAGGTGTAACTATTGGGTGTACAAGTCCTAAGGTAACTCTCCGACCTACTCTCTGCCATCAGCTGCATAAGAAATCCATGCTACCTTTACCTAACTAGCTCGCGAATACCATTACATATAACTAAGACCAGATAATTCTTCGAATAAAAGGCCCTACCCTACAAAGGTTAGACTCGAACAAGAGCTGCGAAATAGGGCTAGACCTAACCTTCTGAAATTATTTAGTCCTCGCAATATGTAACTTAACGTATTCGTTTACTACTTAGTTAAAGATAACTAGATTTTCTCATACAGTGGGCATATAAGGCATCCTTCCTAGATCATTAGCCCTAATCTAGCATGCAGATCTCGCTATCATATCATATCATAACATAACATGTATGGGTATCTTGGGGAAAACTTACTTGAGCTCGGCCGATTGCACGCATCACACACCTTGTTCTTTCTCAAAATTCTTTATTTTAACTTTTAGAAAAAATATTTTCTTTGTAAAAATCTTTCAAACCCCAGATTGAGTCCAGACACACCTGAGAGTGTGTCCGAATCTCTCAAACCAGGACTCTGATACCAACTTGTAACATCCAAAAAATACCGGCCATAAATTTCATTTTTAAATTAAAGAAATATAAATCCATTTGTCAGAAAACCATATAGTAATAATATATATCAAGCCAATGTATCCATAGTCAGAACATGTCATAAAAAAAATCATATCAGAGTATAAATCCTATATATCTCTGGTTAGGAAAATTGTGTGTGTGATGCGCTGCTACCGTGCCGACTCCTTTCCCTTCGAAGAAGAAGGACCTGAAACAAAAACTGAAACTGTAAGCACAAAGCTTAGTAAGCCCCCCCCCCCTCATACCACATAACATATAGCAACATACTGCCGGGCAATTCTGGGGTGCCTGGCCTACCCTGCCAGGCAATTCTAGGGTGCCCGACCTACCCTGCCAGGCAATTCTGGGGTGCCTGACCTACCCTCCGGTTTATCTCAACCGGCTACGGGGACTATTTCACCCCTACCACTACCATATAATAACATAGCATAACATACTGTCAGACATATCTGGGTGCCCGACCTACCCTGCCGGTTTATCTCAACCAGACCCGGGGACTAGTCCCCTACCTACCACTACCACATAATCACATAGCATACTAGCACATAAAGCATAACATATAATGGCATACCAGATAATTATCACAAAGACTATCATCTCAACTATAATCTCCTACTAGCGGGCCGGCCTTGGTGCCTTAGACCCACTTCTATTGGAAGGTAACTCACCTCATAAAGCTGAATGTCGAATATCACTGGAAGGAATCTCTAACAGCTGCTCCGATGACTCCGCGACTATCATTATCATAACAACACTTAGTCAAAATCCATAATACTTCTTAAGGTAAAATGACCATTTTACCCCTTGGTCTAATTTGAACCATGCCCAAGGCCCATTTCCATCTTATTTTTCCCAGCCCGCTATTGGCCCACTAAAGGCTCACTAATGGCCCAATTTTCTAAATTGGGCCCTACTCTTCAAATGGGCCTTCTCTTAAGCCCAAAATGTCCTTGGTCCATTATCTCACTTCTAAAGGCCCATTTCGGCCCAACATCTGCTAAGCCCAAAGATTGGCCCAAACCGAGGCCCAATTATCGCAAAGCCCAAGATCTGAGAGTACATGGAGTGTACTCCTCTGTACGCTATGTGTACACTTGCATGGCTTGTACGCTGCGCGTACTAGCATGTACGCCCAACGTACTACTCTGTTAAATCATTTTCTTCAAAACTGCTTAATCCCTAGACACTAAGTCCAAATGATAGATCTGAGTCCAATAACCCGTCTTAACCCATAAATCCGATTACTTGGTGACTTGCAACCCACCAAGTGAGACCAAACTTGGAAAATAGCAACTAACTTTCATGGAAATAACTCCAAACTCATGCATGGTCATAAAAAGACCTTAAAGATCGAGACTTTACTGCTTATGGGTCATGAATATCACTAAGAGTGGCACCTCTTGGCCTAGAAACGAGCTTGAGTCATAAAGGTCCATTCTTGGAACTAAATAGACCCCAAAACAACACTACAATAGATCTAAGCATTCAAAAAGAAAGTTGAAAGCTTTATACCTCCAATGAGTCCCAAAAGCTGATGTTATCCTAGATCTATGAGCTCAAGATACTCAAGTTCCTCTTCACTATCTTCTCCTTCCTTCTTCCAAGCTTCTAATATCCAAACAAGCTTCACAAGGCCAAAACACACACAAGAATGAGAAAGGGAGACTATCTAGGGTTTCTGAGAATGAGGGGATGGTAAGGAGGCTAGGGTTTGAGTCATAATGTGGTATTTATATGACTTAAACCCTAAAAATTAGGGTTTTGGAATCTGCTCACGTATGCTGCGAGTACTCCTTGGTACACGGCGCATACGTGCATGCGTTGCCCGCATCCAATGCTTCTCTACGCCCCGTATACGCCAAGGTTATGGCCAACGTACGTCTTTTGGGCGGCCTAAGTCTTCGGCCCACTTACTAAAGGTTCACTCAGTTAATCCTTCTATTAAAACTTAGCCCAACAATTAAGATAAAATTACAAAAATGGTCCCTGTGGTTTACCAAAACTGAGAAAGTCAGTCCCTATTAATTTTTTTTTGATGCAAATGGTCCTTGTGGTTTGCGAAACTTGTAAAGTTGGCCCTTTTTACTAACATCGTTAGTAAAACGCCGTTAGGGATTAAATCTGTAAGGGCATTTTTCGTCTTTTCAAGTATAGAAGCACTGAATTCGTGACATTTGAGAAACCACATGGACCATTTTTTAAATTTGTTTGAAAAAATAAATTAATTTGCTGAAGGTAGGGGGAAGGCTCAAACTCACGACCTCCACCCCCTTTTATTTGACCAAAACCTTAACCAGTTGAGCTGATTGCTCACTTGGTTATAACACCCTAAAACTAATTTATATAATAACAAAAACGTTAATATTTAAATAATAAATAAATTACAAAAAACATTTTTTTTACATAACTTTTTTTTAAATAAAACAAAAAGTATTTTGGTCGTATTATAAAAAAAATTGTTTTTACAAATAATTTGTATGTATTTTTATGTATTTATTTTACGTAAAATATATTTTTTTATTTCTTTAAAAAAATAAGTTTTCATATAAAAAATATGTTTTCGTATATTATATTTTTTTATGTCTTTGAAATAATAATAATTAACACTACTCATGACATAAAAAAATGTATAAATTTTGTTGAGCCGCTAGTCCTAAAATACGTATTTCATCTTTTTTTAAATACATATAACCGAAAAACGGTTTTCAGAAAACCGTATAAATTGTTTAGATACATAACATAATCGTTGTTAAGTTGTTTTTAATACATATAACCGAATTGGTTTTCTGAAAACCGTTTTTCGGTTATATGTATTTAAAAAAAAGATGAAATACGTATTTTAGAACTAGCGACCCAAAAAAATTAATATATTTTTTTATGTCATGAGTAGTGTTAATTATTATTATTTCGAAGACATAAAAAATATAATATACGAAAACATCTTTTTTATATGAAAACTTATTTTTTAAAGAAATAAAAAA
Source organism: Lactuca virosa (assembly GCF_052849685.1). NCBI lineage: Eukaryota > Viridiplantae > Streptophyta > Magnoliopsida > Asterales > Asteraceae > Lactuca > Lactuca virosa. The sequence continues at coordinate 391,546,203 of NC_136433.1, forward strand.
AATATATTTTATGTAAAATAAATACATAAAAATACATACAAATTATTTGTAAAAAACAATTTTTTTTTATAATACGACTAAAATAATTTTTGTTTTATTTAAAAAAAGTTATGTAAAAAAAATGTTTTTTGTAATTTATTTATTATTTAAATATTAACGTCTTTGTTATTATATAAATTAGTTTTAGGGTGTTATAACCAAGTGAGCAATCAGCTCAACTGATTAAGATTTTGGTCAAATAAAGGGGTGAAGGTCGTGAGTTCGAGTCTTCCCCTTACCTTCAGCAAATTAATTTATTTTTTCAAATAAATTTCAAAAATGGCTCCTATGGTTTCTCAAATGTCACGAATTCAGTCATTCTATACTTGAAAAGACGAAAATGCCCTTACTGATTTAGTCCCTAACGGCGTTTTACTAACGGTGTTAGTAAGAAGGGCCAACTTTGCAAGTTTCGCAAACCACAAGGACCATTTGCATCAAAAAAAATTAATAGGGACTGACTTTGTGACTTTTGGTAAACCACAGGGACCATTTTTGTAATTTTGTCAACAACTAATTAAGAAATATTTAATAATTATTACCTCAGGTGACGGTCGTTACATAGCGGGTATAAGGAACCATTGCTGACCCTTGTTATTTATGTTAGGATGTTAGGAGTCTGTGTGACCCTTGCATGTGATATGTACTGCTATGTATACCGGGTGGGGCTCGATGTCGGGTAAGGCCCGATGACTGTATCGTATGCTATTGGTTATGAGCATTGCATGTGTTAGTATGATTATATGATATATGTCTATCTGTATAGTGGGTAGGGCCCGATGTCAGGCAGGGCCTAAGAATAACATATCTGTATACCGAGCGGGGCTCGAAGTCGGGCGATGCCCGAAGCCGAGTGGGACTCGATACCGGGTGGGGCCCTATGGAGGGTGGGGGCCCTGTATGTGGTTTATTATGTATGGTATTGGGTAGTTTGGGGAATTCACTAAGCTTTGTGATTATGGTTTTCAGTTTATGTTTCAGGTACTTCTTGTTCCAAGGGGAAGAGCTCGGGATGACTGCATTACACACACCACATAATTCCGCTTTTGTGATCACTCTGATTTGAGATGATGTTTGATACACTTAATTTATTTCGGTCGTATTGATGATGTCTTTAGAATATTGTTTTTATTAAATTAAAAATGAAATTTTTGGGTCATGTTTTTAGGACGTTACAAGTTAGTATCAGAGTCTTAGTTTGAGGGATTCGAACATACTCTCGGGTATGTCTGAACTCAAACTGAGGATTTGGTAAAGTTTTCAAAAAGAAATATATTTTTAAGAAAATATTTTTTCTAAGATGAGAAAGGGTGTGGTGCATGCAATCAGCCGAGCTGAAGTAAGTTTTCCCAAAATACCCATACATGTTATCTGATATGAGTTGATCTGTGAATCTGTGAATCGCATGCTAGTTAGGGTTAAGGATCTACTTAGTTTTTACAAGATAGAATGCTAGGAGAGATGCCTTTGTATGATCTTGTAGACTTGCATGCTAGTATTGATCATTGAGTGATAGGATGGCCTGTTTAGGTGATGCTTGATTCTGGTCAGTTGATGCCCGAATGCTGATTGCTTTGTGCTTTTAGGAGTTGTAACTAGTTTAAGGTAACTAGTAAGTGACTATGCTAAGTTATATATTATGGGAACTAAGTAAATTTAGAAGGTTAGGGTTTGACTCTATTGTGCAGCTCTTGTCTGAGTCCAACCGTTGTAGTGTGAGACCTCTCATTTGAAGAATTATCTGGTTTTAGTAATATGTAATTGTATTCGTGAGCTAGTTAGAGGAAGTTAGCAGGAGTTCCTTCTGCAACTAATGTCGGAGAGTGGTGTGGAGTTTTCCTTATGAAAACCTAGGATGAGATCTAGTGCTGTGAGCCTTATCTATCAGGGGAATTTGTATGGATATAAAGTGACTTGGTGGAGTCAAGGCAATCTTTGAGGAAAGTACGGATAGATGTGGAAGGTAGTATAGGCCCGTACTACTGGAAACAGAGGATCCGTACTCGATTCAAGGAGAGTTGCGATGAAACCAGGGAGCTTGTGGAGTTGTGATTCCCCGATATATATATATATATATATATATATATATATATATATATATATATATATATATATATATATATATATATATATATATATTTCGATGCGTATTTTGATGGTTTATATGGTCTATTTTCAGTATGGTGGTATTGCAAGGCAGGCCTGCTGGCAGTTCTGGTGTTGGAGATGGCTCGGGCTTAGGTTCTGGAGCCGTCCAGCTAGATGAGCAGACTAGGTAGTTCATCTCGTCTGGGATTACTCGTTGCAATCTTGATCAGACTCCTGTGATCTTTGCTACAGTCAATGAGGGTACTCTGGAGGTTCTGGATGAGCCGTTGAACTCGTTTTGTTCTGAGATGATGGCACTAGCGGGAGAACATTCTTTGACATTTAGGGAGTTCTGGGCATGTGGAGCTCCGGAATATCATGGGGTGAAGGACCCCATAACGAGCTGGCGGTGGTTAGCAGATGTTGCTAACACCTTCCGTACCAGCCGTTGCCCCGAGGGGGGCAAGGTCAGACTAGCTTCCTGCCTTTTGAAGGATCGGGCATGAGACTAGTGGGAGGAGGTAGGACGTGCAGTGGGTGATGATGTTGTTGATGTGATGTCATGGGATGATTTCTCGACCAGGTTCCTGTTGGATAAGGTGTATAAGTCCATAACTATTTCTGGTATGTACTTGACCCGACCCGGCATGGTCCATTTGGGTTGCATGGCATCATGCATTTGGATAGACTAAATGAGAGAAATAACACTTGTGGTTTATTAATATATTATAAGTTCTAATATATTAATAGTATTATTTAATTAGTATTGATCAAGAATTAATCTAGGATTAATTAAGTGATCAAAAGATGACTAATTAAATATATGGGTTGATCATGTAAATCATCCATAACTTGTGTAGTGGGCTAAAAGGCTCCATGGATAATCAAGTTGGGTTAAACCCAGTGAATGCTCCATGGAGGCTCCATGGGAGTTACAAACCCATGGGTCATGGAAATGAAGAGTCATGCCACATTAGGGTTTACATGGTGTAACCCTAGATGTGACACACTATATAAGCAACATGTTCTCCACCAAAATCGGACACACATAAGAAACAAGAGGGCTTGGCCGATTTTAGAAGTGTGTATTCTCTCTAAAGTCATTCCAAAAGCATTTGGTGTTGTGTGAAGCATTTGAGGCATCACACTTGGGGTGCTAGGCTCACAAGGTTTCAAGGATCATAATCAACAACAAGGTAAGTTATTCTATCTTTCATTCAAGTTAAAAATGTTCCCCATGTATGCTAGATAGGAATATAACCTTGGAATTCAACTTTGCATGATTATTAGATAAACATAGATCCAAGGTTATTAGGGTTGCATGTACACTTAGGAAGTGTTAGAATGCTCAAAACCCATCAGTGGTATCAGAGCCTAGGTTTGTTTGTTGTTTTTTTTTTGTGCAAACAGCTTGAAAAAAAAATCGTTTTTCTATTTTCTGCTCGTATGAAAGTTTGCACATTTATTGCTGGAAATGGACTAGAAACATTACCCTAAACTGTTTTGATGTTTTAAAGCTTGTTTTAGATGGTGTAATGTTTATGCTAATCCATTTACAATGGCAATTATTAAAATTACAAGTTTTTTTTAAGTGTAATTTTTGATTCTTGAAAGTGTTCATATTCATGTTCTTGAACTTATGAAGATTAGATGATCATAGGAATTGTTTGTAACCTTCATGGTAGTTTAATTCATGATCATAATGTGTTTTAATGGAGTCCATAACTTGTCCTCAAGTTATGGAAAACCAAAAGTCTCACTTTTATTAAAGCCATTAAAAGAACACAAGAGTTATAAAAATGAAGAGTCTTCATTTTTATTACTCAATTAATTCATAAGTTATAAGAAATGAAAAGTTTTGGAAGTTTACAAAACTTGCCCTCAAGTTTTGGAACATGTAAAGTCTTGATTAAAACTTTAGTTCCAACCCTTAGAATTTTAAAAGTTAAAATTCAACCCTTATACTTTATAATATTATAAGTTACTAATATATATATGTATAACGTCAAGTCGTCTTACCGCTAGTACGCCTCATTCACGAAGCCGGTCTATAAGGGGGGTATAAGGTTGTTGCCTATAAAATGGCAACTTAATGGGTGTCCACTCTCACCCACCGCTTCCTTGATCGGTGGAGGGTCGTTAGCCGAACGGGTAAGACAAGGACTTATAAATTCTCATTAAAAGTATGATGAATATTATAAAGTAACTAAATGCTTTTATTAAATTCCCAATCTTAGTTACTTTAGGAAAATGTGAATAAGGTGCTAATCCATGAAATTACACTTTACACTTTGTTTAAGTCGTTGGTGGAGCGTGTGTGGTTAACCGACACACTAACTTGGACTTAACAAGGTAGGTAAAGGGTGACTTAAGGTTTACCATAGCATCGGTGGAGCGTGTGTGGTTTACCGGCACATCGATTGAGTGATAAACCTTGAGGGTACCAAGTGATTTGCATGGTTACTTGACACCTCGTTTTGTGATCCTCGGTATCCTAGTCACAAAACTTGGAGGGCACACTCGAGATTGAAACATGCCTTTGAAAAGTTCATTGAATCTCAAAAGAATCTAGGAATTTCTAAGAACCAATTAAAAACCTAATATTTATATTTCGTTTTTCATGGTGGAAATTGGTGAATCGTCATTCACCTACCTTTCAAATATGTTATAGCTTGGATTACGGCATACCTCTTCTAAGTTATAATATATTGTGATTGGATCCTAGCCTTAATATTACATTTGGGTGTTTTATTAAGGACTCTCTTAATATCTAAACTAATCTTGTTCTCTTCTTTCAGATGTCTTCAAACAATGTTGCTTCTGGCTCTAATCCTAATGGCTCCTTTACCCTTATGAACTTGTGTGGGAAAGTCACTTTTGATGGATCCAACTTCAATGAATGTATCAGAAACATCAGGATGATTACCCGCTACAAGGACAAAGAATATGTCCTTGACAAGGAGCTTAAGGAGATTGATGAGACCACTGCAACTCCCCAGGAGATCGCTGACTTCCGGGCACATGAAGGGATGCTACAAAAGTGGCATGCATCATGTTGGCCACCATGACAGCGGAACTCCAAAAGTCCTATGAGGACTTCTACCCTTTTGAAATGCACCAAGATCTGATGGAAAGATACCATCAAAGTGCACGACAAGAGAGGTATGAAATCATATGCTCTATCATAACAACCATGATGAAGGACGGGGAATCCGTCACGAGCCACATGCAGAAAATGCAAAGGTATGTGGATCGGTTGCTGAAGCTTAATGTGAACTTCCCTGAGGAGCTTGCAATAGATATCATTTTGCACTCCTTACCATCGTGCTATGATCAATTCCGCATGACATATCACATGAATAAGGAAGAGGTCACACTCAGCAAACTTCAGGGACTCCTCAAGACCGCAGAAACAGGTCTTAAGGGTAAGTCGGTTGTTAACACTCCTACTCCAAACTCCGCCCCGGTTTTGGCAATCGGGAAAGGTAGAGGGAAGAAGAGGAAGAGCTCTTCGAAGGGTACCAAGGCTAGGACCCTTGATGGCTCTTCTTCAAGTGGAACCAAGAAAGGTTTCGTCACTCCTTCTTCTGACCCAAAAGAGGCTGAATGCTTCTATTGCCATGAAAAGTCACATTGGAAGCGGAACTGCCCAAAGTACCAGCAAGATGTGAAGGATGGGAAAGTTAAACCCAACCATGCAGGTATTTACACTATCTTATCTAATAACTCACCCCATTCTAACTCTTGGGTCCTTGATACCGGTTGTGGTATTCATATCTGTTCTGATTTGCAGGGACTAAGAAGAAGTGAGAATGTGGAGCATGGAAGAATAAACTTAATCATGGGGAATAGGAAAGCTTTACCTGTCACCAAGATTGGAGTTTATACTTTATCGCTAAGTAGTGGGTTTAGTTTAGATTTGAATAAATGTTGTTATTCGCCAGAAATGGCAAGAAATATTATTTCCTTTCATGCATTGTATAAACAAGGTTTCACCTTTTCATTTGATAATGAAGTTGGTTCGATTAATGCTTTCTTTAATAATGTTCTTTATTTTAAAGCATTACCTTGTGATGGTGTGTATGAAACTGTATCTGTGGTTGATAACTTAGGAAATAATGTATTGTGTATTGATTCTGTTAATGATAATAACTTGGATAAAGCATCATTATGGCATTGTCGTTTTGGACATATAAGCAAGAAACGCATAGGCCAACTCCAAAAGGATGGAGTATTGGAGTCATTTGACCTAAAGTCAGATGATAGTTGCGAATCATGCTTACTTGGAAAAATGACAAAGTCACCCTTCACAGGTTCTTGTGAGAGGGGTGAAGGTTTGTTGGATCTTATACACACGGATGTGTGTGGGCCCTTCAAACATGCCACAAGGGATGCTAATCATTATTATTTGACTTTTACTGATGATTACAGTAGATATGGATATGTCTACTTAATCAAGCATAAGTCAGAGACTTTTGAGAGGTTTAAAGAGTTTAAACAGGAAGTCGAGAATCAATTGGGCAGGAACATTAAGATGCTTCGAACCGATCGAGGTGGTGAGTATCTTAGTTCAGAGTTCCTCGACTATCTTAGGGAATGTGGGATTGTCTCACAATTAACACCTCCCAGGACACCGCAGTTGAATGGTGTAGCTGAGAGGTGTAATCGAACCTTGTTGGATATGGTTCGTTCCATGATGAGTCGAGCTTCGCCATCAATCTCATTTTGGGGGTATGCCTTAGAGACTGCCGCCCATATCCTTAATCTAGTTCCCACAAAGAAAGTTGCCAAAACTCCTCATGAGATGTGGACTGGTAAAGTACCCAAACTAGACCACATTAAGATTTGGGGTTGCGAGGCTTTCGTGAGACGCGAGACTCATGATAAGCTCGAACCTCGAAGTGAGAGGTGTATTTTCATCGGCTACCCACAGAAATCCTTTGGTTACCTCTTCTACAGACCTAGTGAGAATGTGGTCTTTGTAGCTAGGAGGGCGTTCTTTCGAGAGAGAGAGTTCATAAGCCAAGGAGACAGTGGGAGGCAAGTTGACCTTGAAGAAATTCAAGAGTCAAGTGGTGAAGGAACTTCAAACCCTAGCACTCAACTTGAGGAGGAAACTTCTATTGAGCCAATTGACAAGTCTGTACCTCTAAGGCGTTCCACAAGGGTTAGGAATGCACCTGAGCATTACTATGGATTCCATATTACTGCGGAAGGTGATACACTTATCAGTGATGAGACACTGATAGATCTGGATGAACCTAACAGTTACGCGGAAGCCATGGCAGGCCCTGAGTCAGCCAAGTGGAAAGAGGCAATGGACAGCGAGATACAGTCCATGTATGACAATCAAGTTTGGAACTTGGTTGAGAATGTACCAGGTCGTAAGACTATAGGGTGCAAATGGATCTTCAAGAAGAAGACCGACATGGATGGTAATGTACACACTTATAAGGCACGACTGGTTGCAAAGGGTTTCTCACAAACTCCGGGAGTTGATTATGATGAGACCTTTTCTCCAGTGGCCAAGATTAAGTCTATTAGGGTTCTGTTAGCCATAGCTACATTTCATGACTATGAAATATGGCAAATGGATGTCAAAACCGCTTTCCTTAATGGAAAGTTGGCTGAGGATGTTTACATGAGTCAGCCAGAGGGTTTTGTCAATACAGAGTACCCTAATAAAGTGTGTAAGCTTGAGAAATCCATTTATGAGTTAAAGCAAGCACCTCGCAGATGGAATCTTTGCTTTGATGAGAAAGTCAAAGAATTTGGCTTTTCTAGGAGTGAAGATGAATCTTGTGTATATGTCAAGGCCAGTGGGAGTATAGTTAGCTTTTTGGTATTGTATGTGGATGACATACTACTCATAGGAAATGACATCCCAACTCTGCAGGAAGTGAAGTCCTGGCTTGGGAAGTGTTTCTCTATGAAGGACCTAGGAGAAGCTGCCTATATTCTAGGGATAAGGATCTTGAGAGACCGGAGTAAAAGACTAATTGGACTTATTCAGAGTACTTACTTGGATAAGGTGTTGAAGAGATTCGGCATGCAGGACTCCAAGAAAGGAGAGTTACCCATCCAGAGTAATGCCAGATTGAGTAAGACACAAAGCCCTAGTACTGAGGCTGAGATAGCAGAAATGAGTCGAATACCTTATGCTTCGGCTGTAGGATCGATCATGTATGCTATGACGTGTACTCGACCTGATGTAGCCTTTGCTTTGAGCATGGTTAGCAGGTATCAGGGGAACCCTGGCAAGGCACACTGGACTGCGGTAAAGAATATCCTCAAGTACCTACGGAGGACTAAGGACTGGGTCCTTACCCTCGGTGGGAGTGAAGACTTGAGAGTTGTAGGGTATAGTGATGCTAGCTTTCAGACTGATAGGGATAATTTCCGCTCTCAGTCAGGCTGGGTCTTTACCTTAAATGGAGGAGCAATTTCTTGGAAGAGTTACAAGCAAGAGACAGTGGCTGATTCAACTTGTGAATCAGAGTATATAGCAGCTAGCGAGGCAGCAAAGGAGGCGATATGGCTGAAGAACTTCATTGGAGACCTTGGAGTTTTACCAGCTATTAAAGAGCCAATGGAAATTTTCTGTGATAGTGAGTTGCCTTAGCCAAGGAACCAAGGGATCACGGGAGATCCAGACACATCGACAGAAAATACCATTTCATCAGACATCGAATAGAAGAAGAACTCCTCATGGCAAAGAGGGTATCATCGGATGAGAATCCAGCAGATCCCCTCACGAAGGGACTGACTCGGGTTAAGCATCTCCAGCATGCTCGGAGCATAGGGCTGAAGGATGATATTAGATTTAGTAGTTAGATAACCTTGAAATTTGTAAAGTGTAATTGACATTAGATGATGAATAAAAGGTGTTTTATTTATGAGTAAAGTGTTGCTATCTCTTGTCGATCATTTACTATATTTCTTTTGCATGTTTTGACTTCCAGAATAATTATGTTTGGTATATCATATTATTCGAACCTCCACAGTCGGTCATATGTCGGAAGTAGGTATGAATCAAGACTGTCATGATTGGTTGCAGAGGTCTAAGTTGTTGGACATGGCTACAACACTCATGAGTGCTCATAAGTTCTGAGCATTGGACTCAACCCACGCTCACTGGAATCACTTCATCGAATTTATCTCGAGTGATCGTGAGACGGTAATATCATATAAGTCTTCAAACCTAGATATATGATTTGTTACTTATGAGTTGGTTATGCATTGATTGTACGAAAACGCATTGGTAACTCGATGTTATAAAATGTGCTCTTGTGTATAATTCAATGAGTAGTAGAACAAACATATGAGTCGAAGTTTATCTGTTCCTTCTTAGATTAGAAGCTGATATCTGGGCCCCTCGATGATTTTGTTTTGACCTATGTATCGGGCCCAGTCAGAACTAAGTTGATGTGTTCAATTGAGTTCTATGTCAAACAAATCGGAAATCGGGAAACAAACTGTTGGACACAAAGTAAGACACTGTTCCATGTATTTGTCCGGCTGATATCTAGAACAGAGGATTATATGATCACTTATCTGAAATGGCGTATCATCATCTTCTCAGTTCCGAGAAACCTTGAAAAGAGCTACGATTGTTGATCGGTTCCTGAAGTCATACTTGCAGTTATAGTTATTAGACTTATCCAAGTGGGAGACTGTTGGATAAGGTGTCTAAGTCCATAACTATTTCTGGTATGTACTTGACCCGACCCGGCATGGTCCATTTGGGTTGCATGGCATCATGCATTTGGATAGACTAAATGAGAGAAATAACACTTGTGGTTTATTAATATATTATAAGTTCTAATATATTAATAGTATTATTTAATTAGTATTGATCAAGAATTAATCTAGGATTAATTAAGTGATCAAAAGATGACTAATTAAATATATGGGTTGATCATGTAAATCATCCATAACTTGTGTAGTGGGCTAAAAGGCTCCATGGATAATCAAGTTGGGTTAAACCCATTGAATGCTCCATGGAGGCTCCATGGGAGTTACAAACCCATGGGTCATGGAAATGAAGAGTCATGCCACATTAGGGTTTACATGGTGTAACCCTAGATGTGACACACTATATAAGCAACATGCTCTCCACCAAAATCGGACACACATAAGAAACAAGAGGGCTTGGCCGATTTTAGAAGTGTGTATTCTCTCTAAAGTCATTCCAAAAGCATTTGGTGTTGTGTGAAGCATTTGAGGCATCACACTTGGGGTGCTAGGATCACAAGGTTTCAAGGATCATAATCAACAACAAGGTAAGTTATTCTATCTTTCATTCAAGTTAAAAATGTTCCCCATGTATGCTAGATAGGAATATAACCTTGGAATTCAACTTTGCATGATTATTAGACAAACATAGATCCAAGGTTATTAGGGTTGCATGTACACTTAGGAAGTGTTAGAATGGTCAAAACCCATCAGTTCCGAGCTGATTTTGGACCGGTGATTGAGGTGCAGCAGCTGGCGCGAGAGTTTCAGGATCTCCGCCAGACTACGGAGACGATGGTTAGGATCACCATGATGTTCCGGGAGAGGGTGCTTTTGGTTCCCCACTATGTGGTGGATGAGGAGACGAAGAAGGCCCGATATCATGAGATATTGAGGAGTGACATTCGGCAGTTTATGAGCCGATCTAGCTGCAAGACCCTGGAGGATATGATAGCACGAGCTAGGGAGAGGGAGATTGATCTGGAGATGGAGAAGAAAAGGAAACCAGATTCTGTGCCGAATGCTGAGAGTTCGGGAAAGAGGCCCAAGGTATCTGAGTCTAGACCGAGAGGCCATCAGGGCTGGAGCTGCTGCGGGAAGTACGACAGGTCTCACGAGGGACCGTGCAGGGTTGGTAGTTATGACTGCTTCAAGTGCGTCCGAACGAGTCATTATAGCAGGGATTGTACTGCTACCACCACCCATGGATCTGATCTGATTTGTTTTCATTGCAATCAGAGGGCCCACAAGAAGGTCCATTGTCCGAGTTTGGTTGCAGCAGGACCGGTGTCAGCACCCGCTCCTGCAACTCTTTGGATTACTGACGGCCGCCACGGGCGGTCAGACGCGCCTATGGTGAAGAGCAGGGCTTTCCGGTTGACAGTCGAGGAGGCGCATGTAGCTCCCGACGTGGTGACCGGTTTGTATCTTCTCCTTATCTCTTTAATCATATTGAATTGCTTGCTTATGTTTATGTGTTTTATTTTAGAATCGTTCCTTGTGAATGGTATTTCTGCTTTGGTATTGTTTGATTCGGGGGCTACCCAATCTTTTGTATCGCTTGCGCTTAGCAAGAGATTTGCTGGAGCTTCGGGGGAGCTGGATTGTCCACTTGATGTAGAGATTGCTGATGATAGGTCTGTTCGGGTTACGAGAGTTTATCGGAGTTACACTCTTCAGTTGTTCAGTGAACAGTATCTGGTGGATTTGGTTCCCATTCCGTTGTGTGGGAACAAGAATATTGTGGGCATGGAATGGTTGATCCCTAATGGGGTAGTGATCGATTGTGAGCAGCAGTTGGTACGGGCTCGGACTCCAAGTGGGGGAGAGTTTTGTGTCCAGCAGCGAGTGTCAGACGTTATTCTCAGTAAGGTTGTTCCAGATATGTCGCCTATGTTATGGATACCTAGGATAAGGGTAAGGCGACCGTAGATGATGTGTCGATTGTGCTGGATTACCCGGATGTATTTTCGGAGGATTGGCATGGGGTACCTCCGGAGAGACAGGTGGAGTTCAGGATTGATCTGGTTCCAGGTGCGTCTCTGATTGCAAAAGCACTGTATCGGTTGGCTCCTCCCGAGATGCACGAGTTGTCTACACAACTGTAGGAGCTGTTAGACAAGGGATTTATTCCACTGAGCATTTCGCCTTTGGGAGCACCGATTTTGTTTGTAAAAAAGAAGGATGGGACTCATCGTGTGTGTATCGACTACCGGGAGCTGAATAAGGTAACGGTGAAGAATCGTTATCCACTCCCGAGGATTGATGATCTTATTGACCAGCTTCAGGGTGCATCTTGGTTTTCCAAGATTGATTTGTTATCGGGTTATCATCAGATGCAGGTCAGGGATGAGGATATGCAGAAGACAGCTTTCCAGACTCGTTATGGTTATTACGAGTTCGTGGTGATGCCTTTTGGGCTCACTAATGCTCCAGCCACGTTCATGGATCTTATGAACCATGTGTGTACAGACCGATGTTGGATCGGTCTGTGATTGTATTCAATTATGATATCTTGGTTTATTCCAAGACGCAGGAGCAGCATAAGGAGCGCTTGAGGGAAGTGTTGTAGAATTTGAGGAGGGAGAGACTTTTCGCAAAGTTCTCCAAGTGTGAGTTTTGGTTGCGCGAGGTGCAGCTTCTGGGGCACCTTGTCAACCAGAATGGTATTCTGTTTGATCCGGCCAAGGTTGAGGTCGTGATGCAGTGGGGGGGTTCTAAGGTCTCAATATGAGATTCAAAGTTTTCTTGGGCTGGCAGGTTATTATCGGAGATTCATCCAAGATTTCTCCAAAATAGCAGTTCCTTTGACCCGACTGACAAAGAAGACGGTTACTTTTCGTTGGGGGCCTGAGAAGCAGGCAGCTTTTGAGACTTTGAGACAGCAGTTATGTGAGGCGCCGATTCTGACCCTACCAGAGGGTGTTGATGATTTCGTGGTTTATTGTGATGCTTCGATCACAGGGTTGAAGGCAGTGTTGATGCAGAGGGGTTACGTGATAGCTTTCGCTTTAAGGCAGTTGAAGCCTCATGAGGCGAATTATCTGACGCATGATTTGTAGTTGGGGGCCGTGGTTTTTGCCCTCAAGCTTTGGTATCATTACCTCTATGGGGTTCGTTGTACTATTTACACGATTCACAAGAGCTTGAGGTATTTGATGGATCAGCCGAATCTGAATATGAGGCAGCGTCGATGGTTGGATGTGGTGAAGGATTATGATTGCGAGATCCTTTATCACCCAGGGAAGGGCAATGTGGTAGCTGATGCTCTCATCTGCATGGTGCTTGTGGCTTCGATAAGAGATATATGTTTGAGGATGACCGTGGTTACTCCATTATTGGAGTGGATCCGTGAGGCACAAGTTGAGACTATGAAGGAAGAGTATTGAAAGAGCGAGCATATTGTGGGTCAGGTGGCTTCCTTCGATTATGGTACCCGTGGATTGTTGACTCAGCATTGATGAGTTTGGGTTACGTATTGGGGAGGCGTGCACCCGATTCTCATGGAGGAGGCTTACAAGTCGAGGTTCTCCATTCATCCCGGGGCAACGAATATGTATAAGGATCTGCTTCTTGATTATTGGTGGCCCTGCATGAAGCGAGATGTGGCCTGGTACGTGGAGCGGTGCTTGATGTTGGATTAGATGTTTAAGCCCATAACTATTATTGGTATGTACTCGACCCGAGATTAGCATGGTCCATTTGGGTTGCATAACATCAGGACAATTTGTTAGGATGAACTTTTGTGAAGAGGCTATATATGATTTATTAATATATTATAAGTTCTAATATATTAATATGAAATCATATGATTTAATTAGTATTGATCAAGAATTAGTTTGGAATTAATTTAGTGATCAAAAGAGACTAATTTAAATTTATGGGGACTAATTATGGTAATTGGTTATATTTATATGTGTTGGGCTTATGATCCATATTGGACTAAGTTTATGTATGGATACATAAAGAGTTGGGCCACATGAACCATGGATCATAAAACCCATGGGTATAGATTTGGGTTTTACCCATGACTCTTGGAATCCTACATATAAATATAAGCTCCATAACCTAAAAATGCATACTTCTAGTTCTTGGAGTTCATGGAGGTGTTTTCGGTGCATGGAAATTCTCTCTCAAGAGTCACCTTTTTCCTAGGTGAGTTGTGACTCCATTTGAGGTGCAACAGTTGGGGCATTAATTTCTTAAAGGCCAAAGTCTTCCTAGCAACATCAACAACATCAAGAGGTATGCCTAAAACTTGTCTTATTATACCTATGTTATTTGTATGCTAGTTGTAGGCTTAAAGCTTTGGAAACCATATGCATGTATAATTAGAGAAAAAAATAGATCCAAAGCTTTTTGGGTTGTATGTGCACCATAGGATGCTGTAGTATACAAAACCCAACAGTGGTATCAGAGCCTAGGGTTGTTTTCCATCATACTTGATGCTACTTGTTTTCAAAGCTTGAAAAATCGTTTTTTTTTGGATCCTGCCTGATCACCACGAGGTGGTGACGGGTCTGCCAAATTTTTTGGATTTCTTGGCTTAATTTGGATTTGGATAATTACTATAAAATGTTTTCTTGATAAAAATTTGATTTTATGTTGTGAAAATAATTATCCTCATCCAAATAAAAGATAATTGTCATAGTTTCAAGATTTTATTAGTTTATGTAATAGACTAATTTCTTGTAAAATAGTTGATATGAATTATCTTGTTATTATGAGTTTAATCTAGATCATGGAAAAATTATTTGATTATTGTGTTAATTGGAATATTTGATCTTAATGGTTTTTATGAAATCCATAACGTGTCCTCAAGTTATGAAAATGAAGAGTTTTTTCTTTTAAAAGTTCATTAAGATTCATAGGTTATGAAAAAAAATGAAAGGTCTTATTTTTAATGTCGTCATAAAATAGTTTTATGTCTTCCATAACTTGTCCTCAAGTTATGGAACTTGAAAAGTCTTCCATAAAAACCATATTAAACTCATAAGTTAGGGAAACCAAAAGTTTTTGAATTGTTCAAAACTTGCCCTCAAGTTTTGGAATTTGTAAAGTTAGCCCCCATGTATACTTTAATTCCAACCCCTAGAATTTCAAAAGTTCAACCCTTATACTATTATAATATTATAGGTTTAATATTTATATATATGTATAAGAGTAAGTCAGTCTTACCGTTAGTAGGCCTCATTCACGAAGCCGATCTATAAGGGGGTATAAGGTTACGGCCTATAAAATGGCAGTTTAATGGGTGTCCACTCTCACCCACCGCTTCCTTGACTGGTGGAGGGTCTTTAGCCGAACGGGTAGGACAGGACATTAATTCTCCCTTCATTAAAAGTATAATGATAAATATAAAGTAACTAGACTTTATTAAATTCCCAATCTTAGTTACTTTAGGAAAATGTGAAGTTGGTCCTAACCCATGAAATTGCACTTTGCACCTTGTTAACTCGTTAGTGGAGCATGTGTGGTTAACCGGCACACTAATCTGGGACTGACAATGTGTGGCAAAGGGTAGCTTGATGTAAATCATAGATCAATGGAGCGTGTGTGGTTAATCGGCACATTGATTAGGTGGTTGTAACATTAAGTGTACCAAGTTAATTTGCATGGTTATTCACTCCTTGTTTGTGATCCTCGGCATCCCGGTCACAAATTTGAAGGGCACAATCGAGATTTAAACATGCCATTGAATAGTTCAATGAATCTCAAAAGATCTAGGAGTTTCAATTCATTTAAAACTTAATGTTAAATTTCGTTTTTCATGGTGGAAATTGGTAAATCGTCATTTACCTACCTTCAAATATTTTGTAGCTTGGATTATGGCATCCCTCTTCCAAGTTATAAAATATTGTGTTGGGTCCTAGCCTTAATATTTCATATTGGGTGTCATATTAAGGGCTTAAATCAACAAAACTTGAATTTCTCCCTCATAGATGTCTAGTTATGACAACTGTGGTCTTCCTGATCCTTTTGGATAAAACTATCCTAATAAAGATGATATCCCAAATGGCGATCAAGGTGAAAGATTAATCCCTTTGCTGTGAGTTAATGGGACTGGAAATCATACTTCACTTCCTCCACCTCCTCTAATGATTCTCCCTAACCCACAAGTTCTTGAAAAGTTCAAGGTCACTCAATCCCTATGTTGGGTTTTGAGCATTCTAACACTCATATGGTGTACATGCAACCCTATAAACCTTGGATCTATGTTTTTCTTTATTATACATGCAAATATTAACTATTCCAAGGTTTCATCCTAACTAGCATATTATGAAGCACCTATACTACAAAGTTCTAGTTAGATGACATACCTTTTGATGTAGCTTGATGTCTTCAAGCTTTAAGAGCTTAGCCCCAATAGTGTGGAAGCCTCAAATGGAATCACAAATCACCAAAACACCTTGGAAGAACTTGAGAGAATATGTATGCACACTAAAATCGGCCCACTCTTATTTTCACACACTTGTGCCAATTTTGTGAGCCAAGGACCCCTTTATATATTATGGAGGATTAGGGTTACATCCATGTAAACCCTAATACCCATGACCTTTCATTTACATAGGATCCATGGGTTAAAAGCTCCATGGACCATCCATGAAAGCTTAGCCCAACCTAAATGAACTTGGCCCATTCCATATATATAAGAGTCCATATTTAATTAGTTCTTTTTGATCACTTAATTAATTCTAAATTAATTCTTGATCAATACTAATTAAATAATATGATTCCATATTAATATATTAGAACTTATAATATATTAATATAAATCATAAATATACTATTCTCAAAAGACTATCCATATAAATTGTGTCGGTGAAGTGCAACCCAAATGGACCATGCCGGATCGGGTCAAGTACATACCAAATATAGTTATGGACTTAGACATTAATCCAACAGTCTCCCACTTGGATAAGTCTAAAACTATTATTGAGTATGACTTCAAAACCTAACTGGCAATCGTAGCTCTTAAAGCCGCTGTCGAACTCTGACCTTGTCAATGACTTGTCCATTAGATAAGGGATCATATATTCCTCCATTCTAGATATCATATGGACTGAGACATGGATTATAATCATTCTCTCTGTCCATTTGTTGTTTCCCGATTTTCGATTTATGATGACTGACTGATTGAACAAATCAAATCAGTCCTGGCTTGGCCAAGCACTCACATGTGTCATCGCTAAATCATCGAGGGGCCCACAGATATCGCTTTTATCCCGAAGGTAAAAGGAATGGATAAACTTCGACTCATATGGCTTGTTCTACTACTTGTTGAATCATACACAAAGGCATGTTTTATAACATCGAGTTACCAAATGCGTTTTCGTGCAATCAATGTATAACCAACTCATAGTAACAACTCATATCTCTAGGTTTGAAGAATATAAGATATTATCGTCTCATGATCACTCGTGATAAAATCCATGAAGTGATTCAAATGAGCGCGGGTTGAATCCAATACTCAGAACTTATGAGCACTCATGAGTGTTGTAGCACCACTTTGTCCACCAACTTGGACCTCTACAAACCAACCCATGACAGTCTTGATTCATATCTACTTCCAACATATGACCGAATGTGGATGGTTTGAATAACTTAATCATTCAGGAAGAGCGACTTAGTTATTCTGGAAGTCAAAACATGCAAAGTGAAACACAAGAATAAATGAATCAAATATGGTATCAAACCCTATGAATATAAATAAACACTTTTATTTATCACCATACTGATTACTCATTATTCATTGTTTCGGTTTTATCAACTTTATACTTGAATTAAAAACACTAGTTGTCCCATGCTCCAAGCATGTACACTATGTTTTTCTTAAACAATAGCTTTGCCATACACCAAGTATGCACTCTATGTTTTTCTATGATCCTTACTTTGTGAAATAAACCAATTGAACATAATTTCAATGATTCTAATTTCACACTCCCAAATCCTTATCGAAAAATGTGAGAATTTCAAATTCCTATCATTTATCGAAATCTGTTTAGATTTTAAACTTATATGCACTGACCCTCCTGTAATGAATATGTAAAAAGTCACAAAGACTTGTCAACAGTCATTATAAGGTATTCCAATGGAGATCAACTCCATGGAAACTAAGTCTCATATTCAAAGTACATTGCTTTGGACATGCTTCTTGCATTAAGTTTTCTAATCTTACACAGATAACTTCCACCTATGGAGACAACTCCATATTCTCATTTTGACTATCACTTCTGAATAAGAGATGCCTCTTTTCAGAATATGTCAATATGGTCCTTCCAAAATTAGCACTATACTTCCAACTGTCCCTGAGCAACCAATCTTTGGTAAACCTCAGATTGTCCTCGACAATTGCTTAATCATTTTAGTCATATCCAATTCTAGACCTTTTCCCTTCTTAATGCCTCTAGGCATTTGGAAAAATTTAGAAATGACAAATATTATAGCACATGCAATCGATCCTGTACCCAAAGCAAATGGTACACGATTCATGATGTCTCACATAAAGACATGATTCTAGACCAGTCTTTTGCTACAATATTTTTATTTGCCATCTTTTCAAAATTTGACTATGAAGAGGGATGCCGTAATCATAATCGAATTTTGAGAACGCAATATATAGAATTTCCTTAAGTTGAACCAATCCAACATGAAATTTATATATATATTCTTGACAAAAGATGATTAAGGTCTCAATCTAAGCCTTTAGAACTGAAATGAAGTATATCCTCTCCCTTAATTATAGCAAAACAACTTTTTCAATCCCTGCAGCCTCACGAATTGAAACTTTTGTTTTCTATAATTAACATTGCTAACTTGCAACACTAACAATAATTATCATGCTCCCACTAACATGATGATTATTAGCATAACACTTATGCTCCCACTAGCTTTGACATGTACTCAGAAATCAGCTGGACTTCTAGAAATCAATACTTTATTGACTTTCTTACCAAAGTTCAGATTTCTGATACGAGATGCTTTGATAAAACTTTATCAAAATCATACACCTTTCCTTAGATAGCATGCATGTGTGTCTAAACAATTTCAGAACTATGAAAAGGGATGTCGTAATCATAGTCTCAATTGTTTAGACCTTTTGCCATCTGCTTCAAATCTACTTGGTGGAAGTGTTTCCTCACCATCATTTTCATGAATCGGAGAGAAACCTTATGACCCTTAGATTTTATGGTGTATGTGTTCTTATCCATGTGAATCGTCAAAACCATAGTCACAAGACAAGGATAATGACAAATCCAAACTCATATGGACTGAACTTATACAATCTTAACTTCTTGCCACCTGGCAGTACAGGGCCTGCCATTGCTTCCAAGTTGTTATGCAACCAATTGAGAACTTTCAGAACTCCTATGCAAAGCCAACTTTAACTGGAATGGGCACATAATATGTCAACACGATAGGTTATAAACCTCAAGTCGTGTGCTAGTGAAGAACCTCAGGTTTTATTCTTGATTAGTTCTTGAAATTCTTTTTAGGATCTTTAAGACTCCCACTATCCTCTTGACATATAAGACTATCTTGCCAAATATTCAAGAGATAGTGCGGATTCTTTATCAAGACAAACACTTCACACAATTGGCCTTAGTTGGTCTTTGTTTTATCCAAAACATCACAACTTACCAATTTCAAATGTACAAGAGTAGGACACTTTTACTCTTACATTTGACAAGTGTTTTAAACCTTTCTTTAAGATATATCACTCAAGTTACAATGTTGGAGTATGACTCTAAGAATTGTTTTGGAACGAAGTATGACTCATCTTCCTGATCTAACCATTTCAACAATTCATGACTCCTCTTCTTAGTCATAAGAATGCACTAAGATGACCTTTAGAGTACTAATTATGATATGATTTCTAAATCATTAAGATGATCACAAACATGATACTAAAGTACTCTCCCATCTTTTCAGATTTGAGAAACTTTTATCTTTCTGCCTAATTTGATTCTTCCCATTCGTTCTGCCATACATTGAGACTTTTCCAATGTTTCAGAATTATACTTAAACTTGTAAGTATAACCATATTTACTAAACTTTAGTAAATCAAATAGTCTTAACGAGCTTTGTGGTGGACATGACCAGTGCACAAGAATGTGTACTCGATCCCTTTAGTCCTTCACTTGACTCACACATCCATGTGAACAAGTAATTAGTCTTGATTTTCCAATGCTTGAAAGTTCTCATTCATCATACTATTCAACTTGCATGATTCCAAGTTTCGGTCCAATTGAAACTTGGGTGATGAGGAACTTTCCTGATTTGGTAAATTTAGACACTACCACAAATGAAAGAATCAAATCCATTTTCCAATATTGCTGTCAGTGGAATCATATAAGCAACAATTTTCCACAAATGCCATTGTAAGGATACTTCAAATAAATAAAATTAAACAATTTTCTTTTATTTTAAAACTTTGCAGAAAAACTTATCCTTACAATCCACATGGAAAATTGTTGTTATCTATTCCTTAGCAATATATCATAACTTCTTAAGCAACTGCTCAAAATTCTGATGCGACCGAAATCCACCGTCGCGATCAGAATCAGCATATACTTCCTTTAAGATTTCTCTCTATTCATTGATTCTTAAAACATCAACATGTGACCCAGTCACATCATGTAATGAGGATCTCAGAATAGAACTTAACAGAGTTAGATAATGGGCTCTACCTGATGTAGAGTCAAACTTATTGACTTTAACATCCTTAGGTAAATTTGGCAGCTTTGCAATCAACGCCCCTTCCTTTGGCAAAATAAACATATGGACCCTTTGGTAATGGGACTATCTCAGACTTAGCCTTTCTCTTTACCATTTGGTCAACCGGGTTGACTATGGCCAATCCATTTCCATTGGGAAGAGAATGCTTTTTCTGGATTTCCAGTGTCACCATTGTCACTGTCCATAAAGTTTTTGGGAAGTTGATCTTCTAATTAAATTTGCTTTACTATCGTTCCAAATCATTGCTGATTCAGCAGCACCAAGCAAATAGATATGATCATTAAGGTTCATGTCATAGTCTGTTTCATAGTAGTCCCAAAGGAACTCACTATGTGACTTAGAAAGTGATTGAACATCCAACTTTCTCAAGACTTTGACACCCAACTCTCTCGGCTTGTCAATATGTGACTTCATCTCTAAGATGTGATCACACATAGACCTTGCTTGCCATTAGGGCTTGAGTGACCTTGAACTTGTGGGTTAGGGAGAATAATTGGAGGAGGTGGAGGAAGAGAAGTATGACTTCCATGAGCCAAACTCGGGAAGTCATATTCATTAGGAAAGCTTGGTTTGGGAAGATCATTGTTGTCTAAACCAGACATCAACAATGGGAGAAATTCACGTAAAGTTGATTTAAGTCCTTAATATAACACCCAATATGATATATTAAGGCTAGGACCCAACAAACTATTTTATAACTTGGAAGAGGGATGCCGTAATCCAAGCTATAAAATATTTGAAGGTAGGTGAATGGCGATTCACCAATTTCCACCAAGATAAACGAAATGTATTATTAGGTTTTAATTGGTTTTGAAACTCCTAGATTCTTTTGAGATTCATTGAACTTTTCAATGGCATGTTTCTATCTCGAGTGTGCCCTTCAGGTTTTGTGACTGGGATGCCGAGGATCACAAAACAAGGTGTGAAGTAACCATGCAAATATACTTGGTACCCTTAATATTTACCCCTCAATTATGGTGCCGGTTAACCACACACGCTCCAACGATACTATGATAAACATTAAGTTACCCTTTGCCTACCTTGTTAAGTCCAGGTTAGTCTGCCGGTTAACCACACATGTTCCACTAACAGCTTAAACAAAGTGCAAAGTGTAATTTCATGGATTAGCACCTTATTCACATTTTCCTAAGTAACTAAGATTGGGAATTTATAAGTGTTTAGTTACTTAGTATTTATCATTACACTTATAATGAAGGGAGAATTATAGTCCTTGTCCTACCTGTTCGGCTAACGACCCTCCACCGGTCAAGGAAGCGGTGAGTGAGAGTGGACACCCATTAAACTGCCATTTTATAGGCAGTAACCTTATACCCCCCTTATAGACCGGCTTCGTGAATGAGGCCTACTGATGGTAAGACGACTTGCTCTTATACATATAATATATTAAACTTTTAATATTATAATAGTATAAGGGTGTATTTTAGACATTTAAAATACTTGGTGGTTTAATCTATTAATTAAACTAGACTTTTAATTTAATTAAACTCAAACCATATATTTATAGATTAATAATACTCCTTTAATTAAACGCTTTAATTAACTATTAATAAAGTCCATAAGAGTTAATTTGAACTATTCAACAAAACATCATAACTCCAATTATTAAACTCAAAATTAAAACCATTTAATTAATTGTTTAAGTTATGAACCCAAGAGTTTTAGAATTCAATTCTTTTTTCATAAAAAACTTTTCTCAAATTCCAAAACTTGAGGGCAAGTTTTGTAATTCTTGAAAACCTTTGGATTCCATAACTTATGGAATTAATGGTGTTTTATGATGAAACTTTCCATGTTCCATAACTTAAGAACAAGTTATGAAATTCTTTAAAACATTAACACCAAATTTTGTAACTCCATAAAAACTTTGAATCAAATTTTTTTTTTAAAAAAAACTTTCATATCCATAACTTATGGAAGTTTCAAAAACCCTTAAGATCACAACTTTAAAAAAAAAACTTTTGAGCTCCAAAATTTTATGACAAAATATGTAACTCCTTAAAACATTTAGATCAAACTTTTAAAACTAATAAAATAATCATATCATTTTATCTTTTACTAAATTTGACCTAATTCAACTCATATAACAAATGATTCAAATTTTACAAATAATTCGTGTTTCACAAAACAAGTAATTATCTTAAAATTTGACAAACGTCATGTTTTTTTTCCCTTTTTTTTCAACTTGAAAATAAAACATTTGCATCAATATAACAGAAAACAACCCATGGCTCTGATACCACTGTTGGGTTTTGAGCATTCTAACACTCTTATGGTGTACATGCAACCCTATAAACCTTGGATCTATGTTTTTCTCTATTATACATGCAAATATTAACTATTCCAAGGTTTCATCCTAACTAGCATATTATGAAGCACCTATACTACAAAGTTCTAGTTAGATGACATACCTTTTGATGTAGCTTGATGTCTTCAAGCTTTAAGAGCTTAGCCCCAATAGTGTGGAAGCCTCAAATGGAATCACAAATCACCAAAACACCTTGGAAGAACTTGAGAGAATATGTATGCACACTAAAACCGGCCCACTCTTATTTTCACACACTTGTGCCAATTTTGTGAGCCAAGGACCCATTTATATATTATGGAGGATTAGGGTTACATCCATGTAAACCCTAATACCCATGACCTTTCATTTACATAGGATCCATGGGTTAAAAGCTCCATGGACCATCCATGAAAGCTTAGCCCAACCTAAATGAACTTGGCCCATTCCATATATATAAGAGTCCATATTTAATTAGTTCTTTTTGATCACTTAATTAATTCTAAATTAATTCTTGATCAATACTAATTAAATAATATGATTCCATATTAATATATTAGAACTTATAATATATTAATATAAATCATAAATATACTATTCTCAAATGACTATCCATATAAATTGTGCCGGTGAAGTGCAACCAAAATGGACCATGCCGGGTCGGGTCAAGTACATACCAAATATAGTTATGGACGTAGACATTAATCCAACACCCTATTGGCAAGCAGTGTCTATATGTACTCACATCTTGGAGATGAAGTCTCATATTGAAAAGCTGGGAGAGTTAGGTGTCGAAGTCTCAAGGAAGTTGACTGTTGATTGGGTTCTTCAATCACTCTCCAAGTCATATAGTGAGTTCTTTAAAGGACTACTATGTGATAGACCACGACATGACCCTTATCAATCTTACTTATATGCTTGTTGCTGTTGAATCAACAATGATTTGGAACACTGGTAAAGCAAATTTGATTGGAAGATCTACTTCCCAAACTTACATGGACATTGACAATGGAAACATTGGAAGTCCAGAAAAGTCTTCTCTTCCCAATGGAAAGGGATCGGCCATAGTCAACCCGGTTGACCAAATGGTAAAGAGAAAGGCTAAGTCTGAGATAGTCCCATGTACCATTGCCAAAGAGTCCATATGTTTCTATTGCCAAAGGAAGGGGCATTGGTTGCGAAGCTGCCTTATTTACCTGAAAGTTCACTAGGATGGTAAAAGTCAAAAAATTTGACTATGCTTCAGGTAAAGTCCACTATCTAACTCTATTAAGTTCCTATTTGGAGATTCTTATTACATGATGTGACTAGGTCGCATTTTGATCTTTTTTAGAATCGAAGAAAAGAAAGGAAACTTAAAGGAAGAATAAGCTAATTCTGATCGTGAAGAGATGGATTTCGATCGCATGATCTGAAGATCAGAATTTTGAGTTGCTGCTAAGAGTTAGGATAGATTGCTTAGGAATGGATAACAACATAGTTTTCATATGTATTTGCATTGTAAGGATAAGTTATTTCCATAATTTTAAAATAAAAGGAAAATTTTTGATTTTATTTATTTTAAGTATCCTTACAATGGGATTTGTGAAAATTGTTGTTTATATGATTCCATTGATAACAATATTAGAAAATGGATTTGATTCTTTCGTTTGTGGTAGTGTCATAATTTACCAAATAAGGAAAGATTTTCATCACCCAAGTTTCAGTTGGATAGAAACTTGGAATCATGCAACTTGTATTGTATGATGAATGAGAATTTTCATCTTTAGGAAATTAAGACTAAGTCCTTGTTCACATGTATATGTGAGTCAAGTGAAGGACTAAGAGATCGGGTACACTTGGTTGTGCGCTGATCAGGTCCACCACAAAGAACGATACGGCTATTCATCATGATTTACTAAAGTTTAGTAAATATGGTTGTGCTTACAAGTTTAAGTATAATTCTGAAACATTGGAAAAGTTTCAATGTATGGCAGGAAGAATGAGAAGAATCAAATTAGGCAGAGAGATAAAAGTTTCTTCAATCTGAAAAGATGGGAGAGTACTTCAGTATCATGTTTTATGGTCATCTTAATGATTAGGAAAAACCATATCAAAATTGATCCTATAAGGACATCTTAATGCAATTGTTTGACTAAGAAGAGGAATCGTGAATTGTTGAAATGGTTAAATCAAAAGATGAATCATACTTCGTTCCAAAATTGAGTCTTAGAGTAATACTCCAAGATCGAGCCTTGAGTAACATAATGTTAAGAAGGTTTAAAACACTTATCAAATGTAGAGTAAAATGTTTTCTACTCTTGTACATTTGTAATTGGTGAGTTGTGATGTTTTGGATAAAACAAAGACCAACTAAGGCCAATTGTGTGAAGTGTTTGTCTTGATAAGAATCCGCACTAACTCTTGAATATTTGCTTTGTCAAGGAATGGTTCTTGACAAGAGAATCTTATATGTCAAGAGGTCAGTGGGGGTCTTAAAGATCTTGAAAAGTTTCAAGAAATAATCAAGGGTATTGTTTATCACTAGAACACGACTTGAGGTTTATAGCCTATCGTGTTGACATATTCTTGTTTTTGTGCCCATTCCAGTTAAAGTTGACTATGCATGTGAGTTCTATGAGTTCTCAGTTGTTTGCATAACTACTTGGAAGCAATGGTAGGCCCTTGTGCTACCAGGTGGCAAGAAGTTAAGATTGAACAAGTTCAGTCCATACGAGTTTGGATTTCTCACTAACCTCCTCTTGTGGTTATGTTTTTGACAAATTCACATGGATAGGAACACATACACCATAAAATCTAAGTGTCATAAGGTTTCTCTTCCATTCATGAAAATGATGGTGAGGAAACGCTTTCACTAAGTAGATTTTAAGCAGATAGAAATTGTGATATTTACATTCTCAAATTCAATTATGATTACGACATCCATTTTCATAATTCAAATTGTGAGCAATGGCAAAGGTCTAAACATTTGAGACTATAATTACGGCATCCATTTTCATAGTTCTAAAATTGTTTAGACACACATGTGAGTTATCTAAGGAAAGGTGTATGATTTTGGGAAGCTTAGATAAAGTCTTATCGAAGCATCTCGTATCAGAAACCTGAACTTTGGTAATGAAAGTCAATAAAATATTGATTTCTAGAAGTCCAATTGATTTTTGGATACATGTCAAAGCTAGTGGGAGCATAAGTGTTATACTGATAAGAATATAATTATCATGTTAGTGGGAGCATGATTATTATGTTAAGTGTTGCAAGTTAGCAATGTTAATTATAGAAAACAAAAGTTTCAATTTGCAAAGTTGCAGGGTTTGAAAAGTTGTTTTGCTATAATTAAGGGAGAGGAAATTATACTTCATTCCAATTTTAAAAGCTTAAATTGAGATATTAATCAAATTTAGTCAAGTATATATATGAATGTTATGTTGGAATGGTTCAACATAAGGAAATTATATATATGGAAATATTAATTGCGTTCTCAATATTGGATTATGATTACGACATCCCTCTTCATAGTCCAAATTTTGAGAACATGGCTAATAGAAAAATTATAGCAAAAGACTGGTCTATGATCATGTCTTTATGTGAGACATTATGAATCGTATCTCATATGCTTCGGGTATAGGATCGATTGCATATGCTATAATATTTCTACGTGTTCTGAATTTTCGAAATGCCTAGGGCATTAAGAGGGAAAAATGACCAGAACTGTATATGACTAAAATGATTAAGCAATTGTCGAGGACAATCTTAGGCTTACCAAAGATTGGTTACTCATGGGCAGTTGGAAGTATAGTGTTAATTTTGGAAGGACCATATTGACATATTCTGAAAAGAGGCAACTCTTGTTCAGAAGTGATAGTCAAAATGGGAATATGGAAATGTTTTCATAAGTGGAAGTTATTCTTTAAATCTGTGTAAGATTAGAAAACTTAATGCAAGAAGGATGTTCAAAGGAATGTACTTTAAATGTGAAACTTCTTTTCCATGGAATTGCTCTCCATTGGAATACTTTGTAATGTCTGTTGCCAAGTCTTTGTGGCTTTTGTGCATAGTCATTACAAGAGGATCATTGCATATAAGTTTAGAATCTAACATATTGGCAAAGAATGGTGTATTCTGACATTTGTCATAAGGATTTGGAATTGTGAAATGAGCATCATTGAAATGTTTTCAATTGATCTATTCCACAAAGAAAGGACCATAGGTAAACATAGTGTGCATGCTTGTGGCATGGGATAGCTATTGTTTTAGTTCAAGTATTAAGTTGATTATTTGAAACATTATACAATGAATAAAGAGTAATCAATATGGCTCAAAAGTTTTGGGGCCATATAGGATTAGTATTATTCTTGTGTTTCACTTTGCATGTTTTGACTTCCCGAATAACTAGGTTATTCAAACCGTCCACAGTCGATCATACTTTGGAAGTAGGTATTGAGGCAAGACTGTCATGAATGGGTTTGTAGTATGTCTAGATGTTTTAGACATAGCTGCAGTATTCATGAGTGCTCCTGGAATAAAATTCGAGTATTGAATTAAACCCATGCTCATTTGAATCACTTCATGGATTTTATCACGAGTGATCATGAGACGATAATATCTTATATTCTTCAAACGAAGACGTGTGAGTTGTAGTTGCGATTCGGTTGCTCATTGACATATGTAAACGCACCAGTAACTTGGATATTATAAAACATATCGTTGTGTGTAAGTTGATGAGTGAGTACAAGCGAGCATTTGGGTTGAAGTTTATCCGTTCCTTTTACGTCATGTGGATAAAAGTGATATATTTGGGCCTCTTGATGATTTAATGATGACAACCCTAAGTGCTCGTCCGGGCCTGGACTGATTTGATTTGTTCAATTAGTCGGTCGTCATAAATCAGAAATCGGGAAACAACAAATGGACAGAGAGAATGATTATAATCCATGTCTCAGTCCATATGATATCTGGAATGGAGGAATATATGATCCCTTATCTAATGGACACGTCATTGACTAGATCAGAGTTCGACAGCGGCTGTTAAGAGCTACGATTGCTAGTCAGGATTTTGGAGTCGTATTTGCAATAATAGTTTTAGACTTATCCAAGTGGGATACTATTGGATTAGATGTCTAAGCCCATAACTATTACTGGTATCTACTCGACTCGAGAGTAGCATGGTCCATTTGGGTGGCATAACATCAGGACAATTTGTTATGATGGACTTTTGAGAAGAGGTGATATATGATTTATTAATATATTATAAGTTCTAATATATTAATATGAAATCATATGATTTAATTAGTATTGATCAAGAATTAGTTTGGAATTAATTTAGTGATCAAAAGAGACTAATTAAATTTATGGGGACTAATTATGGTAATTGGTTATATTTATATGTGTTGGGCCTATGATCCATATTAGAATAAGTTTATGGATGGATACATAAAGAGTTGGGCCACATGAACCATGGATCATAAAACCCATGGGTATGGATTTGGGTTATACCCATGACTCTTGGAATCCTACATATAAATATAAGATCCATAACCTAAAAACGCATACTTTTGGTTCTTGGAGTTCATGGAGGTGTTTTTGGTGCATGAAAATTCTCTCTCAAGAGTCACATTTGTCCTAGGTGAGTTGTGCTTCCATTTGAGGTGCAACACTTGGCGCACTAAGTTCTTAAAGGCCAAAGTCTTCCTAGCAACATCAACAACATCAAGAGGTATGTCTAAAACTTGTCTTATTATACATATGTTATTTGTATGCTAGCTGTAGGCTTAAAGCTTTGGAAACCATATGCATGTATAATTAGAGAAAACATAGATCCAAAGCTTTTAGGGTTGTATGTGCACCATAGGATGTTGTAGTATACAAAATCCAACACTTCACTTGCAGGAAATTCAAGGCCAAGCATCAGCGACCTCACGACAAGATGCAGCCGTTGGAGATTCTCGTATGGAAATGGGAGGACATCACCATGGATTTTATCACAAAGCTTCCCAGGACTGCATGCGGAGTGGATTCAATATGGGTCATCGTGGGTCGTTTGACTAAGCATGCGCATTTCATTCCGGTTCAGGAGAGTATTTCTACAGAGAAGTTGGCTGAGGTTTATATCAGGGAGGTTGTGGCACGTCATGGGGTTCTGGTATCAGTGGTTTCTGATAGAGATGTTTGATTTATTTCCAGGTTTTGGAAGAAATTTCATGACGAGTTGGGCACTCGTCACCATTTCAGCACAACATTCCATCCGCAGACCGATGGCCAGGGTGACTGGACAATTCAGACTCTAGAGGATATGTTGCGGGCGTGTGTTCTGAACTTCGGTGGGAGTTGGGATACATATCTTTCGTTAGCAGAATTTTCGTATAACAGCAGCTATCACGCCAGCATTGATCGACCTCCTTTTGAAATGCTCTACGGGAGGGAACGTAGGACCCCGGTTTACTGGGGTGAGGTCATTCAGCGGGTTATGTGGAGTACCGAGGTGGTACTCAAGACCACTGAGCTGATTCAGCAGGTTCGGAGCAGGCTCCAGACAGCTCAGAGTCGGCAGATAGTTATGCCGACAGGCGCCGGCCAAACTTAGAGTTCCAGGTGGGAGATATGGTTCTCCTGAAGGTGTCATCTTGGAAAAGTGTCATCCGGTTCAGGAAGTGGGGCAAGCTGGGCCCCAGGTATATTGGTCCTTTCATGGTTTTGGCTTGGGTGGGTTGGGTTGCTTATCACTTGGATCTTCCAGATGAGCTCAGTCAGATTCATAGCACGTTCCACGTTTCTCAGCCGTGGAAGTGCTTAGTGGATGATTCCGTAGTGGTACCATTGGAGGATATTTAGGTGGATGCCCTTCTGAATTATATTGAGAGACCGGTGGAGATTCTGGATTGGAAGACGAAAACCTTGAGGAACAAGGTTGTGGAGCTGGTGAAGGTGCAATAGTAGCACCGCAAGGGATCAGAGTGGACATAGGAGCATGAGGATGAGATGAGAGAGCACTATCCGGAGTTGTTCAGGGTAGCGGACTTCAAGGATGAAGTCTGATTCAAGTGGGAGAGAATTGTAACACTTGAATTCTGGTATGTTTCATTATTGCCCCTTGTGTATTTATAAGTTGCATTTTGGTCCTTGTGTAGTACGCGGGGCATACCACATGGTATGGTGGCATACAAGATGTGAAGCGAGTACGCGGGGCGTACCACATGGTATGCTTAGCGTACTCATGCGAGGCTATGACGGGATTTCGGACACGTACGCGAGGCGTACGTGTGATTTAATGAAAACCCTGATTTCGGGGTTGGACATTATATAAACACATTTTTGGCTCATGAAACCCTCATTTCTCAGCCTCCACTGTCCTTATAGCCTCATACACGAAACCCTAAACCTCTCCTTTGTGTTTTAAGCTCATTGTGTCCATTTTGGTGTGCTTTGGTCCATAATCAAGAAGTAGAAGCTTGGTGCAAGGTGGTAGATCAAGGAAGAGCTTGTGGATCTTGATTATCTGCTTCATTTCCAGCTTGTTTGAGGTAAAAAGCTATGACCTTGCTCATTAGAAGCTTAGATCTAGTTTATATGGGTTTTGGACCCTTTTTGGCCCCATGAATGAGATCTAGTGGTTTGATACCACTCCAGGAGCTATAAGTTGCTACTTGTGGTGTTTCTGAGGTTCAAGGTCCATAAAGTTAGCACCTTTAGGGTTTAGAATCACCCATGCATGAAATTATATCCCTTTATTGAAAGTAGAGTGCTATATCTTGAAGTTGGGGCCTTATGGGGCATGCAAAGTCATCAAGTCAGTGACTTTATGGTTTTAGACGCTTATTAGGACTTAGAACTATGGTTTGGACTTATGGACTTAAGCATTAAGTGCTTAAAATGGATTATGGCTTATCGAGTGACTACACTGGGCGTACAAGTCTGTACGTGCGGCGTACAAGCCTTTTAGTTTATACGCTTAGCGTACAGCTTAGTACGCCCCGAGTACTCAGTGAGTTGGGTTTTTGCTCTTTGGGCTTCGAGTTGGGCCTCTCTATTGGCTTAGGCATTTTGGTTCTTGATGGGCCATTTGAGAGCAAGTGTTTTGGACTAGGGAAAATTATTAGGCTTTAGGGTAAGGCCCATGTAAGGGTTTGGGCCCAATTTGGAAAATTGGGCCATAAGTGGGCCTTGGATGATTAATTGGTTTTGGGCCTTTTAGATTGTGAGTTTGGGTCTTAATCTTGGACCAAACTAGGTGAGGGGTAAAATGGTATTTTTTGCCCCAAGGATGGATTGTTGGATATGGATTGGAACCCAAATGTGAAATTGGGTGTTATTTTGTAATGATAGTACGGGGATTCGTCGGACCAGCAACCAAGGATTTCAGTGAGATTCAGCAGTTGAGGTGAGTTTCCTAATTGGGTTTATCGGGTCTAAGGCACCAATGTCGACCCTTGTTATTTATGTTAGGATGCTAGGAGTCTGCATGACCCTTGCATGTGATATGTGTTTCTATGTGTATCGGGCGGGGCTCGATGATGGGCGAAGCCCGATGACTGTATCGTATGCTATTGTTTATGATCATTGCATGTGTTAGTATGATTATGTGATATATGTCTATGTGTATAGTGGGCGGGGCCCGATGTTAGACAGGGCCTAAGAATAATAGATCTATATACCGAGCGGGGCTCGAAGTCAGGCGGGGCCCGAAGCCGAGAAGGGACTTGATACCGACTGGTGCCCGATGGAGCGCAGGGTCCAGTATGTGGTTTATTACGTATGGTATTGGATAGTTTAGGGAACTCACTAAGCTTTGTGCTTACGGTTTTCAGTTTATGTTTCAGGTACTTCTGGTTCCAAGGGGAAGAGCTCGGGATGACTGCATTGCACACACCCCATAATTCCACTTTTGTGATTACTCTGATTTGAGATGATGTTTAATACACTTACTTTATTTGGTTCGTATTGATGATGTCTTTGGAATACTGTTGTTATTAAATTAAAAATGAAATTTTTAGGTCATGTTTTTGGGACGTTACAACAAAAGTAAGCTGCAAACAAAGCTTAATCAAATCGGAGAAACACTTAAGAACGTTGAACGAGAAAAGGTTGTGTTGACTGAAAATTTAAGCAATTTACGTGGCTACCATGATGTGCAACAAGATCAATTCACTAATACTAAAGTAAGTCAATCAAATTATTGACACAAATTCTTCTTTTAATCTTCTAATGATTTTTTTTCTAATAAAACAATATCACTTTAGGCGAGTTTAGAAGATATAATGAAGCATGGCCGGTGATAGGGGTGGGCAAGAAGGGCTTGTGCACAGGGCCTTCTTTTTCCAGGGGCCCAAATTTTTTTTACTTATATTATTTGTAATAAAAATTGAAATCAGATTTAGGCCCAACTACCTCAAGTCCAGCTCCAATGGTCCAGGCAGAGATAGTCCTTTAATGCTGACAAGTTTTCTGTGAGCATGAGCGACAAACGTGGAGCAGCGTTCAACGAGGGACGATTGAGGTTTTTTCTTCCAATCAATCATTCACTTATCGATAATTATTCTTTATTCATTCAAATTTCAGAAATCAAAAGGGCAACAACGGTAATTATTCTCAATTCATTCAGATATCAGTCGATTATTGGACTTTTCTTGTTTTCTTTTTTGTTTTAGAAACAAATTATCATAATTACTTATCAGGAATTGAATGTGAGTGTTATTAGATTATCTATTATCAGAAATCAGGGTTTAGAATGTGAATGTTATCAGATTAATAATGAACTTGAATGTTTTGTACTTTTTCTGAATGTTTCGTAATATCAAAAATCAGAATATGTTAATAAATGTTACTTGAAATCAGAAATCAGATTATGAGAATTGAGAAATCAGAATATGTTAATGAATGTTGAAATAAGAAATCAAAAAATCAAATTATGAGAAATCAGAATATGCTAATTGTGTTGAAATTAGATTATAAGATTATCAATTATGTTTATCGGTTGATGTAACTTGAATCTTGAAAGTTGAAACTATTGAACTTGCAATGATGAAGTCTAAACAACCATCCGGTTTTCAAAAACGTAAAAAGAGAAAACCAGATGAAGAAAAGAGAAAGGCTGACGTTGGTTCTCTAGATAAGTTTATCCATAGAAAACATGTTGAAGAGGATGTTGAAGAGCACATTGAAGAGAATGTTGAAGAGCACGTTGAAGAACATGTTGAAGATCATGTTGAAGAGCAAGAGCATGTAAAAGTAGTAGTAGAAGAGGCAGAAGAAGAAGAACCCGTTAAAGAGCTTGTTGATATATGTGATCCAAGAAGGTAGGAAAAGCTTATGAGGAGATAAAACTTTTGGTCGAGAGAGGTCCTAAAAGAGATACTAGCATTATGTATGGTCCCTGTGATAAAAATGGTAGACGATTTTCTGCAGCATTATATACAAGAACTTTATCAAATTTTAAGAAGTGTGATAGAGAAATAGTATATTCGAAAGAGCTTGACAATGTATTTTGTTTCTGCTGTAAAGTATTTAAAAAACGGATTTCTAAAGGTAAATTGGGTGATGAAGGTTATTCAGATTGGCACCATGTTACCAGTAGAGTTAAAGAACTGAAATT
Organism: Lactuca virosa; assembly: GCF_052849685.1. Taxonomy (NCBI): domain Eukaryota; kingdom Viridiplantae; phylum Streptophyta; class Magnoliopsida; order Asterales; family Asteraceae; genus Lactuca; species Lactuca virosa. The sequence continues at coordinate 391,579,691 of NC_136433.1, forward strand.
TCCTTGGATCATCTCATAAATAGGAATAATTGCTTTGATATGCGTAAAAGATTGAACTTGAACTAAACGATTGATAAAGTTCAATATGAGCAATACAAGAAAGAAAGAGATTACTAGAAACAAGTCATTTTGAGAATCATTGCAGTAGTGAAGTTTCTTGCTAAACATAATTTTGCTTTGTTTAGTTCTATAAAGTTTATCGTCGTTTAAAAAAAATAGTTTATGTATTTTAGTTTGCTACAAGTTAGGGCTAAGGGCCTTTTTTTCTGCTCGCCCTGTGCATTTGAATCCTCAGGACCAACCCTGCAATGAAGCTAAAAGATGGAATACTGAGTGAAGTTGGATGTTTAAGACGGGATTTGCAACAAGTGGGAGACGCTTGTGATCGTCATCTGGCATTAGTTCAAGATTGTCTACTATGCTTGCACTTGCTTACTGTTGGTCCAAGTGAGTTCTGAAGAAAATGTTACTTTTAAATCATCTATGCAGTGCAATTCAACGAATACAAAACTTTTTAATGGACAAAAATGATGCCACTGATACAAGAAACATATTATTTTTCTAATTTTCAATTTCCATCATATTTCTATGCATATTACTGACAGCAATAAACTTATATATATATATATATATATATATATATATATATATATATATATATATATATATATAACTTTTTTAGTAATTTTTTAATTTATTTATCATTTTTCATAGATGGGGTTCCAATTTGCTAAAACTACCAACATTTACCATTGTACAAAATACATGAAAGTAGATGAGAGCTTAAGTTGCGTTGATTCTATTGTATAGATTTTCAAAATAAAAAGAGAACATATGAGAAATCATTGTATTTGCATTCTTTGGATAGAAAGCAACCTCCTATTTTAACTGTATTTCTAATAAGTTAAATAAACAGTATTGGTTTGTATGAACCTTTCAAACTATGCCCTGATTGGAAAAGATGTAGAAGTACAATCTTGGTTATAACACAATACCAAAAAAATAAAAAATAAAAAATAAGAAAAATAAAAAAAATAAAAAAACCCAGAACAAAGTCCGGACTTTTTTACTAGTTATTAACAAAAAGCTTTGATCAAAATTTACAAGGTCTTTTTTAAGCTATTATGAGATCTATCGATAAATTTTATTGCATATACATAGTTTTTTCCTCATAAAAAGTACGAAAATAAAAGGTTTAACAAGAAACTGAAGTTAGTACCATGTGGTATCACAAAATTATGATTTTGAGGGTGTGGCAGAAATGGAGACGCTGGTGGCGAATTAGAAGCGTGTGGACTTTGTCAACTCACCACATACCACCAGACCACCACTCCAAGTGGCCACCTTTACTTGTTTTATTTATATTATTCTCATCTTCCATTTTATCCGTTTTTTAAGTTACTTTTTATTAAATAAATATACGAGAACTTGAATTTATCATATGAAAAGTTTTAAGAAAAATAAATTTTTTAGAGAAACTGAAATATCCCAAAACACAAATCTATATAATCAAAATACTTAAAACTATGGTTAATTATTTTATAATATATATACTATAATCATTTAGTCATCTCAATCATCTCCAATATCATATACATCTATGTGTGATTTTTTAGAGCACGTAAAATTATCTACGTTTATGTAGTCAATTAAGACATTTATGAGAAATGATTACATCAAAAAAGTGAGTTCATTTGGCTAATATGGAGATTCTAATTTACCTACTAACTAGAGGTCATGAGTTCAATCACATGCAGAGAAGAAGATTCGTTCAAAAAATATATATAAACAAAAAGAATATAAAATTATACAAAGCAGTATGATTTAAGATAGTCCAAATTGATCATGTCTCATTATGAGTTTTGTATGGTTTCAATTAAGGTTCTTAAGATCAAAATCTTACTTAAGTTCGTTTTATATGTTACAAGATCTTATTATTATTTGATGTCAATTAAAATTTCGATATGGAACCAACTTTAACTTTCTAAACATGAACCATAATTTTTGTTGTTGAAAACCATAGAAATTAGGAAGAAAACATATTAATTACAAAAAGAAACACGATCATTATGATCTACAACTAAAGGCTTAAGATCACAAATCGTATCATGAGTGTAACTTGCCTAATTCATGATGAATTGATGAAATGATGATGCTCTATAAGGTTTCTTGCAACTTGCGATACTCGACTTCAAGTTGAATAGACGAATTTTTCAGGTTTGACTAATATAATAAAACTAGATAGGTGAAATCGGATCGTGTTAAGATCTTAAGATCCCATTATAGATCTTGTTTCATACAAATTCTAGTGAGATCGGTATCGTTTTTGGCTTGTAGGATTTTAAAATCGTAAGTTCTTAAGATCAAGATCAATGTTGAAATCTTAACAACCATAATTCGAATTCTTTGTGCGTGTACTCTTTTGAGCCTAATCATTAGCAATAAATGGGAACTTGTATATGATATATAATACAATTTAGTCGACGTAGATAATTATCGATCAGTCCATTTAGTTATAATGACTCTTCAGAGAACCGTAAGAAGTAACCAACCTAAGGTCATCAATGCCCTTTTGTATTCGTAAACCCAAAACCCTTTCATTGAAAGTCAAAGTGCATTAATTGCAAGAAAATAATATGGGATAATCGTTCACATTTCCTTCATTCAAAATTAGCAACTTTGGTTTTGTTACAATCTAGACTATCTTTATAAATATATTTTACGTTGTATTATTGTTGTTCTATTATATGAATCTAAAACTTATTTTTCTTTTTTATTTATTAATAAGATTTATCTTTTTTTTTAAACAACAAATATATTAGAAACATCTAGCAAGACGCTAGAGAAAAACACAATGCATTAGTACAAGCTGAAATCGGAGAACAACACCAAGTATTTCAATTTAAACGACTAAGATTGGCACGGTTTTTGAACCAATTGTACGAAATAAGTTGTATCTCATCCGCCATCTTCATTGGGGAGCTCCTTACTTTCTTAAACATAAGAGCATTTCGGGATTTCCATATAAACCAAATGGTTGAATAAATTAGGTCGAGCTTCATCTTCTCATACTTCTTATTAAGCCTCTTACAATCCATCTTCAAAAGCAAGTCTGATGAACTCGTAGGAGGTCAAGGTAAAATACTTGACCATGAAAGTAACCATCTACAAATAGGCGTAGAAAAATTACAGTAAAAAAAAAGTTGTCCAACAGGCTCGTCACAAGATAAGCAAAAGGGATAGGAGATAGTGGGTAATTTAAAACCCTCTTATTACAAGATTAGAAGAGATTGGGATCCTATTTAAAGTGTACGCCACACGAAACCATTGGTCTCAAAAGAGATCCAATTAACCCACTCAAAAAATGAAAGGGTTATGACTGATAGGTGAATTAGATAATAAGTAATTTTTTTATAATATATGGTAAAACCTTGACTTAACTTTTTGTTTTTACTCTTAGTTGTTAAAAAAAACTTGTCGTTTTTACATATTAGTCATGTGTATCTTGCATAATTGTTTTGTGTCACATTCTCGGCATTGATGGCAAGCCATAGTTAAATGTGGGTTATCGAGGACTTGGTTATCGATTGCTTGAGTCGGTTTGGAGTTGGTTGAATAGAACATTTCATTTGATATTCTCGTTGAAAGAAAAATAGGGGCATAGGGGCAGGTGAAGAAAATACATTTGTGGATGGATGCTTGGTTTGATAATACAACTCTTAAAGCTGTTTTTCTAAAAAAAAAAATTCGAACGGCTGAATTTATATTAAAACAAAAGTTAGCAAAACACTAACAAAATTACAAAGGAATAGACATAATGGGGTTTAACCGCCATGAACTTCTACTAATACTAAACATTTTATTACGAATAACGAACCAATTATAGGAATAATCGATCAAACTATCAATAATTAATTTTCTTTTATGATTTTGGTCGTTAAAAAGAATGTTGTCTCGAAAATTCCATAAGAACCACCACATAATTATAACGATCGATTTAAGCCCAAACGTTTAGGCATACAAATCCAAATAGAGTCAATCCATTGACTAATGTCTTCAATGCCATCAAAAAGTGGAAAAGTGAGCTCACACCATCTCCCATAAATCCCTTGACTTTGGTCATTAAAAAGAATATTGTTCCGAAAATTCCATAAGAGCCACCACATAATTATGATGATCGATTCCAAGCCCTAACGTTTAGGCTTACAAATCCAAAAAAAGTCAATCCATTGACTAACGTCTTCAATGTCATAAAAAACTAGAAATAGAGCTCACACCATCTCCCCAAGAAAACTCACAAACCCCTTGACTAAAAAGCTTTCCCAAAACTTTACTTGTTGGAGTCTCAAATAATTGCAAAATTGCTGATAGGATACTGATTTCTGGAGCTATTGGAAATTGGTGTTGGAGGAGAAATCTCAGAAAATGAACTGAATGTATACAGTTGATCGAATGCGCTCAACAGTTTGGTCGCTAATGTGCAGCTGTCCACGACTCCTGATGAACATGGAAGGTCGATAACAGTGATATTTTATCTATTAAATCACTTTGTGGTCTAATTGATAATATATTGATGGTGGCTGAGTCACTAAAATTACATTGGGTCTCATGGATTCCCATAAAAACTATTTGTTTTGTGTGGAGATTTCTTATAAACTAGTTGTGAGACTCGTGTATTACACGAGTTTATTAGAAAATAAGTTATATATAAACGTCTAAACATTTAGAAAGTTTAAATTTGAAAGTAAATTTTGAAAAATATTGAATTATTGAAATTAAATTGCTTATTTAAATTTAAACAAATAATTTAAATAAATAGACAAATGAAATAATGGGGTTTAATTTGAGAATTTTGAAATTAAAAGGAAAGTTGCATTGATGAAATTGATATCTATTTATTATTAGAGTAAATTACACGAATGGTCCCTATGGTTTGGGGCAATTTGCGCGTTTGGTCCCTAACTTATTTTTTTAACTCGGAAGGTCCCTACTATTTGTTTTTGTTACGTGCTTGGTCCTTACTGTTTGTTTTTGTTACACGTTTGGTCCCTATCTTACCTAAAAAGACTATTATTTAAATAGGAAAACAATGGTGGGGTATGTAAGGTAAGGTGAGGGGGTGTGTTTATTTAAATAAATCAAAAAATCAATGGCAAAAATAGTCTTTTTTTAGGCAAGACAGGGACCAAGCGCGTAACAAAAACAAACAATAGGGACCTTCCGAGTTAAAAAAATAAGTTAGGGACCAAACACGCAAATTATCCTAAACCATAGGGACTATTCGTGTAATTTACTCTTATTATTAATATCATACTATATTATAAAGAAATCATTTTTCATATCACCACATTCATTTGAAACTCTCATGCATTTTTCCTTTCACCACATTCATTTGAAACTTCCATGACTTTTCAATTCCTTTATAATAATAATTATAAGTTGGTTAATAAGGTTAAATAAATATCAAACCTAAAGTGTAATCATATATAAACTAAATTTCAATATTAAAATAATATATTTACTTCTACTTATTAAGTGATGTTTTTTAACTTTTAATATATTATACTTAATTTATTAGTTTTAATATTTTGTTGGATATAAACCATTATCATTTTAAAATACAATTTTGGAACAATTTGTATAAAATACTTAAATTATTAATTTGAATATAACATTACAGTGTCAACTTAAATATAAATTTGAGTTTAACTTAAACAACCCAAAGAATATTTTGTAAATAGTTAAAAGTGATTAATTGTAGAGTTTTTCTAATAATGATTATAAGTTGGTTAATAAGGTTAAATAAATATCAAACCTAAAGTGTAATCATAAATATACTAAATTTCAGCTTTAAAATAATATATTTACTTCTATTTATAAAGTTATGTCTTTAACTTTTAACATATTATATTTAATTTATTAGATTTAATATGTTGTTGTATGTAAACCATTATCAGTTTAAAGCTACAACTTTTGAACAGTTTTGACAAAATACTTAAATTTTTATTTTAAATATAACATTACAATGTCAACTTAAATATAAAATTCAGTTTCACTTAAAAAACCAAAGAATATTTTGTAATACTTAAAAGTGATAAATTGTAGTGATAAATGCAAAAACGAAATTGTAATCTCAATTTAACTAAAATTTCTTTAAGATATTTTTATAATCGTTAAAAGTTTCAAATAAGTAACTTAAAATAACTTACAATAACAATAGTTAAAAAATAACTTTATATAAATGATGATAATTTTACCTTTAAAATCAAAAAACAATGTTTGATATTTAAATAATTATAATGATAGAAATTAAAACATTAAGCAAATAAACTTTTAAAAAAATAATTAACAATAACAACAACTATAAATAACATTAAACCATATATTATTTTTAATTTTATTAATGTGTCACTCGCGGGTAGAAGTCATTCAAACGATTGAGATTATACAGTTATAATAGATGTATATATTATCATATAATTCAAAATAATCAATATATTATATCAGTTTAGTATACGAATTATTATATCAAATTTAACAACAACGTTATTGCTATATTTAAAAAAAACATATATTTGTAAAGACAAGAGACATTTTTACTTGCACCACATTCATTTGAAACCTTCATGACTTTTCAATTTTTTTTCTAATAATTATTATAAATTGGTTAAAACTGTTAAATTAATATAAAAACTAAATTTTAATCATAATTTAACTAAACTACAATATTAAAAGTTTGTATTTTACTTCTATTTATAAAATTATGACTTTAACTTTTTAACATATTATAGTTAACTTATTAGTTTAAATATACCGTCGAATGTGACCAGTTGTCATTTTAAAGTAACAACTTTTGTATAATTTATGATTTTATGTAAAATAGTTAAATTATTAACTTAAATATATGTTAAACGGTTAACATAAATCAAAATTTCAGTTAAACTTGAAGAAAATCGAGAGATTATTTTATAAATAGTTCAAAGTTATAAATTATAATGTTAAACCTAAATTGTCATTCTAAATTAACAAAAAAGACCATGAAACTATTTTTTATAATCATTAAGAATTTTAAATAAGTAGCTTAAAAATAACTTACAATAGGAATAGTTAAAAGTAATATTATATAAAAAATTATAATGTTATCTTTAAAAACAAAAAACAATATTTGTTGTTTTAAATAATTACAATCAAAGAAAGTAATCATATTCATCAATAAACTTTTAGAAAATTAAATTGCTGAAACCAAGTTAAAATAATTAAGACTTTTCAAATACGTTATTTTACATTAACTTAGAACAACAATAGTTAAAAGTAACATTATATACAAGAAATATATTTTGTTATCTTTAAAAACAAAAACAATGTTTGATATTTTAAATAATTACATTGATATAAATTAAAATGTTAAACAAATAAACTTTTTAAAATTAATAAATCATAACAATTGTAAATATCATCAAACCATATATTATATTTAATTTAATTTATGAGTAACATGCATGTAGAAACCATTGAAACACTTGAGATTATAAAATTTAAAAGACGTCTACATTATCATATAATTTAAAGCAAACAATGTTTATACCAAATTATTATAATATTTATTATATAAGAGCTAACAACAATGTCATTGATATATTTAAAAAAACATATATTTGTAGAGATTTCAAATATATTGTTGTATCCTGCGCAACGCGCGGATATTCGCCTAGTATTTATTATAATTATTGCATTTATATACTATGTGAAATTTAATAAAATGGAAAAAATCATAATATGACATGTGGAGAAAACTAATTTAAAATAACCACGAAATTACATGTGGCAAATGAATGAGCATGTGATATTTGACAAAAATGAATTTTTATTTATTAGAGTAGACAAGATTCTCGTTGCCATAAATCTTTTCTCGAGAAAGGTTAATTTAATATCCAATGTCTACCCCTTCCGTTTGACTGTTAACAAGGATATTGATCATATTTCTTCCGTTCCTATTTATTTAAAACTATCAGGAGTTGGTTTTCTAACTGATCAGTTATTTTACCCTCCCTTCATGTTAGCATTTCGAATATCTTAATGAAGTTGAGATGTAATGGTATGAGTAAGAATTATAAAAAGATGAAACTTGGTCTTATTTGTACTACCATTTGGATGATTTGGAAAGCCTGTAACACTCTTATTTTCAAGAAGCAAAGGTGCTCATTCATAAAGACGACATGCTAGATTCAACATATCACTTTTAAATGGTTCAAGTGTCGTGCCACTCTTATATGTCTTAATTGGAATGTTTGGTGTTGTTCTCCTTATAATGTTTGTACTAATATTTTGCTACTTTCACTAATGTCTTGCTAGTTTTAATAATATTCGTTGTTTAAAAAAACTGATAAAAGAAGTAAATATGGGTTCTTCATGAAAAATTGCACCTTTTATGCAAAACTAGGCGAATATCTACACGTTGCGCGGAATAAAACTATATAGTTAATTAATTTGCATATACATGTTGAAAATGATAATACATTAACTACAAAATAATGAGTCTTACACTAAGTTGATATATAAATTTGTAATTATTTTCAAGCATGTTATAAAATATACAACTATCACAATTATATCGTTCAATAGTTGTGTCATCCCCATTTTTTTATGGTCATCTTAAATATTTTTGTTCGTGCTTATTTAAAGCATTTGTTATTAGGGAATTGGTCCCAAAATATCATTGATATGATATAATATCAAATCAAGTCATTTCAGAATTTGTATCTATCTATGTAGATAGATCTTTAGTTTGGTCCCTTTTCCTCCTTATTCTTGGGTGTTGCAATGGATGGGCTTCATAAAGTTTGCAACTTTATGAATCCCCAGGTCAAGGTGAATTTGGAGTGGGTTAGATCTGGTCCTTTGCGAAGTTTTGAAGCCATGCATGGAGTTTAGGTCATATTTCCCCTTTTTGGCTCATTTTTGGTTCAAGACATGCATGTCTATAAGCACCCACCTTTGGGACGTTTTGAGGTAAGAATCTCTCGTGGATAAAGTCGGGTTCTAAATCTCAAGGCTTTTTGTGCTTAATGGTTAAGCCTTTGAGTTTTCAAGCCTTATGAAAGGGTTTTTGAGCATTTGGAGTAGTCCTAAAGGATAAAGTTGGAAACTTTATCCTTTTAGACACATTTGGAGTTTAGATCTGAGCCTTAAAGTCCCTAAAATCGTGGAATCAGATGATGTGTTAAGTTGGAGAAAACTCGACGAGTTGTCCAGACAACTCGGCGAGTTGGCTAGGGTTTTCCCCGACTTTCTGAGTTCTGTAGACCTCGACAAGTCTAAGAGGTACACTCGACGAGTTGGGTCAACATGGACTGTTGACCTTGACCGTTGACTTTCACTTTGACCGTGGTTGACCAAGTTGGACTTTGGAGGGCATTTTGGGTATTTCGAGATTTTGATGGATTTGGTCACATGTTAGTTGTAGGCATTTGAGTCGGGAACCGAGATTCGTAGTTAGATTTTATCAGTTCATGTTAGATGCATTTTATATGCATCTTTTAGCACAATTTCCTTGGTATTTTGTCATAAAATGCTAACTAACTCCCGATTATTCTCATGTGTTTCGTATTTCGTGATTATTTTGTAGAATGTCCGTACTGCTCACTTTTGTTATGACGTTTCAGGGTACTTGGAGCACATGGATGATTGCACGAGTTCGGGATGCGTTAGTGGATGCTTTGGAGCTTAACTAGAGTCTAGACCGAGGAAGGATGTCGAGAAATGATCAAGAACTGCTTGGAAGGAGGAACGACGATCAAAAGAGCCAAAAAATGAAAACATGCAATCTCAGGTATGCCTTTGCGATCGCAGTTTGGGTCGCAATCTCGCTTCGTGGTTTTTTTATGCCAAAAATTCATTAGACTTTGAAAAAGAGATACATGCAATCGCAGGTTGTGCCTTTGCGATCGCAGGTTGGCCAAAATGCTTCGAAATGGTAATGTACTTCATTTAAAAGGCTCGTGGTACATTTTGGGTGATACATGCGATCGCAAGTATAACTCTATGCGATCGCAGGCACGGCGTTTTTACAGCCAGACGTATAAATAGAGCCCCATGCTCATCCAGTAACCCTAACTGGCAATTCTAAGGTGATTTTCAGAGGGTTTCAAGTGAAGAACGTAGATCTAAAGGAGACGATTCAATTTATTTACATTGTTTAGTAAGATTTATCGTTTAGACTCTATTTTCTACTGTTTGTAATCCGTTTTTAGCAATATCAGGCTAAAAACTCAGATTTCAGTTTCGCAAGACATAACCTTTTCGTATGATTAATCATTAGGCACTATGTTTGACTGTGATTACTATTTAGTTTGATCAATTCTGTGTTTAATTGAATGTTCGATTTTGATTTCAATTTCTGTTGGCCACTTATATTGTTTGTGAATCATTCTAGTCATCTAATTATTTAGATCCGTAATTGTCTAGACTAATTAGTAAAAAGTGACATATATTAGATTAATTCTGCGTTTAGGGTTAACTCTAATATGAAATGATCAAACAAGTTTTAACGTCTCCGAGCTTATGAGGGGTATTGAACTTTACTGGGAAATTACATTGTGTTTAATGCAACTTTTCTTTGTTAATCAATAGCTTGTTTGGTTAATTGGGTAAAAAGTTATGTTTAATTCAAAGAACTTATTTTGATTAAATAATTTTTGTAATAGAGGTCATTAGAGCTTGTTAATGAACTTCAGTACCAATTTGAACAAGTGCACAGTCAAACATTGTGTTGAAGGTTAATTATATGATCAGGGGAGTCACCGCGAAACTGGAATTGCTTTCTCTTATTTGAATTTTCATCACTTCAGATTTAGTTATTCTTTTGACATTTTCGATTTTTATTAGTCCAATTTTCAGAAATAACCACCCCCCCCTTTTATGTTTATTGCACTCATCAAGAATTAGTTCACGCCTTACGCAAAGAGGTGTAAACTTTAGGACGTGTCCCTGAGGATCCGACCTTGCTTACCTGTACTACCTGTTAGTGCAATAGTGCAGTTTTATTTATATTTTTATTTGTTTAAATCGTGCACGACAGCGGTTTTAACAAATTGGCGCCATTGCCGGGGACACGGTAAACACTAATAGTTTTATGCCAAGATCTTCACGTACATGTGATCAAATTTTTGATCCAGAGATTGAGAAGACTGCTAGGAAGCTAAAGAAGGAAGCAAAACTTCGGAAGCAACAAGCAGGAACCTCAGCCTCTTCCCCCCCCCTCGCATTACAAAATACCCACACCACAAGGCACTCCCTTGTGGAACGAATCTAAAGCCTCATTTCATCCTTTTCCAAAAGCACCACCTACTTCACCCATTAACAGCCCGTTCAAAACATACTCATCATCATCTTCAGACAAACCCGAACTCACAGATTCTTCTGAAACCGAAACAGAATCCATCATGAGTGAAACCGGAGACGATGCTGAAAAGACTCTCCGCAAATGGGCAACACAAGAGGTTACCCAGCAACCTCTGTGTATCACCTTTCCAGAAGCTTAGAACTGTGAGCTCAAATCCGGTTTAATCCATCTGCTGCCCCCGTTCCGAGGCCTTGAGAATGAAGACCCTCACAAATTTCTCAAGGAATTCCATGTCGTCTGTTCCGGAATGAAACCCTACGCAGTTACTGAAGAACAGATCAAACTAAGGGCGTTTCCTTTTTCAGTTCAAGATGCAGCAAAGGAGTGGTTATATGACCTCCCGTCTGGTTCAATAACAATATGGAATGAACTCGCCAAACTTTTTCTAGAGAAATATTTTCCTGAGGCGAAAGTGTCAGACCTGCGCAGAGAGATTCTTCGTATAAAGCAAGGCAAAAGAGAGGCTCTCTACACTTATTGGGAGCGTTTCAAGAAGTTGTTGATCCGATGCCCTCAACATGGCATTAGTGATTATCAGTTATATCAGTGTTTTTGCGAAGGATTGATACCCAAGGAGGGTCACTTTCAGACATGACACCAACATAGATCAGGACCTTGATTGAAAAGCTGGCAAATGAATCTAAGCATTCAGCAACTGAAGAAGAATGGTACCCAGACCAGCCAAGAGGAGTCAAAGAAATAAGTAACGCCCACCTGGAATCTCAGATTTTAGAATTGACAAAGGTTGTCCTTTTGTTGACAAAAGAAAAAGGTATTAAAGCAAAGGTCAAACCTTGCGGGATCTGCTGCAAAACCGCGCACCTTACTGATATGTGCCCGCTACTTCAAGAAGATAATGAATCTGTGCAAGATATGGGAGGATTTCAGCAAAGGCCATTTGATCATCATCGCAACAACCAAGCTTGGGGAGGGACTCAAAATAACAATTTCCAGCCAAGACCTCAACAAAACTTTCAGCAAAGAAACCAATACCAAGTTTCACCTGGGTTTCAACAACCTTTCAATCAAAATCAGCACCAAAGCAACTTTCAGCAACCACCTGTTCAGTCACAAACTAATAGTTCCAACATGTCTTTGGAAGACATAGTTAAAAGTCTTGCTACCATTACCCAAGCTTTCCAGAATGAAACAAAGTCCAGCATAAAAAATCTGCAGCAACAGGTATCACAACTCGCGAACTCTATGAGCAAATTGGAAGCACAAACACAAGGAAAATTCCCATCTCAGACTGAGAAAAACCCGAAGCACAATGCTTGTGTTGTCACCCTCAGAAGTGGAAAAAACTACAAAGGACTAGATCAGCAAGAAGATAAGGAAGAAGAGATCGTGGTTGAGCAAGAATCTGAGGCAACTGAAGAGGTGCAGAAAAAAGATAGACCTGCTGAAGCTGAAGTGAAAATTACCCCTCCTCCTTTTCCCTCAAGACTGAAAAACACGAAAAAAGAAAAGGAAGACAAAGACATTATGGATTTCTTCAAAAAGGTTGAGATAAATATTCCCCTTCTTGATGCAATTAAACAACTACCCCGATATGCTAAAATTTTAAAAGAGTTATGTACTTCAAAAAGAAAATTAAAAGGAAACGAAACAGTTAAAGTAAGCAAGAATATTTCAGCTGTTTTACAGAAAAGGCTACCCCCAAAGTGTAAGGATCCAGGAGTATTTACCATTCCTTGCAAGTTGGGGAACCTTTCAGTGCTACGAGCTATGTTGGACTTAGGAGCTTCTATAAATGTTTTTCCGTATTCACTTTTTAAAATTAGCGGGGTAGGGCCATTAAAAAGAACTGGAGTCATCATTCAGTTAGCTGATCGTTCTCTGGTGCACCCAAAAGGTGTGCTGGAAGACGTTTTGGTTCAAGTGAATGAACTTATATTCCCAGTTGATTTCTATGTTTTAGATATGGGAGATGATGACTCACTAAATTCAGGTTCCATTCTTTTGGGGAGACCATTTTTAAAAACTGCCAAAACCAAAATAGATGTATATGATGCTACCCTTTCAATGGAATTTGATGGTGAAGTTATCAACTTCAATATTTATGACGTCATGTGTTATCCTGATGATGTTTCAGCCCTTAGTTTTATTGATGTTATTGAACCATTATCTGCAGAATATTTTGAGATTGCTAACCGTGAGTCACTAGCATTAGTGCTCCAAAGAAATTTGTCTATTAATGCAGCTCAGGTTATATCAGAAAATTATGTGGTTGATAGAGAAGTTCAAGAAATGGCAGCTCATATGGACCAGCAGAGAAAGTTGAGGTATGGTACCCAAACTCTTAAATTACCAATTTCTAACTCCAAGCTTTTTCCTTCTGTAGTGCAAGCTCCCATCTTGGAGCTGAAGACACTTCCAAAACACCTGAAATATGCATATCTTGGAGAAAAAGAAACAATACCAGTTATCATATCCAACAAGTTGTCAGAAAAAGAAGAGTTAGAGCTGATCAGAATTTTAAGGAGTATAAAAGTGCAATTGGGTGGACTATTACAGACATCAAAGGACTCAGCTCATCTCTCTGCATGCATTAAAATTTGATGGAAGAAGATTATAAGCCATCGCGGGAAGCCCAACATAGATTAAACCCACCAATGATGGAGGTGGTTAAAAAAGAAGTTATGAAGTTATTGGATGCTGGGATGATATACCCAATATCTGACAGCAAAGGGGTCAGCCCAGTTCAAGTTGTACCCAACAAGGCTGGGGTGACAGTGGTAGAAAACAAAGAATGAGAGTTGGTTCCAACTCGAGTTCAGAATGGATGGTGCGTTTGCATCGATTACATAAAATTAAACGCAGCCACCCGGAAAGATCATTTTCCTCTCCCATTCATAGATCAGATGCTAGAGAGGCTTGTTGAAAAATCTCATTACTGCTGTTTGGATGGATTTTCAGGTTTCCAACAGATTCCAGTCATTCCAGAAGACCAGGAGAAAACGACCTTCACGTGCCTTTTCGGGAGATTCGCGTACAGGCGTATGGCCTTTGGACTCTACAACGCACCGCTACCTTTCAAAGGTGTATGGTTAGTATCTTTTCTGAGTATGTCGAGAATACCATAGAAGTCTTCATAGATGATTTTACCGTCTATGGCGACTCCTTTGATATTTGTTTGAAAAACCTCACAAAAATTTTACAAAGATGTATTAAAACAGACTTGGTCTTAAATTTTGAAAAATGTCACTTTATGGTTGAACAAGGTCTGATTCTTGGTCATATTGTTTCAAAAAGAGGTTTGGAAGTCGATAAAGAAAAAATAGATGTTATAAAAAGCTTACCCTACCCGAAGAATGTTCGGGAAGTGCATTCCTTTCTTGGTCATGTAGGTTTTTACAAGAGGTTTATAAAAGACTTCTCGAAGATATCAGTTCCTATGTGCCAGTTACTGCAAAAGGATGTTGAATTCGACTTCAATGAAGATTGCAAGAAGGCTTTTGATGTGATGAAAAATCTTCTTACTTCTACCGCCATTATTCAACCACCAGATTGAAATTTATCATTCGAGATAATATGTGATGCCAGTAACACTGTTGTTGGAGCTGTTTTAGGACAGAGAAAAGACCGGGTTCCTCACGTTATATACTACGCATCAAAAACTTTGGACAACACCCAAGCAAATTACTCCACCACAGAAAAAGAGTTGCTGTCAATTGGGTTTGCATTGGAAAAATTCAGACAATATCTGCTGGGCACGAAAGTTATATTTTTTTCTGATCATGCAGCTATTCGGTACCTTCTTGCCAAAAAAGACTCAAAGCCAAGGTTGATCAGATGGATTTTTCTGCTATAGGAATTTGATATAGAGATCAGGGATAAAAGCGGGAGAGAAAACTTGGTAGCTGATCATTTGATCCGACTCACTCCACCCGAAGACCCGACACCGATTCGCGAAACATTTCCTGACAAGCATCTATTCGCGGTTCAGAACCCTCCTTGGTTTGCTGATATAGTAAACTACTTGGTCTCCAAAGAACTCCCGTCAGATCTTACCCGAGCCCAGAAAGATAAAATAAAGAAGGAGACGAAAAGATATGTTTGGGACGAGTCGTATCTATGGAAACATTGTGTTGATCAGGTGATTAGATGATGTGTGCCTCAAGATGAAGTCAAGTCAATTCTGAATTTCTGCCATTCAGAAGCTTGTGGAGGGTATTATGGTCCACAACGAACCGCACGCAAGGTCTTGGACAGCGGTATTTATTGGCCTCATATTTTTCGTGACTCTTTTTAGTTTTGCAAAACATGTGAAAGGTGCCAAATGATTGGGTCTTTAACATCTCGTAATCAGATGCCACTTACTCTAATCTTAGTATGCAAAATCTTTGACGTTTGGGGTATAGATTTCATGGGCCCATTTCCGCCTTCTTTTGGGTTTGTGTACATCTTACTTGCTGTGGATTACGTGTCCAAATGGGTTGAGGCAAAAGCTACACGACCAGACGATGCCAAGGTTGTAGTTGATTTTTTCAAGACAAATATATTTGCTAGGTTTGGGACACCAAAAGCCATTATTAGTGATCGGGGTACGTATTTCTGCAACCGCACCCTCGAAGCAGTCCTCAAGAAATACGGTGCCACACACCGGGTATCCACAACATATCACCCGCAAACCAATGGGCAAGCTAAAGCTTCAAACAAACAGATTAAGGGCATTATAGAGAAAACCATCAATCCGGTCAAGAAAGATTGGAGTATTCGATTGGATAATACGTTATGGGCTCACCGGACAGCATACAAAACTTCTATCGGTATGTCACCACATTGAATTGTTTTTGGCAAACCATGTCGATTACCAGTTGAATTGGAGTATCGAGCATACTAGGCTGTCAAAAAGTGAATATGAGCATGGATGAAGCCGGTAATAAAAGAAGATTGGATATCCAAGAGTTAGAAGAAATCTGGAATGATGCTTACGAGAACAAAGCGATCTATAAGGAGAAGACAAAAGCTTTTCACAACAATATGATCTCGCGAAAGGTATTCACTACCGGTCAAAAGGTACTCTTAGATCATTCTTGTTTCAAACTTATTTCCGGTAAATTGAGGTCTCGTTGGGTGGGACCTTTTGTTGTTACTAACATGTTTGATCATGGTGCCATAGTAATTAAGAGTGAACAAACAAGAAAGATTTTTAAGGTAAATGGTCATCGTCTCAAACCATTTTATGAAGGGTTTCAAGTTACAAATGAAGAAGCGGAGGTAGTCAAGGTCCCGACTTTCCGCAATTGAGGAGACTAAGTAACAATGTCGAGCCAACGACAATTAAAACGGGCAGCTCACCGGGAGGCAACCCGGGCGTTTTTTTTGGTTTTCGTTTTTGCAACTTCTTTTCATTTTTTGTGTGTTTTTAGTTACTTAGGTCATCTCTTTTTAACTGAATCGTGTTTTTAATACAAAAAGGAACGGAGAGAATTTGAAAAATGTTGAAAAAAATCAGTTTTGGTGGTCCATGCGATCGCAAGTTATGCATTTTGGGGTCGTAGCAGGCCGTCGAGGTTTTTTTGGAACGATTTTTGACGAAAAAAGACAACCTGTGATCGCAGGTTCTATACATGCGATCGCATGTATCACTTAATTTATCACTTCCATACCCTTGAACCGTTAACGATCGAATCCAGTATTTTATTTAAAACCTGGGATCGCAGGTTATATAGATGCGATCACATGTATCAAATTTGCGCATCTAGACGTTACCTGTATCGAAAAATCAACGAACGGTACATTTTTTTAAAAACCTGCGATCGCAGTCCCAGTACATGCGGTCGCAGACCTCATTTGTAACCACAACAACTCCAAATTTCTCTCTGGATTCCATCTATTTCCGAGTTATTTCACCAAAAATCCCTCAAATCACTCATTTTTCATCCAAATCAAGCAAACAAGGTATCAATCTCTTATGTTTTACTTCTACAACATCTCTACGGTAACGAAATCATGTTTTAACGGTTGAAATTCTCTAAAACACTCTTTTTCTTCATTTTGAAATTTGAATTTTTGTGAGTTTCTTTTTCAGATCTACGCTCCGTTAGCACTTCGCAGGCCACGAAAAGTTGAAACGTTTGCCCGGGACGCAATTCATAAGAGGTTCATCCGGACGGAATTTCAAAAATCAAAAAATTTTCAGACGTGAAAAATATGCTGCTACTCAGCGCGCAGTCATGTATATTCGTTCTGAAACTGAACTCTTTTTTTGTCATCTATTTGTGCGGGCTTGCGTATCTGCTGTGGGAGTAGTTAGAAAATTTTATTTTGCTTGATAATTGATTATCTGGAAATCGTGCCAAATTTGTCCCAGATTTTGACCTAAAAAATGCCTCCTAGACCTTCCCGTTCACGCTGAAATGTTGACACTCCGGACCCGTCATACACCGTCCAAGTGGACAATGTGACCTTGGATTTAGGCTCCCGGCTGCCTTAGACTGTTTTCAGCAACTTCAGGAATGAGAAATTCTATCGCAGGTCTGGTCCCCTAGCTGCACATTAATGCGGGAACTCCATATTTATGATGGTGTTCGTGCACTCTTCGCCAACATTGGTTGGGAGCGTCTTTTAGGTGCAGATTTTGGTACTTGTTCTTTATTGACCCGAGAGTTCCTAGCTACACTGAGTGAGGTCAACCATGAGGGAAACTATGCTTTTCGCATTTTTAGCACCCCTCACTCTATTCACGTGGACCAGTTATGTACTTTCTTTCACACACCCACCACCAACTTATCTCATCCTGCCGCTGCTTTCGACGTGCGCGATTTTTGGCACTCCATTACCGGATTGGACTTTTACGATTCGTCCCAATCCGTTCAGACCAGCATTGTCCATCCAGTCCTAAAAATCGCTTTGAAAATTATTTGCAATATTCTTTACGCGCAGGTTGAGACTATCAAAGCCGGCAAAGCCGAGATTTTTATCTTATGGTGCATGGTGTGACACCAGTCAAAGTTTGGTCAAAAATTAATTGATAAGTTATCATAATTGGGATGAACCAAGTGGTAGAGTTTGTAACAAGGTTTCCAAAAACATAAAGAACACTGAAATCTGAGTTATAACGAAGAAGTTATGACCAATCGAAAATCCACGGTAAAACCGGCAAAACACTGTTCAGTGTAAAAAGCGAATTTTCGATAAAAGGATTTTTAGCCTTAACAATCTAAATGAAACTTGTAGAATATGTTAAACCGAGAACGTTCATAAAAAGAACGTGAAAATCCGACTTCGTATGAGGAAGTTATGATTTTTCGAAGTTTCGGTTTAGCAGTAGACAGTTAAAAATTCGAAATATAAATTGATCGATATATACCCGACGCAACTTAAACGAGAATCGAAGGTCTCGTCAAAAGTAGCACAACGGTAAAAAGACAGACAAAAACGGACGTCGTATGATGAAGTTATGAATTTTTAACGGATTCCCGTCCCGGTCTGTTTAAAATAATAATATTAAAAACAAATTCAAAATTTGCCGACGAAGTCTAAACGAAAGTCGTAGAGTATGATTTTACCTACGCGTGCATATAAAGAACGCCAAAAACAGAGCTCGTATGCGAAAGTTATGATTTTCGCAAGTTTTGGCACAAAAATAAAGAAAAATAAGAAAAACCGGGCAATTTCGCATGTGACACGTCACCTCGCACGTGGCAGCTGCTGAGTGGACCGAAGCCATGCGTGGCACCTCCTGATTGGACCGCAGCCGAGGTCCACTAAGAAGCGAACAGCTTCGCATGAGATGCCCCGGAGACACCCCTCGGACACCCTCCTTCGCACGTGTCCTCCTTCTATTGGACCGAAGTCCGGTCCAATCCGAGCCAGCCAGCAGCGAGCCTCCGGTCCGAAGAAGCCCCCTCCCTTCGCCATCTGTCCGATGCGTGGCAGCCTCGCATAGGCTCGGGTCCGAACCTTCGGACTATATAAAGCATGCGAGGGTTCCGGATTGTTTTTACACTTTTCACCCCAATTTTCATTCTCTTTCACATTTTCCACTTCCACAAACTCATATACAACCCCTAAAGCCCCGGTATCAAGTCTCGAACACTAAGCAAGCCTCGAAGCCCCGAGATTCCCGAGAAGTAACCTCTCTCCCGTCGAAACTCTGCCCGGTTTGAGCCGGTTTCTCGTTAAATAAACTCTTTACGGGAAACGAAACGCTGCCCGAATCACCGCTTATCAAAGTGAGTTCATACCCCTATAATTTACCTTTTCAATGGTTTTTAAATGCTTTTTAGGGGGGAATACATGTTTAACACAATATTAAATTGTGTTAATAACTGTATGTGATAATAATCACACAAAATGTTTCCGTATGCTTTTAAGAATTACCAAATACTTCCAAAATAACGAGAAGCCATGTTAAATCTTTAAAGTCATGTAAAACTCCGTTAAAATCTTTGAAAAATGTTTTATAAGCTATTTCAAAGTATAAATGCCAAAATCATGTTTATATATGTATAAATATATAAATAAGATTTGAAGGGCTTAGGACTAATGAATTACCTTATATCATTTTCCTTGTTTGGATGTGGAATTACGGTTGTATTATTTGTCCGAAGGTCGTTTCCTTCTTAATTATATATATATATATATATATATATATATATATATATATATATTATACATATATGAGTACAAAAGGTTACTCCTTTTGGTATCATCACCTTTGTATCAGGCTGAGTAAAGGTGTTCATCCATGACAAACCATGCTAATCAGATAGAACATATAAATTATAATAGGTATAATTTATCATTTAAAACTAAAGATACAAGTATGATTTACAACTGTATACTTTCCAAGGAAATTACCAAAATTCATTCAACTATACCAAGATATGTATAATACCTTTAATATACGAACAACATATTAAAGAAGTAAAGATACATCATACCTAGTTTGCATTAACAAAGGTACGATACAGAGTACCAGGGTTAGCAAACACGTGGTAATGTCGGGTTTGCATTAGCAAAGGTACTATACAGAGTGCCCGAGTTAGCAAACACGAGGTAATAATACACCCTGCCGGGTTTGCATTAGCAATGGTACTATACAGAGTACCAGAGTTAGCAAACACGAGGTAATAATACATTCTACCGGGTTTGCATTAGCAAAGGTACTATACAGAGTATCCGAGTTAGCAAACTCGAGGTAATAATACATCTTACTGGGTTTGCATTAACCAAGGGTACGATTCAAAGTACCAGAGTTAGCATTCATCGGGTAATAATAATAATACATTGGAAATTTCGTTGAAACAATAAATTTGTGAGACCCTTCACGGTGTGCTTATCTAAGTACGACCTTTTAAGTCCTGAACTATTAGCCAGAATCTCTTGTAGGGAGAGCGTGAATTTGTGTATAGATCTATATGGGACTGACAATCCCGCACCTTTACTGTTCGCTACAGTTTGGCCGGCAGGCCTAGGGTGTCAAATATCATTCCAGTTCCGACGCCTGAAGAACGTCGCTGCAGGCATTTCCGTCATATTAGTATGGTTAATAGGACTCACATGGATAAAATAACGAGTGAATTACAAAGTAATATACTTCTCTTATAACAGTAAGAAAAGTTAATTACATACTGACCAGATATACCTTTAGTAGCTTTACTTACAGTAAAAGCTACGTATCATGAAACCATGTATTGTACTTCTGGTTTTGAACATTTAAAACCACAAGGCAGTATTATGGATAATACAATACTCTCCAGGATTAATACTAAGGTTTTTACTATAGAACAGATATAACTAAGAACACTTTTACAAATGAAACGGTTTATGGGATTAAACTACTTTTACAAATGAAACGGTTTATGGGATTAAACCACTTATCAAATGAAACTTAGTCATTCAATCTTTGTAAACTAGTATAACATAAAAGACCTTTAGTGGTTAATTCTATAATTCCTTAGTTATTACATCAGAGTTGTACATAAGTAATATACGATTGACAGTGAAATGTGTGACTTCCGCCTTACTTCCTGTTCCTTGTTTGGTTGTGGGCTTAGGGCAGATACACCCATTTAACTGTCAATTCAATATTATGTTATGTATATTCAGTATAAATTAAGTAATTACAGAGGGAAACTATTGAGGTTATCAGTTAATCACCTCAGGAGATATAGGATTTCCTGGAAAAACCAGTGAACTTATTCAAAGAACTTAAGGTATACTTAACAGAACTAAAATACTTATGAACTCACCAGCTTAAATGCTGATCTACTCTTTCCAGATACCTTGTATTCTCAGGAATCCAGTTGACAGGTACACTCCCGAAGCTTTTGAGAAGACTACCTAGTACCGTACCGCGACTCTTGTCTTCTGCTGTACCTACTTTAGTATTTGAATATGTAATGTTTAAACACTTATGTAAAACTTATACTTATTAATGCAATGGTTGTTAGTACTTTGATTACTATGCTACATGTGTTGTGATACTTACCTTAAGTCCTCCGCCCCCGAACGTTTCTGCCGTTCTGGTTTGGGGGTGCGACAGATTGGTATCAGAGCAGTGTTTATAGTGAACTCAGTATATCAGTCATAAAAGATATACAACTATAAACCCATTGGGATAAAAACACTCTGACCAAGAGTTATACTTTAAAAATATATTAATATTTTATAAAAGTATAAGTACATGCAGAGTATATATACTAGAATGAGTATCACAAGAAGAACAAAACAAAAGTATTTGGATGTTGGACATTGCAGTTAAACCTAGACAGTGACGTAATCATATCTGGGATCAATATAGCCTGATCAACTATATTCATCCGAGATATGACCAACATGTGTTTAGGGGAGTGATTGTAATGTTGCAACTGGTCTAAAACTTACCTAAGCACCAGAAGAATTCTAGAACCAAAGACTAAAATACTATGGGAGTATTTTAGGATGCTATAACAAGAAAACTGAAAACTTGTTAAGTTCTTGTATCTAGAAGTCCAAGAATCAAACTCATAACTAAAATAACATGGAGGTATGTTTCATACCTTTGGGGAAATGTTAAAAGATCTTTTCTGATAGGTCTATACTTACTAAGTGGATACATTAAGATTATATATAGCCGAGATTTTATAGACTTAGAATATGTGATTTTCACTCTACTTCCTTTTCCTTGTTTGGATGTGGTTTTAGAGTAGGATTACTTATTCAAAGGTCTATTTGATCTGGATTATATATAATCGGTACACACCATTTGATTATAGAAGGACCAGAAAGAATCACCTTTGTAAAAATTCAAATTTTCTCATAGATTCTTTAGACATTCCCATTCTCATATAAACCCGTTAGATAAACATAGTTACTCCAGAAATCAAGAGAAGAGTCAAGGAGGATCCAACAGAACTTCATTAGGAGAATCCCAAGAAGAAACATAGGAGAAGTAAACAAACTATAGAAATCATTTAGTGCCCTTACCTTATTAAGGACACCAATGAGAGATTCACATGAACTTCCAAGATTCAAAATCTTCATTACAAAGTGATGGGGATCAGTGTCAGAATCGGAAGTAAGACAGCCCGGGAATTCAATATACCTACAGAGGAGAAGGACACCCTATAGAATCCAAGAGAGAACAAATCATTACCACCCAGAATAGAACAAAGGGAAACCACGCATGATTCATGTGAAGTGTTCGAGCACCTTTTCATCTAAGTAATAACTAGTAAATCGGTTCAACCTAGTGATTTAGTGATTTCATTACTCACATTAGGTTTGGAGCTTATCCTCTTTTCCTGTCACGGCTAATAACAATAAATCAGATCACGAAATCTTATATGATAGTGATTACTTGTCAAATTCATAAGTCTATTTTATGTAGACACTGTTATGAATTATTTTCGAATATTTTCGAAAATTGGGAAACGATATCCACCAAACAAAGGTAACTTAGTTTGGATAATACTCGGTTCCTAACCATTCTAGAAACTTAACTATGTTCCTTACCAGGACTGCATCATAGGGATGCAGGTCGAATCATTAAGAACAATATAACAAAACGAAAGATTAATACATAGATACAAATGGTTAGAATACATCTAAAGACACGATAGTCGCTCACGAACTCATTTTCTTATCATGTAACAGAATCATGCCTCCAAAAAAGTGTAACCAACCCACCAGCGAAACACCAATCCTTCAGATAGATGCAGCTACGTTTCAAGCTGCGGTCACAGCAGCTGTAGCAGCTGTCATGGCACACCTTAATGCTAACAATGCAAATGTTAGTAGTAATGCTATCGGTAACCCCGATCGTGGTGATGGCCAAGTACAGCCACAATCACCTACTTGTAAGAACACCTCGAACCTTAAGCCTAATATCCTTAAACGAAAGTTCGAGAACAAGGAAGGGAGTTGTTCAACTCAAGAACGTAGCAGAGGGCAACGAACTGGGGAAATCGATACCCCCATCAGCCCTGTTATTCTAGCACCAACCAAGCCGTACTTAGGAAACATCCCACACTGCAGCAAGTGCAACTACCATCATCATGGAGTTTGTCGAGAGCTGCATTGCAATAGATGCAACATGAACGGGCATACCGCCCGCATCTGTAGAACTCCGGTCGAGTTCATCACTTCAACTGCCAATGTTGGAACCATTCCCATATGTCACCTTTATGGCGAAATATGACATTATAAGAGGGACTGTCCAATAGAGAAGAACGACGAGGGAGCAGGAGGATTTTAATCCCAATACATGGGAAAGCATCAAAGAACCCTGCTATATTTTGGTACGCTTCCAAACCCCGATAATTATCTATAATTACTCTTCCGTTCAAATAAAATCATAACACTTATATAAAAATTTAAAACCCTAACAGGTAAGCTATGATAACTTAGTGTATACATAAGGGTCATTTATAATTAAGATTTGTAGACTTAGAGTGAGTAATACCGCCTCATTTCCTGTTCCTTGTTTGGTTGTGGATTTAAGGCAGGGTTGCTCAGTCAAAGGTCTTACCAATCTTAATTATACATGACTTGTATACACCAAGCGATTATAGAGAGACCTAGTAAGGATCGTTTCATGAAAGTTCATAATTTCAAATTGTCGGAACCCTCGTATTGGTAGTACCCGCCAATTTCGAATCAAAAGGGGTTCGTAGCGATAATAACATAATAAAACTAGAAACGCTGAGAACTTAGGTACATAGGATATCATCCTAGTAAGCATTCATCCTAGAACGACTTATTATCTATTTTATCGAGAAAATTCCGACATCCTCATTCGACAGGGTTTGGCCTGGCCCTTACCATGTGAAAATTCTTATGCTGTATAAGAGAACTTTTTCCTTAATCAGCCGTAAGATGAAATTCTTTCAATCCATAACACAAAACCCTTAGGTTGTCTCTCGTTTCAAAACTTCAGAAGTACCCATGCGAAGAGTACCCCGCCATTCTAGCCTACTCAGTAGATAGGAAACTTCAAACGAAAAGCACCGAAGTAGTCTTAGAAGTCAGTAACTACCGAAGTACCTCAATAGATCTCATAGGAAAATCATTGTACCGCAGGTCAAGTTCAAGAATAGAGACTAAGAACTCATTAAGTTAATCTATCGCTGCTAAGTATATACACGAGGGTGGTATATAAGTTAGACTTAACAAGATTAAGGATGTGTGCTTCCGCCCTATCTCCTGTTCCTTGTTTGGTTGTGAACCTGGGGTAGAGTCACCCATCCGAACGTCTTGTGAAATCTAAATTATATACGACTTGTATACACGAGGTTATGGTGGATGAGCCAAGTATGAGTCTGATCATGAACTTCGGAGCAAAAGCCTGCATCATATATTCTATCAGGTATAATTCAACATGAGACCACAACGATGGGTTGAGCTACTAAATGACTACGAATTTGAAATTCGTTATCATCTCGACAAAGCCAATATAGTAGCTAACACCCTAAGTCGGAAGGAGTACCCAAGTCATAGTACCAATCATGGACTATGATAACCCATTCAAATCTCTCCACATAGAGTAAGGAGGCTCAACAGGAAGCCTTGAAACCTGAAAATGTGGCAAGTAGAGAAGATAACTAGAACGTGTGAGTGTACGGTATGCCAATATTTGTTATCTCCACTGAGATAATAGAATCATCTCTCAGTTCAGGCCGTTACCCAAAAATCTCTAGGAACCAGAGTAGTCATGATTCTATGGGATCGACTATGGTCAAGAATGGGATATCCATTTACCAA
This sequence comes from Lactuca virosa, assembly GCF_052849685.1. Lineage (NCBI taxonomy): Eukaryota > Viridiplantae > Streptophyta > Magnoliopsida > Asterales > Asteraceae > Lactuca > Lactuca virosa. Next base: position 391,605,288 of record NC_136433.1, read on the forward strand.
TTAGTCGAGTCCTTTAACACGCTAGCATTTAAGTTGCTCCATTGGAAACCTTCTATGGTCACAAGTACAAATTCTATATGCACTGGACTAAAGTAGGTAATACGCAACTAGCTAGAGATCCAATTTCCACACAGCACCCTCGCTGATCTGGAATTCATCCGAGAAACTACCAAAAACAAAATACGAATCGGGAAAAAGCCATAAAGCTTCCAGAGTTAACCAGAGAAGCTACGGCTTCGATAAAAGAAAACCCTTGGAATTCCAGGATTGATGACCTTGTCATATGAAGGTCTCACCCTGGAAGGACAAGATGCGCTTGTGAAAGCGTGGAATACAAAATTCATGGTACATAAGACCATTTGAGATTCTTACTAGAATAGGTCTTGTACTTTTAAACTTGAACTACCACAAAAACTTAATAACATTCATCCCATCTTTCACATATCAAATCTAAAGAGGTGTCCATCCGATAAAACACTTGTTATTTCACTCGATGAAATCAAGTTAAATAAAAGTCTACACTCTGTAGAAGAAACAATAAAAACCATGGATAGGGAAATCTGAAGAACCACGCTAAGTCTTATCCCGTTAGTGAAGGTTCGCTGGATTACAAACCAGGGACCTGGATTCACTTGGGAAGGAAAGATTAGACCTAGTCCATGAGTCTCACTTTAAACTTAATTTCGGGACGAAATTCCCTCTAACGAGGGCATAATGTTACACCAGTCAAAGTTTGGTCAAAAATTAATTGATCAATAATCATAATTTGGGATGAACCAAGTGGTAGAGATTGTAACAAGGTTTCCAAAAACATAAAGAACACTGAAATCCGAGTTATAAAGAAGAAGTTATGACCAATCGAAAATCCACGGTAAAACCGGCAAAACACTGTTCAGTGTAAAAAGCGAATTTTCGATAAAAGGATTTTTAGCCTTAACAATCTAAATGAAACTCGTAGAATATGTTAAACCGAAACGTTCATAAAAAGAACGTGAAAATCCGACTTCGTATGAGGAAGTTATGATTTTTCGAAGTTTCGGTTTAGCAGTAGACAGTTAAAAATTCGAAATATAAATTGATCGATATTTAGCCGACACAACTTAAACGAGAATCGAAGGTCTCGTCAAAAGTAGCACAACGGTAAAAAGACAGACAAAAACGGACGTCGTATGATGAAGTTATGAATTTTTAACGGATTCCCGTCCCGGTCTGTTTAAAATAATAATATTAAAAATAAATTCAAAATTAGCCGACGAAGTCTAAACGAAAGTCGTAGAGTATGATTTTACCTACGCGTGCATATAAAGAACGCCAAAAACAGAGCTCGTATGCGAATGTTATGATTTTCGCAAGTTTTGGCACAAAAATAAAGAAAAATAAGAAAAACCGGGCAATTTCACATGTGACACGTCACCTCGCACGTGGCAGCTGCTGAGTGGACCGAAGCCATGCGTGGCACCTCCTGATTGGACCGCAGCCGAGGTCCACTAAGAAGCGAACAGCTTCGCATGAGATGCCCCGGCGACACCCCTCGGACACCCTCCTTCGCACGTGTCCTCCTTCTATTGGACCGAAGTCCGGTCCAATCCGAGCCAGCCAGCAGCGAGCCTCCGGTCTGAAGAAGCCCCCTCCCTTCGCCATATGTCCGATGCGTGGCAGCCTCGCATAGGCTCGGGTCCGAACCTTTGGACTATATAAAGCATGCGAGGGTTCCGGATTTTTTTTACACTTTTCACCCCAATTTTCATTCTCTTTCACATTTTCCACTTCCACAAACTCATATACAACTCCTAAAGCCCCGGTATCAAGTCTCGAACCCTAAGCAAGCCTCGAAGCACCGAGATTCCCTAGAAGTAACCTCTCTCCTGTCGAAACTCTGCCCGGTTTGAGCCGGTTTCTCGTTAAATAAACTCTTTACGGGAAACGAAACGCTGCCCGAATCACCGCTTATCAAAGTGAGTTCATACCCCTATAATTTACCTGTTCAATGGTTTTTAAATGCTTTTTAGGGGGAGAATACATGTTTAACACAATATTAAATTGTGTTAATAACTGTATGTGATAATAATCACACAAAATGTTTCCGTATGCTTTTAAGAATTACCAAATACTTCCAAAATAACGTGAAGCCATGTTAAATCTTTAAAGTCATGTAAAAACTCCGTTAAAATCTTTGAAAAATGTTTTATAAGCTATTTCAAAGTATAAATGCCAAAATCATGTTTATATATGTATAAATATATAAATAAGATTTGAAGGGCTTAGGACTAATGAATTACCTTATATCCTTTTCCTTGTTTGGATGTGGAATTAGGGTTGTATTATTTATCCGAAGGTCGTTTCCTTCTTAATTATATATATATTATACATATATGAGTACAAAAGGTTACTCCTTTTGGTATCATCACCTTTGTATCACGCTGAGCAAAGGTGTTCATCCATGAGAAACCATGCTAATCAGATAGAACATATAAATTATAATAGGTATAATTTATCATTTAAAACTAAAGATACAAGTATGATTTACAACTGTATACTTTCCAAGGAAATTACCAAAATTCATTCAACTATACCAAGATATGTATAATACCTTTAATATACGAACAACATATTAAAGAAGTAAAGATACATCATACCTAGTTTGCATTAACAAAGGTACGATACAGAGTACCAGGGTTAGCAAACACGTGGTAATGTCGGGTTTGCATTAGCAAAGGTACTATATAGAATGCCCGAGTTAGCAAACACGAGGTAATAATACACCCTGCCGGGTTTGCATTAGCAATGGTACTATACAGAGTACCAGAGTTAGCAAACACGAGGTAATAATACATTCTGCCGGGTTAGCAAACTCGAGGTAATAATACATCTTACCGGGTTTGCATTAACCAAGGGTACGATTCAAAGTACCAGAGTTAGCATTCATCGGGTAATAATAATAATACATCGGAAATTTCGTTGAAACAATAAATTTGTGAGACCCTTCACGGTGTGCTTATCTAAGTACGACCTTTTAAGTCCTGAACTATTAGCCAGAATCTCTTGTAGGGAGAGCGTGAATTTGTGTATAGATCTATATGGGACTGACAATCCCGCACCTTTACTGTTCGCTACAGTTTGGCCGGCAGGCCTAGGGTGTCAAATATCATTCCAGTTCCGACGCCTGAAGAACGTCGCTGCAGGCATTTCCGTCATATTAGTATGGTTAATAGGACTCACATGGATAAAACAACGAGTGAATTACAAAGTAATATACTTCTCTTATAACAGTAAGAAAAGTTAATTACATACCGACCAGATATACCTTCAGTAGTTTTTACTTACAGTAAAAGCTACGTATCATGAAACCATGTATTGTACTTCTGGTTTTGAACATTTAAAATCACAAGGCAGTATTATGGATAATACAATACTCTCCAGGATTAATACTAAGGTTTTTACTATAGAACAGATATAACTAAGAACACTTTTACAAATGAAACGGTTTATGGGATTAAACTACTTTTACAAAATGAAACGGTTTATGGGATTAAACCACTTATCAAATGAAACTTAGTCATTCAATCTTTGTAAACTAGTATAACATAAAAGACCTTTAGTGGTTAATTCTATAATTCCTTAGTTATTACATCAGAGTTGTACATAAGTAATATCCGATTGACAGTGAAATGTGTGACTTCCGCCTTACTTCCTGTTCCTTGTTTGGTTGTGGGCTTAGGGCAGATACACCCATTTAACTGTCAATTCAATATTATGTTATGTATATTCAGTATAAACTAAGTAATTACAGAGGGAAACTATTGAGGTTATCAGTTAATCACCTTAGGAGATATAGGATTTCCTGGAGAAACCAGTGAACTTATTCATAGAACTTAAGGTATACTTAATAGAACTAAAATACTTATGAACTCACCAGCTTAAATGCTGATCTACTCTTTCCAAATAACTTGTATTCTCAGGAATCCAGTAGACAGGTACACTCCCGAAGCTTTTGAGAAGACTACCTAGTACCGTATCGCGACTCTTGTCTTCTGCTGTACCTACTTTAGTATTTGAATATGTAATGTTTAAACACTTATGTAAAACTTATACTTATTAATGCAATGGTTGTTTGTACTTTGATTACTATGTTACATGTGTTGTGATACTTACCTTAAGTCCTCCGCCCCCGAACGTTTCCGCCGTTCTGGTTTGGGGGTTCGACACATGGTCACCGGATCGTACCGCCCTCATTTTGGTGATTTAATCATCAAAAGATTCCACAGAGTTTTAAACCTGCACACCGGCGGTGCCATTCGTTGTGGTGGTCTGATCATCGTCATTGCTCGCACCCTCGTTGAGCAGTCTCCCCTGGAGTACAACTTCTTTACGGGTGAATCCTTCCGTTTGACCCTGTAGAACCTTCGGGCAATGCACATGTTACGTTCCGCCCCGGGTGGGTATGTTTGGATGCAGGGCCGATCCACTTATTTCAAGGTCACTGGTCCTGATGACATCGCCCTCGCTGACCCCATTAGCGAGACTGTGTGGTTTCTTCCGTCAAACCTACCACCACCTCTTCGCCCACGTAGGTCACAGCAGGCCCCGCGTCCGCATTCAGATCGACCATCTTTGTCCACTATGCATCCAGATTACAAGAATGCCACACCGATCTCCTATAGCCAGCCTGATCCCATGCAGACTGACTTTCAGGATCATCCCCCACCCAACCATCTCACCCTGACCCCAACTCCTTGACCTCCGTCATGATATTGCTTCTCTTCAGCAGACTATGACTGGTCTCCGCCTCGATTACCAGCTTTATAGCACTTAGATTTCCAGGTATCGTGACGAGGTCTTAGGTTATCGCGATGACTTTACCGATTTCCGCGACGAGTTCTTCCATAGCTTTCCATCCTCGCCAGAGTAAACGTCTACCACTCCTCCCTAAGCATTGAGGACAATGCTTAATTTTAAGCTTGGGGAGGGGATATCCTTTTGTAAAAAGTTTTTATATGTCATTTTTCATAAAAAAAATTAAAAAATGTTTTAAAAAAATCCAATTTTTTTTTTCATTTATGTCCTTAATTTTTATTTTATTTTATTCCTAGTTTTTTCTAAAAAAAATCTTTTTGCTTCATTTCGCATTTGCATGATTTCAAAAAAAAAAAAAGATGATGATATTCTTTACATACGATAGCTCCATGAAGTGGGATATTGAGAATTAAAAATGAAAAAATCCGAAGCGACCTGATTGTTATTGGAAGTGTAGAATCAGCTGTCATAACTAGGGGACCCAAGACACTGTGATTCGAGACCCCAACCTTTGATAATAAAAAAATGGCGTACTGAAACGTTTTGTGGGTGGTAATAACAGCTTTAGGATGATTTGCTTCTGAATGTTTAAAAAGAATCTTTATCGGCAACTCTGAACCCACATAACATGGCCCTATTTGTTGACATGTGTTACCCCTGTGGTAACAAAGAGCTTAAGTTTCAGACCCACACAGTCAAGAAAGAAGAAAAGATACAACGTTATATCCAGTGCCCAAATCAATGAATTTCAAGTGCTCAAGTGATGAAATTTCAAGAAATTCCAAAAAAAAAGGAAAAAAAAAGGAGAGATTGAAGAATTCAAGCTCAAAACGAAGTACAAATCAAAGTTCAATCAAGTTAGAAGCCATTTTAAAGTTACATCTGGCGAATAAAGAACTGTGTGATATGATACTTGTGGCTCTCGAAAAAGTGAAAGCATAGAGCTCGGGCTCCTACGGGGGTTGGCCCTTGCTGCTTCGGCGAAAGCTGATTTGGTCATGCGAGTTCTTAAGGATGCCTCGATTCTGATTCTTGACCATCTAGTCTTAAGGACATGAGATCCGGACTGTATTATTTTAGCTTATAAAGCTAATTAAGGTATAAAGTTTAAATAAAACTAGAGTTGGATTATTGGGTTACACCGTTTTGTGGTCTTCCTCACTTTGGGAGTCTATGATACATGAAAGGTAGCAGGATGGTTGCTTTGGTGTTAGTGATTGGAGCCCATTTTCGATGTAAAGTCTGATCGTATAATAAAAAATATAAAAGAAAAGAGAAGCATGTTTAATTTTATTTGTTCGTCTCTCTTTTTCATGTTATTTTCGTTCATTATTCATTTTCTTTATTTTTGGCATGCATATTTTATTTCTTGTTCTGTTTATTTTCTGTCGTTCTTGTAGTTAGGTTTTTCCTTTGTTTGTTAGTGTGTCTAGTTTATTCCTTTACTAACCTTGCCCTCTATTCCGATTACCACGTTTATCCTTTCCTTACTCGAGAACAAGTAAGGTCTAAGCTTGGGGAGGTTTGTTAGATGCATTTTATATGCATCTTTTAGCACAATTTCCTTGGTATTTTGTCATAAAATGCTAACTAACTCCCGATTATTCTAATATATTTCGTATTTCGTGATTATTTTGTAGAATGCCCGTACTACTCACTTTTGTTATGACTTTTCAGGGTACATGGAGCACATGGATGATTGCGCGAATTCGGGATGCGTTAGTGGATGCTTTGGAGCTTAATTGGAGTCTAGAACGAGGAAGGATGCCGAGAAATGATCAAGAACTGCTTGGAAGGAAGAACGATGATCAAATGAGCCGAAAAATGAAAACCTGCGATCGCAGGTATGCCTTTGCGATCGCAGGTTGGGTCGCAGCCTCGCTTCGTTGTTTTTTTGTGCCAAAAATTCATTAGACTTAGAAAAAGAGATACATGCGATCGCAGGTTGTGCCTTTGCGGTCGCAGGTTGGCCAAAATGCTTCGAAATGGTAATGTACTTCATTTAAAATGCCCGTGGTACGTTTTGGGTGATACATGTGATCGCAGGTATAGCTCTATGCGATCGCAGACATGGCGTTTTTACCGCCAGACGTATAAATAGAGCCCCATGCTCATCCAGTAACCCTAATTGGCGATTCCTGGCAATTCTAAGGCGATTTTCAGAGGGTTTCAAGTGAAGAACGTAGACCTAAAGGAGGCGATTCAATTTCTTTACATTGTTTAGTAAGATTTATCGTTTAGACTCTATTTTCTACTGTTTGTAATCCGTTTTTAGCCATGTCAGGCTAAAAACTCAGATTTCAGTTTCGCAAGACATAACCTTTTCGTATGATTAATCATTAGGCACTATGTTTGACTGTGATTACTATTTAGTTTGATCAATTATGTGTTTAATTAAATTTTCGATTTTGATTTTAATTTATGTTGGTCACTTAAATTGTTTGTGAATCATTCTAGTCATCTAATTATTTAGATCCGTAATTGTCTAGACTAATTAGTAAAAAGTGACATATATTAGATTAATTTTGCGTTTAGGGTTAACTCTAATATGAAATGATCAAACAAGTTTTAACGTCTCCGAGCTTATGAGGGGTATTGAACTTTACTGGGAAATTACATTGTGTTTAATGCAACTTTTCTTTGTTAATCAAGAGCTTGTTTGGTTAATTGGGTAAAAAGTTAGGTTTAGTTCAAAGAACTTATTTTGATTAAATAATTTTTGTAATAGAGGTCATTAGAGCTTGTTAATGAACTTCAGTACCAGTTTGAACAAGTGCACAGTCAAACATTGTGTTGAAGGTTAATTATATGATCAGGGGAGTCACCGCGAAACTGGAATTGCTTTCTCTTATTTGAATTTTCATCACTTTAAATTTAGTTATTCTTTTGACATTTTCGATTTTTATTAGTCCAATTTTCAGAAATAACCCTCCCCCCCCCCCTTTATGTTTATTGCATTCATCAAGAATTAGTTCACGCCTTACGCAAAGAGGTGTAAACTTTAGGACGTGTCCCTGAGGATCCGACCTTGCTTACCTGTACTACCTGTTAGTGCAATAGAGCAGTTTTATTTATATTTTTATTTGTTTAAATCGTGCACGACCCTTGGTTTGTTATCCTGGTTATCGTATGATTGAGTGTTGTAGTGATCTGTTAGATCTGAATTCTGGTAGATAGGATGATGATATGCTTATTGATCTGTACGATCTGTGTTTGTCTGTTGATTGATTATGTGTTTATGAGTTATGTATATGTCGACATGTGTGTGGTTGGGTTGAAGCGGTCCTTCTTTATGATGAAAGCCAACAGACCCAGGGCGGCCCGGATAGACTGAAGGCATACGAGGCGGACAAGTCAAGCCGAAGGCCTGGAGAATGGTCCAGTCATGCTGAAGGCCCGGTGTGGCGGTCAAGACATGTTGAGGGTTCTGTATGCGTGTTGTTGTGTGATAGTTGTGATTATGTATTGTGGTCGTATTTTGGGGAAGACTAACTACGCTTTGGGCTTACAGTTTTTTATTATGTTTCAGGTACCTCAGATGACCGCGAGAAGGCGAAGGCTTGATCGTGCACCTCCTCATGTTTTGTGTTATGATTTCTGGGAAAACTCTGATGTGAAACTTATTTTGAAAAAATTGTAATAAATGATGGTTTTGTGGTTATTTAAAAAGTTTAAAATTTTAAAGAATTTTTCGAATGTTACAAGTTGGTATCAGAGCCTTGGTTTGAGTGATTGGAGGGATACTCGTGTGAATCCAGTCTCAAACTAAGGAAAAGATTTTCAAAAATGATTTTCAAAATACTCAAGGAGGATGCGATGTGTACGATCAGTCGGAGCCAGTAAGTAGACCCAAAAATACCATACTATTATTTGATATTGTGTTATGTTAGAACAACATGCTAGTGACCTATGATGCAATTGGAGCGTATCGGCAAAAAACGAATCAATATAGGTAGTCCCTTGTGGCTGCGGTGGCGACTAGATCACTAGATCAATGCGTTATTACTGCAAGAGAAGTTCCCATCGAAATTCACTATGAATCTGTGGGGACCTATTATGAGGTTTATGGACACTATCTAATAGTACGAAGTATAAAAAAGGAAATTCTTTATATATATATATATATATATATATATATATATATATATATATATATATATATATTCGAACCACTCTTGGTCATATTTCCCTTTGCATGATAGAATTGCCAGATTATATGATGCCTGATAACCTAGGACCTTTCTTTTATGGAATTGACATCATTACTGTAGTTGCTTAGTGTATGCATCATGGTTATATATAAATAAAATATTATAGCCTGAGAATGTATGCTTTGACCTTATTTCTTGTTCTTGTTTGATGAAGGGCTTAGGGTAGGATCAAGTATTCGAATGTCTATAGGGTCCAGCGTTATGTATGGCTAACGTACACGAGTGCTGCAGGGTTGGTGGAAGTTTCATGGGCGAGTCGTGTGGGGTCAGTCGGCCAGTTGTGAGATGTTTAGCCTTTCCTCTAGGGAGTGAGGATTGAGTGTTCGTCTATGCATATGAGTATTGTTAGGGCGCTGTGATGATCCTTGAGACAAATACGGGTAGGTCTGGAAGGTAGTATGGCCTCGTACTATTGAAAGCACAGGACCTGTACGCGTAGCAAGGAAGTCACAGCCCCTAGGGCTTCGTGGGAGTTGGTTCCCCGTTATGACATGTGGATTATCTGATATCTTCCTGGTGTATTTTCAGTATGGTGACTATGAGGCGAGTTGAGATCGGATACGGATCGGGATCAGGAGCCGGCAGATAGGGTGAGCCGGTATTGTCAGAGGACCACATCAGGGAGATCATTCGCGAGGAGATGGTTGCTATTGTCCGGGGCCAGATTCTGGAGATGTTTGGGTCTATCAAGATCGCGATGATGGAGTTCTTTGATGATCGCTATGCAGCCATTGTTGAGACGGCTACTGTTGCGGCCTCCACAGCTGTGGCGGCTGCAGGTGTTGGGACAGGGCGGATCTTTTAGTTTCAGGACTTCGATAATACGAATCCCCTAACTTTCGATGGAGTCCAGGACCCGATCATAGCCATGAGGTGGCTATCTGATGTGGAGGGATATTTCTTCACTTGTTCATGCCCTGATGACCAGAAGTTCAGCTGTGCTCTGAACCTTCTAAGGTCCCAAGCGAAGGATTGGTGGAGACTTGTTACAGGATCGTATTCTGCTGAGCAGAGGGCTGCGATATCTTGGGATCAGTTCATGGATATTTTTCGTACTCGCTACGTTCTTCGGGTCGAGCCAGAGAGGTTGGCTCAGGAGTTTTTAGACTTGAGGTAGGGATCAGAGTCAATGACAGAGATCACCCAGATGTTTACTGAGGGGGCTATGTTTTGCCCTGAGTTTGATTCAGAGCAGGCTCAGATGACCCGTTATCTGACGATGCTCAAGACAGACATCAGGCAGTTTGTTTCTACTCAGCGGTGTGATACTTTGCTAGAGTTGCAGGAGTCCGCCAGGCAACGTGAGCTTGAGATAGAGCTTCAGTTGAGAGAGCAGAGGCAGGAACCGACTCAGTCGCAGCCGGTGCCGAAGCGGTTCAAGGCCACTGATTCTAGGTCTGGAGGTCAGCGAGGCCGCACTTGTGGGAAGTGCGGAAAGGTTCATGTTGGAGCATGTCGATTTGGTAGTGTGTGCCACAAATGTAGCAAGGAGGGGAATTATGCGAGGGACTGCCGCCAGTCAGCCCCGGTTAAGAGTATGAGGATTTGCTATCATTGTGATCAGGTTGGCCATGTGAAGGTCAACTGTCCGTTGATCACCGCTAAGCCGGCACAGGCCCCCGCGCCAACTACTTTGAGGATCACTAACGGGGGTCAGGGTTGGGCGGAGTGCCCGAGAGCTCGAGGTCGCGCTTTCCAGCTCACTGCTAAGGAGGCCAGGATATCACCAGATGTCATGCCTGGTATGTTTCTTTCCCTTATCTTATTGATTATGTTTGTTTTATGCTCATTTGTATGTACCTTTGGTAGGTACATTTCTAGTGAACTCCTTGCCTGATTTAGTGTTGTTTGACTCGGGTGTGAGTTGGTCCTTTGTTTCTCGGTCTTTCAGCAGGGAGTTTGCTTTGCCCATAGGGGAGTTGGAGTGTCCGTTGCGAGTTTCTATCGCTAACGAACACGGGGTTTCTGCTTCTTCTGTTTATCAGGGTTGCATTATGGAGATCTTCGGGGTATCCTTTCCAATCGACTTGATTCCGATTCCCATGGGGGATGTTTGCATTATTGTGGTTATGGATTGGTTGAGCCGTTTCAGTGCCATGATTGACTGCGAGGGTCAGCATGTGCTAGTTCGAACCCCAAGTGGTGTAGAACTGGTTATTTATGGAGAGGGAACCAGGTTGGGTTCAGGGTTTTGTTCGGTAGCCAGGGCTCGACAGTATATTCAGCACGGGTGTGCAGGTTATTTGGCTTATGCGGTGGACACGCAAATTGGGGATCAGGTGTCAGTTGCTGATGTTCCGGTTTTCAGGGAGTTCGCTGATGTGTTCCCAGAGGAGTTACCCGGTGTGCCACCTGAGAAGCAAGTCGAGTTCAGGATCGACCTTGTGCCAGGTGCGGCCCCTATTGCCAAGGCGTCGTACCGATTGGCACCGCCTGAGATGCAGGAGCTGTCATCTCAGTTGCAGGAGTTGCTAGGCAAGCAGTTCATCCGTCCGAGCAATTCTACGTGGGGAGCGCCGATGTTATTTGTCAGGAAGAAGGATGGTTCGCACCGGATGTGCATAAATTATGGGGAGTTGAACAAGTTAACGGTGAAGAACTGTTATCCCCTTTCGCGGATTGATGATCTCTTTGATCAGTTGTAAGGATAATATTGGTTCTCCAAGATTGATCTGAGGTCTAGGTACCATCAGGTCAGGGTGAGGGAGGAGGACGTGGAGAAGACCGTGTTTCAGACTCGATATGGGCATTACGAGTTCGTGGTGATGTCATTTGGGCTCACCAATGTGCCTGCGATATTTATGGATTTGATGAATCGGGTATGCAGGCTGATGCTCGATCGCTCACTTATCATGTTTATTGATGATATCTTGGTGTATTCCAAGACCAGAGAGCAGCATGAGGAGCATCTTTGTGAGCTTTTGGGGGTTTGAGGTGAGAACGGCTTTATGCTAAGTTCTTAAAATGCGACTTTTGGTTGCGATAGGTTCAGTTCCTTGGACACCTCGTTAACCAAGATGGGATTTTGGTCGATCTGGGCAAAATCGAGGCGGTGATGCAGTGGGAGGTTCCCAAGTTTCCCTCGGATATAAGGAGTTTTATGGGTTTGGCAAGGTACTATCGGAGATTTATTCAAGATTTCTCCAAGATTGCAGTACCCCTCACTCGTCTGACGAGGAAGGGGGTGGATTTCCGATGGGACCCTGAGCAGCAGTCCACATTTGAGACCCTTCGACAGAGACTTTGCGAGGACCCTATTTTGAACCTCCCGGAGGGAATGGAGGATTTTTTTGGTTTTCTATGATGCATCCATCACCGGTTTGGGATCAGTCCTCTTGCAGAGAGGACGGGTAGGCTTCACGGCAGCTGAAGCCGCATGAGACGAGATATCCCACGTATGATCTTGAGTTGGGGGCGGTGGTTTTCGCCCTCAAGATTTGGAGGCATTACCTTTATGAGGCCCGCTGTACTATCTACACGGATCACAAGAGCTTGAGACATATTATGGATCCGCCTAATCTGAACATGAGGCAGCGCAGGTGGCTGGACGTAGTCCAGGATTATGACTACGAGATCCTTTACCATCCGGGTAAAGTGAATGTGGTGGCGGATGCCCTGAGCCGCAAGTCGGTTTGATCTTCTGTTCCGGTGACATGTATGAGGATATTTGTGGATTCTCTACTTGTGGGTTTGATTAGGGCGGCTCAGACTGAGGGTGTTCGAGAGGAGAATTGGAAGATTGAGAGGATCAAGGGTGAGATTACCAGATTTGTTCCGGATGGTTGTGGTTTGTTGACCCGTTGCGGTCGGGTATGGGCTCCTATGTTTGGTGGGGTCAGACATACCGTACTGGAGGAGGCTCATAAGTCTCGCTTCTCTATTCACCCGGGGGCCACCAAGATGTATCGGGATATGAGATTGAGTTATTGGTGGTCGTTCATGAAGAGAGAGATAGCTTGGTACGTCGAGAGATGCTTAACCTGTAGGATGGTCAAGGCCAAGCATCAGAGGCCGCATGGCAATCTGTAGCCTCTGGAGGTTTCCATGTGGAACTGGGAGCAGATATTGATGGACTTTATCACCAATTTGCCGAAGACGGCAAAGGGTTTTGATGTTATTTGGGTCATCGTGGACCGATTAACCAAGAGTGCCCACTTTCTGGCATTTCGGGAGAGCTCATCCGCCGAGAGGTTGGCTGATGTGTATATTCGCGTGATCGTTGTTCGCCATGGGGTTCCGGTCTCTATTGTTTCAGACCGTGATGTTCGGTTTACCTCCCGATTCTGGCAGAAGTTTCACGAGGAGCTTGGCACGAGGCTGCATTTCAGCACAACTTACCATCCGCAGAACGTCGGCCAGAGTGAGCTGACCATTCAGACCCTCAAGGATATGTTATTGGATTAGATGTTTAAGCCCATAACTATTATTGCTATGTACTCGACCCGAGAGTAGCATGGTCCATTTGGGTTGCATAACACCAGGACAATTTGTTAGGATGGACTCTTGAGAGAATGTTATATATGATTTGTTAATATATTATAAGTTATAACATATTAATATGAAATCATATGTTTTAATTAGTATTGATCAAGAATTAATTTGGAATTAATTTAGTGATCGAAAGAGACTAATTAAATCTATGGGGACTAATTATGGTAATTAGTTATATTTATATGTGTTTGGCTTATGATCCATGTTGGACCAAGTTTATGTATGGATACATAAAGAGTTGGGACACATGAACCATGGATCTTAAAACCCATGGGTATGGATTTGGGTTATACCCATGACCCTTGGAATCCACACATATAAATACATGGGTATGTATGGATACATAAAGAGTTGGGACACATGAACCATGGATCTTAAAACCCATGGGTATGGATTTGGGTTATACCCATGACCCTTGGAATCCACACATATAAATACATGCGTCATGACAAAAAACGTGTGCTTCGTTTCTTAGAGAATATGGAGGTGTTTTGGTGCATGGAATTCTCTCTCAAAAGTCACCTTTGTCCTAGGTGAGTTGTGATTCCATTTGAGGTGCAACACTTGGGGCACTAAGTTCTTAAAGGCCAAAGTCTATCTAGCAACACCAAATGCATCAAGACTTCAAGCCACATAAAAAGGTATGTTAATCTAACTAGTATCTTGTATTTTTTATGACAAATTGCATGCTAGTTATAGGTTTAATGCCTTGGAAACCATTTGCATGTATAATTAGTGAAAACATAGATCCAAGGTATTTAGGGTTGTATGTACACCATAGGATGTTGTAGTATACAAAACCCATCAGTGGTATCAGAGCCATGGGTTGTTTTCAAGTTATACTTGCTGAAAAGGCTGAAAATCGAAGTTTTTTGCTGTCTGGACAGGGGACTCGACGAGTCCATTGTGGTACTCGACGGGTAAAGTCTATTATCTAACTCTATTAAGTTCTTATTTTGAGATTCTTATTACATGATGTGACTAGGTAGCATTTTGATGTTTTAAGGATCAAACAAAAAGAGAGGAAGTTGAAAGAAAGAATATGTTGATTCTGATCGCGAAGATGGATTTCGATCGCATGGTTCGGTGATCAGAATTTTGAGTTGTTGCCTTAGAGTTGGGATAGATTGCCTAGGAATAAATAACAACATTGTTTTCATATGCATTTGCATTGTAAGGATAAGTTTTTTCCGCAAGTTTTAAAATAAAAGAAAAGGTTTTAATTTTATTTATTTTAAATAACCAATTTTATTAACCAAATTCATAATATAGTTCAATACATATCGATTGAAGGCAAACGGGCAACAATCTGCGCCGCTAGCCCTTTCTGGATGGCAAAACCAATTCTTTTGAAAACAACATTTGTGGATCTAGGAGATATGACATTAGAATGCAGGACCCGTTGGACTCTATTGATGAGCTCCACCACCTCTGGTGCGAGAAAACCAAATGTATCGAATGCAAAAGGCACAAACACATGTTGATTTTCTATACATGCATTCTTGTGCTTTACCACTTTGCACGCGGCGGCTTTCAAAGCGGTCTGCCCAGCTGTGAAACCCCCGCTTTCCAAACCAACGAGAGGAGAGACCCCAGTAAGATCCACACACGCATGCTTCCCTCCTATCCATCCAAAGACCAAAATGCCAGCCGGTCTAAGTGTGGACCTTCCATCCTGGGTCTGTCAAAAAGTTCACTGGCGCTTCTTTCTTCACAGAAATATCAGCACGCCGACAAGCATCAAAGAGAACATCCTGAACCACATCATGTCTGTACTTGAAACCAGGGAGCTCTCTACAATGAACCGTGTGTTCCCCAAAGGTATCCAAACATGCCTTGCGGCAAACTGGGCATATCTCGTCAATTGGGAATATGGGAATCATGAGGAGATAACGAAGGATAGTTCGGTACTCTACAAGAGACATATGCTGGCCAAGACCATCAATAGGGATAGTTAGCAGAAAATCCTGAGCATGAGGTGTCGTAAGACACTCAAAGACTGCTTTCTGTCTGACAGTCATGTCGAAGTCGACTTCCATATCTTGGACGATTTTGCTAAAAAGGGCACACGCCAAAGCTTTTTGGGATTTAGGGGTGGCGGTGTCCTTATTAGTGAAATCGCTACAGTCAAATCCCGGAATCGTATCGCAAATCGTATCGCAAATGGATTTAAATATCCTTACAATGGCATTTGTGAAAAATTGTTGTTTATATGATTCCATTGATAGCAATATTGGAAAATGGATTTGATTCTTTCGTTTTTGGTAGTGTCATAATTACCAAATAAGGAAAGATTCTCATCACCCAAGTTTTAGTTGGATAGATACTTGGAATCATGCAACTTGTATTGTATAATGAATGAGAATTTTCATCTTTGGGAAATTAAGACTAATTCCTTGATCACATGTATATGTGAGTCAAGTGAAGTATTAGGGAATCGGGTACACTTGCGTGTGCGTTTGTCAGTTCCACCACAAAGAACGATAAAACTATTCGTCATGATTTACTAAAGTTTACTAAATATGGTTGTGCTTACAAGTTTAAGTGTAGTTCTGAAACATTGGAAAAGTTTCAATGTAAGGCAGAACGAATAAGAAGAATCAAATTAGGCAGAAAGATAAAATTTTCTCTAATCTGAAAAGATGGGAGAATACTTGAGTATCTTGTTTTATGATTATCTTAGTGATTATGAAACCATATCACAATTGATCCTCTAAGGACATCTTAGTGCATTTGTTTGACTAGGAAGAGGAATCGTGAATTGTTGAAATGGTTAAAAATCAAAAGGATGAATCATACTTCGTTTCAAAACAAGTCTTAGAGTCATACTCCAAGATTTTAACTTGAGTGACATAATCCTTAGAAGATTTATAACACTTGTCAAATGTAGAGTAAAATGTTTTCTTACTCTTGTACTGAAATTGGTAAGTTGTGATGTTTTTGGATAAAACAAAGACCAACTAAGACCAATTGTGTGAAGTGTTTGTCTTGATAAGAATCCACACTAACTCTTGAATATTTGCTTTGTCAAGGAATAGTTCTTGACAAGAGAATCTTATATATCAAGAGGTCAGTGGGAGTCTTAAAGATCTTGAAAAGTTTCAAGAACTAATCAAGGGTATTGTTTATCACTAGCACACGACTTGAGGTTTGCAACCTATCGTGTTGACATATTCTTATTTATGTTCCCATTCCAGTTAAAGGTGTTTATGCATGTGGATTCTATGAGTTCTCAGTTGTTTGCGTGACTACTTGGAACCAATGGTAGGTCTTGTGCTACCAGGTGGCAAGAAGTTAAGATTAAACATGTTCAGTCCATATGAGTTTAGATTTGTTACTAACCTCCTCTTGTGGTTATGACAAATTAACATGGATAGGAACTCATACACCATAAAATCTAAGTGTCATAAGGTTTCTCTCCGATTCATGAAAATGATGGTGAAGAAACGTTTTCGCTAGATAGATTTTAAGTAGATAGCAATTGTGATATTTGCATTCTTAAAGTCGTTAGTGGAGCGTGTAACCGGCACACTAACATGGACTTGTGAGAAATGGCAAAGGTCTAGACAATTGAGACTATGATTACGGCATCCCTTTTCATAGTTCTAAAAAATTGTTTAGACACACATGTGAGCTATCTAAGGAAAGGTGTATGATTACGATAAAGTCTTATCAAAGCATCTCGTATCAGAAATCTGAACTTTGGTAAGAAAGTCAATAAAGTATTGATTTCTAGAAGTCCAGCTGATTTTTGGATACATGTCAAAGCTAGTGGGAGCATAAGTGTTATGCTAATAATTATCATGTTAGTGGGAGCATGATTATTATGTTAAGTGTTGCAAGTTAGCAATGTTAATTATAGAAAACAAAAGTTTCAATTTGCAAGTCGTACTTTGCAGGGTTTGAAAAGTTGTTTTGCTATAATTAAGGGAGAGGAAATTATACTTCATTTCAATTCTAAAAGCTTAGATTGAGATTTTAATCATCTTTAGTCAAGGATATATATATATATATATATATATATATATATATATATATATATATATATATATATATATATATATATATATATATGAATTTTATGTTGGAATGGTTCAACATAAGAAAATTCTATATATATTGCGTTCTCAAAATTTGATCATGATTACGGCATCCCTCTTCATAGTCGAATTATGAAAACATGGCAAATATAAAAAATATTGTAGCAAAAGACTGGTCTAGGATCATGTCTTTATGTGAGACATCATGAATTGTGTCCCATATGCTTAGAATATAGGATCGATTACATGTGCTGTAATATTCATATGTTCTAAATTCTTCCAAATGCTTAGGGCATTAAGAGGGAAAAAGGACCAGAACCGTATATGACTAAAATGATTAAGCAATTGTCGAGGACAATCTGAGGTTTACCAAAGATTGGTTGCTCATGGACAGTTGGAAGTATAGTGTTATTTTTGGAAAGGACCATATTGACATATTCTGAAAGAAGGCAACTCTTGTTCAGAAGTGATAGTCAAAATGGGAATATGGAAATGTTTCATAGGTGGAAGTTATTCATTAAATCTTTGTAGGATTAGAAAACTTAATGCAAGAAGGATGTTCAAAGGAATGTACTTTGAATTTCAGACTTCGTTTCCATGGAATTTCTCTCCATTGGAATACTTTGTAAATGTCTGTTGCCAAGTCTTTGTGACTTTTGTGCATAGTCATCACAAGAGGATCAATGCATATAAGTTTAGAATCTAACAGATTTCAGTAAATGGAAAAGAATATTGTATTCTTACATTTGTGATAAGGATTTGGGATTGTGAAATGAGCATAATTGGGAACATGTTCAATTGATCTATGTCACAAAGTAAGGATCGTAGACAAACATAGTGTGCATACTTGGAGTATGGCATAACTATTGTTTTGGACAAACATAGTGTGCATGCTTGGAGCATGGCATGACTATTGTTTTAATTCAAGTATTAGGTTGATAAATCGAAACATTATACAATGAATAATGTGTAATCAATATGGTGATAAATAAAAGGTGTTTTATTTATATTCATAAGTTCTGAGACCATATTGGATTCGATTATTCTTGTGTTTCACTTTGCATGTTTTGACTTCCCGAATAACTAGGTTATTCAAACTCCCCACAGTCAATCATACGTTGGAAGTAGGTATGAATCAAGACTGTCATGAATTGGGCTTGTAGATGTCTAAAGTGTTTAGACATAGCAAAAGTTGCTGCAACATTCATGAGTGCTCCTAGAATGAGATTCGAGTATTGGATTAAACTCACGCTCATTTGAATCTCTTCATGGATTTTATCACGAGTGATCATGAGACGATAATATCTTATATTCTTCAAACGGAGATGTGTGAGTTGTAGTTGCGCGTCGGTTGCACGTTGACATATGTAAACGCAACCAGTAACTTGGTTGTTATAAAACATATCGTTGTGTGTAATTTGATGAGTAAGTGCAAGCGAACATTGGGGTCGAAGTTTATCCATTCCTTTTACCCTTGGAGGGATAAAAGCGATGTCTATGGACCCCTCGATGATTTGGTGATGACAAACGTAAGTGCTCGGCCGGGCCTGGACTGATTTGATTTGTTCAATTAGTCGGTCGACATAAATCAGAAATCGGAAAACAACAAATGGACAGAGAGAATGATTATAATCCATCTCTCAGTCCATATGATATCTAGAATGGAGGAATATATGATCCCTTATCTTATGGACACGTCATTAGGTCAGAGTTCGACAACGGCTTTTAAGAGCTACGATTGCTAGTCGGGATCTTGGAGTTATATTTGCAATAATAGTTTTAGACTTATCCAAGTGGGAGACTATTGGATTAGATTTCTAAGCCCATAACTATTATTGTTATGTACTCGACCCGAGAGTAGCATGGTTCATTTGGGTTGCATAACACCAGGACAATTTGTTAGGATGGACTCTTGAGAGAAGGTTATATATGATTTGTTAATATATATTATAAGTTATAATATATTAATATGAAATCATATGTTTTAATTAGTATTGATCAAGAATTAATTTGGAATTAATTTAGTGATCAAAAGAGACTAATTAAATCTATGGGGACTAATTATGGTAATTAGTTATATTTATATGTGTTGGGCTTATGATCCACATTGGACCAAGTTTATGTATGGGTACATAAAGAGTTGGGCCACATGAACCATGGATCATAAAACCCATGGGTATGGATTTGGGTTATACCCATGACCCTTGGAATCCACACATATAAATACATGTATCATGAACAAAAACGTGTGCTTCTTTTCTTAGAGAAATATGGAGGTGTTTTGGTGCATGGAATTCTCTCTCAAGAGTCACCTTTGTCCTAGGTGAGTTGTGATTCCATTTGAGGGGTAACACTTGGGGCACTAAGTTCTTAAAGGCCAAAGTCTATCTAGCAACACCAAATACATCAAGACTTCAAGCCACATAAAAAGGTATGCTACTCTAACTAGTATCTTGTATTGTTTATGACAAATTGCATGCTAGTTATAGGTTTAATGCCTTGGAAACCATTTGCATGTATAATTAGTGAAAACATAGATCCAAGGTATTTAGGGTTGTATGTGCACCATAGGATGTTGTAGTATACAAAACCCATCATATGTTGCGAGCTTGCGTTATTGATTTTGGTGGGAGCTGAGACTCCTAGCTACCTCTTGCTGAGTTCTCCTATTGATGTGCTAAAAATTACCCACTAGGTTTAAATTTATAACCTAACGAACTTAAATAGCTAGAATGCACCTACACAGTGTACCTAGTCGAATTATAGAATAGTGTAGGTAAGTCGGATGTCGATCACAGGGAATGGTATTTAATTAATAAAATAACTACTAAAAGCTAAACTAAGAAAAACAGCTAAAATGAGGGTTTTTTTATCTGATTTTTAAAGTTCAGACAAACTTAAGCACTCAACTAATATGGTTGTTATCAATATATCTAAACACGTTCGTTTAGTTTCGAATCCACCTTTTTCCTATGGTTAGTTATTATTTATGGATTAATGAAGTTGGTTACCAAGTTATAAGTAATTAGCAATTCAAGTGCAAATTTACTAATATTTTCACCAATTCATGAATTACCTTGTATGGTCATACACAAGAAAAACACAAAATTAGTTATTCATTATAGATGGGCTATGTAAGATTTATCTAAGAAAACACAATTATGGTCACAATTATGTTCTCCAGAATAGCTAAATTTGTTACTTTTATTACTTATCTAAGATTTGGTCGATCCTAGCTCTAGCAATTTAATGGTCACTAAATCACTAGGTAATCAAGTTCATGTAATTTAATGGTCACTAATCTACACTACACTTGAAATTAAGCAACAAAGTTACAAACTTAAACATGTTAGGTAATGATAATTAAACACATGCATAAACGAAATTCATATAATCCATAAAGTAAGAAACTAACTCATAGTTTGAGATTTCATCTAACTAAACGAAAGCAAGGTTTTTTTATCCCATAATCACAGCTGATGAACACATAAACATAAGGTAAACTAAGCTAAACATCATTAAACTAAGCAAACCGAATGTGTAAATGCGAATCCTTGCTCCAATCGACTTCCTAGCTTCAAAATCGATCCCAAAGGGTTCTTAGAAGGGTTTTTGTCGCAATACTTCTCTAGAAAGTCACCTCCAAGTCCCCCAATTCATCATAATGTTTGAATATATGTACTTGCCTAAAATATGGCCACCACGACGTGGTAAAGGCACCACGTCGTGGTCCTCGTGTTTATCCTGTATTCGCCAAGCCAGCGTCAAGAATCGTGAAGATTCCATTCACCACCTCGTGGTTGGATCACCACGTCGTGGTTATCGAGAATCGGCATTTTCTCAAAACTTGAAATTTGTCCGAAATTGTGTCTAGTTTTCAAATCATTTTGAATAAAGTCAATCGGAGTTACGAGTCATGAGATATGGCCAAAATACTGACGAGGGGTCAAGCTGTCCATCAACATCCTTCTTGTGTCTTCTTCTTGCCTAAGCTCTTCATTCCTGCTTCCAGCTTCCATATTGCTTCCGAGAATGTCTTTTACGCTTCATAAAAGATATTAAACATAATAAGCACCTTTTTCTATAATAATCATAAATATAGCTAATAATATTAAGATATGATGTAAAATATATATGTAGATATGCACATATCACCTACAACAACAGTTTTCACTGCAGCATCGGTGCTCCACCTTTCGAGCTTTTATACGGGCGGATATGTTGCACCCCATTCTGTTGGGGAGAGGTTGGCCATAGGTTCACGGTTCGGACCGAGGAGGTTCTACAGACTACTGAGATAATCTAGCAGATTAGACAGAGATTCTAGACTGCAAAGAGTCGGCAGAAGAGCTATGCCGACCAGCGGCCATATGAGTTGGAGTTTCAGGTCGGTGACATGGTGTTGTTGAAGGTCTCACCTTGGAAATATGTGATTCGCTTCAGGAAGAGGGGGAAGTTGGTTCCCTGGTTTATTGGACCATTTTGGGTTATTGGCAGGGTTGGCAAGGTTGCTTATAGATTGGATCTTTCGGAGGACCTCAGTCAGATTCATAGCACTTTCCACGTTTCGCAATTGTGGAAGAGAGTTTTGGACGAAGATACAGTGGTATCATTGGATGATATTCAAGTTGATGAGCGCCTGAACTATGTCGAGAGGCCGGTAGCTATTCTAGAAAGGAAGGTAAAGGTTCTGCATAGCAAGGATGTACCTTTGGTAAAGGTACAGTGGCTGCATCTGAGGGGATCCGAGTGGACTTGGGAGTCGGAGGCTGAGATGCGGGAGCATTATCCAGATTTTTTCATCACAGCAGGCTTCATGGACGAAGCCTAATCCAAGTAGGGGAGAGTTGTAACATCCCGATTCCCATGTATGAGATTTACTATTCAAAGGCAAGTTTCCCTTGGAACTCGTCGAGTTGATGGCATCAACTCGACGTGTTGAACAACTTTGGGTTGCGGATCTTTTTGGACCAACTCAACGAGCTGGAGAGGAAAACTCGACGATTTGGCGGATGAATGAGAAACCCTAAATTTTATAACCTCCTTAAGTTCTTGAGGTTGATCCTTTATCAGCCTCCAAACCCTAATATCGGCCTTGTAACCCTAATCTTCATTTCCACCTTA
Source organism: Lactuca virosa (assembly GCF_052849685.1). Classification (NCBI taxonomy): domain Eukaryota; kingdom Viridiplantae; phylum Streptophyta; class Magnoliopsida; order Asterales; family Asteraceae; genus Lactuca; species Lactuca virosa. The sequence goes on from NC_136433.1 coordinate 391,627,948, forward strand.
TTGTGTGAGTTAGTAGGGGTGAGCAAAAACCGCACCGCAACTAAAATTAACCGCAAAAACCGCATAAACAGCAACCGATTAACCGCAACCGCAATAAAAACCAATGGTGAGGTTTTCTGTTTTTCAAAAACCGCAACTTTGCGGTGCGGTGCGGTGCTGTTATTAGTTTTCAAAAAACCGCAAAAACCGCACCGCACCGCATATATAATATATAATTTTTTTTATTAATTATTAATATATTAAATATTAAAAATAAGACAAGTTTCATGGATGAAAGATTGATAAAATACTAGAAGACAAAAGTGTTGGTTTTTTGTGAAGTTTAACTTTGAAAAATGGTGAAATTAGACAATTTTAAGATATTTATTGTTAATTACTATTGATTTGACGTTTTTAAGATATTAGTTGTTTGTGATTTAAGTTAATTGTCTTATACCTTATGGTTTTTTATTATTACAAGTAATATGTTTGAACTTTTAAAGCCGTTTGAGCTCCAAACTGTGGTTAAAAACCACACAAAATAACCACACCAAATCCATGCGGTTAATAACCGCTACACAGAAAAAACAAAACCGCACCGCAAAAATAACCGCCTAACCGCACCGCAAAAATAACCGCACCAAGCGGTTTTGAAAATGGATTAACCGCATTTACGATTAGTGGTGAGGTTTTTGCTAATAACTGCACCGCGCTCACCCCTAAGTTAGGGTGTGGCTTTTTGCAGTAAAGAGGGAGAAGATTGAAGGAAGAGGGAATGTGTTGGATTAGGTGTCTAAGCCCATAACTATAATTGGTATGTACTTGAATTGATAGTAGCAATGTCCTTTTGGGTTGCCTTCAAACGTGGCAATTGAATAGGGTAACTGTTGGAGAGACAATAATGATTTATTAATTTATTACTTGGTTAATAAATTAATTTGAAATCAAGATAAATGATTTATTAATCTATTATGGATATAATATATTAATTAGAAATCATATTGTTTAATTAATATTTTATTAGAAATTAATTTGGAATTAATTTTGGGATTAAAGGAATTAATTGAAACTACAGGGACTAAAGCTGACAATGTTCAAAAGTTAAGCATTGAAGCATTCTATAACCTCCCTTAGAGGTAGGGAACGAAATCTAGAGTGCTCTAGGGTTTCCTTGGGCTCTAAGGGTGCCTTGGAAGCCTTAGGGAGGAAGTTAAGGGATTAGGGTTATCTAAGATACACCTGCCTTATCCTAAACCTTCCTTATCACCTATATAAACCCCTATAGGGTTGGATTTCGTCACATGCACTCCAAGAAAGGCTTAGAGCGGAGTTTTCACTTCCCTTCTCTCTCAACATAGTAATCCTTGGTTGCTAGGTTTGTTTGTGAGCCATTAGAGGCGTGACACTTGTGGCGCTTGCTACCAAAGTTCAAGATCTTCAAGGATTTGATTGTTATTACAATATAACAATAAATGTATGTATCCTAACCCTAATTATATGTTAATTTCGAAAATTACATATGCCTCCTAGGGTTTCTAGTTTGTGTTCAATGCTTGTATGTCTAATAGTGAAAACATAGATCCTCAAATTAGGGTTGCATGCACACATAGGATTGTTTGCTATATATAAAACCCAACAGTGGTATCAGAGCTTTTGGTTGTTGTTTTCAATTATATTTGATACAAAAGTATGAATTTGACAAATTAGGGTTTATGTCAAATAAACCCTAGGGCTTGGATTTTCGAAATTAGGGTGTCAAAACCCTAGTTTTCGAATTTGTTAGGGTTTCTTGAACCGTTTTCCTTTGGCCCCATATTTTCGATTTTAGGGTTGGTAAACCCTAGGGTTTTCAAAAAATACCTTCTTCCCCAAGATTAGATTTCAAAATTTTATGGATTAGGATAATGTTATCTTTGGTAATTATCTTATTAATTGTTTAAATGGATACTTAAAGATTTTGAAATATCCCTTCCCAAATTTTGGAAATATAGGGGATAAAGGGATTAAGTTAAATTAATTATTTAATTTAATGGATAATCCTTTAAGATTTAATAATTTAAATTAATTGTATAATTTTGGATAATTATTAAATCAAAGTTTTCATATTTAAGATTTTAAAATTAAAAGGTATTAATTTTTCGAAAATTTTAAATTTGATTAAAAACCCTAGTAATTTGAAATGTTTAAAATACACTCTTATACTATATAAAATTAAAAGTCTAATATTATACATGTATGATAAAGATTCAGTCTTACCGTTAGTAGGCCTCATTCACGAAGCCGGTCTATAAGGGGTGTTTAAGGAAGCGACCTGTAAAATGACCGCCATTGGGTATCCACTCTTACCCACTGCACTCTTGACTAGTGGAGGGTCGTTAGCCAAACGGGTAGGATAGGACACAACCTTCCATTATAAGTATAATGAAATACGAAGTAACTAAACACTTTTACAAATTCCTAAATCTTAGTTACTTTAGGAAAAATTTGGAATTGGTGTTAATCCATGAAATTGCACATTGCACCTTGTTGGTTGTTAGTGGAGCGTGTATGGTTAACCGGCACACTAATATGGGACCAATGAAGGATGGAAATGGGTTTCTCGTAAGATTATCATTGATCAATGGAGCGTGTATGGTTAACCGGCACATTGATTGGGTGGTGATCAACATCGAGAGTACCAAGCTAATTTGCATGGTTATCCAAACCTTGTTTGTGATCCTCGGCATCCCAGTCACAAACTTGAAGGGCATAATCGAGATTAAACATGCCATTGAAAAGTTCAATGAATCTCAAAAGATCTAGGAGTTTCAAAACATTTAAAACCTAATTTTCTTTTCATTTTTCATGGTGGAAATTGGTAAATCGTCATTTACCTACCTTCAAATATTTTGCAATTGGATTACGGCATCCCTCTTCCTAATTGCAGAATATTGTGTTGGATCCTAGCCTTGATATTTCATTTGGGTGTTATATCAAGGATTCATATCAACTAACTTGAATTTTCTCCCGTTTTGTAGATGTCAAATGACTATGGTCTTCCCGAATCCTTTGGAAAAATCTTTCCACTTGAAGGTGATGTTCCACGATTGGATCGTGGAAATGGAAATCATGCTTCACTTCATCCACCTCCTCCAATAGTTCTCCCTGACCCACGTGTTCTAAGACTTGAAAAGTGTTGGATTAGTGTCTAAGCCCGTAACTATATTTGGTAAGTACTTGACCCGGTTGTGCATGGTCCTTTTGGGTTGCCTTCACCATAGCAACTTAACAGGGTAATTTATGGAGAGAGAGAGAGAAGATATTATGGTTTATTAATATATTATAAGAATAATATATTAAAAGAGAAATCATATTATTTAATTAATATCAGTCATAAATTAATTAAGAATTAATTTGGTGACTAAAAGAGATTAATTGAATAAAGGGGACTTAAACTGTCAAATGTGTGATAGTTGGTTTTTGGGCTAGGAAAACCCAATGGATTAAAGGGGTGAACGAAATTATGATGGGAGCCCATCATATTTTCGTCCATGGCCTTATTCCAGAAGGTTCCATGGGTTGCTTAATGTTTAAGCTGTCCATTAGGGTTTTGACTGAAACCCTAGCTGCTCACAGTATAAATAGAACCCCTAGGCTACAGAAATCGGCCACTGCTTCTCTAAGAACCCTAGAGCCGATTTTGTGTGCCTCCTCCCTCTCTCATATACAACCCTCTTGCTAGTTGGTGTTTGTAAGCCATTAGAGGAGTTACACTTGTGACTCTAAGCATCAAAGACAAGAAGATTCAAGCAAGCAACAAGAGGTAATCTTCTAGATCTGTTTTGGTCATTATAATTTCGAATTATTATCACTAGATCTAGGGTTAGAAAGTCTTGGATGAATGCATGTACAATAGAGAAACCTAGATCCAAGCATTAGGGTTTGCATGTGCACATAGGAATGTTCTTGTGGCTCAAACCCATCAGTGGTATCAGAGCTTTGATTGGTTTCAATTATATTTGATGCTTATATGTTCATTCATTGCTTGATTTGAAAATCGTTTTCTGAAAATACCCAGCTCACGACGTGACTCTCTGAGTTCACAACGTGAGCCTAGTCTGTCAGACAGACTCGACGAGTGCAGTTAGCTACTCAACGAGTCTGTGGATCAGATGGCTCAAAACTCGGATTTTTGGCTGTTTTTGTGTTTGGATAATTACCAAAATTGTTTTTGAATAATAAAATCCGATTTTTATATATTTGCTATGATTATCCTTACCAAATTAAAAGATAATTACCATTTATTTGAATAATAAATTAATTATGTGATAATATTTGATTATTTGATTTATTTGGTAAATTATCTAGTAAATAAAATGGATTAGGTCAAATTTAGATAATCATTAAATTAATTGTTTAATTTAAAATTATTTGCTATTTGATCCTTTGTGTTTTGAAAAGTTCAAGACTTGTCCTCAAGTTTAAAATTCAACCTTATACTTTATAATATTATAAGATTAATATGTATAACTTAAAATGCTAGTCTTACCGTTAGTAGGCCTCATTCACGAAGCCGATATATAAGGGGGGTATAAGGTTATGGCATATAAAATGGTCGTTTAATGGGTGTCCACTCTCACTACCGCTTCCTTGATTGGTGGAGGGTCGTTAGCCGAACGGGTAGGATAGGGCAAACCTTTCCTCATTAAAAGTATAATGAATCCATATAAAGTAGCTAAATGTTTTTACAAAATTCCCAATCTTAGTTACTTTAGGCAAAAGTGAATTGATGCAATTCCATGAAATTACACTTTGTACCCTTGCTAAGAAGTTAGTGGAGCGTGTGTGGTTAACCGGCACACTAATTGGGTTCTAAGCAAAGGTGGAAAAGGGTGACTCATTGTTTTTCATAGTTCGATGGAGTGTGTGTGGTTAACCAGCACATCGAATAGGTGACTGTAACAATGAGGGCACCATGTATATTCGCATGGTTATTCACACCCGCTTTGTGATCCTCGGCATCCCAGTCACAAACTAGAGGGGCATATCGAGATTTGAACATGCCATTGAAAAGTTCAATGAATCTCAAAAGATCTAGGAGTTTTCAATACATTTAAAACTTAATCTCTTTTTCATTTTTCATGGTGGAGAATCAGTGAATCGTCATTCACTTACCTTCAAATTATTTGCATGTTGGATTACGACATCCCTCTTTTAATATGTAAATAATGTTGTTGCATCCTAGCCCTAATTTCTTATTTGGGAGTTTAATTAGGGATTCATTTCTAATCAAACTTTGTTCTTTTCTTTTTCAGATGTCGAACATGAACAACAACAACGCTTCCTGCTCGAATTCCTCCGGCTCATTCTCACTCATGAACTTGTCTGGGAGGGTGATATTTGACGGAAACAATTTCAATGATTGGATCCGTAACATAAGAATGGTCACCCGTTACGAGGACAAAGAGTATGTCCTTGACAAGGAGCTGAAGGAGATCAACCTCAACACTGCCACTGCTGATGAGATCGCTGCCTTTGAGGCCCATGAGCGTGATGCCACGAAAGTCCATTGCATCATGCTAGTGACCATGACTGCAGAACTCCAAAAATCCTATGAGGACATGTATCCCTATGAAATGCATCAAGACTTGCTAGACCGGTACCACCAAAGTGCAAGGCCAGAAAGGTATGAGATCATCACTTCGATGATCACTGCCAAAATGGGTAATGGAGAGTCCCTTACCGCTCATATGCAAAAGATGCGGAGATATGTTGATCGCCTGCTGAAAATAAATGTTAATTTCGATGAAGAGCTACCAATTGACATCATCCTTCACTCATTTCCTCCCTGCTACAACCAGTTCCGCATGACCTACCACATGAATAAGGAAGAGGTCACCTTGAGCAAGCTTCAAGGCTTGCTAAGGACTACTGAGAGCAATCTCAAAGATAAGTCTGTTGCACCGACTCCCACTCCTGTTGATGCGCCTGTCTTGGCAATACATCAAGGGAAGGGTAAGAAGAGGAAGGCTCCCTCAAAGAGCCACCACAAGGGAAAGTCCCAAGATGGCACCTCTTCTAGTGGAACCAAAGTTGGTTCTGCTAAACCCAACTCAAACCCTAAGGAGGCAGAGTTCCACCACTGCCACAAGATAGGGCATTGGAAGAGAAGCTGCCCAGAATATCTGCAAGCCATCAAGGATGGGAAGATCAAGCCATCTTACGCAGATATTTACACAATTAAATCTAATGATTCATCACATTCCATTTCTTGGGTACTTGATACAGGATGTGGTTTTCACATTTGTTCTGATTTGCAAGGCCTAAGAAGAGATAGGGATGTGGAGCATGGGAAGATAAATTTGATCATGGGGAACAGAAGATTGTCGCCTGTTACCAAGATCGGAGTTTACTCTTTAATGCCCAATAGTGGATTAGGATTAGATTTAAACAATTGTTGTTATTCGCCAGATATGGCAAGAAACATCATTTTATTTCATGGTTTATATAGACAAGGTTTTAGATATTCATTTGATAATGAAAAGGGTTCTATTAATGCTTATCTTAATGGTGTTTTTTATTTTGAAGCATTGCCTTGTAATGGAATATATGAAACTGTGATGGTTGTAGATAACTTAGGAAATGATGTGTTGTGTGTTGATTCATCCAATGATTTGGATAAAGCATGCTTGTGGCATTGTCGTCTTGGACATGTCAACAAGAAACGCATAGCCCAACTCCAAAAGGATGGAGTGTTGGAGTCATTCGACCTTAGGGACGATGACGTGTGTGAATCTTGTTTACTTGGAAAGATGACCAAGTCACCCTTCACTGATACTTGTGAAAGGGGTGAGGGTCTATTGGATCTCATACACACCGATGGGTGTGGGCCCTTTAGATCCACCACAAGGGATGCGAACCGCTTCTATGTGACTTTCACCGACGATTATAGTAGATATGGATATATCTACTAAATCAAGCACAAGTCGGAAACCTTTGAAAAGTTCAAAGAGTTTAACAAGAAGCGGAGAATCAATTAGGCAGGAAAATCAAGATGCTTCGATCCGATCGAGGAGGAGAGTACCTAAGTCTTGAATTCCACGACTATCTTAAGGAATGTGGAATCGTTTCGCAATTGACGCCACCTAGGACACCGCAGCTAAACGGTGTGTCTGAGAGGCGTAATCGAACCTTGTTGGACATGGTTCGTTCCATGATGAGTCGTGCTTCACTACCTATCTCATTCTGGGGGTATGCCTTAGAGACTGCTGCCCATATCCTTAACTTAGTCCCTACAAAGAAGGTTGCCAAAACACCTCACGAGATGTGGACAGGGAAAGCTCCCTCGTTGGCACATATCAAGGTTTGGGGTTGCGAGGCTTTCGTAAGACGAGAGACTCACGACAAACTCGAACCTCGTAGTGAGAGATGTATTTTCATCGGCTACCTGCAGAAGTCCTTTGGATATCTTTTCTATAGACCGAGTGACAATGTTGTCTTCGTTGCGAGGAGAGGGGTTTTCCGAGAGCGAGAACTCATAAGCCAAAGGGACAGTGGGAGGAAAATCGATCTTGAAGAGATTCAAGAGTCGAGTGATGAAGGAACCTCTAACGCTGGCGCTCAACCCGAGGAGGAAACTCCGGTTCAACCGATTGACGAGTCCTTACCTCTTAGACGTTCTGATAGAGTTAGGGTTCAACCCCAGTTTTATGGTTTTCATATTACTACCGAAGGGGATACGTTCATTAGTGATAGTACACTGGTGAATCTGGACGAACCTAACAGCTATAAGGAATCCATGGCAGGCCCGGAGTCTGCGAAGTGGAAAGAGGCGATGGACAGCAAGATTCAGTCCATGTATGACAACCAAGTTTGGAATTTGGTTGACCATATGCCCGGATGTAAGACGGTTGGGTGCAAGTGGATCTTCAAGAAGAAGACTGACATGGATGGGAATGTGCACACCTATAAGGCGCGATTGGTTGCGAAGGGTTTCACTCAAACTCCCAGAGTTGACTATGATGAAACTTTCTCACCGGTTGCCAAGATAAAGTCTATTAGGGTGATGCTGGCCATTGCTGCATTTCATGATTATGAAATATGGCAAATGGATGTCAAAACCGCTTTCCTTAATGGGAAGTTGGATGAGGATGTTTTCATGGCTCAGCCAGAGGGTTTTGTCAATACGAAGCATCCCAATAGAGTATGCAAGCTTAAGAAGTCCGTTTATGGAATTAAGCAAGCGTCTCGCAGATGGAATCTTTGTTTCGACGAGAAAGTCAAAGAGTTTGGTTTTCTACGAAGCGAGGATGAATCATGTGTATATGTCAAAGACATTGGGAGTATAGTTAGCTTCCTCGTATTGTATGTCGATGACATACTACTCATAGGAAACGATATCCCGACACTGCAGGAAGTTAAGTCCTGGCTCGGGAAGTGCTTCGCTATGAAGGACCTCGGAGAGGCTTCCTATATTTTGGGAATAAGGATAGTGAGAGACAGAAGTAAGAGACTGATAGGACTTAGTCAGAATACTTACTTGGACAAGGTACTAAAACGTTTTAGTATGGAGAATTCAAAGAAGGGAGAGTTACCAATCCAAAGTAATGCCAAGTTGAGTAAGACTCAAAGTCCGAGCACCGAAGTCGAGATAGCAGAGATGAGCCGAGTACCTTACGCTTTTGCAGTTGGCTCGATCATGTATGATATGACTTGTACTCGCCCTGATGTGGCCTTCGCTTTGAGCATGGTCAGCAGATATCAAGGGAACCCTGGCAAAGCGCATTGGACCGCAGTCAAGAATATACTTAAGTACCTTCAGAGGACCAAGGAATGGTTTCTAGTCCTCGGTGGGAGTGATGACTTAAAGGTGCGAGGGTACAGTGACGCCAGTTTTCATACGGACAGGGACAACTACCTTTCGCAGTCGGGCTGGGTCTTTACCCTTAATGGAGGAGCAGTGACCTGGAAAAGTTCCAAGCAAGAGACCGTAGCTGATTCAACGTGCGAATCAGAGTACATTGCAGCGAGCGAAGCGTCAAAGGAGGCAATATGGTTGAAGAACTTCATTAGAGACCTTGGAGTTGTGCCAGCCATAAAGGAGCCCATGGAAATTTTCTGTGATAACAAAGGAGCGGTTGCCTTGACCAAGGAACCAAGGGATCATGGTAGATCTCGACATATCGACATAAAATATCACTTTATTCGACATCGGGTGGAAGAAGGACTCCTCGTAGTGAAGAGGGTATCGCCAGAGGATAACCCAGCAGATCCGCTTACAAAGGGACTGAGTAGGGTTAAACACTTGCAGCACGCTAGGAGCATTGGGCTGAAGGACGATATTAGTTTGGATTACATAGTTTAGAAACGTGTACTAGATAAACTGTAATTAACATTTGATGATTAAATAAAAGAGTATTATTTATTAGTAAGGTTGTTGTCTTATGTTAATTGTTTACATATTGTTTCACTTTGCATGTTTTGACTTCCTGAATAATGAGATTATTCGAACAGTCCAAAGTCGTTCATATGTTGGAAGTAGATATGAATGAAGACTGTCATGAATTGGTGTGTAGATTATCTAAAATGTATTAGACATAGCAAAAGTTTGCTACAACGTTCATGAGTGCTTATGAGTTTGATTTGAGCATTGGAATAAACCCACGCTTGCTGGAATCACTTCATGGAATTTATCACGAGTGATCGCAAGACGATAATATCATATGGTCTTAAAACCTAGATATATGGTTTATTGTTTGCTAATTGGTTATGCATTGATAATGCGTAAACTCATCAGTAACTTGATGTTATAAAACGCATTGTTGTGTATGATTTGATTAGTGAATAGTAAATGCATATAAGTCGAAGTTTATCTGTTCCTTTTATCCTAAGAGGGTAAAAGCGATATCAGGGCCCCTCGATGATTTGTTTTCACTTATGTGTCGGGCCCGGTCAGGACTGAATTGATGTGTTCAATTAAGTTCTATGTCAGACGAATCGGAGATCGAGAAACAAACTGTTGGACAATAAGTATGACTATGTTCCATGTAATTGTCCGCACGATATCTAGAACGGAGGACTATACGATCCCGTATCTAAAGGACAGGTTACTGATAAGATCAGAGTTCGACAGCGTCTTTGAGAGCTACGATTGCTAATCGGACTGTGCTTACATTTGTAGTTACTAGACTTATCCAAGTGGGAGACTGTTGGATTAGTGTCTAAGCCCGTAACTATATTTGGTAAGTACTTGACCCGGTTGTGCATGGTCCTTTTGGGTTGCCTTCACCATAGCAACTTGACAGGGTAATTTATGGAGAGAGAGAGAGAGAGAAGATGTTATGGTTTATTAATATATTATAAGAATAATATATTAAAAGAGAAATCATATTATTTAATTAATATTAGTCATAAATTAATTTAGAATTAATTTGGTGACTAAAAGATATTAATTGAATAAAGGGGACTTAAACTGTCAGATGTGTGATAGTTGGTTTTTGGGCTAGGAAAACCCAATGGATTAAAGGGGTGAACAAAATTATGATGGGAGCCCATCATATTTTCGTCCATGGCCTTATTCCATAAGCTTCCATGGGTTGCTTAATGTTTAAGCTGTCCATTAGGGTTTTGACTGAAACCCTACCTGCTCACAGTATAAATAGAACCCCTGGGCTACAGAAATCGGCCACTGCTTCTCTAAGAACCCTAGAGCCGATTTTGTGTGCCTCCTCCCTCTCTCATATACAACCCTCTTGCTAGTTGGTGTTTGTAAGCCATTAGAGGAGTTACACTTGTGACTCTAAGCATCAAAGACAAGAAGATTCAAGCAAGCAACAAGAGGTAATCTTCTAGATCTGTTTTGGTCATTATAATTTTGAATTATTATCACTAGATCTAGGGTTAGAAAGTCTTTGATGAATGCATGTACAATAGAGAAACCTAGATCCGAGAATTAGGGTTTGCATGTGCACATAGGAATGTTCTTGTGGCTCAAACCCATCAAAAAGTTCAAGGCCACTCAAGCCCTATTGGCAAATAAACACGAAAATGGAAAGTTTGTGTGTGCACACGTCTTGGAGATGAAGTCACACATTGACAAGTTGGGAATGTTGGGTGTATTATCTCAAGGAAGTTGGTTGTTGACTTGGTTCTTCAATCACTTCCCGAATCATATAGTGAGTTCATTAGAGAGTACTATATGATGGACCATGACGTGACCCTCGTTGATCTTACCTATTATCTTATTGTTGTTGAATCAGCAATGATTTGGCACACTGGTCAAGCAAATTTGTTGGGAAGATCAACCTCCCAAACTTCCGTGGACATTGACAATGGCAACATTGGAAGTCCAGAAAGGTCTTCTCTTCCCAATGGAAAGGGATTGGCCGAGATCAAACCGTTTGACCAAATGGTAAAGAGAAAGGTTGAATCTGAAATTATCCTGTGTGTTGTTCCAAAAGAGTCTGTTTGTTTCTACTGCCAAGAAAAGGGCATTGGATGCGAAGCTGCCATATGTACCTGAAAGATCGCAAGGATGGGAGAGTCAAGATGTAACACTCTGCTTCAGGTAAATCCACTATCTAACTCTATTAAGTTCCTATTTGTAGATTCTTAATACATGATGTGATAAGATTACATTTTGATGTTTTTTAGGATCGAAGAAAAGAAAGGAAGCTTAAAAGGAAGAGTGAGTTGAGTCTGATCACAAAGAAATGGATTTCGATCGCATGGTTCGAAGATCGGATTTTTGAGCTGCTACTTAGAAGAGTTAGGATAGATTGCTTAGGAATATTTACATTGTTTTCATTTGTAATTGCGATTGTAAGGACAAGTTTTTCTGTATTTTTATAAATAAAATAAATTTTGGTTTTGTCTTATTTATATCCTTGCAATGGCATTTGTGAAAATTGATGTTTGTATGTTTCTATTGTTAGCAATACTAAAATGGATGTGATTCTTAATTATGATATTTGTGGTAGTGTTAGAAATTTTCCAAATAAGGAAAGATTCTCATCACCCAATTTTCAATTGGACAGAAACTTGGAATCGTGCGACTTGCATCGTATGATGATTGAGAACCTTCATCTTTTGGAAAATTAAGACTAATTCCTTGTTCACACAAGTATGTGAGTCAGGTGAAGGACTAAAGGGTCTATTACACAATGTTGTGCATTGATCAGGTCCACCACAAAGAACAATAAGACTATTCGTCGTGATTTACTAAAAGTTTAGTAAACATGGTTATACTTACAAGATTAAGTGTGATTCTGAATCATTGAAAAAGTTTCAATGTAAAGCACGATGAATAGGAAGAATCAATCAGGCAGAAAGATAAAAGTTTCTCCAATCTGAAAAGAAGGGGGAGTACTTAATTATCGTGTTTAATGATTAACCTAGTGATTATGAAATTGTGTCACAATTGATCCTCTAAGAACACCTTAGTGCACTAGTATGGCTAAGAAGAGGAATCAGAAATTGTTGAATGGTTAAATCAAAAGGTGAATCATACTTTGTTCCAAAATCAAGTCTTAGAGTCGTACTCCAAGATTGTGTATTGAGTGACATGTCGTAAGTAGGTTTATAACACATCATCAAATGTGGAGCAGAAATGTTTCTTAGTCCTGCACGTTTGAAATTGGTAAGTTGTGATGTCTTGGATAAGACAAAGACTAACTAAGACCAATCGTGTGTTATGGTTTTGTCTTGATAGGAACCCGCGCTAACTCTTGAATATGTGTTTGTCAAGGAATGTTTTTTGACAAGAGAATCTTATATGTCAAGAGGTCAGTGGGAGTCTAAATGATCTTGAAAAGTTTCAAGAACTAATCAAGAGTAAACCTATTGTTAATCACTGGCACACGAGTTGAGGTTTATAACATGTCGTGTTGACGTATTCTTGTTTCTGTGCCATTCCAGTTGAGTTGACTATGCATATGAGTTCTATGAGTTCTCATTTGAATGCATAAATGCAAAGCACCTTAATCGATGAAAGTTCATTGATCTGTATGGGTGAGCTGCTAAACAACTTTGAAGCAATGGTAGGCCCTTGTACTGCCATATGGCAAGAAATAAAGATTGAACAAGTTCAGTCCATATAAGTTTGGATTTAAACATTGTCTTGTGATAATGGTTATGACAAATTCGCATGGATAGGAACGTATACACCATAAAATCTAAGTGATAAGGTTTTTCTCCGCTTCATGAAAATGATTGTGAGGAAACGCTTTCACTAGGAAGATTTTAAGGAGATAGTGATTGTGTAAATTGCATTCTCAAATTCGATTATGATTACGGTATCCCTCTTCATAGTTCGAATTGTGAGATTTGGCAATTAGTCTGAACATTTGGGATTTATTGTTTTAAGTTCTGAATTAGTTCAGACACACATATGAGTTATCTAAGGAAAGGTGTATGAGTTTAAGAAGCTTAGATAAAGTCTTATCAAAGCATATCGTATCAGAAATATGAACTTTGGTAATGAAAGTCAATAAATATTGATTTCTAGAAGTCCAGCTGATTTCTGAATACATGTCAAAGCTAGTGGGAGCATAAGTGTTATGATGGTAAGGAAATAATTGTCATGTTAGTGGGAGCATGATTATTATGTTGCGAGTTAGCAATGTTAATTATAGAAAACAGAAGTTTCAATTCACAAAGTTGCAGAATTTGAAAAGTTGTTTTGCTATAATTAAGGGAGAGGAACTTATACTTCATTTCAAATCTAAAAGCTTAGATCGAGAAATTTTAATCAAATTTAGTCAAAGGATATATATAAATGTTATGTTGAAAAGGTTCAACATAAGGAAATTCTATATATAACAACATTATAGCAAGAGACTGGTAAAGTATCATGTCTTTATGTAAGACATTATGTATCGTATCACATACGCTTCGGGTATAGGATTAATTACATATGTTGTAATATTCGACAGTTCTGATTTTCCAAATGCCTAGGGCATTAAGAGGGAATAAAGGACCAGAACCAGATATGACTAAAATAATTAAACAACTATCAAGGACGATCTAAGGTTCGCTAAGGATTGGTCGCTAGAGGGCAGTTGGAAGTAAAGTATTAAATGGAACATATTGGCATTATTATAAATAGATAGGATTCTATTAAGAATGAGTTGTCGTATGGAAAATATGGAAATGTTTTCATAATGGGAGTTGGATATTTAGAATCTATGTGTAGATTAGAAACTTTTATGCAAGAAGGATGTTCAAAGGAATGTACTTTGAATGTGAAACTTCATGTCTATAGAGTTGTTTTATAATAATCTCCAGTAGAGCACTTTGTAATATCATTGGCAGAGTCTGGGTGACTTTGGTGCCATGGCGTTACAAAGGGATCATTGCATAAAATGTTAAAATCAAACATATTCTAATAGTGGCAAGAATTGGTATTCTTACACTTATGATAAGGATTAGGAATTGTGATATGAGCATCATTGGGAATGTGTTCAATTGATCTATTTCACAAAGTAAGGACCACATGCAAACATAGTATGCATGCTTGGAGCATGGGATAGCTATTGTTTTTAGATTCAAGTATTAATTTGATCACTCGAAACATTATACAATGAATAATGTGTAATCAATATGGTGACTAAATAAAAGGTGTTTTATTTATACTCACAAGTTTGAGACCATATTGGATTCGATTATTCTTGTGTTTCACTTTGCATGTTTTGACTTCCCGAATAACTAGGTTATTCAAACATCCACAGTCAATCATACTTTGGAAGTAGGTATTGAGGTAAGACTTTCATGAATCCGACTGTAGATTGTCTAAAGTGTTTAGACATAGCAAAAGTCTGCTGCAGTGTTCATTAGTGCTCCTGAAATAAGATTTGAGTATTGGAATAAACCAATGCTCACGTGAATCACTTCATGGATTTTATCACGAGTGATTGTGAGACGATAATATCTTATATTCTTGAAACGGAGACATGTGAGTTGTAGTTTGCAAGTCGGTTGCACATTGATAATATGTAACGCCCCGTTCGAAAAGTACTTATTTACGAATTTCCGAGATCAAGAGTAAGGGCATTTCGGTCTTTTGTGGGCAATGAGTTTCATTCGGGAAGGTTTCGGACCGGGGTATGTTGATAGAAGCGTAGGGTTTCTCGCCACCTTCGCGTGGATATAAAGTTCGTCGGGAACGGGCTTAGAATAAAGGAGTTATGACACTTTGAAGATATTGACATTTATAGCCCTTAATGGGAAAAGTTGACGAGGAAGGCCTTTCATGCCTTTGGGACACGCGTGGGTACACCCAGCGTAGGCTGGATTACGCCCAGCGTAATAGGGTGAATGACCGCGGGTGCAAGGACGCGTACGCCCAGCGTACTAGAGTTACGCCCAGCGTACGCTCACAGTCTTAAAACCCTAATTTTAGGGCCAGCCACTATATAAGGAACATTATGGTTCCAACCCTAGCCTCCATATCTCCCCTCTTAATCACAGAAACCCTAAGTAGCCGTTCTTCTTCCATTGTTGTGGATATTTGACCTTGTGGAGCTTAGTTTGGCAAAGGAAAGCTTAGAAGAAGAAAGAAGAGGTTGGCAAGAAGGAAACTTGGTGGCTGGAGCTTGTAGATCCGAGTTAGCATCACCCTTTGCAACCACTTGAAGGTATAAAGCTTCTTGCTTGACATCTATTTTGTGTAGATCTATGTATGGTGAAGTTTTGACACCATTCTTGTCCCAAAAACCCCCCATCTTGATGTATGATGTGTTTTGGTTAAGATGAGTTGTCCTTTCAGACCATTAGAGAGGTCTTGAGTAAGAAAAATGAGGTCCCAATGGCTTTGGTTGTCCCATATAAGAAGTAGGAAGGTCTTAATGGGTTAATACCTTGAGTTAAGAGCTTTATGGACGTCCAAAAGGATAAAGATTGAGACTTTATGAGTCCTAGGCCTTTTTTGTCACTGGATCTAGCATATGGGCTTAAGTGCTTAAGCCATTAAGCACTTGGAAAGATTTTTTGGGTACAGACGAGCGTACGCCCCGCGTACCAGAGGAGTACGCCCAGCGTACGCCCTCTGTTGGGTTTTTGATTTTGGGCCTTAGGTGATTGGGTTGTTTATGGGCTAGTGGGGGCTTGGGCCGTGACTGAACATTATGGATGGAATGATTTAGACCCAATAATTATTATGGACCTTGGATCTAGGCCCATTTGGTGAGGAGGGCCCAATTTAGTAAATTGGGCCAATATTAGGCTTTGCATGAGAATTTGGTTTTGGGTCTTGGCCCAATAAGAGGATGATGGACTTAATGAGTGGTGTGGGCCATTGGCCTAGAAAGTCATGATGGATTCTAATGTGATGATTTGCATGTGATAGTTGGGATTCCCGGCGGGTCAGCAGTCAGAGATTTGTAGGATTTCGGCAGCCACAAGGTGAGTTATCCTCACTTTATCGACAGGGTCTACGGCACCAAGGCCGGCCCTTTATCGGATGGGAATCCGGGTAGTTGTTGTTATGTTATTGCTTTGCTATGTTTGCATCCTGGTAGTTAGGATGGTATGCGTTAGAGACCTGGTTAAGGTCGGTACCCGGGATATACGGTAATGTTATGCTAGTGACCGGTTTGGTCGGAATCATGGTTAGGATATTGATATGCTATGTGATCTGTTAGACTGCTTGTCTGGTTAGAGATTTGTTATGTGATTGATTGTTTTATGTGCACATGGTTGTTTGACGGGGGTTGGGTTGAGGCGGGTCCTGCTTAGTGCTGTAGGCCAACATACCCAGGGCGGACCGGATATTCCGAAGGCCCAGCGAGCGGTCCGGATAGGCTGAAGGCCCCAAGAGGGCGGACCAGACGTGCCGAGGCTCGGAGAGTGGACCAGGCCGACTGAAGGCCCGGCGCGGGCGGACCAGTCATACTGCAGACTCAGAGAGTGGACCAGGTGGATTGAAGGCCCGGTGCGGGCAGACCAATCACACTGTAGACTAGACGTACACGGCTAGACTCGGAGGGTGGACCAGGTGGACTGAAGGCCCGGTGCGGGCGGACCAGTCACACAGTAGACCCGATGTGCGTGGCTGTTCTATTTGTGATATGATTTGAGTATGTTATGTGTGGTAGGTATTTTGGGGGTAACTCACTAAGCTTTCGGGCTTACAGTTGTAGTGTCATGTTTCAGGTACTTCAGGAGATCGTGGCAAGTCGAAGGTGTGATCGTACCGCTCCTCATGTTTTACGATTTTTATGATATGGTTCTGGGGGATACTCTGATAATAAACTATTTTTAAAACGAGATGTATGAAGTTAATGGTTTTTGAATGAATGAAAATGTTTTAATTTGACTCAAGTTTTATGGGTGTTACAAGTTGGTATCAGAGCCTTGGTTTGAGTGAATTGGAGGAACATTCGTGTAAATCCAGTCTCAAATCAAGGAGGGATTTTCAAAATGGTTTTCAAAAGGTTTTTGAAATAAGTAAAGGAGGATGCAGAGGGTACGATCAGCCAGAGCCATTAAGTAGACCCAAAAATACCATACAAACTATTTTATTATGTGATATGTTAGAACAGCATCCTAGTGATAGGCTAAGGATCTTCAGGAATTTGCATGATAGAATTGCCTGATTATATGATGCCTATTAGCCTAGGGTTATCCTTATATGAGATATGCAGCTTTCCCTCTAGGAGTGAGGTTTGAGCAGGTGTGTATATATATGGTTAGAGTGTTGTGGTGATACTTGAGACAAATATGGGTAGGTGTGGAAGGTAGTATGGGCCCGTACTACTGAAAGCACAGGACCCATACGCGTATCAAGGAAGTCACAACTCTCTAGGGTATCGGTTATGAGATAATTCCCCGAGTGGATATGTGATGTGACTAAGGGTCTTGTTGGTGTATTGCAGTATGGCGATTACGAGACGTTTCGGGGCAGGATCCGGTTTGGGATCGGGATCAGGAGAGGGTGGTCAGGATGGAGCAGTGCCACCCGAGGTCATCGGTCAGATGAGTACGGACGAGTTGGATGCCAGGATTCGTGAGATCCTGCATGATGAGGTTGCTACTATGTTCTGGGCTGAGTTGTCAGAGATGTTTGGGTCGATCAAGACCACCATGGTTGAGTACTTTGATGAGCGCTACGCAGCTCTTGCGGAGACGGCTACCGCGGCAGCTACAACGGCTGTAGCAGCGGCAGGGGGAGGAACCGGTCGAGGTTTTCAGTATCGGGACTTCGATAATACGAAGCCCCCTACTTTCGATGGAGTTCAGGATCCGATCGTTGCGATGAGATGGTTGTCAGACGTGGAGGGTTGTTTCTTCACGTGTTCATGCCCTACGGATCAGAGGGTGAGGTGTGCTCTGAACCTTTTGAGGCTCGGAGCGAAGGATTGGTGGAGGTTGACTACGGGATCTTATTCTGACGCGCAGCGGGCTGCGGTTACGTGGGATCAGTTCCGGGAAATGTTCAGTACCCGTTATGTTCCACGGGTTGAGAGAGAGAGGTTGGCTCAGGAGTTTCTGGAGCTGAAGCAGGATTCAGAGTCGGTGACGGAGATCACCAGGATGTTCACTGAGAGGGCGATTTTTTGCCCTGAGTTTGCTTCGGAGTAGGCTCAGATGTCCTGATATCTGAGTATGCTCAAGAGAGATATCAGGCAGTTTGTGTCTACGCAGAGGTGCGAGACTTTGCTGGAGTTGCAGGAGGCCGCTCGGCGGCGTGAGTTGGAGATTGAGTTACAGTTGCGAGAGCAGAGGCAGACCCCGGTGCAGTCGCAGCCGGCGCCGAAACGGTCCAAGACCATTGATTCCAGGTTGGGAGGTCAGGGTAGCCACACTTGTGAGAAGTGTGGGAAGGGTCATACCGGAGTCTGTAAGTCCGGTGGTGCGTGCCGCAAGTGTGGGAGAGAGGGGAATTACGCGAGGGATTGCCGTCAGTCAGCCCCTGTTCAGGATTTGAGGATTTGTTATCATTGCCATCAGGTTGGTCACTTGAGGTCCAACTGTCCACAGCTTGTCTCCAGACCGGTGCAGGTTCCAGCACCGACCACTTTGAGGATTACGGGTGGAGGTCAGGGTGGAGCGGAGCCTCCGAGGGCTCAAGGATGCGCTTTCCAGCTTACAACAGAGGAGGTCAGGGCAGAGCCAGATGCAGCTGCGGGTATGTTTCCATTTTGATGTCTTGTTATCTTGTTGATTATGTGGTATTGTAAATCTATCTTCCTTGTTCCGCATGTTTCGTAGTATGATTGAGGATCTTAGTAGTTAGGAGTTGTAGTTAGCGTTCAGGAGGATTCTTGGTCGAAAGATAAGGTATGTGATCTCGTTGCTAGGGATAGCAAATACGATGCGAGAAGTGTTCAGTTGGGATTCGAACTTCCTTGGAGTTCAGGATGTGCGATGACGGGAGAGTATTCTGTGAAGGTTGCTCACTTCGGAGGGATTTAGTTCCAGGAGATGAGGGAGAACTTTATCAAGTAAGGTCGATCGAGTTATGACAGTTTGTCAGCGGAAGTTAGTAGTTGGTACACTAAGTGGGGAGAATTGGAAAATTCTCCGGTAAAACAGCAAGTATCCAGGGTTGGTTAGCTGTTTAGATTTATCAGTGTTGTTAGCCGAGAGTGTGGCATGATTAGAACAAGTGATAGACAAGTGGGGCAGGGAACAGACCATGATTTCAGTTAAGGTAGTTGGTCGTTGTGAGGCCTGGGTTTAGGCCATGGAAAGGATTACGGGAATGGAACTGAAGTTCGGAACCCCAAGAGGGCTAGAACAGACTGCATGAGAGAGATTCCCGGGAGGAATGGATCGGAGTGATGTGCGACAGTCTTTGAGCGGTCCGGATAGACTGAAGGCCGGTGGGCGTACCAGTCAGGTCGAAGGCTCGGGGAATGTTCCAGATAGGCTGAAGGCCCAGGAGGGCGGTCCAGACATGCTGAAGATTCCGAGAGTGGTCCAGATAGGCTGAAGGCCTGGAAAGGCGGTCCAGTCATGCTGAAGACTCTGTATGTGATAGTAGATCGATATGAGCAGAATGAGTAAATATGTCTGTTGGATTAGATGTCGAAGCCCATAACTATTATTGGTATGTACTTGACCCGAGAGTAGCATGGTCCATTTGGGTTGCATATCATCAGGACAATTTGTTAGGATGGACTTTTGAGAGAAGGTTATTTATGGTTTATTAATATATTATAAGTTATAATATATTAATATGAAATCATATGTTTTAATTAGTATCGATCAAGAATTAATTTGGAATTAATTTAGTGATCAAAAGAGACTAATTAAATCTATGGGGACTAATTATGATAATTAGTTATATTTATATGTGTTGGGCTTATGATCCATGTTGGACCAAGTTTATGTATGGATACATAAAGAGTTGGGCCACATGAACCATGGATCATAAAACCCATGGGTATGGATTATGGGTTATACCCATGACCCTTGGAATCCTACATATAAATAGGTTACTCCATAGCCAAAATCACAACTTCTTTTCTTAGAGAAATATGGAGGTGTTTTGGTGCATGGAATTCTCTCTCAAGAGCCACCTTTGTCCTAGGTGTGTTGTGATTCCATTTGAGGCATTTCATACTATTGGTGCTAAGCTCTTAAGGGAAAATACATCAAGACTTCAAGCCACATAAAAGGTATGTTTACATAACTAGTATATTATATGGTTTATGTCAAATGCATGCTAGTTATAGGTTTAATGCCTTGGAAACCATTTGCATGTATAATAGAGAAAACATAGATCCAAGGTATTTAGGGTTGTATGTGCACCATAGGATGTTGTAGTATACTAAAACCCAATATTGGAAAATGGATTTGATTCTTTCATTTGTGGTAGTGTCTAAATTTACCAAATCCGGAAAGTTCCTCATCACCCAAGTTTCAATTGGACCGAAACTTGGAATCATGCAAGTTGAATAGTATGATGAATGAGAACTTTCAAGCATTGGAAAATCAAGACTAATTACTTGTTCACATGGATGTGTGAGTCAAGTGAAGGACTAAAGGGATCGAGTACACATTCTTGTGCACTGGTTATGTCCACCACAAAGCTCGTTAAGACTATTTGATTTACTAAAGTTTAGTAAATATGGTTATACTTACAAGTTTAAGTATAATTCTGAAACATTGGAAAAGTCTCAATGTATGGCAGAACGAATGGGAAGAATCAAATTAGGCAGAAAGATAAAAGTTTCTCAAATCTGAAAAGATGGGAGAGTACTTTAGTATCATGTTTGTGATCATCTTAATGATTTAGAAATCATATCACAATTAGTCCTCTAAAGGTCATCTTAGTGCATTCTTATGACTAAGAAGAGGAGTCATGAATTGTTGAAATGGTTAGATCAGGAAGATGAGTCATACTTCGTTCCAAAACAATTCTTAGAGTCATACTCCAAGATTGTAACTTGAGTGACATATCTTAAAGAAAGGTTTAAAACACTTGTCAAATGTAAGAGTAAAAGTGTCCTACTCTTGTACATTTGAAATTGGTAAGTTGTGATGTTTTGGATAAAACAAAGACCAACTAAGGCCAATTGTGTGAAGTGTTTGTCTTGATAAAGAATCCGCACTATCTCTTGAATATTTGGCAAGATAGTCTTATATGTCAAGAGGATAGTGGGAGTCTTAAAGATCCTAAAAAGAATTTCAAGAACTAATCAAGAATAAAACCTGAGGTTCTTCACTAGCACACGACTTGAGGTTTATAACCTATCGTGTTGACATATTCTGTGCCCATTCCAGTTAAAGTTGGCTTTGCATAGGAGTTCTGAAAGTTCTCAATTGGTTGTATAACAACTTGGAAGCAATGGCAGGCCCTGTACTGCCAGGTGGCAAGAAGTTAAGATTGCATAAGTTCAGTCCATATGAGTTTGGATTTGTCATTATCCTTGTCTTGTGACTATGGTTTTGACGATTCACATGGATAAGAACACATACACCATAAAATCTAAGGGTCATAAGGTTTCTCTCCGATTCATGAAAATGATGGTGAGGAAACACTTCCACCAAGTAGATTTGAAGCAGATGGCAAAAGGTCTAAACAATTGAGACTATGATTACGTCATCCCTTTTCATAGTTCTGAAATTGTTTAGACACACATGCATGCTATCTAAGGAAAGGTGTATGATTTTAATAAAGTTTTATCAAAGCATCTTGTATCAGAAATCTGAACTTTGGTAAGAAAGTCAATAAAGTATTGATTTCTAGAAGTCCAGCTGATTTCTGAGTACATGTCAAAGCTAGTGGGAGCATAAGTGTTATGCTAATAATCATCATGTTAGTGGGAGCATGATAATTATTGTTAGTGTTGCAAGTTAGCAATGTTAATTATAGAAAACAAAAGTTTCAATTCGTGAGGCTGCAGGGATTGAAAAAGTTGTTTTGCTATAATTAAGGGAGAGGATATACTTCATTTCAGTTCTAAAGGCTTAGATTGAGACCTTAATCATCTTTAGTCAAGAATATATATATGAATTTCATGTTGGATTGGTTCAACTTAAGGAAATTCTATATATTGCGTTCTCAAAATTCGATTATGATTACGGCATCCCTCTTCATAGTCAAATTTTGAAAACATGGCAAATAAAAATATTGTAGCAAAAGACTGGTCTAGAATCATGTCTTTATGTGAGACATCATGAATCGTGTACCATTTGCTTTGGGTACAGGATCGATTGCATGTGCTATAATATTTGTCATTTCTAAATTTTTCCAAATGCCCAGAGGCAATTAAGAAGGGAAAAGGTCTAGAATTGGATTTGACTAAAATGATTAAGCAATTGTCGAGGACAATCTGAGGTTTACCAAAGATTGGTTGCTCAGGGACAGTTGGAAGTATAGTGCTAATTTTGGGAGGACCATATTGACATATTCTGAAAAGAGGCATCTCTTATTCAGAAGTGATAGTCAAAATGAGAATATGGAGTTGTCTCCATAGGTGGAAGTTATCTGTGTAAGATTAGAAAACTTAATGCAAGAAGCATGTCCAAAGCAATGTACTTTGAATATGAGACTTAGTTTCCATGGAGTTGATCTCCATTGGAATACCTTATAATGACTGTTGAAAAGTCTTTGTGACTTTGTACATATTCATTACAAGAGGGTCAGTACATATAAGTTTAAAATCTAAACAGATTTCGATAAATGATAGGAATTTGAAATTCTCACATTTTTCGATAAGGATTTGGGAGTGTGAAATTAGAATCATTGAAATTATGTTCAATTGGTTTATTTCACAAAGTAAGGATCATAGACAAACATAGTGTGCATACTTGGTGTATGGCAAAGCTATTGTTTAAGAAAAACATAGTGTACATGCTTGGAGCATGGAACAACTAGTGTTTTTAATTCAAGTATAAAGTTGATAAAACCGAAACAATGAATAATGAGTAATCAGTATGGTGATAAATAAAAGTGTTTATTTATATTCATAGGGTTTGATACCATATTTGATTCATTTATTCTTGTGTTTCACTTTGCATGTTTTGACTTCCAGAATAACTAAGTCGCTCTTCCTGAATGATTAAGTTATTCAAACCATCCACAGTCGGTCATATGTTAGAAGTAGATATGAATCAAGACTGTCATGGGTTGGTTTGTAGAGGTCCAAGTTGGTGGACAAAGTGGTGCTACAACACTCATGAGTGCTCATAAGTTCTAAGTATTGGATTCAACCCACGCTCATTTGAATCACTTCATGGATTTTATCACGAGTGATCATGAGACGATAATATCTTATATTCTTCAAACCTAGAGATATGAGTTGTTACTATGAGTTGGTTATACATTGATTGCACGAAAACGCATTTGGTAACTCGATGTTATAAAACGTGCCTTTGTGTATGATTCAACAAGTAGTAGAACAAGCCATATGAGTCGAAGTTTATCCATTCCTTTTACCTTCGGGATAAAAGCGATATCTGTGGGCCCCTCGATGATTTAGCGATGACACATGTGAGTGCTTGGCCAAGCCAGGACTGATTTGATTTGTTCAATTAGTCAGTCATCATAAATCGAAAATCGGGAAACAACAAATGGACAGAGAGAATGATTATAATCCATGTCTCAGTCCATATGATATCTAGAATGGAGGAATATATGATCCCTTATCTAATGGACACGTCATTGATTTGTTCAGCGTTCGACAGCGGCTTTAAGAGCTACGATTTCTAGTCGGGTTATGAAGTCGTACTTGCAATAATAGTTTTAGACTTATCCAAGTGGGAGACTGTTGGATTAGATGTCTAAGCCCATAACTATTATTGGTATGTACTTGACCCGAGAGTAGCATGGTCCATTTGGGTTGCATATCATCAGGACAATTTGTTAGGATGGACTTTTGAGAGAAGGTTATTTATGGTTTATTAATATATTATAAGTTATAATATATTAATATGAAATCATATGTTTTAATTAGTATCGATCAAGAATTAATTTGGAATTAATTTAGTGATCAAAAGAGACTAATTAAATCTATGGGGACTAATTATGATAATTAGTTATATTTATATGTGTTGGGCTTATGATCCATGTTGGACCAAGTTTATGTATGGATACATAAAGAGTTGGGCCACATGAACCATGGATCATAAAACCCATGGGTATGGATTATGGGTTATACCCATGACCCTTGGAATCCTACATATAAATAGGTTACTCCATAGCCAAAATCACAACTTCTTTTCTTAGAGAAATATGGAGGTGTTTTGGTGCATGGAATTCTCTCTCAAGAGCCACCTTTGTCCTAGGTGTGTTGTGATTCCATTTGAGGCATTTCATACTATTGGTGCTAAGCTCTTAAGGGAAAATACATCAAGACTTCAAGCCACATAAAAGGTATGTTTACCTAACTAGTATATTATATGGTTTATGTCAAATGCATGCTAGTTATAGGTTTAATGCCTTGGAAACCATTTGCATGTATAATAGAGAAAACATAGATCCAAGGTATTTAGGGTTGTATGTGCACCATAGGATGTTGTAGTATACTAAAACCCAACAATGTCGCCATGAAGTAGTAATCGATATGGTCTGGCCCCAAGTATTGATCATGATGATGGAGATGGCTGGAGGCCGTGCGTGGGCCTTGTTAGTTATGTGATCGGATTCAGAGTATATGGGAGTTAGAGTATAGCTCTGTGGCACTTATAGGTGCGGTAAGGGTTGATGAGTAGACTTCCTGGAAAGGAAAGGTATATAGCTCCGGAAGGAGTGTGGGTCCTCTGAGAGGAAGGCATGCAGAGTAAAAGGATGATCGAAGATGCTTCGGTTATTGGTAGTAAGCACTGGGATTGTGCCAGATATATGGAAGCACATACGGGTTTGATGCCCGTTGAGATGCTCGTTGTGGCAATGTTGGATGATGCGCATGCATGTGTTCGGTCTCCTTGGAAGAGGAGAAGGTAAGGGATTCCCGATTGGAGATTGGGACAGAAGTAAGGTAGTGTCTTCAGGTGGCACTCAGTTGATGAGCGTTGTCATCAGAGAAAAGAAGTCGGTGACCGGCTTGAAGCGGTTGATCGGAACCCTGCAAGGGAAGAGATGGATTTAGAGATTCGATACCTGTGTTTGAGGGAAACTGAGCCGGTTTGAGATCAGTGGATCCATTGTAGGAGTATCATTTGGAAGTTTGTGTTGCCGCAGGCTTCGAGGACGAAGCCTAATTTAAGTGGGGGAGAATTGTAACGCCCCGTTCGAAAAGTACTTATTTATGAATTTCCGAGATCAAGAGTAAGGGTGTTTCGGTCTTTTGTGGGCAATGAGTTTCATTCGGGATGGTTTCGGACCGGGGTATGTTGATAGAAGCGTAGGGCTTCTCGCCACCTTCGCGTGGATATAAAGTTCGTCGGGAACGGGCTTAGAATAAAGGAGTTATGACACTTTGAAGATATTGACATTTATAGCCCTTAATGGGAAAAGTTGATGAGGAAGGCCATGCATGCCTTTGGGACACGCATGGGTACGCCCAGCGTAGGCTGGGTTACGCCCAGCGTAATAGGGTGAATGACCGCGGGTGCAAGGACGCGTACGCCCAGCATACTAGAGTTACGCCCAGCGTACGCTCAGAGTCTTAAAACCCTAATTTTAGGGCCAACCATTATATTAGGAACATTATGGTTCCAACCCTAGCCTCCATATATGCCCTCTTACTCACAGAAACCCTAAGTAGCCATTCTTCTTCCATTGTTGTGGATATTTGACCTTGTGGAGCTTAGTTTGGCAAAGGAAAGCTTAGAAGAAGAAAGAAGAGGTTGGCAAGAAGGAAACTTGGTGGCTGGAGCTTGTAGATCCAAGTTAGCATCACCCTTTGCAACCACTTGAAGGTATAAAGCTTCTTGCTTGACATCTATTTTGTGTAGATCTATGTATGGTGAAGTTTTGACACCATTCTTGTCCCAAAAACCCCCCATCTTGATGTATGATGTGTTTTGGTTAAGATGAGTTGTCCTTTCAGACCATTAGAGAGGTCTTGAGTAAGAAAAATGAGGTCCCAATGGCTTTGGTTGTCCCATATAAGAAGTAGGAAGGTCTTAATGGGTTAAAACCTTGAGTTAAGAGCTTTATGGACGTCCAAAAGGATAAAGATTGAGACTTTATGAGTCATATGCCCTTTTTGTCACTGGATCTAGCATATGGGCTTAAGTGCTTAAGCCATTAAGCACTTGGAAAGATTTTTTGGGTACAGACGAGCGTACGCCCCACGTACCAGAGGAGTACGCCCATCGTACGCCCTCTGTTGGGTTTTTGATTTTGGGCCTTAGGTGATTGGGCTGTTTATGGTCTAGTGGGAGCTTGGGCCGTGACTGAACATTATGGATGGAATGATTTAGACCCAATAATTATTATGGACCTTGGATTTAGGCCCATTTGGTGAGGAGGGCCCAATTTAGTAAATTGGGCCAATATTGGGCTTTGCATGAGAATTTGGTTTTGGGTCTTGGCCCAATAAGAGGATGATGGACTTAATGAGTGTTGTGGGCCCTTGGCCTAGAAAGTCATGATGGATTCTAATGTGATGATTTGCATGTGATAGTTGGGATTCGCGGCGGGTCAGCAGTCAGAGATTTACAGGATTTCGGCAGCCACAAGGTGAGTTATCCTCACTTTATCGACAGGGTCTACGGCACCAAGGCCGGCCCTTTATCGGATGGGAATCCGGGTAGTTGTTGTTATGTTATTGCTTTGCTATGTTTGCATCCTGGTAATTAGGATGGTATGCGTTAGAGACCTGGTTAAGGTCGGTACCCAGGATATAGGGTAATGTTATGCTAGTGACCGGTTTGGTCAGAATCATGGTTAGGATATGGATATGCTATGTGATCTGTTAGACTGCTTGTCTGGTTAGAGATTTGTTATGTGATTGATTGTTTTATGTGCACATGGTTGTTTGACGGGGGTTGGGTTGAGGCGGGTCCTGCTTAGTGTTGTAGGCCAACATGCCCAGGGCGGACCGGATATTCCGAAGGCCCAGCGAGCGCTCCGGATAGGCTGACGGCCCCAAGAGGGCGGACCAGACGTGCCGAGGCTCGGAGAGTGGACCAGGCCGACTGAAGGTATGGCGCGGGCGGACCAGTCATACTGCAGACTCAGCGAGTGGACCAGGTGGATTGAAGGCCCGGTGCGGGCGGACCAATCACACTGTAGACTCGACGTACATGGCTAGACTCGGAGGGTGGACCAGGTGGACTGAAGGCCCGGTGCGGGCGGACCAGTCACACAGTAGACCCAATGTGCGTGGCTGTTCTATTTGTGATATGATTTGAGTATGTTATGTGTGGTTGGTATTTTGGGGGTAACTCACTAAGCTTTCGGGCTTACAGTTGTAGTGTCATGTTTCAGGTACTTCAGGAGATCGTGGCAAGGCGAAGGTGTGATCGTACCGCTCCTCATGTTTTACGATTTTTATGATATGGTTCTGGGGGATACTCTGATAATAAACTATTTTGAAAACGAGATGTATGAAGTTAATGGTTTTTGAATGAATGAAAATGTTTTAATTTGACTCAATTTTTATGGGTGTTACATAATATGTAAACGCACCAGTAACTTGGTGTTATAAAACATATTGTTGTGTGTGATTTGATGAGTAAGTACAAGCAAGCATTTGAGTCGAAGTTTATCCGTTCCATTTACCCAATGTGAGATAAAAGCGATATCTGTGGGCCCTCGATGATTTAGTGATGACACCCTAAGCGCTTGGCCAAGCCTGGACTGATTTGATTTGTTCAATTAGTCAGTCGTCATGAATCGGAAATCGGGAAACAACTATTGGACAGAGATTGATTATAATTCATGTCTCATGTCCATACGATATCTTGTAGAACGGAGGAATATTTGATCCCTTATCTAAGGACACGTCACTGACTAGGTCAGAGTTCGACAGCGGCTTTTGGTAGCTAATATTTGCTAGTAAATTTTTCAAGTTATACTTGCAACTATAGTTATTAGACTTATCCAAGTGGGAGACTGTTGGATCAGGTGTCTAAGCCCATAACTATAATTGGTATGTACTTGAATTGATAGTAGCAATGTCCTTTTGGGTTGCCTTCAAACCTGGCAATTGAATAGGATAACTCTTGCAGAGAGAAGAATGATTTATTAATTTATTACTTGGTTAATAAATTAATTTGAAATCAAGATAAATGATTTATTAATGTATTATGGATATTATTGGATTAGATGTCTAAGCCCATAACTATTATTGGTATGTATTCGACCCGAGCGTAGCATGGTCCATTTGGGTTGCATAGCACCAAGACAATTTGTTAGGATGGACTCTTGAGAGAAGTTTATATATGATTTGTTAATATATTATAAGTTATAATATATTAATATGAAATCATATGTTTTAATTAGTATTGATCAAGAATTAATTTGGAATTAATTTAGTGATCAAAAGAGTCTAATTAAATCTATGGGGACTAATTATGGTAATTATTTATATTTATATGTGTTGGGCTTATGATCCATGTTGGACCAAGTTTATGTATGGATACATAAAGAGTTGGGCCACATGAACCATAGATCATAACACCCATGGGTATGGATTTGGGTTATACCCATGACCTCTAGAATTCCACATATAAATATGTTACTTCATAGCCAAAATGACCACCAATGTATTCTTGGAGGATATGGACGGTTTGGTGAGGCTAGGATTCTCTCTCAAGAGTCACCTTTGTCCTAGGTGAGTTGTGATTCCATTTGAGGTGCAACACTTGGGGCACTAAGTTCTTAAAGGCCAAAGTCTTTCTAGCAACACCAAATACGTCAAGACTTCAAGCCACATAGAAAGGTATGTTACTCTAACTAGTATCTTGTATTGTTTATGACAAATTGCATGCTAGTTATAGGTTTAATGCCTTGGAAACCATTTGCATGTATAATTAGTGAAAACATAGATCCAAGGTATTTAGGGTTTTATGTGCACCATAGGATGTTGTAGTATACAAAACCCATGAGATATAATATATTAATTAGAAACCATATTGTTTAATTAATATTTAATCAGAAATTAATTTGGAATTAATTTTGGGATTAAAGGAATTAATTAAAACTACAGGGACTAAAGGTGACAATGCTCAAAAGTTGAGCATTGAAGCATTCTAGAACCTCCCTTAGAGGTAGGGAAGAAAATCTAGAGTGTTCTAGGGTTTCCTTGGGCTCTAAGGGTGCCTTGGAAGTCTTAGGAGGAAGTTAAGGGATCAGGGTTATCTAAGATACACCTGCCTTATCCTAAACCTTCCTTATCACCTATATAAACCCCTATAGGGTTGGATTTCGTCCCATGCACTCTAAGAAAGGCTTAGAGCCGAATTTTCACTTCCCTTCTCTCTCTCCATAGTAATCCTTGGTTTCTAGGTTTGTTTGTGAGCCATTAGAGGCGCGACACTTGTGGCGCTCTCTACCAAAGTTCAAGATCTTCAAGGATTTGAATGTTATTACAATATAACAATAAAGGTATGTATCCTAACCCTAATTATATGTTAATTTCGAAATTTACATGTGCCTCCTAGGGTTTCTAGTTTTTGTGTTCAATGCTTGTATGTCTAATAATGAAAACATAGATCCTCAAATTAGGGTTGCATGCACACATAGGATTGTTTGCTATGTATAAAACCCAACAGAATGATCTAGCAAGCTAAGCTCACATTTGCAGTTTGGCACTCTTTGGACCATTATAAGAATTCAAGATATGGATTTTTATCTATATATGTAGCTAGATCTTGAGTTTGGTCCCTTTTCCTCCTTATTCTTGGGTGTTGCAATGGATGGGTGATATGTGTATATTTATACATATAATTATACATCATAATTTAATATTTTAATTACTTTTATGCCCTTATTAGAACAAAATATACTTAATTTGCTATGAATTATGTTGTAGGGACAAAAGTCATGCATGGAGCAAAAAGGAAGCTGGAAGTTGGTAGTCGGATGCTGGAAGTTGGAAGTTTGGATCAAAGCTCTTAAATGATGAAAAATATACCCAACATGGCGTGGTGGCCCTAACACGGCGCGGTGACTTGAAGATTCCCGATCAATTTCGAAGACTTGTAGAACACGGGATAAACACAAAGACCACGGCGTGGTGAACTTACCACACCATGGTGATCTGATTTCGGGAAAACTATATAAAGACCTCATTCTCCTCCGAATTAGGACTTTTGGCTCTGAAGAATTTGACACTTTTGGAGGCAAAACACTGGTTTTAAGGCTTGGAAGCAAGGAATTCAATCATACCATTGGAAGTAGGAGAATTAAGGCAACCAATCTCTACACTTTGATTTTTAATTAGTTTTTACCATGCCAAACTCTTTGAATTTCGATTTTGCGTTCTTGTTTGTTGAAATCATGAGCTAAATTCTCATGACTTTCATTTAATGTAGGATGGATTGATTATTTGTGGTTGAATTTATGGATTGGATTTAATTTGTTTTGGTTATTTGTTGATTTAGCTTATTAAAGAACCTCAAGTACTTTTGAGAACTATTTTCTCTACTTATTGTTGAATTTGATTAAGTTAGCATGACTATCTTCCTTAATTGAATTTGAATCTTATGATCTTGTGAATTGCAAAATTGTAGGACTGGAGTTGTGAACAAAACCTAGGGTTAAGTAGAAAAGTAGGTAAAAAGGTATAGGAGTTAGTATATGGCGACAAATCATATATAGAATTGAATCAATAAACTAAATTGATCAATCAATTATAAGTCTAGTCAATTCGAACCAAACACTAGTAAACTTGTAAGTTTGTCCGGTTGATCACCGAATAAATAAGCTAGTTTGCTAAAGGATTAAATTAGTGAATATTAATTTGGTCATCTTAGGAATCGGTAACAAAAGAAATTAAATCCATTGCATTTCCATAAATCAACCATAATAACAAGTAAATCTGAAGCTAAACGAAAGCCTCTTACTCACCTTAGTTAATTCAATTTTTGTTCTCTTTCCTTAGTTTAGTGTCAACTTAATTAATTGATAATAGTTAGTTTGGTAATTTAAGTTACTAGTCTTGCAAAACTAGAAAAACAAAACATTTTCTAATTTCATTCGTAATTAGTTAATAGTAGAATAAAGTCAATTAAAACACCATTCCTTGAGTTCGACACTTGTTCTTACCATAGCTATACTATTACATAATTAGGTACACTGCCTAGTGTGTTTAATAGTCTAGTGAAAGAAACATTAGTTTTATAAATTTAAAACTTGGACAAATATATATACACATTAAATATGCATCAAGTTTTTGGCGTCGTTGCCGGGGAACGGTGCAATCTTAGTTACTTTTATTCTGCTATTTTATTAGGATTAGTTATTGTTTAGTAAGTTTTATTTTTATACTAGGTTTTATTGCTTTTGACTCACCACGACGTGGGAAATTTTACCACATCGTGTCATCGTAACAGTAGGACTTTATTTTTTGTTTTTGTTCTTTTTACGTGTTTCCTTTATTTACTTACAGATTGTTTATGACCCGTGGATCAAAGTCATTTTTGATTCCACCACTTGAAGACCCGGAATCCGCTTTCGCAAAAACAAAGACAAAATCGTAGGAGAACCCGCTACACCAAAGAAGTCACCTTTTAAGAATCTCAAGTCGGTTTTTGGCAAGAAGAAGGGAAAAGTGGGAGAATCCAGCAAAACACTGAAGGACGAAGACACAAAGAGCAATCCAATGAAGGAAGACACCGAGTACGAAACAGAAAAGGAAGGAAGTGAAACCGAATCTGAAACAGAAAGCGAGCTAAACAAAGAACCCGACAACACCATGGTGAACATTTTCGACCTCTCGATGGAGGCGTACAAAAAGAGAATTCGAGACGACACCGGTATGGGGCTTGTGCAACCCACCATACCCGCCACTGCCACATTTGAACTTAAGGGGCATATCCTTACTGCATTAAAAGAGATTCCTTTCACCGGAAAGGATCATGAAGACGCTTATAAGCATCTAGATGAAGTCAACGACATCGCCGAGTACTTTAACATTCCAAATGTACCAAGAGAAATGGTGTTGTTGAGGATGCTCCCTGTCACTTTTAAGGGAGCCGCGAAGGATTGGCTGAAAGCACTACCACCGGGCGCGATTACTACATGGGCAAAAATGCGTGAATTGTGTTCGGAACAGTTTTGCCCACCATCCAAGGTGTCTAAGCTCAAAAAGGTCATCGCCAATTTTGAACAACAAATGGGGGAGTCGCTGTACGAAGCATGGGAGCGCTACAAGGGCCTAATTAGGAATTGCCCACAAAAATGACCTCAATGTGCAACAAGAAGTGTCGATCTTTTATGATGGGGTAAATGTCACCACTAGAAAACTCCTTAACTCTCAAGGCCCCTTAAAAAAGAAAAATCTGGCAGAAGTTAGGGAACTCATTAAAGAATTCTCTAAGCACTGTAGAGATTACCATAATCCACGGAATGACGTAACGAGGGGTTCAGCTAATTCTGCTTCAGAAGATATGTCGGCAGTATTGGCAATGCTACAAAACATGGATAGAAGAATGACTAAAATGTTGGGTTTTGAGCATTCTAACACTCCTATGGTGTACATGCAACCCTATAAACCTTGGATCTATGTTTTCTCTATTATACATGCAAATATTAACTATTCCAAGGTTTCATCCTAACTAGCATATTATGAAGCACCTATACTACAAAGTTCTAGTTAGATGACATACCTTTTCATGTAGCTTGATGTCTTCAAGCTTTAAGAGCTTAGCCCCAATAGTGTGGAAGCCTCAAATGGAATCACAAATCACCAAAACACCTTGGAAGAACTTGAGAGAATATGTATGCACACTAAAATCGGCCCACTCTTATTTTCACACACTTGTGCCAATTTTGTGAGCCAAGGACCCCTCTATATTATGGAGGATTAGGGTTACATCCATGTGAACCCTAATACCCATGACCTTTCATTTACATAGGATCCATGGGTTAAAAGCTCCATGGACCATCCATGAAAGCTTAGCCCAACCTAAATGAACTTGGCCCATTCCATATATATAAGAGTCCATATTTAATTAGTTCTTTTTGATCACTTAATTAATTCTAAATTAATTATTGATCAATACTAATTAAATAATATCATTCCATATTAATATATTAGAACTTATAATATATTAATATAAATCATAAATATACTATTCTCAAAAGACTATCCATATAAATTGTGTCGGTGAAGTGCAACCCAAATGGACCATGCCGGGTAGGGTCAAGTACATACCAAATATAGTTATGGACTTAGACATTAATCCAACAGTCTCCCACTTGGATAAGTCTAAAACTATTATTGAGTATGACTTCAAAACCTAACTGGCAATCGTAGCTCTTAAAGTCGCTGTCGAACTCTGAGCTTGTCAATGACTTGTCCATTAGATAAGGGATCATATATTCCTCCATTCTAGATATCATATGGACTGAGACATGGATTATAATCATTCTCTCTGTCCATTTGTTGTTTCCCGATTTTCGATTTATGATGACTGACTGATTGAACAAATCAAATCAGTCCTGGCTTGGCCAAGCACTCACATGTGTCATCGCTAAATCATCGAGGGGCCCACAGATATCGCTTTTATCCCGAAGGTAAAAGGAATGGATAAACTTTGACTCATATGGCTTGTTCTACTACTTGTTGAATCATACACAAAGGCACGTTTTATAACATCGAGTTACCAAATGCGTTTTCGTGCAATCAATGTATAACCAACTCATAGTAACAACTCATATCTCTAGGTTTGAAGAATATAAGATATTATCGTCTCATGATCACTCGTGATAAAATCCATGAAGTGATTCAAATGAGCGTGGGTTGAATCCAATACTCAGAACTTATGAGCACTCATGAGTGTTGTAGCACCACTTTGTCCACCAACTTGGACCTCTACAAACCAACCCATGACAGTCTTGATTCATATCTACTTCCAACATATGACCGACTGTGGATGGTTTGAATAACTTAATCATTCAGGAAGAGCGACTTAGTTATTCTGGAAGTCAAAACATGCAAAGTGAAACACAAGAATAAATGAATCAAATATGGTATCAAACCCTATGAATATAAATAAACACTTTTATTTATCACCATACTGATTACTCATTATTCATTGTTTCGGTTTTATCAACTTTATACTTGAATTAAAAACACTAGTTGTCCCATGCTCCAAGCATGTACACTATGTTTTTCTTAAACAATAGCTTTGCCATACACCAAGTATGCACTCTATGTTTGTCTATGATCCTTACTTTGTGAAATAAACCAATTGAACATAATTTCAATGATTCTAATTTCACACTCCCAAATCCTTATCGAAAAATGTGAGAATTTCAAATTCCTATCATTTATCGAAATCTGTTTAGATTTTAAACTTATATGCACTGACCCTCCTGTAATGAATATGTACAAAGTCACAAAGACTTGTCAACAGTCATTATAAGGTATTCCAATGGAGATCAACTCCATTGAAACTAAGTCTCATATTCAAAGTACATTGCTTTGGACATGCTTCTTGCATTAAGTTTTCTAATCTTACACAGATAACTTCCACCTATGGAGACAACTCCATATTCTCATTTTGACTATCACTTCTGAATAAGAGATGCCTCTTTTCAGAATATGTCAATATGGTCCTTCCAAAATTAGCACTATACTTCCAACTGTCCCTGAGCAACCAATCTTCGGTAAACCTCATATTGTCCTTGACAATTGCTTAATCATTTTAGTCATACCCAATTCTAGACCTTTTCCCTTCTTAATGCCTCTGGGCATTTGGAAAAATTTAGAAATGACAAATATTATAACACATGCAATCGATCCTGTACCCAAAGCAAATGGTACACGATTCATGATGTCTCACATAAAGACATGATTCTAGACCAGTCTTTTGCTACATTATTTTTATTTGCCATGTTTTCAAAATTTGACTATGAAGAGGGATGTCGTAATCATAATCGAATTTTGAGAACGCAATATATAGAATTTCCTTAAGTTGAACCAATCCAACATGAAATTCATATATATATTCTTGACTAAAGATGATTAAGGTCTCAATCTAAGCCTTTAGAACTGAAATGAAGTATATCCTCTCCCTTAATTATAGCAAAACAACTTTTTCAATCCCTGCAGCCTCACGAATTGAAACTTTTGTTTTCTATAATTAACATTGCTAACTTGCAACACTAACAATAATTAACACTAACACTAACAATAACACTTATGCTCCCACTAGCTTTGACATGTACTCAGAAATCAGCTGGACTTCTAGAAATCAATACTTTATTGACTTTCTTACCAAAGTTCAGATTTCTGATACGAGATGCTTTGATAAAACTTTATCAAAATCATACACCTTTCCTTAGATAGCATGCATGTGTGTCTAAACAATTTCAGAACTATGAAAAGGGATGCCGTAATCATAGTCTCAATTGTTTAGACCTTTTGCCATCTGCTTCAAATCTACTTGGTGGAAGTGTTTCCTCACCATCATTTTCATGAATCGGAGAGAAACCTTATGACCCTTAGATTTTATGGTGTATGTGTTCTTATCCATGTGAATCGTCAAAACCATAGTCACAAGACAAGGATAATGACAAATCCAAACTCATATGGACTGAACTTATGCAATCTTAACTTCTTGCCACCTGGCAGTACAGGGCCTGCCATTGCTTCCAAGTTGTTATGCAACCAATTGAGAACTTTCAGAACTCCTATGCAAAGCCAACTTTAACTGGAATGGGCACAGAATATGTCAACACGATAGGTTATAAACCTCAAGTCGTGTGCTAGTGAAGAACCTCAGGTTTTATTCTTGATTAGTTCTTGAAATTCTTTTTAGGATCTTTAAGACTCCCACTATCCTCTTGACATATAAGACTATCTTGCCAAATATTCAAGATATAGTGCGGATTCTTTATCAAGACAAACACTTCACACAATTGGCCTTAGTTGGTCTTTGTTTTATCCAAAACATCACAACTTACCAATTTCAAATGTACAAGAGTATGACACTTTTACTCTTACATTTGACAAGTGTTTTAAACCTTTCTTTAAGATATGTCACTCAAGTTACAATCTTGGAGTATGACTCTAAGAATTGTTTTGGAACGAAGTATGACTCATCTTCCTGATCTAACCATTTCAACAATTCATGACTCCTCTACTTAGTCATAAGAATGCACTAAGATGACCTTTAGAGGACTAATTGTGATATGATTTCTAAATCATTAAGATGATCACAAACATGATACTAAAGTACTCTCCCATCTTTTCAGATTTGAGAAACTTTTATATTTCTGCCTAATTTGATTCTTCCCATTCGTTCTGCCATACATTGAGACTTTTCCAATGTTTCAGAATTATACTTAAACTTGTAAGTATAACCATATTTACTAAACTTTAGTAAATCAAATAGTCTTAACGAGCTTTGTGGTGGACATGACCAGTGCACAAGAATGTGTACTCGATCCCTTTAGTCCTTCACTTGACTCACGCATCCATGTGAACAAGTAATTAGTCTTGTTTTTCCAATGCTTGGAAGTTCTCATTCATCATACTATTCAACTTGCATGATTCCAAGTTTCGGTCCAATTGAAACTTGGGTGATGAGGAACTTTCCTGATTTGGTAAATTTAGACACTACCACAAATGAAAGAATCAAATCCATTTTCCAATATTGCTGTCACTGGAATCATATAAGCAACAATTTTCCACAAATGCCATTGTAAGGATACTTCAAATAAATAAAATTAAACAATTTTCTTTTATTTTAAAACTTTGCAGAAAAACTTATCCTTACAATCCACATGGAAAATTGTTGTTATCTATTCCTTAGCAATATATCATAACTTCTTAAGCAACTGCTCAAAATTCTGATGCGACCGAAATCCACCGTCGCGATCAGAATCAGCATATACTTCCTTTAAGATTTCTCTCTATTCATTGATTCTTAAAACATCAACATGTGACCCAGTCACATCATGTAATGAGGATCTCAGAATAGAACTTAACAGAGTTAGATAATGGGCTCTACCTGATGTAGAGTCAAACTTATTGACTTTAACATCCTTAGGTAAATTTGGCAGCTTTGCAATCAACGCCCCTTCCTTTGGCAAAATAAACATATGGACCCTTTGGTAATGGGACTATCTCAGACTTAGCCTTTCTCTTTACCATTTGGTCAACCGGGTTGACTATGGCCAATCCATTTCCATTGGGAAGAGAATGCTTTTTCTGGATTTCCAGTGTCACCATTGTCACTGTCCATAAAGTTTTTGGGAAGTTGATCTTCTAATTAAATTTGCTTTACTATCGTTCCAAATCATGGCTGATTCAACAGCACCAAGCAAATAGATATGATCATTAAGGTTCATGTCATAGTCTGTTTCATAGTAGTCCCAAAGGAACTCACTATGTGACTTAGAAAGTGATTGAACATCCAATTTTCTCAAGACTTTGACACCCAACTCTCCCGGCTTGTCAATATGTGACTTCATCTCTAAGATGTGATCACACATAGATCTTGCTTGCCATTAGGGCTTGAGTGACATTGAACTTGTGGGATAGGGAGAATAATTGGAGGAGGTGGAGGAAGAGAAGTATGACTTCCATGAGCCAAACTCGGGAAGTCATATTCATTAGGAAAGCTTGGTTTGGGAAGATCATTGTTGTCTAAACCAGACATCAACAATGGGAGACATTCACGTAAAGTTGATTTAAGTCCTTAATATAACACCCAATATGATATATTAAGGCTAGGACCCAACAAACTATTTTATAACTTGGAAGAGGGATGCCGTAATCCAAGCTATAAAATATTTGAAGGTAGGTGAATGACGATTCACCAATTTCCACCAAGATAAACGAAATGTATTATTAGGTTTTAATTGGTTTTGAAACTCCTAGATTCTTTTGAGATTCATTGAACTTTTCAATGACATGTTTCAATCTCGAGTGTGCCCTTCAGGTTTTGTGACTGGGATGCCGAGGATCACAAAACAAGGTGTGAAGTAACCATACAAATATACTTGGTACCCTTAATATTTACCCCTCAATCGATGTGCCGGTTAACCACACACGCTCCAACGATACTATGATAAACATTAAGTTACCATTTTCCTACCTTGTTAAGTCCAGGTTAGTGTGCCGGTTAACCACACACGCTCCACTAACAGCTTAAACAAAGTGCAAAGTGTAATTTCATGGATTAGCACCTTATTCACATTTTCCTAAGTAACTAAGATTGGGAATTTATAAGTGTTTAGTTACTTAGTATTTATCATTATACTTATAATGAAGGGAGAATTATAGTCCTTGTCCTACCCGTTCGGCTAACGACCCTCCACCGGTCAAGGAAGCGGTGGGTGAGAGTAGACACCCATTAAACTGCCATTTTATAGGCAGTAACCTTATACCCCCCTTATAGACCGGCTTCGTGAACGAGGCCTACTATTGGTAAGACGACTTGCTCTTATACATATAATATATTAAACTTTTAATATTATAATAGTATAAGGGTGTATTTTAGACATTTAAAATACTTGGTGGTTTAATCTATTAATTAAACTAAACTTTTAATTTAATTAAGCTCAAACCATATCTTTATTTATGGATTTAATAATACTCTTTTAATTAAACGCTTTAATTAACTATTAATAAAGTCCATAAAAGTTAATTTGAATTATTCAATAAAACATCATAATTCCAATTATTAAATTCAAAATTAAAACTATTTAATTAATTGTTTAAGTTATGAACCCAAGAGTTTTAGAATTCAATTCTTTTTTTTCATAAAAACCTTTTTCCAAATTCCAAAACTTGAGGGCAAGTTTTGTAACTCTTGAAAACCTTTGGATTCCATAACTTATGGAGTTAAATACTTGTTTTATGATGAAACTTTTCATGTTCCACAACTTAAGAACAACTTATGAAATTCTTTAAAACATTAACTCCAAATTTTGTAACTCCATAAAAACTTTAAATCAATTTTTCTTTAAAAAAAACTTTCATACCCATAACTTATGGAGGTTTCAAAACACTTAAGATCACAACTTTAAAAAAACTTTTGAGCTCCAAAATTTTATGACAAAATTTGTAACTCCTTAAAACATTTAGATCAAACTTTTAAAACTAATAAAATAATCATATCATTTTATCTTTTACTAAATTTGACCTAATTCAACTCATATAGCAAATGATTCAAATTTTACAAATAATTAGTTTTTTCACAAAACAAGTAATTATCTTAAAATTTGACAAACGTCATGTTTTTTTTTCCTTTTTTTTCAACTTGAAAATAAAACATTTGCATCAATATAACAGAAAACAACCCATGGCTCTGATACCACTGTTGGGTTTTGAGCATTCTAACACTCCTATGGTGTACATGCAACCCTATAAACCTTGGATCTATGTTTTCTCTATTATACATGCAAATATTAACTATTCCAAGGTTTCATCCTAACTAGCATATTATGAAGCACCTATACTACAAAGTTCTAGTTAAATGACATACCTTTTGATGTAGCTTGATGTCTTCAAGCTTTAAGAGCTTAGCCCCAATAGTGTGGAAGCCTCAAATGGAATCACAAATCACCAAAACACCTTGGAAGAACTTGAGAGAATATGTATGCACACTAAAATCGGCTCACTCTTATTTTCACACACTTATGCCCATTTTGTGAGCCAAGGACCCCTCTATATTATGGAGGATTAGGGTTACATCCATGTAAACCCTAATACCCATGACCTTTCATTTACATAGGATCCATGGGTTAAAAGCTCCATGGACCATCCATGAAAGCTTAGCCCAACCTAAATGAACTTGGCCCATTCCATATATATAAGAGTCCATATTTAATTAGTTCTTTTTGATCACTTAATTAATTCTAAATTAATTCTTGATCAATACTAATTAAATAATATGATTCCATATTAATATATTAGAACTTATAATATATTAATATAAATCATAAATATACTATTCTCAAAAGACTATCCATATAAATTGTGCCGGTGAAGTGCAACCCAAATGGACCATGCCGGGTAGGGTCAAGTACATACCAAATATAGTTATGGACTTAGACATTAATCCAACATAAAATGGATCAAACAATCCATGTTATTCGGGTTGGGTGTGAAAACTGCAATGGACCGCATTTGACTAAGCATTGTGACCTTGATGAGAATGGGAACCGAAATGTTCAAGCTTGCTACTCGAATGGAGATTGTTTTGATGAAGACTGGCGAAAACCCAAGAAAAAATGGTTACCCTATGATGATATAAAAAGGCCAAGGAAGAAAAGTATGAACAAAAAGGGAGAGGCTTTTACCAAAGAGAGGAACCACCGGTTGAAAAGAAATCTGATTTTGAGACTATGCTCACCCGATTTGCAGCCGCATCTGAAAAAAGGCACGAGGGAACTGAAGCAGCAATTAAAGAACAACAATTAATGATGAAAGAGCAACAAACAATGATGAAGGAACAACAAGAGATGATGAAAAACCAGCAAGCACTATTTAGAAATCAACAAGCTTCTATCCTCAACATAGAACAACAACTCGGGCAACTAGCTAAGCAATTCAATGAAAGACCCATGGGAGGACTTTCAGAGAACACCGAACAAAACCCGAGAGGAGCTCACATCCAAGCCATTACCACAAGTAGGAAAATTATTACTCATTTAACGCCCATAGACAAAAACAACCTGGATGTGGAGAAGAAAGATCAAGAAGAAAGTCAAAAACAAGGATCTGAACAATCACCACGACGTGCTACAAATGTCACGGCGTGGCCAGAAGTAGAAGAGAAAAATGATGAACCCGTAATGCCTTACTGGCCACCATTTCCATTCCCAAGTAGAGCAATTCAAGAGAAGCATGCTGAAGAATATCGGAGGTTCTTAGACCACATAAATTCTCTTGAAATAAATATCCCCTTCCTTGAGGCCCTAATCGAAATGCCTAAATATGCCAAGTTCCTCAAGGACCTTTTAACAAACCGAAAGAAAATGGAGGGACTATCAAAGGTAGTATTAAATGAAACTTGTTCCGCTGCAATGCTAAACATGTTACCGAAAAAGATGGGTGATCCGGGAAGCATAACCTTACCATGCCAATTCGGGAATCTAGCAACTAGACATGCTCTAGCCGATTCGGGAGCCAGTGTTAATTTAATGCCCTATTCATTTTTCAAGAAGCTTGACCTCCCTGAACCAAGACTGGCCCGCATGGTCATATACTTAGCTAACAAGACCATGACCTTCCCAAGAGGTATATCTGAAGATTTGCTCTTCAAAGTGGACAAATTTGTTTATCCCGCGGACTTCATCGTATTAGATATGAAGGAAGACAAACAAGTCCCAATCATCCTTGGAAGACCCTTCTTGAGCACCGCCCGAGCCATAGTTGATATTAGAGAGTCCAAACTCACTCTCCGAGTAGGAGAAGAAGGGGTCACTTTTGGGGTTAATCGGGCAATTCAACATTCAAGAGCAAGTGATGATACGGCCTTTTCTGTCGATGTGCTTGATAAACTATTTGAAAAGGAGCTAGTAGGATGGAAGGAAAAGGAAACCGAGGGATTTATGGTGCTTGAAGAATGTGATTTTGATGCCGAACTAGATCTGAAAGAATTAAAGAAGCTATTGGAAGAAAGTGAATATAATGAAGTAACAAAAGAGGCAGAAGAGGCAACACGGCGTGGTGAAACCAACACACCGTGGTCAAATGTTTTTTCACGATCTGACAATAAAAGTTGCGACACCACGACGTGGTGACTGACGAAAAGCCAAAAATAGACCTTAAAGCCTTACTCGAGCACCTGGAGTATGCATTCTTGGAAGACGGGCAACAAAAACCAGTAATTATAGCATCCGATCTAGCTAAACATGAAAAAGAAAGCCTCGTGGAAGTATTAAAGAAAAGACAAGGTGCCATAGCATGGAAGATAACCAACATTAAGGAAATTAGTCCAACCTATTGTTCTCATAAGATCAACCTAGAAGAAGGAGCTAAACCCATAGTTCAACGCCAAAGAAGACTTAACCCAAATATGCAAGAAGTGGTTAAGAAGGAAGTGGTTAAACTTTTAGATGTCGGTATCATTTACTCAATCTCTGATAGCCCATGGGTAAGTCCGGTGCAGGTGGTACCAAAGAAAGGTGGAATGACGGTGGTTACCAATGAAGATAACGAATTAATCCCAACAAGAACAATAACCGGGTGGCGCGTTTGCATCAACTATCGAAAGCTAAATGATGCTACATGCAAGGATCACTTTTCGCTACCATTTATTGACCAAATGCTCGAAAGACTTTCCGGTCATCTTTACTATTGTTTTCTTGATGGTTTCTCGAGGTACTTCCAAATTCCAATTGAATCACAAGACCAAGAAAAGACCACTTTTACATGCCCAAGTGGGACGTTTGCATACAGACGCATGCTTTTTGGGTTATGTAATGCACCGGCTACATTCCAAAGGTGCATGATGGCTATCTTCCACAACATGATCGAGAAATTTATGGAGGTTTTCATGGATGAATTCTCGGTTTTGGGTCCTCTTTTGAAGATTGTTTATCCAACTTAGACCTAATGTTAGCAAGATGTGAGAAGACAAACCTAGTCCTAAATTGGGAAAAGTGTCATTTCATGGTAAAGGAAGGGATTGTGTTAGGACACAAGGTCTCAAAGTTGGGGATAGAGGTAGATAGAGCAAAATGTTGACACGATAGCTAAACTACCACCCCCAACAAATGTAAAAGGGGTAAGGATCTTTCTTGGCCATGCGGGATTTTATCGTCGTTTCATCAAAGACTTTTCGAAGATCACGAGGCCTTTGACTCAACTTCGTTTGAAGGATGCCCCATTTGACTTTTCTAAGGAATGTAATGAAGCATTTCAAATGTTAAAGGAAAAGTTGACCACTACTCTTATTATGATAGCACCAAATTGGAGCCTTCCTTTCGAGCTTATGTGTGATGCTAGTGATTATGCGGTGGGAGCTGTTTTGGGCCAAAGAATTGACAAACATTTTCATCCTATTTATTATGCTAGCAAAGCCTTGAACCCAACTCAAGAGAATTATACTACTACCGAGAAGGAGCTGCTCGCGGTGGTTTATGCTTTTGATAAATTCCGCCCATATCTAGTCTTGTCTAAGACAATTGTATTCACCGACCATTCAGCCCTTAAGTATCTCTTTGCTAAACAAGATGCTAAACCAAGACTAATACGTTGGGTATTGCTTTTACAAGAATTTGACATTGAGATTAGAGACAAAAAGGGAATGGAAAACATAGCGGCTAATCACTTATCGCGACTAGAGAACCCGCACTTGGAAGAATTAGAAGAAAACAAGATTGGAGATGATTTTCCCGAAGAGTATCTTATAGTTATAGCAGGAGAAATACCTTGGTATGCAGATTTAGCCAACTACTTAGCCAGTGACTATATTCCAAAAGATTTGACAAGACAACAAAAGAAGAAATTCTTTTCTGAAATTAAGTATTACTTTTGGGATGAGCCATACCTCTTTCGAAGTTGCACAGACGGTA
This sequence comes from Lactuca virosa, assembly GCF_052849685.1. NCBI lineage: Eukaryota > Viridiplantae > Streptophyta > Magnoliopsida > Asterales > Asteraceae > Lactuca > Lactuca virosa. The sequence goes on from NC_136433.1 coordinate 391,671,947, forward strand.
TGATAAGAAGATGTGTATTCGGGAAAGAGAGTCCAGAAATCTTGAAACATTGTCATAGCGGGCCCACCGAAGGACATCATGGAGCACAATATACGGCTAATAAGATTTTTGATATGGTTTTTTATTGGCCAACAATCTTTAAAGATGCCGATCAATACGTCTAGGAGTGCAATTCATGCCAAAGGTCGGGAAATATTTCATCCCGAAACGAGATGCCCCAAAATAGCATTCAAGTTTGTGAGATATTTGATATATGGGGGATTGACTTTATGGGACCATTCCCAATGTCAAAAGGGAATAAATACATCTTGGTGGCAGTCGACTATGTGTCTAAATGGGCGGAAGCACAAGCACTACCTACTAACGATGCTCGAGTGGTGGTGCGTTTTCTTAAAAAGTTATTCTCGAGGTTTGGAGTTCCTAAAGCTCTTATTAATGATCGGGGCATTCATTTTGCAAATGAGCAATTGGCTAAGGTGTTTCAAAAATATGGTGTACACCATAGATTTTCAACATCATATCATCCACAAACAAGTGGGCAAACCGAAGTTACAAACCGGGCATTAAAATGAATATTGGAGCGGTCGGTTGGAAGTAATAAAAAAGAGTGGTCGGATAAGCTTGATGATGCACTTTGGTCACTGTGAATGGCTTTTAAAACACCTATTGGTACCACACCATATAGGTTGGTTTATGGAAAGAATTGCCACTTACCGGTTGAAATCGAGCATAAAGCATTTTGGGATTTGAAAATTTGTAATTTTGAACTAACCAAACTTCGTGCCAACCGATTGATACAAATGAATGCCCTTGAAGAACTTATAAATGAAGCATACACTAGTTCATTAATATATAAGGACAAGACAAATAAATGGCATGACATGAGACTAAAAGGTCATAAAGATTTTCATGAAGGACAAAAGGTGCTACTCTTCAATTCAAGGTTAAAGCTTTTCCCGGGCAAATTACACACTAGGTGGGATGGCCCGTTTGTTGTTAAACAAGTTTTCCCACATGGAGCTATTGAACCTATATCAAAAGACGGAATCCCTTTCAAGGTTAACGGACATAGAGTGAAACATTATGAAGAAGGAATGTCAATTGAAGAAAAAGAAGGGGAAATCGTCAAATTCACACGAGCTGAAACAACTTGAAGCGGGAAGGAGTCCGGCTTAAGACTCCCCAAAAAGAAGCATATTGCCTATGAGTGCGCGAGCGCCTTCATGTGCTGTTGTGTCCCCTGAATGGCTTTCTTCGAGAAAAGTTTGCCCCTCTGTCTTAGAAATGCACCTAAGCCATGGGCATAAATATCCTCTTCGGTACAACTGATTGTCCCTTATTGCAAAATGCGGTGCTCTAACTTTAACTTTCCTCGCGCTCCTGTGGATCGTCCGGAACAACGCCATGGCGTAAGTAATCAACAAATGGTTTTGTCCATTCTGGGGGGTGCTGGAACCTGAAAGTGAACCTATAGCAATCCTAAGTCTGAAATCTGAAGTCCTTGTGTTCCGAAATGTATGGTCCAGAGTCAATGGTGAAGAGTGGTCAGGAATCTGTCCGGACCAGTAGAGAAGAAAAATGTGAAGCTGAAGGCATTCCAGAATGACTCTCATGTCCGGAATGAATGTTGATCCGGAGTCACAATATTTTGTCTTTGTGCATTTATTAAGTTTGTCTTTTTATTGATGTAATGTTTCATAGGACTTAGTCTTTTGTTATAATAGACAATCAGAATGTCAGAAACATTTATATTGTCTGGTCCTATGTAAGTTTTCTAGTCAATTCGCTGTAACCTTCACTCCTATTTATAGGAGCTTTCAATGCAAAGTCAATACGGATTATTCACTAAACTTTTGGAATTTACTAAGTTATTTCAAACTTTTTTCAAACATTCTTCTTGTTCTTCATTTATTAGCTTTACCTTGATCATTTACTCTCATTCTTCATTTAATGACCTGATCATTTGTTGAATATATTATCTAAGACTTGACTGGTCTTTCCAGGCTAGACTTGAACATTTATTAGCAAGCAGACATTGATCTTAAGCATTCACTCAAGGTTTGAGTTCTCAAACCTTGTCCCTGTGCATCAGATCTATTTTGTTCTCTCAATTGGTATTAGAGCTTGAGTGGTTGTCCTTTGAATCCATAAGATCAGATTATAGTTGGTTTGAAATTACCTTGGTGTTTCAACCATTTTTGTGATAAGGATAAAAGTTATTCTATACACCACTTTAGCTTGAAGATATCCTAACTTCAATGGATGCTTCTAATCCTCAGTAAATGATTTCAATGCAAATCGCAAATAGTGTGGGTGGCCCTACACGTGCCCCATTACTAGTTGTGGAAGAATATGATCACTGGAAAGTTAGAATGGAAAGATTTTTACTGGCCAAACATAAAGGTGAAGAAATCTGGAGATCCGTCAAAGAAGGTCCTCATGTTCCTGTGAGAATAGTTGTGAGAGATGCTACTGCTCAGCTTATGGGTCAAGATGATAATCGTCCAGCTCCTCTAACTGCAGATGATATTGAGAAGTTGCATGCTGATCAAGTTGCTTTCTCAGAAATGGTGTTTGGTGTTCCTCCCTCACTCTTCGAGCACATCAAGTTGTGCAAATCAGCCAAAGAGATTTGGGACACTCTTCAGGACCTGATTGAAGGTTCGGAAAATATGAAAGACAAGCTCCTCACTTCAGTTGTCAACGACTTTGATACCTTCACAACCACTCATGGCGAATCAGTGGCCTCGGCCTCCAACCGTTACCGTATTGTGGTCAACAACATGACTGCTTATCGGATTGTTCGAACTCCTTTGGAGTACGATCTAAAATTCATAAACAGTCTCGGCAAAGGATAGGGAAATGTGAAATCTTGTCTCCAAAGCAATGGTTCCTTGAAAAAGTTGAAGCTCTATCAACTTTTTGATGAACTTCAAGGACATGATTCTAATGTTGCTCAAACCATAAGGGAACTTTCCGGAGGTCCCCTTGCCCTTGTCAGCTCTTTCGATCCAACCATTCCGAACTTGTCTACTCCGGATCCCTTCAAACCCATTGTTCCATCTGTTCAATCAACCACACAAATCTACCCTGCTAATGATTCCGAAGCCATGGACTCTGAACTCCGTTTCCAATAGGAGTTTGCTCTTCTCTCAATGAAATACAAACGTCCTTTCAATCCCTCTTACAAACCATACCAAAATCGATTCCACGCTCCTCACCATAACAATCCTCAACCATACTCAGCTCCGGAACCTAAACCCACTTCGGAAAATCCTGCTGCATACAAATCGAACCTCTCTAAGCCAAACTCTACTCCGAAACCCTCTCAGAGTTCCAAATCCGAAAAACCAAAAATTGTGTGTCATAAGTGTGGACATGCAAATCATTTTGCAAAAGATTTCCTGGCTGATGCTTCGCAGAAACCAAAAATCAATTATTCTGCCTACTACGTCCGAAAAGCCCAAGAGACGGCTGAAAGCGAAAAAGCCTTTGTAACAACGGTATCAAGAGATGTTGAAGGATATTGGTCATTCGAGGATGATGATGACATGGCAACTGGAAGGAATATGTGTCTGATGGCAAGACAAACTGTTGAATGTGATGAAGGGTATTGGTCTTCTGGGTCAGAAGATGAAGATGATGTTGTCGAACCGCACTATTGCTACATGCCCACCAACGATCCACCAGGTCGAAGCATCGTTCAGCAGGTAAAATCTATGATCTCTGATAATAATTTTGACTTGTCTCTCTGTGAACCTTATCTAACCCAAATTCAAACAGATATGAACACCATCTATAGATCCTATGAGTCTGCCATAGACGCGAGTGAAAAGAAGGAGTGTGAGTTAAATCGTCTTAGGTTACGTTTCGAGGATAAAAATTTGAAAATCGAGTCTTTAGAGCGTGAACTTGTAATGTCAAACGATGAATGTATCATTTTGAAAGATAAATGTGAAATCACATATTCCGAACGAAATGTTTTGATTTCTGATAACAAACGTCTTAATGCTAAGATAGATGCGTTGCATAATTCCATAGACATGCTTGAAGCTGACATTCGGATGACACATAATTTTCGTCATCCATGGTCTAAAGCACCTGGTATCGGAAGCGAGTTTCCGAAACCAATTGCTAGTCCCTTGAAGGAATTGCGAAATTTGACATTCATGGGAGAGGTTTCGAACATCAAACACTCGGACACCCCTATTTCTCCCTTGTCACCACTTCCGGAGACTACAGACCATTTTGAGTCCTTAATTCTTGAGTTCAAACCAATTGTTGTCAAGTGTCCTGATTCCATGATACTTCCGCCTCTGATAAACCAAGACCTGAATCGGACCACGAAATTTCATTACAGTCTTCCAAATTGCGTAGATCATGTTCCTAGGAGTAATCATACGAACAACTGTGTAGTTGAAGAAATCATTCCGGTGGCAACTGAAACTGATACCTCTGAGTTTGTATGGGCATCCTTAGATGATAAAGTTGAAAAATCAAGTTGTGTCTCCTCTGATTCTTGTGAATCTGATCCCTTAGTAGTCTCAAAAACGAAATTGATTCCCATTACTCCTGAGTTTAGTAATCCATCCGTAGGACAAACTTCAAAATCCTCATCTCACCCTAAGAAAAAACCAATTTTGAATAGAAAGGATATTTTTGATCCCAAAGTAGAAGCTCGAATATCACATAAGAATGAAGTTAAGACTAGACAAAATTCCAGGTTCATTGAAAACTCCAAACCAAGTGTATCTCAGAATTCTCATGCATCAACCCATAATCAAAACTCCTTTGCTCCTACTAAGATCCTAAAAAGACCTTCTGAATCTCTCAATCATGTAGAACCCAAGAATATAGTCAATTCTGCTCAGCCGAAATCTCGTGTGAATGCCATGACCATCCATAACACATCTTCTCGGACTGTTTCATCTGTTTTTATTGATAAATCTGATGGCACAATTTTTAAACCCAATCTTTCAAAAATCAGTGTGTGATCAAGCAAATCCACAAATGCAAAGAAAACAAATTTTTCAAAATCTTCAAAGAAAAATCTTGTGTGGAAAGTCAAATCTCCTTTTAATGAAACAACAATTCTGGAGGATACAACTGCTTCCAACACTTCGGAAGTTAAAAGTCAGAAGAAGATTGTTCGAAATTCCCAAGTCATTTAATATGACTACTGGATAGATGAAAAGACATTAGCTTTCTGTCTGTTTCCAAAGAATTCGAAAAATACCACCCAGAAACACAAAGTTGTTCCTATGTCACAATCAAAATCCAAAGCTTATGCCTACGTCCCAAGGTCTAATTCGGAGCCTAAAAACTCCGTTACTCACTAATTTTGCAGGCACTTTGTGCTTCGGAGAAAGAAACAATATGGTATATTGATAATGCTTGCTCCATGCACATGACGGGGCAGAAAGACTTTCTGCGCGATCTAAAGATTTCTCCAAACGTTGGTTATGTGACATATGGCAACAACTCCAATTCCCAAATTCGTGGTTATGGAATTCTCACCAATGGAAACTTCTCTATCTTAAATGTGGCTTATGTAGCTGATCTGAAACATAATTTGATAAGTGTTGCTCAGCTCACTGATTCAAATCGACGTGTGGAATTTTGCAAAAAGTATAGCTATGTAATGACCGAAGACCGGAAAGAGTGCCTAATCAAGTCACTTTGCAACAAGAACGTGTACCCGCTCGATATCAACATGATTATTGGCAAACCGCAACTCTGCCTTCTCACCAAAGTCGTTCCTGATGTCAGTTGGTTGTGGCACCGAAGGCTCGATCATTTAAACTTTCGGTACATGAATGATCTCGCATCCGGTGAAATGGTGAGAGGTTTACCTCTTCTCAAATTCGAAAATGATCACTTGTGTGTTGCTTGTGAATGTGGTAAGCAATCGAAGGAGGGTCATCCTGTTATCATCGAAAAATCCATTTCGGAACCCTTGTGTGACAACCCGAACCTTTTTCCGCTTCCATTATCCTAATTCCGTTAATAAAATTTGAATTTTATTAAGTTTCCGTCAAAACTTCATGGTTTAGGAAATCATCTAGTTTTATATAATTAAATTTATATAAGCGATTCGGAATCAAATCACGCGAAAACCCAAAGTCCTTGAAAAACAAATCAGTTTTTGGCCTAAGTGTGTGTATGGCCGCACACCTGTGTACGGCCGCACACCCGTGTACGGTTGCACACCCGTGTACAGCCGGTGTCAGGTGGACCCCACCACCGACCATACCACCAGCCTATAAATACAGGACCCCCATCCTCATTTGAACACTTTTGGCCGAAAACTCTCTCATTCTCTCTCTAGAACTTCTGACCATACATACTAAAACACCTCTTTTCTTCCGAAAAACATCGAAAACCGTCATTTGGAATCGATTGGGAGCATCTAAAACACATTTTCTTCGAAATCAAACACCCTTGTTCTTGAGTGTACGGTCGTACACCCTTGAAATCTGCAAAGGGCCGTACACCCCTCAAAGAAGAGTTCACGGCCGTACACCCCGTTTATGGCCGTACACTGCCTGTTCGGCCGTACACTGCCAGTCCGGCCGTACACCCCTGTTCACGGCCGTACACGCCTCTTAAGCAGTTAAAAACTCGTTTTCTCGATTCAATCAAGTCCCGGTAACATTCCTTAACCGAAAACAAGTGTTTTTCTAACACTTTACCTAACGAAATCGCTAATTTAGATGCATATATGTATTTATTGATATTAGGATTCCGTTAACTGCCACGTACAACAACCCGAGGATCTTCGTTTCCAGTCGACGTTTTCACACAACAACGGTGAGTTCATACCCCTACGCTTTTACGATTCTTAATGTTTTCAGGGGGAATACAATCCAAATACAAAATGATTTTAACAAGTTTTAAACTTATGAAATTAATACAGTCAAACGATTTCCACGTTCTATAAAATATTTAGATATTTTATCCCTTTTGTAATATGCTGAGCATAAGGGACACTCTTATTTTGGAAATACAATTTCATAGTTTTCAGAACAATTTCCAAACCAAGTACATAACATTTCAAGTAAACTATAATGGGTATAGTTTAGGGAATTCAATACACAGCTTTTACCAATTCAGATTATATTCATGGGTAAACATACAAACTGTGACATATTTAGTTTATGATATACATTACTACAAGAGTACAACATTTAATAATTAGTTAAGTATAATTATTACTCTATACAGTATACAACGGATCCAAATACAAGAGAACACTACAGAATTACACGTAAATTAGATTATACCGAATTATGAGACTCTACTTCAAAACTATACCCTTAGGTGTACATAATCTGGAGGGAGAGCGTGAGATTTGTGAATAGATCTATTCGGGACTGACAATCCCACACCTGAACTGCTAGCTAGAGTTAGGCAGGCATGCCTGGGGTGACAAATGTCATGTAACCGACACTTGAAGAACGTCGTAAAGGTCACTAGGTCATATCAAGAATGGTTATACGACTCACAATAGTATAAACTAATCATTTGTTTACAGAATTTCATTCTTCATTAGTTTTATTTTTCATTAATAGAACTATTATACATTACACTGGAGGGTTTCCAGGGACACAATACACGGTTTTATTTTAAGTAATAAAACTACTATACATACTGGTGGTAGTCAGGATTTTCAAACAGAACAGACTTTACATACTGGTAGTAGTCAGGGTTTTCAAATAGAACATACTATACAAAGGTTTTGAGTACAAGAATACACACACACTACGGTTGATAGTAACTAGAATACAAACTAACGTTTTTCTATACTATAACAGAATACAGTAACAAACATTCATAGTTAATCCTATAATTCCTTAGTTTAGGCATCAGGGTTACATGTGGAGCATATTCGATAGACTGTTGAATGTGTGGTTTCCGCCTCATTTCCTGTTTCTTATTTGGTTGTGGACTTAGGGCAGATCCACATAGTCAACTGTCAGTTCAATTATGGTTTATACGTGGCTAGCATGAACTAAGTGGTTATAGATGGAACTGATATTATCTCACTCTCACTAAAGAAAATATTGGATTTTCTTGGAAACATGCAAACATTTTTACAGAGTCATCAACAGGTTTTCATTACAAAAACATTGCTTATGAACTCACCAGCTTTATGCTGGTACTCTTTCAAAACGGCTTGTATTCTCAGGGAATCAGTAGACAGGTACCTCCTGGAGTTTTGAGAAGACGGAGCGTATAGAGTCACGTCTTTCTATTTTGATTATACTTTTGATGTACACAAACAATGAATCAAACATATGTAAATGTTCATCTTATATTGTAATGGTTGTGTTTACTTTGATTACTATGATGCAATTGTTGTGATACTATGCATGACGTCATCCACCCCCGAACGTTTCCGCCGTTCTGGTTTGGGGGTGTGACACCTTGGAACTTATACACGTTGATCTTTATGGACCATCCCCTGTAGAAAGTCTTCATCATAAGAAATACATTCTTGTGATTGTTGATGATTTTACAAGGTTCACCTGGGTCTTCTTCCTAAGGTTGAAATCCGAAATAGCCTCAGAGCTCATCAAGTTTATCAAAGGAATAGAAGTTCTCATCAAACTCCCAGTTAGGAGAGTTCGAATTGACAATGGATCGGAATTCACCAATTCCACCATTGAGAAATTATTCACAGAAAAAGGAATCGACCATAACTTCTCAGCTCCTTATACTCCACAACAAAACGGCGTAGTCAAAAGACGCAACAGAGCTCTCGTTGAAGTTGCTCGATCCATTCTGAACTTCGCCAATCTACCACTCTACCTTTGGGCTGAAGTCGTATCCACTGCCTGCTTCACTCAAAATCGAAGTATCATCAATCGACGCCTCAACATGACACCGTACGAAGCCATGAATGGTAGGAAGCCTACAATCTCGTTTTTACATGTTTTCGGATGCAGGTGCTTCATCAAGAACAACCGCGATCAGCTTACTAAATTCCAACCTAAAGCTGATGAAGCCATCTTCCTTGGGTACTCCTCCAAATCCAAACCTTACAGAGTTCTTAACCGGAGAACTCGTGTTCTGGAAGAAAGCTTTGACGTTCCTTTCGATGACAACTTCGTTCGGAATTTTGGCCCAACCCATATTACAACTCACATCATGGAGTCTGACGCTCCTCCGCCAGGAAGTCCGAACACCACAAACAATTATTGAAGTTGACTTTGAAACTCTCTTTGGTCCTTCCAAAACTGCCCTTGATTTTGAATCTCGAACAAGGCCTATTCCCAATCCAATCTCTCCTTCGGAAGCCCCTTTCTCGCAATAAGTCTCCGGTTCCATCCCAAGCCTCCCTCCATTTGATTCCAAACCGTTTCAACCTTCTCAGGTTGACGGGGAGAATTCTCATCCCTCTCTTGAATCAAATGTGGACGGCTTCCAAGATGCAGCTGCTAATTTCGATGACTCAAATCCTCTCAACAATGATGAAAATGAAAATTTCTTTGAGTTCCCTTCTGATGGTGATGTCAATCTCTCAGGTTCAGAAGTTCAGGGGGAGCATCATCCTCACATCCAAACCATTCAGGGGGAGCAAATCAATTCTACTATTGATATCGGATCGACGACTGCACAAGAACTCCCAAGATTACACGTCTGGACAAAGGATCATCCTCCGAACAAAGTAATCGGAAACCCCAATGTTGGTGTACAGACTCGTTCTGCTACAAGTATCCAAAATGAATGTCATTTCTCAACATTCATATCCATTGTTGAACCCAAATCCATCAAGGAAGCATTGGAGCATGCTGACTGGATTACAGCCATGCAAGAAGAACTAGCAGAATTTGACCGAAATGAAGTGTGGACCCTCGGACCTCCTCCTCCGAACCATCCCATTGTCGGTACACGATGGGTATTTCGCAACAAGCTAGATTATACAGGAGTTATTTGTTGAGAGAAAAAACTTTGAGACACACTTGAACAAACGTTAGAACAAGTATATTGCAGAATAGTTAATCTCGAAGGATCTAAAAGCTCAACAATAATATTAATAAGTTAGTGTTAGATAGTTAGATAGTTAGTTGCGGAAAAGTAAAGAAATGGAAATGACAACAATTGTTATATCAAGAATACACATAAGTTGATTCATAACGAGGAATGCATTCAATCCAAGTTAATAAGTGAGATCAAACTTAGTGATTAAGTCACAAGAGACTTGCTCCGAAGAGAGATTGTAATCAATTATATTCTAGTAAGGTTTGAGAGTAAGAAGAGATGCGTAATCAGATAGAGAGATAGAAAAGATAGCTTCAGAGATATATATTTTATAATAAGTGAGAATGAGCTCTATTTATAGAGACTCAAAGAATTACATTTGATTAACTCTCTAAGAGTAGCCATGCAAGGCATACTGGACAATAGAGAGTATTACATAAAGATAGATAAACTAAGTAAAGTAAGAAGGACTGCGGTTGAATAGACGACTTCGGATGAGGTTGCTGATGAGGGAGCTTGACTGCGGTGGCTTGTGGGCTGCGGTAGCTGAAGTTCAAGAGGGCCACTTTTCATGATTCAAAAATTTCCCCCTAAGTGACCTCTTTAACTTTTCTTCAGTTGTCAAGTTTTAGAAACTTGATCAGTATCCACCAAAATTTCCTGATGTTTTCTAACCAGGTGATCCTTCTTAAAATCTCGAACTTGACTTCGGCAGTTGTGTGTTTTGATCTTTCAACTGCGGTTCGACAGATTTCAAGTTGCTTCCTTGTGAGGCGATTCATGGCAGTCATAGGAATGAAGTATTTGATTTTATCGGCCTTCCTTTTGAAAATGACTCCGAGTTCAGGGAAGTTAGTTGCACCTAAGGATCTTTCTTGATAACCTTCGGTGGGTATTGGTGCAGGATCAGGTGGTGGTAGATCGAACTTTTTGGCAATTCTGGGGTAGATGTCTGCGTCGATTTTAGCAAAGTCACAGACAGTTTCCTTCAAAAATGTACTTGCCCTTTCATGCGCTATCTTCATCTTCGGGTGCTTCTCCGACTTGTTCTGGAACACCTTTGCTATAAGAAAGACTTCTTCAGGATTCATGTAGGGGAAGTCAGCTTGGGTGCGAACATAGTCCTGATTCCTTCTTGTGAGTGTGTATTGAATGAAGTCAGCTTTCATGAATTTCCGGGGCTTGTAGTTTTTGACTGCGGATGGTCTATCGTTAGACCAGATTTTCTCTATGGAAGATGCATGTTTGGCATAGAACCGATTTAGTCTTTCGAATTCCATAGGTAGCCTTTTGTGGTCGGGCAAGTTGCGGTCAAAGGGCTCAAATACAGTAAAGTACTTGGCATTGGGAGAGATTGGAACATCCCAATAACCATCAGAGGGAGGTTCCACATAGGTAAGATATGGTTTGTAGTCGTCATCCAGCAGTCTGCGGTGGGCATTGATCCAAGAGTTTATCAAGGATTCATCCAAAACAATGTCGAAACCGCATTCTCTCCATATGAGCTCAGCAAGTTTAGCTGCTTTCCAGTCTTTTTTCTTCTGTGTGGTGATAGGGGAGTCATTTGAGCTTGGAGAGGACATGTGATCCACCAGATTCTTGAAGTGATGGGGGGTCTCTGGTTTCTCAGGAGTGATCACCTTTTGCGGTGGAGATTGATGAGATGGTTGCGGTGGAGTCTGATGAGATGGTTGCGGTGAAGTTTGCGGTGAAGGAATTCTTTCTGTAATGATGGGGGGACTTTGATGGTGTGAGATGCTTTTGGAATGATTGGAGTGATGGTCTTCTTCTTCACTTCCCCCTCTTGAGGAATGCAACGCAGGAGCATCCTCAAGCCATTGTCTGAGACCATCAACTTTGGCATAAACTTCCTGAAATTGGGCTTTAAGAGCATCTGCCAGTTGTTGATTGTTGGGGATGGTGGTGTTGAAGAGTAGCCTGTGAATTTCCTTGGTGAGTTGAAGAATTTCGGGACCATGGAAATTGGAGGATAAGGATCGTTGCAGTCGGTTGATAGTCGCTTGAAGAACTGAGATAGTGGACTCATATGCAGTGTGAGTCTCAGCTATCAGCTTTTGAGATTGGGTGGATTGTTCCGCAATGGCTGCTTGTAAGTCTTTCTTGATTGCGGTCACCTCAGAGATGAGGCGTTCTGCAGTAGCCAGGAATTGCTTGTGATCTGCTTGGCGACTGATGTCCAGGGACCGGATTCCCATTTCAACTTTTAGGGAGATGCGCTCAGCAGCAATGAACTATACTTCGGCAGTTGTATGCTTTGATGGTAAAGTACTTGGCATTGGGAGAGATTGGATGGTAATGATTCTTATCCTCCAAATACAGTAAAGTACTTGGCATTGGGAGAGATTGGAACATCCCAAAAACCATCAGAGGGAGGTTCCGCATAGGTAAGATATGGTTTGTAGTCGTCATCCAGCAGTCTGCGGTGGAGATTGATCCAAGAGTTTATCAAGGATTCATCCAAAACAGTGTCGAAACCGCATTCTCTCCATATGAGCTCAGCAAGTTTAGCTGCTTTCCAGTCTTTTTTCTTCTGTGTGGTGACAGGGGAGTCATTTGAGCTTGGAGAGGACATGTGATCCACCAGATTCTTGAAGTGAGGGGGGTCTCTGGTTTCTCAGGAGTGATCTCCTTTTGCGGTGGAGATTGATGAGATGGTTGCGGTGGAGTCTGATGAGATGGTTGCGGTGAAGGAATTCTTTTTGTAATGATGGGGGGACTTTGATGGTGTGAGATGCTTTTGGAATGATTGGAGTGATGGTCTTCTTCTTCACTTCCCCCTCTTGAGGATGGAAAGTGACCCTCTTGAACTTCAGCTACCGCAGTGTCTCACACTGTAGTCATAGGAATGAATCATGAAAAGTGACCCTTTGTTGTGGTGTCATAACGATTTCAATGAACTATACTTCGGCCATGAATCGCCTCACAAGGAAGAAACATTTGTTCACTCCTGAGAAACCAGAAACTCGCCCTCACTTCAAGAATCTGGTGGATCACATGTCCTCTCCAAGCTCAAATGACTCCCCTGTCACCACACAGAAGAAAAAAGACTGGAAAGCAGCTAAACTTGCTGAGCTCATATGGAGAGAATGCGGTTTCGACACTGTTTTGGATGAATCCTTGATAAACTCTTGGATCAATCCCCACCGCAGACTGCTGGATGATGACGACAAACCATATCTTACCTATGCGGAACCTCCCTCTGATGGTTATTGGGATGTTCCAATCTTCCACCACTCTTTCCTCCCAAAGGTTAAATGGGAATGATTACCATCCGAAGTATATCTTACCTATGCGGAACTTGCCGAATTATAGTTCATTGCGGATGAATCATTACCATCCGAAGTATAGTTCATTGTTTCCTATCCGCAGAGAATCATTACCATCAAACGTATCTTCGGATTCGGATCATGAAAACATAGAGAGCATTGACACAAGAACAGACTCAAGGATTATCACACTCCCATCCGAAGTCCAGGGGGAACCTTTTCAGGTTCCAGGGGAACTCCCATCAGCAATCCAGGGGGAACCTCTCCCAACTGCTCAAGAAAATTCCATTCTCGCTCCAACAATTCAAGATGACTCAGCAGGATGTTCTCAAGTCCAGGGGGAACTGCCATCTCCAACCGCAGAGTCTTCTGATATCGAAGACATTCCCTCTACCGCAGCTGCTGATCATCTGCAACCCCGTCTACACGTATGAACGAAGGAACACCCACCAGGACAAATCATTGGCAACCCATCCGTAGGTATCCAGACTCGATCTTCCAAGAACTTATCTGATCACTGTCACTACGCAGCATTTATGTCATCGGTTGAGCCCCGAACGATCAAAGAAGCATTACTAGAACCCAACTGGATATCCGCAATGCAAGAAGAGCTAGAAGAATTCAAAAGAAACAAGGTATGGTAGCTCATCCTGAAGCCGTAAGGTCATACAATTGTTGGTACTAGATGGGTATTCAAAAACAAACTGGATGAATCTGGTGCGGTAGTCAGAAACAAGGCAAGGCTAGTTGCAAAGGGCTATAGTCAACTTGAAGGTATTGACTATGATGAAACGTATGCTCCTGTGGCACGAATGGAAGCCATCCGAATCTTCTTAGCATACACAGCCCACAAAAACATCAAGGTACACCAAATGGATGTAAAGAGCGCCTTTCTCAATGGGGAATTAAAAGAAGAGGTTTATCTTCAGCAACCTCCAGGCTTTGAAAGTAGTGAATTTCCAGACCACTGCTACAAACTTGAAAAGGCAGTCTACGGTCTGAAGCAAGCCCCAAGAGCGTGGTACGAGACTCTCTCTGAATTTCTTGTCTCATCCGGATACAAAAGAGGAGTGATTGATCCCACTTTATTTAGAAAAGCAAATGGTGATCACCTTATGCTTGTACAAATATATGTGGATGATATCATCTTCGGATCAACTGATCAGGGAATGGTGAATGAATTTGCTAAGCTCATGACCAACAAGTTCCAAATGAGCATGAATAGAGAGATCAACTTCTTTCTAGGACTTCAAGTGAAACAAGTTCCACAAGGGATATTCATTCATCAGGAGAAATACACCACTGAACTGTTAAAGAAATATTCTATGGACAAATGTTCTTCGGCTAAGGTCCCCATGGCCTTCGGATATAAGATCTCTGCTGATCCCTCAGGCGAATCAGTGGATCACAAGACTTATAGAGGTATCATTGGTTCATTAATGTACCTCACCGCAAGCCGACCAGACATTGTCTTTGCAACAGGTGTATGCGCAACGTATCAGGCTGACCCAAAAGTATCACACATAACCGCAGCCAAACAAATACTACGGTACCTGAAAGGAAGCAAGTCTCTTGGACTATGGTACCCCGCAGGCAATGACTTCAGCCTTCAAGCATTCACAGATGCGGATCACGCCGGATGCAGACTAGATCGAAAAAGCACCTCAGGTGGATGTCAATTTCTGGGTGGAAGACTCGTCAGCTGGTCATCAAGGAAACAAAGTTGTGTATCTCTGTCTACCGCAGAAGCTGAATATGTGGCCGCAGCCAGCTGTTGTTTACAAGTCCTATGGATGAAGACACAACTTATGGACTACAGATACAGAATGCTGCGGATACCAATTTATTGTGACTCTGAAAGTGTTATAGCTATTTCACACAATCCAATTCAGCACTCCAAGACAAAGCATATTGAACTACGGTATCACTTCATCAAAGACCACATCCTGAAAGGTAACATTGAACTCATCTTTGTCCATACTCATGAAGAGATTGTTGATGTGTTCACAAAGGCACTTGACTCTACAAAACTCAACAGTTTCTTACAAATGTTAGGAATGATGAATCCGGACCCACAGTTCTTTTTGAATTGATAGGTACCGCAGACCATCCTTGGTCTCTGTTGCGGTCCTAACTGGAGTTATTTATGATAGATGGTTTTGGTATATCTTGTGTACCGCAGTCTATGTACCGCAACCATATATCATATTTATCCTTCACTGGTCCTTATTGTTTGTTGTTACTAACTTCTTGTACAAGTGCTCTCCTCAGTTCTTCTACTGCAGTCATACATCTGTCCATCCGCAATAACAAAGGATCCATCTGCAATGAAGTCTCAATTCGCAACCACCTTGATAGTTTCTCAACTGTTTCATTAATCTTTGGATCATGGTGTGCTATTTAATGATCCTTCATTAAATAAGAAAACATTAAATAGAAACATTCCTGGAGAAACTGTCCCATCTCCTTTTTGAATAAACCTTGTGTCAGACCTATTTTAGGTATGATGACAAAAAGAACGTTTTTCCATAAACAAATCCTTAATCTGTCTTTTTCTCTTACCCAGCACGTCCAATCCGTTACAACTTCTCTGTGCACAACGGATTAAACCAACCCTCACCACACGATCACCAGACGTGATGTTGTACGTCTGACATTTCATTAAATGAAAACCCTTTTTTGGTAAATCTCAAAAATAATTTAAACCATTTCATAATATGTGGTTGAGATTTCACCTCCCAAATCAAAAGAACCCCAAACGTTTTTTTTACCTTATCCTTTTCACCTAGGGTAAAATCATTTACTGTTCAAATCCATCCCTATAAAAACCATTCTTCTTCCCCAAGAACAGTTTACGCTCTCTTAACTTTGAATCTTTTCTCCATTTTCGCACTCTGTTTCTACACTTTCTCTCAAACTCCTACAATGGTGAAATCAGGTGTATCTAAGAAAATCTCCAAAGCTTCTGCCTCTGCAAACCCAACTGGATCTGATTCTGAAACAAGAAATCAAATGCCTTCAATTGCCTCAAGTAATTTCAGAGCCATGTTCGAAGAACATTCATCCTACAATGCTCCGATCAAGCTGATGATCAAGTTCTTGAACAATCACCCCCTGTTTGGCCCATTCGATTCATTCACAGACGTTTTCCCTCTTTCAACCCTATTCAAATGTGCCTTTTCAGCGTATCGACCACTCGAGAATCCACAAGAACTGCATCTTAACCTTGTTAACGATTCTTTGGTCATTTTATCTAAAGAAAAGTTTCTCTCTGCCATTAATCTTCTTGTTCATCCCTCAATCAAGATTTTTACTCCATCCATGGCGGACATCACCTCTGCGCTTTACCAGATGGGATATCAAAAGAAAATCAAAGGCATTGGGGAATTCAAGAAAAACCAACTGCCTGCGGTTTGGCAATTCGTTTGCCATTTTGTCATTCGCAGTCTATCCGGCAGAACCGGAGGCACGGATAACATGGGACTCAAACTCCTAGAGTTAGTATGGAGTATCTTCACTGGCCATGACGTCAACTACGGTCAGATACTATGGGACGATTTTCTGCAATACATTCCCAAGGAGAGCCCAAGGGAGAACCCTACCGAACTTGCATTTGCAAGGTTCTGGTCCCTCTGCATTTCAGACCTCCATGCGGATGCAGGAATTAGCATGGGCAACGACATCAACTTCTTTATCACCAAGGATCTCAAAAGGTACAATCCCTCATCTGATCAGTCTGTTTTTGGACCCATTAGAAGACTACCAACCCACATTCTCTCCTCTCTTGGTCTTGAGACTGCTGATGTCTCAGATCATATTGAGGCTACGGAAGGTATTGCCCCATACCTTCCTACCCCGCCTCTTCAAACCCAATCCGCAATCATTGCTCCTGTAAGTACCGCAGTCCCATCTTCCACCACTCTTTCCTCCCAAAGACGCAAACAATTAGTCTCCCGCAACGTCTCCAAGAAACAAAGAACCCCAAAGAAAGATGTTCCCAAACCAACCAAATCCTCAAAGAAACGCAAAATCACCCAAACCGCACCCACAAATGATAGTGATTCTGATGAGGATGCGCAACCCATTGCCATCCTTAAGAAGAGGAAAACCAATCCTACTGGCCAAATGTGTGACCGGACTGATACCTCAGCCTCTCAAAAGGCTCCGATAGTCCTTGGGGTGGCCGCAGACCCATTCAACACCACAATCAAATACCACTCAGACTCAGAAAGTGAGTCTGTTTCACCGCATCGTGGAGACTCCCCCCCCCCCCCAGTTCAATCCCAAGAGGATAACACTGGTTCTCGCCCTAAGGTCTCCAGGGCTTCCCGACTGCATTTCTTTTCTCCCGAGGAGTTGAACTCTGTCCTCTTGAATGTAACCCAAACACTTCAAACACCTTCCCAACCGCAGGGCACTTCTTCCGCCCTTGCTGGAACTGAGCCGAGGCCAGACTTGACTACGGGTCAAGGAGACCGAGGAAGCTCAGGAAATCCTACTCTGTTTACATCAGTAACAGGTGGTTTAGGCACGGTGAGCACAAATGTGCAAGGATCTGTGAACCCGAAGGACACTTCGGTGCGATACCAAGGATTTGACGGAGAAGAATCAAACGACTCATGGTTACGCTACACTCCGGTGTCTGAGGCCGATATCAAGAAGTATGTCGCTTTCCGTAGGGCATTCCAAGCAAGAAAAGATCAGCAAATCAAGCAACAGCAGCAGAAGGATCAGGAAATCCATTATGTGGCTAATTATTGGGCAGACGCAATTAATAATGCCAATACCGTAGCCACCATACTGAAAGTTCAAGATTAGATGTCTGAGATGGCAGAAATGATCCGCAAGGCTCAGTCCACTCATGAAGGTGCAGGTGCCTCCAAAGTCCCTCCAACTCCAACTGTTCAAGAATCATAAGACGAAGGAACCGCAATCGAAGTCAGCTCTGCTCCCACCTTCAGTTTTGATGATGTTGATCTTCAGGAGGTAAATCAACCCTCTCCCTCTGATGATGATCTCATGATGTTTGATGAAGAAGAAGAATCTAGTGGCTCTCACCATTCAACCTCTAAGCCCAAAGAGAAGAAAAAAAAAGAAGAAGAATGTGGTGACCAGAAAAGAATTCTTAAGCCTGCAAGCAAAGGTCGATCAGATTCTAGCTGCGGTCAAGCCAACACAACCGCAACCAGAAGACATTCCCGGACCGCAGTCCCTGATCGAAAGGATCGAAAGATTGGAAACTCGTGAGAGATTGGCTGCTGAGCGCATCTCCCTCAAAGTTGAAATGGGAATCTGGTCCCTGGACATCAGTCGTCAAGCAGATCACAAGCAATTCATGGCTGCTGCGGAACGCCTCATCTCTGAGGTGACCGCAATCAAGAAAGACTTGCAAGCAGCCATTACGGACCAATCCACCCAATCTCAAAAGCTGATAGCTGAGACTCACACTGCATATGAGTCCACTATCTCAGTTCTTCAAGCTACTATCAACCGACTGCAACGATCCTTATCCTCCAATTTCCATGGTCCCGAAATTCTTCAACTCACCAAGGAAATTCACAGGCTACTCTTCAACACCACCATCCCCAACAATCAACAACTGGCGGAAGCTCTTAAAGCCCAGTTTCAGGAAGTTTATGCCAAAGTTGATGGTCTCAGACAATGGCTTGAGGATGCTCCTGTGTTGCATTCCTCAAGAGGGGGAAGTGAAGAAGAAGACCATCACTCCAATCATTCCAAAAGCATCTCACACCATCAAAGTCCCCCCATCATTACAGAAAGAATTCCTTCACCGCAACCTTCACAGCAACCATCTCATCAGACTCCACCGCAACCATCTCATCAATCTCCACCGCAAAAGGAGATCACTCCTGAGAAACCAGAGACCCCCCCTCACTTCAAGAATCTGGTGGATCACATGTCCTCTCCAAGCTCAAATGACTCCCCTGTCACCACACAGAAGAAAAAAGACTGGAAAGCAGCTAAACTTGTTGAGCTCATATGGAGAGAACGCGGTTTCGACACTGTTTTGGATGAATCCTTGATAAACTCTTGGATCAATCCCCACCGCAGACTGCTGGATGACGACTACAAACCATATCTTACCTATGCGGAACCTCCCTCTGATGGTTATTGGGATGTTCCAATCTCTCCCAATGCCAAGTACTTTACTGTATTTGAGCCCTTTGACCGCAACTTGCCCGACCACAAGAGGCTACCTATGGAATTCGAAAGACTAAATCGGTTCTATGCCAAACATGCATCTTCCATAGAGAAAATCTGGTCTAACGATAGACCATCCGCAGTCAAAAACTACAAGCCCCGGAAATTCATGAAAGCTGACTTCATTCAATACACACTCACAAGAAGGAATCAGGACTATGTTCGCACCCAAGCTGACTTCCCCTACATGAATCCTGAAGAAGTCTTTCTTATAGCAAAGGTGTTCCAGAACAAGTCGGAGAAGCACCCGAAGATGAAGATAGCGCTTGAAAGGGCAACTACGTTTTTGAAGGAAACTGTCTGTGACTTTGCTAAAATCGACGCAGACATCTACCCCACAATTGCCAAAAAGTTCGATCTACCACCACCTGATCCTGCACCAATGCCCACCGAAGGTTATCAAGAAAGATCCTTAGGTGCAACTAACTTCCCTGAACTCGGAGTCATTTTCAAAAGGAAGGCCGATAAAATCAAATACTTCATTCCTATGACTGCCATGAATCGCCTCACAAGGAAGCAACTTGAAATCTGTCGAACCGCAGTTGAAAGATCAAAGCACACAACTGCCGAAGTCAAGTTCGAGATTTTAAGAAGGATCACCTGGTTAGAAAACATCAGGAAATTTTGGTGGATACTGATCAAGTTTCTAAAACTTGACAACTGAAGAAAAGTTAAAGAGGTCACTTAGGGGGAAATTGTTGAATCATGAAAAGTGGCCCTCTTGAACTTCAGCTACCGCAGCCCACAAGCCACCGCAGTCAAGCTCCCTCATCAGCAACCTCATCCGAAGTCGTCTATTCAACCACAGTCCTTCTTACTTTACTTAGTTTATCTATCTTTCTGTAATACTCTCTGTTGTCCAGTATGCCTTGCATGGCTACTCTTAGAGAGTGAATCAAATGTAATTCTTTGAGTCTCTATAAATAGAGCTCATTCTCACTTATTATAAAACATATATCTCTGAAGCTATCTTTTTTATCTCTCTATCTGATTACGCATCTCTTCTTACTCTCAAACCTTACTAGAATATAACTGATTACAATCTCTCTTCGGAGGAAGTCTCTTGTGACTTAATCACTAAATTTGATCTCACTTATTAACTTGGTTTGAATGCATTGGGAGAGATTGATCTCTTGTGACTTAATCCCAATAAGTTAGTGTTAGAGAGTTAGAGAGTTAGTTGCGGAAAAGTAAAGAAATGGAAATGACAACAATTGTTATATCAAGAATACACATAAGTTGATTCATAACGAGGAATGCATTCAAGCCAAGTTAATAAGTGAGATCAAACCTAGTAATTAAGTCACAAGAGACTTGCTCCGAAGAGAGATTGTAATCAGTTATATTCTAGTAAGGTTTGAGAGTAAGAAGAGATGCGTAATCAGATAGAGAGATAGAAAATAATATTAGGAATGAAGTATTTGATTGGAACATCCCAATAACCAATCTCTCCCAATCCCCTGGAACCTGAGAAGGTTCCCCCTGGACTTCGGATGGGAGTGTGATAATCCTTGAGTCTGTTCTTGTGTCAATGTTCTCTATGTTTTCATCATCCGAATCCGAAGATAAGTTTGATGGTAATGATTCTCTGCGGATAGGAACTTGAGCTACATCAAGTACTGGAACATCGATGGTTGTTGCTTGATCCGGAGTAGAGCTTTCCCCCTCAACCGGAGAGGTGGAAGTATTGAGAGATGCTACTTCGGATAGTGATGGACCAGATACATCAGCATGCTGCTGTTGAGCTTCCTGAGACACAAGAACTTCGGATAATTTGGTTGTTTCTACAGCGTCGAAGAGATCATCATAGTTGACTTCAACTAGGTTTAATGGACCCGAAGAGGCAGGAATATCACTTTCCAGGATTGCGGTGGTTTCAGTGGATGGAGGGGTGTTGCGGATGTGAAAGTCATCAAATTTCACATCGAAGCTTTCAATGATTAGTCTTGTGCGTCTAATGAGAACCCTGTAAGCAAATTTGTTTGTGGAATAGCCAAGGAAGATGCCTTCATCAGACTTCGGTGCAAACTTGTTAAGATGATCTCTGTTGTTGATCACAAAACATCTACATCCAAAGATATGAAAGAAGCGGACATTTGGCTTGCGGTTGTTAAGTCCCTCATACGGTTTTTTATTGAGACGTTTGCACACAATGCTTCGGTTCTGTACAAAGCATGTGGTGGCTACTGCTTCAGCCCAGAAATAGAGTGGAAGGTGTGCGAAGTTGAGCATGGATCTGGCTGCTTCTACTAGAGTGCGGTTCTTTCTCTCTACTACCCCATTTTGTTGCGGTGTGTAAGGAGCAAAGAAGTTGTGAGTGATACCCTTGGAAACCAAGAAACTGTTTAGAAGATGATTAGTAAACTCGGTTCCATTATCACTTCGGATGTGTCGTACTGGCAGCTTGATCTGAAGTTCTATTTCCTTGATGAAATTGATGAGAATCTGCGGTGTTTCTTACTTGAGTCTAAGGAAGAAAACCCATGTGAAGCGTGTGTAATCATCTACTATAACCAGTATGTATTTCTTGTGATGGAGACTGGCTACGGTGGATGGACCACAGAGATCAATGTGCAAGAGCTCCAGTGGTTCAGAAATTGAAGAGTCAATCACCATGGGGTGACTTGCTTTGGATTGATTTCCACATTCACAAGCAGGACAGAGAGTATCACTGCTGAACTTGAGAATAGGGAGTCCTCTGACTAGTTCTCCGGTGACTAAATTGTTGATGTACCTGAAGTTGAGATGAGCTAGTTTGCAGTGCCATAGCCAGCTGACTTCGGATACAGCTTTGGATAGGAAACATAATTGCGGTTTGCCTATAATCAGAGAGACATCCAGAGGATACATAGTACCTTCGGATCGTGACTTGATCAAACATGTGTTCCTATCACTTTTCATTACATAGCAAAATTGATCATCAAATTCAACTCGATGGCCTGCCTTACATAGTTGGCCAACACTGATGAGATTGTGTTTAAGGCTTTCTACATAAGCAACCTTTTGAATAGAGAAGTTCCCCGTAGTGAGAACACCATAACCTCGGATGACCCCATTCGCATTGTTGCCGAATGTGACAT
This sequence comes from Lactuca virosa, assembly GCF_052849685.1. Taxonomy (NCBI): domain Eukaryota; kingdom Viridiplantae; phylum Streptophyta; class Magnoliopsida; order Asterales; family Asteraceae; genus Lactuca; species Lactuca virosa. The sequence continues at coordinate 391,694,520 of NC_136433.1, forward strand.
TTCCACCGTTGCAAATTGGCTTGAAATCCCGAAGGTATTCTAACCTTCCGGTCATGTGCAAGGACCAGGCACTGTCGATTAACCATTCTTCTTCTTGTTCCTCCTTGCACAAAGCTTGAGAATTACACGTTTAGTTTAGGCATCCAAACTAGTTTGGAGCCTGGGACAACAGATGAGTTTCTGAATGATGCATGGACCGAGGTTGCAGGGACGGGTTTCTTGTCAACTGTTAATCCTAGTCCTGGGTGTTTGTGCAGTTTTGGAGTGTTGTGTCTTTTTGAAAAATTACGAGGTTTCTGACTCCAACTAGATTTGACATAGGATGAATCTTTTTGGCAACTACACTGACATTTACAGGTTGAGATTTTGTCTTTTGTTCTGACACCACGTTTGGTCAGCGGTCTAAAGGATGATTTGGGCTTTTGACTGGTCTGAGGTTGGTAATATCTGACATGAGTGTTGTTGGGTTTTGAAAAAGTTTGTTTCAAAAGAGGTTTAGCACGTGTAGATCTTTGAGACCTTTTTGTTGGATTTGGTAGAATACCCTTCCACTTGTTAAAATTTTGATGTGACTTTAAAAGTGTTGGAGTGGGTAAGATACCCTTCCATTTTGGATCATCTGAGGAATAGATTTGAAAACCATTGTTTCGAAAAGACTTTACACTCTTTTGGGTAGTGTCAGATGAATTAGGAACAACTGTTGAAACTGTACATTCCTTTTTGTATGTTTTCTTGATGGGAGAGTTTTTCGAAAAATAGTATGAGAAAACAAATTTTTCTGGACTCTTGGACTATGGAATTCTGACATGCTTCTTGTTTTTCGATAAAGTTTGTCTATTTGTGCCTCGGGATCAAATTTCCTCTTTGAAAGCCTTTTTAGCTAAGGTTTTTGGGGAACCACAATCTTTGATGTTCAGCTGCGGTTTCCTGGAATCCTTGGAAAATTTATGAAAACGAGGGCTTGAGTCATCCGAACTTGAAGATTCATGGATTTGAGAACATTGACCTACTTCAAAGTTCTCTATGGGTAATTCATGATGAATTGGCTGAAGAGTCACAGTTCCTTTTAATGAGGACTGCGGTAGAGATGATTTGACTACCGCAGAGAAAGTCTGAGTTGGGACTTCAGTGGGACTTTTGTGGGACTTCTGACTACAGTGTGAGACACTGCGGTCTGAGGGCAGAGATGGGAAGTCTTTCGAGACTTCGGGGCCCTCAATAACAATTTCTTCATCAACTACGGATGAGGTCTGAGAATTTGAATGGATTGTGCCACAGATAGGAGTCAGATCACTTGTGTGATCCGAAACCTCAGGCACAATTTCCTCAATGACACAATTATTACTTAGATCATGAAGTCTACCGAAGTGTGTTCTGATATCTTCGGGAAAAGTCTTGTCATTGACTGGGAAATGAAATTCTCGGTCAGGAGGGACATACAGTCGATCTTTGTTAAACCGGGGTGAGGAATCCGTTGCGGTAGGATATCCATTTGACCAACCCCAATTGTATGTATTGTCTACGGTTCCATTATTTACCAAATTTTCAATAGCTTCACTTTCATTGAACAATTTTTCGATTAAAAGATTTAAGCGTACAATTTCACTCTGAGCTAAATCTCTCTGGTTCAAAGCTATCTCTAATTGTGTTTCACTCAACATTCTTGCATCTTTTTCTAACTCTAAGTCTTTTTCTAACATAGCCATTTTGAGTCTTTTGTTATCCAATCGTCCTCTCACATGGAACATCTCTTGGGACGCAATGTTATTCTCATCTAAGGCTTTGTTATAGTCTATAAGGACGGAAGCAAAAGTGTCATTAAGATCATCTATGAAGGGTTTACAGTCATGCATGCTATAGTTTAGAGTTTGGATCATGAGTTTTACCTGTTCGACGATGCTTAGAGTTCCATCCTTTGTCATGTAGCAGTAGTTCTTTCCCAGCTTTGAGGACCCATCGTCATCCGCAGTTGCCAGCATGCAGATTTTCCCTTTTCCTTTGACACTGCTGATGGCTTCATCTTCATCTCCGGATGACCAAACTTGATGGTCTCTTTTGACATGGGCTACATATGCCCTTGCCTTTTCCTTATCTTCCAACTCTTGAGCCATTCTAAGGTAGAATGCTCTGTCTTTTACTACATTGGCCTTACAATCTCTTGCAAAGTGATTCTCTTTGTTGCATTTGTGACAAATCATAATATCAGTCTTGTCTTCTGAGGGAGTACCGGAGTCAGTGGTTTGAGTAGACTGCGGTGCCTCCTTTGGTTGAGTATTTTGAGATTGCGGTGGTGGATGAGAACTTTTGGGGTAACAAGAATGATTATTTTGTGGGTTGGAGTTACGGTTGAATGGAGGTTTGTTGAACTGTTGATTCTTGCGGAAGTATGAAGGTGGTAGTCGATTGAACTGTTGGCTAACTAGAGCAATAGCCTTCTGAAATTCTTCTTCATCATCATACTCTGAATCAGCTTCGTATGACTGCGGTGCAGTGTCATACGAGGGAGAGTAAGATTGATTGTGTGGAGCTTGTGCTATGAGAGCAAGTGGTCCTCCGAAGTCAGCACATTCTTTGAGTATGGTGGATTCTTGTGCTTGCAATTCTCCGTAGAGCTTGTAGAGAGACAAAGAGTGAATCTTTCTATCGCCTTGGACTATCATCTTGGCCGTAGTCCAATGTCTTCCCAAACCATTAAGAAACTGAAGATTTGTTTCATGGTTACTGCGGATGGTGCCCGCATTGTATAACTTGGTGACTATTAGGTTGAACCTTTTGAAGGAGTCTTCTAAGCTTTCGCCAGTGTGAGCTTTGAAATTGTTGAACTCATTGAGTGCGGTCGTAAGCTTCTTGTCTTGTGCTTGTTCTGAGCCTTCGTACAAGTTCTTGAGAACTTCCCAGATCTCTTTTGCTGATTTGCAATTTATGATAATATCGAAGTTGTCAGGGGCAACTCCACAAGAGATTTCATAAAAAGCAACAGTATCATTTTCCATTTTATCGAGATCATCCTTGGTGGGACGGTTCATGACTGGTTGACCTCCTCCTAGTCTGGTTGTAGCGTCGTCAGTTTGGACTGGTGTAAGAACTGGGACATGTGGTCCTTCTTCTACGGATCGCCATACATCTCTACCAAGTCTCCTTAAGTATCTTTCCATTCTTTGAGACCAATGATGATATTCATTTGCTACCAGTATTGGGGCTCGATTAGAACCACCAACACTGTTGGAAACATTCAGAGATAACGATTGTGCCATATTTCCTTTTTTTTGAAGTTTTTTTTTAAGAAGTGAGCTTTAGTGGTATAGAAGGCCCTTTGAAAATCAGAGTTCCGTTTTTTAAAAAGCAACCACTATGGCTCTGATACCAATTGTTGAGAGAAAAAACTTTGAGACACACTTGAACAAACGTTAGAACAAGTATATTGCGGAATAGTTAATCTCGAAGGATCTAAAAGCTCAACAATAATATTAATAAGTTAGTGTTAGATAGTTAGAGAGTTAGTTGCGGAAAAGTAAAGAAATGGAAATGACAACAATTGTTATATCAAGAATACACATAAGTTGATTCATAACGAGGAATGCATTCAAGCCAAGTTAATAAGTGAGATCAAACTTAGTGATTAAGTCACAAGAGACTTGCTCCGAAGAGAGATTGTAATCAGTTATATCCTAGTAAGGTTTGAGAGTAAGAAGAGATGCGTAATCAGATAGAGAGATAGAAAAGATAGCTTCAGAGATATATATTTTATAATAAGTGAGAATGAGCTCTATTTATAGAGACTCAAAGAACTACATTTGATTCACTCTCTAAGAGTAGCCACGCAAGTCATACTGGACAATAGAGAGTATTACAGAAAGATAGATAAACTAAGTAAAGTAAGAAGGACTGCGGTTGAATAGAAGACTTCGGATGAGGTTGCTGATGAGGGAGCTTGACTGTGGTGGCGTGTGGGCTGCGGTAGCTGAAGTTCAAGAGGGTCACTTTTCATGATTCAACATTATTATTTGAAATAAAGCAAGATTGGTGGCAAAAGGATTTACATAGATTGAAGGTCTCGACTACGATGAGACGTTTGCTCCTGTTGCACGTCTTGAAGCCAGAATATTTCTTGCTTATGCTGCTCATAAAGACTTCAAAGTTTACCAAATGGATGTTAAGAGTGCTTTCCTTAACGGTGAACTTGACACTGAAGTATACCTTCAACAGCCCCCCGGTTTTGTTAATATCTCTTTTCCAAACTATTGTTACAAACTCCGGAAGGCAGTCTACGGACTCAAGCAGGCTCCTCGGGCATGCTACGAGACCCTCACTGATTTTCTTAAGCGCTCCGGTTTCCAAAGAGGAATTCTAGATCCCACTCTATTCCGAAGATCAAATGGAAAGCATCTCATGCTGGTACAAATTTATGTGGACGACATCATTTTGGATCTACGAATTCATCTATGGTTACTGATTTTGCTAAACTAATGATCAATCGATTCCAAATGAGCATGAATCGGGAGTTAAGCTTATTTCTTGGCCTCCAAGTCAAACAGACTAACAGAGGAATCTTTATTCACCAAGAGAAGTAGATTTCGGAACTCCTCAAGAAATACTCAATGGACACCTGCGCCTCAGCCAAGGTACCAATGGGCTTCGGACACAAGATCTTTACCGACCCTTCAGGTGTTTCAGTTGATGAAAAGAAGTATCGCGGAATGACTGGATCTTTGCTCTATCTCACGGAAAGTCATCCAGACATTATGTTTTCTACATGTTTATGTGCCGGATTTCAAGTCAACCCAAAGATGTCTCATCTCTTGGCTGTGAAAAAAAATTTCGATACCTCAAAGGAACAAAGAGTCTCGGAATCTGGTACCCAACGAACGAGAGCTTCCTTCTTCAAGCATACTCAGATTCAAACTATGGTGGTCTTCAACTTGATAGAAAAAGCACTTCAGGTGGCTGTCAATTCTTAGGTGGTCGTTTGGTCAGTTGGTCATCCAAGAAACAGAACTGCATTGCACTCTTTACAGCCGAAGCCGAATACATAGCTGCTGCCAGCTGTACATCTCAGGTTCTGTGGATGAAATCTCAACTCTTGGATTATGGTTACCGCTTTCAACGTATTCCTATCTATTGTGATTCTCAAAGTGCCATTGCGATTTCCCACAATCCAATTCAGCACTCAATGACTAAGTACATTGATATAAGGTACCATTTCATAAAAGATCATGTTCTAAATGGTAACATTGAACTCATTTTTGTTCCATCTGACGATGAGATTGTTGATGTCTTTACTAAGGCATTAGACGAAACCAAATTCAATGGTTTTCTGAACAAGATGGGTATGATGATACCAGATCCTCGGTTCTTTCAAGATACTTGTTCTCTTTGATGGACGTATTGGAAAGAAAATTAGTTCCGATCTCAAAATCTTTTCATCTCGAAACTACTTTCTCTCAGAATACATAGAATCATTTTACTTGTCTTTATTTCTGACCATCACTTGAGTTTTAAGCTGTACAGTTCATCCTGATTGATTGTTATTCTAATTCCACATTGTCATTGTAATCGGATTTTCATCTCGGAATATACTTCATAATGGCATCCCGGAATTCCACTCCGGAAAGGTATTGCATTCTGCACTTCGGAATTTCAAAATTTACTCCGGAAGTTTTCTCAACACTCACTCTGGAATGCTTTCTAAATCATGTTCCGGAAACTTTTTCAAATTTACTCCGAAAATTCTCGAAAATCACTATTCCGGAATTTCTGTTCCGGAATCACAAACCTTTTCCGGAATCACTCTGAATTTTTGACTCCGGAATCAAAACTCTATCTGGATTATTTCTCATTTCGGACCATTTTTCAAAGACAACTATGTTCCGGAGTACAACTCTTTATCCTCCGGATCATACACTGTCCGGAATCGCTCATCCGAAATTCCAAACGTTTTTAAGGCGAAATGTTTTTGCAACGGTTATTTTTTTAGAGGATCCTTATCCTATCTTCCTTGTTTTTCGTTCCATGATTGCACGCCTCCTAAAGCAACCATCAAATCGCCGTCTAGGTTCTCTATTTCAAGCTACAAACAACCCAACATTTCCCCTCCCAGATCAACTCAACCCCCAAAAACAGTTACTCATTTAATGCAACCCGTTTCGAACCCGGATCCTCATCATTACACCCACCGACCCGACCCACTTCCCTTACCTATAAATACCAATCAAAAACCCCTTTTACCTCTTTACGCGCCCAATACCTCCAAAACCCCCAAAATTCTCTATGTTCTTCATGTTCTTCAAGCATTCATAACTCTGCAACAATGGCTTCCCCTCCTTCACCACCAAAAACGGCTCCAACCGCTTCCATTCCCAAGAAATCCATTGCCAAAAAGAAACGATCAAAGGGTTCATCTTCATCAACCTCCCCTGAACCGTTTTTAAGGGACACGACGCAACTGTTTTCCCTAAACCCTGAAGATTATGATGAATCGATTCATGTTATGGTCGAGTTCATCGCAAATCATCCCATCTCCATCCATCTCACTAAAGTTCCTGCGCCACCTCTTCCACTTCATCATCTTCACAGGGCCTTCACAAGAATCAAAGAAGTCGACGGTGCGTTGGAGACGCAAATCATTTGAGATCGAATCGTTCCCATCTACAAATCAACCTTTCTCCAGTCCATCGGTGTTAAGCCAAACCCCAAAGGATTCACAGTCCACGAACCAACCACTGAAGAGTTTCAAACCTTTCTGAATCACATTGGCTATAATCAAGATTACAGGGCCAAAGACTTCAAGAAATCAGCCGTCTCCGGACTCTGGACTGTGCTGATGCACTTCATCATTCGCGGGCTATCGGGTAAGCACGGAGGAACCGATACACTTAGCAAGGACTGGCTTCACGTTGTCTATAGCATCTACTCCGGACGTGACAACGCGGTTGATCTTCCGGAGGTCTTATGGAAAGATTTCTGCAAGTTTTCCATCAAAAGGAAGGACAACGAAATTTCAAGCCCTAGATTCTGGGCACTGATGATTCAACAAGTCTTCAATGAGCTTTCCGAGCCAATTCCGGTCTCCATAATTCCTCCGGAGGTATGTGTTTCCTTCAAAGTTGTCAAGGCCTATAGAATTCCGGACCAATCCTCTTTTGGTCCAGTTAGACGACTTCCGGACCACATGTTGGCCTTAATCCCTTCCGATTCCATTTATCTGAAACAACACTTAGAGACTTCGGTTGTGTTCGACCCAACACAACCTGGCCCGGTCTCAATTGAGCCCACTTCGGAAGAGGCCAATCCTACCACGTCCGGACCTAAGGTTATGAAATCTGCCAAACGAAAGAGTTCTCCCACCAAGCTAAAGCCTAAAAAGAGAACCAAAGTCAGCTCTTCCTTTCCAAAGGAAGATGCTCATGACATTCAGGCTGACTCTGGTCGTCCGAACACCCCTCCTGCCCACTCATCTGAGGTACCCCTCAATGTTTCAATATCACCTGCACACACTCATGGGGAGTCTCCACATAATCCACCCTCACCTTCCCAAAAAGGTGATGTCGTTGTTGACCAGAGTTCCTTGCAGCCCCCTGGAACACACCCACGAGTCTCATTTGATATCCATCTCGATTATCACACAAGCACACACTCCGGAACCCCTGTTCCGGACCCTAAGCATTCCGGAGATGGAGCAGTCTCTCCGACTCCGGAAGCCTCAACTGGTATGATACCCAGAAGGCGTACAGGACGACCAGGTGCTAATGATCCCAATTGGGAACATTATGTCAACAGGGCAGTTTCCAGACGTCCGGATCTGACAAGAGCTCAAGTGGAGGCCACTCTCACTTCAATGTACAACAGAGCTCATCAAATCAATCTTCCATATGATCTTCCTACTGATGATGATGCTGATAGAGAGCTGACTTCGGAACTACCACCAATCACCACTCACACCAACGTCTTCCAAACTGATCCGGATGAAGAACTCTCCGAAGAAATAATGCTCAACGATGAAGGCAAATCCGTTCCAAACTTCATGTCATCCATCCGCTTCCAATCCAAGCCATCAACCTTCAAGTCTGCTTTTGACTTCGGATCATCTTCTTCAACCACTCCGGATGGTGGTTCCAAGCTACATGAAGATGATGTTGCTACTAAGTCTGGTCCCTCTATACATACTTCATCAAAACAAGCTCCTCCGCAACACTCTGATTCTGACTCCGAATTCTCTGCCGGTAATCACATTGATCCTTTTGCCCTCCTCGATATCCAAACTAATGTGTCGGACACAATGAAGAAGGTTTCCGCAATCGAAACATTCGTAACAGAGCTCAATTCTAAAATGGATCAAAAGGTTTCCGGACTTGATGCCAAACTTGATGCCATCCTTTAGTCTCTCTCTCAACAGTCCGGACCTTCAGTTGCAGAACGTGAAGCCCAACTTGATCAAGTGGTCTCTATCCGGCTCAAGCACTCACTGGAAGAAGTTGAAGCTAAATATGATGCTTCGGTTGAACACTATCTGGACACCATCACCTCAATTCTTAAAGTCCATGACGACTTGGTGTCTGCTACCAACGATCTCATTAAGCAGACCCATGTACGTCATGAGAAACAAATTCAAAGATTTGAGAAGGAGATAAAGAAGAAGGACGAGATGAATCTTATTATCCAACAAGTCCTCATCAAACTGCTTCGATCCACCTGGAACATTGTCGATGTTCCGAATCGGAAGTTTGATGAGATGTTAGCCATCCTAGGGCATCTGTTCGATCATCTTGCTGCTCAAGCACCTACTTCTGAAGCTTACGATGTCCTCACCAAACAACTCAACACTGGCCTCCAAAAAGTGTTTGAGAAATTTGATGGAATGAAGGGGTCTCTATTGCTTGCACCGGTCCGGAGGTTTCCCGATGCAAGAGGGGGAGAAGGCCCAAGCCAACTATGGAAACCTGCCTCGGAGTTTACACTCCGAGATGAAGACCTGAATTCCGAAGATGAAGTCCAAATTGTGTCCGGACTTCTAGGAAATCCCTCTGATGATGAAGAAGACAGTGATGAAGAAAAGTACGTCACTAAAGGAGTTCTAGGTCTCGAGGCTCCAAAGAAACTATTCCCAAAGGCAATGACTGAGGAAGAGAAGAGGATATGTTCTGCAACCTCTTGGCCATCCTCTTTACCAGATGTTCTTCAAAGGGCCATTCAAATGGCCAAAGCCAAGTCCTTCCGAGCCACTCCTTCCATGCTCCCACCAATTCTGGCTCCAAAAATTGTTGAAATAGACCAAGGCTCTCCACTCCGGATCCCTGATGACATTTCGGAAGATCCTCTTCCGAATCCCACTCCGGAATTTGTGGTGGATGAAAACATGAAGCTCATTGTGGACGCTCTGAAAATAAACAAATGCAAAATGCCAATGACTGCTGAACAACAAGCCTTCCACTCCGGACATCCTCTCAAGCATAAAAAAGGATGGTCCCAGGAGGAAATCAACAAGGCGTTAGAGGACAGCATCCGGATCCAAGCTCTTAAGGATAATCCTGAGCCGATGCACGGAATTTCTACTCTTTGCCGTGAAGGCATACTCTGGGATCAAGATATCGTTCCGTATATGTACTACGATGTCCCTACCAATGATTCCGAACAGCTCAATCTTCCTCTCTCTCCATTCAGCAAGTACTACATCAAATTTGCTCCTCTTCACCCAAATGATGATCCAGAAGTGATCCTCCGGACTGAAAGGGAAAGGCTTGAAACATTCTACTCCAAGAATGCTCAACCATTTAAGGAGGTATGGACTAGAAAAAGAATCACCCAAGTCCATGGATTTGCAAGAAAAATCCTGGTGAAATTCGATCTTAACTGCCCACTATTTCGATTTCACGTCCTCCGGAACAAGCCTACCTACAAGACCATTACTAATGCGGACTTCCCTTCATTGAATCCGAACGACATCCTGACCCTGGCTGCTCACTTTCAAGGAATGCAAAACAGTGATATCGGCATGGGTGCTTTTCATGCTGCACTAAGCTTCCTGAAAGGTTACGTCGCGGAATTCTGCAGATGCGACTATGAGCTGGCTCATCTCTACGGAACTGAAGACTTTGTTGCGAAGATCACATATGTTCTAGCGGAAGCTGAACTGCTCGAAGACGTTCCAATTGATGATTCAGTTCTAGGGTTTGTCTACACAACCAGGAAGACAAACAAGAAGGACTTTTTCCGTGTCCTTAACAAACACCTAGTTCCAACAAAAGCTCTTCGGAAGTTCATATCTCGTGCATTAAAATCCAAAGCTCCGGAAAAGGTCAAAGCAAAGTTTGTAAGTCAATTGGCCTGGTACATTGAAGTCAGAGAATGGTTGTTCCGAGCTTACACTTTCATCAAGGAAGAAGCAGTTTAATTGAATGGATTTCTAAGTTCACTTAGGGGGAGATTGTTGGAACCTGAAAGTGAACCTCTAGCAATCCTAAGTCTGAAATCTGAAGTCCTTGTGTTCTGAAATGTATGGTCCGGAGTCAATGGTGAAGAGTGGTCTGGAATCTGTCCGGACCAGTAGAGAAGAAGATGTGAAGCTGAAGGCATTCCGGAATGACTCTCATGTCCGGAATGAATGCTGATCCAGAGTCACAATATTTTGTATTTGTGCATTTATTAAGTTTGTCTTTATATTGATGTAACGTTTCATAAGACTTAGTCTTTTGTTATATTAGACAATCAGAATGTTAGAAACATTTCTATTGTCCGGTCCTATGTAAGTTTTGTAGTTAATTCGCTGTAACTTCCACTCCTATTTATAGGAGCTTTCAATGCAAAGTCAATACGGATTATTCACTAAACTTTTGGCATTTACTAAGTTATTTCAAACTTCTTTCAAACATTCTTCTTGTTCTTCATTTATTAGCTTTACCTTGATCATTTACTCTTATTCTTCATTTAATGACTTGATCATTTGTTGAATATATTATCTAAGACTTGACTGGTCTTTCCAGGCTAGACTTGAACATTTATTAGCAAGCAGACATTGATCTTAAGCATTCACTCAAGGTTTGAGTTCTCAAACCTTGTCCCTGCACATCAGATCTATTTTGTTCTCTCAGGGGGCTGACATGGTATTGACTTTTTGGTTATCAATACTCCTTTCCGAGAGTACTTCGACCAACACTTTCTTTATGAGATGATCATACGAGGTAGAGGCTAGCTTGCTGAGGGCGTTTTCCCTTGCATTTTCCCCCGGGAGATTTACTTTATTGAAAAATCTTTGAACGTGTTGGCTAAATTACGGACCGTATCTAGATATTTCTGCATCCTAGGGTCATTTGCCTCGTATACTCCGTTTATTTGGTTTGTGATAAGCAACGATTCACTAAGAGCTGCTAGTTGTTTTGCGCCAACCTCCTTGGCCAGCCTTAGTCCTGCCAGGAGTGCCTCATACTCTGCTTCATTGTTAGATACTTGGAAGTCGAACCGCGGTGCGTAGGTGATCTCTTCGCCTTTGGGGCTTTGGAGGATCAGGCCTGCGCTTGAGCCTTCTTTGATTGTTGTGCCATCGGTATACAACTTCCAAAGTTCCTTGCCGACTTTAGGCTCTAATGGGTTGACAGAGATTGTCGTCGGCACTCCCTTGATGGTATCTGGGATTTCAACCAGGAAGTCGACAAGGGCCTGGGATTTGATGTTGGTTCTGGGGTGGTACTGGATGTCATGTTCACCCAACTCTATGGCCCACTTGGCTAGGCGTCCAGACTTTTCCGGCTTTAGCAGCACTTGTTTTATTGGGTAACTGGTCAGAACATCCACCTTGTGGGCTTGAAAATACCTCCGTAAACGTCTCACTGCGTAGACCAGGGCGAGGACCATTTTTTCCAAGGCCGGGTAATTTACTTCTGGCCCTTGCAGCGCCTACTGACAAAATGAATGGGGATTTGCTTGCCTTCCCTTTCCACTGCTAACACATAGGATATAGCCTCCTCAGACGCTGCTAAGTACATCTGTAGCGTCTCCCCTGGAAGTGGGCAGGCGAGAGTCGGGAGTTGCTGCAGTGCGTCTTTCAATTTTTGCAAGGCCACGTCTGGTTCCGCTGTCCATTTAAATTGTTTTTTGTCTAAGCATCCTTTGAGTGTTTGGTACAGAGGAAGCGTCTTCTCTGCGGATTTGGCAATGAACCTTCCAAGAGCCGTTAACCTACCGTTGATCTCCTGTGCTCCCTTAAGGTTGTGGGGAGTATTCAACTCGAGGAACTCTTGTATTTTGGTGGGATTGGATAGGATCCCTTCCCTGGTCACCTGATATCCAAGGAATTTCCCTTCCTCGACTCCAAAAGTACACTTAGCCAGATTAACTTCATTTGCGCTTTGACCAGCGTTTTGAAGGTTTCTTCCACGTCTTGGAGTAACATCTCTTCATTGCGGCTTTTAATTACCATATCGTCGACGTACACTTCGATATTCCATCCAATTTGGTTGGCAAATACCTTGTCCATTAGCCTCTGGTAAGTAGCACCCCCGTTTTTTAGCCCAACTAGCATTTTCTGACAGCAGAAGGTGCCCTTTTCGGTATGGAAGACTATTTTTGCTTCATCTTCTCGCTTCATCTGCACCTGGTGATAGCCCTTATATGCGTCGAGGAAACATTTGAATCGGAAGCCTTCAAGCGAGTGGACTTTCTTATCGATCTCCGAGAGAGGATAACAGTCCTTTGGGCAAGCGTTATTGAGATCTGAATAATCATGCCCATTCGCCATGCCCCATTGGATTTCTTTACCGTGACCACGTTTGCTATCCACGTTGGGAACATTACTTCCCTGAGTATGCCAGCACTCACCAGATCGGCCACTTCTGCGTTAATAGCCCTATTGCGGTCTGCCGCCTGTCCTGGCTTCTTTTGCTTTACAGGGTTACTCCCAAGTGCGATGTTGAGGCTGTGTTCTATGACCTGTCGATCGACGCTTGTCAGATCTGTTGGCTTCCAGGCGAAGACGGTGGAGTATTACCTCAGGAGCGCCACCATTCGTGCCTTGGGTTCGTCTGTTAAGTGGGCGCCGATTCACACGAGCTGCTCTGAATACTCCATGTTTATCTGGTGTTGCTCAGTGGAACATCCCTCCTTGGACTTCTTTGGTGCGCGCACGAGTTCTGGGGCGGCTATGATTTGGTGGCAATGTTGTGCTCTGGTGTTTGTGGCGAGGACCGCCGCCGATCCTTGGCGTGTGCTGAATTTAATGATGCCATGTATCGTCGATGGTACGAGATGCAGTAAAGCGATTGCTAGTCGTCCAAGCAGAATGTTGTGTTCTGTTGGGTATCGGATCATAGAGAATTCGACTGTCCTTGTGATTCGGTCCCTTTCGTCGTGGCTGACCAACGTTAAGGGCAGTCGAATGGTTCCTAGTGGCCACAAGCTATGCCCGGTGAATCCTATTAACGGTCCACTGGTTGAGGGTTGGAGCCCCTCCTTCCACATGTCAGGTAGCTGCCGGAAACAATGCTCATAGAGTATATCAAAGCAATTACCATTGTCAATGTATATTCGGTGGACCTTCGTGTTACGAATGAATCCTAATATGAGGAGTGGGTCTCGTGGATCCCATTTTGATGGTCTGGGATCACTGCTCGAGAAACTGATGTTGAGTAGGTTTCTTGAGAGTGCCTCGATCTCGTTTTCTGCGTGGTGAGGTGCGTTTCTCTTACGGAAGTTAGATATAATGAATACCTCAGTGTCGTCATATGGATTCGTCTCCAACATATTGGGATGTGATATCGCCATCTGAGGTGATGAGATATCCGATGACAATTGCCAGAAACTGCTCTAGAGCCCTGGTTCTGCTGTTCTTATCGTAATTGGCGGGATCTGTGTCATCAGCACCTGGAGTGGTTCGTGCGTTCTGAACAGAGCTTCTGCTGCTATCCCAGATACTGTTGGGCTTAGATCCCCCTTATGCAGGGAACTAGCATCATCTATTAGTTGTATCACTCTAAGGATACGTTCGGATGGCACCAAATGTTGTGACAAGTTCGCAGATGGTTTGGATACTGAAGGATGGATCTTACTTGGGTGCTTCCCTGAGAACACAATCACAAAAGAATCGTTAAAGTACGACCGAGTGTTCTCCCGGGACGTCGCTCCGACGATCAAGTTAGTTTTTTTTAGAGAGAGAGAGAGAGAAATTTTAGGGTAATCTTCATAAGAGAGAAGATGGGTCTCTTCCTTGAGACGGAAGAGATCCTGTTATACCTGTTACTAACAGATCACGGGGACCGTGTCTCGTGAGTGTGAAACGTGGCCTCCTCTTACTGGGAGAGCTATTCACGCTAACTAACCGCCAGGTGACGTTAGTTCTGGGCATCACCCGGTCTATTCGTTGCTTTCTCATTGGTTGTGAGTGAATGAGGAGATCACATGGAATGCTCTTCCCTTGTGACGAGAAATGAGTTGTCGCTCCGTCTTTGGCTCTCTTAGGCCAAGACCGGGTTTTAGCCAAGGTAGTAACGTCTCTGTTACATTTTCTGTTACATTTAACGTGGCCGTTAGGTAACATTAACAAGTAGTATTATGTTTTTTTCCCGTATCCACCGGTCACAATTATCCATAAAGCAAACAGCTTCAAACCTGTCTTTTGTGGAGTTTTTCACTTTATATTGGAAGCCTTAAATAACACTTTTTAATCTTAAGTTAAGCTTAAGTTGTTCTTTACTTTTAAAGAGTTGGAATAACTTCACATGGGAAGTATAATTGTGGGGTGTGGCACCTTTACGTTTTTGTTGAGCTAGTTCGGGCAATGGTAAAGGTTCAAGCATACCCCAATGGGTGGTTTGTGTTTCTTCAGAATCGTAAAAATAAAAAGGAAACTTTTCCTGTTGTGATTTTCAGGGTTGTTAGGGATCAGTATCTTCCTCTTCACCTTGAGTATCTTCCCCATCAAATTCAGTGTAACTCTGAAAATGTTCAACTGGATCTCCATATGGAATTATATTACCATCATCAACTAACATCATTATTTTTGCATCATCATTTGCAGATTCATCAACATCAACTGTAGGAGAAGCATCTGCAACAACCTTACATTTAGTCCTATAATCATCCCCATCTACAGGGCCATTATAAGAAGGAACATGGTTGGTTGTCATAGGTAATAAATTACACATTTGGTTACTTCCATCACCAGAAGACCTATTTCCACCAGAACGATTTTCCCCGGCAAATCGAAGAATACCATTTCCCATAACGTTACTAACAACAAACAATTATACTGTGTTGGGAGGCATACTACTAACAAAACTAAGAAAATATCTGACATCACTATCGTCTAGAATCTGCATAACTATATTTGATCCAGTACATTGAAAAGATAGACGTATTTGGTTAGTGTGTAACCTGGACTTGGAAGCAACCAACATAATTAACCCAACGAAGTTGATATCATTGCTTATATCTACATCAAAGCATGTGTAGTCTGGACCAATATATTGCATAGATTCTTCGATACGCTGCCATTTCCCTCCACTAGAAACTGGCACTCGAAAAAAACTAGTATAGGTACTCACTCTAGAACGTGTAATGAAGGTATCAAAAACACAAATATATTGCATATATGGAAATATATGGAACAAAAACACACAAATATCCTACTTTTAGTTCTCCGGAACAGACCTCCGGAATGTACGGTCATTCCGGAGTATAGTCCGAAATACACTTTTTCAGTACAGAATGTACGGGGTATCAGATTTTAGACTTAATTCCTACCAACCACCTACAACTCCGGAACGAAAATAAGCTCCAGAATATCGTATTCCGGAATACGTTGACCGACCCAAGTCCGGAATGTTCTTACGTGCTCCGGAATACATTATAAAGGAGAAAGTGGTCATTTTTCAAAAAAAAATGGTTACTATTAACAAACTCATTTATAAGGGTTGGTTTACTCAATTTCCATAATGTTAGGGTGAAACAAAATATTTAAAGTAAGACAATATTAATCTGATGATTAATCATCCGTAAACTTTTGACAATTAACTCAAACAAAACAAAAATATAAAAAAGTTCAGACTAACATCGTTCAAACAAATGTCATTATTTTATTTCAATATATAGAATATTGTTTTGTAGCTTATTATATCATTTTTGTTAAATAATTCCAATTTAAAATAAAATATCAGTATTTTATAGAAAAGTATCATATGTTTTTGTTTACAAAAAGTTTTAATTTAGGCTAGGTGGGGCGGGGCGAGTAGTAGTAGCGTATAAACAAGGAAGGGTATTGTTGGAATTTTGTATCTGGTTTCATCCCTTTAAAGCCCAAAAATTCTCCACGAAACAGAGCCAACGACTAGAGAGAGAGAAGAGAAAAGGAATTTTGAATTTTGTGAGAGAGGATGGCAGAATTGAGGGTGAATGTTGAAGAAGAATTATTATATTCAGTATCTGAGATTATATACTGCAGAATTTGTCACGAAGGAGAGTTCGAAAGTTGTAAAACCTTGGAAACTCCATGTTCTTGTTCTGGAACTATCAAGGTATTCTTGCTTCTCTGTCTTGATTATCATTTTTCTTTTTCACTATTAGGTATTATATATAGTTTCGAATTTAATCTGTGTTTTGAATTTTGATTGATCATCACATCACATCAGTTTGCTCACAGAGATTGCGTACAGAGATGGTGTGATGAGAAGGGAAACACTAATTGCGAACTTTGTCTCCAGGTTAGGTTTCTTCATTCATTCATTTCATGCTCCTCTTCTTCACTTTTAAAAAATAATAATAATAATAATAATCGGAAGTTGAATACTACGGTGGTTTGTTTGTTGTCGTTTTGGTTAAATTTCAATTCTCTGCCGGAGTCTCATCTGACATATATTTTGAATCGTCCGTCCCCAATACTGAATCGTATTGGCTATTGGCTTGCTGCCGTACATGTTAAATTTTGAACCACCAATGCTAGGAATAGATCCTTTTCTTTTCGTGTTGAATTATTCAAGAAAAAGTCTACAAATATGGACACGCATTGAATTTCGTCTCTACATACATATAACATATTAACATGTGTCTCGTTTTAACAAGATAAGGCAGAAGCATATTCAAATTCAGATTACTTAATTCATTCGTTCTTCCATTTGAATCGGTTTTCACCTTGAAATTCATTTCCTCTGCTGACTCACTGTTCATTCGTAAATATCGCGTTAATTTAAATTTCATTTTTCGCTATTTATTTGTTGATTATAACATATTATAAGTTTTTTTTTTTTTTTTTTTGAAAAGGTATATTATTAATTTTATAAATTATATATTATATTAATAAAAGGCTACTACTTTATTTGAACGTGTAATCAATGACGGAAGGAAGGTCAAATGGCATATACCCGACTTTTATGTCAAGAAATTAAATCTGTATATTCATGCATATTCCTTGTCAGCTATTAAAGATAAGTAATTTTCCTCTCATCTTCTTCTCTATTTTCCTTCTTTACTAAATTAATCATATGCTTCATGCATACTTTCTTCATCTTAAAATTTAGCTATCGATAATTCATCCAATAATCTGTTTTCGAATTTTAAACTGGCACACCTTTGTCTCCTTTTTATTTTGATAACAAAAAAAAGTAGCAACAAACATTGCTTTAGCAACCCATTTCCTGCATATATACATTACTTTTTCAAAGAATAAAATTTGAAAAGGAGCCTGTTACCTTCTTGAACAACAAAAATGATGCAATACAATGCATCCATCCATTTTTAGTATATATATCTTTTCAAAAGTATGGCGTGGCGTCTTTCCTTTTCTCTAAATTATAGACCCATGAAGTCCTTTTAAGAGATGATTTCAAAATTAAGTTTGTTAGTTTTCGATGCTATTTGTGAAGATGAAAATATTGCCATGTGACTTGTGAGATTGTTTATAAGTAGTTTGTATTAAACCAAAATTTTAACGTCATTCAAAACATAAAAGTATTTCGGTCGTTATGTTTAAAACTAAATGCACAAGACAATGAATTATTTGCTATAAATTATTGCAATTGGTTAAGAATTTCGTTGTGGAAAAGAAAAAGAAAAAGAAAAAGAAAAGGCATGTATTGTATTATGTATGTATGTTAGCAGCGACTGAAAAAGACGTGTACTTGTTTAACGCTGCAGAAATTTGAACCTGGGTACTCAGTCCCAACCCCACCCCCAAAAAAGGTCGACGACACTCGTGTCACAATTCGGTAATTACTCTTTGCTCAATCATCCTCTCTTTCTCTCTCTCTATATATATATTCTAACCAAACCACATTATTATTATTATTATTATTATTTGGACCACAGGTCTCAAATTTCTTTATCAGACAACTTTATTCTTCTGTTTATGTATATGTTTCTGTTTCTGCCGATATATTCATTAGACAACTTTAATTATATAATCAATCGATCCGATACCAAACCATGGTATGTATATGTCCTCTAATTAACCACGCCAACAAGCATATATGAATATGATATATGTGAAAGGAAATTGAATAAAAAATGTTATAATGTTAAGATTTCATTTGTTTGTCATTTTCTTACTTCTGTTTTCGTACGTATGTTTCAGTTGAAGTAGGTAACATCCACAAACATATCCATTTTTTTTTGTCGATATTATTATTAAAAATGGGTCTCACAACATAAAAATATTAGATAGATGACCAAACATATATATATATATATATATATATATATATATATATATATATATATATATATATATATATATATATATATATAATTTAGTAGAGCTTGAAGTTTGAAGTTTGAAGTTTGAATGGAAAGTAGCTAGGAAATGTTATTTGGGGAGAAGACGTCCACACACATTAGCTGTTTCCTGTATGCGCACATAAAAAATAAAATCAATCAACAGCTCATAATTTGTTTTGGATATTAATTTTGTTTAAATATTTAGGTAAAGATGGGTTGGATGCCTTAATGTGGAAATAGAAATTTTCCGTTATCTTTTCATAATCCATTGCATCTACAAATATAAGAATAATAATAATTATCCAATAAACTGATTTTTATATTCACCGCAAATTTAAATATTCGTAAATTGCAATCAACCAGTAATGCTTCCCTTTTTATATAGTATTTTAAAGGAAAGGAATTTTAGAATTTAAACCCACAAAGTAGAAAAGAATGATTCATGCCTTTTATAGAAATCGAATTTCGGTAATTCTTGTTTTAATAAATTAGTTTATTTTACAATAATAGAGGAAGCTTGGAAGTTCCAAGTCCAAGCACAGAAGATGGTGATGAAGAAGAAAGATTGGTTGAAAGAGAATATGCAGAGTGCTCATCAGCTGCCGATACAACAGCTTCTATGTGCAGAACAGTTGCTGTCATCGTAAGTTTTGCCTAAATTTTCAACTTAATTGTCAAAAGTTTCAGTTTATATATATACAAATAATTAATAACAATTATTTAAAAGAATTTGAAATTATGAATGATTGCACAAGGGTTAATGGTTATCCATATATTTCTCTTCTCTAAAACACACACACACACGTCGTAATTAAAATATCCTTGTAATAATTGGCAGACAACTATTAATATATATTATACGATGTTTGCTATATATGGCTTGTAAAAAAATGAAAATAGCTATATTGAAATGATGACATTGAAAGTCAAAAGTATGGGGGTGGGGGTTTCCGTTTCATCTTAAAAAAATATTATATTTATTGTAGTTCCTTAATAAGGTTTGAATAGTCTACAATGGGACCATACTACTAGTCTACTATTCACGCGTTATCAAGATTACATGGATGGCCAACTTAATGAAGGAAAAAAAAAAAAAAAAAAAAACACGATTAATAGACAACTGTTTGCCATTAAAATTCCCACACCTTGGTTTCATGTTCAGACTTCAAAGTGTATTTATTGCAAGAAGATGAATGGGTATCCAAGTCAAGTCGAGATAAGATATATTTGAAAGTTGAGGGTAAAAAACGACATTAGCTGTGTTGTTAAATCTAAATGCCAGATGTCAGTAGTTAGCTACACATGAAATGGAAATGGAAACGAATTACTCAAATAAGGCAAAAGTTATTATGGATTGGAATGGAAACCATTTTATTACCATGTGACTGTAAATTATTGCACAGAACAGACATGACGCGTACTCGTTTGTATGTATGTATGATGATCACAATTGACAAAGAAATATTTTTTGTGCTTTCTTGTTTCTAAGTTTTTGCAATTTGCATGATGAAATGATCGTGATCTGTTGCAGTTTACGGTACTTCTACTGGTGAGACATTTTCTTGCAGTGCTAATGGGCGAAACAGGGGATTACCCATTTACGATCCTAACAGTAAGTACTAACCAGTAACCACCATTGGCATTATTGTGATATGATCTGATTAAGGTTGTTACTGATTTTATTTGTTTTGCTTTTGCTTTTGCAGTTGCTAGTTATAAAGGCTAGTGGGATATTACTTCCAATGTACATAATAATGCGGGTGATTGATGTGGTCCATAACAGCATCAAACGTCAAAATCAGGATCAGGTTGATTGCTGATTTTTAAAGGATAACTCCTGTGTATCTGATTGTGATGTTGCAACTTGTACTTAACTGATTTTTTGTGTTTTTTCTACTTGTACACAGGCTGGTTCAACTTCTAACAATCAAACATCATCATCGAGTTCCCAGCCCCAGGAGGAAGGACAGGACAATGTATAGTTTACATACACAATCCAGCAAATTACATCCATTCATTCATTCATTTATATTTTCTTTTATTTTTTACAAAAGAAGCAAAAAAAGAAAAAGCTCAACTTCCATTTCTACAACCATCGCTGTATGTATTGTATATGTATATTAACGAATGTACCCATGAGATAGTGTCTGTGAAGGAAAAGAGAATGAATGTAAACAAACAGCTAGACCAAGAAAACCAAAATGTAGACCAATGTACGTACACCTAGGAAGTAGAAATGGTTGTTGAGAAATAAACATATGCCATACACATTTTCATTTGCATTTGTATTGCATTCAACATGTCGTGTTGTTTCTTGTGGATGCTTTACAAAAACTGAGATTAGGTTGGTGGTCAACAAGCCTTCATCACCTGGCTTGCAATTTCAATTACAAAATGGACCGACCCACCACACATCACACATCACACATCCAAGCCTTGGTTGGGTTGGGTTGGGTTGGGTTATCTCAACTCTCAATCATCAAAACTAGTTTTCCTATATCAAAACAAACTACCAACTAACTACACATCCAGTCCAGAGTGCAAAATCTGATCACTTGTGCTCCAAAAATACCTTTGCCCTGTTCTGTAATTCAAGAATCCCATTCCCATTCCCATGACAATTGTTTAAGCTCTGCAACATGAGCGCTATCTGGTTTTGGTTTGTCCTTGTCCTTTTACCATACATTGTCTCAAACTCCTGTGACTTGATTGCAGCCTTTTTAAGCACAGCATCAGGAAGTCCTAAAAAAACCACGCTTGACACATGTCAATCATTACTATTATTAGAATTACAATAAAAGTGGGAGGGAGGGAGGGAACTTGCCTGCTAGGCGTGCAACATTGACACCATAGCTTTTGGGGCATGCACCAAGTGTCAATTTGTAGAGAAATGTTACCTCCTCTACACCCCCATCTCCATCTCCAACTTGGCATGCCATGTGACACAGGGAAACCTACATACAACCCACAACACACACACACTAAGGTCAAAGGTCTAAGAGAAAATAGTACCAGTATAGTTATCTAAATGTTGTTTTATAGCTCCAAAAAGCTGGGAAAGGAATAATATGGTACCTTGTCAATCTGCTGATACTCCAAAGCTAAGTGATGATAGTGAGTAGAAAACAGACCCCGACACTGGACCTTGTTCACAAGGTGTTCAAGAACCGATGCACTGCAACCAAACCAAACCAAATAATGAGTTTTGGTGAAAGATAACAACAACATAAACATATGAAAGTGAGTGAAAGCATACGCTATGGCTTGTCCATCTGATGTTGCTGTCCCTCGTCCAAGTTCATCTAATGCCACAACTGAACTACGCGTTGCTGATGACTGCATAACATATCCAATTTTCATATCACTCAGTATCACAAACCCAAACACACACACACACACACACACACACACACACACACAGAGAGAGAGAGAGAGACCAGCATAGATGCGGTTTCCAGCAGCTCAGTTAGAAATGTACTGTGGCCTGCCATAATATGGTCTTTTGCACCCATCCTCACAAAGATGCGATCAACCGGAGACATCTTAAAGCTTTGCGCAGGCACATCTGCCCCCACCTGGAACATCCATCTATAACTAATTAACTACTAAAAAAAAGAAACACAAATTACATATCAATAATCAACTCACTCTCAAGTCTCACTCTCACCTGTGCCAAAATCAGTGCTAAACAAACTTGACGCAGAAGAGTAGACTTTCCACCCATGTTAGGACCAGTAAGCACGACAAATCTGGCATGATCGGCCCCACCAATACAAACATCATTTGGGACAAAGTTGCCACTGCCATCCCCTAGACTATCATTTCCAAGCACAGGATGCCCTAGACTTTTAGCAGCAACAACCGGTGCTTCATCCCCATCCAGATCCACTATAAGCGGACGACATGTTGGTCCTTCATACATGTCACTTGCAATTGCTATGCCGATCAGGACATCAAGTTCTGGAAAAAAAAAAAATTATACATAGTTGATATAAGCTGTTTAGCAGCAAAAACATGAAAAACAAGTAGCAAAATATAAACACCTGCAGCTGTAGAAACCAACTTTCTCCAGCTCACATGATGCTCACAAAACCGCCCGATCAACCTCTGCATGATGTTTTTCAACTTGGACTCCTTCTCAGATTCAGCTTCTGACAGCTCCCTCATCAAATTCCTAATTTCAGGAGTCCAGTATCGGACAAAACCCTGCACATCCATCCATATTCATGATTCTGATTAATCAGAATCGACCTTTCTTACACACACAACACTAAAAATAACTATATCTACCTTCTTAGATGATCGACGCTCATACTCACAAGGAACGCTACCAGACAAACTTTCAGCTACTTCAAGAAGATATGTATCCTTTCCAACAGTAACATAATTGATCTGAACACCACCATCATAATCATAAACCATATAAAAAAAATCAGAATTAGTATATATCATTATTCATTCATAACAGTTTTTGAGAAAGTAATCTCACTGATGGATCTCCAAGTAGTTTTCTCTGTTCCTTCAAATGCTTTTTCAGACTAAACTCAATATCTGAAACCATTCCGCAAGCAGTGTCGTATTCTTTATCAACCCCATCACGAGGTATTATACGCCCTGAACTTTTTGCCTCCATCCAATCAAAAGCATCCTTGAAATGCCTAAGAAGGCCATCAACATCCGGAAGACCTTTACCAGGTGCTAACAGGTGATGCAGCAGCCTAGAATCAGTGTTTTCCAGAATGACACCTAGCGAGGAGCATGCATTTATAATTACTTCACACCCACTGAGAACCATTATGAACTGTTCAAGTTGTTTCTTTGATGCATCCTCATACAGAACCACTTTGCTCGAATTCCTACCATTAGCTTCACTGCTTCATGAATAGCCAACATCAAAATATATATATTATATAGATTACTACCAACTAGTGTGTTTGTCGTTTTACCTGCAAGAAAAGATGCGTGCCAACAACCGCTCCATGTCTGGAAGCTTGGACAGCTCTTTACGAAATTCAAGAGCATGAGGCAGGCTAACTCCCTTTATTTTGGAATTATATTATATTATATTAGAAACAATAACAATGTGAATGGATAAATTAAGAACGTGTAGAGAACCTTTACACCAGCTACAGCATCCTGGCGTTCCCTGATTGAGTCTATCTGATATAAAGGTCTAGAAAGCCATGTTTTAAGCAACCTCTTCCCAAATGCTGTCACACAACGATTTAGTTGCTCATACAATGTCCTGCATGGATGGATAATGGATATGATATACTATCAAATTAGGAAGTCAATGTGAATAATCAATAATGTTCTCAAAAACATAAACATACCCCTTAGAGTCTCCATTTACACTGTTCTCAAAAACTTCAAGATTCTCTAGAGCAGCTGCATCAAGAACCATGTATGGTTTTATGGTGGAATCATTGAATCCAGAACATGGAAGTAGCTCAAACTTTGCAAATCGAAGC
This sequence comes from Lactuca virosa, assembly GCF_052849685.1. Taxonomy (NCBI): domain Eukaryota; kingdom Viridiplantae; phylum Streptophyta; class Magnoliopsida; order Asterales; family Asteraceae; genus Lactuca; species Lactuca virosa. The sequence continues at coordinate 391,718,681 of NC_136433.1, forward strand.
AACGACTCATCCAGGAAGGCCTTTCTCAGGTAGAACAGAGTGGCCCCAAGGGCTGACAGAGCATAACTACCAACATTTCCTGTATTCATTAGGTCAGAGAGTACTTCTGGTAGGCAATCCTTACTATCAGATGAGCATGACATGGATTCATTCAAACATGATTGATTACTGATGCGCTTATAAATCTCCTTCACTTCACACATAGTTTTCTCTGCATCCCAAAACTCTTCAAGTGGTATCAACTCATTTATGACAGGGCTTCTTGTTTGTCTTAGTAGTACTCTTTCAGTTTCAGGGCTGAGTGATTTGAAAGGTTTTATGATTTCCACTGGTCTTAGTTGGGACAATAGGCAGCTCAACACACTGCACTCTGTGTCGTCTCCAAACTGTAAAATGAAGCATCAGTTTCCATGACAACAAAGCACCAACTCTAGAAAGTAAAAAACTTAAACAGAACCAACATTTAGTTCACACCTGTCCTATCATGATCTTGCTTGTAGCAACATCAACCACACAAACACCATAAGTCCTATCATCCTGTTGGTCTCCTGATGCTTGATGGCATTCAGAAACCGCAAACAGGTAAGAAGCATCCGGATTGGCTGCCACCATTTCTCTATCAACCAATGTTCCTTTAGTGACTACTCCACATATTTCCCGTTTCACAACCTGCAGAACAGGCATAAAATGTCAGAACACAAAATCTAATCTATAATTATTGTGTACAAGTGTTGGTTACCTTATCTTTAGTACCCTGCTCTTTGCGACGCCTCTCAAGCTGATCAGGTGTCTCTGTCTGCTCAATAACCAGAACACGGTAACCCTGTTCAAGCAAATAATTATTACAATCATATCATATCATGACTACAAGAAAATTAGGTTGATCCACATGTATGTAAGAATATCAACAACTTGAAGAAATAACCTTGCAAGCCAACTTCTCTACATTTAGTGCAAAGTTCTTTTCTGGGAATCCACAATGAGGCTGGTCTCCCTGAGAAACAGTAACCTCTGTGAATAAATGTAAATTGGAAATAGTATGCTACACCAAAATCAAACAGGTTTTTTACCTTCATATATTGCAAATCAAGTTCTTTTGCTCCAACATGTGCATCCATTTCGAAGAGCTCGTAAAACTTTCCCATCTGTTTAGTAACATGGAGTTAGCAACTAAGAAAAGCGCATCCTATAGAAAAATATTTGATAACTGCAGATTTTAATTCCATATTAGATAGATCACTTACCTTAAAAAATATAACCTTATCCATATGTTGTGACTTAAACTCCCACCATTGTCTCTATATTCAACAAAAAAGCAGACCATTTCAATTACTTGCAGATTGCAATACAATTTAATCACTTGTGACCAAAAAGGACCAATTACCTGGCCACCTGATAAACTCTCCAAAAAGTCAGGAGGCAAGTATAGAGTTCTTGGATCATAATTTTCATTATCAGGGGATCTCTTCTTGGCATCCTTCCGGGCTCTACTCAACAAAAAGCTTTCATTAATACAATATAATACAAAAGACCAGCATAAAAAAGCAATTAAACTGCATTTTTGTAGAAACTATAAAAGAGAATGGAAGAAAGAGATATTAAAGGTGCACAAGTACAGGTACTTACTTCCCAAGAAATTTGAACTTCTCTTCTTCTCTTGTGGTAAATCTTTCAGCTTTATCGCCAACAAGATCATTGTCAACAAAAGCAGATGGCTTCGCACCTGCAACTTAGAAGCAACCCTCTTGTTATTTGTAAAAACACAGTGTGATTTCAATACACCTAGAATACACAATTATCTACAAATACTCGTACTTACTGTTATTATTGGTTTTATGCTCCAAATTGCACGGGCTTAAATCCAACGGAGCCTCGTTCTTGATTTTCTTAACAGAGGCTGATTTCATTCCAAAAACCTTCCGCTTTTTGGAGTCCGGCTTTATTGCCTTCTTTTCTTCCACTTCCTCCTCCTCCTCTTCCTCCTTCTCGTCTACCAAGTCTAAATCCTCCATTTCATCATCAATAGCTTCCTTTTCGACATTCATTCCCCAATCCTCATCATCGGAATCATCTCCTCCACTTTCCACATTCTTATCCACGTTCCCCTCGGCACCGCCTCCAGCCTCATCGTCATCTTCGTCTTCAATGGAAAACTTCCTCAACCTACGGAACCTTTTAGCCAGCTCCTTTAACAACTCAATCTTCTCTTTAGATAAATCCAAATGCTCCTCTTCACCATCATCATACCGAACCAAATGCTTACCCGAACTCTTATCAAAAGCTTTGACACAGCCTTCATACCAAGCCTTGTCCAGTGGCCAGTAAACCTTGATCCTTCGATTAACTACTTCGTCGCCATATCTAGGGTTTTGGGCATCGGAAGCGGGAATAGAAGAAGATTGACCAATAACCAAGACCGGTTTCTTACTGCTTGTGGTTTGCAAAGGGGATGGGGTTGTAGGGCTAGGTTTAGTTTTAGGTTTAAGTTTAGAGTTCGAGTTCGAATTAGAGTTAGAAAGAAGAGGGGATGGTGACTGGGAAGGAGAAAGGGAGGAGATTGATGATGGTGATTTGGAGAAGAAAGAGGTGATTTGACGTTGTGGATTAACGAGCGGCGATCGGCCGTTGGTTGGGCGACGAAATGCCATTATAGATTATGCAATGTGTAGAGTGTGGTGGTGGTGGGTGTAGAATACGAGATGAGTGGTATGTATGTGTGTGTAGAAGGCGGGAATTGCAGTGGGAAGAATATCTCAGAGAGAAGTACGAGGGTGAACGTTGGCGGGAAGACAGGTAAAGATGACGACTTCTATTCCAGCCTCGCGGATGCGTATACACGTATACTAGCTAGGTTTTTAAACCCGTGTTTCCACAGGTGACAAAATAATAATAAATAAATAAATAAATAAAACTGTGCTAAATTGATTAAAAATAATAACTGAGCTTTAATATGTAGAGAAAAGCACAGAGACTCAATTGATTATCAATATTTTCTGGTATTTCAAAGTCCCAACATAATGTTCATGTAATCAACATGGATTTTCTAAATTTCTGATAAATACACATGCTAGAAATTCAATAAAATTTAACTTGTAAACAAACATGAATTTTTTCTAATTATAACATCATACTTTCAAATTACATAGAGTCATGGGCCGCTTTTTTTATTCTACAAAATGAGATTCCAACACTTTACATAGAGTCGATGGGCCACCTCTAGTTCAACATCTCACTCCTACTGAGACTTCCATGCATCGGTGATGCGCAAAACTTACGTCCAACACTTTATTTCAATTGATCATGCAATTTCTTTGTTGAAGAGGCTATTATAATTTTAGACCTCGTTCTTCATATGTCTATATCTTCTCCATTGTAGGAATTACTTCAAGATACTACAACATCACACAAAATTTACATTATATCATCATATTTAACTTATTTGTCAAGATTGCTTTAAGAAAAATACAAACTTTTGTACTAGACTTGTTTGCAGCAAGTTCATCTGTATTGTCAATGTTGAACTGAACATGATTGACAGGATGATCACCAACTATTTTTTTTTACTTCTTTTGGCTAAGTGGCAGTATACATGAGAGTTTGTCTGCGAGGAGGTATCTCATTCACAATCTCCCTTATTTGAGATTTAAAACTCACATACAACACCAAGAAATCAAGTCTCCTTATAAGCAAAGACCAATATTCAATGAGGTTCTCTTTTGCTTCCAAACTAAGCTGAAAAGGTAAACCAAATTAAAGGTCATTTGCAAGAACTGTAATACTCGCTGCTTCATGAGTTGTCATCCGAGCTTTGTCACCTTGACCAAATGTCTATCGGCCATGAGATGAATTTACATGTTGCTTTTTGTATATCTATTTTTGATATGGAAAAAAACATGATTGTAAAATAGATAGGAAGAAATAAACACTTAGAATATAGGGAAATCAATATAAAGCTTTGAGTGGGTGATTAGCTAATTCACATAATCATTGAAAATATATTAAAACTAATGATTTTGATATGTTTAAATTTCCCAAAAATACATAATACTCATATGAATAGTCCAAAATGTAGGGATTTTTGGTGACGTTATTTTCTAAAGGTTAGTTTCTAATTAAGAGATAAGTCTAAGGTCATATTAAGTAAATACTTTAAAGTATCTTGACTTTTGGTTCTTTTAGATTATTAAGAGGTACTACAATTATTTTCTGTCCAAGTTTTGAGTTTTAGGCAGTTTTGACTTCTTATAATTCTTCCTATCCTTAAAGTTTGTGAGTATATTATGTGACTTAATGATAACCACAATGTTGACCCTATGTGACTTATCACAACCTATAGGTTCAACAAACGAATCAACATTAGTGGTAAATCTGTCATAACCATGAAAGCTTTAGTGTAAAGAAAGATTAAAAAAAGAAATTAAAAACTAAATCATCCTAATGGGACAGAGATTCCGTGCCCAAAAATCAAAATGTCTCATGGAAAAAGCCTTTCACAACAAAGAAAAGTCAACAAATATAACAATGGAGACCCTATAACAACTACAATTTGAGGGGAGAAAGATAGCACCTTAAATTATTAATGTAGTAGAAGGAAAAAATCAAAATGACTCCTCTGATTGCACATTTTATCGGACAATCACCTAAAAATCAAAAATAAATGGTCATATTGCAAACCCTATAATACTATCGTATACAAAAAGCGACCATGCCGCCCGAATCAGATTTAGCTCTTCTAGTTCATAATGAAATCAAAGAAATAAAGGGTTACCTGCTTCCGATTCCGATTGGTGTGGCAAAATGACCGATTATAGAGGAAGACGATGAAGAATCTGTGGGGGTGCAAGTTTCTTTGTAGATGAAATTGTAATCCAATATACAATCGATTACACATATATATTTAAAATCCTTAATATGCTTTGTGTATACCATCATAAAACATAAATTTGAATAAGATTTCAGTCGTTATTTTTTGGATATTAGGTTGGAATTCCTGATTTCATGGGATTGAGTTTAATTGATATAACAGATATGTTGAATTTCATGCGTTGGAGTTTTAAGCAAGGGTAAAATTGAAATTTCACTTTATATATTTGGGTTTGAAGAAGATAACACGCGGCATTTTAGCACTCTTTTAATATAACAGAGATGTATAAACCAAGAAAATCACTTACAAATTTTAGATACGTCCTTACAAAATTTCGATTTTGTTCAAAAAAAACATTATTAGTTTTTTTTTTCTTTATATAATATCATTAAAGTTTTCTTAAGGAAAAACATCAATGTAATGTTTAGTCTTTCTTTCAGCATAAATTAAAGGGAAAACTGCAAAAAAAATCATTACATATTGGTCTCATAATCGATTTAGTCCTTATATATTTTTTTATTCAATTAAGTCTCAAAAACCGGAAATCGTATTCAATTTGACATTTTTACCCGGTCAATAGGTCATATAACATTTAAAAATTACATTTTTGGCACATGTTTTAAGTTTTTTTTCCAAATTTGGTCCAAAATTTACAGTTTTAGCCCAGATTTTAAATTTTATTACAAATTTGGTCCAAAATTTATCCTTTTGACCCAAATTTCAGAATTTTGTTATGAATTCATCCTAACTTTAGTTTCTTTTACAACATTTTTTCTCAAAAAAATTTTGAATATATTTTTTCTTTATAAAATCATATTTATACAAAAAAAACATATTTTCACATAAAAATATTATATTTTCTATATAAAAACTTTTTTTAAACATATTTATATGCATCCAAATAAATGTTTGTATACATTTCTTTTGTAAAAACATATTTATATATTTTTATAATCATTTGTTTTACAATAAAAGCATTTGTATTCAAACACGTTTATATATAAAATGTATATAAACACATATTTTATAAAAATATATTCAAACACGTTTTTATAAACAAATGTATACAAACATGTTTTTATTAAAAAAAATATACAAACATGTTGTGATAAAAAAAGCATCATTTGAGAAGTAAATTCTCGACAATTAAATTATATATATATATATATATATATATATATATATATATATATATATATATATATATACTCTAAATAATAGTAATATAAGAATTAATACCATAAAATAATAACTCATATTCAAAATTTAAAAGCAATTTTAATCACTAATAAAAAAATGTGCGTCTTCAAATTAAAAAAAAAATTATTGTCATAAAACTTTATTTTTCAACCCACACAACGTTATATTTTTTTTAAACCCAAAATAATATATCAAAATGGGGTAATTTTCAAGTTATAAGTTACCATCTTCCAAAGCAAATTAGATTTCACTAGTAGGAGTTTACTTTTTCATTACCTTCATGTCAAATTTTGGTGTCCAATCATACATGTTACCAAATAGAAATAATACCGAAAGAAACTATTTTGTAACATCCCAAAAATACAACCCAAAAATTTTTGTTTCAATATTACTAGAAACCCACAATATAATATGTCATACGATAAAACCATGAATCGTGTGTCTCAAAATGTCATAATAAGTTTATCAAATCAACAGATGTCCAAACATTTCAAAATATCTGAATAAAAACTCCCAAGATAAACTGAAGCTGTGGTGTGTGCCATGTCATCATCCCGAGCTCTTCCCCTTACTAGCGGAAGTACCTGAAACCAAAAACTGAAATTGTAAGCACAAAGCTTAGTGAGCTCCCCCAAAGTACCACATATCATACAATAACATATAAATCAACTACTGGGCCTTGCCCACTGCATCAAAACGAAGTCCGAAAATTGCATCGGACCGAAGTCTGGAACTAACCAGGGCCTTGCCCTCTGCATCGGACCGAAGTCCGGAAACTGCATCGGACCGAAGTCCGGAACTAATTGAATATAGCATAGCATAATCATAACTACTGGCATAAACACATATACTGCATACTGCATCGGACCGAAGTCCGGAACACATAACACAAAGACATACTTGAATCACAAAGACATCAAGCACACTGAACTACTGCATCAGACCGAAGTCCGGAACTACTGCCAACTAAACGGGTCGGCATTGTAGCCGTAGACCCGTTCCTACTGGAAGGAAACTCACCTCGTAACACTGACTGCTGAGATGCTAAATCTGAAACTGGCTTAATGCTGCTCCGGAACTCCCCGGCTACAAATCCCATAAACACTAAATCAGATACTGATAACTACTCTCAGGGTAAAATGACTATTTTACCCCTGGTCAAAGTCAACATCCTGGTCAAAGTCAGCTTTCAGTTGACTGGACTCGCCGAGTTGGGCTGCCAACTCGCCGAGTCCCTATCATCCTTTCTAGTCTTCTACCCGCTTCTACTCGTCGAGTTTGGCAAAGGCTCAACGAGTTCTTCTTCGATACTAACATCTAGTTCATCTGACTCGCCGAGTTGTATGAACAACTCGTCAAGTCCTCATTCATCCTATGAATGAGATCAGTCATGGACTCGTCGAGTTGTATGAACAACTCGTCGAGTCCCTCCATTACTAGATCTAAGCCTTAACTCACCGAGTCCATTACCTACTCACTGATTCCACCTTAACTCTCAAATAGGGAAAAAAACGGGGACTCGCGACTCGACTCGTCGAGTCTGAAGAACGACTCGCCGAGTCCCATGCATGTCATTATTAAACAGTCGATTCTGCTCGAATCCAGTGCATTCCATTCAAAGATCTGGGCTCCTAGGGCTGGTTTTTCACGTAAAGTTTCTAACTTTACGTGCATGCATGCTAATATGAAGCTCAAATGCTCAAAACAAGCTAAAGGAAGAGATCTAAGCTTGGAATGGAAACTTGGCTCAATAAAGGTGGCAACCTTGAGCTTAAGAGGCTCTAGAAAGCTTAGATCTGAAGTCCATTCATCATATTATCTCTTAATTCGACCTTAAGGTCTAGAAAGGGCTCAAAATCAACAAGAGCAAACTTCTCAAGAGATCTAATTGATAATAAGCAAAGATTCGAGCTTGATACCTCAAAGGGGACTGAAATGCAACCAGAAGTCCGGATCTACTTGCTCCCCTTGAATACTTATCTTCTCTCTTCTTCCCCCAAATCCCCAAGATGCACTAAAACCTTCACAAGTGAGAAAATGCTCCAAAAATGCTTAAGAACGGCTAGGGTTTCGTATGGGACTCTCTGTGGGTGAGGGAGGCTGGTATGGGGGCACAAAAGATGTTTAAATAGGGGGCAAACCCTTGAAATTAGGGTTTCATCCAGACTGGCAGACTCGCCGAGTCCGGGAATATGGACTCGTCGAGTCGCCAACTTAAAACGCGTGCAAAACTCGTCTCCACTCGACGAGTCGGGCTACTGACTCATCGAGTACCCCTTTAGAAAATGAAAATTACTTTATTTAAATCACATACCAAAAATGGGGCGTTACAACTCTCCCCCACTTATCTCAGACTTCGTCCTCGAAGTATGCTGCTGCTGAATCTATAAATATCTCTGGGTAATGCTCCCTCATTTCCTCCTCGGCTTCCCACGTCCATTCTGAACCCTTACGGTGTTGCCACTGCACCTTCACTAGCTGGACTACCTTGTTCCTCAAGTTCTTCGTTTTCCGATCCAAGATCTCAACGGGCCTCTCAATATAATTCAGGCTGCTATCAACCTGAATATCCTCCAAGGGTACAACTGCATACTCGTCCGCCAAACACTTCCTCAACTGAGAAACATGGAAAGTGTTGTGGGTCTGGATAAGCTCTGCTGGAAGATCCAACCGATAAGCGACCCGACCCCTCTTCCGGAACCTGATAACACCCTTCCAGGGTGATACCTTCAGGAGGACCATATCGCCCACCTGAAACTCTAAATCTGAACGCCTCCTGTCGGCGTAACTCTTTTGCCGACTCTGCGCAGTCTGCAGTCTGCAACGGACCTGCTGGATCAACTCTGTGGTCTTGAGTACCACCTCTGTACTCCCCATGACTCGCTGACCGACCTCACCCCACCAGACTGGGGTCCTGCACTTCCTCCCGTAGAGCATCTCGAAGGGAGGTCGGTCTATACTGGAGTGATAGCTGTTGTTATATGAAAATTCCGCTGACAGAAGATACGTATCCCAACTGCCACCGAAATCTAGTACACATGCCCGAAGCATGTCCTTGAGAGTCTGAATCGTCCTCTCGCTCTGTCCATCCGTCTGAGGGTGGAAAGCGGTGCTGAAATGGAGACGAGTACCCATCTCGTCATGAAACTGCTTCCAAAATCTGGAAGTAAACCGGACATCTCGGTCTGACACCACCGAGACAGGCACTCCATGCCGTGCCACTACCTCACGCACATAAATATCAGCTAGCTTCTCGGCCGATATACTCTCCTGAATCGGTATGAAATGCGCGCTCTTGGTCAGCCGATCCACTATGACCCAAATCGAATCAACTCCACGTGCGGTCCTGGGAAGCTTAGTGATGAAATCCATGGTGATATCCTCCCATTTCCACACGACAATGTCTAACGGCTGCATCTTGTCATGGGGTCTCTGATGCTCCGCCTTGACCTTCCTGCAGGTCAGGCATCTCTCCACGTACCAAGCTACGTCCCACTTCATGCAGGGCCACCAATAATCGGGTCGAAGATCTCTATACATTTCGTCGCCCCTGGATGGATGGAGAACCGAGACTTGTGGGCCTCATCCATCAGTACCTGTCGTACTCCTCCCCAGTACGGTACCCAAACTCTCCCATGAAGGGTCAACAACCCTCGACTGTCATAGTCAAAGGAAGCTACTCGGCCTACAATCCTCTCACACTTCTGCCTCTCCTACTTCAGGCCCTCAAACTGTGCCTCTCTGATCTGCTCCAACAATGGAGTAATCATTGTCATCCTCAGACATACATCCCTGATCGGGGCTGCTACCGCCTTGCGGCTCAGGGTGTCGGCCACTACGTTGGCCTTGCCCGGATGATAAAGGATCTCACAGTCGTAGTCCTTTACCACATCTAACCATCGGCGCTGTCTCATGTTCAGATTCGGCTTATCCATGAGGTGCCTCAAACTCTTGTGATCCGTGTAAATGATACAGCGGACCCCATAGAGGTAATGTCACCAAGTCTTGAGGGCAAACACTACTGCCCCCAACTCTAAGTCATGTGTCGGATAGTTAGCCTCGTGAGGCTTCAACTGTCTAGAGGCGTAAGCTATCACATGCCCTCGCTGCATCAACACTGCTCCCATACTTGTGATCGAAGCATCACAGTAAACTACAAAATCATCAACTCCCTCTGGCAGGGTAAGAATCGGCGCCTCACATAATCTCTGTCTGAGGGTCTCAAATGCTGCCTGCTGCTCAGGCCCCCAACGGAACACCACCGACTTCTTGGTCAGTCGGGTGAGCGGAACTGCTATCTTGGAGAAATCCTGGATGAATCTCCTGTAGTACCCTGCCAGTCCTAGGAAGCTCCGAATCTCAGTTGGAGACCTCGGGACCTCCCACTGCATCACGGCCTCTATCTTGGCCGGATCTACTAGTATACCCTTCTGGTTGACGAGGTGTCCAAGGAACTGCACCTCTCACAACCAGAACTCGCACTTGGAGAACTTTGCGAAAAGTCTCTCCCTCCTCAGCGTCTCCAGCACCTCTCTCAGGTGCTCCTCATGCTGCTCCTGAGTCTTGGAATAAACCAAGATGTCATCAATGAACATTATCACAGACCGATCCAGCATCGGTCTGCATACGCGGTTCATGAGATCCATGAACGCGGCTGGAGCGTTGGTGAGCCCGAACGGCATCACCACAAACTCATAATGACCATAGCGGGTCCTAAAAGCGGTCTTCTGCACATCCTCATCCCTGACCCGCATCTGGTGATATCCTGACCGTATATCAATCTTGGAGAACCAAGATGCTCCCTGAAGCTGGTCAAACAAGTCGTCTATCCTCGGGAGTGGGTAACGGTTCTTCACCGTTACCTTGTTCAACTCCCGGTAATCTATGCACATACGGTGCGACCCATCCTTCTGTTGGGTTATGAGCATTCTAACACTCCTAAGTGTACATGCAACCTTAAATACCTTGGATCTATGTTTTCTCTATTATACATACAATTATGAACATCCAAGGTATTATCCTAATCTAGCATACAAAATAATAAATATAACAAGATAGAATACATACCTCTTTGATGTAGAATGTCTTCATGAAGCTTGAGTGCCTAGTGCCCCAAGTGTGACACCTCAAATGGTTCACACAACACCAAATACACTTGGAATAACTTGAGAGAAACTTGAACACTCCTTGAAATCGTCTAGCCCTCACACTCATACATTAGTGCACGATTTCTTGAGCCATGGGATTCTTTTATATGGTGGCTATTAGGGTTACACCATGTAACTCATAACTTTACCCATTCCTTATGCTCCATGGATTTTAACCTCCATGGAGTATCCATGGGTCACCCCATGGACTTAGTCCAACATAAGGAATCTTGGATCACAAGCCCACATATATAAGAATGAATGATTTACACAATCAACCCATATATTTAATTAGTCTCCTTTTGATCACTTAATTAATTCCAAATTAATTCTTGATCAATACTAATTAAATAACCTTATTAATATATTAGAACTTATAATATATTAACCAACCTTAAGTGTTATTTCTCTCATTATAGTCTATCCAAATGCATGATGCCATGCAACCCAAATGGACCATGCCGGGTCGGGTCAAGTCTTACCAATTATAGTTATGGACTTAGACATTAATCCAACACCTTCTTCCTCACGAACAGGATCGGGGCTCCCCATGGTGAACTACTTGGCCTGATGAAACCCTTGTCTAGTAGTTCCTGCAGCTGCGTAGACAACTCCTGCATCTCTGGAGGAGCCAGCCGATATGGTGCCTTGGCTATCGGAGCCGCACCCGGAACCAGGTCAATCCGAAACTCGACCTGTCTTTCCGGTGGTATCCCAGGTAAGTCCTCCGGGAATACGTCCGGATACTCTCGTACTACTGGTACGTCATCAACTGTCGCCTTACCCTTCTCCCGAGCATCTAAGACATAGGCGACGTACCCTACGCAACCCTGCTGAACGTAGCGCCTCGCTCTCGCTGCTGAACACAGAATCGGTCCGCGCTGTGGCCTCTCGCGCAAAATCACTAACTCTCCCCCACTGGGAGTGCGAACCCTCACTAACTGCAGCTCACAATCAATCATTGCCCCATTGGGGCTCAGCCAATCCATACCCACTATAACCTTATTCCCTCGCAGGGGAATGGGAACCAAGTCCACTGAAAACTGTTCATCAAATAACTGCAGCGAACACGCCCTATGTACTCTCGCGACCCAGACGGTCCTATCATCAGCTATCTCAACCTCTAGTGGGTAATCCAGCTCCCCCGGAGCTCTGCTAAACCTCTTGCTAAGCGCAAGGGAAACAAATGATCGGGTAGCCCCCGAGTCAAACAATATTGTAGCTGAAATGTCGTTCACTAAGAACGACCCTATATGACAACATATAACCATGAGAAACAATCAATATCAATAAAGAGATAAAAGGAAAATACATACTCGTCACCACATCAGGAGTCGCTCGCGCCTCCTCTGCTGTCATCTGAAAAGCTCTACTCTTCGCCACTGGCGCCTCACCCCGGCCTTGACGGCCGTCTGTAATCCTCAAAGTAGCAGGGGCAGGTGCTGCCACCTTCCCTGCTGCTGCTAAGCTCGGGCAGTGGGACTTTTTATGTCCCCTCTTATTGCAATGGAAGCAAATCAGTTCAGCTTCTGTGGTGGTGGTGGTAGTAGTTGTACAATCTCTACTCATATGCCCGGTCCGGCCGCACTTATAGCAACCGACACTACCTGTATTACACACCTCATCGTGCAATCTCCCACACTTGCCACACCAACTGTGGCTCTGCTGTCCTCTAGATCTGTGATCCGATACCTTGGGCTTTTTGTCCGAACTCCCTGTACCAGAAGCCACCTTTGGCTTCCTCTTCCTCTCCATCTCCAGATCTATCTCCCTCTCACGAGCCCTTGCAATCATATCATCCAACGTTTTACAGCTGGACCGGCTCACAAACTGGCGGATATCACTCCGCAACATCTCATGATAATGGGCCTTCTTCATTTCCTCATCAGCTGCGTACTGTGGAACGAGAAGAGCCCTCTCCCTGAACTTGGCGGTAATCTCTGCCACAGTCTCTGAAGTCTGGGTGAGATCCTGAAACTCCCTAGCTAACTGCTGCACCTCAATAACCGGTGCAAACTCGGCTCTGAACCTGGTAGAAAAATCATCCCAGGTCATCGCATCAAGAGTTGCGTCATCTCCGATAACATGCCCGATCTCCTCCCACCAATCTCGTGCCCTGTCCTTCAGAAGACAGGATGCTAGTCTGACCTTGTCCCCCTCGGGACATCTGCTGGTGCGGAATGCATTGGCAACATCCGCCAACCACCTGGTACTCGCAATGCCCCATGGAAATCTGAAGCTCCACAAGCCCGAAACTCCCTGAAGGTGAGTGTGCGCGACCCCATCATAGCCGCCACCTCAGTACGGAAGGTGCTCAACCTCTCGTCCATCAGCTCTAAAATACCCTCCTTGCTCGAACCGAAGATCACAGGAGTCTGCTCAAGTATGGTGCGAGTAACCTCTGAAGAGAGGAACTCCCTGGTCTGCTCATCTAGATGCTCGGCCCCCGAGCCTGATCCTGATCCCTCCCCGGCTCCTGAACCGTCGACTGCTGGCCTAGGGCGTAAAACCACCATTCTGAAAACACATCATGACAAACGTCAGAAACACTGATATATCTCGAGGGATCGCTACTACTACAAGTTTCCTGGTCTCATCTCGGCCTTCCTCGATTCAAGTACGGATCCTCTGCTTTCAGTAGTACGGGCCCATACTACCTTCCACATCTATCCGTACTTTCCTCAAGTACTGCCTCGACTCCACCAAGTCACTTCTACTGCTACTGATCTCTGCTACTCTCATCCTAGGCTTGCCCTAGGGAAATCTCTGACCCCACCCAATCCAGTCCTCAGCTACTGAAGGCCTCCTTGAAATTCCAATTAGCCATCACCTGAATACCATCACATGTGACGAGGCTCAGATAATCCTTCGAGTAAAAGACTCGTCCCTACAACGGTTAGACTCAGACAAGAGCTGCGCAATAGGGCCAAATCCAGCACTCTGAGATTATTCAACCCTGATCACATGTGACGTGACGTATTCACCTAATGGCTAACTCCCATCACTCTGAGTCCTACAAAGAACGAAGCAAGCAACATTCGGACACATGAAACTACTCAAGCAATTCTATCCTCATAACGAGAAACTGTACTAGCATACAATGCTAAGCTCATACTATCAGGCATAACCTAAACAGGTTATCCTACTGTTGTCTACTCAATACTAGCATGCAATTCTCATAAAGCTGAGACACATATAACAGGCACACAAGGCATCCTCCTAGATCCTTAGTCCTATTCTAGCATGATGTTCTACTGAAACTGGAACTGATAAACATAACATAAACTTGTATGGGTAATTTGGGAGTACTTACTTGAGCTCGGCTGATCGCATGCACCACACCCTTTTCTTTTTTTCAAAAACTCTTTTCATTTTAAGTTTTCTTTTTCAAAAATTCTTTCGAAAACATTTTTCTTTTGAAAATCTTTTTACCATTTCCTTAGTTTGAGTCCAGTCACACCCGAGAGTGTGGCTGCATCCCTCAAACCAAGGCTCTGATACCAACTTGTAACATCCCAAAAATACAACCCAAATTTTTTTATAATATGTCATACGATAAAACCATGAATCGTGCGTCTCAAAATGTCATAATAAGTTTATCAAATCAACTGATGTCCAAATATATCAAAATATCTGAATAAAAACTCCCAGGATAAACTGAAGCTGTGGTGTGTGCCATGCCATCATCCCGAGCTCTTCCCCTTACTAGCGGAAGTACCTGAAACCAAAAACTGAAACTGTAAGCACAAAGCTTATTGAGCTCCCCCAAACTACCACATACCATACAATAACATATAAAGCAACTACTGGGCCTTTCCCACTGCATCGGACCGAAGTCCGGAAACTGCATCGGACCGAAGTCTGGAACTAACCAGGGCCTTGCCCTCTACATCGGACCAAAGTCCAGAAACTGCATCGGACCGAAGTCCGAAACTAACCAGGGCCTTGCCCTCTGCATTAGACCGAAGTCCAGAAACTGCATCGGACAGAAGTCCGGAAAGCATAGCATAATCATAACTACTGGCATAAACACATATACTACATACTGCATCGGACCGAAGTCCGGAACACATAACACAAAGACATACTTGAATCACAAAGACATCAAGCACACTGAACTACTGCATCAGACCGAAGTCCGGAACTACTGCCAACTAAACGGGCCGGCATTGTGGCCGTAGACCCGTTCCTACTGGAAGGAAACTCACCTCGTAACACTGACTGCTGAGATGCTAAATATGAAACTGGCTTAATGCTGCTCCGGAACTCCCCGGCTACAAATCCCATAAACACTAAATCAGATACTGATAACTACTCTCAGGGTAAAATGACTATTTTACCCCTGGTCAAAGTCAACATCCTGGTCGAAGTCAACTTCCTGGTCAAAGTCAGCTTTCAGTTGACTGGACTCACCGAGTTGGGCTGCCAACTCGCCGAGTCCCTATCATCCTTTCTAGTCTTCTACCCGCTTCTACTCGTTGAGTTTGGAAAAGGCTCGACGAGTTCTTCTTCAATACTAACATCTAGTTTATCTGACTCGCCGAGTTGTATGAACAACTCGTCAAGTCCTCATTCATCCTATGAATGAGATCAGTCCTGGACTCGTCGAGTTGTATGAACGACTCGTCGAGTCCCATGCATGTCATTATTAAACAGTCGAGTCTGAAGAACGACTCGACTCGTCGACTCGTCGAGTCTGAAGAACGACTCGTCGAGTCCCATGCATGTCATTATTAAACAGTTGATTCTGCTCGAATTCAGTGCATTCCATTCATAGATCTGGGCTCCTAGGGCTGGTTTTTCACGTAAAGTTTCTAACTTTACGTGCATGCATGCTAATATGAAGCTCAAATGCTCAAAACAAGCTAAAGGAAGAGATCTAAGCTTGGAATGGAAACTTGGCTCAATAAAGGTGGCAACCTTGAGCTTAAGAGGCTCTAGAAAGCTTAGATTTGAAGTCCATTCATCATATTATCTCTTAATTCGACCTTAAGGTCTAGAAAGGGCTCAAAATCAACAAGAGCAAACTTCTCAAGAGATCTAATTGATAATAAGCAAAGATTCGAGCTTGATACCTCAAAGGGGACTGAAATGCAACCAGAAGTCCGGATCTACTTGCTCCCCTTGAATACTTCTCTTCTCTCTTCTTCCCCCAAATCCCCAAGATGCACTAAAACCTTCACAAGTGAGAAAATGCTCAAAAAATGCTTAAGAACGGCTAGGGTTTCGTATGGGAGTCTCTGTGGGTGTGGGAGGCTCGTCTGGGGGCACATAAGATGTTTAAATAGGGGGCAAACCCTTGAAATTAAGGTTTCATCCAGACTGGCAGACTTGCCGAGTCCGGGAATATGGACTCTTCGAGTCGCCAACTTAAAACGCGTGCAAAATCCGTCTCCACTCGACGAGTCGGGCTACTGACTCGTCGAGTACCCCTTTAGAAAATGAAAATTACTTTATTTAAATCACATACCAAAAATGGGGAGTTACATATTTTCACCCATCGCTTGGCGCGGGTAAAAGGCTAGTGTGTTTGTATATATATATATATATATATATATATATATATATATATATATATATATATATATATATATATATATATATATACAAACACACTAGCCTTTTACCCGCACCAAACGATGTGTGTGTATATATATATATATATATATATATATATATATATATATATATATATATATATATATATATATATATATATATATATATATATTATAAATATGTGTTTGTATACAAATATATTTATAATAAAATAGGTGTTTGTATAGATTTTTTTTGTAAAATATGTGTTTGTATATATTTTTTTTTTATAAAAATGAATTTGTATATATTTATGTACTTGATAAATACCTATTTTTAAAAATAGGTATTTCATATATAAAAAAGTTTTATAAAAATAGTTTTTATATATAAAGTATAAGATTTTTATGTGAAATATGTTTTTTTTGTATAAATATGAATTTTTAAAGAAAAAACATATTCAAAATTTTTTTGAGAAAAAAAAGTTGTAAAAAACTAAAATTATGATGAATTCATAACAAAATTCTGAAATCTAGGCCAAAAGGATAAATTTTGACCAAATTTGTAATAAAATTTAAAATATGGGCCAAAAGTGTAATTTTTGGACCAAATTTGTAATAAAGTTTGAAATCTTGGCCAAAAGTGTAATTTTTGAAAGTTGTATGACCTGTTGATCGGATCAAAGGGTTAAAGTGAATACGATTGTCATTTTTTAGGAGTTAATTGAATAAAAATATATATGTAATTAGTAAATCGATTATAAGGCCAATATGTAAGAACTTTTTTGGAGTTTTCCCTAAATTAAATAAAGAACTTAGATGACGTGGATATTATGTGGTATGAAAGTTGTTTTAGATCATGTTTGTTATATTTTATTGTCTTTTAATAAGACTCGGTTTTGAATATCTAATTCAAGGCTTTTATCTTGACAAAACTGCAAAAATGGTCTCTATGGTATTATTTTTTTTTTCAGGTTTTCATCTAAATCCTGATTTTTTTGGATTGGTGGTCCTTTTGAGTTAATTTGATTTCTCTCTAGATATTAAAATGATTGTAATAACCTTAGGGTATTTATTTTCCATTTTTCCTTCATTTTTTTAAATCTAATACTTATTTATTTACTTTAGTAATTAAAAAATAAGAGGGGCTACCTCTCTCTCTCTCTCTCTCTCTCAAGATATCCCCCAAATTAATGAACAAAAAGCCAAAATCAAGTCATAGAAACAACACACAAACACATAGAGAAATCGGAAAAGATTCAGCAACCAAATTTGAATTCTCCGACGGCTGTAAAGATTCCGATGAGCTTTGCACCACTGTGTAATTAAAAACCGACGTGCTCCTCTATGTTGTGGGTATATCAATAATCACTGAGAAAAGTAGAGACACATAGAGAAATATGGATTGAGATAAAGGTAGGGAGGAGGTGATGCAAGCAGGAAGCGACCTTGTTGTTGTTTCTGGTATGGATCGACGACGGTGGTTGTGTTATCATTGCTGGTGTTGGTCTGGTTATGTTGTTGAAGTGGAGGCCGACGAAAACTATAGTCGGAGGTTTTGATTGGGATGGTCAATCATTCACATTTCTTATTTCTTCATGATTTGGACAGAGATTGAAGGTAAACCTTTAGTTTTACTTACAAATTACAATACCTTTTGTAATTTATTACCAAATTGAATCGTCACGTTGATCCTCCAAAAATTATATCACTTTAGAATTCCATTTGAAGATATAAAACAGGCAACCGATCCTGAAAAGTATCATCAAACTGGGTGGTTACGGGATGATGTATATGGGATATCTTATACACTCAAGAACAAGTATCAAGATTGCAACAAAGTGGGTAGATCAGAGATATAGCCATGAAGTGACCTATTTCTTAAATGAGATCAAAGTGCTTTCTTCATACATGATTAGCATTTGAAAGATGACTTTAGGATCCACCAAGCCTTGGGATCTCAACTTGATATGTGCATATTTACTTATGTATTTCATACACTATCTTAATACTTTTAGCTACAATTATGTTTAATTTGGGTCAAAAGGTGCTTGATATGTTTGAAATTTGTTTTGTAGTAGCAAAGACATGCTCGGGATGAAAAGGAAGCAAACGAGGAGCTGGAAGCATGGATGGATGAGCTAATGCAAAAGGAAGACAAGTAAGGCTTGAAGATAGAAGACCACGGAGTGGTGATGGTCCACGACTACGTGGCGAATGGAAGATTCTCGACCAATAAGTTGACTTGGAAAATACGGGATATTCACAAAGACCACGACCTAGTGACGGTTAACCACGTCGTGGCGATAAGATTTTAGGCAACTATATATATATATATATATATATATATATATATATATATATATATATATATATATATATATATATATATATATATATGATCATTAGATCGAATGTGGGGACTTCTGACTGATTTTCTGAGGAGAATTGCGACTAAAACCCTATGGAAACTCAGAAGAAGATCGAGAAGCAATTGGAGCTCAAGAGTTAAAGAATATTTAGAAGAATTCTACATAAATCTATTTGATTTGGTAAACATACTCATGTCTAGTCTTAATTGCATAGGTTTTGTGTGTTTTTCTGCTACTATGAGAGGCTAAAACCCTTATTCTTCTGTTTGGTGAAGATGAACCTAATCCTTATGTGTTGATTTTGATTATTGGATGATATATGTTGGTGTTACTTGTGTTTGATAATTAAAACCCTAGCATGTTTGAGTTCTAGTTTATATTGCTTATTAATCAATTTATGGGTGATAGTTGATCATTCTAATTGCATGAATTTGTAACCTAATTTTTTATGATCATTAAATAATTAGAGCTAGGATTAATCACATCTTAGATAAAGTAATTAAAGCTACTAACTTTAACTATGTTAGAGAGCATAACTAATCTTAATTTGTGATTGGTTGCTTAACTTTATCATAGAAAATTAACTACTATCATTCATAGTCCAATTTGTGCTCATTATCAATTTGGTGTTTAACTTGTGCTTGATCATTGCATAGTAATTCATCAACTGGTATGTCTAGATATTTGATCATAATAGCTAGTTAATAAATTGGTAATCAGTATATTCCATCCACTAGAAATCAAGCACATGAGAAGGTGAAATCAGAACTGAACAAAAGTACTCTTTAATCTTGAAGTAAATTTGTGTTTATTTGTTTGCTTATCTGGTAATTTGTTAGTTTAATTTAAGTTCTTTTGATCTTGCAAAATCAGTAAACCCCCCCCCCCCCCAATTTAAGTTTGTTTTCTAGTTTAATTAGAAGTATTTAAATTAATTAATTAAATTTCATTCCCTATGTTCGACACCCGACTTACCAAAGCTATTCTATAATCTGACTATCCTGCAGGTCAAGCACATCTCGACGTACCAAGCGATCTCTCACTTCATGCACGGTCACTAGTAGCTCAAACTCAAATCCCGATACATCTTAGTGGCCCCCGGGTGAATAGAGAAGTGAGACTTGTGGGCCTCCTCCATAACCATCTATCTGACTCCACCAGACATCGGAACCCACACCCGACCGCATCGGGTCAATAATCCCCGGCTATCCTGAACAAACCGGGTGTTCTCACCCCTAATCCTCTCCAGCTTCCAATTCTCCTGACGCATACCTTCTACCTTGGCTTCCCTGATCAAGCCCACAAGTGGAGAATCCACCGATATCCTCATACATATTGTCGGAATGGAAGACCCAATTGACTTGTGGCTCAGAGTGTCCGCAACCACGTTCGCTTTACCTGGGTGGTAAAGAATCTCACAGTCGTAGTCCTTGACTACATCCAGCCACCTGCGCTGTCTCATGTTCAGGTTCGGTTGATCCATGATGTGTCTCAGGCTCTTGTGGTCCGTGTAGATGGTACAGCGGACCCCATAGAGATAATGCCTCCATATCTTGAGAGCGAATACTACCGCTCCCAACTCCAGATCGTGAGTAGGGTATCTCGTCTCGTGCGGCTTCAGCTGCCGAGATGCATAGGCTATCACTCGTCCTCTCTACAAGAGGACCGTTCCCATACCTGTGATGGATGCATCACAGTAAACCACAAAATCCTCCACTCCGTCGGGGAGGGTCAAGACTTGAGCCTCGCACAGCCGTTGTCTGAGGGTCTCAAACGCCCTCTGATGTGCAGGGACCCACTAGAAATCCACCCCCTTCCTCGTCAGACGAGTGAGGGGTATTGCAATCTTGGAAAAAGCCTGTATGAATCTCCGGTAGTACCCTGCCAATCCCAAAAAGCTCCTGATGTCTAAGGGAGATTTCGGAACCTCCCACTACATAACTGCCTCGATTTTGGCCAGATCGACCAAAATCCCCTCCTGGTTAACGAGGTGTCCTAGGAACTGGACCTCTCGTAACCAAAACTCACACTTCGAGAACTTGGCATAAAGTCGTTCCCGCCTCAGAAATCCCAATAACTCCCGCAGATGCTCCTCATGCTGCTCTCGGGTCTTGGCATACACCAAGATATCGTCGATGAATACTATGACCGAGCGATCGAGCATCGGTCTAGAGACCCGATTCATCAGGTCCATAAACACTGTTGGCGCATTGGTAAGCCCGAAATGGCATCACCACGAACTCATAATATCCATAACGAGTTCGAAACGCGGTCTTCTCCACGTCCTCCTCTCTGACCCTGACCTGATGATACCCAGACCTCAATTCTATCTTGGATAACCAAGACGCACCCTGCAACTGATCAAATAAATCGTCTATCCTCGGGAGTGGATAACGGTTCTTCACCGTCAACTTGTTCAACTGCCGATAATCGATACACATCCGGTGTGAACTATCCTTCTTCCTGACGAAGAGTATCGGTGCTCCCCACGGGGAACTGCTCAGATGAATGAACTGCTTTCCCAGCAGTTCCTGCAACCGTGATGACAGCTCCGACATCTCTGGTGGTGCTAACCGGTACGACGCCTAGGCAATAGGGGACGCATCGGGCACTAGGTCGATCCTGAACTCGACCTGCCTCTCCGGAGGCACTCCGGGTAACTCCTCCGGGAATACATCAGCAAACTCCCTGACCACCGGAACCTCTGAAACTGAAACCTGATCTCTGGCCCGCGTATCTACGACATACGCCAGATAACCCACACACCCGTGCTGAATGTACTACTGAGCCCTGACAGCTGAACAAAACCTTGATCCAAATCTAGTACCCTCGCCATAGACAATCAGTTCTCCCCCACTTGGAGTTCGAACCACCACTTGCCGACCGTCGCAATCGATCATAGCCCCAAAGCGACTAAGCCAGTCCATACCCACAATCACACATACATCCCCCATGGGAATCGGAATCAGGTCTATCGGAAAAGATACTCCGAAAATCTCCAATGCGCAACCCCGATAGACCAAGGAAACGGAAACCCCGTGTTCGTTGGCGATGGAGACTCGCAACGGACACTCTAACTCTCCCACTGGCAACCCGAACTCCCTACTGAAAGTATGAGAAACAAACGACCGATTTGCCCCCGAGTCAAATAATACCAAAGCAGGTAAGGAGTTCACTTAAAACGTACCTAATCACAGGTACAAACATATACGCTTAAAACAGATATAATCAGTAAGATAAGGGATAGAAACATACCAGCAACCACGTCTGGTGCTGCTCTGGCCTCCTCGAATGTAAGCTGGAAGGTGCGTCCCTGGGCCTTCGGGGGCACTGCTCGACCCTGACCCCCATCAGTGATCCTCAGTGTAGTTGGTGCGGGGGCCTGCACCAGCTTAGCGGCGAGCAACGGGCAGTTGGCCTTCACATGGCCAATCTGCTCACAATGGTAACATAACCTCACACTCGGAACTGGGGCGGGCTGGCGACAATCCTTCGCATAATGCCCCTCCTTGCCACACTTGTGGCACCCACTACCTGATCGACAAACTCCAGAATGACCATGTCCGCACTTTCCACAAGTGCGGCCACGCTGACCTCCGGTCCTAGTATCAGTGGTCTTGGGCCGCTTCGGCGCAGTTTGTGACTCGATCTCCAGCTCACGCCGCCTGGCGGCCTCCTGTAAGTCCAGTAAAGTGTCACATAGTTGGGTAGCAACAAACTGTCGGATGTCAGTCTTGAGCATGCTCAGATAACGTGTCATCTGAGCCTGCTCGGAAGCAAACTCCGGGCAAAAAATCGCCTCTCTCTGTGAACATACGGGTGATCTTAGTCACAGTCTCACCCTCCTGCCTCAACTCCAAGAACTCCTGAGCTAGACGCTCCCGCTCGACCCATGGAATATAGCGAGTGTGGAACATATCCCTGAACTGCTCCCACGTAACAGCAGCTCTGTGATCATCCGAATAAGACCTAATCATCAGTCTCCACCAGTCCTTTGCCCTAGACCTTAGCAGGTTCAGGGCATATCTGACCTTCTGGTCAGTAGGACACGAGCACATGAAGAAACAACCCTCCACATCAGACATCCACCTCATGGATCTGATCGGATCCTGAGTACCATCAAATGTCAGGGGCTTCGTGTTATCGACGTCCCGGTACTGAAAAGCTCTGCCAGCTCCTCCCCTGCCACTGTTACAGCCGTTGTAGCTGCTGCGGCAGCCGTCTCAGCTAGGGTTGCATATATGTCGTCAAAATACTCCATCATGGCGGTCTTAATAGACCCAAACATCTTCGGAATTTGACCCCGGACAATCCCGACCACCTCCTCGTGGATGATCTCCCTGACACGATCCTCTGTCACCACTGGCCCACCCTGGCCGATAACCTCGGGCTCTGTCGGAGCACCCTGATCACCCTGCCCTGATCCCGATCCGGATCCGGTCACAAAACGCCTCGTAACAACCATACTAAAAATACACCATGAAGATATCAGATAATCTGCATAAACAATAGGGAACCGACTCCCAACTAAACCCTAGGGATTGTGACTTCCTTGCTACGCGTATGAGTCCTGTGCTTTCAGTAGTACGGGCCCATACTACCTTCCACACCTACCCATATTTGTCTCAAGTATCATCACAACGCCCTAACAACACACATATGCATGGTGATCGCTCAATCCTCACTCCTAGAGGAAAGCTAACTATCTCATGACCGGTCTACTGATCTCACACAACTCAATCGTCCATGAAACTTCCACCAACCCTGCAGCACTAGTGTATGCTAGTCATACATAACGCTGGACCCTATAGACTTTCGAATACCTGCTCCTACCCTAAGCCCTTCATCAAACAAGAACATGAAATAAGGCCAAACCAAACATTCTCAGGCTATAAGATCTTAATTATGTATGACCGTGGTGCATACACTAAGCAACTACAGTAATGATGTCAATTTCATGTAAGGAAAACCCTAGGATATCAGGTATCATACAATCAGGAAATTCTATCATGTAATTCTTGAAGATCCCTAGCCTAGTACTAGCATGTTGTTCTATCATATCACATAATCAAGTAACTGCATGGTATTTTGGGGTCTACTTTCTGGCTCAGGTTGATCGTACCCTCTGCATCCTCTTTTCTTATTTTGAAAACCATTTTTCTAAAAATCATTTTGAAAATATTTTCTTTACTTTGAGACTGGATTCACACGAGTGTTCCTCCAATTCACTCAAACCAAGGCTTTGATACCAACTTGTAACATCCGTAAAATAAAGCCAAATTTAAACTTTTAAAAACATTTAGAAACCAACAATTATTACAAATTTGTTTTCAAAATAGTTCTATATCAGAGAATTCCATAAACATAGTCATAAAATGTGAGGAGCTATACGATCACGCATTTGCCTTCCCGCGATCCTCTGAGGTACCTGAAACCAAAACTGAAACTATAAGCCCGAAGCTTAGTGAGTTCCCCCAATATACTGATACATAACAAACAACACACATAATAACAGCATGTAATGGG
Organism: Lactuca virosa; assembly: GCF_052849685.1. Lineage (NCBI taxonomy): Eukaryota > Viridiplantae > Streptophyta > Magnoliopsida > Asterales > Asteraceae > Lactuca > Lactuca virosa. The sequence continues at coordinate 391,743,327 of NC_136433.1, forward strand.
TCCACAACTCTGCAGACTGGATTACCCCCTGGGCCCACAGCTCACAACTGGCTTGCCTCCGAGCCCACAACATAAGTCTGGTTTGCTTTCGAGCCCACAACTTATGACTGGCTTGCCCCCTGCAGTCCTACAACTGAAACATATATAACTTGCCCTCAGTACGAGTCTGGCATACCACTTGGTCCTCAGCTCGTATCTAGTATGCTAATGAGTCCTTAATATGAGTCTGGTATGCCTTCCCGGCCCTCAGCTCATATCTGGCATACTCTAGGGTTTGTTGGTCACTGCACAAGACAGTGCAACCTCAACCTACCCACACAACATGTCTACATATACAACTACTTGCACATACAGATAATCAAACAGTAACACAGGTAGTCCTACAGATCTACCTAACTGGCATAGCAAACTAGCATGTATAATCACCTTATACTCAACATGTAATCAACTAATGGGATATCAAATCCAATGGTCCGGCCTTGGTGCCTTAGACCCCTTAGTATAGTGAGGATAACTCACCTCACAATGTCGCTCTGAGTTGAAGAATCAAACTCCGAATTGCTGGCTCACCAAAAATCCCGAACTATCCAAATAATAAACATTATGTCAATACATGGAATATCAATCTTGACTAAGGGCTCACATAATCCATTTTGTCCTTCCTCTTTATTGGGCCAAAGCCCAATTGCCAAATCCATGATCTTAAAAGCCCATACATCCAAGGCCCATTAATGGCCCAAAATTCCAAATTTGGGCCTAACTTTCTAATTGGGCCTTATTATAGGATCCCTTATAAAAACTGGCCCAACTTCAATTATTCAGAGCGCCCAACAAGGCCCAAGTCCAATTAGTCCAAAAGTGGCCCAATCCCGAAGCCCAATTTGTCAAAGGCCCAACAAAGGACGTACGCGGGGCGTACTCCTCTGGTACACTGGGTGTACTCTTCCTGACGTTGACCACCATCGGGGTGGTTGACTCAGTACGCTGGGCGTACAGAACTTACGCTGGGCATACGTGGCGTTTTGCCAAAACCATAATAAGTGCTTAATGGCTTAAGCACTTAAGCCCATATTTCAGATCCATTGACCAAAAGTGTCTTAGAGCCATAAAGTCTTGAACTTTATTACTTTGGACGTCTAGAAAGCTCTTAATCCATGGTCTTAATCCATTAAGACCTTTCTACTTCATGCATGGGACAACTTAAGCTACTGGGACCTCATTTTTGTCACTTAGGACCTCTTCAAGGGTCTGAAAGGACAGCTTATCTTGTCCAAATCACATCATGCACAAATTTGGGGACTTTTAGGACAAGAATGGTTCCATAAGGCTAGAATAGCTAGATCTATATCATGCAAGCATAAATTTTGAAGCTTTTTACCTTCTGGAGCTTCTAGGGCACCAAACAACTTCAGATCTACAAGCTTGATCTCCTTCTCCAACACCTTGATGCAACACCTTCTTCTTCTACTACTTAAAATACACTCTATAAGCTCACACACTCAAGGAAATGATTAGGGTTTGGGGAAAACGGCTCTAAACAGTGGATGCTGAGGTAAGGGAGGGTTATGAGCTCATAAGGTTGTTTATATAGCACCTAAACCCTAAATATTAGGGTTTCCTACTGATGTGAGTACGCCCAGCGTACTAGGGCGTGCCTAGTATGCTCAGTGTACCCTTATGTACGCTTAGTGTACTCTCTTGATCCCAAAGTTGCAACTTTAGCCCTTAGACTTCTCATGGGTCGACTCTTCTAACCCCTAGGGACTAAAATGACAAAATAATAATAGAAGAGAGGATTCGGAAATACCTACAAAATCTCGGGATGTTACAACATATTTTTCGAAATTATACTAATTAGGGTCAGGATAAACATACCTTTAAGATTGTTATTGTAAATAATCTTGAATCCTTACTTGAAAACCTTTGGTAGCAAGCGCCACAAGTGTCGCGCCTCTAATGGTTCACACCCAAACCCTAGCAACCAAGGGACTTGAAGAGAGAGAGAGAGAGAGAGAGAGAGAGAGAGGAGAATAGAAGCAAAAATCAGAATTTCATCTAAGGAATAAGGCATGGAAGAAATTAAACCCGAAGAGGGGTTTATATAGGTGTTAGGAAGGTATTGGATAAGGCAGGTATCTCCAAGATAACCCTAATCCCTTAACTTCCTCCATAAGTGGACAATGTGACTGAAAGAGATTCATTAGTGAAAGAGATTCATTAGTGACATCTTTGTTGAAATTCAATCATTGATGGTCCTTATGAAGTTTCTTGTGACTTTGGGTGAACTTACCTCGAGTATGGATCCCAAGTCACACGAGCTCACATGAAACATACTAAGTAAGTACCAACACATTTGATAGCGAGTTAAATGTAAAGAAATCATAGTCAATGATTCATATCGAAAGATAATCTTGTCGAGCCATTCCATAAGCCGATGTCATTGACCAAGTCTGACAGTCAGACAAAGTCGTGAGGCATTTCAATTAGCTTATCACTGCGTTCTCACTTTTGCATGTTTGGAACCCACTTCCCGAGTATTAATTTACTCAAACGTCCACAGTCGGTCATACTCTTGGAAGTAAGTAGTGATTCAAAACTGTCATGAGTATTGGTGGATTGTCCATATTGATTAGACATAGCATAGTGATTGCGCTAACACTCATGAGTCCTTAATAGATATTTAAGTATTTGACCAACTCACGCTTAGAGATTACTTCATGGATTCAGTCACAAGTAATTCTAAGACGATAATATCTTCTATTCTTCAAACCTAGATACATGTAGGGTTTTGCTCTATGATTTTGTTATGCATTGGTCTACTCCAACGCTAACCGTAACTGGTAGTTATAAAGGGTATGTCCATGTGTGACATGATGAAATAGACAAAAACTATATAGTCGAAGTTTATTCGTTCCTTCTGCCTTAATAGGAGAAGCGATATCTATGGGCCCCTCGATGATTTGGTGCTGACATCTAAAGTGCTTGGTCAAGCCCTGACTGGAATTGATGTGTTCAATTTAGTAGTCAGATGCAGTCGTCACAAATCTATATCGGGAAACATAATCTTGAATTCTTGAGATTGACCATTATCCATGTCTCGAATTCATACAGATATCATAGAACGAAGGGATAGTTGATCACTTATCTAAGGGTTGAATCTTGATTAGATCAAGAGTTCGGTAGTTGCATTGGATGGCTAACTCTCGGTTGATTATTGAGAAATATTAGTCCTCATATAGTTGATGACTTGTCCAAGTGGGAGACTGTTGGAATAGTGTCCAAGGTCATTAACTATTGGTAATATTTCTAATAATAGCAGGGTCCTTTTGGGTTGCCCAAGACCCAAATTGAGTAGAATAAATAAAGGAGAAATTGGTTTATTAATTATTATGGTTAATAATTAATTAGAAACTAATTGGAAATATATTTTGGAAATATATTATGGGAATTAATTAATAGTTTAATTAATTAAAGGGTTGAATGTTCATTAATCGATAGTTGGTTAATCAGGAATGTTCCAGAACCCTTATGGAATTAGGGTTGAATGAAAATCACTCCATCCCACATGGGAAAGGAGTGAAATTTCGTGGTTATGCTCCCATCCCACATGGGAAGGAGTACTAAACCTAAGGAGGCATCCAAGGCTATAAATAGGGCCTTAGGGATTTCATTCCTCCTTGCACCTTGGCTTGAAGTTTCGCCAACCCTTCTTCCCCCCCCTCCCTCTTAGGGACGATTTCTAACCCCTCTGGGTTTGTGAAATTGACCCTTCTCCTAGTTATTTTTATTACACTCTTTGGTGTCATTGGGTGTGATACCATTAGAGGGATTTTGGTTTGGGTCCTTTCATCCAAGCAACTTCATTGAGGTTCAAGATCTCAAGCATGGAGATCAAGGGCTACATAAGAGGTATGTTTTCTTCTTTGTTTTAGTTTTCTAGGGTTGATGTAATTAGAATGAAGCCATAGATCCATAGGATGCATGTACACTTAGGTATATCGTTGTTTCGATTTTTCCGCTGCCTAGTTTTAGAGTGTATTTGATGCGTAGAAAACCCAACAGTGGTATCAGAGTCATTGGTTCATGGTTACTTTCACCCTAGGTCCATATTTTCTGTAAAAACTTGTTTGAAACTGAATGGAAGAATATTGGATGAAAAATTCATAATTGATAAAAACCCTAGTCGTAGCTCATGACGTGAACAAGGAGGTCACGACGTGAGCTTGGCAGAAATTAGGGTTTCGGATTTTTGCCATTTTTCGAATATGAAGCTTTATAAAATATGGATAAATACCTAATTTAAATTGTTTTTAATCTGGAAATTTGATAAATATTATTTAAATGTGTTTATTTGAATTTGAATATTTATTAATTGATATATATTATTTAAATGTGTTTATTTGAATTTGAATATTTATTTGTTATTTGAATAGTGAATTTAAATATTTAATATTATTTATAATATGGATTTATAAATTTGAATATTAACCCCTCATGATTTATTAATTGTTACATTACGTCCTCGCAGTTAATTAGAATTAATAATAGACAACTAAATTTAAAGAGTTTTAAATTTACCCCTTGTATTTATATATATTAGAATTGTGTCTATTATGTGTATAAGAAAGTTACATCATGCGCCCTCGCGTGTTTAAATATTGACATTGTTAGTGTTACCTCGACTAGGCTCACCCGTTCTAATGTAGGGGTTTAAGGAGGTCTCTTTGATTCCTAATGAAGTCGGTTTTTAATATGCTTCGCGTTTACCACCCTCACCGCCCTATTGCATTTTGAGAATGGAGTTACCGAAAGGGTTTGATAGTGATAATGGTCAATCTAAAAGTATTCTAAATACAAGTACAAAACAAAATCCCGTTTTATTAATAGAATGTGAGTTTATATTATCCATGAAAATTGCACATTCTCTTTATATTATGTGGTGGAGCTCGTGTGGTTAACCGGCACATCAATCTAGAATATAGTTAAGAATGATATGGAACTCGCGAATCTCAAGCGTAACTTGAGCCGGGGACCATGCGATTTTGCAAGGTTAATTCTCAATCTATTTAACGTGGATCTTATGTTATCCATAAAAGTTGCACATTCTCTTTATAACTTGTTGATAGAGCTCGCGTGGTTAACCGGCACGTCAATTTGAGAGTATAGGTAGAGAATGATGTGGAACTCGCGAATCTCAAGCGTAACTTGAGTCGGGGACCACGCGGTTTTGTATGGTCGATTCACCATCTGTTCAGTGATCCGCGGCGACCCCGTCATTGAATTTGAGATGAACATAATATGAGATTCACATGCCATTGATAGTCAATGAATCTCAAAGATCTAGGAATTTCGTGGTGATCGAAATTGGCAAAGGGCTTTGCCTACCTAAATAACTTTATGGTGTGTTTATGGCATCCCTTTACACATCATGGAGCCAAATATGGATCCTAGCCTTCTAAAATAATTTTATTTAGGGTGATTATTTTCTAAGGATAAGTAAAACAAACTATAATGGAATTTGTTATTGAATGATGTCTATAACCTTATCCACTAAAATCCACTGCTATAAAACCTTTGAAAGGATTAGCTATAAGGATGATCAATCTTGTCAAAATTCGTAGTTTGGGAATAGTTCTCATAAACGAAATGAAAGATCATGCCTTTGTTAATGCTCTTCCTAGGTTACTTCAAACATTGCATTCTAAGTTGTTAGAAAGAGCAATTATCAAATGTACGTTGTAAATTGACATATTGAAGTAAAATGGAATTTCCTTGAGTTAGAAGTTGACTAGTTTAGTCAACTAGCTGACATGTACATATAATCAATTCATTTTGATTTTGATATGAACAACTTGGAATGACCATGAAGGAGTTGTGTAGCATGTTGAAGTTTTCTTTTGGAATTAACATGGCAATCATAGAAACTCATACTTCTAAACACTCCCATAAATTTACTATCATGAATAGAAGTGTCAAGAAGAAGAAAGTCAATTGTCCATGGTTTAAAAGGCGATTAGTATATCTAATCTAGGCCCAAATACCTAGGACAAAGGAAGGCTTATTCTGAGACATGTTCTGATAGCTATTTGTTTCCATAACAAGAACAGGACTAAGAAAACAAACTTGCCCAAATGTATATTTGAGGTGAAAGGACCAAAACATGAAGAAGTTAAATTTGATCATGGATCACGAGCCCGTGCTACTTTCCATTGGATTGAAAGATAACTAGTTCTTCCATGTTTGGTGTCCAATCAAATATATGGATTTATAATATCATCAAAACATTACTTCTAAACCTTGAGTATTTTACTAAGGATTCAGAACTGACATTTGCAAGAATGTGCAGTTGCTAAAATGAAGTAAGAAGACTAAAACATGGAGAAGATAATTTGATCATGAATGCCAAGCCCTTGCTACATTCATAGGATCAAAAGACAACTCTTTTCAAAATGTGTAGTCTATGGTGTTATAATTTGAAATTGTTTATTATGAAACTAGTATAGTAACAATAGTTCAAAGTTGATTCAAATATTTGAATAAGGTGTATCATTGTGAATGGATCGTTCAGATTAATCACAATATGTACTTATTCAAATACATCCAAAGGTTTGGGTGAAATGTATTTGTGGAATCATAGTATTGGATACATAAATTAGAAATGCATTACCAAATATCCAGTTAGATCGGATTTTGGATATCATTTAGCCTCGAGTCTTTTAATAAATGCAAATCTTGGTTATCAAGATAGATGATGAATACGTCACTGGGTGATGTGAGTATCTGTTGGAATTAGTTCACACTAATAGACCGTTCAGATCAACCACGATACATGGTGAGACCAACTTCATATGAATGTGAGTCTGGAACCTTTCAGGTGTTCAGAGCTCTCATAAAGCGAGGTTAAGAATCAACTGGGCAATAGGATGACACACTCATAGTGAGAATCTCAGTAAAAAAACTTATCGATCATCTAAGTGATCATGAAAGAGTTTCATGATCTATCTCCATCCAAAACACTACTACTAGGAAGTGTTAGTTGGATAGAGAAACAAATCGTTCATTGATTTTGTACTAGATGAGTCGCATTATGCACACTAATAATTCGTGGATTGTACCATGAATAGTGTTACAAGAAGTCCTTTAGTCTTGTGCCAACTAAGTAGGTTCTTGAGACACTCTATGATATGTGAAGTGCGATTCTATCCTCACTGCCATATATGGAATTCTACGATTATGAGGCTTACGCTCGTCGTGAAGCGCTCGGTAATCTAGAACTTTGAATAGAGATGTGTTATCTCGTTGGAGAACCCATCAAGCATTTTGGATAATTGCTTAACAACCTTCTGAGAACAAAGTGTATGTTGCTCAAAGGGCAGTCTTCCAAGAGAGGGAGCTGTTTTCCAAAAGAGCTAGTGGGAGCCACATTGATCTTGATAAGATTCAAGATTCAACCAACGAAGAGCCTAAAGTTGGACATGGCATTCAATTTAGAATTGAAAGAGCTATTAAGAAAACTGACATATTTCCACTTTTTTCCTTATAGACCTGATAGAGGACGTCATACACCTTGTTATATAAGAGTTTATATTACTAAGGTATGTGAGTCACTGGTAGAGTGTACCAGCTATCGGAAGCTATGGCAGGCCCTAAAGGCTACAACATATAAGGGGGAATTGGAAAGCGAGATTCAATCCATGTATGTTGTAATTTGGTAGATCAAGCACTTGACCTTAGCCCTTAAATGCAAGTGGATCTTCAAGTAGAGACAATCATGGATAGGAACAGACACATAATTAAACCAAGATAGGTTTTGAAGGATGTGTAAGCTTAACAAGTTCATTTATGGACCGAAATAAGCATCTCGCAAGATGGATCATTATTTCAATGAGAAAGTTCAAAGAGTTTGAATTTCGAGAAATAAAGATAAGCCATATATATGTCAAAGCTAGTGGGAGTAATTAGATTCTTTGTTTCAATGAGAATGTTCAAGGAGTTTGAATTTCGAGAAACATAGATAAACCATATATATGTCAGTGCTAGTGAGAGCACTGTAGTCACCCTTGTATTATACATAGACAATGTACGATTTATAGGAAACTATATTCTGACTTAGCAAGTGTAATAACTTCTTTGTATGAGAATTGCTTCACTATGATATACATGGGAGATACAACACACGTACATAATAATGATCTATGGAGATAGATCTAAGTGATTCGTTGGATTGAGCCAAAGTACATGATATGTTGACGAAAGTTGACATGCAGAACTCAAAAAGGAGTTTAGGCTGGCATGACATTGAGCAATGCTAATGTCCTAGTTCTACTATTGAGCTAAAGCAAATGAGTCGTGTCCCACATGCTTCTGCTATGGGATCGATCATAAATGTCATGACATGTACTAGATCTAATGACTCGTATGCCTTGAGCATGACAAGTTTGATTAGATCAATTTGGCAAGAATCAATGAATCAATATCAAGAACATTCTTAAGTGTCCTTGGAGGACAGAAGAGATGATATTGGTAGTATGGAAGAGATAATTGTAAGAGTTACATTGATGCTAAGTTCCGCACTAATAAAGGCAATTCCGTTCGCAGTCGGAATTCGTGCTTTTACTAAATGGTGATATATTAGCTTGAAAGAGTACCAGGTAATACACCATAGTGGATTTAACGTACTTAGAGTATATTGCAGTTGGTTAAATTGCAAAGTGGACAATGTGACTAAAAGAGATTTATTAGTGACATCTTTGTTGAAATTCAATCATTGATGGTCCTTATGAAGTTTCTTGTGACTTTGGGTCAACTTACCTCGAGTATGGATCCCCAGTCACACGAGCTCACATGAAACATACTCAGTAAGTACCAACACATTTGATAGCGAGTCAAATGTAAAGACATCATAGTCAATGATTCATATCGAAAGATAATCTTGTTGAGTCATTCCATAAGCCGATGTCATTGACCAATTCTGACAGTCAGACAAAGTCGAGAGGCATTAGATTTGCAAGTGAATTGGCTTAAAAACTCTTAGTTTGGTTTGTTTTAAAACCCGAGAACTTTAAGCGGTATAAGTTTTAATTTGATTTGGCGATTATTAAGTGGTGATCTTAACATATGATCGAGTTCGGTCATTTCAATTAGCTTATCACTGCATTCTCACTTTTGCATGTTTGGAACCCACTTCCTGAGTATTAATTTACTCAAACGTCCACAGCCGGTCATACTCTTGGAAGTAAGTAGTGATTCAAGACTGTCATGAGTATTGGTGGATTGTCCATATTGATTAGACATAGCATAGTGATTGCGCTAACACTCATGAGTGCTTAATAGAGATTTAAGTATTGGACCAACCCACGCTTAGAGATTACTTCATGGTTTCAGTCACATGTAATTCTAAGACGATAATATCTTCTATTCTTCAAACCTAGATACATGTAGGGTTTTGCTCTATGCTTTTGTTATGCATTGGTCTACTCCAACGCTAACCGTAACTGATAGTTATAAAGGGTATGTCCATGTGTGACATGATGAAATAGACAAAAACTATGTAGTCGAAGTTTATTCGTTCCTTCTGCCTTAATAGGAGAAGTGATATCTATGGGCCCCTCGATGATTTGGTGCTGACATCTAAAGTGCTTGGCCAAGCCCTGACTGGAACTGATGTGTTCAATTTAGTAGTCAGATGCAGTCGTCGCAAATCTATATCGGGAAACATAATCTTGAATTCTTGAGATTGACCATTATCCATGTCTCGAATTCATACAGATATCATAGAATGAAGGGATAATTGATCACTTATCTAAGGGTTGAATCTTGATTAGATCAAGAGTTCGGTAGTTGCATTGGATGGCTAACTCTCGGTTGATTATTGAGAAATATTAGTCCTCATATAGTTGATGACTTGTCCAAGTGGGAGACTGTTGGAATAGTGTCCAAGGTCACTAACTATTGGTAATATTTCTAATAATAGCAGGGTCCTTTTGGGTTGCCCTCAAGACCCAAATTGAGTAGAATAAATAAAGGAGAAATTGGTTTATTAATTATTATGGTTAATAATTAATTAGAAACTAATTGGAAATATATTTTGGAAATATATTATGGGAATTAATTAATAGTTTAATTAATTAAAGGGTTGAATGTTCATTAATCGATAGTTGGTTAATCAGGAATGTTCCAGAACCCTTATGGAATTAGGGTTGAATGAAAATCACTCCATCCCACATGGGAAAGGAGAGAAATTTCGTGGTTATGCTCCCATCCCACATGGGAAGGAGTACTAAACCTAAGGAGGCATCCAAGGCTATAAATAGGGCCTTAGGGATTTCATTCCTCCTTGCACCTTGGCTTGAAGTTTCGCCAACCCTTCTTCCCCCCCCCCCTCTTAGGGACGATTTCTAACCCCTCTGGGTTTGTGAAATTGACCCTTCTCCTAGTTATTTTTATTACACTCTTTGGTGTCATTGGGTGTGATACCATTAGAGGGATTTTGGTTTGGGTCCTTTCATCCAAGCAACTTCATTGAGGTTCAAGATCTCAAGCATGGAGATCAAGGGCTACATAAGAGGTATGTTTTCTTCTTTGTTTTAGTTTTCTAGGGTTGATGTAATTAGCATGAAGCCATAGATCCATAGGATGCATGTACACTTAGGTATATCGTTGTTTTGATTTTTCCGCTGCCTAGTTTTAGAGTGTATTTGATGCGTAGAAAACCCAACAGGTACGCCGCGCGTACGTCCGTTTGTGGGCCTTTAGATTTTTGGGCTTGGGATTAATTGGGCTTTTTGCCTTGATTGATTTTGGGTCGTAGGCCTATTTGTGGTATCAGGTCATGTGTGGGCTTTAGGCCATCATGGAGCTCTTGGGCCCATGTTGGGCCTTAGGGTCCTTTTTAGTTGGACTTGGAATGCCTTTTGGGCTAGTTTGGATTTGGTCCTTGGTGGGGTGGGCCCAATAAGGCAAGGATTAAGCAACCTTTTGCCCTTAAAGTTAGGATTTAGGGTTTAGACTCCCGGGTTGGATTATTGACTTAATTTCTAATTAGGGTTTTATACTTGTGATTTAGTGACAGAATTTTGCGAGTCAGCAGCTCGAGTGTGATTTGATACCTTTGGTCTGAGTGAGTTTCCTTCACTGTATCCATGGGTCGAAGGCACCAATGTCAGCCCACTAGATTATGTTCGTAGTATGACGATTGTCTTCGTGACAACTACCTATTATGCTTGTATCTAGTTGATGTCTCTGTGACTCTTATTGTTATGATTATATGTGTTAGTGGTAGGGGTGAAATAGACCCGATACCAGTTGAAAGATACCGAAGGGTGTGAAATAGACCCAGTACCGGTTGAAAGATACCCAAGGGGGTGAAATAGACCCAATACCGGTTGAAAGATACCGAAATGGGTGAAATAGACCCAACACCGGTTGAAAGATACCGAATGGGGTGAAATAAACCCAATATGTTTTTGACTGTTATATATGTATGTTATGGGGTATTTTGAGGGAACCCACTAAGCTTTGTGCTTACGGTTTTCAGTTTATGTTTCAGATACTTCCAGCTCGAAAGGGAAGGGCTCGGCCAGATCGCACTGCATCCACCAACGTTTTTCCGCATCACGTGATTTTGGGATTTTTGTACTCTGATAACATTTTACTATGATATACTCTTGACTGTTTTGATATGATTATCGTATGATTGGAATGAATTTAAAATGAAAATTTTATCTGAATTTTTGGTATGTTACAAGTTGAAGAAGATTTAGAAGAATTCTACATAGATCTATTTGGTTTGCTAAACATACTCCTGTCTAGTCTTAATTGCATAGGTTTTGTGTGTTTTTCTGCTACTATGAGAGGCTAAAAACCTTATAGTTCTGTTTGGTGAAGATGAACTTAATCCTCATGTGTTGATTTCGATTATTGAATGATATATGTTGGTGTTACTTGTGTTTGATAATTAAAACGCTAGCATGTTTTAGTTCTAGTTTATATTGCTTATTAATCAAATTATGTGTGATAGTTAATCATTCTAATTGCTTGAATTTGTAACCTAATTGTTTATGATCATTAAATAATTAGAGCTAGGATTAATCACATCTTAGATAAAGTAATTAAAGCTACCAACTTTAACTGTGCTAGAGAGCATAATTAATCTTAATTTGTGCTTGGTTGTTTAACTTGATCATAGAAAAGTAACTATTATCATTCATAGTCCAATTTGTGCTCATTATCGATTTGGTGTTTAACTTATGCTTGATCATTACATAGTAATTCATGAATTGGTATGTATAGATATTTGATTATATAATAGCTAGTTAATAAATTGGTAATCAATATATTTCATCCACTAGAAATCAACCATAAGAGAAGGTGAAATCGGAACTGAACAAAAGTACGCTTTAATCTTGAAGTAAATCTGTGTTTATTTGCTTGCTTAGCTGGTAATTTGTTATTTTAATTTAAGTTCTTATGATCTTGCAAAATCAGTAAAAACCTCCAATTTAAATTTGTTTTATAGTTTAATTAGAAGTAGTTAAATTAATTAACTAAATTTTGTTCCCTGTGTTCGACACCCGACTTACCAAAGCTATTCTATAATCCGACTAGGTACACTGCCTATAGGTATATATATTATAAATTCAAAACAAGTAGGTACTATTGTGCACATCACAACTCTATGAGGATCGTTTTTTAGAACCAAAAGAAGGGGGAAACTCTATTGACCACTTCTATGAAGAAACCCTATATTGGACGCTTTACTAGTTCCAGATCCATCATCCAAGCCTCAACCTCTTGACGCAAATCCTTCTGATAAAAAATGAAGTATAATTGTAAACACACACACACACACACACACACACACACACAGAGAGAGAGAGAGAGAGAGAGAGAGAGAGAGAGAGAGAGAGAGAGAGAGAGAGAGAGAGAGAGAGAGAGAGAGGTCCCTCTTATTTTTTTTAATTATTAAAATAAATAAATAAATATTAAATTTTAAAAAATGAAATAAAAATAGAAAATATATACCCCAAGGGTATTACAGTCATTTTAATATTTATAGAAACCAAAATGAAACGAAACTAACTCAAAATGACCACAAATTCAAAAAAAAGTTGGGGTTTAGACGTAAACCCGAAAAAAAATTTAGCAGAGAAAGGAATGGAGCAAAGAATGTGAGATCCTATTGAGGTGTACTTGAAAATCTCCCATGGCATTCGACATAAGTTTTGGAAGTTTTTATTATGTGCAAAGGAGATGGTGCTATTTTGCTTCGATGTGATATATAAGTGAAATATCAATAATAGTATTGCTCTCTATTATGACTTGTACAACCATGCAATTCCTAAAATTCCATCATGATTCTCGGTGACCTCAAAGGTGGTTTACCTTAAACAAAGATCATCCTTCGGACCCTTTGACATCTCGTTGAATAGATACTAGAGGTATCCCCCTAAGTGAGAAGTAACTATACATATGATTTTCAATAGAGTCGGAGGCAGATTTAATTGTGTATCACCAACGATTATGCACACATGTGATTTTGAAGGTCATGACTCGATATCACCTGATAGGCTAAAGATGTTTTGTGGAGGCTGGAGAAAATGCTTTGGAGCTAAAGTCGATAATGGTTCTTAGATAAGTTTACGAGGAAGACAATGATTGTAGGGTCTCAAATAACGTATGTGTGCATGGCATGGAGGTAAAGGAGAAGGCAAGTGGTTTGGGCGTCTTAAAGTCCATACCAAAGTTGTCCTTTGGCCTACTTTTGCTAGAATAGTACTCCATGATATAGTTTTTTTTGGGACATAAGATCTTTCAGGAAATAGGAACACTTTATTCACAAGCCAAAATATACCAGTATATCACATCACAGTGTTGCAAATCACTATGGTATTGTATTTGGTTGGGTTTTCATTTCACATATCAAAGCAGAAACAGTATGCAAGTTGAACAATATCATCAAGACCACACATCATATGCCTCTCCCATAGCTTTAGCAAAGAAAAAAAAATACAAGGGTAGTTGCAAATGTTTGAAGGTAATTTGACATGAAGTTACTGAAGCTGTCTACCAACATCCAATTGAATGATCAAAAGACACATGAAAGAAGGGCATCCATTGGCAATCTTAAATAAAAATAGACAGATAGATACTAACTAGTAAGACATCATGAACTCAAGCATCAATAAATCGAATATCAAAGGTGTTGGGATGAATCTGCCACACATTCAATGCTGCATACTCTTCTAAGCATTCCTTGAGCTGAGCCTCAGTGTACCCCTGTTGACAACCCAACATTCATCTATAATTATGCAAAAAAAAAAAAAAAAAAATATATATATATATATATATATATATATATATATATATATATATATATATATATATATATATATATATATATATATATATATAAGAAGAAGAAAGAGAGCAGGTAACTGACCATTCTTGAGATCCTGTTAAGAGCTTGTCCATAGGTTACATCCATCTTGTTGGACCTTGCAGCTTCATCACGCAGTATTGAGTATATATCTGAGATTGCATCAAGACCAGATTTCTGACGATCTTCAGAGTACAATGAAAACTTTGACATCTGCATCAACCGCAGTGCTTCGTCCACGTCACTCTGAGCCACCACATCTGAGAACCTCAGCCGAGCAAGTGCCTGTGTCATCAATCCATATATTTATTATTCATATTCATATTACTAATTTACTATTGCTAGTATATAAATTAATACAGTAAGAAATAACAACTCACAGTTGATATGCGCAGAATGCTGAGAAGCGTTCTGATAGTGGTGTAGGAGTGAGGGCTGTTTGATTTTGTTTCTTCTTGCCTGATGCTTGAATATGCAGTGGCTATGTACTCCTCCAGCTCTCTTGGTATACTAGGAGACAGCTTCCGAGCAGCTGATATGTATGCCCTATTATCATCATTTATTATATCAACAACACAATCCTCTCATATATAAACTTTTTTTTACCATTAAGTAATATCAAGGGAATATGAATATGTATGTGTGTGTATATTTACATTTTACAATACATACCTGAGAACAGAAGCTTCAAGTGGAGCAAAGCCAAGGGCAGGAGATTCTCTGTTCTGGTGGACATAAACAACATGCCTAGCCATTTCAAGATCATTGTCCATGTCTGCCTTGTCAAGGATCAACCACAAAAGATCAAATCTTGATAGAAGTGCTGGAGGCAGGTTTATGTTTTCAGCTGGAGTTCTGCGGAGATCATATCTCCCCCTGAATCATCAAACAAAACATTCATATTAGTAACTAAAAAATGATAATAATAATAATAATGTAAAGAGTAAAGAGTAGATAGTAAATACCAGGCAGGATTGGCAGCAGCAAGAACTGCAGTTCTTGCATTGAGAGATGTGGTGATCCCAGCTTTGGCAATGCTAACCGTCTGCTGCTCCATGACTTCATGTATGGCCGTCCTGTCCGACTCGTCCATCTTATCAAACTCATCAATCGCACATATCCCCATATCAGCCAGCACCTACACCCATCCATTTATTTATTTATATATATATATATATATATATATATATATATATATATATATATATATATATATATATTTCTTTGTTTACATATTAGAAACAAAATCCTGACTCACCAATGCCCCCCCTTCCAGCACAAACTCATTTGTGACCGGGTCCTTCTGAACAGCAGCTGTAAGACCAACACCACTGCTTCCTTTGCCCGTTGTATACACACCTCTTGGTGCAACAGTAACTATGTGCTTAAGCAGCTGACTTTTTGCAACTCCAGGATCACCCATCAAACATATATGTAGATCCCCTCTTATCTGAAACAAAATTACCATACTATCTCAACTTTAATCTCTCTCATATTTGTAATGTGCACCAAAAAACCCAAACAGGAAATAAATACCCCCCACATGGTTTTAAAGAGAAACAAAAACACTACTTTTAACCATGATTTACCTTCATCCCATCCTTGAGCTTCCGATGAGGAGCACCCACTAATAGGAGTAAAAGCGCTTTCTTGATATCTTCATGTCCAAATATCTCAGGAGCCAATGATCTAGACAGCTTGTTGTATATGTCACCATCCTCAGCTAACCGAGCTATTTGTTCTTCCTCAACCCCTTTCAGTTCATAGCTGCACAATACCAAAATAAATCCTCAACCACCAAATGGATAACAACTATACAAGGAATATTTTCTATTACGTGCTCCATGGGTCCCAAAAACAAGAGGTTAGATTGCAACATTTTCACTTCTTGGCAAAAAAAAAAAACAATTCAAATTTACCTCCTTTTTTTCATAAACAACCATCACAAAATATTGGGATTAATTGTGGTCCACAAGATTTCTCCATTTAGTTTCATTGAAAGGTATTTAGCTATATAATTTCAAAAGTTTGATAGTTTTTGGGACAGATGAGATACTAAAAAAAGATGCTTATGACCATAGAAATCTAGGAGTTGCTTACTCTTCGTATTTTTTCTTAAAATGGGAAATAGACATAGTCTCTAAGTATGTATCTGCCACTAAACCTGCTCGCATTGCTCTAAACCCAGTATAAGGAATAGGGAGAAATATTCCAGATAACTCAACAACATCTCCTGGGGATACCTGAAAGTTTAAGTAGGTTTCACAAGTGTTAACAATATTGGCAGTTAACTTTAAAAGCTAGTATCAATATTAAAAAAAAAATTGAAAATTCAGCAATCTTCATAAAAAAACAACCTTTCTTGTAAGTTCCCCTCGAAAGTGAACAGTCATCGCACGAGGAATGACCTTTAGGAACATGTTGAGTAAGCTCTTGAATTTTGGCCTGAAATTTATCATTGTAACATCCCATGTAAGAGAACAGATTTGAGGAGCTTTAAAAAACATCTCCCATTGCACAAAATGTGAAAATCACTGCAAAAAGGTATCTTGAACTGACCTCTTGAAATTTTAAAAACTTTGAAGCTCTGAGTTGGAGGATAAGGTGTCCTTTTGCCCGGTTAACCTGACAACGCTTAGATGGGCATTCGAATAGAGGCATGAACACTCGAGCAGTTACTTCCTGTTTCATAGAGATAGCATGTTATAAAGGCAAAAACGTATGATGCCCAGGCGAGCAATGTTTAAAAAAAATCCCACATGCTGGATTGGGCATGATTACATACATACCTGATATATTTCAAAACCACACTCTTCACATGTGTACACAGCAACCTTCATCAATGGTTTTACATCTGAACAGCGAGTCACAATGCCAGATATCTTGACAAGCTGGCCAATATGTGAAGCCCTAACCTCCCTAATGGTAAATGGCTGGACCTTGGAGGAAGCTTTGATGTAAACTTCGCTGAATTACAAACAATGAGCATTAGAAACTTGGCAAAAAGTGTAACTAGCACAAAAACGTTAATTTTCTCAAGCAATTAGCATGTTGACATAATTTCTATGCATAAACAGATAATACACCTACAAAACGATTTGGACAATGAATCAAATGCAATGATGGACCCATTTCAAAGTTGCTTGTCAAATAGAAGCAACTTAGGTGAAGATGTCGGAAATCAATTTAGTATAGTGATAAAAGTAGCGCATTTTCTTGAAAACCAGAACCAATTTAAGAAGAAAAAAACACCTAGTTTATACTTACTAAAAACGCCTAATTTCTGGGGGCATCTTCTGTCTTGGGTCGGTCCCATCAGGATTCTCATTGCCTTCCTCGGCTCGTTGTGTGTGAAATACGTCAGAATCGTCCTCCTGAATAACCTCCGTTGGCTCAGGGATCAACTCATCAATAGCATCAGCAAAAATTCCAACATATCTCCGGGTGTTCTCGGTAACTCGTCCCACAAACTCCTCGTCCAAATCCTTGTACTGATCCAAAACAATATGAAAAGGGTGTTAAGCATCAAATCTTAGAACTTACGTCGTAATAAGGTACTAAATAAAGGTCATGAACAAGGAATATACATCAAACAGATCTTCGAGGTCAATTTCTATTGCTTTCAGTTTCCGATTCGCGACATCTTGCTGTGTAGGAAAAATCGCAAAGTAAATAAGTACATAAAACGTCAAAGAAATATTTATGTGCCCTAGACAATAGGAAAAAACCTACAAGGATGCTAATATATTTGGCTTTGCCATCTGCATCAGCGAAGTTTTGAAGAAAATCTTTCGCTAGATCTGTTGCATAAGAACAAAAATGAACGGGCAATTAGCACTTACAGAGTTGATCTACAGGGATTAGGTTTAGCATATGGAAAGCATACCTTTGTCCCGGCTAAAATCAAGGTCCTTCATTGTGCCGCCGGTTTCAGCAATTCAACCAGCCAAATTTTCAGAGGAAACAGTGAGTGAGTTAGAGAGAGAGGAGGAGGAAGTAGAAGAAGTTGCGGGAAACGGAGATGAGATTTGGCGCCTAAATGGGGATGGAGGCTGGCTTTTTGGCGGGAAAATGAGATTACTGTATCAGTTAGAGTCTCATTTCGGCCCAAAACGGTAAAGCGTGAGCCGTCAGGTGGATCAAAAGCCCATTACATGACTCACTGGGCTTTTACCTTTGTATATTCTTGGGCTCTTGGCAAGCAAGCTACAACCTACAAGTACTCTACTCTTGATTAACAAATTTTGTTACTATTTTTTATGTTGAAAAGAGAGTATAGTCGAGAAAAAAGAACCCTCACTACACTTGCTCCTTTTCCCATATGAATTCCAGCAATCATATTTTTATTATGATTTTTTTAAGAAAAAAAACAACTGAACAAATTAGATTCAAAGCTTATAAATTTTTTGTCAATATCAGTGATCCGGTTGAATAAACAATTAAAATTCATAAAAATCTGAATCGTATTAATAAACCTCAACCATTTGCCAAGAGTCCTTTGATCCAATGGTATGAAATGAAACGAGGCTATGTGATTATGAAGGTGTGAGTTCAAGTGTTTTAAAAAATAGTATATGGATTGGTTTTTGAATATATAACCACTAAAACAATTTACGTTTGCCAATGTTTACAACACATAAAAAATAAATCAAAGGAATGTTTCATGATATTTCATTTTGTTCAATGTAGTTAGTTGATAACGGTTTATATTTTAGAAGTAAATCAAATGATTTGATGATGAAAATACATGTTTAGGATTTGGCATCTTATCTTGTGTTAAGTGATGAAAATACATGTTTAGGATTTGGCATCTTATCTTGTGTTAAGTGATGCAAGTAAATTCACAGAACCTACTACAGAATGCATACACCATTACACCGTGTGCTTGTATTGTATAAGAGAAAATGAATTAACAAAACAAAACACAAGGAATTCCTTGATCGGTCCCTACTAAATAATCGAATACCACATACATATAAGATAGAAGGGGAAGAATTGATTTGTATTTAGACTGGTGGCTCAAATCAGATTATCACCACCCTAAAAATTACAAACTCATAGGATCGCTCTCCTTTTCTTTTGTCTAGAGTAAGTGATGATAGATGAGTAATTGTTATTTGTTTCTCTTAAATCAACCATTAAATTGGCGTTTGATGTCATTATCTTTTTAACAAATTATTTGGAATGCACCGATGGATATGATCCGAATAAACAGTTTACTTGGTATTTAATTTTTGTATATGAAAACAAGAATCCAGACCCCAACACCATGGATTTGATTGGAATTGGACCACCAACCACACTACACCTGTGATGCTCTCTCTCTATATAACACAAGCATACAACAAACAGATATGCTGCTCTCTTTTTTTTTTTTTTTTTAAATCCCTGGATTGGATTTGGAATTGGAAATGGATACATTGGTGGGCCTATCTAGCCAATTTGAGTTGTACAAGTCTGTCTAGGATGGCAGGCTCCAGAGGACTAGGATCAAGGCAACGTTCTGCAGCAGCAACAATCACCTGTTTTGTTTAACCCCAACCCCAAAAGCAAAACATCAAAAACAAAAACACATAGATGCAAAGATATTATTTATTTTAGTGGAGGGGTAAAGTACCTCATCAAGCAGGAATTCAAGAGCAGCCTCATCTTCAGAATCAGTTGTGTCTTTGAGGGTGGTTCTGAGGTACTGCATGTCCAACTGAATCTGCTGGAACCCACTACGATTAAATGTCTGAAGCCTAACAAACTCCTGGAAGCTTTTCAGGCAAAGTTTCACAATGCTCATCACAACAGATTCCTGCAACCAAAATTCTTATTAGTTGATTTATTATCTATCTATCTATCTATCTACTACCTAAAATAAGCAAATACCTAACTACCTGCGTGTGTTGGACTTTTGTGAAGATTTCCATTTTTTGTTTAAACAGCTTTGCCAGATGAGTTTCCAGGAGCTGACTCCTAGCCCTGTTGGTGTTTGAACGGTTATTATTATTATTAGTAGTAGTAGTAGTAGTATTGGTATTGCTGCGTGAAGAGCTTGTGCTTCCATTGCTCTCTGTGCGTGCATGTTTACGCACAACCCCTCCTCCTTCACCTAATATCTGCTTCACTTCTCTTCCTACTGCCCCCAACTGCCACACCCACGCCACATCATTAAATACATACATCCATACTTATTATTATTATATGCTCAACATACCTCTTGAAGAAACATATCCACAAACATATGAACTTCTCTTGGTTCTTTATGCTGTCAACATGTTTGCCACAAAGATAAAATCAATTCATGCATATTCATATTATAACAGCAGCAAGATGTGAAATGGGACAAACCTTGACCCAATTGGGTGTTGTCAGCCTCTTCTTTAAAAGAACAGAAATCCTTTGGGTTCTCATATTTACATACTGTAAAGGAAACCTCAATCAATTTACTCAACTCAACAATACACAACATGTGTGTCATAAATAAATAAATAAATAAATACAAGAACAAGAAACATACACGCTGCAAGAACCTTTCCCCGGCTGCTCTAAAGGTGTGACGCACTTCAGCAGGATCAAAAGCATAACCACCACCTGACAATGACAACGAGGACCCAATTTCCTGAAAAGTAACATGTACAAGTCATGAAAATGAAAATGAAAATAAATATAAAAGATAGAAACAGAAAAGCAGGCGTTGCCTCGGTAACTCTGGAGATGGCTTCTCTTTCAATGAAAACAGATAGCTGGGATATCACAAGTACAACCCCAGCAGGGACCTTGTCACCTTGTAACCTCTCCTGCTGCTGCTGCTCTTGTTGTTGTTGTTGTTGTTGTTGTACAACATTAACATTAACATTTTGTCCGGAGAGCAACAGTAACTCATCATTAAGTCGTCTGAAGAACCTCTGAAACCCTTCATGTATCCAACCAATCATCATGTCTCTTAGCTTCAATATCAATCCCAACTCTTCATCAAGAACAACACGGAAATCCTACACTCACATCAATTGTACAATATCAACTAATTAATAATACACATGTATGTGTGTATGTATGTATGTATGTATGTATGTATGTATGATTTACCAATAAGAGTTTTGTACTGCCTTGAATCAAAGTATTTTTGGTGGCCTCAAGGGCAGCTCCCAAAGGATACTCCTTGCCTGTGCCATCTTCCTTTTGAATTTGCAGGAGAGTGTCTGGCAGTTCAAATCAGAAGAAAACCAACCAAAGCATTACACTTTTATCCTTTGTTCATATTCAAAATTTTCTTTCTATACATATCCATATGCATGTCTTGTTTACATAGATAGAGACAGACTAACCGGATATTTCATGAAGAAGATGGGTAAAAGCACTAGCAACATACTCACTCACAGCAACACAAGCAGCCTGAACCCATCAACATTTTTAATAGTCAACTAAACAAATTATAACTCATTACTCATAGATAGATAGATAGATAGATAGATAGATAGTAATGATGACCTCGAAACCAAAATCTTGTACACCAGCCTCTGGTAAGACTTCATCCATCAGGAGGACATCAGTCCATATAAACCCTGTAAGTAACCCATCATCAACACATTTTATTCATCTCACATACTCTTGTTAACGCCTACAACCATAAACAATAATAATACATACGAAGTCGGTTGGATAATTTTTCTGGAGATATCCGTTGCTGTATTTGTTGTCTGGCAGCTTCAAAGTGCCTGATAAACCAACCAAACACCAATTAGGTATCAACACAACAAGATGCAGATGCATATTATTATTATTATTATTACTATTACTATTACTATTACCTTGTGGTTAAATATTGCACGAGTTTGACCAGTTGCTGCTCTGAATCAGGGAAAATGACATGATATGCGTGAACAGCTTCCACAAATTCACGAGTGGGAACCTATTCAACAAATTGGGCAGCTCATGATCAACTTGCAAATGAAAACAGTTGTGTATTTGTAATTACCTCGGGAACACAAGGAATGGAATCAGATTCACTTCCTTCATTGGTAGATTCACGAGAACCCATGCCTGTTATCTCTTTAGAGAGATCAAGTTCCCCAAGGAACTGCTCTAGATTTTCAAGAAGCTTGGATTTCAAGTTTTCAACCTGCCAACATGCATACCTTACTTAGTCAATCAAATACTTTCTCCATGCATTTCATTAAAATACTAGGGAAAAAAAAACATGACAACTTGATCATTTACATCATCTTTCTACAGCTTCAAAATATGTTTCAAATCCTCCAAAAAGTAATTTAGTATCCTTTCTTTTTTTGATTTTCGGGTACAGAAGGATAGTCTTGTGTGTGAATGTGATCTTTTAGTAACACGAATATATCAAACTTTCACATAACCATACTCTGTGAAATCATATATTTATTCCTCTTTGGCTTTTCGTTTTTCTATTCCATATGTACTCAAACATGTGTTACCAACACAACAGGCACTACTAGAGGTCTAAAGTGAATCAAAGTGACAATCATTTGACTATGGAACTAATAGTAACTATACATAACCGCTGAAGAGCACATGAAATGCAAAATTCTCCATGTTTCCATGTGTGTAGGCTAATGATTGGATGCATATATGCACATCACGAGTTGTGTATCCTTTCTTCAATTCAATGTATAAGTTAATATTCAGCAAGTCCACAAAATAAATACTGCAGGACAAAGCTCTTGAATTGAATTAAATTTGTTGCTAAAATCAGAGTTACAAACCGGAAAATCCAACTGCTTAAGAAGCATTACAGCCTCCGCTCTTGTTTGTATTGATTCAGATTCAGAAGAAACCTTATCCTGAAAGACAAGATGCACAATATTGTTTTCTCTTTATTCTTGATAATAAAATAATATACAACATATATTCCAAACGGATATATAAGGATCTGAATAAATCTCAGGAATAAATTAACAATGAATGTACCTGAAGCTTGTTAACGATAACTGACATTACTTCTTCAGATGCTTTCTTACAATCCTGGAATGAGGAGTCCCCATATGCCTGGTGAAAGTTCAACATACAGAGCAAAAAGATAAATGAATTGCATGGGTTCATAAGCACATGTGAG
Source organism: Lactuca virosa (assembly GCF_052849685.1). NCBI lineage: Eukaryota > Viridiplantae > Streptophyta > Magnoliopsida > Asterales > Asteraceae > Lactuca > Lactuca virosa. The sequence goes on from NC_136433.1 coordinate 391,766,774, forward strand.
GGCTCATAAGCATCTGATCTGACAGAAGAAAGAAAAGTTGATAAAATGACCTTAAATATTGGCATGGCTCCAGTGTAGAACCTCACTGCATCACCATATGCTTCAGATTTGATGCATTTTCCAAGCGTGGTAGGAAGATCGTATATAAACTGCTCAACACAGGTAATGAGTAGATATTATATATTATATATTATATATATGTTTGGCAAAAGCAAAACAATCAGTAGAAGTGTAAAGGTCATTTTGGTACCTGAACTTTGCGCAATAGATTACGGGTGCGGTGTAATTTCTCTATATGCTCTCTCTTTTCAAAAAGTGAAGTGTTGACCCCATCACTTCGCGACTGCACTGACATTATCTACAAAAAAAAAAGTAATAAGTAGTCGTATTATTTATATAACTTTCTACGTTTTTCTTGCTAACAAGGTCAACAATGTGTTCCCAAAATACCTTCTCAAGGAGTTGCTCCATATTTACTTCCATACCAACAATATTATTCTTCATTCTGCCACAAAAAAAAAAAGTTATTAATATACATATCCAACACCAATCAATGTTACTGGCCAAACAACCAATAAAGCAGATTTGGTAACTGAGAGATAGTGTCTGTCTAACCTTTTAATTGTATCTGTAGCACTGATAAACTTGTTATAATTTTCATACACTAACATTTGCAAGTCAGTGTCAAGATTCTTGATTTCAGCAGCCATTTCCACATGTCTCTGAAGGAGGCCTTCCAGATTTGACTTTTGTACCTGATACGTAAGGGAAAGAAACATCAAAAGGTGCTCAAAGCTGACAATGTAGCCATGGATTGATGTCCTTATCACTCTTCATTATTCAAAGTGCCTTAGACTTGGATAAACTTTAATTCATGTAAACCTCTTATATGGAGGCCTGGTAAATGTTTGGAAGTACAGAATTAACCACTTAGGACATACTAGATCACATTAGTGGTGCACTTGTATGCACGGTTTGTATTCATCTTTTAAAAGGTTATACATTTATAGCACTTTCTTGGATGACTTACAGTCATAGGGCTTAACTTGCTGCCTATATATATATCAAAATATATTTGATATCTTAATAGGATGGATTGAGAGTCTCATAAGACCACAAGAAACCACGTCACTTTCGAAACCCTAATCTTCAGCAAAATATGTTGAATATCATATTAATAGATAATTGTTGTAAAGTGTTATTGCTTTTTTTTGTTAATGAATGCCAGTCTTTGCCACCCAAAATACCTTGTTGCTAAATTAAGAAGAAAAAATCCCCTAAACAAAACTCTCGACCAAAATCTCAAAGGGGAAAAACATAGGCTGATAAGCACCAATGATGCTTAGGTCCCTAACATCCCATTTTTTCTCATGACTAAATTTGTGACAACATTTGTATTATCTATGATGCAAAAAAACCCTATTATAGTCCTTCTCCAACTTGTTCGATCAGTTCCACTACATAAAACGTTTTTGTTGGGTATATTCCTGATGGTATACAAGTACCATCAGGAAGGGCCTGAAAGTTCATGTTAAGCATATTATCACTTGGTGGGGAATGGCCTCAAGAATCCAATGAGTGACTAATAATCTTGTTGGTTGTTAGACACAAAAACTAGTTATCATCCCCATTTCTGAAAGGTCATTAGGTTAAAAGAAGGTCCCTGACTAAATTAGTCAAGTATTTGTTTGAAGACTCAAAATTCTTGTAACTCAAGATAGGGTCAGGAGAAAGACACAGCTCACCCTTACTCATCCCCGAAAAACAAAATCTAAGCCAGAAAATGAAACATTGTAAACATTGTATAATGTAAGTTGTCAAATAGTAACCAGTCGCAAAATAATTTAGACTTAAAAGTTTAATGAGAGTAGAATAGGATAGGCTTATCTTTAAAAATAACCCACAGGTTCAACCTTGACTGCTAAGGAAAGAGCCCTTGTACTAAAAGAATAGAAGATATAAGCCTATCTATCTAACTTTTTTGACAAATGTAAATGAAGTATGCCAAAGATTCTCTACAGTACAATGCACTCATCTCAGTTGTCAACATGTGTAAGTGATTCTCTAATTGAACAATTTTACTCCTCCCAGTGGCTAAGGATAACAGCATCAAAGTGTTGGCAAAAACATGTTGGATTAATCAAGATTAAATGGAGAAATCCAGATTTCTAAATCTGGAATAAGGTAATGTGGAAGCTTCATTGTAAGTCTTGAATAGCATAGTGATATGTATATACATATGATACCCATAGAGAGAAACAGTTTACCTCTGACATGAAATGGGCTCAATTAAATTGTAATATAACCCAGATTTTGATACAACATTAAGAGAGAAGAGAAGAGAGGGAGAAGTTTTTATTTAAGATGAGATGAGAGGGCGTACAAGAAGGTTCATGTACTGATCGGCATCAAAGGAGGTGGTGTTGATAGTGTCGAGAGTGGCGAATCTTGATGTGGTGTTGGTGGGAGCAGAAGTCTGAGAAGCATCCTGTGAATAGAAACTCGACAGCAGATCTCGAGTTCTCTTTACCTTATCATACTCCACTGCCATTTTTCTCTTTCTCTTTAGTCCCTCTTCACCTGTACCTATGTATGTTTCTTCTCCTAAACCACACTCAATTAGATATCTTCTCTGTAGTGTATAACTTCCTCCCTTATCTGAGAGTATCAAAATGCAAACAACACAAATACCAACAATGTAAACAACAAATCACACAAAAACAGGCATAACTCATATCAACAACATTATTTGAGACATTCTACTAACAATTCACACACAAATAGGCATCAGTCATACTTCATGTTAACATCAAACAAGATTAACACCAAACTATATCAACCAGACGTAATTCAGAAAAACCTGTAAACTGCTCTATTTCAAGAATCACATAAAACCAACTACCAACTGTAGACTTTATAACAGCAAATCAGATTATACCAAACTGCCTTAAAATCATCTGCTTCATCGATTCTAAATAGATTATCGATTCCAAATAAATAAATCATCAGCTTATACCGAACCATAAAAAGAAATCCGGATTCCAACCAATAAACTAGGAACCATATACTAGAAATCAGACAAGAAATTGAGTTCTAGATTCAAGTAAATCACGTGCTTCATCTATTCCAGAAATCAAAATTCATGTATCGATCCTGGAGGTATAACCGGATAAAGAAAGTGGGACTAACCGGATCGGAGAAAGAGCAGTAGCCGACGCCGGAGATCGGATGTATAGACGGAGATCGGAGAGGGTCACAGCTGATGAACGTTGTGAAGGAAGTGTGAAGAACGAATGTCTGGGAATAATTGACAACGTGAACGAGGGGAGTATTTGGGGGAGAATGGGGTATATAGGTAATTTTAATGAGGTGTTCAAATAAATACAAGTGCCAAAAACTAATACAATACGAACTTGACGGAAAATAAAACCATTTTGGGTAACACGACCTATACGAAAAATAAACCGGTAAGGTTATGGTTGAAAATATGACTCGAAAATAACTCATTTATTTATATGTAAGTTTTTTTTGAATTTTTTTTATAAAGTATAAAGATTCAAAACCAAAACCATAAGTAAAAGAAAATCTTTGGATTGAGTCGTTTTGTAACGTGAAAATAAGTTAGTCGTCCAGATCAAGACTTCATTATTTTAGTTTTTTCGTTTTCTCCCAAACTATACAGTCCCTTTGACCATTCTCTCATCCTTGTGATCTTGTTTTCCACCTCCCTAGTTTTTATTTTTTCCATTTTGTCATTTGAACTTGCTATGACTTTATTTATCCCGCCTCTCAACTATCACTTTTTCCTTTCTGCCTGCTCAACTCCTACTCTTTTAACATGTTTAGTGTTTCAACCTCACATGACACAACATCACGACATGTTTCAAATTATACCCCTAACAAGAAACCCGACACGAACTCGACATTAAAATAAAGTTGACACAACATGGCATGTTAATTAAACAGGTCAGGTTAAGGTCAAACACTTTCAACCTGCTTATTGTTTCGACACGACACAAACTCGCACACGACAGAACACGATTGTCACATCTAGTTCCAATAAACTATTTTTTTAAAGAAAAAAAATACTTATTTCATATCCAAACATTTTTTTATTTATTTGTTTAAAAAAAACAATAATTTAATAAGTTATTTCAAAAAGCAACCCAAACACCCTCTAAATATCCAGCTTTCATAGTGAATGAGTTATGCCGATGAGGGACATATAACTGAGATTTGCGAGAGCCAAAGGAGAATACCGACGGGGTCCTCGGGCAGACCAACCTTTTTATTAAACCATCTGATATGTTGTCGAAACACATCCTTTGTCACACCCCCAAACCAAGGATGGCGGAAACGTCCGGGGGTGGAGGACTTCATGTATAGTATCACAACAACGAGTATAATAGTGCTCAAAGTAAATACAACCATCATAACTATAATTGAAAAAGTTACACCATAATATATGTTTACATGTTTCAAAATCAATTACATTATGAAGACAAAATGAACTGTTTGACGACTTAACGTCCCATCCTCAAAGTGCTGATGTTTTCCTGTTTCACTGATTTCCTGAGAATACAAGTAGTTTTGAAAAAATGTCAACAATTAAGTTGGTGGGTTCATAAGAGTTTTGTTTGAGAAAGAAACCGTTTTCCTTGTAAAAGCGACAAAGTATGTTTCCAGAAAAATCCAATATTTTCCTTATTAAGTGTGAAATGAATGCTCTTATGTTATGCGATAAGGTACCCTAGAAGGACCCATAGATTCCTTCTATAGTCGCCCAACGTATATAAGTTATATAAAAATTTAGTTAAATAAGCCGTTGAGTATAATGTGTCTGCCCTAGGTCCACAACCAAACAAGGAACATGAGATAAGGCGGGCCCACCAATTCTAAGTCGACTGTGACTAGATTCTTATATAACTCTAGCATATACACTTAGCAATTATAGCTGAAGTCTAACAATTCTAGACGAAATGTAGTTTTAATAGAAATATGTTTCCAAAGAAAATCCAATATTTTCCTTATAAAAGTGATGTGTTGTCTTAAATCCCAAGACCGAAAGTGTACAGTACTTTATAAAAGTGATGCGTTGTCTTAAACCCCAAGACCGAAAGGGTACAGTACTACCCATACTTATTGATATAAAAAGTGATTTTAAATCGACATAAAACCCTTTTTGATTTGAGAAAAATCCTATAAACTTTATGTGTTGTTAACTCCCTATGTGAGTCGCTATAACCATACTATGACTATGAACCTGCCACGACGTTTCTCAGGCGTCGAAAAAGATAATGACACTTGCCACCTCAGACCTGCCGGTCTAGCTGTAGCTAGCAGCTCAGGTGTGGTTTGTCAAACCCAATATAGATCTATACACAACTATCACGTTCTCCCTACAAGAGACTCTGATTATAACTACCAGGAATTTTAACCTGTACTCTAGGAGTACTAAGAGGAATATCTCACAATTTACGTTAACAAGTTTACGTGTGGTGTGCGTAAGTGTAAAACCTTTTTCTGTGGGCATAAAACCTTCCGAACTATGTTTGTTGTGTTAATGGAATCATAAACTATACCTATTATAGTTTATCATGTAATATATGAAAAACCCATTTGTTTTGAGAGTAAAACCTTTCTCATGTAGGTAAAAATCCATAAACTATGCTTATTATAGCTTATTATATGTGTTCGAAATGAATGAAGAATCCTTATCATGAATGACTAAATTTCAGTTTATGATGATAAACTAACAAGAAAATATATTCAATATTTAGAACTTATTGTTATACACTTTGCTCAACATAATACAAAGTGTTATAAAAGTTATACGCTGTTGACTAGTTTTTAACCGTTCTGCACTGTTTTAGAAAAATCATACGAAGTCGAAAACTAAATCCGTAAATTCTGAGAGTTCCCAAAATGTGTTTAGTTTATTCATAATTTTTATTATGATTTTTATAAGTCTTTAACTTGTGTTAAAATGTTCATATTCACAGACTGGTCTGAATTCGTTTATGAAATGATATGCAGTTTTGTTAAAAATCACCATAAATCGTAGAAAAATCGTATGGAGATGTGCAAGTAGTCATTTTAAAGGTATGGACCTGAACTATTTGCATATTAAACAGTTTTGAAAGATATTAAGTTTAAGATAGTCAAAATAGTCCGTGAATAAGACTCAACTTTTCTGATGAAAGCTGTTGTTTGAGTTTAGTTAAGTTTTTGGTGTTTTAACTTGTATTCCCCCCATAAAACTTGAAGAAAACATGAAAATGTAGGGGTATGAACTCACCTTGAGTGTTTTCAGAATATGGATGATGAAGAAGAGAAGTGTTCCACTCAAGAACACTTAGAAGATGCTTGATGATTCGAAGATCTAACAACAAATATGACGATATTTGTGTAAGGAACTCATGATTTGAGTAGAAAGGAGTGAAATAATCATATGGAGGATGATAATACTTACCAAAAGTAGAAGAAAAGCTTGGAGAATAGCCTTGAATCTCGAAATTTAGAGAGAGAAGGTGAGAGAGAATGAAGTTTGTTCTTTGGTGGAAGATGAGAGAAATGTGAGGAGAGAGGGGAGTTTCTAGCCTTTAACCAAGAGTGTGGCTGGAAAAATGGTGGGAAAGGACAATAAAATGACCAGGTATGGTGGAAGGACAAGGGCTGGTCATTGAGTGGGTATGGGGTGGTTGCTTGTGTCATACACTAAGGCAAAGTCAACACTCCACCAATAATATCTCACCCACTCTTCTTGGATAAGGATTATACCCCAAAAACGTGATTAATTATGAAGTATGGAGTCCTATATGTTAAAATATGATTATTTAGGGTTTATTATGTTAAAATACGAGTTTGGGTGAAAATCCCGCGTTAAAATCACGAAAAACGGGCTCAAAACGCTAACAATATTGAAAACCGGGCAAAAATTGCCAATTTCCGTAATTCAGGACCGAAGGTGCGAAGGTTCGGCTCCTTAGGAGCATAGAACCGAAGGTAAGGTTCGGTTGTGCATGGGAGCCGAGAGGTCTCGCAGGCTGCTCATCAGAAGGGACCGAAGGTCAAGATCTCGGACCGAAGGTAGTCCTCTCGGACCGAAGGTGGCCTCTCGGACAGAAGGTTACTTTCGGTTCCCTGGTGGTTTCGGTTCTCAGGAGGTTCGGTTCCTAAGAAGGGTTCGGCTCCTTAAGAGGTTTCGGTTCCTTAAGAGGGTTCGGCTCCTTAAGAGGTTTCGGTTCCTTAAGAGGGTTCGGCTCCTTAAGGCTATTTTTCGCGTAGACTTCCGTTTTCGAGCGGTTTTCGACTAAATTAAGGGTCGGGATGGCCCGGGTGATTATAAAAAGTTGAGAGAGATTTCAAGAGAGATTTGGGAGAGATTTGACATACTTGGAGAGATTTGACATACTTGGAGAGATTTGACATACTTGGAGAGATTTGGGAGAGATTTCACATACTTGGAGAGATTTGGGAGAGATTTCTCGTATAGAGAGAGATTTGGGAGAGATTTCACATTCTTGGAGAGATTTCTCATACAGAGAGAGATTTGGGAGAGGTTTCACATTCTTGGAGAGATTTCTCATACAGAGAGATTTTTAGGAGAGATTTCACATACTTGGAGGGATTTCTCATTCATAGAGAGATTTGGGAGAGATTTCACATACTTGAAGAGATTCAGGAGAGATTTCACACACTTGGAGAGATTTCTCATTCAGAGAGAGATTTGGGAGAGATTTCACATTCTTGGAGAGATTTCTCATACAGAGAGAGATTTGGGAGAGATTTCACATACTTGAGAGATTTCTCCTACTTAGAGAGTTTTGGGAGAGATGTCACATACTTGGAGAGATTTCTCCTACTTAGAGAGTTTTGGGAGAGTTAGAGTGAAAGAGATTGGGAGAGACTTCTTTTGTGACCTTTTTGAGTGTTTGGCTTCGCAACGCAAGGTTCTTATACTCTGTTAAGCCTTGATATGAATGTTATACGCTCTCGAGGGGTATGGAAATAATGTTTTATCGAGTAGATTCATCACTTACCCTGATTAGGGTTTAGAATTTCCGAACACGTGAAAACTCTAAGTGATACTTTGTATTAGGATTGCGAGTTGTACAATAAGAAACGTAATGGAAACCCTAATATACAAGGGTTAGATGAGTTGACCGGTTTGACTTGTTGACTTTAGTTGACTTTGACTTGGCCAAAAATTGACGGTTGTCACATCCTTCAACTTTATATTTTAAAAAATCATTAAATCCATGTCGTTTAAGATTATTTTTAGATGATAATGTTAGTTAGGGACTTCGTTTTCTTCAGAGTTGCATTCGTGTCCGCAGGTCGCGCCCATGTACAAGTTCAGGGATTTTGGTCTACGAAATTCAAGATTTGCACCCCTGTAAGGGTCGAATTGTTGTAATAAGTCGAATTATATTTTTGTCTCTTCGAATGTTTTGTTATGTATTTTACTAAGGCGCTTATTGTTCGAAGCGTTAGTGTATATGTCTTAGTATATTTTTTGTACGCTTTCGGATCCCTATAAATAGGGATATTTACTAGAGTTAGATAAGAGTTTTTACAGACCTGTCTTTATTCTCTGTAAACATTCGAAAGCGTAATAGAGCTGAAACAAGATCATATTTACATCTGGTGTTCAATCTCGCATTCTTAATTGATTTCATACTCTGATTCGTTTAAAACTCGATTCTTTGATTCATCAATTGGTATCAGAGCAGGAATCACATCTGTGATCTGATTTTCATCCATTCAAAAAGTTTTTGAATCAAATTTTTGATTCAAAAGTTTCCGCGCTTTTTGATTGTGAAAATTTGTCTAGATCTTAGTCTGTGATTTGATTCTACAGTTGAATTGTTGAATCGTGTGTTCTTCTAGCAATTCCGATTTGATTCAACTAGTTTGTTTTCAAATTTTCAAATCTTATTAAGAATTTTCAAAAATCAACTTCCGTACAACAATGGCGAGTTTCAATCTCAATTCGATGACCTCATTTTCTCATCTGTTAGGATCATCAACCAAAATTCCAATGCTAATCCCTGAATACTATGATCAGCGGGCTGATCGTATGCATGATTATCTGAATGGTCTTGATGAAGAATTATGGTCATGTATCGCTGGTAATGTCAGTGTTCCAGTGACTGTTCAAGCAATTGGATCATCTTCTACAAATTCTGGTGTTGATAATCAAACTGATCGTCTGAAGAAACTGGAGAAAAAGTGTATGAGGGAATTGCGAGGAGCTTTATCTCCAGTTGTGTACAATTATGTAAGAAGTTGTACAACTGCAAAGGACATCTGGAACAATCTGAAAGATAAATTTCAAGGAAGTGAGAAGACGAAAATCAATTCAGTCAAACAGTGTTTGGTTGAGCTGAAAGATTTCAGACAAAAAGAAGGTGAAACAATTGAAGTTTACTATGATCGACTGAACGAGTTAATCTATCGTTGTAATCGCTATGGAATTACCAGGACTTCAATGGAATTCAATCTCATTTTTGTGATGGGTCTTCGAAAGGAATGGAGAAGTGTGAGTATGATGGTGAAAAATCAGCAAAGCTTCGATACATCAACTCTCAATGATTTATACAATCAGTTGAAGACACACGAAACTGAGGTAAATGAAATTGTTGAGGAGACGAAGATGAATTTGGGAGGTCCATTGGCACTTGTGTCAAAAATATCTGAGAAAGAAGATGAAAATGGTGATTCTGAGGAAGAAGAAGGATTCATCATGAATTCGGATGATGAGGCAATTGCTTTTTACTCGAATAATCGTGTTAAGAAGTTTTTTAAAAAACCGTTCAATCCGAAGACTAAGCTTGCTGAGGTAAAAGGAAGTGCAGTGAGTAAAACTGTTGACGAGGAGAAAAAGAAAATTGAGAAGAAAGATTCGAAAATGTTTGAAGGAAAGATCGAGAAAAAGCTGAAAGGTGATGCTGGAATAGATTGTCATTATTGCAACGGAGCTAATCATTTTGCGAATGATTGTATGCTTCGGAAGAAGGATGAGAGGAAGAATAAAGTTAAAGATGAGGCGTATTATGCAGAGAAGCTTGAAGAGGTTCGTGCGAAAACCAAAAACTTGTCATTGGTTGCAAAAGGTGAACTTGAGGATGAAGATGGAACGTATCAAATTTGGTCATCCGGATCAGACGATGAAGAAATGAGGAATCCAACACATGGGGCAATATATGCGAAATTGGAGGAGGACTCAGATGACGAGGAATTCGAAGTGAAAGGACGATGCTTCGTATCCAAGACAGCAGACAAATCTCCAATGACAACAAAGGTACGTAAAATTCTCGAATCTTTTAATATTCCTACACATGCTTATGATTCTGAACTAATATCTTTTGATGAGACGGTTACTTATTTTGATTCAATTGTTGTGTCTGCTAGTAATGAGGCCAACAAGTTGTCAATGGAGTTGTTAGAGACGAAAAAGCAATTAGACATGAAAATAAGTAAAATTGATTGTTTGGAATTACAAATAACAAATATTATGTGTGATAGGCATACTTTATCAAGTGATGTTAAACTTTTGCTAGCACAAAGAAACATTTATTGTAATGCTGCTAAAAGACTTTATGGAAAATTAACTGATTTACATCATTCATGTGAAATAAGTAAAGAGCAACATAGAAAATTACTACCTTTTCTAGCATACGAAAGAGCTAAGGTAGATAATATTTCGTATGATTGTGAACAAATTATAGCTGATTTTGACAAAGTTCCTGATGATAGATATAAATATGGAATTGTCAAAATTGATGAATGTCTTGATGCGAAGGAATTAGTTAACATAGTGAATGATACTTTGACTAAATCTGAACAAATTCAAATTTTGAAAAAGACTGAGAATTCAACATCTGATTCTCAATCTAATTTTGCTGATATTGAAGATAATTCTGACAATATTAGTGAAATTAGTGAACTTGAGGATGTTGATTGTTCACAGTTGTCTGTTGTTAATGTTGCATCAACATTTAAAGGAAAAGAAAAAGTTAAGGATTTGATGGTTGAGAAAGAAACTGATATACCTTCAACTTCGAAAGTTTGGGATATGAACTTCGTGGATATCAAAGACAGTCAAACTGATGATAGCGATGATGAAGATGAAGAGAAAATTTCGAAGGAAAATAAATCTTCAAAAGAAGAAGAAACTCCACGAATAGTGGTTGATCAGGTGTATGGTGATACACAGAAGTTCGAAAAAGTAATGACTGAAGAAGGTGAACCTTACCTTGAAACAAATACTGTGGTTTATCCAAATTTCAAGTGTACAAATGATGTCATTTTTCCAAATCAAGTTTTCGTAACAACTGGAAATGTTGAGAATATCAAACCAGAATTAAAGAAATTAGTTGAGGAGGATAATTCAAAAACAACTGATGAAGGTTTTTTCGCAAATCAAAGCACAGTTGAAAACAACTTAACAAAGAATTCGTACGTGTTTCAACGTCAAAAACCACAAAGAAAATGGGTTGAAAAATCAAAAATTGAAAAAGAGACTTCAAAACAAGTTGTAAAGGAAAATGAAAAAGTTGTCAAACTAAATTCCAAGGAATTCAAAGTTCAAATTGACAAATTTTCGAAGGAAAACAACATTTCAAAAAGACAAGCAAGAAAGAAAATATTTTGGCAGAATGTTGAGTCTCAAAAGATGTCTGAATCACAATCATCCAAAAATGTTTTCAAAGCTAAAAATTCCTCTTTTTCAACAAAAATTCGCCATTCATCTCAATCAAATCATTCAAAGTCTGAAGTGAATAAACAACCAAGGTTTTCGAAAGTTTCAGAAACTAATATTCCAAGAAAATTTTCAAATAACTCAAATCCAAATCAAGAATTCTTTCAACGTCAACATTTTAAATCATCAGTTGATACATCATATGCTCAATCTTTTATAAATAATCCAAAAGTTGATTTTGTTCCTCAAAAGCCAAATTTTCCTAATCAAACGAAGAAAGAAACTATGAAAATTTCACGAGAAAAAGGAATGACTTCAAGGAAGAACATTGATCATTGGCTTGAAGGCATAGGAAAGATGTATCAATCGAATACATTTTCAAAGGAGCAAATTCACGAAACATATGAGAAGTATGTGAATACTTCATCAAAAGGCAGTTCATCTTCTAAGGATTCGAACATATCAGTCAAAGCTTGGAAACCAGTAATAAAAGCAAAGAAGGTTCATTCACAAACTCAGAATTCAAAGGGTAATGTCAGTGAACATTCGAAACCAACAAAAACTTATGTTTCGGTTCCTTTAAATGAAGAAGTGAACTTAATTGATAGTCTCAAAACCAAAGTTTGTGATTGGGTTAAAAGTTCTTCATTACATTCGAAATTCAAATCTAATTTCCAAGGACCCAAAAAGCCTTGGGTACCTAAATTTTTCCACTGATTGTAGGTACTATGTGACGAGCAATATGATGATAAATGGTACATCGATAGTGGTTGCTATCGTCACATGACTGGGAAAAAGGAGAATTTACGTGATTTTCGAAGTCTAAAAAATGCTGGAGTTGTGAAGTTTGGGAATAATCAAAAATGTCAAGTCAAAGGATATGGGAAGATCACGAACGGACAATTCACAGTGAATCGTGTTGCATATGTTGAAGGTCTTCAACATAACTTGATAAGTGTTTCCCAACTAGTTGTGGGCACTGGCAATCAAGTTCTTTTTAATGAAGAATGAAGTGTTATTTCGAATGTCAACACAAAAGAAGTGTTACTAAAATCCAAAAGGAAATGTGACATGTTCACTTTGGACATCAATCCGATAGTAGGGAAACCTGCTATATGTCTTCTTTCGAAAGCAACATCAGACTTAAGTTGGCTTTGGCATCGAAGACTTTCTCATCTCAATTTTCGAAACATCAATAAACTTGTGGTACAAGATCTGGTAAGAGGTTTACCTGTACTTAAATTTGACAATGATTCTTTATGTGCAGCTTGTGAAGTTGGAAAGCAACATAAACAAGGTCATCCAATAACGATAGATTCGAAAATTGTTGCACCTTTGGAGCTCTTACATATTGATTTATGTGGTCCTTCGACAGTTTCAACTCTCAACAAGAAAAGGTACATTTTAGTTATTGTTGATGACTTTTCCAGATTTACGTGGGTTTATTTTCTCAGGCTTAAATCCGAAGTTGCACAAATCATGATTGACTTTATCAAAAAGATGGAAACAACATTGAAGAAGATTGTTAGAAAAATTAAGAGTGATCATGGAACTGAATTTAAGAACAAGGTCCTTGATTCATTTTTGGTGGATAAAGTAATTTCGCATAACTTTTCATCTCCATACACCCCACAACAAAATGGTGTTGTTGAACGACGAAATAGGTCTCTATGCGAAGCGGCAAGGACTATGTTGGCATATGCGAATCTTCCACAATACCTTTGGGCTGAAGCAGTATCAACCGCATGTTTCACTCAAAACAGATCTTTCATTCATCGTCGTTTTAACATTACTCCATACGAAATTCTCAACAATCGAAAACCTAACGTCAAATTTTTTCATGTTTTCGGATGCAGGTGCTTCATTATGAATCTCAAGGATAATCTTACGAAATTTCAAGCTAAAGCAGATGAAGGGATTTTCTTGGGATATTCGCATAATTCAGTTGCATATCGTGTGTTGAACAAAAGAACACGAAAAGTTGAAGAAACTTTTAATCTTACATTTGATGATTACTACATTAAACAAACTCCATTGCAGTTTGAAAATCATCCTATTTTGAAAAACATACAAGATGAATCTGAATCCTCACAAACCTTAGATATTGATTATGATTTAATTTTTGGAATTTCAGATCATGTTGTTGATGCTGAAATACATGCAAATGATAATCATTTCTATGAACTAACAAAGCTTGCTGATGATTCAACATCAACTTCTCCAGAGAAAGGCGAAAGTATGCAAAATAATCCAGTGGAGGGGGAGCAATTGGATTCGAATACTCCAGATGAGGAAGAGCATTCTTTCGAGGGGGAGAATGGAAGAGTGAATGCTGATGTTGAGGGGGAGCATGATGTTGAGAGGGAGCATAATGTTGAGAGGGAGCATAATGTTGGAGGGGAGCATTTAGAAAATATTGAGAATAATAATGATTTTGATGATGTTTGTTCGATTGCAGGTTCAGAGAATGATGATATATACGAAGATGCACCTTTGGAATTTGATCCAGCATATCCGCCAATGGAAAAATGGACAAGAGATCATCCGAAGAATCAAGTAATTGGGAATCCACAAGAGGGTGTTTTAACAAGAGCTCAAGTTCGTGCAAAGAATGAGGTATTGAATACTCATCAAGAATTTTGCATGTTCAATGTTTTCATCTCTAAAATTGAACCAAAAACAGTTAAGGTTGCAATGGAACACTCAGATTGGGTTGTTGCAATGCAATCTGAATTGTCTGAATTTGAATGTAACAAGGTTTGGAGATTAATTCCTAAACCTGAAAATGTTTCGATTGTCGGGTTAAAATGGATTTTAAAAAATAAAACCGACAAAGATGGAAATATTGTTCGAAACAAAGCCAGGCTTGTTGTTAAAGGATTTCACAACAAGAAGGAATCGACTATGAAGAAACTTTTGCCCCTGTCGCAAGACTCGAGGCGGTTCGTATATTTCTGGTTTATGCAGCTCACAAAGACTTTGATGTTTATCAAATGGATGTGAAATGTGCATTTTTAAATGGAGAGCTTGGAGAAACAGTTTACATGGAACAACCCTCAGGTTTTATTAACGAAGAATTTCCAGATCATGTTTATATTTTAGATAAGGCAGTTTATGGTTTGAAACAGGCACCAAGAGCATGGTATGCAACTCTTACTTCATTTTTTGAAACAATCTAAATTTAAACAAGGATCTGTTGACCCCACATTATTTCGAAAGAAAGTTGGGAATCATCTAATGCTTGTTCAAATTTATGTTGATGATATTATTTTTGGCTCAACTGACCCTGCTTTATCTAAAGAATTCGAAGATTTGATGAAAAGTAAGTTCGAAATGAGCATGATGGGAAAAATCAATAATTTTCTTGGACTGAATATTCGTCAAAGCAGAGAAGGGATTTTTATTAATCAAGAAAAATATACGAAGAATCTGCTAGAAAAGTTTGGATTGACGAATAGCACAAAGTTACGAGTTCCAATGGCAACTGGCATAAAGTTGACACCTTCGTGAGATAAACCTGCAGTTGACATAACTCTTTATAGGAGCATGATTGGTTCATTACTTTATCTTACAGCAAGTAGACCTGATATCATGTTTTCTGTGTGTAATTGTGCAAGGTATCAGTCTAATCCACGAGAACCACATCTCACTGCTGTGAAGAATATATTTCGTTATCTTAAAGAAACAATTTCGTTAGGATTGTGGTATCCTTCGAAAACTGGGTTCTTTGTACAAGCATATTCGGATGCAGACTTGGGTGGATGTAATCTTGATAGAAAAAGCACAAGTGGTGGATGTCAATTTCTCGATGGCAAATTGGTGAGCTGACAGTCGAAAAAGCAAACTTGTGTCTCAATTTCAACAGCTGAAGCAGAATATGTGGCTGCTGCTGCTTGCACATCACAAATTATATGGATTCAAAGTCAATTGCGTGATTATGCAATTAATATGAAAAAGATTCCATTATATTGTGATTCTCAAAGTGCAATAAGAATTTGTCATAATCTTGTGCAGCATTCGAAGACTAAACATATAGTTCTTCGTTATCATTTCATCAAGGATCACGTGGAGGATGGAAATATTGAAGTACATTTCGTGAAAACAACTGATCAATTAGCTGATATTTTCACCAAAGCTTTAGATGAAAAATCCCTTGTGAAAATTATAGAAGGACTTGGAATGATCGATGAAAATTCTGTTCCATGTGAAAAAGGCGAATGATGAATGAAAAGGAATGATTCAGAGGCGCTGAATGAAAGAAAAAAGCAATATCCGTCAGCATTCAGAGGTTACTGTTCATAGTCAACGCTTCGACCCCTTCGAATTCGTAAATTTGTCACTAATTTTAAGGGTTTATTCAGATGTTACTGTTCATAGTCAACGCTTCGACCCCTTCGAATTCGTACATTTTCACTTATAAGGGGATGATAAAATTTCGTATTTTTGCAACAAGTACAGTTTATTTTCAATTTTCGAAAAATCCAAAATCCAAAAAGATTTTCTTTTGTTTTGTCATTCAATTTTCGAAAAATCAAAAATCCAAAAAGATTTTTTTTGTTTTGTCATTCAATTTTCGAAAAATAAAAAATCCAAAAAGATTTTCTTTTGTTTTCTCACTTAATTTTCGAAAAATTCAAAACAACAAAAATATTTTAATTCTATTTCTTTTTAGTATTTTGTTGCAGAACATCATAAAGATATAAAGTGGATTATGCTTGCAGTTCTAGGGTCAGGTAAATTTTTCCGTATGAATCAATACATTTTTCATCACTTGAACTAGCTAAGTTGTCCCTAGAAGCATGCTGCTGCATGTTGTCCAAAGCCTCCAATGACTTAATGTGTGTGTACGAAAGCCTTAATGAAATTCTTCATACGAAAATTTTCTTCCCAATCAGGCTTATATTTACATTAGTCTCTGAGCTACCTGACTCTTCTCAAAATGAGTTAAGAGTTTACTGTTTGGTCCAAATATAACAGAGGTACTTTTCGTGTCTTACATCAATCTTTTTCACCTATAAAGTTCTTACACGATCACACACGAAGACATATGTCCGAGAGGTCTTTGATCAAACCCATCGAGACTTAGACATATCAAAAATCTGTGTTTATGATCTGACATCATGAGACCGTGATGAAAGTGAAACCCAATTTTCTGAACTTCTAAGGAATTGACGGGGAACAATGTTCCAGATTTTCACGAAACATTTGTTTAAGTACCAAAATTCAAAACTTCAAATCATATTCATTTCAAATGAGTGGTCTTAATCAAACATTCAAAACCCATGATGTTTGTTACCCAACAAGATCCAGCTCAAATTTTTTTTCTTGAATATGATTTCCGTGTGAGTTTCATTCGAAAATCCATGTCACTTACAATTTTTCAAAGCACACTTGTCACTGACTACACTGGTTAAACAAGTAATTTCAGTTACAATTTCTCACCTTATGTTTAGGATTATATGTAACGAAATTTTTTTTGCCTACCCACGAAGCATTATAAAAGAAGCCCTTTGATACTTATCAACAAGTACTCGATTGTAATTCACGGGAACCCACACAAGCTGTTGATCATTTTTCTTAATGATTAACGAAGCGATCTTTGCCCGGGATTTCATCTGCTTTTGTGTCAAATTGAAATGTTGACATCACAATATCCCAAAATTTTCTTATATTTGTTTCTCGTCTACATTCTTTGGAACACTGCACTCACGAAATCCTTGAGGTTCTGAGTAATACCAACTCAGGATGATGATTTCAAACATCTGGCAAATGACTTCGCTTTTCATCCCAAAAGTGAAAGAGCCCTGCTTCCATACGAAGGGTCCTGACGGTTACAATCATCTTGGGGATAACAATAAAGGCTGTCTATAAATGACGTATGGTATTCTGTCCGATATTCAAGGAGATGTGACAACTACTTTTTGACGCATGGCTACTTTTACGCAGTAATGGTCCGATTTTCAAGGTGCCACGTCGGATTTCATTAAATACATCCCGCTTCAAATTCAAAATTCAGGGTTACATATAAAAGGGGATTCAAGGGTTCATTATCAGTTTTCGCGATCAAAAAGAACAAATTCCCAAATTCTCTGTTCATCAAAGTCTTCAAACCCTAACAATGGCGACTTCTGTTCCTGTTGATTCTCATACCACTGAAGATGCCTCTTCATTACCAATAATGAAGATTCAAGCAACAAACTATTACTTGAAGGGTGATGTTTCTCAATATCCGGAAGAATTGAAGATGCTAATCGTTGCCTTGAAGAACTCTGTCTTGTCTAAAGCGATGTTCAATTCATTTTCTGTTCCAATGTCATGGCTGTCTCAAGCAGGATCACTGCTACTTACAGCAAAGCTTCTGATACGATTACTTTTCATCTAGTGAACGACAAAAATGTCAGGCTATCCAAGAAACTCTTTTGCCAAATTCTTGAAATTCCGAATTCACTTCCATATGTTGCTTTCACATTCCCTCAAATTGTCAATATGTTCAATGAGATGGGATATCAGCCTCCACTAACAAAGATCAGTGATTTTAAGAAATTTGGTCTTCCACGTCTATGGAATTTCTTGTTTGGTATTTTTCTAAGATGCTTAACTGGGAGAACAGTTGGTCTTGATAAAGTAAGAATGGAGGTTTATGCAATGGTTGCTGGAATCTATTATGATCTTCAAGTGGATTATTCTACACAATTATGGAAGGAATTTCAAAAGGGTGTAGACATACGAATGCTATTCATGGTATTTCGTATGCAAGATATTGGAGGTTGATTTTGCAATACTTTTACAACAAGGAAGGGATCTTGGTACCCAATGATGAAGCAAAAGTAGTTTTTCAATCGTACCACTATCCGAAGGAGGTCACAGATGGTGCTGAGGTTTTTCCATCAGTTGCTCGTATTCCCGATGCGATGCTCAAAAGAGTTGATTCTTTGAATCCTGTCTTGGTGGCATATTTGAAGACCATTGATTCAACAATCGAAACTGGCATACTATTGGGAAGAGATGATAAGAAATCCAAGAAGACGAAGAAGACTGAAACAAAGTTAAAATCTTTGAAATCTCCAAAGAAAAAGCCTCAAACAGTTGAAGTGTCTATTGCTGAGACTCAATTGATTGAGCCTATTATTGAAGAAACACAAGAGCATGTAGTCATTCCTTCGAAGACTGGTATGTTTCGAAGAATCAAAATGAAGTCCACTCATAAAAGCAAGTCTCCAACACACAAAGTGGTTCGAAAACCTCAAATCACTCATCAAGGTATATTAATTAGAGAAGTGCCAGCACCTGTTTCTCCGGTGTCCAAGAAACGAAGGGCTGAGGATATGGCAAAACATTTGTCAAAGAAGAAGATGAAGAAGACCCGCAAACTCGTGATTTCTACAGAGTCAACAGAAGATGATAGTGAACGAATTCCAGAAACACCAAAGGCAACTCTTCAAGAACAGAGTTCGACTCCTGAGCAGACAATCATCATACCACCCGAAGATTCGGTTGCCGAATCAGTTTATGAGGAGGTCCGAACTTCAGGCATCCCTGCAAACGTATCTGATATGGATGCAAATGTCAATATGGGTGACGGAGATGCGAAGAATGAAACTAAAGGTCAATCTTCTTCTGCTTCATTCGAAAGTCTTGTTTCTTTACCACCGTTCATTATTCCCATTTCATCAACCACTGAGTCTCCTACATTTGAAAACATTCTCAATCAACCATTCACTTCTATTAAAGACTCTGAGTCTCGAATTTTGGAGAAGGTTGATCATAATGATCAAATAATGAACTTCGGATCAATTCTCAAAATTCAAAGTTTACCGGTGATGTGAAAGAATTGAAGAATGTCACAAAGGAACGACATGTTCTTTTTGTTCAAGAAGTGAAGAAAGTAAGGGAGGATGTCAATTTTTAAATTCGTGAACTCCGCGAAGATATGCAAAAAGAGATTGCAAATGTTCAACAAGATTATGCGTCTTTGAATCAGAAGGTTGATATCATTTGTGATGCAGTCACAAAATTTGTTAAGTTGTATGAAGATTTGAGTCCACAACTTACTCACCTTTCCACATCCAAAAGTGCCAACTTTTTGGAAGTAATCACTTTGTTAAAGGAGTTAAAGGATCTCTCAGCCAAGCCGGTTTCTTCTTCTCTAATTACTCCTGAATTTTTATCACAAAAATTTATACAATACGAAGCACTTCTCAACAAGCAACTTGCTCCTATATTTCGCATTACAAGCCTTCTTCCAACAGCATATGCCCCACCTGTTTTCATAGGGGTGCAAGGGGGAGAGAGAAAAACTGGTGAATCAAAGGCGAGTGAAGAAGATGCGAAAGTTGTAGGCAAGGTTTTCTCTTCAAAAATCCCAACAACAAAGCAGTGATAGTTTCTGCTGGGATGGTTACTTCAACAGTCGTTACAACGTTACCTATTATAAGACCTATTTCGAAGGGAATTGTGATTGGTAAATCTACAGAGACTGGTGAGAGTGGTTCGAAACCAAAAGAAGTAATTGATACTTCAGCCTTGAAAGATAAAGGGAAATCGATTGTTGTGGAAAAATCGAAAGAAGAAAAGAAGGCCGAAGCTGAAGCTGAAATCGAAAAGCTAAGAATAGTTCAAAGCATAATGGCTCAGCGGGCAAGTGATCCGAAGGGAATGGATAAAGGTGATCCAACCAAACATTACAACTATGAAACAATTGAGGCCAAGGTTGCATTTAATCACATGTATTCATTTGAGAAGAAACCAAAACAAAGCTATTTGGTTACGAATACTGATGCAAGCCAGCTGGATTTTCCAATAAATGAAATGATGTTTATCATGCCTCAGTTCAAAGCCGAAGGAAATTTTAAAGGAAAGGATGAAGGTACACATATGAAAATTCGTTTTCATGCGGTTCTTGCAAAAGCCCCTGAGGAAGTGTGGTCATTGGTTAAAATCAAGAAAGTGATAAGTATGAAAAAGGACGTGGTATTCGAAAACACAGTCCAAAATTTCAAGTATGTGGTTGCCAGGGCAAATGGAAATATTTGTGAATTTACTGTTGCAGATTTTCCATTAATGAACTCGTATGATCTTATACAAGTTGCATTAATTCTAAAAGACAAGTCATTTTTATACCTTCAAAACACAGAACCTGATGAATTCAAGCTTGGAGTTGCTCACATCAAGGTTTTCATCGAAAATTATTATGAGTGCTTGGCTCTTACAGATGTGGAGTTAGCTACGGCTAAAGGTATGGAAGTTAAAGTTCCGATGGCTCCTACGAAGACTCAGGCAGAATTAAAGAAGTATGTTGATGGTGAAATCTGCCTAAAGCCTTTTGGAATGGTCTTCGCAGGAAAAGACAAGGCTAGTAAAGCAAAACGTTTCTTATTCCAGGCATGCGAAGTGGAAATGTATACAACGTCTCAATATACGAATTTAATTGTTCGTATGAATCATTGTAAAAAGAACAATGAAGGAGATAAGAAAGAACTGAAGAAGATAATCTCCTGGTACACGGAGATTCGAAGAGTGATGTTGTACTCCATCCAGCTGCTTACAAATTAAGTAGTTCGACTTTGATTACAAAGGGGGAAATTGTAAGGGTCGAATTATTGTAATAAGTCGAATTATATTTTTGTCTCTTCGAATGTTTTGTTATGTATTTTACTAAGGCGCTTATTGTTCGAAGCGTTAGTATATATGCCTTAGTATATTTTTTGTACGCTTTCGGATCCCTATAAATAGGGATATTTACTAGATCCCTATAAATAGGGATATTTACTAGAGTTAGATAAGAGTTTTTACAGACCTGCACGTGGGTAGGACTTGAAGTAAAACCATAGACACAAGCTTGTAAGCCTTTCATGCATTCAAGCTTATAAACCTAGTTGAGTTTAGTCTTTTTACCAATGTGGGATTCATTCCCACATTTATCTCTTTTGCTGACTTTATTCTCAAATATCCGTCTTTGAGTATCGATATCTCATTCACATATACTCCATTTTGGACATATAATATATCATTTCGAAGTTCTCACGGAGGAGAAAATAAACCCACTTAGAGTTAATTATATATATAACATATGTATATATTTATATATGTCCAAAGTTAGTAAAAATATAAATATTTATACTAAATTTTTCCAACAATCCCCCACATGAATGGAGATCGATCTCTGCACATCAAATTTCCAAACGAAATTTTCAACAGTTGAATCCTGCATAGGATGGGTAGGTATTACCATTTGAACCCTCCCTTAAGAATTACACTTAATCTCCTAGCAGCCAGTAGATCTCGATGTCTTTAAACTGAGCTGCCATTTGTGTAGATGACAATATAATTCTCACAATACTCCCCCTGACAAATTCATATCCTCATAGACGTGTTCGTTTTTAGTCATGAACGCTAACCTGGTTCTACAAGAGCTTTAGGAATTGTACCCCCATAATTCCCTTCGAAGCGACCCTACTTCTCTCTAACATAGGTGATTCCGAGAATCATTAAAAACCATATGTTTTAGCCTAATTTTGTCACTACATATAGGAATGGACTAGGAAGTAATGTTAACCCCCCCCCCCCCACACACACACATACAATGACTTGCTTTACTCATACAACTAGGTTGTCCTTTTGAACCCAGATTTTGGGATCTCCATTCTTCTGGGTAAGGTTTCCTTCGTATGAATTTATTCATTCAAGGGCTTTAGTCCCATTCCTCTTGACGACTTATAAACTACATATCTACTCAAGTCTTTTGTAAGCGGATTTGCAATGTTATCCTTTGACTTCACCCAGTCAACTGTGATAACCCCCGTAGAGATTAGTTGTCATATCGTTTTATGTCTACGTCTAATGTGCTTTGATTTCCCATTATACATTGTACTTTGAGCTCTACCAATTGTCGATTGGTTATCACAATGTATACATATGGTCGTTACCGGCTTAGGCCATTCGGGAATGTCTTCTACAAATTGACGTAGCCACTCCGCCTCTTCAACACAAATATCTAAGGCGATAAATTTATATTCCATCGTAGATCTGGATATAACTGTTTGCTTGGACGATTTCCAAGCTGCGGCAGCACCTCCAAGTGTAAACACATATCCACTTATAGATCTGGAATCTTTTATGGCAGATATCCAATTTGCATCAGTGTATCCATCGATAACTGTTGGATGTCTGTCATAATGCAGTCCATATTCTCGAGTGTATCTCACATACCTTAGCAACCTAGTAATACTATTCTAGTGTTCAGAACTGGGTTTACTAGTATATCTACTTAGTCTGCTCACAACATATGCTAAGTCAGGTCTGGTACAACTCATTAGATACATAAGACTGAAAATAATTCTTGATATTCCACTTGATTAACATTATCACCTCTATTTTTACGTAGATGTTGACTAGTGTCAATTGGAGTTCTAGCTATGCTAGTATCTTCGTTAGCAAAATTTTCAGGAATCTTATCCATATAGTGTGTTTGATTTAAAATCAAACCATTGTGGGTTCTTGTGATCTTGACTCCAAGAATCACATCCACTAAACCCATATCTTTCATGTCGAACTTGGATTTCAACATATCCTTCGTGGATCTTATCATATTGTCATCACTACCAATGATAATCATATCATCAACATATAAACACAAGATGACATAACCATGAGTGGTGTTTTCATATAGATACACTTATCACACTCATTGATTCTAAAACCACTTTCCATCATGACTTGATCAAATTTTTGATGTCGTTGTTTCAAAGCTTGTTTTAATCCATATAGAGACTTAACAAGTTTACAAACCTTGTTCTCCTGTCCCGAGGCAATGAATCCCTCAGGTTGCTCCATATAAATTTCTTCTTCAAACTCCCCATTTAGAAAAACATTTTTCACATCCATCTGATGAGCTTGCAGATTTCTAGTAGCTGCAATGGCAATAACTAATCTAATGGATGTTATTCGCGTTACTAGCGAATATGTATCAAAGTAATCTAGACCTTCCTTTTGTCTATAACCTTTGATTACTAGCCTTGCCTTGTATTTATCAATATTGTCATCAGGTTTCATTTTTCTCTTAAAAATCCAACGGTAACTAAGTGGCTTAGGTAGATCCACTAGCTCCCATGTATGATTTTGTAGGATAGATTCTACCTCATTTTTTATGGCTTCTTTCCATTGACGTCCCTCACAAGAAGTAACCGCCTCTTGGTAGGTTTTAGGTTCACTTTCCACAACATAGGTGTAAAAATCTTCATCAAATGATTTTTCAACTCTAGCTCTTTTACTTCTTCTAGGTTCTATCTCTTCTTCCTTAAATTGGGCTTGTTTTTCCTCTAGAATAGCTTCTCTATTTAGTAAATGTGAGCTTTCAACCTCCTTGGTTAAACAAGGAAATATATCTTCAAAGAATGATGCATTACTTTATTCCATTATGTTATTCTTGTGTATTTCAGGATTCTTAGAATCATGCACAAGAAAATGATAAGCACTACTACTTTGTGCATACCCAATGAATACACAATCCATTGTTTTAGGACCTAACTTTTGTACCTTATGCGGTGGTACAACAACTTTAGCTAGGCACCCCCACACTCGTAAGTACTTATACGATGGCTTTCTTCCAATCCAAAGTTCATACGGTGTTTCATCCTTTTCTTTGCAAGGTATCTTATTTAGAAGATAGTTAGCCGACAAAATAGCTTCCCCCCCACAATGACTGGTTTACACCCGAGCTGATTATCATGGCGTTAACCATTTCTTTCAAGGTACAGTTCTTTCTTTCAGCAATTCCATTTGATTGAGGTGAATAGGGTGATGTTAATTCATGACGAATTCCATTTTTTGCACAAAATTCAGCATAAGGAGAAACATATTATCTACCCCTATCACTTCTAACTAGTTTAATTCTCTTGTTGAGTTGATTCTCAACTTCATTTTTGTATAAGAAAAACTTGTCTATTGTTTCATCTTTACTCTTAAGTAAATATATGTAACAATATTCTGTGCTATCATCGATGAACGTAATGAAGTATTTGTTCCCACCTTGAGTGGGAATTGACTTTAAATCACATACATCAATGTGAATTAAATCAAAAGGTTTGGTGTTTCTTTTGATTGTTTGGAAAGATAATCTAGTTTGTTTGGCTTCAACACATATGAGACATTTGTGATTTGAGTCAATATTAAGTTTTGGTATGTAGTCTAGTTTAATTAATCGTTTAATATTATTGTAATTTACATGTCCTAAGCGACCATACCAAACATTTCAACACTCAAGCAAATAAGCAAAACTAAAACTTGCTTTATTCATTTTGTTTGTCACCATTACATTCAATTTGAACATGTCATTCAAGGCATATCCTTTCCCCACAAACATACCATTCTTGGACACAACAAACTTTTCCAACTCAAACACAATCTTAAAACCAAACTTATTCAATAAACCGCCCGACACTAGATTCTTACGAAGTTCAGGAACATACAAAACATCCCTAAGTTTCACATCTTTCCCCGAAGTCATTTTTAGAATGACATCACCAACACCCTTGATATTTTTGGTAGTTGCATTTTCCATGTAGAGCTTTTCACCATCTTCAACTTCCTTGAAAACGCTCTTATCATGACACACATGACAAGTAGCACCTGTGTCAATCCACCACTCCTTTGAATTTGTATTCATGAGATTCACTTCAAAGACCATAGCCGTGAGATCAGTTATCATGGCCACCAACTCCATGTTATTATTCACAATGTTTGCTTGACGGTTTTCCTGCTTAGGCTATGGGCACTCCGAAGCCTTGTGACCCGTTTGGCCATAACTGTAGCACTTGAACTTCTTCTTGAACGTTCCTACCTTGGGGCCTAAGTTTTTTTCCCCTTTACTTTCCCTTTGTGAGGTCGCTTGCTTTTGCTCTTGGAAGTTTAACCAGCTTCCACCATATGAACCTCAAAAGATTCAACTTCACTGCCTTTCTTCAAAGCCATTCGATTTTCTTCTTCAATGTGAAGACGCACCACCAGTTCCTCCACATACATCTCCTTTCGCTTATGCTTAAGGTAGTTTTTGAAGTATACCCAACCGGGAGGAAACTTTTCAACCATTGATGCAAATTGGAAAAACTCATCAAGGTCCATCCCTTCTGCATTGTTATCATGTATAATGACCTGAAGGTCTTGGACTTGACTCACAACAAATTTTGAGTCAACCCTTTTGTATTCCAAGAACTTAGCAACAACATGCTTCTTAGTACCAACATCTTTTGTCTTATACTTCCTTTCCAAAGACTCCTATAGTTCCTTAGCAGTGGTAACTTTACAGTAGACATTATAAAGTGCATCAGTTAGCTCATTCAACACATAGTTGCGACACATAAATTCAGAATGCTTCCAAGCATCCACTGCATTCACAGATTGAACATCAACCTATCCTTCAGCAATTACGGGAACAGTTTTTGTTAGGAAACGAGACAAGTTCAAGGTGGTCAAGTAGAATAACATCTTTTGCTGCCACCTCTTGAAGTTCATACCAGAAAAATTTTCAGGTCTCTCAGCATGATTAGCCATGATGTTTGGAACAGGTGCATTTGGGTTCACAGCAGGGGTACCAACAGCAGCAAGAGTTCTCCTTTTATATTTGAACATGTAACAACAACAAATCAATTCATCATTAAGGAATTGATTGACGCATTAAATGCCAATAAATGCCATTAAATACATAATTAATGAATCAATTACAAAATTCAGACTAGGGACCAAAATTGTCAAGTTTAGGAAAAACGAGGGTTGCGTGAGCTCGAATTTTCATGTCCGCAGGTCGCACGCATGCACAAGCTCGGTGATTTTGGTCTACGAAATCCAAGATTTGCACCCCCCTGCGTGCGGGTAGGACTTGAAGTAAAACCATAGACACAAACTTCTAAGCCTTTCATGTATTCAAGCTTATAAACCTAGTTGAGTTTGGTCCTTCTACCAACGTGGGACTCATTCTCACATTCATCGCTTTTGCTAACTTTATTCTCAAATACCCGTCTTTGAGTATCGATATCTCATTCACATATACTCCATTTTGGACATATAATATATCGTTTCGAAGTTCTCATGAAGGAGAACACAAACACACGTAGAGTTAATTATATATAAAACATATGTATATATTTATATATGTACAAAGTTAGTAAAAATATAAATATTGATACTAAAATTTTCCAACAGATACATGTATGGATTGGATTTGGCTTCAATCAATTCATTTAACATGTTAAAAAAATTATTCATATTAAATATATTTAACTAAATTGGTTGAATTTTTTTCCAATTCACCTTAACCATCTATAAACGGATTGAGATTTTTCTTGTCAACCCAACATGTATAATAAAGCCATGGTTATTAGTGAATGCTAGTCACCCAAAAAATAAAAAGTACATAACACAATTCGATTTCCACGACATCCTAAGCTATATAATATTCAATGGACACAAAGACACGGCATGCACACCACCCATGTGCGGCGTGGATGCTATTTCATGTGGTTGGATTTGATTGAGGTCACGCTTATAAACGTCGATAT
The DNA here is from genome assembly GCF_052849685.1 of Lactuca virosa. Taxonomy (NCBI): domain Eukaryota; kingdom Viridiplantae; phylum Streptophyta; class Magnoliopsida; order Asterales; family Asteraceae; genus Lactuca; species Lactuca virosa. The sequence continues at coordinate 391,794,032 of NC_136433.1, forward strand.
TCCCAATCAAGGCCTTCAACAGATGTATTTTTTTAATTAAAAAAAATCATTTTTTCAAAAACCATATGTATAAATAAAATAGAAAATGTCATAAAATGTTCACTGATGCGACCTTGATCTCAAGTTTTGTTCGAGCTCTGGCAACGATTGTTGCGTCGTTCCTGTAAGGTCACAATGAAGAGAAGGCCGTCAGCCGTTTCCCGGGAGGAGCTCCCGGAAAGACGCTCCGTCGGTCAAGTCAGTTAGGTATTCTAGGGTTTGGTGTGTATTACTTGGAGAATGTGACTTACCTGTCGGGGCTGTGGGTGTAGCCTTTTATATTAGGCGCTCCTGATCGTCTGTACGAGACAGGATCACCAGAGACGACAGGATCAGGGGCGCTGATTGGAGGATCGTGCTCTTCTATCTGTCAGACCGTTGCGATTGGTTCTAGCAGTAATGCCCTGATAGTCTGCCTTGTCGCTTGACCGTATCATTTGTCTTGGAGCGGGAGGCGCCCTAAGCGAGCGCGATCCTTCCTGCAGGAGCGCCCTGCTCTCAGGGGTGCTGGCGGGCGCTAAGCTCCGCTGGGTCTATCCTGTCGGGCGCGCTAAGCCTTCAGGCATTCTGTCGCGGCCGGGTGCGGCTCTTTTCATGCTTGATAGGGCACGTTATCAAGTCCCCTAGTCCGGTAGTCGTAGCGTTGTTGCGCTAGCTACAACGTTCTGGACTCAACTACCCTGTATACGTGTCCATTTTTGGTTCATCCGCCGCTTTGATTTTAATGGCGACGTGACCGCTCATCATGGCTGTCGGTTACGTCACTTTTTCAGGGATTTTGAACATCCCGCCCTTTCCTATTTTTATACGGATGTTTAACACCCTTTTCCTTCGCTACCTCTCCTTTCTTCTTTTCCTCCTTTTGGGGTTCTTTTTTTATCTTTCCTCTCATGGCTGGTCAATCTGGTACAATCCCTTCTGAAGTCGATTTCAAGTTTCTTGGAGATACGTATAGCCTTTCTCCACCGGACGGCGTTGAGTTCCCGTTGCCCGGTTGATCGATTCTGTCTCCCCCTCCCGGTAAAGTGGGGGTCTATTTGAAGACTCTCGACGCTGGTTTACGTCTTCCTCTTACTGACTTCCAGGAGGAAGTTTTGCAGAAAGTTGGATGCAGCGTTCATATGCTCACCCCCAACGCCATAAATAAGGTGGTGGCGTTCGAGATGATTTGTCGTGCTAACGGTTTGCTCCCAGATTACTTTGTCTTTAAATATTTCTTCAGGTTCTGCTGCACCGGCGACAAGTGTACTTTTTCTGTCCAAAGGGGAGGACATACCCTGGTCCCTTATGGAAGGACCCCTAAAAACTGGCAGGAAAAATGGTTGTGGGTCAACCACGACTTGGTGGGTAGTGGACAGTACCATGTGAATTCCTTTGCCGACGTCACTCCCAAGTTGTTTCCTCATAACCAGGGCATCGCCGACCTTTTGAAGAGTATCTAGGTCGCCCCGAGGACTATTCTGAGGCGTTGCTTGTTGGTGTGGGGATGAGCCCCTCCTGGCGGCGACGGGGGAAGATGGCAGTCTTTTCCTCCATTGTTGATGGTAAGTGTTTCTATCGTACATTCTCGTTCTCTTCCCCCTTCTTTTTTTAAGGAGGTTAACAAGTTAATGATTTTGTGCTTGGTTGCATGCTTTTCTGGTGCGTTAGTGCCTGTGTAGGTGTCGAGTCCCCATTGTCTATGGATGAGGTGTTGCGGAAACGCTATCGGGGGAAACTGGAGCATCGGGAGATAGACTTGGTCGACAATCTCCCTCCTCCCCGCCGTATCGACCAACTTACTTTAACCGCTACTACTCCTACCCCGCCCGTGACTAAAGGGACATTGGCGTTGGTCGAGGAAACCCTTCTGACCGTCCGCCCTATCTCGACTATCTCTCCCCCTGTTGGTGCTTACTCTGGCTCCACGGAGGTAGTTGATGATAGCAAGGATGGTATAATCTCGGACGTCCGTCGTGTGCAGGCCAAGAGGAAAGCCATTTTGGCCATGGGTGAGGCGGTTACCGGTGCGCTTAACATTGGTAAGCGAGTTCAGTCGAGGCATAACTTTACTCGTCTCCTGAATTCGATATCTTCGATGCCGGAAGCAATTGTTGTGATTCCTGATGATGACGTTCAACAGTATGAGGGGAATCAGAGGGCGACTAAGCAGCCCGAAGTTCTTATCCAATCTATTCCTCAAACTCCTTCTGGTCTTTTTCCCCCTAGGGGTTATGGTAACATTGAGTAGCACCAGACCCCTCCTCGCAAGGGAATCTGTAGGTATTTTTCTAGATCCAACATATTTGTTCCCTCTTGGAGTCTCAACAATGATTCTCGTTTATCTGTTCGTGCCAATGCAGTGGATTTCGCCCGTCATGCGTTTCCACCTGCTACCGTCTCTGATATGGAAGCCATGGGCAGTCCTACCCTGCCCCACAACATGTCCTACGCCGTTGCGCAACCCTTGTTTTACCTGGTTACAAGTGCCCGCCGGATTCAATCACTCAACAAAATGGAGGTTGCTCATTCAAGGTGTAGCGCCCGTGAGGATGGTTTGAGGTGTCGAATCTCTGAACTTGAAAACGATGTCCAGGGTTTGGAACAGAAATGCATGTTGCTTGCTGTTGAAAAGACCGCTACGGAAGAGGTTCGATCTGCCCTGGAGAGCAAAGTGGATTCTCAAACACAAATAATGAGGGATTGATGATCCAGAATGAAAGTCTTGAGCATGATGTTGTCGACCATGATAAGTTGGTTGCTATTGTCCATGCGGACGCTGAGGTCGCCCAGTGATTGGTTTCTACGCGTGAGCGTTGTCCGAATTGTAGACAAGTTGATCAAGCATCCGGAGTTCACCGGCGCCGTGAGTCTCATTCGCCACGCTGCTTTTGTTGTTGGGGAGGAGTCTAGTCGTAGAAACTTGATGTCTGAAATGGGTTCTAGTTCCCACAATCCCAGTGCTAGTGACTCCCGATCGGGCCCTACTTTAAGTGTGAACGAATCCCTTCTTGCTTTTGCCAGTATGGATCATGCGTCTCTGCTAGGTTTGGGAGACTTGGACATGCAGGGCGTCCGAGAGTTTTGTGCTTTTGACAGCGTTGAGGAGACCCTGAGGGTATGCTAATTGACGGTCATGGCGGCGAGGGTGCCAGTGGTAATGTTGGTGTTAATGATGGTGATGGCGGTGGTGATAATGGCAAGAACGTGGGTGGTAGTGTCAGTTCTGACGCTGGTGATCCGAGATTGAAGGATGGTGCTAGTGGTGTTGGTCCTGCTGTTTCTTGAGGTACTCTGTATCGTGTGCTGTCCCTCTGGGGTGTGAAAAAACTTTGAAGCTTTGTAACTTTTTGTTTTGCTGATGGATAGTTTGTTAATGTGGGCCTCGTAGGCCTTGCTTTTGTAATAGCTTCTTATGTATTTAATTTTCCATGTAGTCTATTTCGTTTGTGGTTACTTCCATGCATGTTATATCAATCATGGCTCTAAGCCGCATGGATATGTTTATTATTTCCATTGCATAAGCATTTTGAATATTTAAACCTTTGTGGCCTGTTCTGAGCCATGCAAATACACCGAGTATTCGATACACTGAGTACTATGGATAGAGCTTATCCTAATGCGTTGAGCCTTTGGGCTTAATACGATGACTATTATGGAAGGAACATTTGTTTTCAATACACTAAGTATTTTAGAATTAATACACTGAGTATTAAAAATAGGAAACTGAACATTTTGGAGTTAATACGCTAAGTATTATAGATAGGACTCCTGTTTTCAATACACTGGGTATTTTGAAGTAGGGGAAAAATGTGCTCGACCCCACACTATATTGAATAAAAGATAAAGTCATCTGCCCAAGCGCTCTGAGTCTTTGGCATTAGCCGTTTCCTTTAAGTGATCAGCTTGGGGGCGTGCTAGAAGTAGAACTTCTTCAGGTTTCTCACATTCCAGGTCCTCGAAATCTGTCTTCCGTCCATCGTTTCTAGTGTATATGCACCACTGCTAGGGGTGGCAAATCGGGCAGTCGTTCCGTGTTTTTATTTAACACAACACGACACAAATTATTTTCCCTCAACCTGAACACGACACGATACGATGTCGTGTTTATTTTCGTTAACACGAACACGAAAAAATAAAAAACACGAAAAAACCGATAACACGAAATAATTTACCAAAAAAAAAAATACAATTCCATAATGTCATTCATAGTTCTTGCAAAAAAGTTAAATTAAACATAATAAATACCCATTTAGTGACAGAAAATAACATAAAACGTCATTAAATATTGCTAAATGTCTTCAAGCTTGTGACTCCATTTCTTCATGTGTACCATTGGCATTGCTATCCAGCTTCATAACATCTTCTATAAGATCTTGTAAATATAACTCTTTATCACCTACAAACAATATTAAAAACATATTAAAAAACATTAAATACTTTATACAAATGTTTCAAGAAGAATACAAATTACGTTTAATCCCAAACAACCAATCGTTTGCACAAATTAGAGCTTCAACATTTTCATGTTTCAACGAACTTCGATATTGATCAAGAACATGACCACCATTACTAAAGGCTGATTCGGATGCAACAGTGGAGACGTGGATGCTCAAAATATCTCGAGCCATGGAAGCAAAATATCTCTAATTCCCTCATACTCTATAAATTTAAAGGGAAGGTCGTGCTTGACAATAGCTTCACTAATAAGTTCACGAAATCTTTCGGGTTTAAAAACTGTGGAATTTATTGAAATGGAACCACCTGATTTTGCAAAAATGAATTGTGCTATGTCACTGTTGTCCCTTCTTGGACACTTTGCAATGTGATTTCTCAAGCTACATGTCCCATTTTTTGTTTCACAAATGTATCTTTTTTTGCACTTATCACATTCAGCCATTTCCCTACCATCTGTACCAATTGGAAGTCTGGTATAATAGTTCCATACCTCAGACCACCTTTCCCTTTCCAGTTTTACACGATCTTCTTCACCCTCTACTTTAACATCTACCTCCACAACATCAATGTCATCAGCTTCTTCTTCAAGTTCAACATCCTAAAATAAAAAAGGAGGGTATGTTTTCAGAAATTATATAATTTAGATGGGGAAAAGTTTAAAAAAATAATGAAATACCTGAGGAGCTACAGCTGCAGAATGTGTATCTGTTTTATCAAGCTTTGCCTTTTTCTTATTATGTGTTGTATCAAGCTTTGCCCTCTTCATGTCGATTTCTTATTAAACTGTTTGAAATAAAAATTGGAAACAAATATTTAGAAGAAAGTTGTAATATGAAACTAAGAAAGCAATCAGAAGCAAAATATGGAGTGTACAAATTATATGAACATGATTATAATTTTAGATATTATTATATTAGAAGCTGTAATATGAAGCGAAACAAGTTTATTTAAATAATAACTAAATTCAGAGTAATCAAGAAGACTAGAAGTATAAGTAAAATCAAGTATCTCAGAAGCAAATATGAAGTAATACAAGAAGTAATCAAGAGACAAGATGTATACAGTTTCTTCTTGTCGCAAAATTAATCAAGAATTATCAATCCAACAATCAAGAAGCTAACGGAACATGAAAAAAATTACCTTTCTTGCGTCGACTGTGGTTGAGAAGCAATAAAGCAAGTATACGAGTCGATTGCGATTGCCTGAACAGCTGAACCAGAAGCGAAATTTGTTTAGTAAGCGGTTGTGTTTAAGAAGTGAGAGCAGGAAACGACTAGAGCATTTAGGTTTTTCGATTGCCGATTGTCGACTTGTGGTTGAGAGATTGTAATTTAAAAACCAATAATGAACTCGAGAATCCTTTAATAGAATCGATTGCGTATGGTCTGCAAATAACACCGCCATCAATGGTTTATGGTTCTACTGTGTATTGAGAATGGGGAAATGGAAAATGCCGATTATAATTTCTAGTGTTGGGTTTTCAAAGAAGCCGATGGAAATCCCTAGCTTATGAATCATTAATTTTTTAATTAGTTTAATGCATAAATTTAAATACCTATTATTATTTTTTTATTAAATATCTAATATTTAATAAAGTGTAAAATGAAATTATCGTGCTATTATCATTTTAGTATCGTTTTATAGTCGTGTTTCATTTCGTTTTAATACCGTGTTATAGTCGTGTATATATCGTGTTTTAGTCGTGTTATTGTCGTTTCTAATTTCAAACATGAACACGACACGACACGACGTCAGTTTTTTTTAAACAACACGAACACGACACGAACACGAATTCGAATTTCGATTTTGTCCCAATTTCGTTTCGTGTCATGTATTTTTTTCGTGTCGTGTCGACTTTTGCCACCCCTAACTAGGGATGAGCATACGACCCGTGGGACCGGACCGGACCGGAAAAAAACCGGGACCGGACCCGGACCGAACCGGATTATCATATTAATGAGCCGGTTTTCGGGTTTGGTTTTTATCAATAATCGGGTTTGGGGTTTGGACCGGACCGTACCCGAATTAAAGGATTTAACCCGGACCGGACCGGAAAACCAAAAGTATTTATATTTTTTTTTATCGACAAACAGTAAGCAAAAATTACCAAAATAAAAAAAATGTTGTCCGATTGAATTGATTCGGTCTCTCCTGTGGATCACATTATATTGTCAATTTTTTTTGATTTCGGCTTCTTCTCTTGATCGCATTATGGTTTGCTTTTTTTTCTTAAAAAACCAAAAGTTATTTTCTAGTACAAATTTTTTTAATAAAAATAGTGCAGTTCTAAAAAAAATAATGCAGTATTTTTTAATAAAAATAATGTTGTTAAGTGCAATTTTTTTTATAAAAATAGTGCAGTTTTGTTTTATAAAAATATGGCAATTTTTTTTTATAAAAATAGTGATGTTAACTGCAGATTTTTTTACATAAAAATAGTGCAGTTTTTTTATAAAAATAGCGTAGTTTTTTAATAACGTTTGTATTTGTTTGCATACACATCATTTGCACGTGTTCTAATTAGAGTCCCGCAGTGTACCGTTATATTCATCTTCTTTTATGTATTTTTTCAGTCGAATTGTACAAACAACAAAGAAGATACGAATGATGGATGTTACGTAATAAGTTTATAATTTGAAATAGTATGCTAGAGAGTAACATACAAACAAAACCTGAAACCGTAAACAACAAACATACGAAACCCAGTTTGGTATCAAGAACAAGATTAGACCGTAACCGTAAACAACACTACAAAAGTCTAATTCGGTCCAAAACCCGAAACCCGGTTTAGTACCCGTAACCGGACCGGACCGAACCCGGACCCGCTACACCTAAAAACGGTCCGGTTTTCGGGTAAGGTAATTCACGATTTTCGGTCTTCGGGTTTTCGGTCTTCGGGCCGGTCCGGTCCGGGTTCGGCCCGTTGCTCATCCCTACCCCTAACCACTGCGACTGGCTTCGATGACCTTGTACGGTCCTTCCCAAATGGGACCCAGCTTGCCCTGTGGTTGGGCCCGACTTGCTTCGTTGCGCCTTAGCACATGGTCTCCTACTTTGAAAGCTTTTCCCTTGACCCGCTGGTTATAATACCTTTCGACAGTGTGTTTGTAAGCAGCTTGCTGGACGTTGGATTGTTCGCGTCGTTCTTCGAGGAGGTCCAGACTCATCCTCAAGTCCTGGGAGTTGGTTTCTTCTTCGGAGTGGGTTGCTCTTAGCGAGCGCACCGTAAGTTCCGCTGGTAGCATTGTCTCTGCGTCGTATGTCATGCTGAATGGAGTCTCTTGCGTGCCCACTCTTGGTGTTGTCCTGTATGACCACAATACGATTGGTAGTTCTTCGGCCCAATTGCCCTTAGCTTTCCCAAGACGCTTCTTGATTCCATTTACGATCGTTTTGTTGGACACCTGTCTGGCCATTCGCTTGAGGGTGCGCTACCGATGTAAACCTCTGCGTGATTCCTTTGTTGGTGCACCAATCTCTTAACGGGTTCTCAACGAACTGTAGCCCGTTGTCGTTGATGAGTATCTTGGGAATCCCAAATCTGGTCACGATGTTTTTCCACATGAATTTGATCACCTGACTCCCCGATATACATGCCAATGGTTCGGCCTCTATCCATTTCGTGAAGTAATCTACCACGACGATAAAATATTTTACCTTGCCCGGGGCCTCTGGGAACGGCCCACGATGTCTATCCCCCATTGGTAGAATGGCCATGAGCTGGATATGTTTTTCAGGGGAGCCGAATGGTTCCCCTGGACTGGAGAGTACGCCTGCCATTCTACACATTTTTTGTTAACTCCGCCGCATCCTGATGTGTGGTTGGCTAGTAGATGCCCATGCGAAGCACCTTTCCTGCCAAAGCGCGCGCTCCTTCGTGTGCACCCGCCTGACCGGCGTGTGCCTCCTGGAGTGCTTCTCTGCCTTTGGCCTTGTCTACACATTTTAGCCAAGGTGTCGTAAATCCCTTCCGATATAATTCCCCGTCCATGAGCGCATACGAGGGTGCTTTAACGCGTACTTTTTTGGCCTCGTCATGGCTGTCTGGTAAAATACCGTGCTGCAAATACTCGATCAGAGGGATCATCCATGTGCACTTGGCCGTCGTCAAGGTCTTCACCTGCTGCTCGTCTATGCTTCTTTCTTTGAGCACCTCCACTAGGACCTTATTGGACAGGTGGTCAAAGCATGTCGACGCCAACTTGCTTAAGGCGTCTGCCCTTATGTTCTCGCTTCTTGGTATCTGCTTGATGATAAACTCTTTAAAGGGCTTGACAAGCCGTTGTACTATCTTGACATACTTCTCAATCCTTTTATCTTTTGTTTTGAAGCTTCTGTTGATTTGGTTGGCGGGCAGTATTGAGTCTGTCAGGGCTACCACTGCTTCCGCCCCCATTTGTTTGGCCAACCGCAGGCCGACGAGCAAAGCCTCATATTCTTCTTTATTATTGGAGGTATGGAAGTCAAAACGGAGGCCGTAAATGACTTCCTTCCCCTCTGGGCTGGTTAAGATTAGGCCCACTCCTGAGCCTTCCCTGCTAGATGCACCATCCGTGTATAAAGTCCATATCCGGCTATGATTTGGTGATTTCCCTGTTGCTGGTATTCCTTCATGGTTCCTGTCTTCCCCTCCCCCAGGGATTTTGAGCAGGAAATCTGCAAGCGTCTGCCCTTTGATGCTCGTTCGTGGACGGTAGTTAATGTCGCACTCGTCCAGTTCGATTGCCCATTTTGCGAGCCGTCCAGAGGTCTCTGGCTTGAGCAGTATTTGCTTGATTGGACAGTTTGTTAGTACTTCTATCTGGTGCGTCTGAAAGTAGCGCCTCAGGCGCCGTGCGACATAGATGAGTGCGAGCACTAGTTTTTCGAGAGTGGGATAATTGAATTCGGGGCCCTGCAATGCCCAGCTAACAAAGTAGACCGGTGTCTGCCTTCTTTCTCTTTCCACGACCAAAACAGACGAGAGGTACATTTGCAATGTCTCGCCTAGGATAGGACTAGCCAGCGTGGGTAATTTATGCAAGGCCTCTTTGATTTGTTGAAGTGTTGCCTCCGCTGCTGCTGACCATTGGAAGTTATTTTTCTCGATACAACCCTTGAGCGCGTGAAAGAGTGGCATAGCCTTCTCAACCGATTTCGAAATGAAGCGGCTGAGGGCTGTGAGCTTTCCGTTCAAGCCTTGGGCATCTCTGAGGGTGCTTGGCGATGGGGTCTCCATGAACTCATCCACCTTGACTAGGCTAGGCTGTATTCCTTGTCTAGTGACATAGTTGTTGGGTTATGAGCATTCTAACACTCCTAAGTGTACATGCAACCCTAAATACCTTGGATCTATGTTTTCTCTATTATACATACAATTATGAACATCCAAGGTATTATCCTAATCTAGCATACAAAATAATAAATATAACAAGATAGAATACATACCTCTTTGATGTAGAATGTCTTCATGAAGCTTGAGTGCCTAGTGCCCCAAGTGTGACACCTCAAATGGTTCACACAACACCAAATACACTTGGAATAACTTGAGAGAAACTTGAACACTCCTTGAAATCGTCTAGCCCTCACACTCACACATTAGTGCACGATTTCTTGAGCCATGGGATTCTTTTATATGGTGGCTATTAGGGTTACACCATGTAACTCATAACTTTACCCATTCCTTATGCTCCATGGATTTTAACCTCCATGGAGTATCCATGGGTCACCCCATGGACTTAGTCCAACATAAGGAATCTTGGATTACAAGCCCACATATATAAGAATGAATGATTTACACAATCAACCTATATATTTAATTAGTCTCCTTTTGATCATTTAATTAATTCCAAATTAATTCTTGATCAATACTAATTAAATAACCTTATTAATATATTAGAACTTATAATATATTAACCAACCTTAAGTGTTATTTCTCTCATTATAGTCTATCCAAATGCATGATGCCATGCAACCCAAATGGACCATGCCGGGTCGGGTCAAGTCTTACCAATTATAGTTATGGACTTAGACATTAATCCAACAGTCTCCCACTTGGATAAGTCTAAAACTATTATTGCGTATGACTTCAGGAACCGATCAGCAATCGTAACTCTCAAAAGCTTCTGTCGAACTCTGACCTTGTCGATGAACTCTGACCTTTGTCAATGACTTGTCCATTAGATAAGGGATCATATATTCCTCCATTCTAGATATCATATGGACTGAGACATGGATTATCAATCATTCTCTCTGTCCATTTGTTGTTTCCCGATTTCCGATTCATGATGACTGACTGATTGAACAAATCAAATCAGTCCTGGCTTGGCCAAGCACTCACATGTATCATCTTTAAATCATCGAGGGGCCCACAGATATCGCTTTTATCCCGAAGGTAAAAGGAATGGATAAACTTCGACTCATATGGCTTGTTCTACTACTTGTTGAATCATACACAAAGGCACGTTTTATAACATCGAGTTACCAATGCATTTTCGTGCAATCAATGTATAACCAACTCATAGTAACAACTCATATCTCTAGGTTTAAAGAATATAAGATATTATCGTCTCATGATCACTCGTGATAAAATCCATGAAGTGATTCAAATGAGCGCGGGTTGAATCCAATACTCAGAACTTATGAGCACTCATGAGTGTTGTAGCACCACTTTGTCCACCAACTTGGACCTCTACAAACCAACCCATGACAGTCTTGATTCATATCTACTTCCAACATATGACCGACTGTGGATGGTTTGAATAACTTAATCATTCAGGAAGAGCGACTTAGTTATTCTGGAAGTCAAAACATGCAAAGTGAAACACAAGAATAAATGAATCGAATATGGTATCAAACCCTATGAATATAAATAAACACTTTTATTTATCACCATACTGATTACTCATTATTCATTGTTTCGGTTTTATCAACTTTATACTTGAATTTAAAACAATAGTTGTCCCATGCTCCAAGCATGTACACTATGTTTTCTAAACACTAGTCATGCCATACTCCAAGTATGCATACTATGTTTGTCTATGATCTTTACTTTGTAAAATAGATCAATTGAACATCACTCCAATGATCCTCTTTTCACAGTCCCAAATCCTTACTGCAAATGCAAGAATTCCAAATTCATGCCATTTACTGAAATTTGTTAGATTCTAAACTTATATGCATTGATCCTCTTAATGATTATGCACAAAGTCAGAAAGACTTGACAACAATCATTACAGAGCATTCCAAAGGAGATCAGCTCCTTGGAAACATCCTTCTTTCATTAAGTTTCCTAATCTTACACAGATTGAATAATTTCTAACTTTGAAACATTTCCATATTCCATTTTGACTATCACTTCTGAACAAGAGTTGCCTCCTTACAGATTATGTCAATATGGTCCTTCCAGAATTAACATTATACTTCCAACTGTCCTTGAGCAACCAATCTTTGGTAAACCTTAGATTGTCCTCGACAATTGCTTAATCATTTTAGTCATATCCAATTCTAGACCTTTTCCCTTCATAATGCCCCAGGCATTTGGAAAATTTTAGAAAGGATGAATATAGCACATGTAATCGATCCTATATCCGAAGCATATGGGACACGATTCATGATGTCTCACATAAAGACTAAACCAGTCTTTTGCTATAATATTTCCATTTCAATTTGCCAAGTTCTCAAAATTCAGATTATGAAAAGGGATGCCGTAATCATAATCGAATTTTAGAACGCAAATAATGGACCCATATATAGAATTTCCTTATGTTGAGCCATTCCAACATGAAATTCATATATATATCCTTGATTAAATACGATTAAAATCTCAATCTAAGCTTTTAGAATTGAAATGAAGTATAATTTCCTCTCCCTTAATTATAGCAAAACAACTTTTTCAACCCCTGCAACCTCACGAATTGAAACTTTTGTTTTCTATAATTAACATTGCTAACTTGCAACCTTTGTCATAATTATCATGCTCCCACTAACATGATGATTATTAGCATAACACTTATGCTCCCACTAGCTTTGACATGTACTCAGAAATCAGCTGACTTTCTTACCAAAGTTTAGATTTTGATACTAGATTGTTTTGATAAAACTTTATCAAAACCATACACCTCTCTTAGATAGCTCACATGTGTGTCTAAACAATTTTAGAACTATGAAAAGGGATGCCGTAATCATAGTCTCAATTGTTTAGACCTTTGCCACTTCTCACAAGTTCATGTTAGTGTGCCGGTAAACCACACACGCTCCACTAACGACTTTGAGAATGCAAATATCACAATTGCTATCTAGCTAAAATCTACTTAGTGAAAGTGTTTCCTCACCATCATTTTCATGAATCGGAGAGAAACCTTATGACACTTAGATTTAATAGTGTATGTGTTCTTATCCATATGAATTTGTCAAAACCATAATCACAAGACAAGGTTAGTGACAAATCCAAACTCATATTGATTAAACTTGTGCAATCTTAAATTCTTTCCATTTGGTAGCTCAGGTGCCTGCCATTGCTTCCAAGTAGTTGTGCAACCAATTGAGAACTCTCAGAACTCCTATGCAAAGCCAACTTGAATAGGCACAAAAATTTCAACACGATAGGTTATAAACCTCAAGTCGTGTGCTAGTGAAGGACTTTAGGTTTTATTCTTGATTAAGTCTTGAAACTTTCAAGAGCTTTAAGACTCCCACTGTCCTCTTGACATATAAGACTATCTTGCCAAATATTCAAGAGATAGTGCAGATTCTTTATCAAGACAAACACTTCACACAATTGGCCTTAGTTGGTCTTTGTTTTATCCAAAACATCACAACTTACCAATTTCAAATGTACAAGAGTAGATAACCTTTTACTCTTACATTTGACTAGTGTTAACAAACCCTCTTTAAGATATGTCACTCAAGTTACAATATTGGAGTATGACTTTAAGAATTGTTTTGGAACGAAGTATGACTCATCCTTTTGATTTAACCATTTCAACAATTCATGACTCCTCTTCTTGACTTTAGAGGACCAATTGTGATATGGTATCTTAATCATAAAGATGATCATAAACATGATACTAAAGTACTCTCCCATCTTTTCAGATTTGAGAAACTTTTATCTTTCTGCCATACTTTGATTCTTCTTATTCGTTCTGTCTCACATTGAAACTTCTCCAATGCTACAGACTTATACTTAAACTTATAAGTATAACCATATTTACTGAACTTAAGTAAATCATGACGAATAGTCTTCTTGATCTTTTGTGGTGGACTTTTCATGACGAATAAAGAGACTCTTCATTTTGTAACCTTTGCCAACTTTTATGAGTTTTATGATTTTTAAATGTGACTTTTCATATAACTTGAGGACAAGTTACAAAAACACACTTTGGAATCAACTCTTAGATTAAAATGGATTGAAAACAACTATTTCACACAACTTTTCTATTAATCTAAGAACCTCATAAGAACAAGATAATTCAAATCATCAATCTTCAAGAAATTAGCATGAACATACAAACTAATACAAATCTTGAAATTATGACAATTATCTTAGAAATTGGATTAGCATGAACATTACCACATCAAAAACAAGTTTATAAGTCCAAAAACATCTTAGGGTAATGTTCCTAGTCCAATTCCAGCCAAAACAATCGAATATATGCATCCAACTCGATTTTTCAGCTACTTTTGCAAGTATAACAAGAAAACAAACCTGGCTCTGATACCACTGTTGGGTTATGAGCATTCTAACACTCCTAAGTGTACATGCAACCCTAAATACCTTGGATCTATGTTTTCTCTATTATACATACAATTATGAACATCCAAGGTATTATCCTAATCTAGCATACAAAATAATAAATATAACAAGATAGAATACATACCTCTTTGATGTAGAATGTCTTCATGAAGCTTGAGTGCCTAGTGCCCCAAGTGTGACACCTCAAATGGTTCACACAACACCAAATACACTTGGAATAACTTGAGAGAAACTTGAACACTCCTTGAAATCGTCTAGCCCTCACACTCACACATTAGTGCACAATTTCTTGAGCCATGGGATTCTTTTATATGGTGGCTATTAGGGTTACACCATGTAACTCATAACTTTACCCATTCCTTATGCTCCATGGATTTTAACCTCCATGGAGTATCCATGGGTCACCCCATGGACTTAGTCCAACATAAGGAATCTTGGATCACAAGCCCACATATATAAGAATGAATGATTTACACAATCAACCCATATATTTAATTAGTCTCCTTTTGATCACTTAATTAATTCCAAATTAATTCTTGATCAATACTAATTAAATAACCTTATTAATATATTAGAACTTATAATATATTAACCAACCTTAAGTGTTATTTCTCTCATTATAGTCTATCCAAATGCATGATGTCATGCAACCCAAATGGACCATGCCGGGTCGGGTCAAGTCTTACCAATTATAGTTATGGACTTAGACATTAATCCAACAATAGTATCCCAGAAACTGCCCCTCTTCTACTACCTCCGTGGAGCCGGAGTAAGCACCAACTGGGGGAGAGACAGTCGAGATAGGGCGGGCGGTCAGAGGGGTTTCCTCGACCGATGCCGATGTCCCTTCAGTCATGGACAGGGTAGGAGTAGCAGCGGTTAAAGAAAGCTGGTCGATACGGAGGGGAGGAGGGATATTGTCGACCAAGTCTATCTCCCGATGCTCCAGATTCCCTCGATATCATTTCCGCAACACCTAATCCATAAACAGGGGGACTCGAAACCTGCACGGGCACCAACGCACCAGAAATGCATGCAACGAAGCACAAAATCATTAACTTGTTAGCCTCCTTAAAGGGGGGGGGGGAGAGAACGAGAATGTACGATAGAAACACTTACCATCAACAATGGAGAAAAAGACTGCCATCTTCCCCCGTCGCCGCCAGGAGGGGCTCATCCCCACACCAGCAAGCAGCACCTTGGAATAGTCCTCGGGGGCGACCCGGACACTCTTCAAATGGTCGGCGACGCCATGGTTATGAGGAAACAACTTGGGAGTGACGTCGGCAAAGGAATTCACACGGTACCATCCGCTACCCACCAAGTCGTGGTTGACCCACAACCATTTGTTCTGCCAGTTTTTAGGGGTCCTTCCATCAGGGACCGGGGTATGTCCTCCCCGTCGGACATAAAAAGTACACTTGTCGCCGGTGCAGCAGAACCTGAAGAAATATTTAAAGACAAAGTAATCTGGGAGCAAACCGTTAGCATGACAAATCATCTCGAACGCCACCACCTTATTTATGACATTGGGGGTGAGCATCTGAACACTGAATCCAACTTTCTGCAAAACTTCCTCTTGGAAGTCAGTAAGAGGAAGACGTAAACCAACGTCGAGAGTCTTCAAATAAACCCCCACTTTACCGGGAGAGGGAGACAGAATCGATGAACTGGGCAACGGGAACTCAACGCCGTCCGCCGGAGTAAGGCCATACGTCTCTCCAAGAAACTTGAAATCGACTTCAGAAGGGAGTGTACCAGATTGACCAGCCATGAGAGGAAAGATAAAAAAGAACCCCAGAAGGAGGAAAAGAAGAAAGGAGAGGTAGCGTGGAAAAAGGGTGTTAAAAATCCTTATAAAGATAGGAAAGGGCGGGATGTTCAAAATCTCGGACAAAGTGACGTAACCGACAGCCATGATGAGCGGTCACGTCGCCATTAAAATCGAAGCGGCGGATGAACCAGAAACGGATAGGTATACAGGGTAGTTGAGTCCAGAACGTTGTAGCTAGCACAACAACGCTACGGCTACCAGACTATGGGACTTGATAACGTGCCCTAGCAAGCACGAAAAGAGCCGCGCCCGGCCGCGACAGAACGTTTGAAGGCTTAGCGCGCCTGCCAGGACAAACCCACCGGAGCTTAGCTCCCGCCAGCGCCCCTGAGAGCAGGGCGCTCCTGCAGAAAGGCTCACGCCCTCTTAGTGAGCCTCCCGCTCCAAGACAAATGATATGGTCAAGCGACAAGGCAGACGATCAGGGCATTATTGCCAGAACCAATCGCAACGCTCTGACAGATAGAAGAGCACGATCCTCCAATCAGCGCCCCTGATCCTGTCGCCTCTGGTGATCCTGTCTTGTACGGACGATCAGTATCGCCTAATATAAAAGGCTACACCCACAACCTCGACAGTTAAGTCGCCTTCTCCAAGTAATACACACCAAACCCTAGAATACCTAACTGACTTGACCATCAGAGCGTCTTTCCGAGAGCTCCTCCCGGAAAACGGCTGACGACCTTCTCTTCATTGTGACCTTACAGGAACGACACAACAATCGTTGCCGGAGCTCAAACAAAACCTGATCTCAATGTCGCATCATTCACCAATAACACTTTATTTGTTATTAAATCAATAATTTTTAATTGTATCTAATTGAACAAGATACTTCTTTTTTAGTTTTATAACACCATTGACTTCGTCTTTTACCGGAGATAACCCGTTCCGCCAAAATTGGTTGTCATTTTTCATTTAAAAAAATAGTTAGCCATATAAAGATCACATATTTATCATCAATAAACTTTTACTAGTTTAAAATTAACACAATATTCAAAAAGAAACTAAAAAATGTAGGCACACACATATGGATACAACGTACAAACTCATAACATTTAGATTATCATGACAAAGTTTTACTCATTGAATATATTTTTGAATAAACTTCGATATATTATGTATCGGAGTTAGTGATAGACACTTACGAGAAATTAAGGAGTTAGATATATATGTACAAGGCTCATATTAAACAGGGTATCAGGGTATCAGTATTGTGGGTATCAAAGTTGGTGATATTCAAGAAAACATATCTATGGTTGCATGTAAGCTTTTATGCCATTAATGTGCTCCAAAATGCCCATTTTCACCATTTTTCTCTCTTTACAAATTAAAAAGCTTGCTAATAGTCACAAAGTTTCTAGTGCCAACAATGTATATAAAATTGGTCATGGTATGGTGTATTGCATACCCTTCATAATTCTTGTAACAACCGAAATTTCCAAATAAATTTTTCGTTTTTAATTAATCAAAAAATTCCCGTAAAATATGAAACATCAATGACAATTGTTTTCAAAATCTATAACATCAACATTTTATTTCAAAGATTAGAGTGTCCCATCAAATCAAATATCGGAGAGTGCATGCTGCGCAATCAAACCTTGCCCTTGCCCTTAGGCTCAGAAGTACCTGAAACAAATCAACAAACTTATAACACCCGGTTCCTGGTACGTATTTTAAATAAGAATTATGCATTTTTACAAAGGGACTCGACGAGTTGGAGGCCCCAAACTCGTCGAGTAGGAATTAGATATGTGGACGCGAGACTTGAAGTCTACTCGACGAGTCGAGGAGCCTCGACTCGACGAGTAGGCCTGCCAGAGTGAAACCCTAATTTTCAGGTTTTGCACCCTATTTAAACACCTTAACACCCTCATTGTGGCCTCCCTCATCGCCTCCCTTAGTCCAGAAAACCCTAACTCGAAACCCTAACCCATTTTGAGTGTTCTTGAGCAGTTTTTGTGTATTTTTGGTGGTTTTGAAGCTTGAGAAGGAAGAAGAAGCTTGGGAGTTCAAAAGGAAGCAAGTAGATCTAGAGGTTGTGTTCCATTTCCAGCTCTTTTGAGGTATAAAGTTTATACCTTGTCCATTCATCAAGTAGATCTCTTTTTGGGGTAGTTTAGGGCTTTAATGAGCCATTTTTGGAACCATTCATGGATGCAAGCATGTTTTGGGGTTTAGACTTCAGATCCAGGGTCCTTGAGGGACTTCATGACATAAAGGTGCCAACTTTATGGCCATGGGAGTCCCATGCATCCTATGAACCACGTTTTAGGGCTTTTTGAGCTAAATAGCCCACTCATGAACGTAAAGTTTGTAACTTTACGTGTTATATCGACCCTAGGAGGCCAGATCTATGTTTTGGATACATTAAGTCCGACTGAAATCGAATGTATAGATTTGGATCATCGGGGACTCGACGAGTTGTTCTTAGGACTCGGCGAGTCGGGTCGTGGTTCCCCAACCTTCTCTGTTACTTAGCAACTTGTTGAGTCTTGAAGATAACTCAGCCAGTTAGACGTGTTTTGGACTTAAAGGTCAAGAACTCGACGATTCCAAGGATGAACTCACCGATTCAGTGAGCAAATGTCCCGACTGTATGAAGGAGAACTCGACGAGTCCAAAGAAGGACTCGACGAGTTCAAATGGAAAGTCCCGATTCTGTTATAAGGAGAAACTCGGCGAGTTAGAGGGTAACTCGACGAGTCAGTTTACGAATTTGAGATTCTCTGAATTATGGAACTCGACGAGTTTATGGACCCACTCGGCGAGTTAAGTCAACCAGGATGTTGACTTTGACCAGAGCGTTGACTTTGACTTTGACCTTTATCCAAGATGGACCCTTAAAGAGGATATGAATATGAAGGAGTAACTAAAAGTGACTAATATATGTAGGAGGTCGAGGAGAGTTGATCCCAAAACCGATGACAGTTCAGTTACTGCATGACATCGAGGTGAGTTACCTTCCAGTAGAAGTGGGTCTAAGGCCACAATGCAGACCCACTAGTAGGAGATGGTTGTTAGATGATTGTCTTTGTGATAATTATCTGGTATGTTATGTTTTATGTGCTAGTACGCTATGATGATATGTGATAAGCGTAGAAGGGTAGGATAGACCCCAGTACCGGTTGATAGGGCCGAAGGGCTACACCAACACCCGAATAAGCTAGGCAGTATATGATTTATATGGTATGCACTAGGATGTTATATGGTAGAAGTAGGGGGTGAAATAGTCCCCGGTACCGGTCGACAGGACCGAAAGGGAGGCCAACACCCTGATATGCTAGGCTAGGTACCGGTCGATAGGACCGAAGGGGTAGGCCAACACCCTGATATGCTAGGCTAGGTACCGGTCGATAGGACCGAAGGGGTAGGCCAACACCCTGATATGCTAGGCAAGTTACCTGTTGAAAGATACCGAATGGGTAGCTAGTACTCGGATATGTGAGACAGCATGTGTTATGTATGGTATATGGTATGATGGGGTAACTCACTAAGCTTTGTGCTTACGGTTTACAGTTTTTGTTTCAGGTCCTTCTTCTTCAAAGGGAAAGGAGCCGGCTCGATAGCAGCGCATCACACCACTATTTTTCGCACTTGATGTTCTTGGGATTGTACTCTGACATTATTATTCCATGACATGTTTTATGACATTTGACTTATGGGTTTGTGGGTTTGATATGATATTGATGATGTTTTTAGTAAACTGTTTTATAGATTACTTAATTAAAAACAAAATTTTTGGTCTTTAAATTTGGGATGTTACAAAACTGTAAGCTAATGCTTAGTGAGTTCCCTGGAGCATACCTCACACAATCCACATAATTACATAATCCATATCAGCTATAAAAGCTTCACAAACCACATAAGCCATGCATACTATTGGATATAGTGTCTAAGTCCATAACTTTATTTGGTATGTACTTGACCCGACCCGGCATGGTCCATTTGGGTTGCATGGCATTGCAATACTTGGATAGACTAGATGAGAGAATAAGGCACTTATGATTATTAATATATTATAAGTTCTAATATATTAATAATAGTATTATTTAATTAGTATTGATCAAGTATTAATCTAGTATTAATTTGGTGATCAAAGTGAGACTAATTAAATATATAGGGTTGATTATGACAATCATCAATTCTTTTATGGTGGATTAATGATCCATGGTTTATGGGTTTGGTTATAACCATATGGAGCTCCATGGATAGTCCATGGGAGTTACAAACCCATGGGTCATGAGAAATCAAGAGTCATGACAATTAAGGGCATTCATATGTAAACCCTAATTGTGACAACACTATAAAAGGAACCCTATGGCTAGCAAAATGGTGACCTAGTTTTTCTAGTGAGGGCATAACCGATTTTCAAGTGTAAGAAGTATTCTCTCAAGTTATTCCAAGTCTTGTGGTGTTGTGTGAAGCATTTGAGGCACAACATTTGGGGTGCTAGGCTCACAAAGTCTTGAAGGAATCCAAGCAACAACAAGGTATGTATTTCTACTAGTTTTATGTTCTATGTAATCCCCATGCCATGCTAGTTAGGAAATAACCTTGAAAAGAAATTTGCATGTATATAGAGAAAACATAGATTCAAGGTTATTAGGGTTGCATGTACACTTAGGAAGTGTTAGAATGCTCAAAACCCATCACATACAACATATAGGATGCACTGTAACTCTAAACAACCATGCTTTCCAAATCAACCTGATGCCGGTCACCTTAAGGAGTTTTGACGTTATCATAGTCATGGATTGTTTAAGTCCTCACCATGCCGACATCTTGTGTTACGAAAAGGCCGTTCGCCTTAATCTGCCAAGTAGCAAAACCATCGTCATTTATGGCGACAAACCCGACGCGAATCTACAAATCATCTCCTGCATCAAGGATCAGAAACATCTACGCAAAGAACACCACGCCTTCTTAGCCCATGTCGTTGATAAGAATCAAGAAGTGAAATACATCAAGGATATTCCCGAGGTCTGTGACTTTCTCGATGTATTTCCAGAAGACCTTCCGGGAATACCCCCCGTACGCTAAGTCGAATTCAGAATCGACTTAATTCCTGGAGCCACTCCCATAGCCAAATCCCCATACCGCTTAGCACCGGCTGAAATGCAGGAACTGTCCAGTCAATTGAACGAACTACTGAGCAAAGGATTTATCAGACCGATCTTATCACCTTGGGGAGCACCGGTTTGGTTCGTGAAAAAGAAGGACAGATCTTTCTGCATGTGCATAGACTACCGATAACTGAACAAGCTCACTATCAAGAACCGTTATCCCCTACCTCGAATAGACGACTTATTCGATCAACTGCAAGGATCGAGCTACTTATCAAAGATTAATCTAAGGTCGGGGTACCATCAGCTGCGGATTCAGGAGGAAGATATTCCAAAGACAACATTCAGAACTCGCTAAGGTCACTACGAGTTTGTAGTGATGCCCTTTGGTTTGACTAATGCGCCAGCAATGTTCATGGACTAAATGAATCGTGTGTGCCGACCTTACTTGGATAAATTCGTGATAGTATTCATCGACAACATACTAATTATTCACGAAGTAAGGAGGAACATAGTCAGCATCTACGACAGGTCTTGGAGACGTTAAGGGCAGAAAAGCTATACGCGAAGTTCTCGAAATGCGAGTTCTAGATTCGAAAAGTAGACTTGTTGGGGCACGTACTCAGCAAGGAAGGGATACACGTAGACCCTTCCAAAGTCAAGGCGATTGAAAACTGGGAAACACCAAGAACACCGACAAAGATCCGCCAGTTTTTGGGTCTTGCTGGCTACTACCGAAGATTTATACAAAACTTCTCTAAGATCGCAAAGCCGCTTACTACCTTGACTCGGAAGGGAGTGACCTTCAGCTGGGAGAATAAAAAAGAAACTGCCTTCCAAACGTTTAAGCAAGCCCTGTGCAGTGCTCCAATATTTTCTCTCCCAGAAGGGACCGAAGACTTTGTGGTCTACTGTGATGCATCCAAGCATGGCCTAGGGTGTGTGCTTATGCAAAGAGGAAAGGTCATCGCATATGCCTCAAGACAAATCAAGACTCATGAGGTCAATTACACCACGCACGACCTCGACCTATGGGCAGTGGTGTTTACCCTGAAGATCTGGAGGCACTACCTCTACGACACGAAATGCTCCATATTCATAGATCATAAGAGTCTTCAGCACATTCTCGATCAAAAGGAGCTCAACATGAGACAATTACGATGGGTAGAAGTACTTAATGACTACGAATGTGAAATTCGTTATCATCCAGGCAAGGCCAAAGTAGTATCAGACGCCCTGAGTCAGAAAGAATACTCGGGGCGCCGAGTAAAATCATTAACCATGAACATCCATTCACACTTGTCCACACAGATCAATGAAGCGCAGTTAGAAGCCTTGAAACCCGAGAACGTCGCAAGTGAGGCATTGCGGGGAATGGATAAAAACTTTGAAGTCAAGGCTGACAGAGCTTGTTACTTCATGGACCAAATCTGTACACCGAGATTCGGCGGGTACAGAGAAGTTGTCATGAACGAGGCTCACAAGACAAAATACTCCGTTCATCCCAATTCAGACAAGATGTATCTGGACCTAAAGAAACTTTATTGGCGGCCAAACATGAAGGCAGAGATCACTACCTATGTGGGCAAGTGCCTGAATTGTGCCAAGGTCAAGGTAGAATATCAAAAGCCCTTGGGTTTGCTTCGGCAACCGGATATAGTCGAGTGGAAGTGGGAGCGGATAACCATGGACTTCATAACCAAGTTGCCCAAGACAGCGGGTGGACTTGACACCATCTGGGTGATCGTTGACAGGTTAACCAAATCTGCACACTTCCTACCAATAAAGGAGACCGACAAGATGGAGAAACTCACAAGGACGATTCATAAAACAAATTATATAAAACATCATCAAGTTATTTCATTTCATAAAAACCGTAGATCATATGTCTCAAAAGCCTGTCATAATATAGTAACAATGTCAGAGTACAAATCCCATAAATCTCATATGCGGAAAATCGTATGTGTGATGCACTGCAGTCAGGCCGACTCCTTCCCCTTTGAAGAAGAGGTACCTGAAACCAAAACTGTAAACCGTAAGCACGAAGCTTAGTGAGTTCCCCCATCATACCACATACCATACGATAAACATACTACCAGGCATATCTGGGTGCCCGACCTACCCTACTGAGCATACTGGTGTGCTCAGGCTACCCCTGCTAGGCATACCGGGGTGCCTAAACTACCACTGTCAGACATACCGGGGTGTCCGATCTACCCCTCCGGTTTATCTCAACCGGTTACAGGGACTATTTCACCCCTACCACTACCATATAACAACATAACATAAATATATTGTCAGCCATACCGGGGTGCCCGACCTACCCCTTTAGTCCTTTCGACCGAATACGGGGACTATTCCCCCTACTACCACTATCATATTGTTGGATTAATGTCTAAGTCTATAACTATAATTGGTAAGACTTGACCCGACCCGGCATGGTCCATTTGGGTTGCATGGCATCATGCATTTGGATAGACTATAATGAGAGAAATAACACTTAAGGTTGGTTAATATATTATAAGTTCTAATATATTAATAAGGTTATTTAATTAGTATTGATCAAGAATTAATTTGGAATTAATTAAGTGATCAAAAGGAGACTAATTAAATATATGGGTTGATTGTGTAAATCATTCATTCTTATATATGTGGGCTTGTGATCCAAGATTTCTTATGTTGGACTAAGTCCATGGGGTGACCCATGGATACTCCATGGAGGTTAAAATCCATGGAGCATAAGGAATGGGTAAAGTTATGAGTTACATGGTGTAACCCTAATAGCCACCATATAAAAGAATCCCATGGCTCAAGAAATCGTGCACTAATGTGTGAATATGAGGGCTAGACGATTTCAAGGAGTGTTCCATTTCTCTCAAGTCATTCCATGTGCATTTGGTGTTGTGTGAACCATTTGAGGTGTCACACTTGGGGCACTAGGCACTCAAGCTTCATGGAGACAAGCTACATCAAACAAAGGTATGTATTCTATCCATTTGAGGCAAATCCATATTGTAAAGCCGAGAGGTAAAGAGCTCCAGTGCATTTGAAACTGGTGATGTAGTGGTGCCCTCGTGGGCACGTTCCTCTCTGGGTCGGCCTGGTCTAATCGAATTACCCAAGTATCAAGTATTGTATGCTAGATAGGGTAATACCTTGGAAAGTTCATAATTGCATGTATAATAGAGAAAACATAGATCCAAGGTATTTAGGGTTGCATGTACACTTAGGAGTGTTAGAATGCGCAAAACCTATCAGTGATATCAGAGCCAAGGCTTGTTTTCTTGTTATACTTGCAAAATTAGCTGAAAAATCGAATTGTATTAGTTTAAAAGTTATGCTAATTACTTGAAAAAAAAATTTGATGTGAATTATCTTTGTTCATATGAGTTTATTAGATTAATAGAAAAGTTAATTGATTATGTATTTTCAATCCATTTTAATCTAAGAGTTGATTCTAAAATGTGTTTTTGTAACTTGTCCTCAAGTTATATGAAAAGTCACATTTAAGTTTCATAAAACTCATAAAAAGTTGGCAATGGTTACAAAAATGAAGAGTCTTGTCCTCATTAAATGGTTTTATGACTCCATAACTTGTCCTCAAGTTATGGAGGTTCAAGAGTCACTTCATTAAATGATAAAATGTGTAACCTTAATTAGTTCTATAAGTTACAAAAATAAAGAAAAGTTACATTCTTTTATTAGTTTAAAGTCTTCCATAACTTGTCCTCAAGTTATGGAACTTGAAGAGTTTTTTTTTAATTAAAACTACTTTAAACACATAAGTTATGGAATTAATTAGTTTTGAATAGTTTCAAAACTTGCCCTCAAGTTTTGGAATTTGAAAAGTTTTCACTTATGAATACTTTAATTCCAAGTTAGCCCTTAGAATTTTAAAAGTTAAAATTCAACCCTTATACTTTATAATATTATAAGTTAATAATATTTATATATATGTATAAGAGTAAAGTCAGTCTTACCGTTAGTAGGCCTCATTCACGAAGCCGGTCTATAAGGGGGGTATAAGGTTACTGCCTATAAAATGGCAGTTTAATGGGTGTCCACTCTCACCCACCGCTTCCTTGACTGGTGGAGGGTCGTTAGCCAAACGGGTAGGACAAGGACTATAATTCTCCTTTCATTAAAAGTATTAATGATAAATACTAAGTAACTAAACTCTTATTAATACCCAATCTTAGTTACTTAGGAAAATGTGAATTTGGTGCTAACCCATGAAATTACACTTTGCACTTTGCTTAAGTCGTTAGTGGAGCGTATGTGGTTAACCGGCACACTAGCCTGGACTTAACAAGGTAGGCAAAGGGTAACTTAATATTTATCATAGTATCGGTGGAGCGTGTGTGGTTAACCGACACACTGATTAAGGGGTAAATATTAAGGGTACCAAGTATATTTGCATGGTTATTCACACCTTGTTCTGTGATCCTCGGCATCCCAGTCACAAAACCTGAAGGGCACACTTGAGATTGAAACATGTCATTGAAAAGTTCAATGAATCTCAAAAGATCTAGGAGTTTCAAATCCAATTAAAAACCTAATTACATTATTTCGTTTTTCATGGTGGAAATTGGTAAATCGTCATTTACCTACCTTCAACTATTTTATAACTTGGATTACGGCATCCCTTTTCCAGTTATAAATAGGTTGTTGGATCCTAGCCTTAATATTTCATATTGGGTGTTATATTAAGGACTTTAGATCAACTATCTTGAATATCTCCCAAAAGATGTCTAGTTCAGACATTTATGATCTTCCCAAATCTCTTGGAACTTTACTTCCTCCACCTCCTCCAATTATTCTCCCTAACCCACAAGTTCAAGGTCACTCAAGCCCTAATGGCAAGCAAGGTCTATGTGTGATCACATCTTAGAGATGAAGTCACATATTGACAAGCTGGGAGAGTTGGGTGTCAAAGTCTTGAGAAAGTTGGATGTTCAATCACTTTCTAAGTCACATAGTGAGTTCCTTTGGGACTACTATGAAACAGACTATGACATGAACCTTAATGATCATATCTATTTGCTTGGTGCTGCTGAATCAGCAATGATTTGGAACGATAGTAAAGCAAATTTGATTAGAAGATCAACTTTCCAAAAACTTTATGGACAGTGACAATGGTGACACTGGAAATCCAGAAAAAACATTCTCTTCCCAATGGAAAGGGATTGGCCATAGTCAACCCGGTTCACCAAATGGTAAGGAGAAAGGCTAAGTCTGAGATAGTCCTATTACCAAAGGGTCCATATGTTTATTTTGCCAAAGGAAGGGGCGTTGATTGCAAAGCTGCCAAGTTTACCTAAGGATGTTAAAGTCAATAAGTCTGACTCTACTTCAGGTAGAGCCCATTATCTAACTCTGTTAAGTTTCTATTCTAAGATCCTCATTACATGATGTGACTGGGTCACATGTTGATGTTTTAAGAATCAAAGAATAGAGAGAAAGCTTAAAGGAAGTATATGCTGATTCTGATCGCGTAGGTGGATTTCGATCTCATCAGAATTTTGAAGCTGTTACTTAGGAGTTATGATATATTGCTTAGGAATAGATAACAACAAGTTTTTCCGTATGCATTTGCACTATAAGGATAAGTTTTTTCCGCAAAGTTTTGAAATAAAATAAAAGTTTTTAATTTTATATTTATTTTAAATATCCTTACAAGTGGCATTTGTGAAAAATGGTTGTTTATATGATTCCATTGATAGCAATATTTGAAAAAAAAATGGACTTGATTCTTTCGTTTGTGGTAGTGTCATAATTTACCAAATAAGGAAAGATTCTCATTCCCAAGGCTTCAGTTGGATAGAAACTTGGAATCATGCAAGTTGAATAGTATGATGAATGAGAACTTTCAAGCATTGGAAAATTAAGACTTGTTCACATGGATGTGTGAGTCAAGTTAAGGACTAAAGGGATCGAGTACACATTCTTGTGCACTGGTCAAGTCCACCACAAAGCTCGTTAAGACTATTCGTCATGATTTACTAAATTTTAGTAAATATGGTTATACTTACAAGTTTAAGTATAATTCTGAAACATTGGAAAAGTCTCAATGTATGGCAGAACGAATGGGAAGAATCAAATTAGGCAGACAGATAAAAGTTTCTCAAATCTGAAAAGATGGGAGAGTACTTTAGTATCATGTTTGTGATCATCTTAATGATTTAGAAATCATATCACAATTAGTCCTCTAAAGGTCATCTTAGTGCATTCTTATGACTAAGAAGAGGAGTCATGAATTGTTGAAATGGTTAGATCAGGAAGATGAGTCATACTTCGTTCCAAAACAATTCTTAGAGTCATACTCCAAGATTGTAACTTGAGTGACATATCTTAAAGAAAGGTTTAAAACACTTGTCAAATGTAAGAGTAAAAGTGTCCTACTCTTGTACATTTGAAATTGGTAAGTTGTGATGTTTTGGATAAAACAAAGACCAACTAAGGCCAATTGTGTGAAGTGTTTGTCTTGATAAAGAATCCGCACTATCTCTTGAATATTTGGCAAGATAGCCTTATATGTCAAGAGGATAGTGGGAGTCTTAAAGATGCTAAAAAGAATTTCAAGAACTAATCAAGAATAAAACCTGAGGTTCTTCACTAGCACACGACTTGAGGTTTATAACCTATCGTGTTGACATATTCTGTGCCCATTCCAGTTAAAGTTGGCTTTGCATAGGAGTTCTGAAAGTTCTCAATTGGTTGCATAACAACTTGGAAGCAATGGCAGGCCCTGTACTGCCAGGTGGCAAGAAGTTAAGATTGCATAAGTTCAATCCATATGAGTTTGGATTTGTCATTATCCTTGTCTTATGACTATGGTTTTGACGATTCACATGGATAAGAACACATACACCATAAAATCTAAGGGTCATAAGGTTTCTCTCCGATTCATGAAAATGATGGTGAGGAAACACTTCCACCAAGTAGATTTGAAGCAGATGGCAAAAGGTCTAAACAATTGAGACTATGATTACGGCATCCCTTTTCATAGTTCTGAAATTGTTTAGACACACATGCATGCTATCTAAGGAAAGGTGTATGATTTTGATAAAGTTTTATCAAAGCATCTCGTATCAGAAATCTGAACTTTGGTAAGAAAGTCAATAAAGTATTGATTTCTAGAAGTCCAGCTAATTTCTGAGTACATGTCAAAGCTAGTGGGAGCATAAGTGTTATGCTAATAATCATCATGTTAGTGGGAGCATGATAATTATTGTTAGTGTTGCAAGTTAGCAATGTTAATTATAGAAAACAAAAGTTTCAATTCATGAGGCTACAGGGATTGAAAAAGTTGTTTTGCTATAATTAAGGGAGAGGATATACTTCATTTAAGTTCTAAAGGCTTAGATTGAGACCTTAATCATCTCTAGTCAAGAATATATATATGAATTTCATGTTGGATTGGTTCAACTTAAGGAAATTCTATATATTGCGTTCTCAAAATTCGATTATGATTTCGACATCCCTCTTCATAGTCAAATTTTGAAAAACATGGCAAATAAAAATATTGTAGCAAAAGACTGGTCTAGAATCATGTCTTTATGAATCGTGTACCATTTGCTTTGGGTACAGGATCGATTGCATGTGCTATAATATTTGTCATTTCTAAATTTTTTCAAATGCCCAGAGGCATTAAGAAGGGAAAAGGTCTAGAATTGGATATGACAAATGATTAAGCAATTGTCGAGGACAATCTGAGGTTTACCAAAGATTGGTTGCTCAGGGACAGTTGGAAGTATAGTGATAATTTTGGAATGACCATATTGACATATTCTGAAAAGAGGCATCTCTTATTCAGAAGTGATAGTCAAAATGAGAATATGAAGTTGTCTCCATAGGTGGAAGTTATCTGTGTAAGATTAGAAAACTTAATGCAAGAAGCATGTCCAAAGCAATGTACTTTGAATATGAGACTTAGTTTCCATGGAGTTGATCTCCATTGGAATACCTTATAATGACTATTGACAAGTCTTTGTGACTTTGTACATATTAATTACAGGAGGGTCAGTGCATATAAGTTTAAAATCTAAACAGATTTCGATAAATGATAGGAATTTGAAATTCTCACATTTTTCGATAAGGATTTGGGAGTGTGAAATTAGAATCATTGAAATTATGTTCAATTGGTTTATTTCACAAAGTAAGGATCATAGACAAACATAGAGTGCATACTTGGTGTATGGCAAAACTATTGTTTAAGAAAAACATAGTGTACATGCTTGGAGCATGGGACAACTAGTGTTTTTAATTCAAGTATAAAGTTGATAAAACCGAAACAATGAATAATGAGTAATCAGTATGGTGATAAATAAAAGTGTTTATTTATATTCATAGGGTTTGATACCATATTTGATTCATTTATTCTTGTGTTTCACTTTGCATGTTTTGACTTCCAGAATAACTAAGTCGCTCTTCCTGAATGATTAAGTTATTCAAACCATCCACAGTCGGTCATATGTTGGAAGTAGATATGAATCAAGACTGTCATGGGTTGGTTTGTAGAGGTCCAAGTTGGTGGACAAAGTGGTGCTACAACACTCATGAGTGCTCATAAGTTCTGAGTATTGGATTCAACCCGCGCTCATTTGAATCACTTCATGGATTTTATCACGAGTGATCATGAGACGATAATATCTTATATTCTTCAAACCTAGAGATATGAGTTGTTACTATGAGTTGGTTGTACATTGATTGCACGAAAACGCATTCGGTAACTCGATGTTATAAAACGTGCCTTTGTGTATGATTCAACAAGTAGTAGAACAAGCCATATGAGTCGAAGTTTATCCATTCCTTTTACCTTCGGGATAAAAGCGATATCTGTGGGCCCCTCGATGATTTAAAGATGATACATGTGAGTGCTTGGCCAAGCCAGGACTGATTTGATTTGTTCAATCAGTCAGTCATCATGAATCGGAAATCGGGAAACAACAAATGGACAGAGAGAATGATTGATAATCCATGTCTCAGTCCATATGATATCTAGAATGGAGGAATATATGATCCCTTATCTAATGGACAAGTCATTGACAAAGGTCAGAGTTCATCGACAAGGTCAGAGTTCGACAGAAGCTTTTGAGAGTTATGATTGTTGATCGGTTCCTGAAGTCATACGCAGTAATAGTTTTAGACTTATCCAAGTGGGAGACTGTTGGATTAATGTCTAAGTCCATAACTATAATTGGTAAGACTTGACCCGACCCGGCATGGTCCATTTGGGTTGCATGGCATCATGCATTTGGATAGACTATAATGAGAGAAATAACACTTAAGGTTGGTTAATATATTATAAGTTCTAATATATTAATAAGGTTATTTAATTAGTATTGATCAAGAATTAATTTGGAATTAATTAAGTGATCAAAAGGAGACTAATTAAATATATGGGTTGATTGTGTAAATCATTCATTCTTATATATGTGGGCTTGTGATCCAAGATTTCTTATGTTGGACTAAGTCCATGGGGTGACCCATGGATACTCCATGGAGGTTAAAATCCATGGAGCATAAGGAATGGGTAAAGTTATGAGTTACATGGTGTAACCCTAATATCCACCATATAAAAGAATCCCATGGCTCAAGAAATCGTGCACTAATGTGTGAATATGAGGGCTATACGATTTCAAGGAGTGTTCCATTTCTCTCAAGTCATTCCATGTGCATTTGGTGTTGTGTAAACCATTTGAGGTGTCACACTTGGGGCACTAGGCACTCAAGCTTCATGGAGACAAGCTACATCAAACAAAGGTATGTATTCTATCCATTTGATTACCCAAGTATCAAGTATTGTATGCTAGATAGGGTAATACCTTGGAAAGTTCATAATTGCATGTATAATAGAGAAAACATAGATCCAAGGTATTTAGGATTGCATGTACACTTAGGAGTGTTAGAATGCGCAAAACCCATCACATATAACATCATATCATACTAACACACAAAACATAACATATAGTGGCATACCAGACAATTATCACAAAGACAATCATCTAACAAACAACTCCTACTAGTGGGCCGACATTGTGACCTTAGACCCACTTCTATTGGGAGGTAACTCACCTCGATGCCGTGAAGTAGCTAAACTGTCCTCGGTGCTGGGATCAACCCTCCTCAAACTCCTACACATAACATCTCTTTTAATTACTCTTTCAAACTTATAACCCATTTAAGGGTCAACTCTAGTCAATAGTCAAGGCAATGGTCAACAATCTGGTCAAAGTCAACCTTCTGGTCCAAGTCAACATTCTGGTTGACTCAACTCGCCGAGTTGGTCCGTCAACTCGTCGAGTTCCATGATTCAGAGAATCTCGAACTCGCGATCTAACTCGTCGAGTTACCCTCTAACTCACCGAGTTTCTCCTTATGACAACATCAGGACTTTCCGTGTGAACTCGTCGAGTCCTTCCGTGAACTAGTTGAGTTCCTCATCATACAAGTCAGGTCATTTCACCCGCAACTCGCCAAGTTCATCCTTGAGCTCATCGAGTTCCTCTTCATATATGTCGGGACATTTGCTATCAACTCGCCGAGTGCATCCTTGGACTCGTCGAGTTCTTTGATCTTCGAGTCCATCAACACGTCGAACTCGCTGAGTCATCTTGTAGACTTAACAAGTTTGCTCAGTAACAGAAAAGGTTGGGGAACCACGACCCAACTCATCGAGTCCTAAGAACGACTCGTTGATTTCCCCAAAGTCTAAATCCATACAGTCGATTTTAGTCGTGCTTTATGCATCCAAAACGTAGATCTGGCCTCCTAGGGTCAATATAACACGTAAAGTTACAAACTTTATGTTCATGCATGGGTTATCTAGCTCAAAACGCATTAATATGATGTTCACAAGTTCCATGGGACTCCCATGGCCATAAAGTTGGCACCTTTATGCCATGGAGTCCCTCAAAGGTTCCAGATCTGAAGTCAATACCCCAAAACATGCTTGCATTCATGAATGGTTCCAAAATATTCTCCTTAAAGCCCTAAACTACTCCATGAAGAGATCTAGTAAATGAATAGTCAAGGTATAGACTTTATACCTTAGATGAACTGGAAATGGAGCACAAACTCTGTATCTACTTGTTTCCTCTTGATCCCCCAAGCTTCCTCTTCCTTCTCAAGCTTCAAAATCACCAAGAACATACAACAATGATGTAACGCCTGGTTCTTGGTATGCATTTGAATTATTTATTTATTCATTTTGGAAGGGCAACTCGACGAGTTGGTGGCCCTAACTCGTCGAGTAGAAGGCAGGGTATGCGCAGGTTTTAAGTAACTACTCGACGAGTCGGTAGTCTCGACTCGACGAGTAGGACAGCCAGGATGAAACCCTAATCTTTAGGGCTTGCACCCTATTTAAGCATCATATATGGCCTCCACCCCAGCCTCTATCACCTCCAAACCCTAATCTCGAAAACCTAATCAACCTTGAGTGATCTTGAGCTGTTTTCTTGCCATTTTTGTGATTTGGGCACTCTTAAGCTTTAGAAGCTCAAATTTGCTGCCTTTATTCACCCATGGCCCTATTCCATGACTTAGACCTCCATTTTTAGCTTGTGGTGGGTGTTTTAGCTTCGTAACACCATGCATGCATGTAAAGTTAGCAACTTTACGTGTAATGCTAGTCTAAGGAGTCCAGATCTGTGAGTTGGAGGTATTGGAATGGATTAGAATTGACGGTATGGATTTGTTATTTGGGGGACTCGACCAGTTGTTCATGCGACTCGACGAGTCAGGTCGTGGACCCCTAACCTTTTTCCGGTTTTGAGTGAAACCGTTGAGTCTAGGAGATGACTCAGCGAGTTGGGCAAGATTAGGACTCGGAAACTGAAGAACTCGACGAGTCCAAGGAGGGACTCGACGAGTTAAGTTGTTTTGTCCCGATGTTATGACAGGAAGAACTCGACGAGTCTGGGAAGGGACTCAACGAGTTGACTCGGTTGACCACGAGTCTGAGTAGTACATGACCTCGCGGAGTTGGGAGATAACTCGACGAATTGGGGTTGACTGGGAGTTTACCTTGACTTTGACTTTGACCAGGATGTTGACTATGACCAAGGGTAAAATGGTCATTTTACCCTGAGAAGGATTATCATATTTTTGACTATGTATTATTATGATATTGATAGCCGGGGACTCGTTGGAGAAACTATCAGATATTCCTCACCGCGAGATTTTGCAGACAGCTTTGCAAGGTGAGTTTTCTCCTGTAGGAACAGGTCTAAGGCACCAAGGCCGACCCGTTTAGATAGTAGTAATTCCGGACCACAGTCCGATGTCGGGCGGGGCCCGAAGTAGGTTTATATGTTTTTCGGATTTCGATCTGATGCCGGGGCGGTCCCGAGGAATGCTTGTATGCTCGATGTCTTTGTGATTCTTGCATGTGTTTGTTATGTGTTATGTGTTTCGGGCTTAGGTCCGATGTCGGGGCAAGCCCGAGGAATGCCTAGTTATTATATTATGATAGTATGTTCCGGACTCCGGTCCGATGCCGGGGTGGTTCCCGAGGAATGATAGTATGTTTCCGGATCTCGGTCCGATGTCGGGCGAGGCCCGATGAATGTTTACATGTTAGTATTATGTGCTTATGTAATATGTTGGTTGATATGTTTATATATATGTCGAGATCTGCTCGATGCCGGGCGGGGTCCCGATGCCGAATAGGGTTCGATGTCGGGTGGAGTACGATGACGGGAAAGCCGATGCCGACAAGATGGAGAATCTCACAAGGATGATTCATAAAACAAATTATATAAAACATCATCAAGTTATTCCATTTCATAAAAACCGTAGATCAGATGTCTCAAAAGCCTGTCATAATATAGTAACAATGTCAGAGTACATATCCCATAAATCTCATATGCGGAAAATCGTATGTGTGATGCACTGCAGTCACGCCGGCTCCTTCCCCTTTGAAGAAGAGGTACCTAAAACCAAAACTGTAAACCGTAAACTGTAAGCACGAAGCTTAGTGAGTTCCCCCATCATACCACATACCATACGATAAACATACTACCAGGCATATCTGGGTGCTCGACCTACCCTGCTGAGCGTACCGGGGTGCTCGGGCTGCCCCTGCTAGGCATACCGGGGTGCCTAACCTACCCCTGTCAGACATACCGGGGTGTCCGACCTACCCCTCCGGTTTATCTCAACCGGTTATGGGGACTATTTCACCCCTACCACTACCATATAACAACATAACATAAATATATTGTCAGCCATACTGGGGTGCCCGACCTACCCTTTTAGTCCTTTCGACCGGATACGGGGACTATTCCCCCTACTACCACTATCATATAACATCATATCATACTAACACACAAAACATAACAGATAGTGGCATACCAAACAATTATCACAAAGACAATCATCTAACAAACAACTCCTACTAGTGGGCCGACATTGTGGCCTTAGACCCACTTCTATTGGAAGGTAACTCACCTCGATGCCATGAAGTAGATGAACTGTCCTCGGTGCTGGGATTAGCCCTCCTCAAACTCCTAAACATAACATATCTTTTAATTATTCATTCAAACTTATAACCCCTTTAAGGGTCAACTCTGGTCAATAGTCAAGTCAAAGGTCAAGAATCTGGTCAAAGTCAACCTTCTGGTCCAAGTCAACATTCTGGTTGACTCAACTCGCCGAGTTGGCCCGTCAAATCGGTGAGTTCCATGATTCAGAGAATCTCGAACTCGCGATCTAACTCGTCGAGTTACCCTCTCACTCACCGAGTTTCTCCTTATGACAACATCAGGACTTTCCGTGTGAACTCGTCGACTCTTTCCATGAACTCGTCGAGTTCCTCTTTATACAAGTCAGGGCATTTCACTCGCAACTCGCTGAGTTCATCCTTGAGCTCGTCGAGTTCCTCTTCATATATGTTGGGACGTTTGCTATCAAATCGCCGAGTTCATCCTTGGAATCGTCGAGTTCTTTGATCTTCGAGTCCATAAACACGTCCAACTCGCTGAGTCATCTTGTAGACTCAACAAATTTGCTCAGTAACAGAAAAGGTTGGGGAACCACGACCCAACTCACCGAGTCCTAAGAACGACTCGTTGATTTCCCCAAAGTCTAAATCCATACAGTCGATTTTAGTCGTGCTTAATGCATCCAAAACGTAGATCTGGCCTCCTAGGGTCAATATAACACGTAAAGTTACAAACTTTACATTCATGCATGGGTTATCTACCTCAAAACGCATTAATATGAGGTTCACAAGTTCCATGGGACTCCCATGGCCATAAAGTTGGCACCTTTATGCCATGGAGTCCCTCAAAGGTTCCAGATCTGAAGTCAATACCCCAAAACATGGTTGCATTCATGAATGGTTCCAAAATATTCTCCTTAAATCCCTAAACTACTCCATGAAGAGATATAGTAAATGAATAGTCAAGGTATAGACTTTATACCTTAGATGAACTGGAAATGGAGCACAAACTCTGGATCTACTTGTTTCCTCTTGATCCCCCAAGCTTCCTCTTCCTTCTCAAGCATCAAAATCACCAAGAACATACAACAATGATGTAACACCTGGTTCTTGGTATGCATTTAAATTATTTATTTATTCATTTTGGAAGGGATACTCGACGAGTTGGTGGCCCTAACTCGTCGAGTAGAAGTCAGGGTATGCGCAGGTTTTAAGTAGCTACTCGACGAGTCAAGAGTCTCGACTCGACGAGTAGGACAACCAGGATGAAACCCTAATCTTTAGGGCTTGCATTCTATTTAAGCATCATATATGGCCTCCACCCCAACTTCTATCACCTCCAAACCCTAATCTCGAAAACCTAATCAACATTGAGTGATCTTGAGTTGTTTTCTTGCCATTTTTGAGATTTAAAGCTAGAAGAAGGAAACAAGGACTTGGAGTTGCAGGAGGAAGGCTAAAGAACCAGAGCTTGGGACTCATTTCTGTCTTGATAGAGGTATAAAGCTTATACCTTGGCTTCTATTCACTTAGATCTTCATTTGAGCTTGCATATTGTCACTTTTGGGCCATTTTCAAGGTCATTTCCGAGATTCGAACTCTTGGTGATGTAAGGACTTAAGATCTGGGCACTCTTAAGCTTTAGAAGCTCAAATTTGCCACCTTTATCCGCCCATGGCCCTATTCCATGACTTAGACCTCCATTTTTAGCTTGTGGTGGGTGTTTTAGCTTCGTAACACCATGCATGCACGTAAAGTTAGCAACTTTTCGTGTAATGGTAGTCTAAGGAGTCCAGATCTGTGAGTTGGAGGTATTGGAATTGATTAGAATTTACTGTATGGATTTGTCATTTGGGGGACCCGACGAGTTGTTCATGCGACTCGACGAGTCGGGTCGTGGACCCCTAACCCTTTTCTGGTTTTGAGTGAAACAGTTGAGTCTAGGAGATGACTCAGCGAGTTGGGCAAGATTAGGACTCGGAAACTGAAGAACTCGATGAGTCCAAGGAGGGACTCGACGAGTTAAGTCGTTTTGTCCCGATGTTATGACAGGAAGAACTCGACGAGTCTGGGAAGGGACTCGACGAGTTGACTCAGGTTACCACGAGTCTGAGTAGTACATGAACTCGCGGAGTTGGGAGATAACTCGACGAACTGGGGTTGATAGGGAGTTGACCTTGACTTTGACTTTGACCAGGATGTTCACTTTGACCAAAGGTAAAATGGTCATTTTACCCTGAGAAGGATTATCAGAGTTTTGACTATGTATTATTGTGATATTGATAGTCGAGGAGTCATTGGAGCAGCTATCAGATATTCCTTACCGCGACATTTTGTGGATAGCTTTGCAAGGTGAGTTTTCTCCTGTAGGAACGGGGTCTAAGGCACCAAGGCCGGCCCGTTTAGATAGTAGTAGTTCTGGACCACGGTCCGATGTCGGGCGGGGCCCGAAGTAGGTTTATATGTTTTTCGGATTTCGATCCGATGTCGGGGCGGTCCCGAGGAATGCTTGTATGCTCGATGTCTTTGTGATTCTTGCATGTGTTTGTTATGTGTTATGTGTTTCGGGCTTAGGTCTGATGTCGGGGCAACCCGAGGAATTCCTAGTTACTATGTTATGATAGTATGTTCCGAACTCCGGTCCAATGCCGGGGCGGTTCCCGAGTAATGTTAGTATGTTTCTGGATCTCAGTCCGATGTCGGGCGAGGCCCGAGGAATGTTTACATGTTAGTATTATGTGCTGATGTAATATGTTGGTTGATATGTTTATATGTATGCCAAGATCTGCTGGATGTTGGGCGGGGCCCGATGCCGAATAGGGTTCGATGCCGGGTGGGGCTCGATACCGGGAAAGCCGATGTCGAGCTTGACTCGATGTAGCAGGGGTGGGGCCCAAGATATGTTATGTGATATGTGTATGGTATGTGGTAGTTTGGGAGACTCACTAAGCTTCGTGCTTACAGTTTTAGTTTTGGTTTCAGGTACTTCCACTAGCAAGGGGAAGGGCTCGGGATGATCGCATGGCACACACCATAGTTTTAGCCTGGGATTGTTTAGACTTTGATATTTTTCTCATATGATTTTGATACAGTATTTGACATGATGTTTTGAGATACATGATTCATCATTTTCTTTATGATGATGGATGATTTATGGTTTTATTATAAGTTTTAAAATGAAATTTTTGGACTGTATTTTTGGGATGTTTCAAGTTGGTATCAGAGCCTTGGTTTGAGGGATTCGGGCACACTCTCGGGTGTGTCTGAACTCAAACTAAGGAAATGGTATGAAAATCTTCAAAAAGAAAATCATTTTTACAAAAGAATTTTTAAAAGAGAAAAGATGGTTGGCTCGGGACTTGACTATTAGGGGGCTTGGGACCCCATTGCTAGCACCAGATGGTGGAAGGATGTCGCCAACGCATTACACACCAGCGGATGTCCCGAGGGGGACAAGGTTAGACTTGCATCCTGTCTTCTGAAGGACAGGGCACGTGACTGGTGGGAGGAGGTTGGGAGAGCCATTGGGGATGATACAGTTCTAGATGCTATTGACCTGGAGTGATTTCTCGGCCAGGTTCAGGGCCGAGTTTGCACCTGAGATTGAGGTGCAACAACTAGCGAGAGATTTCCAGGATCTTGAGCAGACGAGAGAGATTGTGGCGAAGATCACCGCCAAGTTTAGGGAGAGGGCCCTTCTTGTTTCGCAGTACGTGGCGGACGAGGATATGAAAAAGGGTCGATATCATGAGATGTTAAGGAGCGACATACGACAGTTTGTGAGCCGTTCCAGTTGCAAGACGCTGGAAGATATGATTGCGAGAGCTCGAGAAAGAAGCTAGACTTGGAGATGGAGAGGAAGAGGAAACCCGAGGGGTGTAGACAGGGAGTGCGGGCAAGAAACCCAAGGTATCAAATCACAGATCTAGGAGCCATCAGAGGCGCAACCGGTGTGGCAAGTGAGGCAAGATGCATGAGGGGGCGTGCAGGGCGGGGAGTTCGGGCTGCTTCAAGTGCGGCCGAACTAGTCATATGAGTAGGGATTGTACAGCTACCACCACCACCACAACAGTTTCATATCTGATTTGCTTCCAGTGCAATCAGAAGGGCCATGAGAAGGCCCAATGTCCGAGTTTGGCAGCAGTAGGATAGGTGGTGGCACCCGCTCCTGCCACGTTGAGGATTACAGATGGCCGTCAGGGCCGGGCAGAGGCGCCCACAACGAGGAGCAGCGCTTTTCAGTTGACTGCAGAGGAGGCACGTGCGGCTCCCGATTTTGTGACTGGTATGTATTCTCTCCTTATCTCTTTATTTATATTGATTGTCGCTCATGTTTATGTGTTTTATTATAGGATCGTTCTTAGTGAACGGTATATCTGCTATGGTATTGTTTGATTCGGGGGCTACCCGATCTTTTGTGTCGCTCGCACTTAGCAAGCGATTTGTTGGAGCTCCGGGGGAACTAGAGTGTCCATTGGACGTCGATATAGCAGATGATAGGACGGTACGGGTCGCAGGGTTTACCGTGGATGTACGATGCAGTTGTTTGATGATCAGTTTTCAGCGGATCTAATCCCTATTCCTCTGCGAGGGAATAATGTTATAGTAGGTATGGATTGGTTGAGCCCCAATGGGGCAGTGATCGATTGCGAGTAACAGCTAGTGAGGATTCAGACTCCTAGTGGGGGAGGGTTAGTGATTCAGGGCGAGAGGCCACAACATGGGTTGACTCTATGTTCAGCAATGAGAGCTAGGCGCTACCTTCAGCAGGGGTGCACATGTTATATCGCCTATGTTATGGATACCCAGGATAAGGGTAAGGCGACAGTGCATGACGTATCGGTAGTGCGAAAGTACCCAGACGTATTCCTGGAAGTTCTGCCTGGGGTACCTCTGGAGAGGCAGTTCGAGTTCAGGATTGACCTAGTCCCTGGTGCGGTTCCGATAGCCAAGGCACCGTATCGGTTGGCTCCTCCTGAGATGCAGGAGTTGTCTACGCAACTGCATGAGCTGCTAGACAAGGGATTAATCAGACCGAGCAGTTCGCCATAGGGAGCCCCGATCCTGTTTGTGAAGAAGAAGGACGGGTCATATCGTATCTGTATAGACTACCGGGAGCTGAACAAGGTGACGGTGAAGAACCGTTACCCACTACCAAGGATAGATGATTTGTTTGACCAGCTTCAGGGAGCATCTTGATTCTCCAAGATTGATCTACGGTCAGGTTATCACCAGATGCGAGTCAGGGATGCAGATTTCTAGAAGACAGCTTTTAGGACTCGCTATGGGCCCTATGAGTTCGTGGTGATGCCGTTCGGGATCACCAATGATCCAGCCACATTCATGGACCTCATGAACAGGGTGTGCAGACCGATGCTGGACCGGTCTGTGACAGTTTTCATTGATGATATCTTGGTATATTCCAAGACTCATGAGCAGCATGAGGAGCACCTAAGGGAGGTGCTGGAGACACTGAGGAGGGAGAAACTTTTTGCAAAGTTCTACAAGTGTGAGTTTTGGTTGCGCGAGGTGCAGTTTTTGGGGCATCTTGTCAACCAGAAGGGCATTCAGGCCGATCCGGCCAAGATAGAGGCCGTGATGCAGTGGGAGGTTCCGAGGTCTCAAACTGAGATTCAGAGTTTTCTTGGTATAGCGGATTATTACAGGAAATTCATCCAGGATTTCTCCAAGATTGTTGTTCCATTGACCCGACTGACCAAGATGTCGGTGACATTCCGCTGGGGGCCTGAGCAGCAGGCAGCTTTCGAGACTCTCAGACAGCAGTTGTCCGAAGCACTGATTTTGAATCTACCTGAGGGCTTAGATGACTTCGTGGTGCATTGTGACGCGTCGATTATGGGCATGGGTGCAGTTCTGATGCAGAGGGATCATGTGATAGCCTACGCGTCGAGGTAGCTGAAGCCTCACGAGGCTAACTATCCGATGCATGATTTAGAGTTGGGGGTTGTGGTGTTCGCCCTCAAGATTTGGTGGCATTACCTGTACGGTGTCCGTTGTACCATTTACACGAACCATAAGAGTTTGAGGTACCTCATGGATCAGCCGAATCTGAACATGAGGCAACGTCGGTGGTTAGATGTGGTAAAGGATTATGACTGTGAGATCCTTTACCACCCGGGAAAGGCCAATGTGGTGGACGACGCCCTAAGCCGCAAGGCGCTAGCGGCTCCGATCAAAGATTTATGTTTGAGGATGACAGTGATCACTCCACTGTTGGAGCATATTAGAGAGGCGTAGGTTGAGGGCCTGAAGGAAGAGCGCCGGAAGTGTGAGAGGATTGTAGGTCGAGTGGCCTCATTTGATTATGATAGCCGAGGGTTTTTGACCCTGCATGGGAGGGTCTTGGTTCCGTACTGGGGCGGAGTACGGCAGGTTCTGATGGATGAGGCCCATAAGTCGAGGTTCTCCATGCATCCTGGGGTGACAAAGATGTATCGGGATCTTCGCCCTGATTACTGGTGGCCCTGCATGAAGCGGGACATAGCGTTGTATGTGGAGAGGTGCTTGACCTGAAGGAAGGTTAAGGCTGAGGACTAGAGACCACACGACAAGATGCAACCGCTAGACATTCCCGTGTGGAAATGGGGGGATATCACCATGAATTTCATTACCAAGCTTCCCAGGACTGCACGTGGAGTAGATTCAATATGGGTCATCGTGGATCAGGTGACCAAGAGCGCTCATTTTATACCAATCTAGGAGAGCATATCGCCCGAGAAGTTGGCCGAGATATATATGCGTGAGATAGTGGCACGGCATGGGGTGCCTGTCTCGGTGGTGTCAGACCGAGATGCCCGTTTCACTTCCAGATTTTAGAAGTGGTTTCACGAGGAGATGGGTACTCGTCTCCACTTCAGCACCGGTTTCCACCATCAGACAGACGGACAGAGCGAGAGGACATGCTACGCGCATGTGTTTTGGATTTCGGTGGTAGTTGGGATACGTATCTTCCTTTAGCGGAATTTTCGTATAACAACAGTTACCACGCCAGCATAGACCGACCTCCCTTCGAGATGCTTTATGGGAGGAAGTGTAGAACCCCAATCTGTTGGGGTGAGGTCGGTCAGAGAGTCATGGGGAGTACTGAAGTAGTACTCAAGACTATAGAACAGATCCAGCAGGTCCGGAGCAGGCTTCAGACTGCTCAGAGTCGGAAAAAGAGCTACGCCAACAAGAGGCATTCAGATTTAGAGTTTCAGTTGGGCGACATGGTCCTCCTCAAGCTGTCACCCTGGAAGGGTGTCATTAGGTTCCGGAAATGGGGCAAGTTGGGCCCCAGGTACATCGGTCTGTGGCCCGGGTGGGTCGGGTTGCTTATCGGTTAGACCTTCCAGCAGAGCCCAGCCAGATCCACAACACCTTCCATGTTTCTCAGTTATGAAAGTGCTTAGTGAATGATTCAGCAGTGGTACCCCTAGAGGATATTCAGGTTGATGACAGCCTGAACTACATTGAGCGACCAGTACCTATCCTTGATAGGAAGTCGAAGGATTTGAGGAACAAGAGGGTGGAGTTGGTAAAGGTGGAATAGAAGCACCGCAAGGGCTCAGAGTGGACTTGGGAGCCCGAGGAGGAGATGAGGGAGCACTACCCATAGTTATTTTTAGACACAACAGACTTCGAGGATGAAGTCTAAGATAAGTGGGGGAGAATTGTAATGTCTGGTTCCTGGTATGCATTTAACTTATTTATTTATTCATTTTGGAAGGGCTACTCGACGAGTTGGTGGCCCTAACTCGTCGAGTAAAAGGCAGGGTATGCGCGGGTTTTAAGTGAACTACTCGACGAGTCGGGAGTCTCGACTCGACGAGTAGGACAACCAGGATGAAACCCTAATCTTTAGGGCTTGCACCCTATTTAAGCATCATATGTGGCCTCCACCCCAGCCTCTATCACCTCCAAACCCTAATCAACCTTGAGTGATCTTGAGCTATTTTCTTGCCATTTTTGTGATTCAAAGCTAGAAAAAGGAAGCAGGGATGTGGAGTTGCAGGAAGAAAGCTGAAGATCCAGAGTTTGGGACTCATTTCTGTCTTGATAGAGGTATAAAGCTTATACCTTGGCTTCTATTCACTTAGATCTTCATTTGAGATTGCATATTGTCACTTTTGGGCCATTTCCAAGGTCATTTCCGAGATTTGAACTCTTGGTTATGTAAGGACTTCAGATATGGGCACTCTTAAGCTTTAGAAGCTCAAAGTTGCCACCTTTATTCACCCAAGGCCCTATTCCATGACTTAGACCTCCATTTTTAGCTTGTTGTGGGTGTTTTAGCTTCGTAGCACCATACATGCATGTAAACTTAACAACTTTACGTGTAATGCTAGTCTAAGGAATCCAGATCTGTGAGTTGGAGGTATTGGAATTGATTAGAATAGACTGTATGGATTTGTCATTTGGGGGACCCGACGAGTTGTTCATGCGACTCGGCGAGTCGGGTCGTGGACCCCTAACCCTTTTCTAGTTTTGAGTGAAACCGTTGAGTCTAGGAGATGACTCAGTGAGTTGGGCAAGATTAGGACTCAGAAACTGAAGAACTCTACGAGTCCAAGGAGGGACTCGACGAGTTAAGTCGTTTTGTCCCCATGTTATGACAGGAAGAAATCGACGAGTCTGGGAAGGGACTCGACGAGTTGACTCAGGTTACCACGAGTCTGAGTAGTACATGCACTCGTGGAGTTGGGAGATAACTCGACGAATTGGGGTTGATAGGGAGTTGACCTTGACTTTGACTTTAACCAAGATGTTCACTTTGACCAAAGGTAAAATGGTCATTTTACCCTGAGAAGGATTATCAGATTTTTGACTATGTATTATTGTGATATTGATAGTCGGGGAGTCGTTGGAGCAGCTATCAGATATTCCTCACCGCGATATTTTGTAGACAGCTTTGCAAGGTGAGTTTTCTCGTGTAGGAACGGGTCTAAGGCGTCAAGGCCGACCCGTTTAGATAGTAGTAGTTCCGGACCACGGTCCGATGTCGGGCGGGGCCCGAAGTAGGTTTATATGTTTTTCGGATTTCGATCCGATGCCGGGGTGGTCCCGAGGAATGCTTGTATGCTCGATGTATTTGTGATTCTTGCGTGTGTTTGTTATGTGTTATGTGTTTCGGGCTTAGGTACGATGTCGGGGCAAGCCCGAGGAATGCCTAGTTATTTTGTTATGTTAGTATGTTCCGGACTCCATTCCGATGCCGGGGTGGTTCCCGAGGAATGATAGTATGTTTCCGGATCTCGATCCGATGTCGGGCGAGGCCCGAGGAATGTTTACATGTTAGTATTATGTGCTTATGTAATATGTTGGTTGATATGTTTATATATATGCCGAGATCTGCTCGATGCCGGGCGGGGCCCGATGCCGAATAGGGTTCGATGTCGGGCGGGCCCCGATGCCGGGAAAGCCGATGCCGACA
The DNA here is from genome assembly GCF_052849685.1 of Lactuca virosa. Classification (NCBI taxonomy): domain Eukaryota; kingdom Viridiplantae; phylum Streptophyta; class Magnoliopsida; order Asterales; family Asteraceae; genus Lactuca; species Lactuca virosa. Next base: position 391,838,018 of record NC_136433.1, read on the forward strand.
AGATGGAGAATCTCACAAGGACGATTCATAAAACAAATTATATAAAACATCATCAAGTTATTTCATTTCATAAAAACCGTAGATCATATGTCTCAAAAGCCTGTCATAATATAGTAACAATGTCAGAGTACAAATCTCATAAATCTCATATGCGGAAAATCGTATGTGTGAGGCACTGCAGTCACGCCGACTCCTTCCCCTTTGAAGAAGAGGTACCTAAAACCAAAACTATAAACCGTAAACCGTAAGCACAAAGCTTAGTGAGTTCCCCCATCATACCACATACCATACGATAAACATACTACCAGGCATATCTGGGTGCCCGACCTACCCTGCTGAGCGTACCGGGGTGCTCGGGCTACCCCTGCTAGGCATACCGGGGTGCCTAACCTACCCCTGTCAGACATACCGGGGTGTCCGACCTACCCCTCCGGTTTATCTCAACCGGTTACGGGGACTATTTCACCCCTACCACTACCATATAACAACATAACATAAATATACTGTCAGCCATACCGGGGTGCCCGACCTACCCCTTTAGTCCTTTCGACCGGATACGGGGACTATTCCCCCTACTACCACTATCATATAACATCATACCATACTAACACACAAAACATAACAGATAGTGGCATACCAAACAATTATCACAAAGACAATCATCTAATAAACAACTCCTACTAGTGGGCCGACATTGTGGCCTTAGACCCACTTCTATTGGAAGGTAACTCACCTCGATGCCATGAAGTAGATGAACTGTCCTCGGTGCTGGGATCAGCCCTCCTCAAACTCCTACACATAACATCTCTTTTAATTACTCATTCAAACTTATAACCCCTTTAAGGGTCAACTCTGGTCAATAGTCAAGTCAAAGGTCAAGAATCTGGTCAAAGTCAACCTTCTGGTCCAAGTCAACATTCTGGTTGACTCAACTCGCCGAGTTGGCCTGTCAACTCGTCGAGTTCCATGATTCAGAGAATCTCGAACTCGCGCTCTAACTCATCGAGTTACCCTCTAACTTGTGACAACCCGAATTTTCTATTCTGTACAACCATTCAACTCACTAGAAGTCAGAACAGTTTCTGTTAACTTTCAAACTTTTTGGAATAAGTTTGAGTGTTTTTAAAGATAGTACTTCGGGAGATATCAGGAGAGGGGATGCCCTAGGGTTTATTGTGCAACAATAATGTCCCAAAACTCCAAGAGTTTGGAGTTTACGGCCTAAGCAAAGGTGTTTACGGCCGTAAACCGTGAAAAGGGGTATAAATATGACACTTAGTCATTATTTACCACTTTTTCACATTTTCAAGATCCAAACTCAAATCCTCTCAAGTATCATCCGACTTTTCTTCAAGATCTTCAACTTTGTAAGTGTTTCTATCCCTAAAAAGTTGATATCTTACTTAATCTAGTGATCTTACTGTTGGGTTATGAGCAATCTAACACTCCTAAGTGTACATGCAATCCTAAATACCTTGGATCTATGTTTTCTCTATTATACATACAATTATGAACATCCAAGGTATTATCCTAATCTAGCATACAAAATAATAAATATAACAAGATAGAATACATACCTCTTTGATGTAGAATATCTTCATGAAGCTTGAGTGCCTAGTGCCCCAAGTGTGACACCTCAAATGGTTCACACAACACCAAATACACTTGGAATAACTTGAGAGAAACTTGAACACTCCTTGAAATCATCTAGCCCTCACACTCACACATTAGTGCACGATTTCTTGACCCATGGGATTCTTTTATATGGTGGCTATTAGGGTTACACCATGTAACTCATAACTTTACCCATTCCTTATGCTCCATGGATTTTAACCTCCATGGAGTATCCATGGGTCACCCCATGGACTTAGTCCAACATAAGGAATCTTGGATCATAAGCCCACATATATAAGAATGAATGATTTACACAATCAACCCATATATTTAATTAGTCTCCTTTTGATCACTTAATTAATTCCAAATTAATTCTTGATCAATACTAATTAAATAACCTTATTAATATATTAGAACTTATAATATATTAACCAACCTTAAGTGTTATTTCTCTCATTATAGTCTATCCAAATGCATGATGCCATGCAACCCAAATGGACCATGCCGGGTCGGGTCAAGTCTTACCAATTATAGTTATGGACTTAGACATTAATCCAACAGTCTCCCACTTGGATAAGTCTAAAACTATTATTGCGTATGATTTCAGGAACCGATCAACAATCGTAGCTCTCAAAAGCTTCTGTCGAACTCTGACCTTGTCGATGAACTCTGACCTTTGTCAATGACTTGTCCATTAGATAAAGGGAGCATATATTCCTCCATTCTAGATATCATATGGACTGAGACATGGATTATCAATCATTCTCTCTGTCCATTTGTTGTTTCCCGATTTCCGATTCATGATGACTGACTGATTGAACAAATCAAATCAGTCCTGGCTTGGCCAAGCACTCACATGTATCATCTTTAAATCATCGAGGGGCCCACAAATATCGCTTTTATTCCGAAGGTAAAAGGAATGGATAAACTTCGACTCATATGGCTTGTTCTACTACTTGTTGAATCATACACAAAGGCACGTTTTATAACATCGAGTTACCAATGCGTTTTCGTGCAATCAATGTATAACCAACTCATAGTAACAACTCATATCTCTAGGTTTGAAGAATATAAGATATTATCGTCTCGTGATTCAAATGAGCGTTGGTTGAATCCAATACTCAGAACTTATGAGCACTCATGAGTGTTGTAGCACCACTTTGTCCACCAACTTGGACCTCTACAAACCAACCCATGACAGTCTTGATTCATATCTACTTCCAACATATGACCGACTGTGGATGGTTTGAATAACTTAATCATTCAGGAAGAGCGACTTAGTTATTCTGGAAGTCAAAACATGCAAAGTGAAACACAAGAATAAATGAATCAAATATGGTATCAAACCCTATGAATATAAATAAACACTTTTATTTATCACCATACTGATTACTCATTATTCATTGTTTCGGTTTTATCAACTTTATACTTGAATTTAAAACTATAGTTGTCCCATGCTCCAAGCATGTACACTATGTTTTCTAAACACTAGTCATGCCATACACCAAGTATGCATACTATGTTTGTCTATGATCTTTACTTTGTAAAATAGATCAATTGAACATCACTCCAATGATCCTCTTTTCACAGTCCCAAATCCTTACTGCAAATGCAAGAATTCCAAATTCATGCCATTTACTGAAATCTGTTAGATTCTAAACTTATATGCATTGATCCTCTTAATGATTATGCACAAAGTCAGAAAGACTTGAAAACAATCATTACAGAGCATTCCAAAGGAGATCAGATCCTTGGAAACATCCTTCTTTCATTAAGTTTCCTAATCTTACACAGATTGAATAATTTCTAACTTTGAAACATTTCCATATTCCATTTTGACTATCACTTCTGAACAAGAGTTGCCTCCTTACAGATTATGTCAATATGGTCCTTCCAGAATTAACATTATACTTCCAACTGTCCTTGAGCAACCAATCTTTGGTAAACCTTAGATTGTCCTCGACAATTGCTTAATCATTTTAGTCATATCCAATTCTAGACCTTTTCCCTTCATAATGCCCCAGGCATTTGGAAAATTTTAGAAAGGATGAATATAGCACATGTAATCGATCCTATATCCGAAGCATATGGGACACGATTCATGATGTCTCACATAAAGACTAAACCAGTCTTTTGCTATAATATTTCCATTTCAATTTGCCAAGTTCTCAAAATTCAGATTATGAAAAGGGATGCCGTAATCATAATCGAATTTTAGAACGCAAATAATGGACCCATATATAGAATTTCCTTATGTTGAGCCATTCCAACATGAAATTCATATATATATATATATATATATATATCCTTGATTAAATACGATTAAAATCTCAATCTAAGCTTTTAGAATTGAAATGAAGTATAATTTCCTCTCCCTTAATTATAGCAAAACAACTTTTTCAACCCCTGCAACCTCACGAATTGAAACTTTTGTTTTCTATAATTAACATTGCTAACTTGCAACCTTTGTCATAATTATCATGCTCCCACTAACATGATGATTATTAGAATAACACTTATGCTCCCACTAGCTTTGACATGTACTCAGAAATCAGCTGACTTTCTTACCAAAGTTTAGATTTTGATACTAGATTGTTTTGATAAAACTTTATCAAAACCATACACCTCTCTTAGATAGCTCACATGTGTGTCTAAACAATTTTAGAACTATGAAAAGGGATGCCGTAATCATAGTCTCAATTGTTTAGACCTTTGCCACTTCTCACAAGTCCATGTTAGTGTGCCGGTAAACCACACACGCTCCACTAACGACTTTGAGAATGCAAATATCACAATTGCTATCTAGCTAAAATCTACTTAGTGAAAGTGTTTCCTCACCATCATTTTCATGAATCGGAGAGAAACCTTATGACACTTAGATTTAATAGTGTATGTGTTCTTATCCATGTGAATTTGTCAAAACCATAATCACAAGACAAGGTTAGTGACAAATCCAAACTCATAGTGATTAAACTTGTGCAATCTTAAATTCTTGCCATTTGGCAGCTCAGGTGCCTGCCATTGCTTCCAAGTAGTTGTGCAACCAATTGAGAACTATCAGAACTCCTATGCAAAGCCAACTTGAATAGGCACAAAAATTTCAACACGATAGGTTATAAACCTCAAGTCGTGTGCTAGTGAAGGACTTTAGGTTTTATTCTTGATTAAGTCTTGAAACTTTCAAGAGCTTTAAGACTCCCACTGTCCTCTTGACATATAAGACTATCTTGCCAAATATTCAAGAGATAGTGCAGATTCTTTATCAAGACAAACACTTCACACAATTGGCCTTAGTTGGTCTTTGTTTTATCCAAAACATCACAACTTACCAATTCAAATGTACAAGAGTAGATAACCTTTTACTCTTACATTTGACTAGTGTTAACAAACCCTCTTTAAGATATGTCACTCAAGTTACAATCTTGGAGTATGACTCTAAGAATTGTTTTGGAACGAAGTATGACTCATCTTTTTGATTTAACCATTTCAACAATTCATGACTCCTCTTCTTAGTCATAAGAATGCACTAAGATGACTTTAGAGGACCAATTGTGATATGGTATCTTAATCATTAAGATGATCATAAACATGATACTAAAGTACTCTCCCATCTTTTCAGATTTGAGAAACTTTTATCTTTCTGCCATACTTTGATTCTTCTTATTCGTTCTGTCTCACATTGAAACTTCTCCAATGCTACAGACTTATACTTAAACTTATAAGTATAACCATATTTACTGAACTTAAGTAAATCATGACGAATAGTCTTCTTGATCTTTTGTGGTGGACTTGACCAGTGCACAAGAATGTGTACTCGATCCCTTAGTCCTTTCCTTATTCACATAAGGAATTAGTCTTAATTTTCCAAGCTGAAAGTTCTCATTCATCATACTATACAACTTGCATGATTCCAAGTTTCGGTCCAATTGAACCTTGGGTGATGAGAATCTTTCATTATTTGGTAATATTAGACACTACCACAACTGAAAGAATCAAATCCATTTTTCCAATATTGCTATCAATGGAATCTTATAAGCAACAACTTTTCACAAATGCCATTGTAAGGATACTTAAAATAAATAAAATCAAAACCTTTTTCTTTTATTTTAAAACTTTGCGGAAAAACTTATCCTTACAATCCATATGAAAACCTTGTTGTTATCTATTCCTAAGCAATATAAATATCATAACTCTTAAGTAACAGCCCAAAATTCTGATCACCGAACCATACGATTGAAATCCATCTTCGCGATCAGAATCAGCATGTACTTAATAGAGTTAGACAATGGACTTTACCTGAAGTAGAGCCAAACTTATTGACTTTAACATCCTTAGGTAAATTTGGCAGCTTCGTAACCAATGCCCCTTCCTTTGGCAATAGTTACCTATGGACCCTTGATAATGGGATTATCTCAGACTTCGCCTCTCTCTTTACCATTGGGTCAACCGAGTTGACTATAGCCGATCCCTTTCCATTGGTAAGAGAGAGCTTTACTGGATATCCAATGTCATCATTGTCAATGTCCATAGCGTTTTAGGAAGTTGATCTTAGCAAATAGATAAGATCATTAAGGGTCTTGTCTTAGTCTGTTTCATAGGATTCCCAAAAGAACTCACTATGTGACTTAGAAAGTAGTTGAGCCACCAACTTTCTCAAGACTTTGACACCCAACTCTCCCGGCTTGTCAATATGTGACTACATCTCCAAGATGTGATCACACCTAGACCTTGCCTTGCCAATAGGGCTTGAGTGACCTTAAACTTCTTAGGAACTTGTGGGTTAGGGAGAATAATTGGAGGAGGTGAAAGAAGTATGATATCCATGGGACATCATCTTCATTTAGGAAAGCTTGTTTCAAGAGATTTGGGAAGATCATAAATGTCTAGACCAGACATCTTTTTGGGAGATATTCAAGATAGTTGATTTAAAGTCCTTAATATGACACCCAATATGAAATATTAAGGCTAGGACCCAACAAACTATTTTATAACTTAGAAGAGGGATGCCGTAATCCAAGCTATAAAATATTTGAAGGTAGGTGAATGACGATTCACCAATTTCCACCATGAAAAACGAAATAATTTATTAGGTTTTAATTGGATTTGAAAGTCCTAGATCTTTGAGATTCATTGAACTGTTCAAAGGCATGTTTCAATCTCGAGTGTGCCCTTCAGGTTTTGTGACTGGGATGCCGAGGATCACAAAACAAGGTGTGAATAACCATGCAAATATACTTGGTACCCTTAATATTTACCCCTTAATCAGTGTGCCGGTTAACCACACACGCTCCACGGATACTATGATAAATATTAAGTTACCCTTTGCCTACCTTGTTAAGTCCAGGTTAGTGTGCCGGTTAACCACACACGCTCCACTAACTACTTAAGCAAAGTGCAAAGTGTAATTTCATGGGTTAGCACCAAATTCACATTTTCCTAAGTAACTAAGATTGAGTATTAATAAGAGTTTAGTTACTTAGTATTTATCATTAATATTTTTAATGAAAGGAGAATTATAGTCCTTGTCCTACCCGTTCGGCTAACGACCCTCCACCAGTCAAGGAAGCGGTGGGTGAGAGTGGACACCCATTAAACTGCCATTTTATAGGCAGTAACCTTATACCCCCCTTATAGACCGGCTTCGTGAATGAGCCCTACTAACGGTAAGACTGACTTTACTCTTATACATATATATAAATATTATTAACTTATAATATTATAAAGTATAAGGGTTGAATTTTAACTTTTAAAATTCTAAGGGCTAACTTGGAATTAAAGTATTCATAAGTGAAAACTTTTCAAATTCCAAAACTTGAGGGCAAGTTTTGAAACTATTCAAAACTAATTAATTCCATAACTTATGAGTTGAAAGTAGTTTTAATTAAAAAAAAAAAAAAAAAAAAAAAAAAAACTCTTCAAGTTCCATAACTTGAGGACAAGTTATGGAAGACTTTAAACTAATTAATAAAAAAATAACTTTTTTTATTGTAACTTATGGAACTAATTAAGGTTACACTTTTTTTTTTAATTTAATGAAGAGACTCTTGAACCTCCATAACTTGAGGACAAGTTATGGAGTCATAAAACCATTTAATTAGAACTAGACTCTTCATTTTGTAACATTTGCCAACTTTTATGAGTTTTATGATTCTTAAATGTGACTTTTCATATAACTTGAGGACAAGTTACAAAAACACACTTTGGAATCAACTCTTAGATTAAAATGGATTGAAAACAACTATTTCACACAACGTTTCTATTAATCTAAGAACCTCATAAGAACAAGATAATTCAAATCATCAATCTTCAAGAAATTAGCATGAACATACAAACTAATACAAATCTTGAAATTATGACAATTATCTTAGAAATTGGATTAGCATGAACATTACCACATCAAAAACAAGTTTATAAGTCCAAAAACATCTTAGGGTAATGTTCCTAGTCCAATTCCAGCCAAAACAATCGAATATATGCATCCAACTCGATTTTTCAGCTACTTTTGCAAGTATAACAAGAAAACAAGCCTAGGCTCTGATACCACTGTTGGGTTATGAGCAATCTAACACTCCTAAGTGTACATGCAACCCTAAATACCTTGGATCTATGTTTTCTCTATTATACATACAATTATGAACATCCAAGGTATTATCCTAATCTAGCATACAAAATAATAAATATAACAAGATAGAATACATACCTCTTTGATGTAGAATGTCTTCATGAAGCTTGAGTGCCTAGTGCCCCAAGTGTGACACCTCAAATGGTTCACACAACACCAAATACACTTGGAATAACTTGAGAGAAACTTGAACACTCCTTGAAATCGTCTAGCCCTCACACTCACACATTAGTGCACGATTTCTTGAGCCATGGGATTCTTTTATATGGTGGCTATTAGGGTTACACCATGTAACTCATAACTTTACCCATTCTTATGCTCCATGGATTTTAACCTCCATGGAGTATCCATGGGTCACCCCATGGACTTAGTCCAACATAAGGAATCTTGGATCACAAGCCCACATATATAAGAATGAATGATTTACATAATCAACCCATATATTTAATTAGTCTCCTTTTGATCACTTAATTAATTCCAAATTAATTCTTGATCAATACTAATTAAATAACCTTATTAATATATTAGAACTTATAATATATTAACCAACCTTAAGTGTTATTTCTCTCATTATAGTCTATCCAAATGCATGATGCCATGCAACCCAAATGGACCATGCCGGGTCGGGTCAAGTCTTACCAATTATAGTTATGGACTTAGACATTAATTCAACACTTACATGATTCCATCCGTGAAATCATTCCAAAAGTGTAGATCTTCAAGTTTCACCAAGAACACCAAGAACACACACTAGTGTTCTTGGACTTTTAGCACCTTTTCAAGCTTCTACCTAGTAAGTACTTCTATCCTAGCGTATTAAAAGACTTGTTACACTTCTAATCATCAAGAAAACACCCAAGAATCAAAGGATCAAAGGTGTTTACGGTCCAAGAACACCTTGGACCGTAAACCCTAACAAAGGGGCCAAAGTGGCCCTAGTCCCTTACCAAGCCTTGGAAACTAGTCTAGACCCACTCCTTGATGTGCTAGGAACTCAAAACAACAAAAATACCACAAACCATTTGGGTTTACGGCCGTAAACCCAAAGAGAAATGGTCCAAAGACCGTAAACTCCACAAAGGAGTGAAATGGTGCCCTAATCCCTTCCAAAGACTTAGGCATGAAGTAGAAATGCTTCTAATGACTTGTAAAGCTTCAAAACACAACATGGTAAAAGTACCATGAGTTTACGGCCGTAAACTCATGGGTTTACGACCGTAAACTCAAGGGGTGATGATCACAAAACCGTAAACTCCAAAGGAGTTTACCCTTGAACCCTAAACTCAATTACAAGGTCCTACCACCCTTAGATGCAATCCTTAGTACTTATGACACTTAATCAAGGTGTTTCCTAAGTCCCCGAAGGTGTTTCCTTTCATATAGTTGTCTGTGAACACTATATTTATGTCAGTATGGGTCCTTATATGTCATTTAGGACTTATTGTGTCTCGGGACTTCATTCGTGGAACTTCTCATCCTTACACACATACCCGATTGAATCACCCACATCAGGGAGTTCATACCCCGAAATGAATCTTTTATACTGTTTTAACTGTTTAAGGGGGGGAATACAAGTTGAACACAATGATAATTGTGTAAATGTTTGTTATAAACATCTTTCAAAATGTTACTTATGTTATTTATAAGTTTTCAAAACATTTCAAAAACTCTTGTAAAGTTATGTTACTTTTTAGTTATACAAAACTCTGTTTTTAAAGTACAAGCATAACTTGGTAGATAAACGAGTCTTTTCGGTAACAGTCCAAGTAGAACATTAGTAAACTATAATAGGTATAGTTTAGGAGAATGCTATTCATTACTTCTAGTACAATGAAGCACATAAAGAGTCAGTTCTTACATGAATCAAACAATACCATACAAAACATAAAGTGAAGAGAATCAAACAATACCATACAGAGAGAACGTACAATCTACAGTACAAAACAAACAAGTTAGGTTGCTATAGCATGAGAACACACATACAGGCTCTAATTATACCAATGAATCACTAACTCATTGTTTTAAACAAAAGGTGATAGTTATATTGGGTATACATGATCATATACTTTAATGTGAATTACATGGCTTGCAAGAATTTGCAGAGGTCGTGTTTAGTTTCCCCTAATCTCCTGACAGGGAGAGCGTATAGTAAGGGTTCTAGCCTTCACATTATAACCGTAATAAAACAAATATGTTTTTAGGTTATTAGTACATCCGCATGTCATTATAAACGCAACTGTGTACTTACACTTCTCTTTCTTTCATAAAGTGACGGTACCACTTGAAAGTCCAATTCAAACTATTTTCGAGTCAAGATAGTTATAAACTAGGGAAAATATACATTCTTACAAACGACAAACGGAACAGTCGAGTCTAGCACATAACAGAAGATGCCTTGGTAGAAGGATACGATTAAAAGATAGGACCATAATTCTAGCCTTATGATTCCTTAATGTATACACCACAGGATATATATACTAATAGGGTCCGACAGGTAATAGGATGTGTGCTCTCCGCTTCATTTCCTGTTCCTTGTTTGGTTGTGGGCTTGGAACGAATTCACCCAATCTATTTTCTATCCGATTCTATATATATGTATGCTTAGTATACATTAAGTCATCATAAGGGTACCAGGTATGGGTCAGGTTATAGGACACAGAGTCAAAGCACAGTCTTTCTAGTACAAAACATACTTTCAGTACTTTTGGTATACAAAACTAGAAACTTCCCAGTAAAGGGTTTAATCCATTTTATTAAACCAGTACATCATATTTAAAAGACCTTAGGTGAGTAACTCTATAATACCTTAGTTTATACATCATGTTTATATATAAAACTAATACCCAGTAGGTAGTTGGATGTGTGCTTTCCGCCTTACTTCCTGTTCCTTGTTTGGTTGTGGGCTTAGGGCAGATTCGCTCAATTAACTTTCTATCCGATATTAGATTATATATAGTAGTATACACTAAGCTATTATAAAAGTAGTCACTATGGTCACTATTTTACTATAAGAAATAAGGGTTTTCTTAAAGAACTTCTTCGTTAGATATAAAGGAAACATTACAATTAACTCCATGAGTAACAAGTGATTACGCCAGGGTTATATATGACGATGATCTAACAACCAATGGAATGTGTGCTATCCGCCTTAATTTCTGTTCCTCGTTTGGTTGTGAGCTTGAGGCAGATGCACAGAATCGATTGTTTGTTTACTATGAGTCTTATATAACTTGTACCCACTTTGTACCCATAGAATGGGTTGTAGTGTCATTTTACTTAAACTTCCATCAAAGTAGGAAATATATGATTTTCTAGAGGAACAGGTGAACTTTTCAAAACAGAACTTACAACTTACACCATTTTTACATATACATTTTTAACAACACCTTACAACTTACTCACATCACTAAAATCTTATGAAATCCCCAGCCTAATTGCTGATCAACTCTTTCAAATAACTTGTATTCTCAGGAGACTATTGGACAGCTGCTCGTGCTGGGGATTCAGAAGATGGAGCATTATAGCTTCAAGTCTTGTTTTGTTATTTGTGTATGAATTCTATGTTTTGTGAACACACACATTGTAAACAATTTCTTTCGAAATGAAATGGTTGTTCATTACTTGCTTACCATATACATATCTCGTGATACTAAACATGACGTCCTCCAGCCCCGAACGATTCCGCCGTTCCGGTTTTGGGGTGTGACATAACTCACCGAGTTTCTCCTTATAACAGCATCAGAATTTTCCGTGTGAACTCGTCGACTCCTTCCATGAACTCGTCGAGTTCCTCTACACACAAGTCAGGGCATTTCACTCGCAACTCGCCGAGTTTATCCTTGAGCTCGTCGAGTTCCTCTTCATATATGTTGGGACGTTTGCTATCAACTCGCCGAGTTCATCCTTGGACTCGTCGAGTTCTTTGATCTTCGAGTCCATAAACACGTCCAACTCGCTGAGTCATCTTGTAGACTCAACAAGTTTGCTCAGTAACAGAAAAGGTTGGGGAACCACGACCCAACTCACCGAGTCCTAAGAACGACTCGTTGATTTCCCTAAAGTCTAAATCCATACAGTCGATTTTAGTCGTGCTTAATGCATCCAAAACGTAGATCTGGCCTCCTAGGGACAATATAACACGTAAAGTTACAAACTTTACGTTCATGTATGGGTTATCTAGCTCAAAAGGCCTTAAAATGAGGTTCACAAGTTCCATGGGACTCCAATGGCCATAAAGTTGGCACCTTTATGCCATGGAGTCCCTCAAAGGTTCTAGATATGAAGTCAATACCCCAAAACATGCTTGCATCCATGAATGGTTCCAAAATATGCTCCTTAAAGCCCTAAACTACTCCGTGAAGAGATCTAGTAAATGAATAGTCAAGATATAGACTTTATACCTCAGATGAACTGGAAATGGAGCACAAACTCTGGATCTACTTGTTTCCTCTTGATCCCCCAAGCTTCCTCTTCCTTCTCAAGCTTCAAAATCACCAAGAACATACAACAATGGTGTAACGCCTGGTTCCTGGTATGCATTTAAATTATTTATTTATTCATTTTGGAAGGGCTACTCGATGAGTTGGTGGCCCTAACTCGTCGAGTAGAAGGCAGGGTATGGGCAGGTTTTAAGTAACTACTCGACGAGTCGGGAGTCTCGACTCGACGAGTAGGACAGCCAGGATGAAACCCTAATCTTTAGGGTTTGCACCCTATTAAACATCATATATGGCCTCCACCCCAGCCTCTATCACCTCCAAACCCTAATCTCGAAAACCTAATCAACCTTGAGTGATCTTGAGTTATTTTCTTGCCATTTTGTGATTTAAAGCTAGAAGAAGGAAACAAGGATTTGGAGTTGTAGGAGGAAGGCTGAATATCCAGAGCTTGGGACTCATTTCTATCTTGATAGAGGTATAAAGCTTATACTTTGGCTTCTATTCACTTATATATTCATTTGAGCTTGCATATTGTCACTTTTGGGCCATTTCCAAGGTCATTTCCGAGATTTGAATTCTTGGTGATGTAAGGACTTCAGATTTGGGCACTCTTGAGCTTTAGAAGCTCAATTTTCCCACCTTTATTCACCTATGGCCCTATTCCATGACTTAGACCTCCATTTTTAGCTTGTGGTGGGTGTTTTAGCTTCATAACACCATGCATACACGTAAAGTTAGCAACTTTACATGTAATGCTAGTCTAAGGAGTCCCGATCTGTGAGTTGGAGGTATTGGAATTGATTAGAATTGACTGTATGGATTTGTCATTTGGGGGACTCGACGAGTTGTTCATGCGACTCGACGAGTCGGGTCGTGAACCCCTAACCCTTTTCTGGTTTTGAGTGAAACCGTTGAGTCTCGGAGATGACTCAGCGAGTTGGGCAAGATTAGGACTCGGAAACTGAAGAACTCTATGAGTCCAAGGAGGGACTCGACAAGTTAAGTCGTTTTGTCCCCATGTTATGACAGGAAGAACTCGACGAGTCTGGGAAGGGACTCGACGAGTTGACTCAGGTTACCACGAGTCTGAGTAGTACATGAACTCGCGGAGTTGGGAGATAACTCGACGAACTGGGGTTGATAGGGAGTTGACCTTGACTTTGACTTTGACCAGGATGTTCACTTTGACCAAAGGTAAAATGGTCATTTTACCCTGAGAAGGATTATCAGATTTTTGACTATGTATTATTGTGATATTGATAGTCGGGGAGTCGTTGGAGCAGCTATCAGATATTCCTCACCGCGATATTTTGTAGACAGCTTTGCAAGGTGAGTTTTCTCTTATAGGAACGGGTATAAGGCACCAAGGCCGGCCCGTTTAGATAGTAGTAGTTCCGGACCACGGTCCGATGTCGGGCGGGGCCCGAAGTAGGTTTATATGTTTTTCGGATTTCGATCCGATGTCGGGGCGGTCCCGAGGAATGCTTGTATGCCTGTATGCTCGATGTCTTTGTGATTCTTGCATGTGTTTGTTATGTGTTATGTGTTGCGGGCTTAGGTACGATGTCGGTGCAAGCCCGAGGAATGCCTAGTTACTATGTTATGATAGTATGTTCCCGACTCCGGTCCGATGCCGGGGCAGTTCCCGAGGAATGTTAGTATGTTTCCGGATCTCGGTCCGATGTCGGGCGAGGCCCGAGGAGTGTTTACATGTTAGTATTATGTGCTGATGTAATATGTTGGTTGATATGTTTATATGTATGCCGAGATCTGCTCAATGTCGGGCGGGGCCTGATGCCGAATAGGATTCGATGCCGGGCGGGGCCCGATGTCGGGAAAGCCGACGCCAAGCTTGACTCGATGTAGCAGGGGTGGGGCCCAATATATGTTATGTGATATGTGTATGGTATGTGGTAGTTGGGGAGACTCACTAAGCTTCGTGCTTATAGTTTTAATTTTGCTTTCAGGTACTTCCACTAGCAAGGGGAAGGGCTCGGGATGATCGCATGGCACACACCACAATTTTAGCATGGGATTGTTTAGACTCTGATATTTTTCTCATATGATTTTGATACAGTATTTGACATGATGTTTTGAGATACATGATTCATGATTTTCTTTATGATGATGGATGATTTATGGTTTTATTATAAGTTTTAAAATGAAATTTTTGGACTGTGTTTTTGGGATGTTTCAAATGGCTCAAGAACACTCACAATGGGTTAGGGTTTCAAATTATGGTTTTCTGGACTAAGGGAGGCGATGAGGTAGGACAAAATGGGGTGTTAAGGTCTTTAAATAGGGTGCAAACCCTAAAAATTAGGGTTTCATTGTCACAACTAGCATTTTTAGCTAGGAAATTTTGTTTTCATGTAAACATCAACTCTTGTAAGACTTGTAATATAAGTGGATATCATATTCTATGCTCAATCAAAAACATCCATTTGAATCAAAACTCCTAAGTGAAGTCCAACACCTAACTTAATACATCTCATATACTCAATTGTGGGTTTGAAACCCTTATAATCCGATTCACCTCAGGATGGACCAGGATCCTCTTATTGGGCCTAATGGGCCCGTGAACCTTTCATTTGATGATTTTGGGCCAATGAACCCCATTTGGACTCTAATGGGACCCACATTCATCAAACCATAGCATTTGAGCCATGTTGGGACTAAAATAACTCACTTATTTATCATGGGCCATGAACCATTCTATTGAACCATGATGGGCCGTAAACCCATCTTCTTTTTATAATTGGGCCGTAAACCCTCATAAGGGCCCAATGGGTCGAAAATTCTCAACTTGGGACCCAAAATGTCAAACATGAGCTAGGATGGCCCAAAGTTTTACTCTTCTCATTTCTTCTCCCTCATTCTCGGCCCAACTTCTAAAAAAAATAACAAGATGATAATTAAGGTGTTGCCACCTAATTATTATTTAATGGGTATCTAGGCATATTACCCACCATATAACCATGTAATCCCACATCTCCATGCAACATCAAATCACTCCTCTTCTTCTTCTAGTCTTGGCCGAGAATCACAACACCACTCATATCTCTCTCATTTGGCAAACACAAGAATCCTCTCTAACACTCAAGAAACCTCTCATTTCCTCCAAGATTTCGTGTGTGTTGATCCAAGAACACTTCATCCAAAAATCCATTCATTTGGTAAGCTATTATTTTTTAAGCTTGATGATTAACTTCATTTTATGATAACCCTCACTCCTTAACACTTCATTTCATGATCCATGCTCTTAGAACTTCATAGATCTCGAAAAATCTATTCAAGGGAGCTTGTAAAGCCGAAAACATCTCTAATCTTCCTCAAAAACCGAAATCTTCAAAGCAAAGTGAGTTCATACCCCCTATTTTCGGTTTTTACTATGTTTTGGGGGAAAATACAAGTTGTTTTGTGAGATCTATGTGTGTATGCATGGTTTTGTGTGTTTTTCATGTTATATATGTGATTATGTGTTATATACTCCATGAAATTAAAGATCTACTAAAAGATGATGCTATTTGTAGAACATAACACTCATTTCAACTTATCTTACAAGAAATGGTTTTAAAATACATACAAGTTACTTAAAACCAAGGAAAATTGCATAAAAGGGCCAAAAGTGACAAAATGACCAAAAATGGGTATATTTATGTAACTCACGGTTAGTAGGGGTTCAAAAAGGATTATTTTTGCTAAACATGGTTAGTTACGGCATTTGAGACCCTACAAGTACTAAAAATGTAAAAATTTTCATAATTGGGCTTTATTTGGGCTTCTCACGGCCTTGGGCCAAAATTGTAACTTTTTGGGCTTTTGTGGGTTTAAGTGTCATATTCAACATAGTTGTGTCAAAAATGTAAATTTTTGCTAAGAAAAACTAAAAATATGAATTTGTTAGAACTTGGGCCAAAAAGATAAAATTATTTACAAATGGGCCAAGAATGCACATTTTCATAAAAATCAAGCCAAAAATGATATTTTGAGAAAAGGGAGTTGAAAATGTTATTTTTACAAAAACTAGCCTTAAATGCAAGTTTCGTACTTAAAAGGGGCCTAAAATGTTATTTTTACCAAAAATGTGCCTTAACTGTAAATTTTCGGCTTAATGGGCCAAGAACGTCATTTGTACAAAAAATGGGCCTTTTATGTCATTTTGGTAAATAATTGAGCTAAAACAAACAATATAATAACAAACGGATTAATTACGTCATTCTCATGTTTATTGGTCCTTACTGACCCATTTATATGCTTGATAGGTCTTGTATACTCTTTACATGTTTATTGGGCTTTGTTGACCCATTTACATACTCGACGGACCTTGGATTCTCCTTACGTGCTTATTGGGTCTGTAAATAATATACATGTTAAATGGGCCTTAGTTGTCCTTTTACATATATATTGGGCTCGGGGTATATATATAATCTCATTCCTTTTGAGCCTATAAATGATTTACATGCTTAGCGGGCCTTAGTTGTCCACTTACATGTTCATTGGGCCTGGAATGTACCTTATATGTTTCTCTTCATGTAAATTCGATTAAGGATCTAGTGAGACGTGTTGGTTGACACCTATTGAGTGTACGATCGTAGCCTGTAGTTATAACCAGAGTCTCTTGGAGGGAGAGCAGGGGGGTGTGTATAGATCTATACGGGGGTGACACCCCACACCTGAGTTGTTCGCTACAGTTAGACTAGACCAGTCTAGGGTGAAAAAAACCTTATTCTATTCCGTTGGCGTCCAACAACGCCATGACAGGCGAAATTGTCATTATCTAGTATAGTTATAACGACTCACTTAGAGGAATTAACATTATAAAATTTACGGGAAACCATTCTCTTTTCTCTTTGGATTACTCGGTAACATACTCGCACCGGTACTCAACCTCGGGGGTTGATAATACCAGCATTCTCTTTCACATACAACATCGGGTTGTCTGGGGGCATTCTCTTTACATTCTCTTCGTCATTCTCACCATTCTCTTTTTGCATTCTAGTAAACATTAGCACACATGCATTAATACAAGATCGGACACAAACATACTAAACTGTTTTCAGAAAATATAGGGTTTTATGGTGGTTACAAAGTTATACTAATCATTTTCTCAAACATGCTTATGAACTCACCAACATTTTTATGTTGACCTTTTTAAATTAACTTGTATTCTCAGGAAACCATTGAGCAGAAAGAATTCATGGATATTTTGTCATATTTTGTTTCATCATACTTTAACTATTTTGGCATGTAATATTGAAATACAATACTTGATGTAAACTATGAATGTTGTTATATTACATGTGTGATGATGATGATGTTATGTTTCAATTATATACTCTGTGATGATACTTCAAAAATGAAGTCAGGTTAAGCGCCCGAACGTTTCCGCCGTCTGGTTCGGGGGTGTGACATTCACTCTGGCAGTCCCACTCGTCGAGTCGAGGCTCCTCGACTCGTCGAGTAGAATTCAAGTCCCGCGTCCAACAATATTCCATTCCTACTCGACGAGTTTGGGGCCTCCAACTCGTCGAGTCCCCATGCAAAAACGAATAATTCTTATTTAAAATACATACCAGGAACCGAGCGTAACAAATCTCCCCCATTTATTTTAGACTTCGTCCTCGAAATCTGCTGCTGCATCCCGAAAAAGCTCGGGGTAGTGCTCCCTCATCTCGTCCTCCGGCTCCCAAGTCCATATTGAGCCCTTGTGGCGCTGCCATTGCTCCTTCACTGACTCGAACTTCTTGTTCCTCTGATCCTTCGTCTTCCTGTCGAGGATGGCTACGAGTCGCTCGATGTAGTTCAGGCTGTCATCCACCTGAATATCCTCTATTGGCACCACTAAACAATCATCTACCAAGCACTTCCGCAGTTGGGAGACATGAAATGTACTGTGGATCTGACTAATCTCGACTGGCAGATCCAGCCTATATGCCACCTTACCCACCCGGGCTGCATGTCACACCCCCGAACCAGACGACGTAAACGTCCGGGGGCTTGGTGTGACTTCATCCTTGTAGTATCATCACATAGTATATAATTGAAACATAACATCATCATCATTACACATGTAATATAACAACATACATTGTTTACATCGAGTATTGTGTTTGAATATTACATGCCAAAATAATTAAAGTATGATGAAATAAAATATAACAAAACATCCATTAGTTTGTTCAGCCCAACCTGCTTCAACGGTTTCCTGAGAATACAAGTTAATTTAAAAAGGTCAACATAAAAATGTTGGTGAGTTCATAAGCATGTTTGAGAAAATGATTTGTATAACCTTGTAATCACAAGGAAACCCTGTATTTTCTTAAAATAGTTTAGTATGTTTGTGTCCGATCTTGTATTAATGCATGTGTGTTATTGTTTAATATAATGCCAAAAGTGAATGAAGAGAATGTAAAGAGAATGCCCCTAGACAACCCTATGTTTCCTGTAAAAGAGAATGCTGGTATGTCAACCCCCGAGGTCGAGTACCGGCGCGAGTATGTTCCCGAGTAATCCAAAGAGAAAAGAGATTGGTCTCCCGTAAATTTCATAATGTTAATTCCTCTAAGTGAGTCGTTATAACCATACTAGATAATGACAATTTCTCCTGTCTTGGCGTTGATGGACGCCGACGAAAATAGAATAAGGTTTTCGTCTCCCTAGACCGGTTTAGTCTAACTGTAACGAACAGCTCAGGTGTGGGGTGTCACCCCCGTATAGATCTATACACAAACCCCTGCTCTCCCTCCAAGAGACTCTGGTTATAACTACAGGCTACGATCGTACACTCAATAGTTGTCAACCGACACATCTCACTAGATCCTTAATTGAATTTAAGCGAAGAGAAACATATAAAAACATTCCGGGCCCAAATAAACATGTAAGTGCACGACTGAGGCCCACTAAAGATGTAAATCATTTCTAGGCTCATAAGGAATGAGATTATATAACCTGGGCCCAAAATATATGTAAAAGCACAACTAAGGCCCATTTCACATGTAAGGTATTTACAAGCCCAAATAGCTCGCAAAGAGTATCCAAGGTCCGTCGAGCATGTTAATGGGTCAATGAGGCCCAATAAACATATAAGGAGTATTCAGGACCTATCAAGCATATATATGGTTCACTAAGGCCCAATAATATGAGAAAGGAAAAATTAGCCCATTTGTTATACTATTGCTTGTTTTAATTCAATTATTTGCCACAATGGCATAAAAGGTCCACTTTTTGTAAAAATGACATTCTTGGCCCATTAAGACAAGAATTTACAATTAAGGCCCATTTTTGGTAAAAATAGCATTTTAGGCCCCCTTTTTGGACAAAACTTGCATTTAAGGCTAGTTTTTGTAAAAATAACATTTTTACTTACTTTTGTAAAAAATATCATTTTTGGCTTGATTTTTATAAAAAGTATATATTTTCGGCCCATTATAGATAATATCCTCTTTTTTGCCCAAATTTTATAATTTCACCTCTTTAACCCTTCTTATCAAATATTTACATTTTTAGCACAACTTTCTTGAAAATGACATTTAAGCCCACAAAAGATCAAAAATTACAATTTTTGGGCCCAAAACCGTGAGAAGCCCAAAAAAGGCCCATTTATGAAAATGTTTACATTTTTAGTCCTTGTAAGGTCTCAAATGTCGAGATTAGCCATGTTTAGAAAAAAAATTCCTTTTGAACCCCTTACTAGCCGTGAGTTACATAAATAACCCATTCTTTTGTCAATTTGTCACCTTTAGCCCTTTTTATGAAGTTTTTCTTAGTTTTAAGTAACTTATATGTATTTTAAACCTTTTTCTTGTAGGATGAGTTGAAATGAGTGTTATTTTATACCAATATCATCATGTTTTAGTAGATCTTTAACTTCATGAAGTTTACAACAGATAAACACACACACACACACACACACACACATATATATATATATATATATATATATATATATATATATATATATATATAAAACTAGGAAAACACACAAAATCATGCATACACACATAGATCTACACAAAACAACTTGTATTCTTCCCCAAAACAAAGTAAAAATCGAAAATATGGGGTATGAAATCACTTTGCTTTGAAGTTCTCGGTTTTTGGTGAGGAAATGAGGAGATCTCGGCCCTTGATGTGTTCTTGAGAAGATTTTTGAGATCTATGAAGTTCTAAGAGCATAGATCATGAAATGATGTGGGTTAGTAAGAGATTTGTGGTGTAATCTTGAAGTTAAACCATAAAGTCAAACAAGAACTTACCAAAAGTGATGAGCTTTGATGAAGAGTTCTTGATATTTCACAAGACACACTCGAAAATTTGGAGATATGATGAGTGAATTCTTGATGTTCTAGAGAGATTTTTGGTGGAGATAAAATGAAAAAGGATGAGAGTGGTGAGACACTCTATGGCCGAGAGATAGAGAGAGATAAGAGAGGGGAGTGTTGACTTATGAAGAGAGTGATTTGAGGTTTGCATGGATACATGAACTCTTGCATGGATATCCACTAGGTAATGTTGAGGTGTCAAACTCTACTTCCCTCCCATTTGTTTTTTTATTGTTGTTGGGCCGAGAATGAGGGAAAGGAAAAGTGAATGAAAGAGTTTGGGCCTTTTCTTGATTTAGATCGAACTTATGAGGCCCAAGATGAAGGTTTTCAGCCCATTGGGCCCTCATGAGGGTTCACGGCCCAATAGTGATAAGGAAAAGGGTTTACGGCCCAATAAAACCCAAGAAGATAGTCTACAGCCCATTAGGGCTTATGAAACCATTTACGTCCCATCATGGCCCATGAGAAATAAGATGAGTCATTTTAGGCCCACATGACCCAAAATACTTTAGTTTCATGGATGTGGGTCCAGTTAGAGCCCAAATAGGGTTCCTTGGCCCAAAATAGCCAAATTGAAAATTTACTGGTCCATTAGGCCCAATAAGAGGATCCTAGTCCATAATAAATTTGAACCGGGATTTTTGGGGTTTTCAACCCATAGTTGAATATATGAGATGTATTGTATTAGGTTTTGAACTTCACTTAGGAGTTTTGATTCAAATGGATGATTTCAATTTAGCATATAGTATGATATTCACTTAGAGTACAAGTTTTACAATAGTTGATGTTTACATGAAAATAGAATTTCCTAGCTAAAAATGCTAGTTGTGACACTGCAACCCTGAAAGGACCAATGTACCTGGGGCCCAACTTACCCCGCTTCCTGAACCAGATGGCACCTTTCCAAGGTGACACCTTCAGGAGGGCCATATCCCTGACCTGGAACTCCATGTCCGATCGGCGTCTGTCGGCGTAGCTCTTCTGCCGAATCTGAGCAGTCTGAAGCCTTCTCCTGACCTGTTGGATCCTCTCTGACGTCTTGAGTACCACTTCAGTACTCCGCATTACCCTCTGTCCAACCTCACCCCAGCATATCGGGGTTCTGCACTTCCTCCCATATAACATTTCGAAAGGAGGACGGTCGATACTCGAGTGATAGCTATTATTATAGGAAAACTCTGCCAAGGGAAGGTAGGTATCCCAGCTACCACCGAAGTCTAAAACGCACGCTCGCATCATGTCCTACAAGATTTGGATGGTCCGCTCACTTTGACCATCCGTCTGAGGGTGAAAAGTTGTGCTAAAATGCAGACGACTACCCAACTCCTCATGAAATTTCTTCCATAATCTAGAATTGAATCGTACGTCTCGGTCATAAATCACGGAAACTGGCACTCTGTGTCGAGCTACTACCTCTCTGATGTAGATGTCGGCCAGCTTCTCAGCCGAAATGCTCTCCTGGATCGGAATGAAATGGGTGCTTTTGGTCAACCGATCCACGATGACCCAAATGGAATCCACTCCTCGTGCGGTCCTAGGAAGCTTCGTGATGAAATCCATAGAAATATCTTCCCATTTCCACATAGGGATATCCAACGGTTGTGTCTTGCTGTGAGGCCTCTGGTGCTCGGCCTTGGCCTTCCTGTAGGTCAAGCACCTCTCAACGTACCAGGCTTCATCCCGCTTCATACAGGGCCACCAGTAATCAGGAGTCAGGACGAAGATCTCTGTACATCTTTGTTGCCCCGGGATGGATAGAAAACCTGGACTTTTGCGCCTCCTCCATCAAAACCTGGTGCACACCTCCATGATACAACACCTACACTCTACGATTGAGTGTCAACAACCCGCGACTATCATAGTTGAAGGAGGAAACCTGACCCACAATACACTCACTCTTCCAATGTTCCTCCCGCATAGCCTCCTGTTGGGCCTCTCAGATCCGCTCCAAAAGCGGAGTCACTACAGTCATCCTCAAGCAAATGTCTCTGATCAAGGCTGTCTTGCGGCTAAGCGAATCGGCCACAACATTGGCCTTCCCCGGGTGATAAAGGATTTCACAGTCGTAATCCTTCACCACATCTAGCCACCGACGCTGCCTCATGTTCAGATTTGGCTGATCCATGAGGTATCTCAAACTCTTGTGATCTTTGTAAATGGTACAACGGACCCTATAGAGATAATGTGGCCAAATCTTGAGGGCGAAGACAACCGCCCCCAACTCTAGATCATGTGTCAGGTAGTTCGCCTCGTAAGGCTTCAGTTGCCTCAAAGCGTAGGCAATGGCATGCCCCCTCTGCATCAAGACTACGCCCAAGCCTGAAATGGACGCATCGCAGTACACTACAAAATCCTCCATGCCCTCTGGCAGGGCTAAGATCGGAACCTCGCACAACTTTTGCATCTCCTCATCCCATGCATACTGAGGCACCAGTAAGGCCCTCTCCCTGAACTTGGTGGTAATCTCCACAGCCGGCGCAAACTCAGCCCTGAACCTGGTCACAAAGTCCGAGCAAGTCATAGCCTCAATGGCTGGGGCTCCCAACGAATCACTGACTGCCTCCCACCATTCTCTAGCTCTGTCCCTCAAACACCCTGCAGCATACCGAACCTTCGACCCCTCAGGGAAGAAGCTCGTCAACTGATCAGACTCCATGTCTTCAATCCATCTCCTGGCCACGATAGGGTCCTTCACCCTGTGGAAGTCTGGCGCACCACATCCCCTGAAATCCTTGAAGGAGAGTGTGCGTGTCCCTGACTGGCCAAATGACATGTCGCTCATGTACGTCCTGAGACGAACCTTCGTATGGTTCCAAGAAAATCTAGTATTTTCTTTAGTAAGAGCGAGATAATATTAGTTCCATCTATAACTACTTAGTTCATGCTAGTCACGTATGAACCAACACTAAACAGTCGGTTGACTATGTGGATCTGCCCTAAGTCCAAAACCAAACAAGGAACAGGAATTGAGGCGGAAACCACATATTCTACAGTCTATCGATTATTCTTCGTATGCAACCCTGATGCATAAACTAAAGAGTTATAGAACTAACTATGAATGTTTGTTATTATATCCGGTTGTAGTATGTAAAACATATTAGTTTATAGGTATGGATTACTACTAGATGCATTGTATGATGAACTCTGTGTGAAAAACCTCTGTGTGGAATGTTCCGCTTGAAAAACCCTGGTTACTACCAGTATGTATGATAGTTTTTTTTCTCATAAAGAAACCATGTATTTTCCATAATTATGTTAAATAATCATTGTCCATGTATAGTATATTACTAAATAAGTAGATCGTTGTTATCTATTTGCGAGTTTTATGACCATACTAAACATGATATGGCGCGAATCGGGCACCAGTATCCTTTATGACTTTATCACCCGTAGACCTGCCGGTCATACTTTAGCTAGCAGCAAGGTGCGGGATTGTCAATCCTGTATAGATCTATACACAAAAATCACGCTCTCCTTCGAGGAGACTCTGGATCATAAGGGTAGTCCTCCACTTAGTTATGTTTGTAAGCGCCCAAGGACGTGTCTCCAACTAGATTAACGACTTTACAAGTAATATGTAACACCGGGTTCATGGTATGATTTTATTTAAGTTTTTATCCTAATTTTGCCACGAACTCGGCGAGTCTGCGTCCCGACTTGCCGAGTAGCAGCAGGGTGGACACGGGATTTGAGCGGTGAACTCGGCGAGTCGATGCATGGACTCGGCGAGTCCACCTGTCTAATGAAACTCTATTTCAGACATTGCACCCTATTTTACCCATTCTAAAACACCTATTTCGTCCCATTCTCTTCCAGAAGAACTGGAGAGCGAAACCCTAGCCCATTTTGATCCTTGAGAGTGATTTTGGCTTGGTGAAGGAAGTTTGAAGCTTAAGAGAAGAAGGAGGAAGTTGGAGGGTGCAAGGAAGTGTGGTAGATCCGAAATCTACCCTGGGAGAAGCTCCTAACCAGGTAAGAAAGCTCCTTCTTAATCTTTAGTATAATAGATTCCCTTTTTGTCCCTTATATGTGGATTTCAAGACCTTAAACCTCCCAAACTCCGTGTGTTTATACCCTAGGAGCTTAGATTTATGGTTTGGAACCATTGCATGTCTCAGTTTTGGCCAGAATGGGTGAAGAGTCGAAGGGTACTCGGCGAGTGCCAAAGTGCACTCGGCGAGTTCCATGAAGATGGCCTTAGACTCGGCGAGTTGGATAAACAACTCGGCGAGTCCTATGAAGATTGCCTGGTACACGGCGAGTCGTCCTTCAAACTCGGCGAGTCCCTTGAATATAGCCTTGAACTCGACGAGTTGTTATTCCAACTCGGCGAGTCATATGATCAGTCACTCGGATAAGAAGGGTTCAAGTGTAGGAGGTCCAACCCTCCGTAGTCGCACGTGGAGTTAGCAATTTAACGTGTAACTATAGTCCCAGAATCTCCAAATCTCCAAGGTTGATGTTCTGATGGAAGATTGGAACGATTTGTGAGATCTGTTCGTCGGACTCGGCGAGTCACCCCCTTGGACTCGGCGAGTCCAGTCGCGGGTTTGTTAGTTGTCCCCGTCTAGCGAGTCAGGCTGACTCAGTGAGTGGGAACAGGGACCCGATGAGTCAGAGTCGGGCTAGACATAGAAGGACTCGGCGAGTCGCCATATGGACTCGGCGAGTCCAGTCAATCAGAAGGTTGACTTTGACCAAGGAGTTGACTTTGACCAGTCATTTGACCTTAGGGGTATTTATGAGTACCTAATCCATGTTTACGGATTTATAGCCGGAGGGATTACCGGTGCGGCAGCCAGGCGTAGTTTGAGCAGGTTTTCGGCAGCTACTCTCGAGGTGAGTTTCCTTCCAGTAGGGACGGGTCTAAGGCACCAAGGCCGGCCCGTATAGACGATATGTTAGTATCGGAGTGTGGGCGGAGCCCGTATCTCATAGCTGAGTTTGATTGTGATATATGCCAGTTATGATAGAATTGCTTATACTTGTTGTCTGTGTGATACTTGTATGTTATGGTTTAGTAGCGGAGTGTGGGCGAGGCCCGTATCTCCACGGATAGCAGAGTGTGGGCGAGGCCCGTATCTCTAATGGGTGTGGGCGAGGCCCGTATCTCTTAGCTGTTCATTATACGATTGCATGGTATGTGGCATTATGGGGGAACTCACTAAGCTTCGTGCTTACGTTTTATAGTTTTGTTTTCAGGTACCTCTTCAGCTAGGGGACAGGAGCCGGCGCGGTAGCGGCATGTCACACACTCTCATGTTTTCCGCACTATGGATTTTCTGGGATGTACTCTGAATATTTTACTATGATGTTACCGGTTCTCAGACATAAATTAATATTATGAATGTTTTGTAACGATGTTTTTATGAATTAACCTAA
This sequence comes from Lactuca virosa, assembly GCF_052849685.1. Taxonomy (NCBI): domain Eukaryota; kingdom Viridiplantae; phylum Streptophyta; class Magnoliopsida; order Asterales; family Asteraceae; genus Lactuca; species Lactuca virosa. Next base: position 391,864,402 of record NC_136433.1, read on the forward strand.
TTTAAAAATGAAATTTTTAGCTGGTATTTTTGGGATGTTACAAGTTGGTATCAGAGCCCTGGTTTGAGGGATTCGGACACACCTTCGGGGGTGTCTGGACTCAAATCGAGGGATTAAAAGATTTTTATAAAGAAATGATTTTCTAAAGACTAAGTAAAAGGGATTTCTAAAAAGAAAAAGGTGTGTGATGTGCGCGACCGGCCGAGCTCAAGTAAGTTTTCCCCAAAGTGCCCATACAAGTTTACATTATAAGTTCAGTTTCAGTAGAACAGCATGCTAGAATAGGACTAAGGATCTAGGAATGATGCCTTATGTGCCTGCTTTATGTGTTTCGGCTTTTTGAGAATTGCATGCTAGTACAGATCAGTCAGTATGATAGCCAGAGTAGTATATACTTGATTATGTGTACTCAATACCCGAATGCTGCTTGCTTTGTGCTATTAGGAGTTCTAGTCGTCTTTCACTAACTAGTGAACGAATATGCTAAGTTACATATTGCAAGGATTAAATAATTTCAGAAGGTTGGGTCTAGCCCTATTTCGCAGCTCTTGTTTGAGTCCAACCGTTGTAGGGTAGGACCTCTCATTCGAATAATTATCTAGTCTGAGTAATATGTAATAGTATTCGCAAGCTAGTTAGGGAAAGAAAGCAGGGACTTCTTGTGCAGCTGATGGCAGAGAGTGGGATGGCGATTACTTAGGGTAAGCCTAGGGCGAGAGTAGCACGAGAACCGCATTATTAGTAGAAAGGACTTGGTTGAGTTGAGGCAATTCTTGAGGAAAGTACGGATAGACGTGGAAGGTAGTATGGGCCCGTACTACTGAAAGCGGAGGATCCGTACTCGATTCAAAAAGGGCCGAGGTGAGACCGGGGACTAGTGGTATGTATGTGAGCCTCGTTAGTGGAATATCGTTTGATGGTGGTTATGCTATGTTTTTCAGTATGGTGACCACACGACAGGGAGTGGGAGGCTCAGGATCGGGATCGGGTTCGGGATCAGGGTCCGAACCAGTTGATGAGGGTCTACGCGAGTTCATTGCGTCAGAGATTACCAGGGGCATCCTTGAGTCGACTCCCATCATCTTCGGGTCGATCAAGGAGGGTATTGTAGAATTGATGGAGGATCGTCTAAGGGCGTTCATGAGTGATATGGCGGCTAGCCAGTCAGGACCACGCACACTGTCCTTTAAGGACTTCAGGGGAAGTGGTGCATCAGATTTCCATGGGGTGAAGGACCCCATTGCTGCCAGACGATGGATTGCAGACCTTGAGTCTGCACAGCTGATCAGCTTCTGCCCCGAGGGGTTGAAGGTACGATTTGTAGCAGGGTGTCTACGTGACAGAGCTAGAGATTGGTGGGAGTCGGTTTGTGACTCTTTGGGAGCCGCGGCCATTGAGGCTATGACGTGGCCGGATTTTGTGACCCGGTTCAGAGCAGAGTTCGCACCTGCAGTGGAACTCCAGCAGTTAGCTAGAGAGTTTTTGGATATGAGACAGACGACGGAGACTGTGGCGGAGATCACCGCCAAGTTCGGGAGAGGGCGTTGCTGGTGCCCCAGTATGCAGGTGATGAGGATATGAGGAGGACCCGCTACCATGACATGCTGCGAGCCGACATACGGGAGCATGTCAGTTTTTCAGCTTGCCCTACCCTGGATTCTATGATTGCTAGGGCGAGGGAGAGGGAGATAGATCTGGAGCACGTCTGGAAGAGAAAGGCAGATGAGGGACAGACGATAGGGGCTTCGGGAAAGAAGCCCAAGGGATCAGATGGTAGGCCGAAAGGCCATTCAGGACCGGGCCGCTGCAGGAAGTGCGGCAGGTCGCACGAGGGAGCGTGTAGATTAGGATCGACAGGCTGCTACAGGTGCAACAAGACGGGACACTTCAGCAGGGATTGCACTGCCCCTGCTCCGGTTATTCAGACATCTGAGTTGCTGTGTTTCCACTGCAACCAGAGGGGCCACAAAAGGGCCAACTGCCCCCAGTTGACAGCAGCAGCGCCAGTATAGGCGCCAGCTCCAGCGACCCTGCGGATTACAGATGGCCGGCAGGGCAAGGCAGAGGCTCCGGTGGTGAGGAGCCGGGCATTTCAGCTGACAGCCGAGGAGGCACGCGCTGCACCCGATGTGGTGACGGGTATGATTCTTTCCCTCTGACCTATTTATATGAGATTTATGATATTGATATGTGCTCTGTGTATATACGTTTAGGATCGTTCCATGTGAACGGTATTCCAGTCCAGGTGTTGTTTGATTCGGGGGCTACCCGATCCTTTGTTTCTCTTGCACTTAGCAAGAAGTTTCTTGAGTCCTCGGGCATGTTGGATTGCCCTTTAGAGGTCGAGATTGCGGACGACCGGTCGGTGCGAGCATCAGAGGTCTTCCGAGATTGTGTGTTAAGGTTGTTCGAAGAGCGGTATTTGGTTGACCTAGTTCCCATTCCATTGCGGGGAAACAAGGTCATTATTGGTATGGATTGGCTGAGTCCCAATGGGGCAGTGATAGATTGCGCGCAACAGTTAGTACGAGTCAGAGCCCCAAGTGGGGGAGAGTTAGTAATTCAGGGTGAGAGATCACAGCGATGGCCAGCCTTCTGTTCGGCAGCGAGGGCAAGGCGTTACCTTCAGCAGGGTTGCGCAGGATATGTCGCATATGTCATGGACACCCGGGAGGCGGGTAAGGCGACGGTGGGCGATGTGCCCGTAGTACGAGAGTTCGCGGATGTATTCCCCGAGGAGCTGCCTGGGATACCTCCAGAGCGACAGGTGGAGTTCAGGATCGACCTAGTCCCTGGTGCGGCTCCGGTAGCCAAGGCACCGTATCGGTTGGCTCCTCCTGAGATGCAGGAGTTGTCTACACAGCTTCAGGAGCTGTTAGACAAGGGTTTCATTAGACCGAGCAGTTCACCCTGGGGAGCCCCGATTCTGTTTGTGAAGAAGAAGGACGGGTCGCATCGGATGTGTATCGATTATAAGGAGTTGAATAAGGTAACGGTGAAGAACCGCTACCCACTCCCGAGGATTGACGACTTCTTTGACCAGCTTCAGGGGGCATCTTGGTTCTCCAAGATAGATTTGCGTTCAGGGTATCACCAGGTGAGGGTCAGAGAGGAGGATGTGCAGAAGACGGCATTTCGGACACGTTATGGCCACTATGAGTTCGTGGTGATGCCTTTCGGGCTCACCAATGCTCCTGCCGCGTTCATGGACCTCATGAACCGCGTGTGTAGACCGATGTTAGACCGGTCGGTGATAGTATTTATTGATGATATCCTGGTTTACTCCAAGACGCGAGAGCAGCATGAGGAGCATTTACGAGAGGTTCTAGAGACCTTGAGGAGGGAGAACTTGTATGCCAAGTTCTCCAAGTGTGAGTTCTGGTTGCGCGAGGTGCAGTTTCTTGGGCACCTTGTCAACCAGAACGGGATTTCGGTGGACCCGGCCAAGGTGGAGGCCGTAATGAGATGGGAGGTTCCGGAATCCCCATCTGAGATTCGGAGCTTCCTGGGATTAGCTGGCTACTATCGGAGATTCATCAAGGATTTCTCCAAGATAGCATTACCCCTGACCAGGTTAACGAGGAAGGCTGTAGTCTTTCGTTGGGGGCCTGAGCAGCAGGCAGCATTCGAGACACTGAGACAGAGATTGTGCGAGGCGCCAATCTTAGCCTTGCCAGAGGGTATGGATGATTTTGTCGTATACTGCGATGCGCCCATCTCAGGTTTGGGCGCGGTATTGATGCAGAGAGGGCATGTCATCGCCTACGCGTTGAGGCAGCTGAAGCCTCACGAGGCGAACTACCCGACGCATGATTTGGAGTTGGGGGCTGTTGTGTTCGCCCTCAAGATTTGGCGTCATTACCTCTATGGGGTTCGCTGTACGATTTACACGGACCACAAGAGTTTGAGGTACCTCATGGACCAGCCAAATCTGAATATGAGGCAGCGTCGGTGGCTTGATGTGGTAAAGGATGATGATTGTGAAATCCTTTATCACCCGGGGAAGGCCAACGTGGTGGCCGATGCACTTAGCCGCAAGGCGGCGCCGATCAGGGATATTTGCATGCGGATGACAGTGGTGACTCCGCTTTTGGAGCGGATTCGGGAGGCTCAGCAGGAGGCTATAAAGGAGGAACATCGGAAGAGTGAGCGGATTGTGGGACAGGTTTCCTCCTTCGACCATGACAGCAGGGGGTTATTGATATTACACCGCAGGGTGTGGGTTCCATATCTTGGAGGCGTGCGCCAGGTTCTGATGGAGGAGGCGCACAAATCCCGATTCTCCATTCATCCAGGGGCAACGAAGATGTATAGGGATCTTCGTCTGGACTATTGGTGGCCCTGCATGAAGCGGGATGTAGCATGGTACGTTGAGCGGTGTCTGACCTGCAGGAAGGTCAAGGCCGAACACCAGAGACCGCACGGCAAGATGCAGCCGTTGGATATCCCGCTGTGGAAATGGGAAGACATCGCGATGGATTTCATCACCAAGCTTCCCAGGACCGCGCGGGGAGTGGATTCGATATGGGTCATCGTCGATCGGTTGACCAAGAGCGCCCACTTTATCCCGATTCAGGAGAGCGTCTCGGCCGAGAAGTTGGCCGATATCTACATCAGAGAGGTGGTGGCACGGCACGGGGTGCCAGTTTCAATGATTTCAGATAGGGATGTGTGGTTCACTTCCAGGTTCTGGAAGAAGTTTCATGACGAGCTGGGTACTCGTCTGCATTTTAGTACAGCCTTTCACCCGCAGACAGATGGCCAGAGCGAGCGGACCATCCAGACTCTGGAGGATATGCTGCGGGCGTGTGTTTTAGACTTCGGTGGTAGCTGGGATACCTATCTTCCTTTAGGCGAGTTTTCATATAACAACAGCTATCACGCGAGTATTGACCGCTCTCCCTTCGAGATGTTGTACGGGAGGAAGTGCAGGACCCCGATATGTTGGGGCGAGGTTGGACAGAGAGTCATGGGAGCACCGAAGTAGTGCTCAAGACGACAGAGAAGATTCAGTAGGTCCGGAGCAGGCTTCAGACTGCTCAGAGTCGGCAGAAGAGTTATGCCGATGAGCGCCGATCAGACCTGGAGTTCCAGGTCGGGGATATGGTCCTCCTGAAAGTGTCGCCGTGGAAGGGCGTCATCCGATTCAGGAAACGGGGCAAGTTGGGTCCCAGGTATATTGGACCGTTTAGGGTTGCAGCCCGAGTGGGCAAGGTGGCATATCAGCTGGACCTGCCAGCCGAACTCAGTCAGATCCACAGCACTTTCCACGTCTCCCAGCTGCGGAAGTGCATGGTAGACGATTCAGCAGTGGTACCTTTGGAGGACATCCAGGTTGATGATAGCCTGAATTATATCGAGCGGCCTGTGGCTATCCTAGACCGGAAGTCGAAGGAACTGAGGAACAAAAGGGTGGAGCTGGTGAAGGTGCAATGGCAGCATCGGAAGGTCTCGGAATGGACTTGGGAGCCCGCGGATGAGATGATGGAGCATTATCCGAAGCTGTTCCGGAAGGGAGCGGCAGACTTCGAGGACGAAGTCTAAAATAAGTGGGGGAGATTTGTAACACCGGGTTCATGGTATGATTTTATTTAAGTTTTTATCCTAATTTTGCCACGAACTCGGCGAGTCTGTGTCCCGACTCGCCGAGTAGCAGCAGGGTGGACACGGGATTTGAGCGGTGAACTCGGCGAGTCGATGCATGGACTCGGCGAGTCCACCTGTCTAATAAAACTCTATTTCAGACATTGCACCCTATTTTACCCATTCTAAAACACATATTTCGTCCCATTCTCTTCCAGAAGAACTGGAGAGCGAAACCCTAGCCCATTTTGATCCTTGAGAGTGATTTTGGCTTGGTGAAGGAAGTTTGAAGCTTAAGAGAAGAAGGAGGAAGTTGGAGGGTGCAAGGAAGTGTGGTAGATCCGAAATCTACCCTGGGAGAAGCTCCTAACCAGGTAAGAAAGCTCCTTCTTAATCTTTAGTATAATAGATTCCCTTTTTGTCCTTTATATGTGGATTTCAAGACCTTAAACCTCCCAAACTCCGTGTGTTTATACCCTAGGAGCTTAGATTTATGGTTTGGAACCATTGCATGTCTCAGTTTTGGCCAGAATGGGTGAAGAGTCGAAGGGTACTCGGCGAGTGCCAAAGTGCACTCGGCGAGTTCCATGAAGATGGCCTTAGACTCGGCGAGTTGGATAAACAACTCGGCGAGTCCTATGAAGATTGCCTGGTACACGGCGAGTCGTCCTTCAAACTCGGCGAGTCCCTTGAATATAGCCTTGAACTCGACGAGTTGTTATTCCAACTCGGCGAGTCATATGATCAGTCACTCGGATAAGAAGGGTTCAAGTGTAGGAGGTCCAACCCTCCGTAGTCGCACGTGGAGTTAGCAATTTAACGTGTAACTATAGTCCCAGAATCTCCAAATCTCCAAGGTTGATGTTCTGATGGAAGATTGGAACGATTTGTGAGATCTGTTCGTCGGACTCGGCGAGTCACCCCCTTGGACTCGGCGAGTCCAGTCGCGGGTTTGTTAGTTGTCCCCGTCTAGCGAGTCAGGCTGACTCAGTGAGTGGGAACAGGGACCCGATGAGTCAGAGTCGGGCTAGACATAGAAGGACTCGGCGAGTCGCCATATGGACTCGGCGAGTCCAGTCAATCAGAAGGTTGACTTTGACCAAGGAGTTGACTTTGACCAGTCATTTGACCTTAGGGGTATTTATGAGTACCTAATCCATGTTTACGGATTTATAGCCGGAGGGATTACCGGTGCGGCAGCCAGGCGTAGTTTGAGCAGGTTTTCGGCAGCTACTCTCGAGGTGAGTTTCCTTCCAGTAGGGACGGGTCTAAGGCACCAAGGCCGGCCCGTATAGACGATATGTTAGTATCGGAGTGTGGGCGGAGCCCGTATCTCATAGCTGAGTTTGATTGTGATATATGCCAGTTATGAAAGAATTGCTTATACTTGTTGTCTGTGTGATACTTGTATGTTATGGTTTAGTAGCGGAGTGTGGGCGAGGCCCGTATCTCCACGGATAGCAGAGTGTGGGCGAGGCCCGTATCTCCTAGCTAGTAGAGTGTGGGCGAGGCCCGTATCTCTAATGGGTGTGGGCGAGGCCCGTATCTCTTAGCTGTTCATTATACGATTGCATGGTATGTGGCATTATGGGGGAACTCACTAAGCTTCGTGCTTACGTTTTATAGTTTTGTTTTCAGGTACCTCTTCAGCTAGGGGACAGGAGCCGGCGCAGTAGCGGCATGTCACACACTCTCATGTTTTCCGCACTATGGATTTTCTGGGATGTACTCTGAATATTTTACTATGATGTTACCGGTTCTCAGACATAAATTAATATTATGAATGTTTTGTAACGATGTTTTTATGAATTAACCTAATTTAAAAATGAAATTTTTAGCTGGTATTTTTGGGATGTTACATAATAATACAGAAAAACCCTTTTATAAATAACTGAAAGGTTTATAAAGGATAAGTTTGTAAAGCGTTTAATGAATTCCCAAACTATACATAATATAGTTTGTGTGTTTGTATATGTATAACCTTGTATGAATTCTCAAACTATACCTATTATAGTTTGTGTGTTCGTATATGTATAACCTTGTATGAATTCCCAAACTATACCTATTATAGTTTGTGTGTTCGTATATGTATAACCTTGTATTGATCTAAAAACTATGTGGTTAACTTGTAAGTTGAAAATGTCCCTTATGCTCAGCATAATACAGAAGGGATAAAATATTTAAATATTTTATAAAACTGTAGAAATTGTGTATTTGTATTGATTGCATCCGTTTTAAGTTTATTGAAATCCTTTTGTATAAATTTCATAAAATCATTTATGTTTGGCTTGTATCCTCCCTGAAAACATTAAAAACTCGGAAAAATGTAGGGGTATGAACTCACCTGAAGTGAGTGGTTTGAATGAAAGGTCGATGTGGGATGCTGAGTGTCAAGTGGAGTCTCGAACACAAACGGATCCTATTTAGCATGTAATAACACATATATGCATCAAATTAGGGTATATCACATCTAGTTATGATAGGAAACCACCCTAGGAACTTGGAAACACTTGAAACTAAGTGTCAAAATCATATGTGATTGATTGAGGGAGGTGTACGGCCACACTAAGGTGTGTACGGCCATGGGTGTATGGCCCATGAGTGTACGGCCGTACACTCATGAAGAAGTGTGCATTTGAGGTGTTTTTAAGGTCCTAACTAGTATCAAGGGAGTGTTCTAGGTGCCATGCTTAGTTCTAATGCAAGTTTAAGGCCAATAATGAGCATCAAAAAGGGTTCACGGCCCTATGAGTGTACGACCCTATGCTTAAGTTCTATGAGGTGTTTTTAAGGTCCTAACTAGCATCAAAGAGGGTTTACGACCCTACGCTTAGTTCTATGAACTTTGGTATCTCATTCCTATACTCTATCCTTGAATGTACAAGACTTGGAAAACTCAAACAGACCCTAAACAATGCTAAATGATAGCAGAAACGAGTATGACTTTGATTGAATTGAATAACTGTACAAGATAGAAATTTCGGGTTGTCACATCATCCTCCCGTTAGAGGGAATTTCGTCCCGAAATTCTAACACTGAATACAAATCATGGACTCGAAAAAAGATGAGGGTACTTCTGTTTCATTGAATCTTCGCGCTCCCAAGTGAATTCAGGTCACCGCTTGGCATTCCAACAAAACTTCACTATCGGGATACGGTTGTGTTTCGTTCGCTTGACTTCCCGGTCCATGATTTCTACGGGTTCTTCCACGAAGTGTAAACTCTCGTCTAGTTCGATCTCATCGAGGGGTATCAAAAGTGTCTCATCGGACAGACACTTCTTCAGGTTCGAGAAGTGAAAGACAGGATGAATGTTACTAAGTTCTCGGGGTAAACGAAGTTTGTATGCTACGGGACCAATCCTAGCGAGGATCTCAAATGGTCCAATGTATCTTGGATTCAGCTTTCCACGCTTTCCGAAGCGTATCATGCCTTTCCAAGGTGAGACCTTCAAAAGGACACGGTCACCAACCTGGAACTCCAAGGGTTTTCGTCTCTTATCGGCGTAGCTCTTTTGTCTATCTCTTGAAGCTTTTAATCGTTCCCGGATTTGTATGATCTTTTCCGTCGTCTCTCGGATGATTTCTGGGCCTGTGAGAGTACTATCGGGGACTTGACCCTTGACAAGCTGCGTGTTACCCACCTCAGCCCAACACAGAGGGGATCTGCACTTACGGCCATAGAGGGCTTCGAACGGCGCAACTTTGATGCTGGTATGGTAGCTGTTGTTGTAGGAAAATTTGACCAAGGGCAAGTGAGAGTCCCACGACATGTCGAAGTCGATGACGCAGGCTCTCAACATATCTTCCAATGTTTGAATGGTTCTCTCACTCTGCCCATCAGTCTGTGGATGGTAAGCTGTGCTCATATCCAGCTTCGTTCCAAGAGCCTTCTATAGTGACTGCCAAAATCTCGAGGTAAACATGCTATCTCGATCGGAGATAATGGATACAGGCACACCATACAGATGAACTATCTCTTGGATGTAGATTCGTGTGAGTCTCTCCATTGTGAAGTTTTCCTTGATTGGCAGGAAGTGGGCGGATTTAGTTAGTCGATCGACAATTACCCAGATGGCGCCGTGCCCACTCGGAGATCTGGGTAACTTAATGATGAAATCCATTGTAATCCTTTCCCACTTCCACTCAGGTATCTCTGGCTGCTGAAGTAGACCTGAGGGCTTTTGATATTCCACCTTCACCTTGGCGCAAGTCAGACACTTGCCCACGAAGGTAGCGATTTCTGCTTTCATGTTCGGCCACCAATATAGTTGCTTGAGATCCAGATACATCTTATCTGAACCTGGGTGAACAGAGTATCTAGTCTTGTGAGCTTCGTTCATGACAACCTCCCTGTACCCGCCGTACTTTGGGGTCCAGATCTGGTTCATGAAATAGTAAACTCCATCTCCCTTGACCTCTAAGTTATTTTCCATTCCTCTCAAGGCTTCATCCGACATGTTTTCTGGTTTTAAGGCTTCCAGCTGAGCCTCTCTAATTTGTGCGGATAATTAGGAATGGATGGTCATGGTCAGTGCCTTCACCATACGACCTGAATACTCCTTTCGGCTGAGGGCATCTGCTACCACATTAGCCTTGCCGGGATGGTAGCGTATTTCGCACTCGTAATCACTGAGTAGCTCTACCCATCGCCCCTGTCTCATGTTCAACTCTTTCTGATCGAAGATATGTTGTAGGCTCTTATGGTCGGTGAATACAGTGCAGTTGGTTCCGTAGAGATAATGTCTCCAGATCTTTAACGCGAAGACCACTGCTCCCAACTCTAGATCGTGAGTTGTGTAATTGACTTTGTGTGTTTTCAGCTGTCTCGAGGCATAGGCAATAAAATTTCCTCGTTGCATGAGTACACAACCTAGGCCCTGGTTGGATGCATCACAGAAGACGACGAAGTCCTCAGTTCCTTCGGGCAGAGACAGGATAGGTGCGCTGCATAGGGCCTGCTTCAATGTTTGAAATGCAGTGTCTTTCTTTTCTCCCAAACTAAAGGTTACACCTTTCTGTGTCAGGGTGGTTAAAGGCTTAGCAATTTTGGAGAAGTTCTGGATAAATCTGCGATAGTAGCCAGCGAGACCCAAGAATTGACGAATTTTTGTGGGCGTCTTCGGTGCTGACCAATTCTCGATCGCCTTGATCTTGGAAGGGTCCACGTGTATGCCCTCCTCGCTGACCACGTGACCAAGGAATGTTACTTTCCTGATCCAAAATTCACACTTAGAGAATTTTGCATAGAGCTTTTCCGCCCTTAGCGTTTCTAGCACTAGCCTCAAGTGTTGTCTATGATCATCCTCTCTCCGAGAATAGACAAGTATATCGTCAATGAACACGATTACGAACTTGTATAGGAAAGGGCGGCACACCCGGTTCATCAGATCCATGAATACTGCCGGTGCGTTGGTTAGACCGAAGGGCATTACTACAAAATCGTAGTGTCCATAGCGAGTTCGGAATGTTGTCTTGGAAACATCATTCTCATGAACTCGCAGCTGGTGGTACCCTGATCTAAGGTCTATCTTCGAGAAATAACTGGCTCCCTGAAGTTGATTGAAGAGGTCGTCGATTCTAGGTAAGGGATAACGGTTCTTGATGGTAAGCTTGTTCAGTTCTCGGTAATCAATGCACATCCGAAAGGATCCATCTTTCTTTTTCACGAATAAGATCGGGGCTCCCCAGGGTGAGGAACTTGGCCTTATGAATCCTTTGCTGAGTAGCTCATTGAGCTGGCTGGATAGCTCTTGCATTTCTACTGGCGCTAAACGGTAAGGGGATTTAGCTACAGGAGTAGCTAAATGGGCTAGGAATGCATGGCACTCGGGATTAAGTCGATACGGAACTCGACTTGGCGCTCGGGAGGGATTCCTGGAAGATCTTCAGGGAAGACATCAGGAAAGTTGCCGACTTCGGGAATGCTCTCGAGGTCTTTAACTTTGTGCTTTTCGTTGACAATATGGGCTAGGAATGCATGGCACTCCTTTCGCAGGTATTTCTGAGCCTGAATGCAGGAAATGATACGAAGGTTCGAACGGAGTTTAACACCGTAAATAGTGAGGGCTTCGCCAGAGGGAAGATTGAGACAGATGGCTTTCTCGTAGCAAAGGATATCAGCACGATTGGGGCTCAACCAATCCATGCTGATTATGACATCTAAGCTTTTTATGGAAACCGGCATAAGAACAATGAGAAAGGAATGGTCATTCAATGTAAGAGTACAACCTATGAATACGTCGTTAGTGCTCTCTTTCTTTCCGTTAGCCATCTCGACAGTAAATGTTTCGGTTAAAGGTTGGGACTTACATTTGAGTAGATGTTTGAATGCATGACTAACAAAACTCCTCTCCGCACCATAATCGAAAAGAATGCATGCATAAGAGTTGTCAAGGAGGAACGTACCCGTAACCATGGTAGGATCAACAACTGCTTCTTCCTGGACCATCGCTAGTACCCTCCCTATATTACCAGCTGTCGTTGCCTTGGGGCAGTTTCTTTTGAAGTGCCCAACCTCCCCACAGCCATAACAGGCTTGACCGGCGCCCGCTCCAGGAGCCTGATTGGTTGGTTGGACTGGTGCTTTGCAGAATCGAGTTGTGTGTCCTTTCTTATCACAGTTGTTGCACAACATCTCCCGACACTGCCCATGATGATGGAAGTTACACTTTTTTCACCGGGGTAGGTTTCCAGCATAGCAGCTGGGGGTTGTTGGAGTAGTGGGAACTGCAGCAGGGGTAGTAGCAGCGTGGACTGCCACTGTCTGTTGTTTCTTGGAGGGCTCCTGCGATGACTGTCCCTTGTGTTTGTTCCATAACTTCTTCTTCTTCCCACCACTCTCCTTTGGTGGTTTAGGAGCGGCTGTTACGTCATCGAGACCAACCCCGTGATCTATCAAGGTCTACGCCAGGCACTTGGCGCTGTCAAAAGTGGTAGGCTTAGCAGCCAAAACATTCCATTGTGTTGGGGGCGTCAATCCCCAAATGTACCGTTCAATCTTCTTGCTTTCCGGGGTGACCATTCCCGGACAGAGGAGAGCCAGATCGCAGAATCTAGCTATGTAGGCAGCAATATCGGAACCCTTCATCTTCAGGTTCCAGAGGTCGTGCTCTAACTTTTGCACCTCGCCTCTTGGGCAGTACCCGGCGAGCATAAGTTCCTTCAGACTCTCCCAACCCATGGCATTTGCCACTGGCAGGGTTAGGGATTTGACTCGACCATTCCACCAGGTCAATGCTCTATCGGTGAAGGTGCAGGCGGCGAACTTCACCTTGTTTGCTTCGGAGCACGCACAGATCTCGAAGACCGATTTGATCTTCTTAATTCATCGAGACAGGGCAATAACACCTCCATTGCCTTCGAAGGATTTGGGCTTTACGTTCATGAAGTATTTGTAGGAACACTCCTTTTGATGTCCCTGATCGCCGAGATTCTGGGAATGAGTACCACCTCCGGATCCACTAGCCCCACCAGAGTTTACTTGCGCCATTGCTGCAGTCACGGCGGCTGTAACTGCTGCCTGGAACATAACAGGATCGAACTGAGGAGGTGGTGGCGTTGGATCAGTTGGGGGATCGTTGTTCTTCCTGTTGGGTCTCTTTCTAGGAGGCATCTCTTTCTAAAAAAATAATGAAGAAGAAGAGGATGATAAGTCCTCTAGGATTTTAGAATCAAGAGATATAACACAAGATATATCTCAACCTGATAGATAAAATGTTCTACTTAGCGATATACAAGGAAAAGTTACTAATGCAAGTAAGCTATCGTTAGGGAGAAATGAGTAGCAACACTTGGAATGAATCTCTATACTGTATTCAGCCCTGGCTAAAGTACTCCTATAGTATTTTAAGTTGTATATTTTGTTCTATCGAGACCTGATGTATATATACTTGGTAAGTTTTAGGCCAACTGCAACACCACAGTCACTCCCAAGCACATGTTGGTCATGTCTCGAATAAATATAGTTGATCAGGCTATATTGACCCTAGACATGATTACATAGCTGCCCAGGTTTAACCGCAGTGTCCAACATCCAAATACTTTTGTTTTGTTCTAATTATGATATTGTTTCTGGTACTTATGGATACTTGTATACTCTTTATAAAATACTTATTTTTAAAAGTATACTTTTAGTTCAGATCGCTTCAGCCCCTTAGTGTTTATAGTTGTATACCATGTAAGGTTCGGTATACTTAGTTCACTATAAACAATAGCTCTGATACCAATCTGTCACACCCACAAACCGAAACGGTGGAAATGTTTGAGGGTGGATGACGTCATATGTAGTATCACAACAATTGTATCATAACAATCATAGTAAACACAACCATTACATTGAATACATAAATGAAAAGAGTTTACATCAATTTGATTCTTGTTTTTATACATCAAAAGTATAATAAAAATAGAAAGACGTGACTCTATACGCTCCGTCTTCTCAAAACTCCAGGAGGTACCTGTCTACTGATTTCCTGATAATAGAAGCAGTTTTGAAAAAGTGTCAGCATAAAGCTGGTGAGTTCATAAGCGATGTTTTTGTATTGAAAACCTGTTGATGACTCTGTAAAAAATATTCGTATGGTTCCAAGAAAATCCTGTATTTTCTTTAGTAAGAGTGAGATAATATTAGTTCCATCTATAACTACTTAGTTCATCCTAGTCACGTATGAACTAACACTGAACATACGGTTGTCTATGTGGATCTGCCCTAAGTCCACAACCAAACAAGGAACAGGAAATGAGGCAGAAACCACATATTCCACAGTCTATCGAGTATTCTTCGTATGCAACCCTGATGCATAAACTAAAGAGTTATAGAACTAACTATGAATGTTTGTTATTATATCCGGTTGTAGTATGTAAAACATATTAGTTTGTAGGTATGGATTACTACTAGATGCATTGTATGATGAACTCTGTGTGAAAAACTTATGTGTGGAATGTTCCATTTGAAAAACCCTGGTTACTACCAGTATGTATGATAGTTTTATTTCTTATAAAGAAACCATGTATTTTCCATAATTATGTTAAATAATAATTGTCCATATATAGTATATTACTACATAAGTAGATCGTTGTTATCTATTTGCGAGTTTTATGACCATACTAAACATGATATGGGGCGAATCGGGCACCAGTATCCTTTAGGACTTTGTCACCCGTAGACCTGCCGGTCCTACTGTAGCTAGCAACAAGGTGCAGGATTGTCAATCCCGTATAGATCTATACACAAAAATCACGCTCTCCTTTGAGAAGACTCTGGATCATAAGGGGTAGTCCTCTACTTAGTTATGTTTGTAAGCGCCCAAGGACGTGTCTCCAACTAGATTAACGACTTTACAAGTAATAATACAGAAAAACCCTTTTATAAATAACTGAAAGGTTTATAAAGGATAAGTTTGTAAAGCGTTTAATGAATTCCCAAACTATACCTAATATAGTCTGTGTGTTTGTATATGTATAACCTTGTATGAATTCTCAAACTATACCTATTATAGTTTGTGTGTTCGTATATGTATAACCTTGTATGAATTCCCAAACTATACCTATTATAGTTTGTGTGTTCGTATATGTATAACCTTGTATTGATCTAAAAACTATGTGGTTAACTTGTAAGTTGAAAATGTCCCTTATGCTCAGCATAATATAGAAGGGATAAAATATCTAAATATTTTATAAAACTGTAGAAATTGTGTGTTTGTATTGATTGCATCCGTTTTAAGTTTATTGAAATCCTTTTGTATAAATTTCATAAAATCATTTATGTTTGGCTTGTATCCCCCCTGAAAACATTAAAAACTCGGAAAAATGTAGGGGTATGAACTCACCTGAAGTGAGTGGTTTGAATGAAAGGTCGATGTGGGATGCTGAGTGTCAAGTGGAGTCTCGAACACAAACGGATCCTATTTAGCATGTAATAACACATATATGCATCAAATTAGGGTATATCACATGTAGTTATGATAGGAAACCACCCTAGGAACTTGGAAACACTTGAAACTAAGTGTCAAAATCATATGTGATTGATTGAGGGAGGTGTACGGCCACACTAAGGTGTGTACGGCCATGGGTGTACGGCCCATGAGTGTACGGCCGTACACTCATGAAGAAGTGTGCATTTGAGGTGTTTTTAAGGTCCTAACTAGTATCAAGGGAGTGT
This sequence comes from Lactuca virosa, assembly GCF_052849685.1. Lineage (NCBI taxonomy): Eukaryota > Viridiplantae > Streptophyta > Magnoliopsida > Asterales > Asteraceae > Lactuca > Lactuca virosa. The sequence goes on from NC_136433.1 coordinate 391,880,146, forward strand.
TCTAGGTCCCATGCTTAGTTCTAATGCAAGTTTAAGGCCAATAATGAGCATCAAAGAGGGTTTACGGCTCTATGAGGTGTGTACGGCCGTACACCTGGGTTTACGGCCGTACACCCTTCATGTTCATGCTAAGTTGGTCGATTTCAAGGTGAAAAACAAGTGTTTCTAGTAGGTGACAAGCATAGGAAGCAGTTACTCACGATTTGGAAGCTTGAAGAGGGTTTACAGCCACCAAGAACTAGTGTGTGTTCTTGGTGTTCTTGGTGAAAGATGAAGATCTAGCCAATGATGAAATGAATGAGATGAAAACATGGATTCACCACTAGATAAAGTAATGTAGCAACAAATCAAGGTGGGAAACACTTACATCTTTGAAGATCTTGGAAAGAAATGAGATGATAGATGAGAGAAAACCCGAAATCTTGGCTTAGGAGTGTGTAAAGTGTTGAAAAGTGGCCAAGTACCACTTATATAGGTGGGAGTGTACGGACATGAGGGGGTGTACGGCCGTACACCCATGTGTACGGCCGTACACTCCTCATGAAGGAGTGTTTGGCCCGATTTTGCTACTATGAACTTTGGTATCTCATTCCTATACTCTATCCTTGAATGTACAAGACTTGGAACACTCAAACAGACCCTAAACAATGCTAAATGATAGCAGAAACGAGTCTGAATTTGATTGAATTGAATAACTGTACAAGATAAAAATTCCGGGTTGTCACAACAAGCTCCATCAAAAGGTATGTCATTCTACTAGATTTTTGTATTGTATATACTTCATATTATGCTAGTTAGTATGAAACCTTGGAATATTGAATATTTGCATGTATAACAGAGAAAACATAGATCCAAGGTTTATAGGGTTGCATGTACACCATAGGAGTGTTAGAATGCTCAAAACCCATCAGTGGTATCAGAGCCTAGGGTTGTTTTCAATTATACTTGATGCAACTTATTTTTCAAAACCAAGAATCTGCCCAGACTGAAAACTCGATGAGTTCTGGCCAAAAACTCGACGAGTTCATGTGTTAAAGCATGAACTCGACGAGTTCCATATAGAACTCGACGAGTTGGTCTTCTAGTTTGCAGATTTTCGTGTTTTAAGGCTGGAATTGGACTAGAATCATTACATTAAGCTGTTTTTGAACCTATAAACCTATTTTTGATGTGGTAATGATCATTCTAATCCAATTCAAAATATAATTGTCAATAGATTCATGTTTTGTATTAGTTTAATTGTTTGGCTAGTTACATGAAAATTGTTTGATTTGAATTGTCTTGTTCATATGAGTTTAATCTAGATCATAGTTTTCTTTGACATGTTTGTTTGTTTATTAGATGATCTAAATGGCCTTTAATGGATTCCATAACTTGTCCTCAAGTTATGGAAAACCAAAAGTTTTTCTTTAAAAGAATTATTAAAGAGTCTTAGGTTTTGAACTTGAAGAGTCTTTTCCCATAAATTATTTTATGACCTCCATAACTTGTCCTCAAGTTATGGATTTCCAAGAGTCGCCATTAAAAGCCATATTAAACTCATAGGTTATGGAAACCAAAAAGTTTTTGAATTGTTCAAAACTTGCCCTCAAGTTTTGGAAATTGTAAAGTCTTACACACTTTAATTCCAAACCCTAGAGTTTTAAAAGTTAAAATTCAACCCTTATACTTTATAGTATTATAAGTTAATAATATGTATATGTATAAGAGCAAGCCAGTCTTACCGTTAGTAGGACTCATTCACGAAGCCGGACTATAAGGGGGTATAAGGTTGTTGCCTATAAAATGGCAGCTTAATGGGTGTCCACTCTCACCCACCGCTTCCTTGACTGGTGGAGGGTCGTTAGCTGAACGGGTAAGACAAGGACTATAATTCTCATTATAAGTATAATGATAAATGTATAAAGTAACTAAACCTTTTATAAATTCCCAATCTTAGTTACTTTAGGAAAATGTGAATTTGGTGCTAACCCATGAAATTACACTTTGTACCTTACCAAGTCGTTGGTGGAGCGTGTGTGGGTAACCGGCACACTAACATGGACTAGTAAGAGTGGCAAAGGGTGACTTAATGTTTATCATAGATCGGTGGAGCGCGTGTGGGTAACCGTCACATCGATTAGGTGATAAAGATTAAGGGTACCAAGTTAATTTGCATGGTTATTCACACCTTGTTTGTGATCCTCGGCATCCCAGTCACAAAATTGAGAGGGCACAATCGAGATTTAAACATGCCATTGAAAAGTTCTTTGAATCTCAAAAGATCTAGGAGTTTCAAACCAATTAAAACCTAATTCCTATTTCGTTTTTCATGGTGGAAATTGGTGAATCGCCATTCGCCTACCTTCAAATATTTTATAGCTTGGATTACGGAATCCCTCTTCCAAGTTATAAAATATTGTGTTGGGTCCTAGCCTTAATATTTCATATTGGGTGTTCTATTAAGGACTTAAATCAACTAACTTGAATTTCTCCCATTGTAGATGTCTGGTTCAGACAACTATGATCTTCCCAAATCTCTTGGAACAAGCTTTCCTAATGAAGATGATGTCCCGCGATTGGATCATGGAAATCATACTTCTCTTCCTCCACCTCCTCCAATTATTCTCCCTAACCCACAAGCTCGAAGACTTGAAAAGTTCAAGATCACTCAAGCCCTACTTGCAATGAAACATAAAGATGGAAGACCTGTGTGTACTCATGTCTTAGAGATGAAGTCATACATTGACAGGTTGAGAATGTTGGGTGTCGTTGTCCCAAGGAAGTTGGCTATTGACTGGGTTCTTCAGTCACTTCCTGAGTCGTATAGTGAGTTCATTAAGGACTACTATGTGACAGATCACGACATGACCCTTATTGATCTTTCTTATTTGCTTGTTGCCGCTGAATCAGAAATGTTTTGGCGCACTGGAAAAGTAAATTTGGGTGGAAGGTCTATTTCTCAAACTTCCATGGACATTGACAATGGTAACATTGGAAGTCCAGAGAAGCTTTCTCTTCCCAATGGAAAGGGATCGACCTTGGTCAACCCGGTTGACCAAAAGGTAAAGGGAAAGGCTAAGTCTGTGATAGTCTCGTGTACCATTCCCAAAGAGTCTATATGTTTTTATTGTCAAGAGAAGAGGCATTGGTTGCGAAGCTGTCCTAACTACCTAAAAGATCTGAGAGAAGGAAGAATCAAAAAGTTTGACTCTGGTTTAGGTAAGTTCACTATCTAACTCTGTTAAGTTCCTAATTGTTGATTCTTAATACATGATGTGACTAGGTTGCATTTTGATGTTTTGCAGGATCAAGCAAAGGGAAGGAAACTTAAAAGAAGAGTATGATGAATCTGATCGTGAAGATGGATATCAATCGCATGGTTCGAAGATCGGATTTTTGAGCTACTACTTAGGGGTTAAGATAGATTCCTAGGAAATATGTAATAGCATATTTTTCATTTAAAGTTGCATTGTAAGGAAAAAGTTTTTCCGTATTTTATAAATAAATAAAATTTTGTTTTTGTTTTATTTTATATCTCCTTGCAATGGCATTTATGGAAAATTGATGTTTGTATGTTTCTAGCAATATTGGAACTATGAATTTGATTCTTTCATTTGTGGCAGTGTCTAAGTTTACTATATAAGGAAAGATTCTCATCACCCAAGTTTTCAATTGGACCGAAACTTGGGATCATGCAAGTTGTATTGTATGATGAATGAGAATTTTCATCTTTGGAAAATTAATACTAATTCCTTGTTCACATGTATATGTGAGAAAGTGAAGGACAAATGGGTCGGGTACACTAGGTTGTGCGCTGGTCAGGTCTACCACAAAGATCCATAAGGCTATTTGTCATGATTTACTAAAAGTTAGTAAATATGGTTACACTTAAAAGTTTAAGTGTAATTATGAAACATTGGAAAAGTTTCAGTGTATGGCAGGACGGATGAGAAGAATCAAATTAGGCAGAAGGATAAAAGTTTCTCAAATCTGAAAAGACGGGAGAGTACTTTAGTATCATGTTTTATGATCATGTTAATGATTATGAAACCATATCACAATTAATCCTCTAAGGACATCTTAGTGCATTCTTATGGCTAAGAAGAGGAGTCATGAATTGTTGAAATGGTTAAATCAATAAGACGAGTCATACTTCGTTCCAAAACAATTCTTAGAGTCATACTCCAAGATTGTAACTTGAGTAACATATCTTAAAGAAGGTTTATAATACTTTTCAAATGTAAGAGTAAAATGTTTTCTACTCTTGTACATTTGAAATTGGTAAGCTGTGATGTTTTGGATAAAACAAAGACCAACTAAGGCCAATTGTGTGAAGTGTTTGTCTTGATAAGAATCCGTACTATCTCTTGCATATTTGTTTGTCAAGGAATGGTTCTTGGCAAGAGAGTCTTATATGTCAAGAGGACAGTGGGAGTCTAAAAGATCCTGAAAGAGTTTCAAGAACTAATCAAGAATAAAACCTGTAGTTTATCACTAGCACACGACTTGAGGTTTATAGCCTATCGTGTTGACATATTCTTGTTTCTGTGCTCATTCCAGTTAAAGTTGACTATGCATCTGAGTTCTACAAGTTCTCCGTTGTTTGCATAACTACTTGGAAGAAATGGCTGGCCCTTGTGCTGCCAAGTGGCAAGAAGTTAAGATTGCACAAGTTCGGTCCATATGAGTTTGAATTTGTCACTAACCTTGTCTTGTGATTATGTTTTTGACAAATTCACATGGATAGGAACACATACACCATGAAATCTAAGTGTCATAAGGTTTCTCTCCGATTCATGAAAATGATGGTGAGGAAACGCTTTCACTAAGTAGATTTTCAGTAGATAGAAATTGTGATATTTGCATTCTCAAAGTCGTTAGTGGAGCGTGTGTGGGTAACCAACACACTAACATAGACTTCTGAGAAATGGCAAAGGTCTAAACAATTGATACTATGATTATGACATCCCTTTTCATAGTTCTAGAAATTGTTTAGAAACACATGTGAGTTATCTAAGAAAAGGTGTATGATTTTGATAAAGTCTTATCAAAGCATCTCGTATCAGAAATCTGAACTTTGGTAAGTAAGTCAATAAAACATTGATCTCTAGAAGTCCAGCTGATTTCTGGATACATGTCAAAGCTAGTGGGAGCATAAGTGTTATGCTAATAATTATCATGTTAGTGTGAGCATGATAATTATGATAAGTGTTGCAAGTTAGCAATTTTAATTATAGAAAACAAAAGTTTCATTTGGGAAAACTTGTTTTGTTATAATTAAAGGAGAGAAAATTATACTTCATTTCAATTCTAAAAGCTTAGATTGAGATTTTAATCATCTTTTAGTCAAGGATATATATATATATATATATATATATATATATATATATATATATATATATATATATATATATATATATATATATATATATATATATATATATGAATTTTGTGTTGGAATGGTTCAACATGAGGAAATTCTATATATATTGCGTTCTCAAATTCGATTATGATTACGACATCCCTCTTCATAGTCGAATTATGAAAACATGGCAAATAAAAAATATTGTAGCAAAAGACTGGTCTAGGACCATGTCTTTATGTGAGACATCATGAATCGTGTCCCATATGCTTCGGATATAGGATCGATTACATGTGCTATAATATTTATCCTTTCTAAATTTTCCTAATGTCTGGGGCATTAAGAGGGGAAAAGGTCTAAAATTGGATATGACTAAAATGATTAAGCAATTGTCGAGGACAATCTGAGGTTTACCAAAGATTGGTTGCTCATGGACAGTTGGAAGTATGGTGTAAATTTTTGGAAATGACCATATTGATATATTCTGAAAAGAGGCAACTCTTGTTAAGAAGTGATAGTCAAAATGGGAATATGGAAATGTTTCCATAGGTGGAAGATATTCATTAAATCTGTGTAAGATTAGAAAACTTAATGCAAGAAGGATGTTCAAAGGAATGTACTTTGAATTTGAGACTTCGTTTCCATGGAATTGATCTCCATTGGAATATTCTGTAATGTCTGTTGACAAGTATTTGTGACTTTGTGCATAGTCATTACAAGAGGATCAATGCATATAAGTTTAGAATCTAACAGATTTCGGTAAATGACAGGAATTTGGAATTCTTACATTTATGATAAGGATTTGGGATTGTGAAATGAGAATCATTGGAATTATGTTAACAAAGTAAGGATCATAGACAAACATAATGTGCATACTTGGTGTATCGTGTAACTATTGTTTGGACAAACATCGTGTGCATGCTTGGATCATGGCATGACTATTGTTTCGGATTCAAGTATAAAGTTGATTATTTGAAACATTATACAATGAATAATGAGTAATCAATATGGTGTTTAAATAAAAGGTGTTTTATTTACTCTCAAAGGTGCTTGGGTCCATATAGGATTAGTATTATTTTTGTGTTTCAATTTGCATGTTTTGACTTCCCGAATAACTAAGTTATTCAAATTCTCCACGGTCAGTCATATGTTGGAAGTAGATATGAATCAAGACTGTCATGAAGTTGGATTGTAGATGTCTAAGGTGTTGGACATAGCAAGAGTTGCTGCAACATTCATGAGTGCTCCTGGAATGAGATTCGAGTATTGGATTAAACCCACGCTCATTTGAATCACTTCATGAATTTTATCACGAGTGATCATGAGACGATAATATCTTATATTCTTCAAACCTAGAGATATGATTTGTTGACTATGAGTTGGTTATACATTGATTGTACGAAAACGCATCAGTAACTTGATGTTATAAAACGTGCCTTTGTGTATGATTCAACAAGTGGTTAGTTCAAGCATATGAGTCGAAGTTTATTCATTCCTTTTACCCTTGGAGGGATAAAAGCGATATATTTGGGCCCCTCGATGATTTAGTGAAGACACCCCTAAGTGCTTGGCCAATCCTGGACTGATTTGATTTGTTCAATTAGTCAGTCGTCATAAATCAGAAATCAGGAAACAACAAACGGACAAAGAGAATGATTATAATCCATGTCTCAGTCCATATGATATTTAGAATGGAGGAATATATGATCCCTTATCTAATGGACACGTCATTTGACTAGGTCAGAGTTCGGCAACGGCTTTAAGAGCTACGATTGCTAGTCAGGATCTTGGAGTCATACGCAATACTAGTTTTAGACTTATCCAGTTGGGAGACTGTTGGATTAGATATCTAAGCCCATAACTATTATTGGTATGTACTCGACCCGAGAGTAGCATGGTCCATTTGGGTTGCACTTCACCGGAACAATTTGTATGGATAGTCTTTTGAGAATAGTATGTCTATGGTTTATTAATATATTATAAGTTATAATATATTAATATGAAATCGTATTATTTAATTAGTATTGATCAAGAATTAATTTAGAATTAATTTAGTGATCAAAAGGAACTAATTAAATATGGACTCTTATATATATATATATATATATATATATATATGTATATATATATATATATATATATATATATATATATATATATATATATATATATATATATATGGAATGGGCCAAGTTCATTTAGGTTGGGCTAAACTTGCATGGATAGTCCATGGAGTTTTTAACCCATGGATCCTATGGAAATGAAATGTCATGGGTATTAGGGTTTACATGAATGTAACTCTAATCCTCCATACTATATAAAGAGGTATTTGGCACATGAAATGACACTAGTGTGTGAATACAAAGGGTGGGCCGATTTATAGAAGTGCTTTCTATTCTCTCAAGTTTTCCAAGTGTTTTTGGTGATTTGTGATTCCATTTGAGGCTTCCATACTATTGGGGCTAAGCTCTTAAAGGTTCAAGACTACAAGCTCCATCAAAAGGTATGTCATTCTACTAGATTTCTGTATTGTATATACTTCATATTATGCTAGTTAGGATGAAACCTTGGAATATTAAATATTTGCATGTATAATAGATAAAACATAGATCCAAGGTTTATAGGGTTGCATGTACACCATAGGAGTGTTAGAATGCTCAAAACCCATCACTAACCTTCTGAAATTATTTAGTCCTCGCAATATGTAACTTAATGCATTCGTTTGCTAGTTAGTTAAAGATAACTAGAACTCCTAAAATCACAAAGCAAGCAACATTCGAGCATTGAGTAACCAAACCAAGCATATCCTATTCAGGCCATCATTGATGGGTTTTGAGAATTCTAACACTCCTATGGTGTACATGCAACCCTAGAAACCTTGGATCTATGTTTTCTCTAATATACATGCAAATTTGATTTTCCAAGGTTCTCAACCTAACTAGCATGTTATGGGGTACTTGTAATATAAAACCTTAGTAGAATAACATACCTTTTTCTTGTGGTTGATTGCTTGGAGCTTCAAGAGCCTAGCACCAATAATGTGGATGCCTCAAGTGGAATCACAAATCACCAAACCAACTTGGAAAACTTGAGAGAATAGTATGCACTTGTAGAAATCGGCCCACCTTTGATCTCACATACACTAGTGCCATTTCATGTGCCAAAGACCTCTTTATATAGTATGGTGGATTAGGGTTACATCCATGTGAACCCTAATACCCATGACCTTTCATTTCCATAGGATCCATGGGTTAAAAACTCCATGGACTATCCATGCAAGCTTAGCCCATCCTAAATGAATATTGGCCCATTCTATATATATAAGAGTCCATATTTAATTAGTCTCTTTTGATCACCAAATTAATTCCAAATTAATTCTTGATCAATAATAATTAAATAATATGATTTCATATTAATATATTATAACTTATAATATATTAATAAATCATAAATATATTGTTCTCAAAAGATTATCCATACAAATTGTTTCAGTGAAGTGCAACCCAAATGGACCATGCCGGGTCGGGTCAAGTACATACCAAATATAGTTACAGACTTAGACACATTATCCAACAATCATATCACTGACTAATCAGTTCTAACATGAAATTCAATAAGCACATATAGCAGACACATAAGGCATCTTCCTAGATCCTTAGCCCTAATCTAGCATGCAGTTCTCATACATATACAATAGGCATATAAGGCATCCTTCCTAGATCCTCAGCCCTAATCTAGCATGCAGTTCTCATAATCATATCATATCATAACATAACACGTATGGGTATCTTGGGGAAAACTTACTTGAGCTCGGCCGATTGCACGCATCACACACCTTGTTCTTTTCAAAGTTCTTTTCTCTTTTCAAATTCTTTTCAAAATTCTTTTTATAAAATGTTTTTTCTTTTGAAAATTTTCATAACAAGTCCTCAGTTTGAGTCCAGACACACCCGAGAGTGTGCCCGAATCCCTCAAACCAAGGCTCTGATACCAACTTGTAACATCCCAAAATTCTAGACCAAAAATTTCATTTTTGATATGACGATTCATAAAACAAATTATAGAAAACATCATCAATTTATTTCATTTCATAAAAACCGTAGATCATATGTCTCAAAAGCTGATATGTGCATAATTAGCCATATGTTTAGTATAGATTTTTATTCATTTTTAGCTAATTATGTGCATAATATGGACAAAAGGTACTTAATAATGTCTAAATTGTGTTTTCAGTCCAGAAGACATGCTTGGAAGCAAAAAGGGATAAGGAGAAGCAATTAGAAACCAAAGAATGAAGAAAGAGAAGATATCTGGAGCTACTCGGCGAGTCCACGAAGCTACTCGGCGAGTTTCCGAGAATATTCGCGAAGAAAAGTCAAGAGTCCTTGATAAACACGTATTTTCCACATCTACTAGGCGAGTCGGGGACCTACTCGCCGAGTTGACCCTGTTTTGTGATAAGTATAAATACGGAACCTTATTCCGAATTGGTGACTTCTGGCTTTTTGGGAGATACACCTGCGATTGAAGAACCCTTTGGAAACCTGAAGAACCCTAATCTTTGATCTTTTGAAGACTCAAGGCAAATTAGGTTATATTTTCCACTTAATCTTAGGATTTAATCATGACTAGCTTAGTTAAATTCGTTTTTGAGCTTGTTTCAACTGTAATCATGAGCTAAATTCGTGTTGTTTCTGTTTAGGAAAAACCAAGTTACTCCTATGGTTTGATTATTACTTCTATTGATTGTTTATTGGTGATTTTATTAAATTAAGTTTGTTAAAGAACCTTATGCATTAACCATAACTATTTTCTATTAATTGGAAGACAATTAAGTTGCATGAACATCTCTTAGTTGTTAACCTCATATGTTTATGTGAACACTTCATCATATGTCTAGGATTAATGAACATGAAACTAGGATTAATTAGAGAATGGGTAAATTAATGTGTGAGCTTGTTTGAGAAACCAACAAACAAGAGGTTAGTTGAGTCACCAACTTGATTAACCAATTACAAATCTTATTTAATCCAAATAAATGAACTAGGGAGTTAATTAGTTTAAACAATTGGCCACTGCTTGAATTAATTAATTTTCTAAGGGTTAGTAATAATGAACATGAATCTAACCACTATAGTTGGTAACCAATAACAATTAATTATCATCTTATTATACAAATAAGCATAGCAGTGAATTGGTTGGACCTAAACAGAAACTTTCTATCAAATTCGGTGAATTTTTACTTGTTTTTAGTTGTTTAGTTAATCACTTGTTAGGTGGTGTGTTTAAGTTTCTAGTCTTGTAAAACTAGAGAAAAACCCTTTACTTTTATTACTTGTTAAGTTAAAATTAGTTATTAGTTTAATTTCCGTTCCCTGAGTTCGACACCCTACTTATCCAACTATACCACTAAAAGATAGGTTCACTGCCTTTGTGTGCTAAATTTATATTTTTAAAGTAGGAATAAAACCAGTGCATTTTACACACATCAAGTTTTTGGCGCCGTTGCCGGGGATCGGTTCAAAAATTAAATCTAATTCCTAGTTTTATCGATCCTTTGTGTGAGTTTATCTTGCACAAAGTTATTTTTTTTTAGTAATTCAGTAAGTAGGTTAAGTTTTAGTTGTTATTAGTTTTTAGTCGTTTCTATTTAATTTTATTTATTTTTGAGTTTTAGACAGTCTACTCGCCGAGTGCACTCGACCCTACTCGGCGAGTTCGCTGTTGTTTGACAGTTTAATTTTTATTTTAGTTATGTTTCATCTTTTGTTCTTTTTACGCGTTTTTCTTGTTCTGTTGCAGGCTTTTCATGACCAGAGGATCCAACACTCCACTGATTCCCCCTTTTGAAGACCCGGAATCCGCATTGAGGAAAAACAGAGGCAAAGACGTTGAAAGCTCGACTACACCCAAGAAATCGCCTTTGTCTAGCTTGAAGACGGTTTTTGGGAAGAAGAATAGCAGCAAATCAGTAGCATCCAGCGCCTCTTTGGCAAGCGAAGACCCAATCAGAGAGGATACCGAGTACGAAACCGAAGGAGAAGAAGACCCTACATTTGGGCACGTTTCCGATTCCGACGAGGAATTAGCTATCCCTATGGCTAACATCGATGAAGTCCCCATGGGGGAATGGAAGAAGAGGATACGCGATGATACCGGCCCGGGTCTTGTGCAACCCGCAATTCCCGCAACTGCCACTTTTGAGCTTAAGGGTCACATTCTTGCTCTACTCAAGGAGATCCCCTTCTACGCAAAAGACCACGAAGATGCTTACAAACACTTGGATGAAGTCAATGATGTAGCTGATTATTTTAATGTTCCAAACGTGCCTCGCGAAACTCAGCTACTTTGCATGCTTCCGGTTACATTGAAGGGTGTTGCAAAGGATTGGCTCAAGTCACTTCCCCCCGGATCCATCACTACATGGGCCAAGATGAAAGAAGAGTTTATGGATCAATTCTGCCCACCCTCCAAGATATCTAAGGTAAAGAAAGCCATAGCCAACTTTGAACAACAAGCTGGAGAGTCACTTTATGAAGCTTGGGAAAGGTACAAGAGTTTACTAAGGAATTGCCCACATCATGATCTTAATAGTCAACAAGAAGTCTCCATTTTCTATGATGGAGTGAATGTTACAACAAGGCAATTACTTGACTCGCAAGGTCCACTCACAAAGAAAGCACCCCCGGTGATAAAGCAACTAATTGAAGAATTCTCTAAGCATTCTAGAGAATACCACAATCCAAGGAATGATGTGACAAGGGGATCAGCTTATGCAGCTTCAGAAGATTTGTCAGCAGTCATGGCTATGTTGAAAACCATGGATAGGAGGATGGATAAAATGGATCAAACGATACATGCTATTCGGGTGGGTTGTGAGAATTGTAATGGACCTCATCTTACTAGAGATTGTGACTTGGACGAGAATGGGAATAAGAAGGTGCAAGTATGTTACTCAAGTGGTGACCGATAGATGAAGATTGGCGGAAACCCAAGAAAGAGTGGCTTCCTTATGATGAGTACAAGGGGGCTAAGGAGGAGAAGTTTAAACAAAAAGGAAGAGGGTTTTACCAAAAGGAGGAGCCGGCACAAGAAAGAAAACCAAGTTTGGAAGAGATGCTTACCAAGTTTGTAGCTGCTTCAGAAAAGAGACACAATGACCAAGATGCTGCAATACAAGAGACAAGAACAATGCTTAGGAATCAGCAAGCATCTATCCACAACATTGAGACACAGCTGGGGCAACTTGCTCAACAAATTAATCAAAGATCACCGGGAGAACTTCCAAGTAAAACCGAAAACAACCCACGAGGCGCACATATAAATATTGTGACAACAAGAAATGGGAAGATAATTACTCCTCTGGCCCCTATTCAGACTGAAGAACCCAAGGAGTTGCAAAAGGAAGATGCAGAAAAACAAGACAAAAGTCAAAATCTGCATGATACAGAAGCTACTCGCCGAGTCCAGAATATGGACTCGACGAGTCCAGTAACCATTCCGAAAAATCAGATTCCTGAAAAGCCCTTTCAGCCTCCAATGCCATATCCAGCCCGAGCTAAACAAGAAAATAAGGAAGAGGAATACCAGAAGTTTCTTGACCATATAAAAGCTCTTCAAATCAACATACCATTCATCGAAGCAGTTGCGCAAATGCCAAAATATGTCAAATTCCTCAAGGAGCTTTTAACCAACAAAAGGAAGATGGAGGAAGTAAAAAAGTAGTTCTTAATGAGAACTGCTCAGCTGCCATGTTAAACAAACTACCAAAGAAGAAGGGTGACCCGGGAAGCTTGACTTTGCCTTGCCAATTTGGTAACTAGGCCACCATTCATGCTTTGGCTGATTCGGGAGCAAGTGTGAACCTCATGCCTTATTCATTTTTCAAGAAATTGGATCTCCCAGAACCAAGGCCAATTCGAATGGCAATTCACTTAGCAAATAAAACAGTCACATTTCCAAGAGGAATATGTGAGGACTTATTGGTAAAGGTGAACAAGTTCGTATTTCCCGCAGACTTTATAATTCTAGACATGGAAGCGGATCCTCAAGTCCCGATCATCCTTGGAAGACCTTTCCTTAACACGGCAAGTGCTATAGTGGACATGAGAGACTCGAAACTTACTCTACGGGTGGGGGATGATTCAGTCACTTTCAGGGTTGATCAAGCTATGAAGCATGCGAGGAATAGTGATGACACGACATTTTCAATTGACATGTTGGATGAATTGATGGAGGAATGGGATAATGAAGACCCAAACAAGTCTACCATCATCTTTAATGAAGAACCTGATGCTGAAAAAGACCTACTGGAAATTGAGAGACTGCTGGAAGAAGCTGATTACGAGGAATTAATGAAGAACTTTGAGCACTCTACTCGCCGAGTAGACTCGATCTACTCGCCGAGTCCAGTTGAAGAAACCCGGGAAGTCGTGAATTCTGCAAAGGACTCGCCGAGTCCCTTACCTGTACTCGGCGAGTACAACATGCAGAACGCAAAAACAGAGCTCAAAGCACTACCAGATCACTTGGAGTATGCCTTCCTTGAAGATGGTCATAAAAAACCAGTTATAATAGCTTCTGATCTCTCCAAATCTGAAAAAGAAGAATTAGTTCAAGTCTTGAAGAAGCGAAAGCGGGCCATTGCATGGAGCATTACCGATATCAAGGGAATAAGCCCCTCTTATTGTTCTCACAAGATTAACCTGGAGGAAGGAGCAAAGCCGGTTGTGCAACACCAAAGAAGATTGAACCCAAACATGCAAGAAGTGGTCAAGAAGGAAGTAGTCAAGCTCTTAGATGCAGGGATCATTTGTTCTATTTCCGACAGTCCGTGGGTGAGTCCTGTCCAAGTGGTGCCCAAGAAAGGAGGGATGACGGTCATAACCAACGAGAAGAACGAGCTTATTCCGACACGAACGGTAACCGGTTGGCGAGTGTGCATCGATTATCGAAAGCTAAACGATGCCACTCGTAAAGACCATTTTCCTTTACCTTTTATTGATCAAATGCTAGAAAGATTGTCGGGCCATAGCTATTATTGTTTCTTAGACGGATTTTCGGGTTACTTCCAAATACCCATAGACCCAATGGACCAAGAAAATACCACTTTCACTTGCCCAAGTGGAACTTTTGCCTATCGTCGCATGCCCTTTGGGTTATGCAATGCACCTGCGACATTTCAAAGGTGCATGACGGCCATATTCCACGACATGGTGGAAAAATTCATGGAAGTATTTATGGACGATTTTTCTGTTTTTGGATCTTCCTTCCATGATTGTCTCACTAACCTTGATTTAATGCTTGCAAGGTGTGAAAAAACCGACTTAGTCCTTAATTGGGAAAAATGTCACTTTATGGTCAAGGAGGGTATAGTTTTAGGCCACAAAGTTTCCAAATCGGGAATTGAGGTGGATCGGGCAAAAATAGATACAATAGCCAAATTACCTCCACCAACTAATGTGAAGGGCATTAGAATTTTTCTAGGTCACGCGGGTTTTTACCGGCGTTTCATAAAAGATTTTTTTAAAATAGCTAGACCTTTAACACAATTGCTTTTAAAAGATGCACCATTTAATTTTACTAAAGAGTGTTTAGAGGCTTTTGAATTTTTGAAAGAAAAATTGACTAATGCCCCGATCATTGTTGCCCCGAATTGGGGTTTACCATTTGAAATAATGTGTGATGCTAGTGACTTTGCATTAGGAGCTGTCCTTGGTCAAAGGGTTGATAAGCACTTTCGACCCATTTATTATGCAAGTAAGACTTTGAATCCTGCCTAAGAGAATTACACCACCACCGAAAAAGAATTACTAGCTGTGGTGTATGCTTTTGACAAATTCCGCCCTTATCTAGTTTTATCTAAAACCACTGTTTTTACTGACCACTCTGCTATCAAGTATTTGTTTGCCAAGCAGGATGCCAAGCCAAGATTGATACGTTGGGTTCTACTTCTACAAGAATTTGACATCGAGATACGCGATAAGAAAGGAATGGAGAATGTAGCAGCCGACCACTTGTCAAGGCTAGAAAACCCGCAATTGAAAAAATTGGTGGAAGATAAAGTTGGAGATGACTTTCCGGACGAGTACATTATGGTGACCAAGGGGGGAGAGCCATGGTTCGCGGACATAGCTAATTACTTAGCTAGCAAGTACATCCCAAAAGATCTTACTCGCCAACAAAAGAAGAAATTCTTTTCAGAAATAAAATACTACTTTTGGGATGAGCCATTTCTTTTCCGAAGTTGCGCGGATGGAATCATTCGAAGATGTGTATTCGGAAATGAAAGTCGACAAATTTTGGAGCATTTTCATAGCGGGCCCACCGGTGGACATCATGGAGCACACTACACTGCTAAGAAGATATTTGATATTGGGTTTTATTGGCCCACAATTTTTAAAGATGCTACCCAATATGTCAAAGAGTGTGATGCATGTCAAAGAGCAGGAAACATCTCCTCCCGAAATGAGATGCCACAACATAGTATTCAAGTGTGTGAAGTGTTTGACGTATGGGGGATCGATTTCATGGGACCATTTCCAATGTCGAAAGGCAACAAATATATTTTGGTGGCGGTGGATTATGTATCCAAGTGGGCGGAGGCACAAGCTTTACCAACTAATGATGCTCGGGTGGTGGTGCGATTTTTGAAGAAGTTATTTTCGAGATTTGGAGTTCCTAAAGCCCTTATAAGTGATCGAGGCACTCACTTTGCCAATGATCAATTAGAAAAGGTGTTAAGGAAATATGGGGTAACCCATAAATTCTCTACATCTTACCATCCACAAACAAGTGGGCAAACTGAAGTGATAAATAGAGCCTTAAAAAGAATTTTGGAGAGATCGGTGGGGAGTAATCAGAAGGAATGGTCGGATAAGTTAGATGATGCACTTTGGGCCTTCCGAATAGCTTTCAAAACACCTATTGGTACTACACCATATAGGCTAGTTTATGGAAAGCAATGTCATTTGCCGGTGGAAATAGAGCATAAAGCTTTTTGGGCTTTAAAAATGTGCAACTTTGATATATCTGAACTTAAAAACAACCGGTTGATGCAAATGAATGCTCTTGAGGAACTTCGCAATGAGGCCTACACTAACTCCTTAATTTATAAAGAGAAAACTAAGAGTTGGCATGACAAGAGGATCAAGGGTAATAAAGATTTTCATGAAGGGCAAAAGGTGTTGCTTTTCAATTCAAGACTCAAACTTTTTCCGGGCAAACTAAAGTCAAGATGGGATGGTCCATTTCTAGTGAAGAAGGTGTTTCCACATGGAGCTATCGAGTTATTGTCAAGAGATGGCACCCCTTTCAAGGTTAATGGACATAGAGTGAAAAAATACGAAGAAGGAATCCCGAGAAATGAAGACATGGAAGAAGGGCTGCTGCTGGAGAGAATGGCAGAAACGTAGAATGGAAGGAGTCCAGCTAATGACTCCTTAAAAAGAAGCGCTTCCGGGAGGCAACCCGAGTTTAGAGTTTGCATTTCTTTTCCCTTTGTTTTCTTTTTCATTCCTTAGGATCTGTTTTCATTCATTCTTCTTCTGAAATTATGTTTAAAAATGATTGCTTGAGGGCAAGCAATGCTCAAAGTGTGGGGTGGTGGTTTAAAAATTAAGTTTTTTTTAAAACTGCATGCTCTACTCGCCGAGTTTATACGTATTACTCGGCGAGTACCTATTCGAAATCCCCGAAAATCGCGAATACGCGTTTCTACTCGGCGAGTAGATGTTTATACTCGGCGAGTAGAACATTTACACGAGTTTTTACAATCGGTAAATTAGGATTTCTTTTTCTTTTATTCAGTTTCACCAAACCACTCATACTCGCCGTGCACTTCTACTCTCAAGCCATTTCTCCAGTTTTTTTTTCTTTCTTGTTGAATCTCCATCCACCAAGCAAAAAGGTATGATTTTTACTCTCAATACTTGTTAACGATTACAAATCTATCAATTCTTGGTTCTTATTTTGCTTAAAATCCGGATTTGGGGGTTTTCTCCAATTCTAGGGTTTTGATTTTACTATGAATTAGGAAGCTTTAGAAAAAATTTCTTATGGATGTGTGTTTAAGGGACTTAGTACAGCAAACCCCTTTGCAAAATTAGGTGTTTTCATTGACCTAATAGGGTCCGATGGAAATCTGCTCTCGCAGTTCATCCTACTCGCCGAGTAGTTCATGAACTCGGCGAGTAGATGCTATGACAGACCTGTGATAATTAACTTTAATTGCTGGGTTTTGTTTGTTGTTGTTTTCTTGATGTTTTTCTGCAGAAAGCATGTCCAGAAGAGGTCAGAGTTCAAGGGGAGGAGGTCAAGGAGACATTCCATGGCTTTCTTTTCAACAAATAACTTCAAGATCTTCACAAGCCCGTGCAAAGAACAGATTAGAGGCTCTCAAGCAGAAAGAAATTCACCTTCCCAATGCAGTTAATTGGGATTGGTTGGGAAACATTGGTTTGGAAGAAGAATTGACACCTTACTTGGTGAAATCTTGTGATGTGGGAGAATCTACAATAATTTGTGATGGATGGTTACAGCTATTCAAGATCCAAGAACCGGTCTTTGCAGAGCTATGTTGGGAATTTTTTGCTACCATCTCATTCCGGGGTGGTAGTGAATATTATAACCCCAATGTCATTTCTTTTTCACTTGGAGGGGAGCTGCGACAATGCAGTATTGCGGAACTTGCTTGGAGGATAGGCATTTATGATCAAAATGCCATGTTGACGGAAATTTTGAGACCTTCTTGGAGCAATGCCACAAAGATCTCCCCGAAGGAGTTGTTGCTTCCACTTGGTGGAATACCATTGCGAACCGGGTGTACATTCCATCTTCTGCACAAGAAGGCCATATCCGCTCGCCCATTCATCGTCTCATTCACCGCCTCATTGCCAGCACCATCAATATGAGGAAGGATGATGACAAGGTCCCAACCCTTGACATTTTCTACCTTTGGAGCATTATCAACCCAGACGTCTTCTGCAACTTGCCCTATTGCTTAGCCAAGTATCTCGCGGACGGAGCTGTTAAGGAAAGGTTACCTCCAAAATTAATGGAGGAATGTTTGTAACAAGACTCGCGAGATCATTTGGGATCTTAGACTTACAAGAGGCAAGGGCCTTAACTGTCATTTATCCTCCTCCGTTCAACACTGCACTATATCGGAGGGTGAGAATTGTGGAAAAATTTGGGGATTCATATGCAATTCCACATGCATACGAGGCGGTTATTTCCGAGGAGCCGGGACGAAGGGTTCGGCAAAGGAACGAACGGGCCCGAGAAGACCCACCGGTTATTCCGGTGGAAGATGAGAATGAGGGATGGAATCAAGTGGAATATAGGAGATATTTGGATGACATTGCTCAAGGTGTTAACTACAACAATGAGTCATTCAACTATCTTTTTCAGCAAACGAACCTCGCCCCAAGGCCCGGCCCCGGGTACCCTTACATCATGAATTGGGAGGAGAGGATGCGGAGAAGAAACAATCAAGAAGGAGGCAGTGGCGCAGGAGGGGCAAATATGGAAGAAGAAGATTGAAGATTGGTTGTTTTTATGTTTTTATGTTTTTTTTATGGTGTTTGATTATGAACTTTGTTGAACTTGGATATTTATATTTTTAAGACTTTGGTTTGTTTGCTTTCACTCGTGGTTACATGTTTTTCAGGTTGGAAGATTAGGATGCATTTAGGAGTCACATTGGTCAAGGTTCAAGTGAGGATTGCTTTAGATGAGAGTGCGAAATGTTTCAATTAAGGTTGAGTCTGTGAGGATTGGGAGTGATCAAGTGTGTTATTACTGGAGGAGATAGGAGAAGAGTCACTGTAATGTCCCGATCTAGCACTTCAGTCAAGAGTCAACGAGCAGGAAATTTTATTTTCGAATCAGAGTATACTCGCCGAGTGCATCTAGAGTACTCGCCGAGTACATGTGTAATTATGCGATTTTACTGCAAAATGACGATCTACTCGCCGAGTTTACGCCTAACTCGCCGAGTCCATCAACATTTTTCTACTCCAGAGTTGTTTTGGGCACATTCATTGCAGTCCTTATCCATATTTTCCATGAAGATTCATTCCTAGAGGTTTCTAAGAGCTTTGTCTTAAATATTTGAGTCATTTATATGTTTACCACACGCGACATGACAACCAAGACATTGATGAGCTGTTCCCATGTCTAAAGTCATTCAAAGAAGGAGCTTAATTGAAGAAAATCAGCTTCGCGACTGCTACCCCAGGGGAGCTTGTTCCAATTCTCTCTATATTTCATATTTATATTTTTCATGCATAACATGCAATGGGGACATTGCATGAATTAAGTATGGGGTAGGGGGTTGGTTAGTAAATTTAGAATCCTAAAGTAAATTTAGAATCCTAAAGTAAATTTAGAATCCTAATTTAAATTTAGAATCCTAAAGTAAATTTAGAATCCTAATTTAGGTCTATTTTTAAAACTTTAAAAAAATCTTGCATACCAAAAATGTTGCTTAGGGTTTAACTTAGAAAATTTTGGTAAAAATAATTAGGATTCCATGTTAGATTTATGTTGATAATTGCATGAAGACCCAAATGTTTAGTTGAGCCTATATACGTTCTAGTGCATTTGTGGCCTCCTTATTCTAGTGAAATCATGGGACAAAAACACAACCTCGCTTGGTTTGAAGGATGCAATATGTTTAGCATCGTGTACCAGAAATGTATCCAGGAAATTTTTTATCTATAATCAATAAAGGTTGAAGTTGAGCGCCCCTGCTTAAGCATGTAGGTATTGAAAAAAAAAGTGAGTTACATGAGAGAATTACAAGAAAAGTTTGAAGAAATCTTGGAGCAGTTAAAGTAAAGATCAAAAGATCAAAATTCCAAAGTTCAAAAGTTGAAGATACCCAAAAATCAAAGAAAATCAAAAAGGTGGCAAATTTTGAAGAATTCAAAGAAATTAAGGTGCAAACTATCAAAGAAAGTGAAGAGTTCCAAAAAGCTCCATAGTGGTATCGAAAATTGTAATTTTTAGAATATGTATGCTTGGGATACCTTGAGGCTAGGAGGTTTTCTGCAGATGGATTCGGAGGGATGCATAAAATGAGCATCGTTCAAAAGAAGTGGGCGAGTGTTTATGAGGATTGTAAGTATTTAGAGTATTGGGGGGTCGTTTAGGAGAATTTTAGACACAAATGCATGCGTTGCGGTCTTGGCATAATGGCTGGGTTGAATTGGAGTTGTCTTATGTGATTCTAATGTGCTAAAATTCAGTCACGCCGACTCCTTCCCCTTTGAAGAAGAGGTAACTGAAACCAAAACTGTAAACTGTAAGCACGAAGCTTAGTGAGTTCCCCCATCATACCACATACCATACAATAAACATACTACCAGTCATATCTGGGTGCCCAACCTACCCTACTGAGCATACCGAGGTACTCAACCTACCCCTGCT
Organism: Lactuca virosa; assembly: GCF_052849685.1. NCBI lineage: Eukaryota > Viridiplantae > Streptophyta > Magnoliopsida > Asterales > Asteraceae > Lactuca > Lactuca virosa. Next base: position 391,900,922 of record NC_136433.1, read on the forward strand.
AGGCATACCGGGGTGCCTAACCTACCCCTGTCAGACATACCGGGGTGTCCGCCCTACCTCTCCGGTTTATCTCAATCGGTTACGGTGACTATTTCACCCCTACCACTACCATATAACAACATAACATAAATATACTGTCAGCCATACCGGGGTGCCCGACCTACCCATTTAGTCCTTTCGACCGGATATGGGGACTATTCCCCCTACTACCACTATCATATTGTTGGATTAGGTGTCTAAGCCCATAACTATAATTGGTATGTACTTGACCCAAAAGTAGCATGGTCCTTTTGGGTTGCCTTCACCAATGCATTTTGATAGGATGGACTTTTGAGAATAAGGTTATTTATGATTTGTTAATATGAAATCATATTATTTAATTAGTATTGATCAAGAATTAATTTGGAATTAATTTTGTGATCAAAAGAGACTAATTAAATGTACGGGGACTGATTTGGTAAATCAATGATTCTTATAGTGTGGGCCAATGATCCATGGTTATTTGGGTGGGCTAAACCAACATGGATAGTCCATGGAGGTTAACCCATGGAGCCTAAGTAAGATGAAGAGTCATGGTGCATTAGGGTTTGCATGGATGTAACCCTAGCACTTGCCACACTATAAATAGACACCCCTAGAGCCAAAATCGGGGACACCTATCATTCTTAGAGTTTGATATTGATTTTGAGCTAAGAAACTTATTCTCTCAAGCCTCCTTTTGCACTTGGTGTTTGTGACACATTAGAGGCATCACATTTGAGGTGCTAAAGCTTTTGAATGCCAAGAACTACAAGTCCTACTAAGAGGTAAGTTATATAACTAGTTATTTTGTTCAAATGTATGTTAGTTAGGATGAATGCTTTGAAAAATCAAATTGCATGTATAATTAGAGAAAACATAGATCCAAAGCATCTAGGGTTGCATGTGCACCATAAGGTTGTTAGAGTGCTCATAACCCATCAGTGGTATCAAAGCCTAGGATTGTTTTCTGTTATACTTGATGCTTATTGCTTTTCAAAGTTGAAAAAAATCGATTTTCTGGCTTCTGACTGATGAACTATTCGAGTCCACTGGCTGACTCGACGAGTTCGGTTCATGCACTCGCCGAGTTGTTGGGTATGGGTGCAGAATTTCGAGTTTTTGGCCAGAATTGGATTAGGATCATTACCACAAACTGTTTTTTGAGACACATAATTTGTTTTCTTGATATGGTAATGATCATGCTCATCTAATTAAAAGATAATTATCAAAATTTCAAGATTTGTATTAGTTTATATGATTAGGCTAATTTCTTGCAATTGTTGATATGAATTATCTTGACTTATGAGTTTAACTAGATCACAGATAAGTTATTTGATTATTTTGTTAGTTAAAATGTTTGATCTAAATGCCTTTTATGAACTCCATAACTTGTCCTCACGTTATAGAAAATGAAAAGTTTTTTCTTTATAAGTCATTAAACTCATAAATTATGGAAATGAAAAGTTTTGAAGAGTTTCAAAATTTGCCCTCAAGTATTGGAATTTGTAAAGTCACACTTATGAATACTTTAATTCCAAACCTTAGAATTTTAAAAGTTTAAAATTCAACCGTTATACTATTATAATATTAAAAGCCGAATAATTATATATATGTATAAGACAAGTCAGTCTTACCGTTAGTAGGCCTCATTCACGAAGCCAGTCTATAAGGGGGGTATAAGGTTACTGCCTATAAAATGACAGTTTAATGGGTGTCCACTCTCACCCACCGCTTCCTTGACTGGTGGAGGGTCGTTAGCCGAACGGGTAGGATAGGACATCAATTCTCATTATAAGTATAATGATAATTATAAAGTAACTAAACTTTTATTAAATTCCCAATCTTAGTTATTTTAGGAAAAATGTGAAAATGGTGCTATCCCATGAAATTGCATTTTGCACCTTGTTATGTCGTTAGTGGAGCGTGTGTGGTTAACCGACACACTAATCTTGGACTGACAGTGCGTGGAAAAGGGTAGCTTGATGTTAAGCATAGATCAATGGAGCATGTGTGGTTAACCGGCACATTGATTAGGTTATTTGTAACATTGGGTGTACCAGGCTAATTTGCATGGTTATTCACACCTTGTTTGTGATCCTCGGCATCCTAGTCACAAACTTGAAGGGGACAATCGAGATTTAAACATGCCATTGAAAAGTTCAATGAATCTCAAAAGATATAGGTATTTCAATTCATTTAAAACATAATAATCAATTTTGTTTTTCATGGTGGAAATAGGTAAATCGTCATTTACCTACCTTCAAATATTTTGCAATTGGATTACGGTATCCCTCTTCCGAATTGTAAAATATTGTGTTGGGTCCTAGCCTTAATATTTCATTTGGGTGTTATATTAAGGACTTAAATCAACTAAACTTGAATTTCTCCCTTGTAGATGTCTAGTTCAGACTACTATGGTCTTCGCGAATCCTTTCTTCATAAAGATGATATTCCACAAGACGATCAAGGTGAAAGATTAATCCCTTCTTCCTGTTGTAGTGGAACTTCACTTCCTCCACCTCCTTCAATAATTCTCCCTAACCCACAAGTTCAAAGACTTGAAAAGTTCAAGGTCACTCAAATCCTATTGGCAGGCAAACATGAAGATGAAAAGTCTATATGTTCTCATGTATTGGACATGAAGTTGCATATTGACAGGCTGGGAATGTTGGGTGTCGTGTTCCCAAGGAAGTTTGCTATTGACTTGGTTCTTCAGTCACTTCCCAAGTCATATAGTGAGTTCGTTAAAGACTACTATGTGACAGATCACGACATGACCCTTATTGATCTTACCTATTTGCTAATTGCAGCTGAATCAACAATGATTTGGCGCACTAGTAAAGCAAACTTCATTGGAAGATCTACCTCCCAAGCTGACATGGGCAATGACATGGATACCCCATAAATGAGTCCTTCTCCTAAAGGAAAGGAATTGGCCATGGTCAAAAGTTTTGATCATAAGAGAAAGACCAATTTTGAGATCGTTCCATGTACCATTCCAAATGAGCCTGTTTGTTTCTATTGCCAAGGAAAGGGACATTGGAAGTGAAGCTGCCCTGACTACCTGAGATGTAACACCGTAATTTTTCAAACAAATTTTTCATTTTAAAATCGCATACTTTTCATAACATATTGTATAGAAATCTCTTTTATTCAAATTACAAAACACAACTCCATTAATAATCCATGATCCTCAAAACATAACTCTTTCTCTGGTGTGCACAATCAAGCTAGTGCCTTCCCGCGATCCTCTGAGATACCTGAAACACATACCACATAACACGGTAAGCACGAAGCTTAGTGAGTTCCCCAAAATACCACATACAACACATAAGCCACTCGAGGCTATAACTCGGTATGACCCTCCGGTCAATGTGTCTCAGTGGGACCCTCCAGTCCCGTAGCTCGTTGGACCCTCCAGTCCAGTCTAGCTTGTTGGACCCTCCGGTCCGGTCTACTCGAGGACCCTTTTGCCTCGTAAGTCGTTGGACCCTCCGGTCCGGTCTATATAACACATAACATACATATATCACAATGCACATAAACTCAAACATAAACATAACATATAACACCCTCCGGTCTGCACATAGTTACCACTCTAGGTAATGTATAGTGAGAAGACTCACCTCGGATAATCTCGGAAAGTCTCGAACTCAAATCACTGATCTACCCTCCGCCTAATCACATAAAGTAATTATCTCTAATTAATACGGCTCTCAAAGACTAGACTAGTCCCTCCCTATATTCTCTCAGAAGGGGAAAAGACCATTTTACCCCTCAAATGGTCAAATGTCCAAATGTTGACCAAACCCCAAAGTCAACAGAAGTCAAACTCGAGTCAACAGTCCAAGTTTGACCCGAATCATCGAGTGCACTCCTGCGACTCGTCGAGTCCCCTCGCATCCTCAGAAGTCTCAAAAGTCCAGCTCAACTCTTCGAGTTGACCCCCAACTCGCCGAGTTATCGCAAAATCAATCCATCGGGACAAACCCTCGCCGACTCCTCGAGTCAGTTCATGGACTCGGCGAGTCCCTTTGATCTGATTTCTCATTCAGACGATTTACTGCAGATCTATCACCCCAATCACCAGATCCATCATTTTAAGGCTCGATTAGCACGTAAAGTTGCAAGCTTTACGTTCATGCATTGCATGTAAGGCTCATAATGCCAAAACATGCTCCAATAAGGGCTAGATGCACAAGAAGTTGCTTCCAACTCAATAAAGCTCGGGTTTCTGGACTCACAAGGCCACTCATAGTCCAGATCTGAGGTCCCAACCTCAAACCATACACAAATCACTCCATGACACAAGATAAATGGAAGAAAGCCCTAAAAGTTCCCTTAAAACAAGATCTTATAAGGAAATGATAAAGATAGCATCTTTTTACCTTCAATTGAAGCAGGACTCTGAAGAATCTCTGGATCCAAAGCCTTCTCTTGATCCAAGCCAAGATGCTCTCCAAATCCCCTCTCAAAATTGCACAAGAACACCCAATTTAGCCACTCTCTCACACAATGGATGGAACTGATCTAGGGTTTCCCATAGGGCTCTCTGGAGATAAGGGAGGCGGAAATAAGGGCTTAAGGCCATTTAAATAGGGCACAAGTCCGGAAAATTAGGGTTTCTCTGCCCAGCGCCTACTCGGCGAGTCCCTCCTCTGACTCGTCGAGTCCACTCATTAAATCCACGCGTGCAACTCGACTCGACTCGGCGAGTTGGTCCCTCAACTCGTCGAGTCCCTCCTTAAATCTCAAGATTAACATACACAATAATGTCCCTGAAAATCCGGATGTTACAATTCTACCCCACTTGAATTAGATTTCGCCCTCGAAATCGCTCCTCCACAACATATAGATCTAATCCAATAACCAAATAGCACCATCGAAAGGGTCTCATACCACACAACTATCTTCCTCTCTGTACACCTGAATCCAAACAGGAATTCCTCCCTGGAAAAGGACAGACCCATTTGCCACTATGCTACCCCTTCTGACTCTCAAGAATCTGGAACTCTAGTAGCCTGACACACAGCCAGACCGCCCTCTCCAGATGTCACAACGTTATTCGCTCCTCGAATAACAAACCCCGATATCTCACTGCCCCTATGATTCTCTAGAGGGGACCGATAAAACAAGCCATCCCAAAACTGGCTACCGATCACTCGTCCTATACATGATAAACAATCCAGATCATATACCGAGGAATGGAAGGATCACATCACACCAGGGACTCATCCACTGCACTGCAATCACAACCCTTCTGAACAACGAACCCTCAACACCCTGTCCTCAGACACGAACAATGACCATGCTTGTTCAGAAGCGTCCTCCGACATCTGACAACCATAAACCTCAGCTCCCTTCTCAATATCCCTTTCAAGACTGAGCACCAGGTCATCTCCCGACCCAGCAATTGAACCTCCAAATTTTACCCATTGCGTGTACTAAAACGCCTCACTGATTTCCTTATCAATGCAACTATCTCGGCCCTGTGTGACACACAAGTCACGAAGTTCGCTTCACCTCAAGCGAATACGGAATTCGACTCACTCTCGACCTCTGTCGTCTACTACTCATTAGTTCCATGCGTTTTGCGGTCTTCTCATACCAACGAATTGACCCACTCAGGTCTAAGACACCAGATGGAACCAATACCCCCTTCCAAATGAAATTCATTTCTGAATCCGGAATCTCATTCTGAATCCGGAACCACTAGTCCCAACAGACCACTCAACTCATGACTCATGACGCGCAACCCATGCGTTCCTCACTTATCCACTTCCCTTTGGTTGCGACAACCACTACTCAATTCAGAATATAACGACTCCCGACAAATATGGAGACCCCAGTCTCGCCCCTGGTTCGACCACCAGGCTCCCACAAACTCAAATATTAGGGCTACCCAAGCCTAAAACTCTTCTGCGTCAAGCTCTGATCAGAGAGCACTTCATCACAACATTCTCTCGCTGAATATTGGGTACTACGGCTCCCCGCAGTATCACAATGACCTCTCACTGAATAGTGAGTACTACGGCTCCCCATAGCATCACCACACCCCTCACTAAATAGTGAGTACTACGGCTCCCTGTAGCATCACCACAACCTCTCACTGAATAGTGAGTACTACGGCTCCCCGTAGCATCACCACAACCTCTCACTGAATAGTGAGTACTACGGCTCCCCGTAGCATCACCACAACCTCTCACTGAATAGTGAGTACTACGGCTCCCCGTAGCATCACCACAACCTCTCACTGAATAGTGAGTACTACGGCTCCCCGCAGTATCACAACGACCTCTCACTGAATATTGAGTACTACAGCTCCCCGTAGCATCACCACAACCTCTCACTGACTCATTGAAACTGCAGCTCCCCGCAGTATTATCGCACTTACTCTTACCACTTCACAATCTCATCCTCAGGTTGACACCACACTGCGATCATTAACTCATGCTCTGCGGCCCAGCATAGATAGGTACACACACACCCCTCCAGGCTAAGCATCACTACTTCGGACGACCACCGTTGTGACAAAACCTCTTTTTCTCGCTGTAATTCACATTCTCAAATAAATCCATTTGATGTCAATTAGCTGAAGGGCCCCCACCGGAACCATAGACACTTGATACACCACTCGTCATCTCAAACTCAAAACTCAAAATAATCCGAGATTTAGGACATTAAACTCGGATACCCCGGAATACTATCACAACGCCTCGCCGTGTCTTGACTCTACCACTGATCTCATACTCATGGCATCATACTCAGATACCGCATTGCTTCCTCGGAATCTTGCAACCGGTCTTTCTCTCGTGCCACTTGTAACCCCAGAATACTCCATCTCCCAAATTAAAACACGGAGAAATTGCCAGCGCCTCAGAACACGAAGATGACAATCTGAAACTTTCTCCTCTATTACTCAAAACTCATGCAAGAATACTCATAACGACCCTGAAGTTGGTTGCCCAATCAACTTCTTCCCTTCCCATATTGCATATAATAGCCCATACTCTGAACCATAAATTCTCAACTGCCGAGCTAACCTCACAAGCCAACCACCTCGAATTCACCATTTTAAACTTGAAGGATTCCTAATCACCACAAGGTCTCCGACCAACGGCCACTTGCCGTGGAGACACTCATCCTTTCTCAAACACGTACCACATGCACTATCTCACTCTGCACCTCTCCTTGACCACCAATAACCCTGGTCTCAGGAATCCGCACCGCAGGTCTCTCTATCCAGTTCTCTAACCGCTCTTGAACAAATCTCTTATCTCCTCAAAAGTACCCGGTTCTCCCCCACTCAGGGTTCGAACCATCACCAATTGGTTCGCCAACAATCTAACCTGCAGACTGTTTTTACCAATAACATCACACCTACTCTTGGAAGGTGATACGCAATGCTCGATGATCTCCCCGATGGAGGTCAAGCAATTCCAAATACCCCGAATCTCCGATGAAATCCTCAGAAACTTCTCATCATGACTACCTCTAGTCATTCAAAATCTCGTACCATCCCACTACCAGACATCTCAACTGTCCAGTCGTAACCCTGACTCTTAGTTTGAAAATAATGAACTAACATATTCCTCATCCTCGACTCTTCAACCAACGTTCCATCACGTGGGTTGTAATAAGAGTGGAGTCCTCATTACCACACTCGATACTCATCATAGACAATAAGAGCCACCGCCCCAATATCCTCTTCTTGATCGTCTGCCGCTGTAGCTAATACATGCCCTACTATGCTCAAATAGGGTGTATCCTTGTCCTTAACCATCTCAGTCCCCGCTGACAACCTGCTCATGCTCTAACATTACCTCTCGGCAGACATACTGCCCAAATACTCTGATGAAAGATCGTAACCAAAGCTACCCCACAGGGCTCACCCCCAACCTTGGAAACCGAAAATCTCAATACCTCTCCTGTTTCCCACAGGAACAAAAATAGCACCGCTCAGGTCATAGAAAACGACATCTCCACCATCGGCCGGTCGCTCAGCCCAGACTGTATTCTCCCATAACGCACCATCCCTACTCATCCTCGAGTCTTACGACTCCAACTGGCATCTCACCAACAATCCCTCGGAGCTAACTCGATTTCCCTTTTAATGGATGCTCCACTAAAACTCGTTCATCATGGCCCTCTGGCCCCATATTCTTTCACATCTGATCTCAGTCTAGACAATCACAATGGAATAATTGGTAGAACCAGTAACACTAACTGCCACGGGTCATGGTACTTGAACCATGTGGCCACCTCTCGATCTGCTATGAATCATGGTACCCGAACCATGTTATCTCTTCTCAATCCGCTACGAATCATGGTACTCGAACCATGACATCACCTCTCGATCTGCTACAAATCATGGTACTTGAACCATGAAATCACCTCTCGATCTGCTACTTAAAACCTCCGGAATGTTCCCTGTATCGAGCCCATACTACCTGCAACATCTACCCATACTTTCCACACGGACCATCCCCGAGTTCCTAAGTAGCTGCTCGACCTTCTCAATCACCAACCCCGTCATACATTTTCGCTCCTATGCGAAATATCCTACTCTGTCAGCGCACTCATCTGACTAGGGTCACCCTTTCCTAGGTTCTCACACTTCTCCGCCACCAGCTGCTGAAGAACTCCTTATGATGACAACCATCTACCTCCTGAATATCGTCATATTCACTTAGTAGCTGACTCTCATCATCAAGAGTTCCACAAAGCACGAAGCAAGCAGCATTCGGTCATCGAATAATCTCTACCAACATGTAAAACCACTCTAGGTTATTACCCACTTGCACTCCTCATACTCTAAGGATACCACTGAACTCAAGCAACTTTACCCCACGCAGGCATCTGACTACTCTCTCAGTAGACTCCTCAAATGCTCATCTAGGTATCTCTCATAGATTACTCCACTACTCAAATCCCTCTCTAGAGGATTCCTGCTGGATACTCTTACTCAGCACATGCTCGAAAGCACATCACAGATAACAGTAACTCCTAGGCTAAGGCATCACAAATCAGGCCACTCTAGTCCTAACATATAAAATACCTAGCCTATCTCAAGCATGCATAATATCTCATAGCATATCTCATAAATACAAAAGTAAGGGTATTTTGGGAAATCAGCGTTCGGGCTCTGGCTGATTGTACACACTGCTCCAACTCGTATTCTTTTAGAAACTCTTGCTTGTTTTAGAAAAATCATTTCCTTGAAATTTTTCTCAAATCCTCAGTTTGAGTCCAGATTTACCCGAAGGTGCATCCGAATCCCTCAAACCAAGGCTCTGATACCAACTTGTAACACCGTAATTTTTCAAACAAATTTTTCATTTTAAAATCGCATACTTTTCATACCATATTGTATAGAAATCTCGTTTATTTAAATTACAAAACACAACTCCATTAATAATCCAGGATCCTCAAAACATAACTCTTTCTCTAGTGTGTACAATCAAGCCGGTGCCTTCCCGGGATCCTCTGAGATACCTGAAACACATAACACATAACACGGTAAGCACGAAGCTTAGTGAGGCCCCCAAAATACCACATACAACACATAAGCCACTCGAGGCTATAACTCGGTATGACCCTCCGGTCAATGTGTCTCAGCGGGACCCTCCAGTCCCGTAGCTCGTTGGACCCTCCAGTCCGGTCTAGCTCGTTGAACCCTCCGGTCCGTTTTAAATCGTTGGACCCTCCGGTCCGGTCTACTCGAGGACCCTCTGGCCTCGTAAGTCGTTGGACCCTCTGGTCCGGTCTATATACCACATAGCATACATATATCACAATGCACATAAACTCAAACATAAACATAACACATAAGAACCTCCGGTCTGCACATAGTTACCACTCTAGTTAATGTATAGTGAGAAGACTCACCTCAGATAATCTCGGAAAGTCTCGAACTCAAATCACTGATCTACCCTCCGCCTAATCACATAAAGTAATTATCTCTAATTAATACGGCTCTCAAAGACTAGACTAGTCCCACCCTATATTCTCTCAGAAGGGGAAAAGACCATTTTACCCCTCAAATGGTCAAATGTCCAAATGTTGACCAAAACCCCAAAGTCAACAGAAGTCAAACTCGAGTCAACAGTCCAAGTTTGACCCGAATCATCGAGTGCACTCCTGCGACTCGTCGAGTCCCCTCGCATCCTCAGAAGTCTCAAAAGTCCAGCTCAACTCTTCGAGTTGACCCCCAACTCGCCGAGTTATCGCAAAATCAATCCATCGGGACAAACCCTCGCCGACTCCTCGAGTCAGTTCATGGACTCGGCGAGTCCCTTTGATCTGATTTCTCATTCAGACGATTTACTGCAGATCTATCACCCCAATCACTAGATCCACCATTTTAAGGCTCGATTAGCACGTAAAGCTGCAAGCTTTACGTTCATGCATGGCATGTAAGGCTCATAATGCCAAAACATGCTTCAATAAGGGCTAGATGCACAAGAAGTTGCTTCCAACTCAATAAAGCTCGGGTTTCTGGACTCACAAGGCCACTCATAGTCCAGATCTAAGGTCCCAACCTCAAACCATACACAAATCACTCCATGACACAATATAAATGGAAGAAAGCCCTAAAAGTTCCCTTAAAACAAGATCTTATAAGGAAATGATAAAGATAGCATCTTTTTACCTTCAATTGAAGCAGGACTCTGAAGAATCTCTGGATCCAAAGCCTTCTCTTGATCCAAGCCAATATGCTCTCCAAATCCCCTCTCAAAATTGCACAAGAACACCCAATTTAGCCACTCTCTCTCTCACAATGGATGAAATTGATCTAGGGTTTCCCACAGGGCTCTTTGGAGATAAGGGAGGCGGAAATAAGGGCTTAAGGCCATTTAAATAGGGCACAAGTCCGAAAAATTAGGGTTTCTCTGCCCAGCGCCTACTCGGCGAGTCCCTCCTCTGACTCGTCGAGTCCACTCATTAAATCCACGCGAGCAACTCGACTCGACTCAGCGAGTTGGTCCCTCAACTCGTCGAGTCCCTCCTTAAATCTCAAGATTAACATACACAATAATGTCCCTGAAAATCCGGATGTTACATGAGAACTTTAATCAAATTGTATGGTTCTACTTCAGGTAAGTCCACTATCTAACTCTATTAAGTTCCTATTTGGAGATTCTTGATACATGATGTAATGTACTTACATTTTGATGTTTTGTAGGATCAAAGGAATGAAAGGAAACTTAAAGGAAGAGTAAGTTGATTCTGATCGTGAAGAGATGGATTTCAATCGCATGGTCCGATGATCAGAATTTTGAGCTGCTGCTTAAGAGTTATGATAGATTGCTTAGGAATAGATAACAACATAGTTTTCATATGTATTTGCATTGTAAGGAAAAGTTTTCCGCAATTTTAATAAATAAAAGATAAATTTTGATTTGATTTTATTATAAGTTTCCTTACAATTGCATTTATGAAAATTGTTGTTTATGTGTTTCCATTGATAGCAATATTGGAAAATGGATTTGATTCTTTCGTTTGTGGTAGTGTCAAGATTTACCAAATAAGGAAAGATTCTCATCACCCAAGTTTCAGTTGGATAGAAACTTGGAGTCATGCAACTTGTATTGTGTGATGAATAAGAACTTCATCTTTGGGAAATTAAGACTAATTCCTTGTTCACATGTATATTTGAGTCAAGTGAAGGACTAGAGGATCGGGTACACTTGGTTGTGCGCTGATCAGGTCCACCACAAAGAACGATAAGACTATTCGTTATGATTTACTAAAGTTTAGTAAATATGGTTATGCTTACAAGATTAAGTGTAATTCTGAATCATTGGAAAAGTTTCAATGTATGGCAGAACGAATAAGAAGAATCAAATTAGGCAGAAAGATAAAAGTTTCTCCAATCTGAACGGAAGGGAGAGTACTTTAGTATCGTGTTTTATAATCATCCTTATAATTATGGAACCATGTCACAATTAATCCTCTAAGCATACCTTAGTGCATTTGTATGGCTAAGAAGAGGAATCATGAATTGTTGAAATGGTTAAATCAAAAGGTGAATCATGCTTCGTTCCAAAATCAAGTCTTAGAGTCGTACTCCAAGATTGAGCCTTGAGTGAACTAATCTTAAGAAATGTTTATAGCACTTATCAAATGTAGAGTAAAAATTTTTCTACTCTTGTACATTTGAAATTGGTAAGTTATGATGTTTTGGATAAAACAAAGACCAACTAAGGCCAATTGTGTGAAGTGTTTGTCTTGATAAGAAACCGTACTAACTCTTGAGTATTATTTTGTCAAGTAATGTTCCTTGACAAAGTGAATATTATATGTCAAGAGGTCAGTGGGAGTCTTAAGGATCTTGAATAGCTTAAAGAACTAATCAAGAGTAAACCTATTGTTAATCACTAGCACACGAATTGAGGTTTATAACCTATCATGTTGACATATTCTTGTTTCTATGCCCATTCCAGTTGGTTGACTAAGCATGTGAGTTCTATGAGTTCTCAATTGTTTGCATAACAACCTGGAAGCAATGGCAGGCCCTGTGCTGCCAAGTGCTAAGTAATTATGATTGAACAAGTTCAGTTCATATGGGTTTGGATTTGTCACTAACATTGTCTTGTGATTATGGTTATGAAAAATTCACATGGATAGGAACACATACACCATAAAAATCTAAGTGTCATAAGGTTTCTCTCCAATTCATGAAAATGATTGTGAGGAAACGCTTTCACTAAGTAGATTTTAATGATATAGCAATTGTGTTATTTGCATTCTCGAATTCGATTATGATTACGACATCCCTCTTCATAGTTCGAATTATGAGAAATGGCAAAAGGTCTAAACATTTGAGACTTATTGTTGTAAGTTCTAGAATTGTTCAGACACACATGTGAGCTATCTAAGGAAAGGTGTATGAATTTGAGAAGCCTAGATAAAGTCTTATCGAAGCATCTCGTATCAGAAATCTGAACTTTGGTAAGAAAGTCAATAAGTATTGATTTCTAGAAGTCCAGCTGATTTACGGGTACATGTCAAAGCTAGTGGGAGCATAAGTGTTATGCTAATAAGAATGTAATTATTATGCTAGTAGGAGCACAATTATTACGTTAAGTGTTGCAAGTTAGCAAAGTTAATTATAGAAAACCGAAGTTTCAATTCACAAAGTTGCAGGGTTTGAAAAGTTGTTTTGCTATAATTAAGGGAGAGGAATTCATGCTTCATTTCGAATCTAAAAGATTAGATTGAGATTTTAATCGAATTTAGTCATGGACATATGTGAATGTTATGTTGAAATTATTCAACATAAGGAATTCTATATGTGGAAATATTATAGCGAAATACTGGTAAAGTATCATGTCTTTATGTAAGACATTATGTATCGTATCCCATATGCTTCGGGTATAGGATCGATTACATATGCTATAAGATTAATCTGTTCTAATTTTCCAAATGCCTAGGGCATTAAGAGGGAAAAGGGACTAGAACGAGATATAACTAAAATGGTTAAGCAATTGTCGAAGACAATCTGAGGTTTACCAAAGATTGGTTGCTTGTGGACAGTTGGAAGTATATTGTAAATTTTGGAAGGACCATATTGACATATTCTGAAAAGAGGCAACTCTTGTTCAGAAGTGATAGTCAAAATCGAAATATGGAAATGTTTCCATAAGTGGAAGTTATTCTTTAAATCTGTGTAAGATTAGAAAACTTAATGCAATAAGGATGTTCAAAGGAATGTACTTTGAATGTGAGACTTCGTTTCCATGGATTTGCTTTCCACTTGGAAAACTTTGTAATGTCGGTTGCCAAGTCTCTAGGACTTTTGTGCATAGTAATTACAAGAGGATCATTGCATATAAGTTTAAAATCTAACAGATTATAGCAAATGGCAAGAATTCGGTATTCTTACATTTACGATAAGGATTTGAAATTGTGAAATGAGTGTCATTGAAATGCTTTTAATTGATCTATTTCACAAAGTAAGGACCATAGACAAACATAGTGTGCATGCTTGGAGCATAGCATAACTATTGTTTTAATTCAAGTATTAAGTTGATTAGTCGAAACATTATACAATGAATAATGTGTAATCAATATGGTGATAAATAAAAGGTGTTTTATTTATATTCATAAGTTCTGAGACCGTCTTTGGATTCGATTATTCTTGTGTTTCACTTCGCATGTTTTGACTTTCCGAATAACTAGGTTATTCAAACTATCCACAATCGATCATACTCTGGAAATAGGTATTGAGGCAAGACTGTCATGAATCTGATTGTAGATTGTTTAGGTGTTTTAGACATAGCACAAGTTAGCTGCAGTGTTCATGAGTACTCCTGGAATAAGATTCGAGTATTGGATTAAACCCACGCTCACTTGAATCACTTCATGGAATTTATCAAGAGTGATCGTGAGACGATAATATCATATAAGTCTTCAAACCTAGATATATGAGTTGTTGACTATGAGTTGTTTGTACATTGATAGTGCGAAAACGCATCAATAACTTGATGTTATAAAACACAGTGTTGTGTATGATTTGATGAATAGTAAGTACAAGCATATAATGTCGAAGTTTATCTGTTCCTTTTAATTATTGGAGGATTAAAAGCGATATCTTGGGCCCCTCGATGATTTTGTTTTGACTTATGTGTCGGGCCCGGTCGAGACTAAATTGATGTGTTCAATTAAGTTCTCTGTCAAACAAATTGGAAATCGAGAAAAAAACTGTTGGACAATAAGTATGACATTGTTCCATGTATTTGTTCGACTGATATCTTGAAGAACAAATGATTATATGATCCCTTATCTAAAGGACGCGTCGCTGACTGGGTCAGAGTTCGACAACGGTTTTTAAGAGCTAAGATTGCTAGTCGGTGTTTTAAGTCGTACTTGCAGTTATAGTTATTAAACTTATCCAAGTAGGAGACTGTTGGATTAGGTGTCTAAGCCCATAACTATAATTGGTATGTACTTGACCCGAGTGTAGCATGGTCCTTGTGGGTTGACTTCACCAATGCATTCTGATAGGACGGACTTTTGAGAATAAGGTTATTTATGATTTGTTAATATGAAATCAAAAGAGACTAATTAAATGTACGGGGACTGATTTGGTAAATCAATAATTCTTAAAGTGTGGGCCAATGATCCATGGTTATTTGGGTGGGCTAAACCAACATGGATAGTCCATGGAGGTTAACCCATGGAGCCTAAGTAAGATGAAGAGTCATGGTGCATTATGGTTTGCATGGATGTAACCCTAACACTTGCCACACTATAAATAGACACCCCTAGAGCCAAAATCGGGGACACCTATCATTCTTAGAGTTTGATATTGATTTTGAGCCAAGCAACTTATTCTCTCAAACCTCCTTTTGCACTTGGTGTTTGTGACACATTAGAGCCATCACATTTGAGGTGCTAAAGCTTTTGAAGGCCAATAACTACAAGTCCTACTAAGAGGTAAGTTATATAACTAGTTATTTTGTTCAAATGTATGCTAGTTAGGATGAATGCTTTGGAAAATCAAATTGCATGTATAATTAGAGAAAACATAGATCCAAAGCATCTAGGGTTGCATGTGCACCATAAGGTTGTTAGAGTGCTCAAAACCCATCACATATAACATCATACCATACTAACACACAAAACATAACAAATAGTGGCATACCAGACAATTATCACAATGACAATCATCTAACAAACAACTCCTACTAGTGGGCCGACATTGTGGCCTTAGACCCACTTCTACTGGAAGGTAACTCACCTCGATGCCGTGAAGTAGCTGAACTGTCCTCGTTACTGGGATCAACCCTCCTCAAACTCCTACACATAACATCTCTTTTAATTACTCTTTCAAACTTATAACCCTTTAAGGGTCAACTCTGGTCAATAGTCAACTCAAAGGTCAACACCCTGGTCAAAGTCAACCTTCTGGTCCATGTCAACATTCTGGTTGACTCAACTCACCGAGTTGGTCCGTTAACTCGTCGAGTTCCATGATTCAGAGAATCTCGAACTCGCGATCTAACTCGTCGGGTTACCGTCTAACTCGCCGAGTTTCTCCTTATGATAGAATCGGGACTTTCCAGGTGAACTCGTCGAGTCCTTCCATGAACTCATCGAGTTCCCCTTCATATAAGTCGGGTCATTTCACTCGCAACTCGCTTAGTTCATCCTTGAACTCGTCGAGTTCCTCTTCATATATGTTGGGACATTTGCTATCAACTTGTTGATTTCATCTTTGGACTCGTCGAGTTCTTTGCTCTTCGAGTCTATAAACACGTCCAACTCGCTGAGTCATCTTCTAGACTCAACAAGTTTGCTCAGTAACAGAAAAGTTTGGGGAACCACGACCCAACTCGCCGAGTACTAAGAACGACTCGTCGATTTCCCCAAAGTCTAAATCATACAGTCGATTTTAGCCGGGCTTAATGCATCCAAAACGTAGATCTGGCCTCCTAGGGTCGATATAACACGTAAAGTTACAAACTTTACGTTCATGCATGGGTTATCTAGCTCAAAAGACCTTAAAATGATGTTCACAAGTTGCATGGGACTCCCATGGCTATAAAGTTGGCACCTTTATGCCATGGAGTCCCTCAAAGGTTCCAGATCTGAAGTCAATACCCCAAAACATGCTTGCATCCCTGAATGGTTCCAAAATATGCTCACTAAAGCCCTAAACTACTCCATGAAGAGATCTAGTAAATGAATAGTCAAGGTATAGGCTTTATACCTCAGATGAATTGGAAATGGAGCACAAACTCTGGATCTACTTGTTTCCTCTTGATCCCCCATGCTTCCTCTTCCTTCTCAAGCTTCAAAATCACCAAGAACACACAACAATGGCTCAAGAACACTCACAATGGGTTAGGGTTTCAAATTAGGGTTTTTTGGACTAAGGGAGGCGATGAGGGAGGCCAAAATGGGGTGTTAAGGTCTTTAAATAGGGTGCAAACCCTAAAAATTAGGGTTTCACTCTGGCAGTCCTACTTGTCGAGTCGAGGATCCTCGACTCGTTGAGTAGACTTCAAGTTCCGCGTCCACCAATATTTTGTTCCTACTCGACGAGTTTGGGGCCTCTAACTCGTCAAGTCCCCTTGCAAAAATGAATAATTCTTATTAAAAAATACATACCAGGAACCGGGCATTACAGTACATTAAAGAAATTGTACGACTACATGGTGTACCAACATCTATTATCTCCAACAGAGATAGTAGATTTACCTCACGGTTTTGGCAATCACTCCAAAAGTCCTTGGGAACCAAACTCGATATGAGTACAACTTATCACCCTCAAATAGACGGTCAAAGTGAAAGAACCATACAGACGCTAGAAGACATGTTAAGAGCTTGTTTGATAGACTTTGGTAAAGCCTGGGATACCCATTTACCACTCGTCAAGTTCTCATACAATAACAGCTATCACACTAGCATCAAAGTCGCGCCATTCGAATCTCTCTATGGGCGCAAGTGCAGATTACCTCTGTGCTGGGATCAGGTGGGTGACACGCAACTAGCAAGGGGACAAGTGCCCAATAGCATGCTCATCGGCTCGGATATCATACGAGAAACCACAGAGAAGATCGTTCAAATCCGTGAACAATTAAAAGCATCTCGGGATTGGCAAAAGAGCTATGCCGATAAGCGATGCAAACCCTTGGAGTTCCAGGTTGGTGACCACGTTCTGTTGAAGGTCTCACCCTAGAATGGAATGATACGTTTTGGAAAACGTGCGAAACTGAATCCAAGGTATATCGGACCATTCGAGATCCTGGCTAGAATCGGCCCGGTAGCTTACAAACTTCGACTATCATAAGAACTCAGTAACGTACATCCCACCTTCCACGTGTCTAACCTAAAGAAGTGTCTGTCCGACAAGAATCTTGTAGTCCCACTCGACCAAATCGAGGTAAACGAGAGTCTACACTTCATAGAGGAACCTGTGGAAATCATGGACATGGAGATCAAGATAACGAAACAAAGTCGAATACCAATAGTGAAGGTCCGCTGGAACGCCAAGCGAGGGCCCGAGTTGTAACTGTGTACGAGTGAATCCACATAATAACTTTGTTTGCAATAAACCTTTGGAAAGCCAAAAAAACATCATTTGTATAAGTAAATATGTATATATATACTTTAAAAACCATGTTCGTAATGAACCTTTAAAATTCAACAAGTTATAACAAGTCAAGCCAAGTCAAATAGTTAAGATATGAAGCATGATTTATGCCATGCCTTTGGGATTTCGGTTTTGGGGACCCAAGAACATGAGATTTCGGTTGTGATGGGCCAAAATCACATGCCTAGGCCGAAATCACCCCAAGACCAAAAGCACTAGGACCGAAATCACATGAGATTTTGGTGGGGTACAAGGTGATTTCGGTCATTGCTTGGCCGAAATCACCAATTTGATCCGTTCCTAATGTGTTTTCGGTGGGAATAAAGAGAAAAGGAGGTGTTGACTTTATGAATTGATATTTCACCCATTTCCAATAAGAAATATTAAACATCAGTATCCCACGCAATTACCCAACAGTTAACTAGGCAAAGATCCCATCACCCTTTCTTCTTATCCCACGCAATTACCCAATAATTAACTAGGCAAAGATCCCATCATCCTTTCTTCTTATTCTTGGGTCGAGATCACCCCTTAAATCACCCACCATTCATATATTACTTTCTGTTACTCCATCCTCTATCAACGAACGAATGCAAAATCCTCCAAGTTCAAATTCTCCAAGCTTGTTCTTAGTATTTTGGTAAGCTTTTCTTGTTAATCTAGTGTTTTTATACACTTTCATGTTAGTTTCATCCTATTTACACACATTATTATGTGTTAAAACTCTTAGGATAAGATCATTTCTAAGGAAGTTCATCAACCACATTCAAGTGTTTAGGCTTGGAAATTTTCACATCATCTCTTCAAACAACCCACAAACCCACTCAAGGTGAGTTCATACCCCTACATTTTCGAGATTTCCATGTTTTAGGGGGGGGGGAATACAAGTTAAAATTTGTTTAACATACAAATACTTGCATGTTTCATCTTTATGTTAGAGTATAAGCCATTATTTGCATAAAATATGGTTATCACTAGCTTTTATACAATTATTTGTGATATATTAGTTTTGAAATGCAAAACTAACAAAAACAAAAGATGATCTATGTTATAAAAATCATGAGAAAAATAATGATTTGAAAAACTACAAGGTTTTTGGAAGCTTTTTACAAAAATATAGCTTTTCTAACAAAAAGGAGTACATTCTAGTTATTTCACTATTTTGGGGGTTACAACCCAAAAATATGATGTTTGACCTTACATTTTGAAACTAGACAAGATGATTTCTATGTATTTATATAAATGATTATAAAAATGTTCTTGACAAACAAACATGATAAACTATAATTGGTATAGTTTGGGAGTCACAAACACTACACTATTATTTCAGAAGAAACAAATAATTATTTAAAGGTATAATTATTTCATTTACAAGAAAAATGATTTTTCAGTTCACGTAAATCGATTGATATTGGTTGTGAGACATTTGGCTTCACCGTACCTACCAGAGTGCACATTAAAGTCTTGAATTATAACCATAGTCTCTTGTAGGGAGAGCGTGACACTTGTGTATAGATCTATACGGGATTGACAACCCCACACCTAAACTGTTAGCTACGGTTAGACCGGCAGGTTTGGAGTGACAAATGTCGTAACAGTTCTGACGCCCGAAGCACGACGTTCAGGCCACTAGTCGCATTAGTATCGTTATAGTAACTCACATAGGGTATTGACAACACATTCGATTTACGGGTTAACATCCATTCAAGTAGTTTTATATAAAGATAAAAGTTCATAACGCCATTTTCCAGTACAACATTTCTTACATTTTTAGTCTTGGGTATAAGACTTACAGCTCATTTTAAAGAAAATATTAGATTTTTTGGAAGTATACACTATCATTTTACACTAAACAGTTACAAAACTCTTCTCATACAAAACACTTATGAACTCACCAACTTAATTGTTGACACTTTTCAAAATCACTAGTATTCTCAAGAAATCGGTAAACAGGTAACCACAAGAGTTTTTGGTGGATGGGACGTCGTCGCATCACGTTATTTATTTTTGTCTTATGCATTTGATATCATGTAAACAATGTTTTTGAACATAATGTAAACTTATTAAATATCCAATACAATGGTTGTAATGCTTTGATCGCTACTATTCAACTGTTATGATATTGAACATGAAAGTCATCCACCCCCAGACATTTCTGCCGTTCTGGTTTGGGGGTGTGACATTGAGTATGCTCAAGACAGAGATTCGAGAGTTCGTATCGACTCAGCCATATCAGACCTTGACCGAGTTGAAGTTAAGCGCAAGAAAGAAGGAGATTAAGTTGTAGATTCAGAGGAAGGATGAGAGGACAATTTCAATGCAGTATCAGTCGGCGGCCAAGCGGTTCAAGTCTGCCGACTCGAGTTCCGAACCAATTGAGGGGAGGAGTTCCGAGTGTGACAAGTTTTGGAAGTTTCATGATGAAGGTTTCGATCTTTTTCATGTCGCAGTTGTGGCGAGGAGGGTCATTTCGATAGGGATTGCAGGCGGAGTACGCTGGTTTGCTTCCATTGCGGCCAGGAGGGCCACATCAGAGCTCGTTGTCCTTTTCTCATCTTTGGCGATGTGCTGGACCCTACACCCCTAGCTTGGCAGTTACCTGATGGATGTTATGGGACGGACAGAGTCCCGAAGAGCGAGGTTTGAGTCATCAATTCTTCTGTTTATTTGGTTACTATAGTGTTGGTACTTATCTGTAATTTTATGTTTATGTTTTGAAGTTCAGTTGTAATCTTGAATGATCAGTTGAGTGGAATCATCTTATTTAGCTCTGGTTTTATGTCATTTCTTATTATGAATGGATGGGTCTTTATCCATGAAGTTTTTACATGTGTGTTGGAGTTGGTGAATGTTGTTGCGGGTCCAGATTCTCCTGTGTATCTGGATATCAGTGGGTGAGATCAAGTAGTAGAGTTCTCATTGGCCTGGAAATTGAAGGATTGTTAAAGTTGTCAGAGTCTAGTAGATTCCAAGTGGGGGAGGTGGAGATCTCACAACAGTAATACCTTATGCCAAGGTTCAGTTCATAGCCAGATTTCTCCATTTCAAGACTTCTGCACAACTGCTTGATCTTCTGATTTCGCACCGGTGCATTGTCAGCCGTTGAATTTCCCTTCGAGTCGTCATAGATTTCGTTGTGATAGTAATTTGTAGGGTGTCCTAGCGTTTTAGGCTATAAGGTGTTAGGAGATGAAGTTGAGGGTTGTGAGGAGGCTTCCTTGTCTGTTATTGTTTGATTGGGGCTTGGAAGTATGAGCCACACCCTAAAGGCCTGGTAGGGTCAGTTAAGTCATGTTGGGGCCGATGTCCGTTATGTTGGCGGCGAGTGTTGTTAGTGGTTAGATGATCAGGGATAAGTATGAGTGTTGTTATTGGTTAGTGGATCGGGGGTAAGCCCGAGTGCAGTTATTGGTTAGCAGATTGCGGGTAAGCCCGAGTTCTGTTATTGGTTAGTGGATCGGGGGTAAGCCCGAGTGCAATTATTGGTTAGCGGATCGGGGGTAAGCCCGAGTGTTGTTAGTGGTTAGCGGATCGAGGGTAAGCCCGAGAGTTGTCAGTGGATAGCAGATCAAGGCTGTTAGAGCCGAGTAGGAGCATGATCTCGATTAGTATGTGATCATTGGGTTTCCTTACGTTGGTGAATTTATATGCGGGGTTGGCATAACGACGGTCGGCTGAGAGTTCGGGGATTCATTATTGTAAGGATTTCTCACTGATGTGTCAGTGTGTGAGGTTGGCAGTTATGGTATAGGATGTAGTTTCTATTTCAGATGTTTAATGAGCGGCGCAAGGCAGGGAGACTTTGGTCGGATCAGGTCTGGGAGTTTTGGTTATCATGGGCGACAAATGGGGTCGTTTAGTATACCTGAAGGTTGTGCATGATATCAGGATCTGCAGGTCCTAGACTGAGAAGTGGATTATTTTCTTGCGGATTAAGGATGTTGTGTGGAGTAGTGTTTCTCGTCAGGTCACTTGTTTCTCGTTAAAGTTTGTAGAGGTGTCGGGAGGTGGTCGACTGATCAAGGGATGTCATAGTAGTTATGATTCAAACCACTTGGAAGGAGTCGAGTTTGAAGGACCCACAAGGGGTTATTTTTAGATCGGAAGCAAGAAGTGATTTCGAGGACGAAATCTAATTTAAGTGGGGGAGAATTGTAACACCTAGTTTCCAGAACGGATCGGTTTAGGGATTAAAGGAGTCAAAGGCATGGTTTTTAGGTAAAACCAGGTGTCACGACGTGACCATAGAGAGGTCACGATGTGACAAGTGATTAAATAAAAATGTTGATTTAAATTGAGCTCACGATGTGAGACATATGTGCTCACGACGTGAGATGTGTTGCATCCCAAACCCATGATCTTTTAGGGTTCCCTTCGTATTTAAACCCTATAAACATCATTTTAGGGTTCCTTAATAGCCTCCTTCGTCCTCAAACACAGAAAAACCCTAACCCTAGCCTCTCATTGAGATTCTTGAGCTTTTGGTGGTGTTTTGGTGGCTTGAAGAAGAAGAGATCACCATTGGAGCATATATTCAGCTTGGAAACTTCATTTGCATCTTCTAACAACATCTATGGACCACTGTGAGTAATCAAGATTCAAGCTTTATGATTCCTTGTTGCGAGATCTAAGGTTTTATGCATGTTTTGTTGGATTAGGTGTCTAAGCCCATAACTATAATTGGTATGTACTTGACCCGAGAGTAGCATGGTCCATTTGGGTTGCATATCACCAGGACAATTTGATAGGATGGACTTTTGAGAAGAGGTTATTTATGATTTGTTAATATATTATAAGTTCTAATATATTAATATGAAATCATATTATTTAATTAGTATTGATCAATAATTAGTTTGGAATTAATTTTGTGATCAAAAGAGACTAATTAAATGTAAGGGGATTGATTTGGTAAATCATTCATTCTTATGGTGTGGGCCAATGATCCATGATTCCTTAGGTTGGGCTAAACCCATGACAATCCATGGATGATCCATGGAGGTTTAAACCCATGGAGCCTAAGGAATATGGAAGGTCATCCCATTAGGGTTTACATGGTGTAACCCTAATCATGCCACACTATATAAGAAGTCCCTTAGTATCCAAAAGGTGACACTAGTGATCCTTGGAGTTACATGAGCCGATTTTAGTGCAATAAATACTCTCTCAAAAGTCTCCTTTGTTCTAGGTGTGTTGTGATTCCATTTGAGGTGCAACAATTGGGGCACTAAGTTCTTAAAGGCCAAACTCAAGAAGTTGTACAAGCTACAACAAAGAGGTAATTCTATAACTCAATTCTATGTTGATTATGTCATTTGCATGCTAGTTGTAGGCTTAATTCTTTGGAAACAATATTGCATGTATAATTAGAGAAAACATAGATCCAAATCATTTAGGGTTGTATGTGCACCATAGGATGTTGTAGCATACTAAAACCCATCAGTGGTATCAGAGCCATGGGTTGTTTTCTGTTATTTGATGCAATTGTTGTTTGTTTAAAACTGAAAAAATCATTTTTTGGACTCTGCCTGATCACCACGAGGTGGTCAAAATTACCACGAGGTGGTGACGGGTCTGGCAGATTTTCCGGTTTTCTTGGCATAATTTGGATTTGGATAATTAACTATGGATTGTTTTCTTGATAAAAATTTGTTTTTTTTGTTATGAAAATAATTAGCCTCATCCAAATAAAAGATAATCGTCAAAATTTCAAGTTTAGTGTTAGTTTATATGATAAGCTAATTTATTTGCAAATTGTTGACTTGGTATTATCTTGCCTTATGAGTTAGAATAGATCAATGATAAATTATATGATAATTTTATTAGTATAATATATTGATCTAAAGGTTTTTAAAGAATTTCATAACTTGTCCTCAAGTTATGGAAAATGAAAGTCTCTTTCATAAAATGCATTAAACTTATAAGTTATGGAAAACCAAAAGTTTTCAAGAGTTACAAAACTTGCCTTCAAGTTTTGGTATTTGAAAAGTCTCAAATTTTGAAACTCTTGTAATTAAAAGGTGTAACTCTTGGGTTCATAAATTAAAAAAATTAATTAAATAGTTTTTAATTTTGAATTTTTTATTTAGAACCTTGATGTCTTAAATAGTTCAATTACACCTTATGGACTTTATTAAATTAATTAAAGTGTTTAATTAAAAGAGATTAATAATTCCATAATGACATGGTTTAAGATTAATTAAATTAAGAGTATAGTTTAATTAAAAGATTAAACCACCAAGTTACTTAGTTACTTAGGAAAAATGTGGATTTGGTGCTAACCCATGAAATTGCACTTTGCACCCTGTTAAGTCGTTCGTGGAGCGTGTGTGGTTAACCGACACACTAACTTGGACTAAAAAGGGTGGCAAAGGGTAGCTCGATGTTTGTCATAGATCAATGGAGCGTGTGTGGTTAACCGGCACATTGATTAGGTGATAAATGACATCGAGAGTACCAAGCTAATTTGCATGGTTATTCACACCTTGTTTGTGATCCTCGGCATCCCAGTCACAAACTTAAAGGGCACAATCGAGATTTAAACATGCCATTGAAAAGTTCAATGAATCTCAAAGGATCTAGGAATTTCAATCCATTTAAAACTTAATAATCAATTTCGTTTTTCATGGTGAGAATTGGTAAATCGTCATTTACTTACCTTCAAATATTTTGCAATTGGATTACGGAATCCCTATTTCGAATTGTAAAATATTGTGTTGGGTCCTAGCCATAATATTTCATTTGGGTGATATATTAAGGACTTAAATCAACTCACTTGAATTTCTCCCTTGTAGATGTCTAGTTCAGATAACTATGGTATTCTCAAATCTTTTGGAATAAGCTTTCCTCTTGAAGATGATGTTCCACGATTGGATTGTGGAAATGGAAATCATGTTTCACTTCCTCCACCTCCTCCAATAATTCTCCCTAACCCACAAGTTCAAAGACTTGAAAAGTTCAAGGTCACTCAATCCCTACTTGCAATGAAACATCAAGATGGAAGGCCTATGTGTACTCACGTCTTACAGATGAAGTCACATATTGATAGGCTGAGAGTATTGGGTGTCGTTGTCTCGAGGAAGTTGGCTGTTGACTGGGTTCTTCAATCACTTCCTGAGTCATATAGTGAGTTCATTAAATATTACTATATGACAGACCGCGACATGACCCTTATCGATCTTACCTACTTGCTTGTTGTTGCTGAATCAACAATGATTTGGCGCAATGGTAAAGCAAACTTGATTGAAAGATCTACTCCTCAACCTTCCATGGACATTGAAAATAGTAACATTAGAAGTCCAGAAAAGCTTTCTCTTCTCAACAGAAAGGGATCGGCCATGGTCAAGTCATTTGACCAAATGGTAAAGACAAAGTCTAAGTCTGAGATAGTCCCATGTACCATTCCCAAAGAGTCCATATGTTTCTGTTGCCAAAAGAAGGCGTATTGGTTGCGAAGCTGCCGTATCTACCTGAAGGACCACAAGGATGGTAAAGTCAGAGTGTATGACTCTACTTCAGGTAAGTCCACTATCTAACTCGATTAAGTTCCTATTTGAAAATTTTTAATACATGATGTAATGTAATTACATTTTGATGTTTTGTAGGATCGAAAGGAAGCTTAAAGGAAGAGTAAGCTGATTCTGATCATGAAGAGATGGATTTCGATCGCATGGTTCGATGATCAGAATTTTGAGCTGCTGCTTAAGAGATATGATAGATTGCTTAGGAATAGATAACAACATAGTTTTCATATGTATTTGCATTGTAAGGAAAAATTTTCTGCAATTTTAATAAATAAATTTTGATTTTATTTTATTTTAAGTTTCCTTACAATGGCATTTGTGAAAATTGTTGTTTATGTGTTTCCATTGATAGAAATATTGGAAATGGATTTGATTCTTTCGTTTGTGGTAGTGTTGATAATATACCAAATAAGGAAAGATTCTCATCACCCAAGTTTCAATTGGACAGAAACTTGGAATCATGCAACCGGTATTGTATGATGAATGTGAATTTTCGTCTTTGGGAAATTAAGACTAATTCCTTGTTCACATGAATATGTGAGTCAAGTGAAAGACTAGGGGATCAGGTACACTGGGTGTGCGGAGGTCCACCACAAAGAATGATAAGACTATTCGTCATGATTTACTAAATTTTACTAAAGTTTAGTAAATATGGTTATGCTTACAAGTTTAAGTATAATTGTAAACATTGGAAAAGTTTCAATGTATGGCAGGACGAATAAGTAGAATCAAATTAGGCAGAAAGATAAAAGTTTCTCCAATCTGAAAGAATGAGAGAGTACTTGAGTATCATGTTTTATGATCATCTTAATGATTATCAAAACCATGTTACGATTGATCCTCTAAGAATATCTTAGTGCATTCGTATGGCTAAGAAGATGAATCATGAATTGTTGAAATGGTTCAATCAAGAAGATGAGTCATACTTCGTTCCAAAACAAGTCTTAGAGTCATACTCCAAGATTGTGCCTTGAGTGACATAATCGTAAGAAGGTTTAAAACACTCATCAAATGTTGAGTAAAATGTTTTTGCTCTTGTACATTTGAAATTGGTAAGTTGTGATGTCTTGGTAAGGACAAGGACCAACTAAGACCAATTGTGTGAAGTGTTATCTTGATAAGAATCCGCACTAACTCTTGAATATTTGTTTTGTCAAGGAATGGTTCATGACAAGAGAATCTTATATGTCAAAAGGGCAGTGGGAGTCTTAAAGATCTTGAAAAAGTTTCAAGAACTAATCAAGAATAAAACCTATTGTTTTTCACTAGCACACAACTTGAGGTTTGCAACCTATCGTGTTGACATATTTTTGTTTTTGTGCCCATTCCAGTTAAAAGTTGACTATGCATGTGAGTTCTATGAGTTCTCAAATGTTTGCATAAGGCAAAGCACCTGGATCAATGAAAGTTTCATTGATTAGTATGGGTGAGCTGCTTAACAACTTGGAAGACATGGTAGGCCCTTGCGCTACCAAGTGGCAGGAAATTAAGATTGAACAAGTTCAGTCCATATGAGTTTGGATTTGTCCCAAACCTTATCTTATGATTATGGTTTGACAAATTCACATGGATAGGAACACATACACCATAAAATCTAAGTGTCGTAAGGTTTCTCTCCGCTTCATGAAAATGATTGTGAGGAAACGCTTTCACTAAGTAGATTCTAAGGAGATAGCAATTGTGGTACTTGCATTCTCAAATTCGATTATGATTACGACATCCCTCTTCATAGTTCGAACTGTGAGAAATGGCAAATAGTTTGAACATTTTGGAACTTATTGTTGTAAGTTCTGAATAGTTTAGACACACATGTGAGCTGTCTTAATGAAAGGTGTATGAGTTTGAGAAGCTTAGATAAAGGCTTATCAAAGCATCTCGTGTCAGAAATCTGAACTTTGGTAAGAAAGTCAATAAGTATTGATTTCTAGAAGTCCAACTGATTTCTGAGTACATGTCAAAGCTAGTGGGAGCATAAGTATTATGCTAGTAAGATAATAATTATTATGCTAGTGGGAGAATAATTATTATGGTAAGTGTTGCGAGTTAGCAATGTTAATTATAGAAAACAAAAGTTTCAATTTGCAAAGTTGCAGAGTTTGAAAAGTTGTTTTGCTATAATTAAGGGAGAGAAATTTATACTTCATTTCAATTCTAAAAGCTTAGATTGTGAGATTTTAATCAAATTTAGTCAAGGACATATATGAATGTTATGTTGAAAAGATTCGACATATGGAAATTCTATATATGGAAATGTTATAGCAAGAGACTGGTAAAGTATCAGGTCGTTAATATGAATCGTGTCCCATATGCTTCGAATATAGGATCGATTGCATGTGCTATAATATTCTCTTGTTCTAATTTTCCATATGCCTAGGGCATTAAAAGGGAAAAGGGACTAGAACGAGATATGACTAAAATGGTTAAGCAATTGTCGAGGACAATCTAAGGTTTACCAAAGATTGGTTGCTCATGGACAGTTGGAAGTAAAGTGTAAATTTTGGAAGGACCATATTGACATATTCTGAGAAGAGGTAACTCTTGTTCAAAAGTGATAGTCAAAATGGGAATATGGAAATGTTTTCATAAGTGGAAGTTAATTATAAAATCTGTGTAAGATTAGAAACCTTAATGCAAAAGGATGTTCAAAGGAATGTACTTTGAATATGAGACTTCGTTTCCATGGAATTGGTCCAGTAACCAATGTCCAAAGGGAATACTTTGTAATATCATTGGCATAGTCTTAGTGACCTTTGTGCGTTGACATTACAAAAGGATTATTGCATTTGAGTTTCGAATCTAACAGATTATAGTAAGTGGCAAGAATTTGGTATTCTTACATTTACGATAAGGATTTGGAATTGTGAAATGAGCATCATTGAAATCTTGTCCATTGATCTATTTCACAAAGAGATGACCATAGGCAAAACGTAGTGTGCATGCTTGGAGCATGACATAACTATTGTTTTAATTCAAGTATTAAGTTGATTAATCGAAACATTATACAATGAATAATGTGTAATCAATATGGTAATTAGATAAAAGGTGTTTTATTTATATATTGGATTCGATTATTCTTGTGTTTCACTTTGCATGTTTTGACTTCCCGAATAACTAGGTTATTCAAACCATCCACAATCGATCATACTTTGGAAGTAGGTATTGAGGCAAGACTGTCATGAATCTGACTGCAGATTGTCTAGGTGTTTTAGACATAGCACGAGTTTGCTGCAGTGTTCAATAGTACTCTTGGAATAAGATTCGAGTATTGGATTAAAACCACGCTCATCTGAATCACTTCATGGATTTCATCACAAGTGATTGTGAGATGATAATATCTTATATTCTTGAAACAGAGACATATAGTTGCACTTTACAAGTCGGTTGCACATTGATGATATGTAAACGCACCGGTAACTCGGTGTTATAAAACGTATCATTGTGTGTGATTTGATGAGTAAATAGAGCAAGCATATGAAATCGAAGTTTATTCTTTCCTTTTACCCTTAGAGGGATAAAAACAATATTTGTGGGCCCCTCGATGATTTAGTGATGACACCCGAAGTGCTTGGCCAAGCCTGAACTGATTTGATTTGTTCAATTAGTCGGTCATCATAAATCGGAAATCAGGAAATAACAGATGGACAGAGAGAATGATTATAATCCATGTCTCATTCCACATGATATCTAGAATGGATGAATATATGATCCCTTATCTAATGGACGCGTCATTGATTAGGCCAGAGTTCGACAGCGGCTTTTAAGAGCTACGATTGCTAGTCGGGTTGTGGAGTCATACTTGAAATAATAGTTAATAGACTTATCCAAGTGGGAGACTGTTGGATTAGGTGTCTAAGCCCATAACTATAATTGGTATGTACTTGACCCGAGAGTAGCATGGTCCATTTGGGTTGCATATCACCAAGACAATTTGATAGGATGGACTTTTGAGAAGAGGTTATTTATGATTTGTTAATATATTATAAGTTGTAATATATTAATATGAAATCATATTATTTAATTAGTATTGATCAATAATTAGTTTGGAATTAATTTTGTGATCAAAAGAGACTAATTAAATGTAAGGGGATTGATTTGGTAAATCATTCATTCTCATGGTGTGGGCCAATGATCCATGATTCCTTAGGTTGGGCTAAACCCATGACAATCCATGGAGGTTTAAACCCATGGAGTCTAAGGAATATGGAAGGTCATGTCCATTAGGGTTTACATGGTGTAACCCTAGTCATGCCACACTATATAAGAAGTCTCTTAGTATCCAAAAGGTGACACTAGTGATCCTTGGAGTTCCATGAGCCGATTTTAGTGCAAGAAATACTCTCTCAAAAGTCTCCTTTGTTCTAGGTGTGTTGTGATTCCATTTGAGGTGCAACAATTGGGGCACTAAGTTCTTAAAGGCCAAACTCAGGAAGTTCTACATGCTGCAACAAAGAGGTAATTCTGTAACTCAATTCTATGTTGATTATGTCATTTGCATGCTAGTTGTAGGCTTAATGCTTTGGAAACAATATTGCATGTATAATTAGAGAAAACATAGATCCAAAGCATTTAGGGTTGTATGTGCACCATAGGATGTTGTAGTATACTAAAACCCATCATGTTTATCCATGGATAGTTGAGTTAGAGTGTTGGCACTCCATAAATTTAGCAACTTTATGGGTCCTTAGAGTCACTTGGTTATTATATGTGATGGATATGAAGTTTGGATGATGTTTGAGCTCATGCTTGAGGTTTTGACATCCTTTTCTTCATAAATGCCATAATTTGAGCTCAAGTCTTGCATTAGACATGCAAGACCTTAAAGCATCGATTTTTATGGTATTTGGGGTGGTAAGAAGCCTACCGGAGAAGATGGATTAATGGATTAATGGATTAAGAAGTTTATGTATCAAAATGTCATTCAGACTGATCTCACGACGTGAGGATATGCGTGTCACGTCGTTTGCAGGTGGTACACATAAGATACGTTTTCCGGCGACCCCAATATCTCCGATGACGTCTATGATCGGAGAAGATATGTTTTTCCGGCAACCCATCTCTCTAGAAGATGGACTGATGAAATATTGAAGGGTGGGTGTGGAGTTAAGGTAGAGGATAAATGTGTGTGGTGGTGGGTCTATTTTTAGTTTTTTTTCTTTATTTTTTATTTTTCTTTTATGTTGTTAGCTAGGGAAGAACCCCGCTTTGCGGGATTGGATACGCCAAATAAGTGGATAAACTGGGAAGATTTTATTCGGTTACATTGAACTAATTACATTAAATATGTTTGCTAGTCCCATATTAGGAGCATATTTTTTATTTATGTTTAAAAAAAGAAAAAAAAAGGTTGGAGGGTGTTGAAATGAGACCCAGGTTTCAGATTTGACAACAAAGCACCTTTACCCCATCTGATGTTGTGATAATTGAATGTAAGTTTGGTATAGAGTCTGTACTTTCTATTCTAAACATTCAAATATGAGATATAGGTTGTACTTGTACATTTATATTGTCATATTAGAATAGGAAGAGAACAAATGAAAAGGGCAATGCCATCATTAGGAAAATGGATAAGAAAAATCGGAATAAAAATTAGTGCATCATGTCACATGAAACTATCTCTTGCTACCAATGGAACCAAAAATGGAGGTTTGAGTGTCACCTAAAATGAAATGGTGAAAATTTATATAAATTTTTCAAAAAATAACAAAATAAAAAAGAACTCAGGGACAAACGTTTTTATACTAATTCACCTTACTACTACCACTCTTCTTACTGACAACTTACGTTTCTTTCTCACTAAACCACCACTACCCACTTTCTTAGCCGACTTTTTTTTTCGGTTTTGCCCCTGTAGAGCAGTTTTATCCGTTTATTCCAATCTTTTGGTGTGGCTGTTGTAGTTGGAAGTTATCTTTCTGAAATTATACAAACATGAGATTACAATGTTCAATCAATTCTTTATAGTATTGTTATCAAATAATATATAAAATTAAAAAAAATGAAAAAGAAAAAAAATGTGAAGAGATAAAAAAAAAAGAAGAAATGTAACCTTGAAAGCTAACATATGCATAGTATGTTGATAAACTACAAATTGTGTGTCACGTTGAAGTTATTTATTAGTATTTCAAGAAAAAACCCAAGTGGTCTCCTATGTACTCATCTATAGATAAGGTATTGAACTATTGATATATACATTTTGGTTCAGATATTTAAACGGAAGTGGTCTCCCACCAATTCAGCATCTGAGCCACCTCATTCTATATCTTGGCTTTTCCTTTCCAACCCTCTTCAAACCGATCCATATCATCTCACATTGGGCGAAAGAAAAAGACATTTTTACCCTTGTTACATATACTTATCAATACATTGGTATTATAGAAAATAAATATACGAACCTTCACATATGTTGTGCAATATTTGCATTATGTCCAACCTACGACCTGATGGATGTAAAATAGCAAATTATATCAGTAGAAATAAAACTTATATTTTGCACTTATCTCGCAACAAATTTGATTTTTTTATTTCACACTTACACAACAGTTGAATACCATTATTCCATTTTCAAATTTTTGTTGTTTATATGGATTCGGTTTTCTCTAAAGCAACTTTTATAATGAACAACACAACAACAGTTCGAATAATTTACCTTCCAAAGCTTTATACTCATTTTGTAAAATGTTTTCAAATGTTTGTTATTTGAAAATACTTTATGTAGTTGATGAGTTGTTTATAAACCAAAAGAAAAAGCATCATCTCCTAATTATATAAACCAAAGTGTCCAGTAAGCATCTCTTTTTAATAGTGAAACTCCAATTTTCATGAAAAATATTAAAAATAAATCAAAAAAATATAATGCCAGAAAAAGCATATTCGTAAAAATAGGTAGCCATTGTGTGAAATGTTTTACAAGTGTTATATCCTCACCTGTTTTGCTCTTTTTAGTTCATGGTCAACAAAGCCTTCCATCACCTATACATGTAAGACCTCAACTTATCAACATCGATTTTCATTCCATTATAAACAGATATATTCCATGAACATTAAATTTGTTGGAAACATAAAAATTTGAGTTACTTACATTTTGGTCCTTGAGTTTAACCGAGAAAATAACTCCATTGTAAAATAAAATAACAAATAGGTGGACATTTGTCAAAAGTCCATCAAGTAACAAAGAAACATTATGGTATTATAACATGTGAAAACAAAAGGACATACCTGCTAAGGATCTCACAACAGAAAAACACTTTCCAAATCAATAATTCTACAGTGATTACATAAAACAATTATTTTATAAGTACTAATCTTCAATTGTAGAAAATCTAGAGAGAAAGAGAAATAGATACCTTAGATGAAACACTCAAAAAGTCCCAAACTTCATATTGCTCTGCAACATTAGCTATTGATAAAAGTTCATATACACAACAAAATCCATTCAATACCTTTATGCATGACAAACAAAATCCATTCAATACCTTTATGCATGACAAACATAGTATAATAAGTAAGAGCCATACTTGTAAATATTTGTCAAGCTAAATGCAACGTTGATGAACAAATGCATCTTTTGTACTTGATGAAAATATCCTTTTAGGAGGCAAATGTAAAGTATAGTTTGGAATGTCCTTTAGATGGTGATGCAATCTCTCAAAATTCTTGTATCTGCTCACAAAAAAATACAAATAATTTATCTCCACAAACCATAAAAGATTATGTAGTTATTTAAAAATTCAAGAAGCCCTTCTTTTAACATACCAAGTGTTTTGAAGAAGATGATGAACTACTAACCTCTTATGAAGAAGGGAAGTCGCTGGAATCAACAGAAATCGACGGGATCGAAGCAGGGGACGACAGATCGAAGCTGTTGGCCGAAATTGAGAGAACCCACCGGAATAAGTTAACACAAGCAATTTAAAAATTGTAAAATAAACAAAAAGAAATTCGAGTGAGAGTGATTATTACCTTAATGTTTAGATTTACTATGAACCCTACACCAATATATACAAACGGACGCGGACTTTGTTATAAAAAATTCAGAACTAAAGAAACCCAGATGAGGAAAGATTAATTTTTGATTATTTCAATAGAAATTTTCTAATTATTTCAAGCGAAAGCTTGAAAACTTACAGATTTGAGCGGCGATATTTCTTTGCAAGTCTGTCGATGATAGGCGGCGATGTTGAGAAGTGGAAACAACGGCTGGTGGTTCAGTGGGCCGATGAAGCAACAAAAAGTGGGATAACTATATGGCGTACAACTATAAATGCGCTGGTGAAGCCGTCATGCCGAGGTGGTGGTAGATTCTAATTAGAAAAGAAAGGAGATGAGGAGATAAAGGAAAAAGACAGACGAAGGTGACGTTTCGGGAAACACATAGACGGTAAATATCGACGCCGACATCCGGCGGGGAGCAGGGGAGGATTCACTTGAGGAGCTAAAGATGTGAAAAGCAATGGAAGAGACGATGGAAACAGGAAGAAAAAAATGTCGTCTTGCTCTATCGATTGCAGTCGTCGTCCTGAGGAGCGTTCTGCGAAGTCATCAACGAAGGCAATGAAGGAATTGGTAAAGTAAGAAGGTCATATGGGGGTGGAATAATGTCACACCCCCAAAACCAATGAACGGCGGAAACGTTCTGGGGTGGAGGACGTCATGTACAATATCACAACAATGTAAGTAGTAAACAAGCAACAACATCATACATTGCATTAATAGTATAATTTCATACAAGTGTGTTCTGTCAAGTTTTAAAGACACCAAAACAATATACATCAAAAATATAAGATGAGTCTGGAACGAGCTCCATCTTCTCAAAACCTGGCTCCGGTACCTGTCTACTGGTGACCTGAGAATACAAGTTATTTTGAAAGAGTTTATCAGCTTTAAAGCTGGTGAGATCATAAGTATATTAGTGTCTGTGTTTGTATGAAAGCATTTGTAAGATGTTTTGTAAAATGTATTGTATATGTTTGTAAAAAGTTTGTATTTGTTTGAACTCTCCTAGAAAACCCTATGTTTCCTACTAAAAGTAGCCTTCTACCAAGGCATCTAGTGTCTGTGTGTGTATCTTTTGTAAAAGTGTGTATTTTCCCAAATCCGACTATCATTAACCAAAAATATAGTTTTTACATCATTGTTTATTGTGTGAATAACACAAAGTAAAATGTAAGGGAAAATGTTATAGTACTGTAGTGATGTATTAAGTAACTACTGATGTACTAACTACCTTAAGCCAAATGTAAAATTTTAAGGTAACATGTGATCGGCCTGTATCTTGCTACCGACTCAATAGTAAAACGACAATGTAAGATGCTGTAAAAATGACGTTTGGCACCCGTAGACTTGCAAGTCCCACTGTAGCGAGCAGCAAGGTGTAGGATAGTCAATCCAGTATAGATCTATACACAAACCCATACGCTCCCCAATTAAGGAGATTCTGATACAAAAACAGTCATGACAGGTAGTGTCATGCCCTGTTTAATGGCTCACATAAATGTATTAATGTAAATGTTATGTGATTTGTGTGCTAGCTGTATTGTGTTCTTTCTCTGTCTAGCCTGTATGTTTGTTTCTCGTCATAGTGTCTATTGTTTGTTTCTCATCACTCTGTATTATGTTTGTTTCTCATCACTCTGTTTTATGTTTGTTTCTCATCACTCTATTTTATGTTTGTTTCTCATCACTCTGTTTTATGTTTGTTTCTCATCATAGTATGTATTGACTCATGTATGAACTGACTCATTGTATGTTTCATTGTTCTAGTAATAGTATCTTCCTAAACTACCCCTATGGTAGCTTACTAGCAATGTATGAACATGTTTGTATACCCTTGCTACCCAAGGGCATGAAACTGAATGAAAGAAATAACCTTTTATATCTATATACATATACATAATATATAACTTGGATTTAAACGACCTTCGGACAACTAACCTTGATACCCTAAGTCCACAACCAAACAAGGAACAGGAAGTAAGGTAGGCTAGCAGTCCTAAGTCCTTTCAATCCTACTTATATAACTATATCTATATAGATACACAGAATATAAGTTTAAAAGAGTTTAAGTAAAAGTATTTGATAAGTAAAAGAGTGTGTAAGACAGTTTGAGGTAAAACAGTTTGAAAAGTAAGAAAACCATTTGTTTGGTAGTTATTAATCACATGTGATTGATATAATAACTATAATTGTTCAACTTGTATCCCCCCATAAAAGCATTTAAAAACATTTAAAAGGTTAATTAAGGGGTATGAACTCACCTGTAGTGAGTGGTTTGGATGAACTGAAGAGATAGGATTGCTAGGTGTCAAGTGAAGACTTGTACACACACAATGATCCTATTTAACATATAAATACACATAAATGTATTCAATTAGTCTTTAAACAACTAATTTATAAAGTTAAGACATCCTAAGACAAGTTAAACACTTTATATAAGTGTTATAAGTCCCAAGGATTGCATCTAAGTGTTGTAGGACCAAGCTATGGGGTTTAGGGTTCAAGGGAACCCCTTTCATGAGTTTACGGTTTGGAGACCATAAATCCTTGGGTTTACGGTCGTAAACCCTTGAGTTTACGGCCGTAAACTCCTACTTCTTTGACCATTTTGTGTTTTGAAGGTTTCTATGTCCTTAGAAGTGTTTCTTCATGAAGTATAAGCCTAAGGAAGAAGTTAGGGCACCATTTCACTCCTATATGGAGTTTACGGCCCTAATACCATTTCCCTTTGGGTTTACGGCCATAAACCCTTATAGATGATGGTATTTTGATGTTTCCAAGTCCTTAACATATCAATGAAGGGATCTATGCTAGTTACCAAGGCTTAGGGTAAGCTAGGGCACACATTGGTACCCTTTTTAGGGTTTACGGTCCAAGAACATCTTGGACCGTAAACACCTTGATCTTGGTGTTTCTTGTGTGTTTTCTTGTTATAATGAAGTGTAGGAAGCTTAAACATACTCTAGGATAGAAGTACTTACAATATAGAAGCTTGAAATGAGCCAAAAGTCCAAGAACACTAGTGTGTGTTCTTGGTGTTCTTGGTGAAACTTGAAGATCAAGCCTTTTGGACAACTTTTTCGGATAGAAGTGTGTTAAAACACTAGATTAAGTGATATACTAACTCAAAAGGGCTAGAAACACTTACTAGATTGAAGATCTTGATTAAAACTTGGATGATACTTTAGAGAGTTTGATATTTGTTCTTGAAAAAGTGGAAAAATGATATAAAATGACTAAGTGTCATATATATACTCCAAATTTTTGGGTTTTTGGCTGAAAATGTTTTATTCAAGCAGTAAACTCCAATTTCTTGGAGTTTAGGAATAACAGTGTTGCACTATAACCCTAAGGCATCCTCTCTCCGGATATCTCCTAAAGTGTAAATCCTAAAATACTCAAACTCATTCCAAAAATTCTGAATATTTAACAGTAACTGTTTTGACTTCTATTGACTTGATATGTTATACAGAATAGAAATTTCGGGTTGTCACATCATCCCCTCCTTAGAAGGAATTTCGTCCCGAAATTAGAAGTTAAGCAAATAAGTAGTTACAAATAACTAAGTAAAAAGACGAGGATATTTCAGTTTCATCTGATCCTCTCGGTCCCAAGTGAACTTAGGTCCTC
Source organism: Lactuca virosa (assembly GCF_052849685.1). NCBI lineage: Eukaryota > Viridiplantae > Streptophyta > Magnoliopsida > Asterales > Asteraceae > Lactuca > Lactuca virosa. The sequence continues at coordinate 391,938,188 of NC_136433.1, forward strand.
GCTTGGCGTTCCAGCGAACCTTCACTATCGGGATGCGGCTTTGTTTCGTTTGCTTGACCTCCCGGTCCATGATCTCTACTGGTTCTTCCACGAAGTTGAGGCTCTCGTTGATCTCGATCTCGTCGAGTGGGATTACAAGAGTCTCGTCGGACAGACACTTTTTCAAGTTCAAGACGTGGAAGGTAGAATGTACGTTACTGAGTTCGCTCGGTAAGTTAAGTTTGTAAGCTACAGGGCCGATTCTGGCAAGAATCTCGAAAGGCCCAATGTACCTTGGATTTAGCTTTCCACGCTTTCCGAAGCGTATCAAGCCCTTCCAGGGTGAGACCTTCAATAGAACATGGTCGCCCACCTGGAACTCCAACGGTTTTCTGCGTTTATCAGCGTAGCTTTTCTGTCGGTCTCTGGAGGCTTTCAGTCGTTCACGGATCTGAACGATCTTCTCCGTCGTTTCCCGTATGATCTCCGGACCTGTGAGAGTGCTTTCAGGAACACGTCCTTTAGCTAATTGGGTATCACCCACCTCAGCCCAGCACAGAGGGGATCTGCACTTGCGGCCGTAGAGGGCCTCGAATGGAGCAGCCTTTATGCTTGTGTGATAACTGTTGTTGTAGGAAAATTCGACAAGGGGTAAATGAGTATCCCATGCTTTCCCAAAGTCAATCACACAGGCTCGTAACATGTCCTCCAAGGTTTGGATAGTCCTCTCACTTTGCCCGTCTGTCTGCGGATGGTAGGCTGTACTCATATCCAGCCTAGTTCCTAGGGAATTTTGTAGCGACTGCCAGAACCTAGAAGTGAACCTACTATCTCTGTCCGAGATAATGGATATAGGAACACCGTGCAGTCGTACAATCTCTTTAATGTAAGTTCTTGTAAGCTTCTCCATCTTGTCTGTCTCTTTGATAGGCAGGAAGTGCGCGGACTTGGTCAATCTGTCGACGATGACCCATATGGTATCAAGTCCACCCGTTGTCTTGGGCAACTTGGTTATGAAATCCATAGTGATCCGCTCCCACTTCCATTCTGGGATCTCAGGCTGTTGAAGAAGACCTGAGGGTTTCTGGTACTCGACCTTGACCTTTGCGCAAGTAAGGCATTTACTTACGAAGGTAGCAATCTCTGCTTTCATGTTAGGCCACCAGTATAACTTTTTAAGATCCATATACATCTTATCTGAACCTGGGTGGACGGAATAACGAGTGTTGTGCGCCTCGTTCATGACCAAGTCTCTGAAACCACCAAGTTTCGGGGTCCAGATCCGATCCATGAGATAATAGGATCCGCCACCTTTGACTTCCAAGTTCTTATCCATCCCTCGAAGGGATTCACTGGCCACATTTTCAGGTTTCAAAGCGTCGAGCTGAGCCGCATGTATTTGTGTGGATAAGTGTGAATAGATAGTCATAGTCATTTATTTGACTCTACGACCAGAATATTCTTTCCGACTTAGGGCGTCAGCTACTACATTGGCCTTGCCCGGATGATAACGAATTTCGCATTCGTAGTCACTGAGTAGTTCGACCCACCGTCGTTGTCTCATGTTGAGCTCCTTCTGGTCGAATATATGCTGCAGGCTCTTGTGGTCTGTAAAGATTGTGCTCTTCGTACCGTACAGGTAGTGTCTCCAGATCTTCAAAGCAAAAACAACTGCTCCTAGTTCAAGATCGTGGGTCGTGTAGTTGACCTCATGTGTCTTCAGCTGTCTCGACGCATAGGCGATGACCTTACCTCGCTGCATCAGAACACATCCGAGACCTTGGTTCGACGCATCGCAATAGACAACGAAGTCTTCTATCCCTTCGGGGAGGGATAGTATTGGTGCGGTGCACAAGGCTCGTTTGAGCGTTTGGAACGCTCTCTCCTGCTTTTCTTCCCAGTCAAAGGGTACGCCCTTCTGGGTAAGCGTTGTAAGAGGCTTTGCAATGTGGGAGAAGTTCTGAATGAACCTGCGATAGTAGCCAGCGAGGCCTAGAAATTGACGAATTTCTGTAGGCGTCTTCGGTGCTGACCAGCTCTCAATGGCTTTGATTTTGGATGGGTCCACGTGGATTCCCTCTTCGTTAACCACGTGCCCTAAGAATTCGACTCGTCGGATCCAAAATTCTCATTTCGAGAGCTTCGCATAAAGCTTCTCCGCGCACAGGGTTTCTAAGACTAATCGCAGATGTTGGCTATGCTCCTCCTTACTTCGAGAGTAGATAAGTATGTCATCGATGAAGACGATGACGAACTGATCCAAGTAAGGACGACACACCCTATTCATTAAATCCATGAATACTGCGGGTGCGTTTGTTATTCTGAATGGCATCACTACGAATTCGTAGTGCCCATAACGAGTTCGGAAGGCCGTCTTCGGAACATCCTCCTCTAGCACTCGTAGTTGGTGATATCCGGATCTTAAGTCGATTTTGGAAAAGAAATTCGCCCCTTGAAGTTGATCGAATAAATCATCGATCCGAGGCAAAGGATAATGATTTTTGACGGTCAGTTTGTTGAGCTCCCTGTAGTCGATGCACATACGAAATGATCCGTCTTTCTTCTTGACGAACAAGACTGGAGCTCCCCAGGGTGAGAAGCTCGGTCTTATAAAGCCTTTGCTGAGCAGCTCGTTAAGTTGACAGGATAGTTCTTGCATCTCTGCAGGTGCTAGACGATAAGGCGATTTGGCTACGGGAGTAGCCCCTGGAACTAAGTCGATTCTGAACTCGACTTGTCGTTGCGGAGGTAATCCTGGTAGCTCTTCTGGAAAGATGTCGGGAAAGTCGCGTACTACTGGAATGTTCTAAATAGGTTTCGTTTCTTGGTTCACATCGACCACATGAGCAAGGAATGCGCGACATTTCTTTCGCAAGAATTTTTGAGCTTGAATGCTCGAGATAATACGAAGGTTTGTGCCGGGTTTGTCGCCATATACTACTAGGGTTTCGCCAGACGAAAGATTAAGGCGGACAGCCTTTTCATAACACATGATGTCGGCATGAAGAAAACTCAACCAATCCATGCCGATGATGACGTCGAAACTTTTAATTGAGACTGGCATGAGATCGATCGAGAATGAATGGCTATCTAAAGTTAAGGTACACCCTATGAATATGCAGCTAGTGCTCTCTGTCTTCCCATTAGCCATTTCTACTGTGAACGGTTCTTTGAGTGCTCGTGATTTTTGCTTAAGTAAATAAGCAAACTTTTGGTTCACGAAGCTCCTCTCCGCTCCACTATCAAATAGTATACAAGCATAAGAGTTGTCGAGGAGAAACGTACCAGTGACCACTGTGGGGTCGGCAACCGCCTCCTCATGACCTATAGCCAGAACTCTTCCTACTCCACCGGCAGTCCCTGCCTTGGGGCAGTTCCTTTTGTAGTGGCCCACATCGCCACAATTGTAGCAAGCTTGGCCCACTCCAGCGCCGGGGACTTGGGTGATTGGCCTCACCGGAGATTTGCAGAAACGGGCTGTGTGCCCCTTCCTGTTGCAGTTTACACACTGCATTTCCCGGCAGGCTCCCACATGGTGGTAGTTACACTTGTTGCATAGTGGCAAACTTCCAGAATACTGCTTTAATGGAGCAGCAGCAGTGGCAGGTGTTGTCGCACTATGAACTGCCACGATCTGCTGTTTCTTGGCAGCCTTCTTCTTTTTCTTGTCATCCCAGAATTTCCGCTTGGACTCTGCAGTTCTGGCGGTTTCTGAGATGGCCAGGGTGGTTGTTGCAGCCGGGGTACGGACCCCGTGGTCAATTAGCTGCTGTGCCAATCGCTTGGCACTATCAAATGTAGTGGGGCGTGATGACAATACATTTCCCTGGTATGGTGGCACCAGCCCCCATATATATCTCTCGATCTTCTTTCCCTCTGTATGAATCATGTTGGGACAGAGGGCCACCAGTTCACAGAACCTGGCGGTATATGCGACGATGTCGGAGCCCTTCATGGTTAGGCGCCAAAGTTCTTCCTCCAGCTTTTGGATCTCGCCGCTCGGGCAGTACTCCTCAATCATGAGGTCTTTCATGGTGCCCCAGCCCATATCATTTGCCACCACTAGAGATAGTGACTTAACATGGCCATTCCACCATGTTAGGGCTTTTGATTCGAAGGTGCAAGCGGCAAACTTGACCTTGCTTCTTTCCGGGCACGAGCAGATTTCAAAGACCGATTCTGTCTTCTCGAACCATTGTGAGAGTACAATGACTCCGCCAGTTCCCCTAAAGGACAATGGCTTGCAGTTTGTGAAGTCTTTGTAGGAGCACTCTCTCGAGCGCACAGGGGTTTCAACCTGAATAGTCGGAACAGGAGTCCCTCCTCCAGTGGAACTTGAGGAATGATATTCAGCCATGGCTGTAGCCACAGCCGCAGCTATAGCAGCATTTAGAGCTGCTGTATCAAATTGAGGAGTAGGTGGAGTTGGTGCGGGAGGATTGCGTCTTGTTGATTTACGTGGAGGCATCTTTGAATTGAAAGTTTAGAAAGATGAAAACATTGATAAGAATTTGATAGAAATATGATGAGAATGACTCATGGACTAACTCTTCATAGCCCAACAGCGTAATTGAATGAATACTTGAATGAAGATGAAAGCATTTGGATAATAATTTCCATTAGATTAGATATCTGTCAAAGACACTGGGATTACAGATGTAACAAGTTCGGGAAAAATGACCTAGAAGTAGGTCTTACATCAACCAAGATTGGAAAATTTTGACAGAACTACGACCTAATAATTGACCTAACAGGTCTAAGGTTGAACAAGATAGGAAAATAGCCTAAAGTTTTTACATAAACTAGGTTATATCCAAAAGAGAAGTCGATAAGACTCTAACGGCGACGAGAACTGCTAGAGTGAGTTCTTGAATCCGATAGGAGACGCTCTATGTCCCTCACACGCCTATAAGATCTTGCTTGCTGAGTTCGAAGTTCCCTGACTTCGGCTCGGGTTTCAGCAAGTTCCCTCTGAAGCATTGCATTACTAACATGAGCCCTTTCATGAGCGGACTCCAGCTGGCGAATGCGGACAGTGTTAACACCGGAATTGGCATCCACTTCTACTACCCGGTCGATAGCTGCTCGACCCTGCTCGGTGTTCCGAGCAATCCTACAAACCATGATAGGTAGGACCCTATCAGCTGTACCTCCCTCAGTAAGGTTGTAGAAACTTCTGTCTCCATTGTAGGGAAAAGGTTGACCTTGTTCCTGACTCCACCTATTCAAGTTTGTGGCCCACAGAGGTGTGGGTCCTTGGAATGCGGGACGAGGGTTTGGGTTTTGAACAGCTGGGGGTTGGTTGTTAACTTCTGGCTCCGAGTCGGAACCATCAGAAAAACCTTCAGCTTCATAATCATCTAAGGGAATTGGGTGATCATCCTCTGGTTCTTCACCAAGCCATCCAGTATTGCCGTGGTTTGGGAAGTACGGGTCTCCGGGAAGATGAAATCCAGCCATTATATCTACGCGAGAAAAGGGATATAAGAAATAACTAAATTAGACTACTAATTAGATAATTATAAGATGATCTTTATTAGTTGCTTCAATACTTGTTTAAAGCATAATAGTTACATGTAACGCAGACGGGATAGACCTTCGAATAAGTGACCCTAACCCTAAGCCCACAACCAAACAAGGAACAGGAAGTAAGGCAAAGATCACAGATTCTAAGTCTATGACATCCTAGTACATATAACCTTAGTGTATCCACTAAACAACCATTGATATACTAATAAAGACCTTTAGTTCTCAAATAAGTAATTATTGTAACACAAAATACTCCTATAGTATTTTTTAAGTTTAATGTTCTGTTCTACTGTTCTCATTGTAGTAGTGTTGGTAAGTTTTTAGACTTGTTGCAACCTCACAACCATACTTAGGCACATGCTAATCACTCCTCGGATAATATAGTTGATCAGGCTACATCTTCCCAGGGTTGACCATATGTCTCTAAGTCTACTTGTGTTGTCCAACAATCGTAATACTTTTGTTCTGTCCTAGTGACACTGATTTTTGTATGAATGCAGGTATGTATACTTTATTAAATATTTTATTATTTAAAGTATAAACTCTTCATCAGAGTATTTTAAATCCCGCTTGTGTTTATAGTTCGTATATCTTTTATGGGTTGATACACTCGATTCACTATAAACAATGCTCTGATACCAATCTGTCACACCCCCAAAACCTATGAACGGCGGAAACGTTCTGGGGTGGAGGACGTCATGTACAGTATCACAACAATGTAAGTAGTAAACAAGCAACAACATCATCCATTGCATTAATAGTATAATTTCATACAAGTGTGTTCTGTCAAGTTTTAAGGACACCAAAACAATATACATCAAAAATATAAGATGAGTCTGGAACGAGCTCCATCTTCTCAAAACCTGGCTCCGGTACCTGTCTACTGGTGACCTGAGAATACAAGTTATTTTGAAAGAGTTTATCAGCTTTTAAAGCTGGTGAGATCATAAGTATATTAGTGTCTGTGTTTGTATGAAAGCATTTGTAAGATGTTTTGTAAAATGTATTGTATATGTTTGTAAAAAGTTTGTATTTGTTTGAACTCTCCTAGAAAACCCTATGTTTCCTACTAAAAGTAGCCTTCTACCAAGGCATCTAGTGTCTGTGTGTGTATCTCTTGTAAAAGTGTGTATTTTCCCAAATCCGACTATCATTAACCAAAAATATAGTTTTTACATCATTGTTTATTGTGTGAATAACACAAAGTAAAATGTAAGGGAAAATGTTATAGTACTGTAGTGTTGTATTAAGTAACTACTGCTGTACTAACTACCTTAAGCCAAATGTAAAATTTTAAGGTAACATGTGATCGGCCTGTATCTTGCTACCGACTCAATAGTAAAACGACAATGTAAGATGCTGTAAAAATGACGTTTGGCACCCGTAGACTTGCAAGTCCCACTGTAGCGAGCAACAAGGTGTAGGATAGTCAATCCAGTATAGATCTATATACAAACTCATACGCTCCCCAATTAAGGAGATTCTGATACAAAAACAGTCATGGCAGGTAGTGCCATGCCCTGTTTAATGGCTCACATAAATGTATTAATGTAAATGTTATGTGATTTGTGTGCTAGCTGTATTGTGTTCTTTCTCTGTCTAGCCTGTATGTTTGTTTCTCGTCATAGTGTCTATTGTTTGTTTCTCATCACTCTGTATTATGTTTGTTTCTCATCACTTTGTTTTATGTTTGTTTCTCATCACTCTGTTTTATGTTTGTTTCTCATCATAGTATGTATTGACTCATGTATGAACTGACTCATTGTATGTTTCATTGTTCTAGTAATAGTATCTTCCTAAACTACCCCTATGGTAGCTTACTAGCAATGTATGAACATGTTTGTATACCCTTGCTACCCAAGGGCATGAAACTGAATGAAAGAAATAACCTTTTATATCTATATACATATACATAATATATAACTAGGATTTAAACGACCTTCGGACAACTAACCTTGATACCCTAAGTCCACAACCAAACAAGGAACAGGAAGTAAGGTAGGCTAGCAGTCCTAAGTCCTTTCAATCCTACTTATATAACTATATCTATATAGATACACAGAATATAAGTTTAAAAGAGTTTAAGTAAAAGTATTTGATAAGTAAAAGAGTGTGTAAGACAGTTTGAGGTAAAACAGTTTGATAAACAGTTTGAAAAGTAAGAAAACCATTTGTTTGGTAGTTATTAATCACATGTGATTGATATAATAACTATAATTGTTCAACTTGTATCCCCCCCATAAAAGCATTTAAAAACATTTAAAAGGTTAATTAAGGGGTATGAACTCACCTGTAGTGAGTGGTTTGGATGAACTGAAGAGATAGGATTGCTAGGTGTCAAGTGAAGACTTGTACACACACAATGATCCTATTTAACATATAAATACACATAAATGTATTCAATTAGTCTTTAAACAACTAATTTATAAAGTTAAGACATCCTAAGACAAGTTAAACACTTTATATAAGTGTTATAAGTCCCAAGGATTGCATCTAAGTGTTGTAGGACCAAGCTATGGGGTTTAGGGTTCAAGGGAACCCCTTTCATGAGTTTACGGTTTGGAGACCATAAATCCTTGGGTTTACGGTCGTAAACCCTTGAGTTTACGGCCGTAAACTCCTACTTCTTTGACCATTTTGTGTTTTGAAGGTTTCTATGTCCTTAGAAGTGTTTCCTCATGAAGTATAAGCCTAAGGAAGAAGTTAGGGCACCATTTCACTCCTATATGGAGTTTACGGCCCTAATACCATTTCCCTTTGGGTTTACGGCCATAAACCCTTATAGATGATGGTATTTTGATGTTTCCAAGTCCTTAACATATCAATGAAGGGATCTATGCTAGTTACCAAGGCTTAGGGTAAGCTAGGGCACACATTGGTACCCTTTTTAGGGTTTACGGTCCAAGAACATCTTGGACCGTAAACACCTTGATCTTGGTGTTTCTTGGGTGTTTTCTTGTTATAATGAATTGTAGGAAGCTTAAACATACTCTAGGATAGAAGTACTTACAATATAGAAGCTTGAAATGAGCCAAAAGTCCAAGAACACTAGTGTGTGTTCTTGGTGTTCTTGGTGAAACTTGAAGATCAAGCCTTTTGGACAACTTTTTCGGATAGAAGTGTGTTAAAACACTAGATTAAGTGATATACTAACTCAAAAGGGATAGAAACACTTACTAGATTGAAGATCTTGATTAAAACTTGGATGATACTTTAGAGAGTTTGATATTTGTTCTTGAAAAAGTGGAAAAATGATATAAAATGACTAAGTGTCATATATATACTCCAAATTTTTGGGTTTTTGGCTGAAAATATTTTATTCAAGAAGTAAACCCCAATTTCTTGGAGTTTAGGAATAACAGTGTTGCACTATAACCCTAAGGCATCCTCTCTCCGGATATCTCCTAAAGTGTAAATCCTAAAATACTCAAACTCATTCCAAAAAGTCTGAAAATTTAACAGTAACTGTTTTGACTTCTATTGACTTGATATGTTATACAGAATAGAAATTTCGGGTTGTCACATCATCCCCTCCTTAGAAGGAATTTCGTCCCGAAATTAGAAGTTAAGCAAATAAGTAGTTACAAATAACTAAGTAAAAAGACGAGGATATTTCAGTTTCATCTGATCCTCTCGGTCCCAAGTGAACTTAGGTCCTCGCTTGGCGTTCCAGCGAACCTTCACTATCGGGATGCGGCTTTGTTTCGTTTGCTTGACCTCCCGGTCCATGATCTCTACTGGTTCTTCCACGAAGTTGAGGCTCTCGTTGATCTCGATCTCGTCGAGTGGGATTACAAGAGTCTCGTCGGACAGACACTTTTTCAAGTTCAAGACGTGGAAGGTAGAATGTACGTTACTGAGTTCGCTCGGTAAGTTAAGTTTGTAAGCTACAGGGCCGATTCTGGCAAGAATCTCGAAAGGCCCAATGTACCTTGGATTTAGCTTTCCACGCTTTCCGAAGCGTATCAAGCCCTTCCAGGGTGAGACCTTCAATAGAACATGGTCGCCCACCTGGAACTCCAACGGTTTTCTGCGTTTATCAGCGTAGCTTTTCTGTCGGTCTCTGGAGGCTTTCAGTCGTTCACGGATCTGAACGATCTTCTCCGTCGTTTCCCGTATGATCTCCGGACCTGTGAGAGTGCTTTCAGGAACACGTCCTTTAGCTAATTGGGTATCACCCACCTCAGCCCAGCACAGAGGGGATCTGCACTTGCGGCCGTAGAGGGCCTCGAATGGAGCAGCCTTTATGCTTGTGTGATAACTGTTGTTGTAGGAAAATTCGACAAGGGGTAAATGAGTATCCCATGCTTTCCCAAAGTCAATCACACAGGCTCGTAACATGTCCTCCAAGGTTTGGATAGTCCTCTCACTTTGCCCGTCTGTCTGCGGATGGTAGGCTGTACTCATATCCAGCCTAGTTCCTAGGGAATTTTGTAGCGACTGCCAGAACCTAGAAGTGAACCTACTATCTCTGTCCGAGATAATGGATATAGGAACACCGTGCAGTCGTACAATCTCTCTAATGTAAGTTCTTGTAAGCTTCTCCATCTTGTCTGTCTCTTTGATAGGCAGGAAGTGCGCGGACTTGGTCAATCTGTCGACGATGACCCATATGGTATCAAGTCCACCCGTTGTCTTGGGCAACTTGGTTATGAAATCCATAGTGATCCGCTCCCACTTCCATTCTGGGATCTCAGGCTGTTGAAGAAGACCTGAGGGTTTCTGGTACTCGACCTTGACCTTTGCGCAAGTAAGGCATTTACTTACGAAGGTAGCAATCTCTGCTTTCATGTTAGGCCACCAGTATAACTTTTTAAGATCCATATACATCTTATCTGAACCTGGGTGGACGGAATAACGAGTGTTGTGCGCCTCGTTCATGACCAAGTCTCTGAAACCACCAAGTTTCGGGGTCCAGATCCGATCCATGAGATAATAGGATCCGCCACCTTTGACTTCCAAGTTCTTATCCATCCCTCGAAGGGATTCACTGGCCACATTTTCAGGTTTCAAAGCGTCGAGCTGAGCCGCATGTATTTGTGTGGATAAGTGTGAATAGATAGTCATAGTCATTTATTTGACTCTACGACCAGAATATTCTTTCCGACTTAGGGCGTCAGCTACTACATTGGCCTTGCCCGGATGATAACGAATTTCGCATTCGTAGTCACTGAGTAGTTCGACCCACCGTCGTTGTCTCATGTTGAGCTCCTTCTGGTCGAATATATGCTGCAGGCTCTTGTGGTCTGTAAAGATTGTGCTCTTCGTACCGTACAGGTAGTGTCTCCAGATCTTCAAAGCAAAAACAACTGCTCCTAGTTCAAGATCGTGGGTCGTGTAGTTGACCTCATGTGTCTTCAGCTGTCTCGACGCATAGGCGATGACCTTACCTCGCTGCATCAGAACACATCCGAGACCTTGGTTCGATGCATCGCAATAGACAACGAAGTCTTCTATCCCTTCGGGGAGGGATAGTATTGGTGCGGTGCACAAGGCTCGTTTGAGCGTTTGGAACGCTCTCTCCTGCTTTTCTTCCCAGTCAAAGGGTACGCCCTTCTGGGTAAGCGTTGTAAGAGGCTTTGCAATGTGGGAGAAGTTCTGAATGAACCTGCGATAGTAGCCAGCGAGGCCTAGAAATTGACGAATTTCTGTAGGCGTCTTCGGTGCTGACCAGCTCTCAATGGCTTTGATTTTGGATGGGTCCACGTGGATTCCCTCTTCGCTAACCACGTGCCCTAAGAATTCGACTCTTCGGATCCAAAATTCGCATTTCGAGAACTTCGCATAAAGCTTCTCTGCGCGCAGGGTTTCTAAGACTAATCGCAGATGTTGGCTATGCTCCTCCTTACTTCGAGAGTAGATAAGTATGTCATCGATGAAGACGATGACGAACTGATCCAAGTAAGGACGACACACCCTATTCATTAAATCCATGAATACTGCGGGTGCGTTTGTTAATCCGAGGAGCGTTTTGCGAAGTCATCAACGAAGGCAATGAAGGAATTGGTAAAGTAAGAAGGTCATATGGCGGTGGAATAATTGGGAAGAAGTAACAGAAGAAAATTGAGATGATAACACGTAGTAGCTAATTATCCCTATGCCAACACGTGTAAATGTACGCTCTAATATAATCCACTATCCACTATAGAAGAAAAAAATGTCGACTTGCTCTATCGATTGCAGTCGTCGTCCTGAGGAGCGTTCTGCGAAGTCATCAACGAAGGCAATGAAGGAATTGGTATAGTAAGAAGGTCATATGGCGGTGGAATAATTGGGAAGAAGTAACAGAAGAAAATTGAGATGATAACACGTAGTAGCTAATTATCCCTATGCCAACACGTGTAAAGGTACGCTCTAATATAACCCACTATCCACTATAGAAGAAAAAAATGTCGTCTTGCTCTATCGATTGCAGTCGTCGTCCTGAGGAGCGTTTTGCGAAGTCATCAACGAAGGCAATGAAGGAATTGGTAAAGTAAGAAGGTCATATGGCGGTGGAATAATTGGGAAGAAGTAACAGAAGAAAATTGAGATGATAACACGTAGTAGCTAATTATCTATATGCCAACACGTGTAAAGGTACGCTCTAATATAATCCACTATCCACTATAGAAGAAAAAAATGTCGTCTTGCTCTATCGATTTCAGTCGTCGTCCTGAGGAGCGTTCTACGAAGTCATCAACGAAGGCAATGAAGGAATTGGTAAAGTAAGAAGGTCATATGGCGGTGGAATAATTGGGAAGAAGTAACAGAAGAAAATTAAGATGATAACACGTAGTAGCTAATTATCCCTATGCCAACACGTGTAAAGGTACGCTCTAATATAATCCACTATCCACTATAGAAGAAAAAATGTCGTCTTGCTCTATCGATTGCAGTCGTCGTCCTGAGGAGCGTTCTGCGAAGTCATGAACGAAGGCAATGAAGGAATTGGTAAAGTAAGAAGGTCATATGGCGGTGGAATAATTGGGAAGAAGTAACAGAAGAAAATTAAGATGATAACACGTAGTAGCTAATTATACCTATGCCAACACGTGTAAAGGTACGCTCTAATATAATCCATTATCCACTATAGAAGAAAAAAATGTCGTCTTGCTCTATCGATTGCAGTCGTCGTCCTGAGGAGCGTTCTGCGAAGTCATGAACGAAGGCAATGAATGAATTGGTAAAGTAAGAAGGTCATATGGCGGTGGAATAATTGGGAAGAAGTAACAGAAGAAAATTGAGATGATAACACGTAGTAGCTAATTATCCCTATGCCAACACGTGTAAAGGTACGCTCTAATATAATCCACTATCCACTATAGAAGAAAAAAATGTCGTCTTGCTCTATCGATTGCAGTCGTCGTCCTGAGGAGCGTTTTACGAAGTCATCAACGAAGGCAATGAAGGAATTGGTAAAGTAAGAAGGTCATATGGCGGTGGAATAATTGGGAAGAAGTAACAGAAGAAAATTGAGATGATAACACGTAGTAGCTAATTATCCCTATGCCAACACGTGTAAATGTACGCTCTAATATAATCCACTATCCACTATAGAAGAAAAAAATGCCGTCTTGCTCTATCGATTGCAGTCATCGTCCTGAGGAGCGTTCTGTGAAGTCATCAATGAAGGCAATGAAGGAATTGGTAAAGTAAGAAGGTCATATGGCGGTGGAATAATTGGGAAGAAGTAACAGAAGAAAATTAAGATGATAACACGTAGTAGCTAATTATCCCTATGCCAACACGTGTAAAGGTACGCTCTAATATAATCCACTATCCACTATAGAAGAAAAAAATGTCGTCTTGCTCTATCGATTGCAGTCGTCGTCCTGAGGAGCGTTCTGCGAAGTCATCAACGAAGGCAATGAAGGAATTGGTAAAGTAAGAAGGTCATATGGCGGTGGAATAATTGGGATGAAGTAACAGAAGAAAAGTGAGATGATAACACGTAGTAGCTAATTATCCCTATGCCAACACGTGTAAAGGTACGTTCTAATATAATCCACTATCCACTATAGAAGATAAAAGCCAATAAATTAAGCAAAGAAAACAAAATAAAAAATACAAAACCCAGCAAAAAAGAAAAAAAAATCAATCAATCACAGCCAAGTACCATTGACTAAGGAGTTCAAAATTAATTATATTATATAGTAATAACAAACAAATAAAAAATATATTAAAAAATAATCTTTTATGTGAGCAGATACAAGAATTTTGAGAAATTTCTGTATTATTTTAATTGCAAAAAACATTTTAGGGATGATCTAATTTTTAAAAATAAAGATTAAACGTACAATTTAACACTTGAAGGTTGATTGTAATTTACTAAAAAAAATTAAAATGTTAATATATTTTGTTGATATCGAATTGATTTGGTTTCACTTTTTTGACTGCTTTGCCCTTTTTAAAACCGGCGTAAAAGATATCTAAAAAATGAACGGTCAAATTCAGATGGCCAATCGACGTTGCGTGGGTATGCTGGCAGCGACCCATCACTCTTTTACACCGATGCCACTCCTACCTTCCTAAATTACAATAGTTTGCATTTTGCTCCTCCATGTTTATAGCAGTGTTTAATAAAATCTTTTCACTTTCAACAGTTTTAATATCACTCCTTCAAATTACACAATAGACATCAAAATCAAGTAATAAACTATCACACCAAAAATTGCTGCAAAATTAGATATATATGTTCCACCACTATAAAATAACATTTTATTTCAAAACAAACTTAACATATACTTTTTAAACACAAACTAAAAATATGCAAAAAAATAATAAAATGTGGAATCTTAAAAATATATCAATAATTCGTCTTATATATAGAAAGAAAATATAAAGTTTGATAAATTTTATTCTTTTAATAATAATAAATTTTAATTTAAAATTAAATAAATATTAGTAAAGATATAAAACAACCAAGACAAATAATAATATATGTAAACTAAAAGCGTAAAAGTAATAAACAAATAGCCATCTCAGTCAACTATGGATTGACCATTTAAAGTTTTGAACAGTTGTCTTTCATTTATTGTTTTATTCTATTTATAAGGTTAATAAGTTGTTTCCAATAAAAAAGATAAAATTCTTATGACATAAGAAGGACAATACATTACTCGATCAATAAATAAAAGACACATTTAACCAGTAAAAACCTAGTCAAACGTTCAAAAAAAATTACAAATTTTATGTTTTTCAAAAATGTTTAATTTCTCATTTAAGTGTATCAAAAGTCAAAAGTATAAAACCACTTGCATTTATTATTCCAAGTTAACTAGGAAACAACTTCAAAATTACAAAAGATAACATCATACAGAATTAAAGAAAATAGTTTCATTTCTTTTTGTTTGTCGCTTTACTTGATTATTCAAATAATGTCATAATATAATGTACACCTAACTTATCTTTATAACTATAAGTGAATAAAATAGTGTTAATAATGTAGGGGTTGTTTTTGAAATTATTAAATCTGGAAGGTTTTGATTATAGAAAAGATGGAGTGCAAATCTGGCTTTGCAATTAAAATAATACAGAAATTTCTCGGAACCTGCGACTTTATCCCTATAAAACCACGATCCAAATGCTTTGCAAACCTTCTTTGGCCCATCTTTTGGCTCGCCCACCTACCGTCGTTTCTTCCCCAGGTATGTTTCTCTCTCTCGTTTTCATCGTTATCTTCTTATATTTAGTTTGGTTTGATTTGATTTTGCCCTGTTTATTTTGTTTTAATAGTCGATTTCTTTTTCATCGATCTGATTCTGCTGTCTTTGTGTTTCTGGATCCTTGCAGATTTTTTGAGCCGGCTCCTTGTTGTTCTGATCAGAAAATTATCTGAATTCGCTCTGCTTCTTCGATTAAATATAGGGTTTATCTGAGGTTTGAACCGGAATCAATTGGTTAGATGAGTCCTACTTATTCATGACGTATGCTATATTGATGCACCGGATCCGAATTCTCCACTCTTTTTCCGTTGTTTTTCTCTACTGGTTTCACGAGCTTTCATGAATTGCCCCTTCTTGTTCTGATTACTTAATTCAATTCTTTTAATTATTTATTGTAACCGAATCAATTTTGAAACCTAAAACCACAACCGATTTTACAAATTTCCCCTGAGATTGTCGATGGCATCACCGCAACCTGCCAATACGGGGTCTGATGGAGATCTGAGGTATGCAAACCTTGATGACAGAAAAAGAAAGAGGATGATATCAAACAGGGAATCTGCTCGCAGATCTCGTGCAAAGAAGCAACAACGCTTGGACGAATTGCTTGGTGAAATCAACCAATTGCAGAATGATAACAACAAAATAATGCGGAAGATTGATGGAGCAACACAGGTGTTTGTTGGAGTTGCATCGCAGAATAACGTTCTGAGAGCCCAGCTTAGTGAACTGACGGACAGATTGCACTCCTTGAACTCTGTTCTGCATATTGCTCAAGAGGTTAGTGGTCTGGCTATGGAGATCCCTGAGATTCCTGATACCTTGCTGGAACCATGGAAGCTTCCTTGCCCAATTCAGCCAATAACAGCATCATTCAACATCAACATGTTCTAGCATCGATATCTCCCATCTGTCTCGGGGTACTCCTTCCTTTGGTCTGAGTTTGTTTCTATGTCCTTTCGTATCTATGTACTGGTGCTTATCTAGTTAGTTTAAGTAATTATGTTTGTTAATTAGACAGGTTTATTGTTATTGGATGTATGCTTGTTTACTTTGGGAAGTATTACTACTTTACTTTTTCTCGCTGCTATATAGTGCTGTATGTGCCTTGGCTGATTTTTGTAGCTTCGTATTAATTCATTCATAGGTCTTCTATTTTAATATTTTTCTAAAAGATAGGTTTTTTTATCCTAACATTTCATACACAAAAGGTCTTTGTGTTTGTCAAGAGCTAGAGAGGTACTATAATGTGTTTATAGTCTGAATGATTTAGAAAACTCTTGAAGGCTTTGAATCATATATGAATAAAGAAATGATGGTTGGTTAGACCATTCTAAATCTAAAATGTTTTTAACTTACAAAATATTTGAACCAACTTGTTAAAAACTTATTAAAAAAATATATAAAACAAACATTAAACACATGTTCAAGTCGATGAAAATAATTTATTCACAATATTGTTTTAAGAATATGTCATTAGAGGCTTAGAGCATCCATTATAATGTTTTAAGACCAGATTATTTCTTCTTTTAGTTAACAATACGTTAACATGTTTGCCAATCTTTTCTTATATATTAAAGCTCTCTTTATGAAAGAACCTTCTATTATGTTTGTCATCCCTAACTCTTGTTCTTGGACCAATGAGTTTTGAGCTTGTCAATCCGACACCTCACTGTTTATTCGTCACTCCGTCTATGTCACCATCTACATTCTTGTTGTATATGTTGATGATGTCATAGTGATCGGAAATAATGCTACCCTTCTTGATCAATTTATCAACCGACTCAACAAGACATTTTCTCTTCTTGATCTTGGCTCGCTACAATATTTTTTTGGGTCTTCAAATTACAAGATCGAATACAGGTCTAACCCTTTCCCAACAACAATATATTCAAGAGGTTATTTCAAAGGGTGATATGACTTCATCCAAATTTGTTTCTACACCCGCCGATGTTGCCATAAAACTAAACTGTCACGGTGAACCATTTTCCAATCCCATTAAATACTGACAAATAGTTGGCTCTCTTCAATATGCTACTTAGAGCTGACAAAAATCAACCTAACCCGCCAACCCAGCCCAAAATTAAGGGGTTGGGTTGAGAATTTCAACCCATTTAAGTTAAATGGGTCAACCTGTCTAACTTATTTAATTAAATAGGTTGGGTTGGGTAAAAATGGTCAACCCGTTTTCAACCCACCAACCCATTTAACTTTAATATATGTTTAATTTAATATTTATTTGAATATTATCATGTATTAATCGAAGTATTAATTTATAAATTATAATGTTGTATTATTATTTGTGTTACAAAAAAAAATGTAATCTTAATTCCCATCTTTTTTCTTATCCCCCAAAATACTAGTCACTCTCCAAAATTCATTTGAAATTAAATATTTTTTATGTTATTTGATCAATTTATTCAAATTTGTAAATTGTGATTGTGCTTTTGTTATACATTGATATTTTATTTGTTTGAAAATGATTTATATAGTATAATCTTTAGTTAATGTATTTAACTTTTTGATTTTAAATAAGTAACTCAAGTTTATTTCAGTTATTTAATAGGTTGGATCGGGAACTACATAAATGGGTCAACCCGGTGGCAACCCATTTATCTATAAGGTTGGGTTGAGTTGGAAATATCAACCCATTTAAATAAACATGTTGGGTTGGGTTCACATTTTCAACCCAATTAATAAACGGGTTGAACCCGAACCCAACCCAGGTTGACCCATTACTAGCTCTAATGCTACTATTACTAGACCCGACATTGCCTTTGCTAGCAACCGTGTTTGCCAATACATGCATGCTCCTACTACCTTACATTGGCAAGCTGTTAAACAAATACTTTGCTATTTGAATGGTACTCTTACTCAAGGTCTCCAATTTACCCCCAATACCTCAACCTCCTTGCTTGCCTACTCGGATGCTGGTTGGATGTCCGATTTGGATGATAGTAGATCTTAATATGGGTTCACTATATTTCATGGTTCTAATCTTATAAGTTGAACCTCTCGCAAACAACAAGTTGTTTCTTGATCTAGTACCGAAGCGGAGTATCGATCTCTTGCTTACACAAGTGCAGAGTTGTTATGGCCTAAACAACTTATTTCTGATTTACGTGCTCCAATATCCCAATCTCATCTTCTTCTATGTGATAATGCAGGTGCAATCTTCTTAACCAAGAACCCGATAATCAACACTCGCTCAAAGCACATCGCATTGGATTTTCAATTTGTTCGTGAACAAGTTGAAGGTGGTTTACTCAAAGTCAATCCAATGTCCTCTACTGATCAACTAACTGATATATTCACTAAACCACTCGGAAAAGCGTGTATTGAACATCTTCGTACCAAGCTTTAAGTTCGTCCCATCCTTAAGCTTGTCGGGGGGTAATAAGCATAAAATAAGGATCATTAGTTTTGAATTGATTCAGTCAATGCTCTAGACTATCACGTGCTCCACATATTGAGAAAGTCTTTGTTTACTTCCTTTTTTTCGTTTACTTTATGTTATTTCTTTTTTGTCTAAGTTCAGCTTGTACTCTCTTTTCAATAAATGAGAAACATTGAATACCGTTAAGTAGGGGTGTTCATAATTGGATATCCGAAAATTCGGATGTCTGAAATTTCAGATAGTTGATTTTTGGTATCCAATTCCGTATCCGAAATTTCGGATATCCAAAAATTCTGATATCCGGAATTTCGGATACGGAATCGAATATCAATTTGGATATCCGAAAATGCAATCATCCATATTTGTTTTTTTTTAAAATGTCAACAAATTAAAAAAAAATAACATTACACATTACTAGTTCAAATGTTAACAATGACAAAATATAATATTCTAGTGTATCTTTTAATAATAAACTTGGAAGTATCGACGATTTGAACTTGGAAGTGGGTAGGGTTAGTGAAGTTGTGATCGTGAATGTGTATTTGGAAGAAAAAGTGAGGGTTTTTTTTATTCCAACTAAAACGTTTAAGCCTGTAATGTGAATCCAAATCAAAAGGCTAAAATACCAAACTAAAAGGCTAAAATAGTAAAAGTGGTTTTTTTCCGAATATCGGATATCCGAATTATCCGAAAAATCTGAAAATCACTATCCAATTCCGATTCCGAAAAATCGGATATCCGAATTTTTAGATATCCGAAAATTCGGATATCCAATTTTTCGGATTATTTGGATTCGGAATTTCGGATACAGATATTTTTGAACACCCCTACCTTTAAGTGAGTTTACGTCTAAAAACAAGAATAAAAATATTAATGAAAATGTGTTTGGAATTTATTTCATTTATAATATTTATTTGTTTGCTGCCATGTTTTTAATATACCAACACACATGTTTATATATATATATATATATATATATATATATATATATATATATATATATATATATATATATATATATATATATATATATATGGGTGACAATTGATAACACGACACGACAAAAATATACATTATACGAAACGAAATTTGGACGAATTTGAAATTTGAATTCGTGTTCTTGTCGAGCGTAAAAAACACGACGACGTACTGATGTAACATCCCAAAACTCAAGACCAAAAATTTCATTTTTAACTAAGTAAATTATAAATACGGTAGTCTGAAAACACCAACAGTATCATCCAAATCATAATCAAACCAACGTGTCAATTATCAAAACATGTTTATAATAAGATAATATCAGAGTAGAACTCCCAAAGATCTCGTCAGCCGGAATATCATAGTGTGATGCGATGCGATCATGCCTGCTCCTTTCCTTTCGAAGAAGAAGTACCTGAAACCAAAACTAAAAACCGTAAGCACGAAGCTTAGTGATTTCCCCCATCATACCACATACCATACAATAAACATATTGCCTAACATATCCGGGTGCTGGCCTACCCCTTCGGTCTCTTTCAACCGGTAACCGCCTAGCATATCAGGGTGTTGGCCTACCCCTTCCGTCTCTTTCAACCTGTAACTGCCTAGCATATATGAGTGCTGGCCTACCCCTTCGGTTTCTTTCAACCGGTTACGATGTCTATTTCACCCCTATCACTACCACATAATATCCTAGCATATAAGCACATAATCACATACTGCTTAACATATCTGGGTGTTGGCCTACCCCTTCGGTCTCTTTCGACCGGTTACAGGGTCTACTTCACCCCTACAACTACCACGTAATAACATAGCATACAAATACATAAATCTCAACAGATAGTGACATACCAAACAATTATCACAAAGACAATCATCTCTACTATAAACAACTACTAGTGGGTCGGCATCGGTTCCTTCGACCCACTTATACCAGGAAGGTAACTCACCTCAACTGTGCGTGCCGAAATCGTACTTCTCGGATGGCTTGGGATTCCTCTCCCTAAAGCATAACAAGTCCCTTAGTTAGTTATTGGGCCCAAGTATGACTCCCTTATGGCCCAACTTCTAATTCATGTCCCAAGTAAAGGTTCCCTAGTCCTTTCCCTAATGGGCCTTTTTTCCCCAAGGCCCAATTCATAATAAATTTAAGGCCCAAGTCCATTACTTTAAACCTTAAGGCCCAATAAAGCCCAATAAGGCCAAATACCATAAGTTCCAGTCCTAGGCCCAGAGGCCTTACTCCATAGTGGGCCATGAGGCCCAACAAATCCAGTCCCAATCTTCTAAGGCCCAAAACCCATGTTAACCACTCTGTATGCGTACGCGCGACGTACCTGGCACGTACACCCGACGTACGTTGGCCTTGACCAAAAGCGGGAAACTAACCCAGTACGCGCAGCGTACTAGCCAGCTCCCTTAAAACTCCTTTGTGGCTTAATCCATTAAGCCCTTACGTCCAGAACATAGATCCAGGTCCTTTAAGACGTCCTAAACCATAAAGTTACAAACTTTATGTCTTTGCATGCATGGATGGGGGTTAAGACATGATTTAAGTCCTTAATCACACTTTCTGACCATCTAACACTTGCATGGTTGTGGCTTAACCATCAAGGTCCGATTTTTATGACTCTAAATGCTTCCAAGAGCTCAAAAGGACAGCTCTTACGGAAAGATTCTTCCAAAACTCAAAGGACCTCAAGTATGGGACCCAAATATGACATAAAACACCCCAAAACTACATCTTAGCATGCAATGGTCAAGTTTGAAGCTTGATACCTCAAATTAGTCAGAAATGATGCCAAACTTCTGGATCTACAAGCCTTCTCCAAGTTGTTGCTCCTTCTTCTTCAAAACCACCAAAATAACACCAAAATGTTCAAAGTGAGCTCAAGATACATGCAATGGGGTTAAGGTTCGACTTGGGCACTGAGAGGACAAGGAAGGCTGACAAGATAAGGGTTTTGAAGGTGATAAGTTGTTTAAATAGGGTGCAAACCCTAAAATTTAGGGTTTGCATCTGGTCACCCTACGCCCAGCGTACGCATGGGGGCTCCCCAATCCGCGCCTCATATGTGTACACCGTGCGTACATCTTGTACGCCCAACGTACGCTTTGCCCCAAAAATCCCAATACTTTAATAATTAAACTTTGAATAAAAGCAATACAATACCTGATAAAATCCCGGACGTTACAACTGAAAGTAGAAAATGGAGTAAAAAAGAAGAGACAATTAGCGAAGGCATGGGTCGACATATCGAAAAATAACATCACCAGAAAGAACCAATTGCATTATGAATTTTGGATACGTGTTACAAGGCGGATATTTATCGGTATGGGTCAAATTCCAAATTATCAGACGCATGACCAATGTTACTCAAAATGTTCTAATGTAAACAAACTCGTAGTGGAACGAAATTTACAAAAACTTTAAAACTAGTGGGCCAGTGAGGAAAGTGAGACAAGTTTTTTGAAAAAAAAAACACACCACATGTTAAGATGACAAGCCTTCTAAAATCATGCATGGTTAGGAGGTTGTAAAAAAATATTAGGTGGAAGGAATTTGGAACACGTGAAGAATTTTCCAATCAACCAAAAAGATACAAAACATCTTCATATTCAAGCTCACAACACATGTCCGATGGTTACATCGACATTGATCTTAATGATGACATCAACTAAATTGGAGGAAATGATGACGCAAATGGCGGGTTAAAGGAAAGGATAATCAAAGCAATCGACAGAAGTGTCGCGATTGTCGTAAAGGCTAAGCAGCTTGTAGCTAGAATTGCTACCTGCTATAATGTGATTATATCACATTAGAACATGAAGGAAGGTGTCATCCATGTTGGACACTGACTCGAAAGACTTGAGTCTAGCCATTTCATCATACGACGAAAGGTCATTAGATGCACAACTCATCGGTCTATTACGGTAATCGAAGTACAGATATTATCTTAAGTTAAGTCTGTTTAAGAAGGAGTAGGAGTCTCCAATTAGGATCGAGTTTGTAAATCGAAGGTTATGATTGAAAGTCCAACATAGGTAAAAAAGGGTGCAAGATTGAGCATCGCTAGCAGTCAAGAAGTCCTAGAGTTAGATACTCATCTGAAACGAAAAAAGAGTTACGGTTATTACCTACGATGAAAAGATAACATGCAGAGTCATTATACAAACCCTGTTGTTGGGTATTTTGTGTTGCGTCATGGGCTTTGTTTTTGTATATCCGGATTGGGCCTGTCCATCCATGATTATTGATTAGGGTTAAGCTATTTATAGTGCATGCATGTATGCCTTAGATACGGTCGTCATTATTATTATTATTGCTTTGTAACCCTAAACACCTCTACAGTCGAAGTTCTTAATCGAGCTCTTCTGAGGTGTTAAAGCTTAATCATTCGACATCAGTTAAACCATTCATGTGTTCTTTATTATATTATTTATTGCTTTTCTGCTTAGAATCAATTGATCCTACTACAACTTTGGTCTAACAATTGGTATCAGAGCAGGAGACTGTGTAATCAATACACATTCCTTCTGTTTGAAGAATTCTTTAGGGTTTCCGCTTTTATCGAATATAAAGAAGTCGTCTTCTTCCTGTCGACGGTAACTCTTGTGTTTGATGAAACCCTAATCTCAAGTTTACAGGTCTGATTCTAGCAGTTCCAAGGAAAGGCTCATCATGTCTCACGACGATTCTCAAACTAATCCCATCAACATCTCCAACAGCATTGGATCCACTACAAGGGTTCCCATTCTTTACACTCAAGGCTATGAAGTGTGGGCGCATCACTTTGAAGATTACGTAGTTGGATATGAAGATAATGGTTATCTCATCTGGGAAGCTATCACGATTGGGCCGTTTGTTCATTCTGGAACGAACAAGACAGTGAAGACTCAAAAAGAATATAATCAGCTTTTGGTGGACGTAGAGAAGATTCCACAAGATGAAAAGGATAAGCTGCTATGTAACGTGAAAGCCATGAGAATGATCAGATTCGCATTGTAATCTGATACTTTTCGTTTAGTTGGTTCATGCACGACGGCTAAAGAAATCTAGGATAGGTTAAAAGAATTGTACTCAACCGATGAGGATCTAGAACACTCGATCCAAACCTTGTTGCTCTCAGAATTTGGAGCTTTCGAACAGAAACCTGAAGAGAAACTGATACAGACCTTCGATCGCTTCAATCATCTCCTCAGCAAGATGATCAAGCATGACATTGAAAGAAAATTGATTGAGCAAAAGGTGACCTTCATGAATGGTTTTAAGACCAGAATGGATGGCAGTGGTTTCAACGGTGAAAGCTCCTGAAGAGTTTAAATCATACTCGCTAGCGAAACTGATGGGTATTCTTAAATCCCATGAAAGCGTGGTAACCAAGGAGGCAAAGGTGGCTTCGGGTGTGGGATCGCTGGCCCTTGTCTCAAAAGGCAAAAGTGTAGCAGAAGAAGAGGAGGATTTAGATATGTCTGAGTGTGACCTTACCGGCGAAGAATATGCAATGATGGTCACCAACCCAAAGAAGTTTGCACAAAAGAAGTTCCCTGTCAATAAGAACCGAACTGGCAAGGAAGTTACAGCTCTGAGAAGGTGAAAGAAGAAACGAAGAACACATCTCAAAAGGATGACGACAAGACAGAAAGCAAGCTTGTAGGAGACTCTGGATTCGACTGCAATTATTGTCATGGCAAGAACCACTTTGCCAAAGATTGCATGTTGAGGAAGATGGCTGAGAAAAGGGACGGTGAAGATGATGAGGCTTATTACATGCAAAAGTTGGAAGAAATAAAGAAAAAGAAGACAACTAATAGTTCAATGAATGCCTTGATTGTGCAGGAAAATGTGGATGAAGATGAGTTTGGTGGCGTTGAAGTCTGGTCAACCGATTCTGAGGATGAAGAAGTGAGAAAACCCACACATGGAAGAGCTTACGTGGCGAGAGAGGAAGCTACTAGTTCGGCTGGGAAATGTTTGATGGTTACTGCTGGAAGACCAACCGAAGGTGAGCATAAGGAGCCGAACCTGACTGAGGACAAGTGTTTTGCAGCCAAGCCCGTGAGTGAGAGGATCAACGACTGTGATCGGCTGATCAAAAAGGTACAATCCATCCTTGAATCACTTAAAGTTCCCGTAACAAATTATGAAGAAGAATTAAATGAACTAAAATTTAAATTTTCTAACTTAAGTGGTAGTCTCATGCAAACTCGCTTAGCGAACTCTAACCTAACTGACCAACTCAGCAGGGTGTCTTCGAAGAGTGAGGAGAGAAGGATGTGGATTGAGCTGAAGGAGACGGAGTTAACTAGGGCTAGGGATGAGATTATTTATTTGCAACGAGACAATTTAAAGTTTTTGAAACAACGAAATGTTTTTTGCTTGATTGCTAAACGCTTATATACGAATATTACTCAGTTGCACTTAAATTGTGAAATAGGGAAAAAGATTCATAAGATGATCTTACCCTTCCTTGAATTTAGGGAGGATGAGGTCATCGCTGAGTGTGAATCCATAATGTCCTCAGAAGAGACTTCCATCACTTATAAAATCGGACTAGACAAGATAGAGACCTTTATTGACTCGAAGGAACATAAATGTATGCTCAAGAATCTTTTAGATGAAAATGATAGGTTGAAAATTAAGTCCGAGACCATTCAAACATTTGACTCGTCTAACGCCAAATTAATTTCAGAACATAAAATGAATATAGAAAACACGTCTGAATTTGATGAGGAAAGTGAGATGAGCGAAATCTCGGTGGAAGATGTGGTTGATTGCTCTGAATTTTTGAAGAGCGAAACCGAGAATGAAAAACCACTCCTATCTGAGAACTCGGTTGAATATGCTCGCCTGTCAAAGGACAAGTCGAAGAAACTCAAAGAGAAAGCAATGGTCTATCAGAAAGTTCAAACAGTGCCAAATCAAGTATATGCTGTTAAAGGGGTCACTGAAAAACAAACAGCAGAATTGAAAATCTTGGTCGACACAGACAATGCTGAAGGGTGCGACGATTACTTCTGGTCCGCCCCTATCGATAATGCAGACGAATCTTATCAGAGCGAACCTCATGGAGGGTAAGGGGTAGATACGTTGCTGAACCCATCAACAAACCCTCAAGTTTTGATAAACCAAGCTCGAGAGGAACAAAAGCGATACCAGAAGAACCAAAGAAGGCATCCAATGTATCTTCCAAGACAACCGAAGCTCAAAAGGAGAAGCCAAAATCAAGCTTCAATATTCATAAATCTCAAAAGCAGCTGGCTGAACAGAAACGCCAAAGAAATCATAGATACATGAAGAATCTGAATGAGCGAAAACGGTTTTGGCAGTCTCAAAACCCTAACCACGTTTCTTCCAAGAAAGAGTCAAATGTCAAAGAAAATGACAAGCCAAACCGAAAGGAAAGTTTTAGTCCAAGCTCCTATTATTCCAAAGCTCAGAACCGAACATCCAGTTTCGGTTCCAACACCAGAGCTCAGAACCGAACATCCAGTTTCGGTCACGACGTCAAGGCTAAAAGCCGAAAGTCTAGCTTCGGTCCTTCTTGCTGCCAACGAAAGCCGTATTCAGTGAAGGACATCAAAGGAAAGGGAAAGCTTGATTCGAATTCTGACATCAATAATAAGAAAAAGTCAGCTAACCCTAGGACTCAAAAGAATGTTCCAAAACCATCTAACAACAAACCATCTGATACACCACAATTTAAACAAGATAAAAAAAAATCAAGGTGTATACCATCAAAAGAAAAGACGAAACCACTCTAATAAAAAGAACTTATTTGGTTGATCTTTTTGTTGCTATTCCTTTTTCTGTAAAAGACTCACCAGGGCCCAAGAGACTTTGGGTTCCTAAATCTGCTTGAAATTGCAGGTTATAAGTGACGAGCAGTTCGATGACGAATGGTACATAGACAGTGGCTGCTCACGTCACATGACAGGGATGAGGGAAGAGCTGAGGGAGTTTCGGTCCCTTAAGGATGGTGGATGTGTGAAGTATGGGAACAATTCTTATGGCACAATCAAAGGATATGGAATGATAACCAATGGAGAATTCACAATTCGAAAAGTGGCTTACGTAGAAGGATTGCAGCACAACCTCATCAGTGTATCTCAATTGGTTGTGGGAACCGGTTTGAAAGTTTCATTCGATGACGAGGGATCAGAAATTATTGAAAAGCAATCCAAAAGAGTTCTGTTGAAGTCTGAACGCAAGGGAGAGATGTATCCTTTAAATCTCAACCCAATTCGAGGAAAACCAGCAATATGCCTGCTGTCAAAGGCGAACTCTGATGAAAGTTGGTTATGGCATCGACGCCTATCGCACCTGAACTTCAAAGACATTAATAAGTTGGTGCTTGGTGATCATGTTCGAGGCCTTCCTCTTCTCAAGTTTGATAAGGAACACCTGTGTGCAGCGTGTGAGATGGGCAAACAAAGCAGAAAGAGCCACCCTACACATATCAATACAAAGATTGTTGAAGCTCTTGAACTTCTGCATATTGACTTATGTGGACCTTCGGCTATCGAAAGCATCGGTGGTAGTATGTTCATTCTTGTCATAGTAGATGATTTTTCACGCTTCACCTGGGTTTTCTTTCTTAAACAGAAATCAGAAGCGACTCCCAAGTTGAAGGCGTTTATCAAGCAAGTGGAATTGCAGCTGCGAAAGATGGTGGGGAATATTAGAAGCGACAATGGGCTTGAATTCAAGAATAAAGATTTTGAAGATTTTCTGGCTGAAAAGGGGATATCTCACAACTTCTCGGCTCCCTATACACCACAACAGAATGGAATTGTTGAAAGACGAAACCGTTCCTTATGTGAGGCAACCCGAACCATGCTGAGCTTCGCTTCTCTTCCGCTATACTTCTGGGCTGATGCAGTTGCAACTGCATGCTACACTCAGAACCGATCCTTTCTTAACAAACGATTCTCCATCACTCCGTATGAGATTCTGAACAATCGGAAGCCCAATGTTAAGTTTTTCCACGTGTTTGGTTCAAGATGCTTCATTTTCAACTCCAAAGAGAACCGAAACAAGTTCGACGTCAAAGTTGATGAGGGAATTTTTCTTGGTTATTCACTCACTTCAAAGGCATATAGGGTTTTGAATAAACACTCCAAGCGTATTGAAGAAACCTACTATGTAACCTTTGATGACAATTACATGAAGAAAGTTCAAACAAGCGAAAATACCATGGGGGAAATTTTTCCAGAATCAGGACATGTTTCGGTTCCCATTTCCAACTTGTTTGAAGAGTACATAAGGCTATTTGATGAACCAGAAAAGGCTATACACTCAGAGGCGAAAGCAGCAGACAACAAAATCGACAATCTGAAAAAGATCATCGATGAAGCTGCAAAAGATATGGAAAATGAACCTCCTAAATCGACTGGTGGTCAATCCTCAACTGACCCTCTCCTAAACCGACTGGTGGTCAACCCTCAACCCTCAATGTTCAAGGGGGAGGGTTCATCTGTACCAAAAACAACCGATTTGCCTTTCGAGGGGGAGAATCCAACTCCAACCCCAACCCATGATAGTCCAATCGAGGGGGAGAATCCAACTCCAACCGAGGGGGAGAATCCTGAACCTGACATGGGATACGCTTCGCCATTTGAGGGGGAGAATGAGAATACAAATGGTGAAGGTGATCAATCAGAATTTGAAGAAGAGGTAAATGCAGAGTTGGATCCTGTCTATGACCCTAATTACCCTCCTCTAACGAAATGGACTAAGGATCATCCCAAAACACAAATAATTGGTGAATCATCTGAGCGAGTTCTCACACATTCTCAATTGAAAGCGAAACAAACTGCCTTATTCTCTCATGTTGAATTATGCATGTTTAATTCGTTTGTCTCGAAAATCGAACCGGAGACGGTTAATGATGCACTTGATCACGCTGATTGGGTACAAGCAATGCAAGATGAACTCCATGAGTTTGGACGTAATTGGGTTTGGAGGCTGATTCCCACTCCAAAGGATGCTTCTGTGGTCGGCTTAAAATGGGTCTTCAGGAATAAGTTGGATAAAGAGGGCAACGTTATTCCCAATCAGGCTCGGCTGGTGGTGAAGGGATATTGCCAAGAAGAAGGGATAGACTATGAGGAGACCTTCGCTCATGTAGCAAGGTTGGAATCAGTTAGAATCTTTCTGGCATATTCTGCACATAAAAACTTCGAAGTTTTCCAGATGGATGTGAAATGTGCTTTCTTAAATGGAGAACTAGAAGAAACGGTGTATGTTAAGCAACCACCTGGGTTCGTGAACGAGAAATACCCTGATCACTGCTATGTGTTGGATAAAGCTGTATATGGTCTGAAGCAAGCACCGAGGGCCTGGTATGAAACATTAACTCGCTTTCTTAAAATGTCGAAATTCAAGCAAGGTTCGGTTGACCCAACCTTCTTTCGAAAGAAAGAAGGTGAACATCTAATGATAGTTCAGATTTATGTCGATGACATCATCTTCGGCTCCACGAATCCTAGCTTAATGGCTGAATTCAGGAAGTTGATGGAGACTAAATTTGAAATGAGTGCAATGGGTCCAATTAACTTTTTCCTTGGATTGAATATAAGACAGGGACCAGAAGGCATTTTTATCAACCAGGAGGCCTACACGAAGAACTTGCTGGCGAAGTTCGGTATGACGGGAGATTCGAAGGTGAAGGTTCCTATGGCGTTTGGCACAAAGTTAACACCATCTCTGGAAAAACCTGCTGTTGACGTAACACTCTATCGTCAAATGATAGGGTCTCTTATGTATCTAACAGCTAGTAGACCATACATTATGTTCTCTGTTTGTTATTGTGCCAGGTTTCAAGCAAATCCAAGAGAACCTCACATGGTGGCAGTGAAAAATATTTTCCGTTATCTGAAGCGAACCTCTTCTCTCGGTCTTTGGAACCCTGCTAGATCCGGATTCTTTGTTCAAGCCTTTTCTGACGCCGATCTTGGAGGATGCAGTCTGGACCGAAAGAGCACAACTGGAGGATGCCAATTCCTTGATGGTAAACTTGTTAACTGGCAGTCCAAGAAGCAAACTTGTGTGTCTCTTTCAACAGCCGAAGCTGAGTACATAGCTGCAGCATCCTGTACCTCACAAGTGATCTGGATACAAAGCCAACTAAGAGACTACGGACTGAGTATGAAGAAAATACCTGTCTATTGTGATTCTGAAAGTGCGATAAGAATATGTCACAATCCAGTGCAACACTCAAAGACAAAGCATATTGCACTAAGATACCATTTCATCAAGGACCATGTTGAAGATGGAAACGTGGAAGTTCATTTCGTTCGGTCCTCTGATCAACTAGTTGACATCTTCACTAAAGCCTTACCAGAAGCAAGCTTCAATAAAATTTTACAAGGTTTGGGAATGATGGAAGTAGAGTCGGTACCGAACCCTCAAACCTCTCTCTAAAAATTAGACAAGCGAAATAGAGCGAACGCTCGGTCTATTTCGGTTCTGGATTTTTCGGGAACCGAAATGAACCGAACGCTCGGTCTATTTCGCTTCATTCCTTTAAGGTTTGATTTCGGTTATATACTTTGTAAACTCTCTTTTAAATCTTTTTCTTGCTATGTTTTCTCTTTTATCTTAATTCCTAGAGTTTTTAACATTAATTTCGTTTATTCTTATTTCTTTTTCTGTTTTTATTATTTTTTCAGAAAACTTCAAAATTCAAAAATATTATTTCTGTTTTTATTATTTTTCAGAAAACTTCAAAATCCAACAAAAAAAAATTTTGTTTTCATTATTTTTCAGAAACTTCAAAAATCAAAAAATATTTTGTTTTTATTATTTTTCAGAAAATTCAAAATTCCAAAAGGTTTTATCTTTTATTTATCTCTTTATTATCTTCTGTTTTTTTATTGTTGTTTTGTTTGTGTGTGTGGTTTGTTTGTATTTGTTTATTCTCTTTACTAGGTACCAAGTACATCGTTGCTACATAAATTGGAGCTAGGGCAGGTACGACCATTTTAATTTGAACTAGTTAAGTGTCCCTAGAAGCATGCTGCTGCATGTAGACCGAAGCCTCTAAGACTATGAGTAAGGCCTTAATGATTCGATCTATACCTATCGTTTCTTCCCAATCAGGCTGCTAAATTCACTCAAGTCATGAGCTACCTTACTCTTCTCAAATGAGTTAAGAGTTTTCTGCTTTGTCACTTTTATATAGCAGGGGTACTTTCGGTTCCTTAACCACCTCCTCTACATTCTCCATCAACTTTTGTTTCACCAAGGTAACCCTTGAGACTCTCAGATATTACCACTGAGGTTTATGGTTACACAAAATCTATGTTTATGATCTTAGATGCGTACACCACGTGCTAAGTGAGACCCAAAATCCAACACCAATAATCAATTGACGGTGAATATTTATATTCAAGATCTCACTTGTTACCTAACGAAATCTCATTTTATTTTTTGAGTGGTCTTTATGAAATTGTCTAACACCAAGACATTTCTTCCCAAAAAGATCCAGTTTGGTTTTTGTTTTTGAGATTTTTATAACATCATTAGTCACAACAAATTCTATCCAACCTACTTGTTCAACAGACCACATCGGTCTCACAAGTACTTCATCCAACTTTCGGTCTTATGTTAAGTATCGATGTTCGGTTGAAGATAAGCCACCCTTTAGACCCATTATTTGAAAAGAAGCCTTTCGGTGTTTCTTTACAAACACTCGATCGTATTTTCTCAGGGAACCACACAAGCACTTCAAGTCTCTCTTGACTTTGAAGGAAGAGATTCTTGCCCGGAATCATCTGCTTCATGTCTTATTAAAGACATCACTCACATCCTATACACATTTTGCTTTATTTCTTTATTTTTGGCACACTCTTACACGAAGATTCTTTTTGATTTTCCAAAATTCTGGTTGATGTTCCTTATGGCCCGTTTAAAGTTTTCTTTTTTGGAGCGAAAGTGGTTATTTTGACATATGGAGCGAAAGTGAATTTGAAAAGACGATATGTGGATAAGATTTTGAATCGCGTCATCGGATAACCATTCATATTGGGCGCGTGAATTTGAAACAGTTCCTAAACCCATGCTTGATGACGTCTATCTGGGGAAACCAAGCTGTCAAATCGCGCTTTTCCAGGCGACGTTTCAGTGATCGTATCATCATCACGGAGATTATTTCTCTCTCCTGGCAATGGTATATAAAGGGTTTCTCGCACCTATTGTACCTTCTAACCTTCTTCAAACTCTCTCAAATACAACAGGCAATCTTCAACTGTTCATCTTCTTCCTTACATCAATAATGGCGAAATCATCATCTCTTCAAGATCAAACTGCTTCATCTTCATTGCTTGTGATCAAACCTAATCAGAATCTGATCATTCAACTAAACCCCTTTTTGTATGATTCGTACATGCTCCACGTTGTCGAATGTCTCAAGTACTCCCCACTAGTTATCGCTCTTACGCAGGTGGAATCTGTTCCCATGTCTCTGCTGTCACAAGTGTACTCTACTGCGTCTTACGACAAGAACCAGGAGAGGATCTATTTTCAAATCTTCAATCACAAGGCATCTATTTCGAAAGCCCGATTCTGCTCCCTGTTAGGGCTTGTCGTCGATGCTTCTGTCATCTCTCCTGATTTCATCACCACAACCCTGTTGTTTATAATGTTTTATGAGATGGGGTATACTGATGTCCTTACAACAGTGACAAAGTTTAAGAAGTCTTGTTTGCCGCAGCAATGGAATGGGTTACTCACTCTTATCAACAAGGGTTTGGCGGAACGGGTAGCTGGGTCAGATGGTACAAGTAAGGGTTTTATGACCATTCTCTATGGTCTCTACAATGGTATTAACCTGGATTATGGCTCTATTATTTGGTCGCAACTGGTGCAAAGTCTCAACTCCTCAACGAGACATTCAGAGATTTCTTGTGGTCGTTTCTGGACCATCATCACCCAACGGGCCATTGAGAACTTACAGATTCCAGTTATGAAAGATGCAATGCTCTCCTCTGTGGCTACTTTTCATACAAAGAAGATTATCTTCTCAGATGCCACCAAGTTTTCTCATAATGGTTCGATACCTGAAACAATGTAGAGGTGTGTGTCGAGCGAAAGTCATGTGATGGCTGACTACCAGAAGCTTACTCCCAAGGGCCCAAGAGAACTGACTCCTGAACAGCAGGCTGCCTTAGATGTTGTGGAAAAGCCAGCAAAGCGAGGGAAGAGGGCAGATTCCAAGAAGGTGGAAACCGAAGGTCCTTCTTCTAAGCTTGTCAAGTCCAAAAAGCGAAAGGCTGAAAAGGTTGATTCTTCGGCTCCAAAGAAAGTCAAGAAAATGGCAAGGAAACCAAAGAGTCCTACCCATTTAATCTCAGAACATGATGAGGAGCAATCGGCTGATGAGGAAGAAGAAGTTCAGCATGACGGTTTACCAAGAGGTAATACACCTCCTCGTTCTCCAACTCCTACTGAACAACTCAATGACAAAATTCCAACTCCTCCTCCATCTCCACCGAAGACTACTGTTCCAGTTTCGGTTGCTCAAATTCCACCAACTCCTACAACTCAACCTACCACTACTGTTCCACCACCACCACCAGTTAGTACAGTACCAATCTCTACAACTCCTTTACCACCTCCCATTTTTTCACTAGCAACTACCACAACTACTCCTATCTCCACCACTACAAATGAACCTCCAGTAAACTTCAACGTATCTGATACGAGGGCTAATACTGAAACTGAAACCCCTGTTACATCCAAACCTCTTTCATCCTCACCCTCAACTGTTTCTGGTCCTACTCTCGGTGGTGACAATTTTGAGTTTGACTCAACCTATTACAGTCCTTATAGACTTCCCACTGATGAAGATGAAGAGGCTCCGGTAACCAAACAACAAGTGCAGAGTCTCGATGATAAGCTTGATCGATTGCTCGCCTCTTTTTTGAAGTACAATGATGTTGTGCTGAAGGCTTTCCTGGACACTGCTTTTGAACAGTATATAGAAGCAATTGATAAATCAACGAAGGCGGTTGAAGCATCCACATCTTCATGCCAGAAGGGTACAACCGATGTTGCGGAACTCATTCACAATTCCCAGATCTTTCTTGAATCCCTTAAGGGTCATGCTGATGCGAATGCAGCTAAGGTAAATGCATCGGTTGACTTTCTCTCAAAGTCACTTTAAGGGGAGCAAGCCAAATTCGAGACTGTTCGTTCTGGATTCAAGCTGAGAACACTTCTCTTCTTAGCTCAGTGAATTCTCGTCTTGAAAAGCTCCATGCTGATTTAGTAAAGGAGAGCAAATTGATGGATGATCTTGCTCATCAAACCACTACCGTTGAAGTCCAGAAGGTTCAACTGGCTCAAGCCGATCGGGAAATTTCTTTGTTGAAAACTGAGCGTGCCGTTTTTCGAAGTTGTGCTAGTAGAGTTCTTAATATGCTGCACAATGTTCTTCATGCTCATGATCCAATTCTTACACTGACAATCCGGAATCACCTGACCTCCAAGCTTCTTCCTGCAATTGAACTTCTACGTGAAATGAAGGGTGTTACGGAGCGATTGGTTACTCCACAACAAGGGGGAGACGGTGCTCAGAAATCTACTCCTATTAATCCGAAGGTCATTGTCAAAACAGAACCGAAGGGTAATGTAGCTTCGGGTTCTGGTAATCAAGAAAAGAAGAAAGGTCTTGCTGATGAACATGATGATAGTGATGAAGATCAAGAAACTATTGCTGATGCCCTGAAACGGAAGAAAAGGGATCAGGAGTTAGATGAAAACCTTCGGGTTGCAAAGGAAGAAGAAGAGAGGGAGCGAAAGAAGAAGGGAGAGCATGATGCTCTAATTTGAAAAAAGGTTTTGTTTCCTCCTTGGACTAGGGAAACGCTGATCAAAGAAGCGATAGAGTTTCCAAGAACGTACTGGCTGGAACCTGTAGCTTCGTTTCATTGTGAGAATACGAGGGACTCACAGTTTGATATGCCTATAACACGAAAGGCGTTTACTTTTCACTGTTTTGATTCAACAGTTCAAGTTCCCTCACCTCACCCTCAAGTTGATCGTGAACTTATTGATTATTATCTCAAGTTCGGTCAGCCACAGTATCTGACTTGGAGTGCACAGAAGATTACAACAGTCAAGGTGCTGAAACCTTCGCCTGTAGGGAAATTTGTTAATGTTCATTTCAAGATAACCCGAGGTTCAGACAACTCGGTTTCTATGATTTCCCTGGCAGATCTTCCTAACTTAAATCCTCATGATTGGATCTTATTGTACAACATTTTGCTCACTAATGCGAAGGAGTATGAGACGATCCTAGATCATCTGAAGAGTATGTTGGCTTCCTATGTCCATGAAGTTGCTACAATGGATCAGGAGATTGCTAGTGTTTTGAAGAAGAAACCAACTGTGAAGCCAACTGTAAAGCCTGGAGATGTGAACAAGATGCAGCTGGGTCAAATTGATTCTACACATCTCACAGTGATGTTCACAAGAGGTGAAGCTAACAGATTTCTTTTCGCTCTTGTTGATAAGCATCTGTTCTCAACGGACTACTTGGAGCACATAATCAATATTATCCATCGATGCAAGCACAACAATGAGTCAGACAAGAAGAACTTCACTGGCATGCTTCGGTGGTATATTACTTTTCGTCATACTCTACTGGCCATTATACCGAAGGTGTTCAAGACCATCAAGAAGTCTTCTATAGCTCAACCAAACTGAGCTCTTGGCCCCATTGACGCAAAGGGGGAGATTGTTGGGTATTTTGTGTTGCGTCATGGGCTTTGTTTTTGTATATCCGGATTGGGCCTGTCCATCCGTGATTATTGATTAGGGTTAAGTTATTTATAGTGCATTCATGTATGCCTTAGATACGGTCGTCATTATTATTATTATTGCTTTGTAACCCTAAACACCTCTACAGTTGAAGTTCTTAATCGAGCTCTTCTGAGGTGTTAAAGCTTGATCATTCGACATCAGTTAAACCATTCCTATGTTCTTTATTACGTTATTTATTGCTTTTCTGCTTAGAATCAATCGATCCTACTAGAACTTTGGTCTAACACCTGTTTTGTTGATGATTCTTGGACATAATCATCCTAAGGGGGAGATAACTGTAACACCCACAGATTTGTGCTAGTCAATTAAATAGAATAAGCTATAAAAATGAAATTTTTATAGAAGATTATTTAGG
Source organism: Lactuca virosa (assembly GCF_052849685.1). Lineage (NCBI taxonomy): Eukaryota > Viridiplantae > Streptophyta > Magnoliopsida > Asterales > Asteraceae > Lactuca > Lactuca virosa. The sequence goes on from NC_136433.1 coordinate 391,973,902, forward strand.
ATAATAATCTTAACCAAGTAAAAGTATATGTGACAAGGATTCCGTACATATAAAGAACGCTAAAATCCGACTTCATATGAAGAAGTTATGCTTCTTCGAAGTTTTGCGATTAAACCGGCACGACTCTGCGTATCGTAAAAAGTGAACTTTGATAAATTAATTTTTAGCCTAAGTGATCTAAATAAAAGTCGTAGTAGTCGTTAAACCGAGAGTGTGCATATAGAGAACGTCTAAATATAACTTCATTTGAGAAAGTTATGTTTTTTCAACAATTCAACATAGTAGTATATAGCTCAAAAATCGAATTTTAGATCGACCGATTTTTAGCCGAAACGATCTAAACGAGAATTTAAGATCTTGTAAATAGGAGTCTGTCGATATAAAGACAGTCGAGAATGGACGTCGAACGAGAGAGTTATGAGTTTTTAACAAACTTTAACAGTCCAAGTCTGTTAAAAATATAACTTTAAAAGTAAAGTCAAAATTAGCCAACGGAGTCTAAACAAAAGTTGTAGATCTAGTCGATAGCTACGTATGGATATAAAGACGTGAAAAATGGAGCTCGTATGCGAAAGTTATGATTTTTTACCTGCGTCTTTACTTGCTATCTACGCAAGGCCATGACGTGACAAGATGTTTCACGACGAGAGACACCATGTCTCACGACATGAGAGGATCTTGAACAACCTATAAATAGATGATTTTACCTAATTTCTCTATCACAAATCACTCCCAAATATTCCTCTCTCTATAGATAACATTTTTAGAAGTTTTCGGGGGGGGGGGGTGGAGCGTCTTAGTGAGGCTCTGAGGCATTAAAGAGCCGGAAAATAGAAGCTTTTAGGTCGAAGTTCTGCTTGCAAACTTTCCGGTTTTCACTAAAAAAATTTGTAAGTTAAGCTTCACTTACTACGCTTTATGTAACACCCATTCCACATATGAATCTAAATTGCAAATGTTTAATGTTTTCTAGGTGGCAACGGTGTGGTGGAGTCTCACCACGGCGTGACAATTCTTTTTGGGCCGCAGGTTTTTGTTGAACCACCATGGTGTGGTAGCCGCTGTTGGAGAAAAACCCTAATTTTTAAAGTTTGCACCCTATTTAAACATCATTAACCCCCAAGACCTTTTACCCCATCAACCTCTATTGCCCACTTCGTTCCTTTCGAACCCTAATCTCCATTGGTGGTGTTTTCAGCTTATTTTTGTGATTGGTGTCCATTGTAGAGGGAAGGAAGCCATTGGAAAACAAGATGAGAGGTTCAAGCTTTGCAGATCTAAGTTGTACACTTCTTGAGTAACCCCTAGGAGGTATAAAGTTCTAAACTTGATGATTATCTATCTAGATCTTGCTAATGGTAGAAGTTATGTGCTTTTAGTCCCATATTTTTGGTCTATATGAGTATGGACTACTCAAGACATAATGAGTTGCCTTTTTGGATGTTTTGGGGTGTTTAGAGTTATAAATATAGAATCTTGGCCCTTTCCGTTCCTCCATGCATGCATTTGGTGACTTGTAGCATTGTGAAATGTTATGGTTTATGATTTGGACACTTTATAGCCATGCAAAGTCATATAAATTGGATACTTTATGACTTAGAATGTTATTTGGAACAAAAAATGAGTTTTAGACGAAAGGAGTTTTGGGATTAGGAGCTTAATGTTTAAGCCACGTTGAGCTTTTGCTCTTTTTGAACTTAGAATTTGAGATCCTTACTCAATGGAGGGACTTAAGGGATAAAGTTGGAACTTTATTCATTTAGACCCCAGAATAGACCATATTTGGGCTTTGGAGCCCCTGAGATCGAAGAAATCGACTTATTCCATTAAGATGTTCTAGGACTACTGATAGTCCATAGGGTTGCTGATAACCCATAAGACTGTTATGAGCCTATAGGACTGCTGATAGTCCTCAGGGCTGTTGATAGTCCCAAGGTTACTGGTAACCCATAACTGTTTATTATGATGTGTTGTATGTGATATTTTTGGTAACTCACTAAGCTTCATTCTTAGAATTTGTGGATTTAAATGTGTTTTAGTTACTTCAGATGATCGTGGGAAGGCGAAGGCTTGACTGTACACTCTCATCGGCTGTTTTCATGACTCCATATTTTTTGATACTTTGATTTTTGGATGACTATATTTTGATAGGGTTCTTGAATTGGTTTTCCTAAAAACAATGTTTTTACTTAATTTAAAAATGAAAAATTTTGGTCGTGATTTTGGGATGTTACATGATGTGCTTGAAGATGGTGGCTGGTTGAAGGCCAGAGAGAAGGGAGAGGATTTATTTATATCAAATTTGATATGAACTATGAGATGGGAGAGATGTTATGTGGGAGAAGAAAAGTGTGATTAGAAATAACCTCCCCTTTTCAAAGCCATACGTGCCCTACCACTTTTCAAATCCATACCATAGAAGACTGTTGTTTTGATAAGACCTTAAGTGTAACACCTGTTCCAGGTATTATTTAATTTTCTAGGTTTTAGGGTTTTGTGTTGGGACTCGATGAGTTGGGGAGCTCCAACTCGTCGAGTAGAGAGCATTTTGAGGACGTGGGATCTAAGACCTACTCGACGAGCTGGAAGGCCCAACTCGACGAGTAGGTGTTGTAAAGGAAAAACCCTAATTTTAGGGTTTGCACCCTATATAATCTCCTTAAGAACCTTGAGGCTGACCTTCCATTAGCCTCCAAACCCTAAGAACGTCTGTGCTAAACCCTAATCCTCATTCTCTCTCATACTGTGAGTTAGAGTGACTTGTGGAGCTTGAGAATAAGAAGATAGTGAGAAGAAGGAGAAGATCCAACAAACCAATCCCCCACTCTTGAGCTTGACCATCTTGTGGACTGTTGTAAGTCTTCAAGACTCGATTTTTATCTTAGAATATAGCTAGATCTTGAGTTTACTATTCGTTTCCTATCATTATTGTTGATTGCATGAATGGGATTCATAAAGTTTGCAACTTTATGAATCTCCAGGGCAAAATGGTCCCAAGGTGGGCTAGATCTAGCTTTTGGTCAAGCAAGGATGCCATGCAAGGGTTTTTAGAGTATATTTCCCATTTTTGGCCATTTTGACTTCAAGATATGCATTGGACATGCATGTCCATAAAGCCTCCATATTTGGAACGTTTTGAGGACTAGAAACTCTTTTGGAAAGGAGGGATTCCAGATCCCTAGAGTATTGGACCACATGACTAAGCTTTTGAGCTTTCCAACCTTTGATAAGGGCTTTAGAGCATTCGGAGTGGTTCTAGAGGGTAAAGTTGGAAACTTTATCCTTCTAGACACCTTAGGGTTTCAGATCTAAGCCCTAGAGTCCCTGCATTCGACGTATCATCGGAATAAGCAAACAGGGAGGGGGACTCGACGAGTTGCCCTGGCAACTCAACGAGTTGGATCGGGTTCCCCCGTCTACTGGATATCAAGTGAACTCGTCAAGTTGAGGAAACAACTCGGCGAGTTGGCTAGGGTTTGTCCCGGTCTTCTGGACTCTGTAGGAACTCGACGAGTCACTAGATGCACTCGACGAGTTGGGGTCAACATGGACTGTTGACATTGACTTTGACTAGGGTTGACCAGAGTTGAATTTGAAGGTATTTATGGTATTTCGGGATTGTGACAAGTTAATATCATGATGCTTATAGGAAGTTGAGTTGGAGCCGTGCGTTGGGACTTATTGGATTTTATCTTGTCAGTTCATCATTCGCGAGAGGTGAGTCTCCTCTCCATACCAATGGTCTAAGGCACTAAGGTCGGCCCATTTTATGATATGCAGTATCCAAGCTGAAGTTGTATTATGTGGCATGTTAGTTGGTATGAGCTAGGAAGTATGTGTTGGATATAGTGTCTAAGTCCATAACTATATTTGGTATGTACTTGACCCGACCCGACATGGTCCATTTGGGTTGCATGACATTGCAACACTTGGATAGACAAAATGAGAAAAATGACACTTAAGGTTTATTAATATATTATAAGTTCTAATATATTAATAATATTATTTAATTAGTATTGGTCAAGAATTAATTTAGAATTAATTTGGTGATCAAAAGGAGACTAATTAAATATATGGGGTTGATTGTGTAAATCATCCATTCTTATATAGTGGGCTAATGATCCATGGTTTATGGAGTTGGGCTAAAACCCATAAGGTGCTCCATGGATAGTCCATGGGGGTTATAAACCCATGGATCATGGGAAATGAAAAGTCATGTCAATTAGGGTTTACATGTGGTAACCCTACTTGTGACACAACTATAAAAGGACCCCTTGACTAGCAAAATCTGACCACTAAGTGTAAGAAGAAGAGGGCAAGCCGGTTTTGTGTCATAGTGAACTTTTCTCAAGTTATTCCAAGTGTTGTGGTGTTGTGTGAGTCATTTGAGGCATCACATTTGGGGTGCTAGGCTCACAAAGTCATCAAGTAATCCAAGCTACTAAAAAGGTATGTTATTCTACTTGATTTTGGATTACAAGTTCCCCATAACATGCTAGTTAGGATGAAAAACCTTGGAAAATCAAATTTGCATGTATATTAGAGAAAACATAGATCCAAGGTTTCTAAGGTTGCATGTACACCATAGGAGTGTTAGAATGGTCAAAACTCATCAGTATGCTAGTGGTATATGTGGTATGCTTGTATGGAAGACCATGGGAGAGCCCATGGCACCTGGATGTAATACCATGTGGAGAGCCAATGGTTTTCCTACTAAAAGACCAGGGGAGAGCCCATGACACTCGGATGTAACACCATGTGGAGAGCCCATGGATTTCCTATTAAAGACCATGGGAGAGCGCATGACACTTAGGTGTAAGATCATGTGGGGAGCCCATGGCATCCTGGAGTAAGACCCTGGGGACGAGCTGTCACAACCCGGACCTTTTTCCGTTTCCATTAACCGATTTTCGTTAATAAAATTTCAATTTTATTAAGTTCCCGTCAAACTTCTTGGTTTAGAATATCATCTAGTTTTATATAATTAAATTTATATACGAGTCGGAACCAAAATCGCGTGAAAGACCCGAACCTTCTTGAAAAATCAAACGGTTTTCGGCCTGACTGAGTTTACGACCGTAAACCCATGTACGACCGTACACTCGTTTACGGCCAGCGTCGGGTGGACCCCACCACCGACCACGAGAACCCCTATAAATACAAGACCCTACCCCTCATTTACATTTTTCTGGCCGAACACTCTCTCATTTTCTGTCTAAACTCGTGACCGTACACCCCTAAAACACCTTTATCCTTCCAAAAATCATCAAGAATCGCCGTTGGGGGTCATTTAGTAGCATCTAGAACACGTTTTTCGTCGAATCCAACAACCTTGTTCTTGAGTGTACGACCGTACACCCTTCAAATATGCAAATCTTCATTGACCGCACACCGGTTCACGGCCGTACACCCTTCAAAGGCCATACACCCTTCGAGAGGCAGTTCACGGCCGTAAACCCCATTCACGGCCATACACACTTCCTAAGTTGTGCATTAGACCGAAAACCCACTTTCCTCGATTCAATCAAGTCCCGGATTCCATTAAGTGCCACACTACAACTCGAGGGTCATCATTTCAGTCCGTTGATTCGACGCTTGTATACAGCTAACAATGAGTTCATACCCCTACGCTTTTACGATTTTTAATATTTTCAGGGGGAATACAAGCCAAACACAAATGATTTTAACAAGTTAAAACTTATGCAATTGATACAGTCAAACGATTTCCTCGTTTTACAAAATATTTAGATATTTTTATCCCTTTTGTACTATGTTGAGCATAAGGGACACTTTTTTTGGAAACATAATTGCATAACTTTCAGAACGATTTACAAACCAAGTACAAAACATTTCAAGCAAACTATAATGGGTATAGTTTGGGGAATTCAATACATAGCTTTTACCAATTCAGATTACATACATGTGTAAATATATAAACTATGACAGATTTAGTTTATGATATACATTACTACAAGAGTACAACAATTAATAATTATTTAAGTATAATTATTACTTTATACAGTATACAACGGATTCAAATACAAGAGAACACTACAGAAATATACATAAACTAGATTATACAAAATTGTGAGACTCTACTTCAAAACTGTACCCTTAGGTGTACTGAATTAAATCCTATCATAGTATAACCAGAGTCTCCTGGAGGGAGAGCGTGAGATTTGTGAATAGATCTATTCGGGATTGACAATCCCACACTTAAACTGCTAGCTACAGTTAGGCAGGCATGCCTGGGGTGACAAATGTCATTTATCCGACACTTGAAGAACGTCGTAAAGGTCACTAGGTCATATCAAGCATGGTTATACGACTCACAATAGTATAATCTAACCATTTGTTTACGGGATTTCATTCTTCATTAGTTTTATTTTAAGTAATGAAACTACTATACATACTAGTGTTAGTCAGGGTTTTCAAACAAGAACATACTATACAAAGGTTTTTGTACCAGAATACACACATATTACGATTGGTAGTAATCAGGCATACAAACTAATGTTTTTCCTATACTACAACAGGATACAACAACAAACATTCATAGTTAATTCTATAATTACTTAGTTTAGGTATCAGGGCTACGTATGGAGAATATTCAATATACTGTGGAATGTGTGGTTTCCGCCTCATTTCCTGTTCCTTGTTTGGTTGTGGGCTTAGGGCAGATCCACATAATCAACTGTTTGTTCGATATTGGTCTATACGTGGCTAGCATAAACTAAGTGGTTATAGATGGAACTGATATTATCACACTTTTACTAAAGAAAATATTGGATTTTCTTGGAAACATACAAACATTTTTACAGAGTCATCAACATGTTTTCAATACAAAAACATTGCTTATGAACTCACCAGCTTTATGCTGATACTCTTTCAAAACTGCTTGTATTCTCAGGAAATCAGTAGACAGGTACCTTCTGGAGTTTTGAGAAGACGGGAGCATATAGAGTCACGTCTTTTACTTTTGTTATACTTTTAATGTATAAGAACAAGACTCAAACTGTTGTAAATACCTTTTTATGTATGTATTCAATGTAGTGGTTGTCTTTACTATGATTACTATGATGCAATTGTTGTGATACTACGTATGACGTCATCCACCCCCGAACGTTTCCGCCGTTCCGGTTTGGGGGTGTAACAGATTGGTATCGGAGCTCTTGTTTATAGTGAACTAAGTATACCCAACCTTACATGGTATACAACTATAAACACTAAGGGGCCGAAGTGCTCTGAACTAAAAGTATACTTTTAAAATATAAGTATTTTATAAGAAGTATACAAGTATACATAAGTACCAGAAACAATATCATAAGAAGAACACAACAAAAGTATTTGGATGTTGGACACTGTGATTAAACCTGGATAGTTATGTAATCATGTCTGGGATCAATATAGCCTGATCAACTATATTTATTTGAGATATGACCAACATGTGTTTGGGAGTGATCATGGTGTTGCAGCAAGCCTAAAACTTACCAAGCTATATACATCAAGATATCGATAGAATAGAGAATACAACTTAAAATACTCTAGGAGTATTTTATCTAGAGCCGAATACAGTATATAGATTCATTCCAAGTGTTGCTACTTATTTCCTTCTAGCGATAGTTTGCTTGCATTAGTAACCATTATCTGTTTATCGATTAGTAGAACACTTTATCTATCAGGATGAGATATATCTTGTTTCATATCTCTTAATTTAAGATCTAGGGGACTTGCCATCCTCTTCTTCCTGATTATTTTTAGAAAAAGATGCCTCCCAGAAAGAGACCCAACAGGAAGAACAACGACCCTCCGCCGCCACAGCCTCCTCAGTTCGATCCTGCCATGTTCCAGGCGGCAGTTACAGCCGTCGTGACTGCAACAATGGCACAAATAAACCCCAGTGGGGCTAGCGGATCCGGAGGTTGTGACAACCGTCAATTTCTGGTCAAGTCAAAGTCAAATAAAGTCAACAAGTCAAACCGGTCAACTCAATTAACCCTTGTATATTAGGGTTTACCTTATGTTTACTATTGTACAACGCACCATCTTAATACAAAGCATCGCTTAGAAGTTTCACGTGTTCAGAAAATCTACACCCAAATTAGGGTAAGAGATGGAACTACTCGATAAAAACATTAATACATACCCTTCGAGGGCGTATAACGCTCATAACGAGGCAAAACGGGGTTTACAAACCTTGCATTTCGAAGTTAAATACTCGCAAAGGCCACAAACAAAGTCCCTCTCGATCTCTCTCGCTCTATCTCTCCCAAATCTCTCCAAGTATGTGAAATCTCTCCAAGTATGTCAAATCTCTCCCAAATCTCTCCAAGTATGTGAAATCTCTCCAGGTATGTCAAATCTCTCCAAGTATGTGAAATCTCTCCAAGTATGTCAAATCTCTCTTAAATCTCTCTCTCATAACCTCCCTCAACTTTTTAAAATCATTTGGCGCGTCCCGACCCTTAACTTAGTCAAAAACCGCGCAAAACGGGAAGTTTATTTGAAAAACAGTCATTTAGGGCCGAACCCTCTTAGAGCCGAACCGCTTAGAGGCGAAACCCTAAGAAGCGAAACCCCAAGAAGCCTCCTGAACCGAAATGCTGAAGGATCGAAGCCGAAGAGTAGGAGGACCGAACCTCGCATAAGACCGAACCCGAACTGCCCTTCGCCTTCGCCTCGCTCCATTCGCCTTCGGTTCCCTCTGACGGCTTCGCCTGCGAGACCACCAGCTGAGCACTCCCTTCGGTTCTAAGCACCAAGGACCGAACCTCCGGCCCAGACTTCGGATGTTCGCAGCTTTTTCCCGGTTTCGACCCCATCTCCATTTTAAGCCTGTTTTTCGTGATTTTAACGCGGGATTTTCACCCAGACTTATATTTTGACATATAAGACCCCATATTTCCATAATCTAATCACATTTTGAGGGTAATCATTATCTAAGATTAAAAATATAATGGGTAAGATATTTAGGTGGAGTGTTGACTTATCCTTTGGGCAAGGACACAAGTTACCTCCCATACCCACTCCATGACCATCCCCAGTCACTATTCCCATCAGCCCTAGTCAACTAATTGTCCTTTCACCACCCCTTTTCCAGCTAGATTCAATACTCAAAGATGGGAAAAATCATTATCTCTCCTCCCACTTATTACACTCTTTCTAAAGAAGAACAAACACATCTCTCTCACTTTCTCTCTCAAAAATTCGAGATTCAAAGGCTGATATTGGGTTTTTCCTCCATATTTGGTAAGTATCTTCCTCCTACACTTAAATATTATACTATCCTTCCTCCAAATTATGGATTGCTTACACAAATATCATCATATTTGTTCATAGAACCTTCAAATCTTCAAGCATCACCCAAGTGTTCTTGACTTGGAAACTCCTTTTCTCCATCATGCATCCTAAGAGATCACTTAAGGTGAGTTCATACCCCTATCTTTTCATGTTGAGCAAGGTGTGTATTATCATATATAAATACATGTTGGTTATATTACATGTCTTTTACCTCATTATAAAGGTTTACATCATATACAAAGAGTATTTCTACCATTACAAAACGTTTTGATAAGCTATAATAGGTATAGTTTATGTTTCCATTAACACAACAAACACATTTCGGAAGGTTTTATTCCCACAGAAAATAGTTTTACACTCACGCACACTACACGTAAACTTGTTAACGTAAATTGTGAGACATTCTTCTTAGTACTCCTAGAGTACGGGTTAAAATTCCTGGTAGTTATAACCAGAGTCTCTTGTAGGGAGAACGTGATAGTTGTGTATAGATCTATATTGGGTTTGACAAACCACACCTGAGCTGCATGCAACAGCTAGACCGGCAGGTCTGGGGTGAAAAGTGTCATTATCTTTTTCGACACCTGAGAAACGTCGTGGCAGGTTCATTAGTCATAGCATGGTTATAGCGACTCACATAGGGAGTTAACAACACATAAAGTTTATGGGGATTTTCTCAAATCAAAAAGGGTTTTATGTCGATTTAAAATCACTTTTTATATCAATAAGTATGGATATTACTGTACACTTTCGGTCTTGGAATTAAAGACTACACCTCAATTTTGTAATGAAAATATTGGATTTTTCTTGGTATCACACAATTCATTACAAAGATCGGTTTCCAAGCTCTTCACCTAAAAAGCTTATGAACTCACCAACTTAATTGTTGACACTTTTTCAAAACTACTTGTATTCTCAGAAATCAACAAAACCAGGTAATCACAAGCTTTTGAGGATGGAACGCTACGGCGTTGAACAACTATTTTTATATCATGTTGTAATCAATAATTGAAATATGTAACACTTGAAACCATGTAATTCTTTTCCCGATTATATTTATGATTGGTTGTATTGCTTGATCAATATTATACTCGTTGTTATGATACTATACATGAAGTCCGCCACCCCCGGACGTTTCCGCCATCCTTGGTTTGGGGGTGTGATAGATTGGTATCAGAGCATTGTTTATAGTGAACTGAGTATATCGAACCACATAAGATATATAAACTATAAATGCATTGGGACTAAAGTCTCTGATTTAAACGGTTTCAAATAACTATACTTTTTAGAAATAAATAGTTTCTTGTTAAAAGTATAAGTACATACATGCATACCGGTATAGTGTCACGTCTAAGGAAAACACAAAAGTAAAACGAGGAGTTGGACACTACGAGTAGACCTTGGGATATGTAATCAGACTTGAGATGAATATAGCCTGATCAACTATATTTATCCGAGGTGTGACTATTGTATGTCGGGGCATGGTCGTAGTGAGCAACAAGCCTAAAAACTTCCCATACAAGAAATTTGCTAAGAACCAAACATAACATTTAAAAATACTATAGGAGTATTTTGTAATATTATAACTTATGTAAAAACTAAACAGATCCTTAATAATAGATCTATAGTCACTAAGTGGATACTCTAAAGTTATATATAACTTAGAGATCATAGACTTAGAATCTATGGTCATTGCCTTACTTCCTTTTCCTTGTTTAGATGTGAACCTAGGGTAGGATCACTTATTCGAAGGTCTATCATATCTTTGTTATATGTAATTAGTATGCACTATGTCATTATAGAAGTAACTAATGAGGATCAAACCCCTATAAGCATTTCTAGGGATACGACTAATATATGCTTCCTACCCCTCCTATTCTCGCACGTATAACATGGAAAGACTCTACTTACCAGGCGACCCCTACTTTCCTAACCGGGGAAATGGTGGAGGGTTAGGAGAAGGACCCGAAGAAGACCCCAATGAAGAACCCGAGGAAAACGAGGAAGAGGAATCTGAAGATGAGGAAATCGAAATAATGACGAGTGAAGATGAAGACGAGGAAGAATCAGAAGAGGAACCGGAGGTGATCAACCCCCCATACATAGCCAAGGTTCCCATAAACCGCTTCGACTACATCGGATCTGTGCCCCGTTGGCCAACCGTAATCGAGGGTTGGAGTCGACAGCAACGACAACGATCACCATTTGGAGACCAATGAGGTTGTTATGACCTCAACCACGGGGGACCGACTGACAGAGCCCTCCCGGCGAAGACCCGACAGATCGCGAACATCGGGGATTAAAACAGGGGGACTGCAAAATCGAGTACGAAAACTGCACGCTACTACAGACACTACCATCTCACGTACCCGAGACTTGGAAAGAGACTGCTATCCCAGAGACCAACTTCTTAAGAACCTTATCGCCGCTCGGGCGGAGGCAAAAGAGAAACAGGGTAGATGCATGGCACTCGAAGAGAGAATGGTTGTAGCCAAGCGCCGATTGGCAGAGCTGCAAGGTGCATCGACTTTGTCTCAGACATCGCAAGGGACTGATCGTCGTGAGTAGAGTTCATACTGCTCACAAGACCTTGTAGATTAGGTTCATGAGTATGCGTTGGTGCTACTCTATTCTATGTGTAAGCTCAACCCTGCGATTTAAGTGGGTATACTGATCGGGGGATTTATTTGCTGTCAAAACTTTTCCTTACAATGATCTGGTGTAGACCTGCATCGAGGTCAAAATTTTCTCTAAAACCAAAATTACTAGAATCACATTAACAAAATGGGCTTATGGCAGGCCCATTAGACCCGAAGGTCTATTAAGTCTTACTCATGCAACTAAGCATACATCAAGTGGTCGTAAGAAGGACCTAGCTTGGATCAAATTACAAGGTTTCACTTGGATACAGAACTACTAAAATATATGGGTTTATTATAGACTTTCATTAGGAATTGCTTTCAGAGCACCATAAAAATCGAAATACAATACACTTAGAACTAAGATAAACTTAGTTAGATAACCCACGACACATAGCCCTTTCTAACGACTCATTATCGTCTCACCTTTAAACATTTTGGTTGAAAGGTGCCTTCTTCATAGACCTATAGTGTGCAATCATACCAGCACTAATACACCAGATCCCATCAGAGCTCCTCAGCTAAGGGTGTTTGGGCAAAGATAGTAACTAGGATGGGTAAATTTAACATCCGTACAAAACCTACTTCTACCCATTTCCGTAACTCCATCTCGGGAGTGTTTAGCAGAAACACTAAGAATAGTACAGCAATGTGCGAAATTTATATATGTGAATATAAATTGTAAGAATGCACTTGAGGTGATCATCCCCACTCATGAAGTCGTTTTTAATCATGAAACAGAATAATGTCTTCACCAAGAGGTAACCAATCAACTAGCAAGGCGCCAACCCTGCAGATAGACTCTGCTACTTTTCAAGCTGCAGTCACGGCAGCCGTGGCAGCCGTCATGGCGCAACTCAATGCTAACCACGCCAGTGGGCGCGGAGATGGTGTCAGAAATATTAACCGCAATAACAATCAAGAACACCAGCGGGCGTCTACCAACGAAAATACCTCAGACCACAAACCTAAGAGGAATAAACGGAAGTTTTGGAACAGAAAGAAGTGCAATCCATCTCAAAAATTCGCTAAGAGACAGCAATCCGTGGCTGCCCCTACAATTACGACAGCAGTCACAACACATGCCTCGACATCAGCCACAACATCTATCACTCAAGCACCAGACATGCAATATATGGGAACACTTCCAAAGTGTAACAAGTGTGACTACCATCACACAGGAGCTTGCCGGATTCCACGTTGTATCAACTGCAACAGGAAAGGACATACCGTCCGCTTCTGCAGGACCCCGAACCAACGCACCGCTTCAAGCACCAATATTGGTGTAAGTCAAGTATGCTTCCTATGTGGTGAAACGGGACACTTCAAAAGAGATTGTCCAACCGAGAAGAATGACGGCGGAGCAGGAGGAGTGTGACAACTGAACCAGCAGAAGCAACAAGGAAACTTATTAGGACTTTTGTAATGTTTCCAACAACGAAAACATTTAAGTACCAAGACATTAATCCAACAGACCCGATGTGCACGGCTGTTCTGTTTATGATATGTTATGAGAATGATATGTGTGGTTGGTATTTTGGGGGTAACTCACTAAGCTTTCGGGCTTACAGTTTCAGTGTATTGTTTCAGGTACTTCAGGAGATCGTGGCAAGGCGAAGGCATGATCGTACCGCTCCTCATGTTTTATGATTTATATCATATGGTTCTGGGGGATACTCTGATGTTTAAACTATTTTGAAAACGAGTTGTATGAACGTAATGGTTTTTGAATGATTTAAAATGTTTTAATTTGGCTCAAATTTTATGGGTGTTACAAGTTGGTATCAGAGCCTTGGTTTGAGTGAATTGGAGGAACATTCGTGTGAATCCAGTCTCAAATCAAGGAGGGATTTTCAAAATGGTTTTCAAAAGGTTTTCGAAATAAGTAAAGGAGGATGCAGAGGGTACGATCAGCCAGAGCCAGTAAGTAGACCCCAAAATACCATACAAGTTATTTGATTATGTGATATGTTAGAACAACATGCTAGTACTAGGCTAGGGATCTTCAGGAATTGCATGATAGAATTGCCTGATTATGTGATGCCTATTAGCCTAGGGTTTTCCTTATTTGAGATATGCAGCTTTTCCTCTAGGAGTGAGGATTGAGCGGGTGTGTGTATATATGGTTAGAGTGTTGTGGTGATACTTGAGACAAATATGGGTAGGTGTGGAAGGTAGTATGGGCCCGTACTACTGAAAGCACAGGACCCATACGCGTATCAAGGAAGTCACAACTCTCTAGGGTATCGGTTATGAGATAGTTCCCCGGGTGAATATGTGATGTGTCTAAGGGTCTCGTTGGTGTATTGCAGTATGGCGATTACGAGACGTTTCGGGGCAGGATCCGGTTCGGGATCAGGATCGGGAGAGGTTGGTCAGGATGGGTCAGTACCACCCGAGGTCATTGGTCAGATGAGCACGGACAAGTTGGATGCCAGGATTCATGAGATCCTGCATGATGAGGTTGCTGCTATGTTCCGGGCCGAGTTGTCGGAGATGTTTGGGTCGATCAAGACCGCCATGGTCGAGTACTTTGATGAGCGCTATGCAGCTCTTGCGGAGGCGGCTGCCGCGGCAGCTATAGCGGCTGTAGCAGTGGCAGGGGGAGGAACTGGTCGAGGTTTTCAGTATCGGGACTTCGATAATACGAAGCCCCTACTTTCGATGGAGTTCAGGATCCGATCGTTGCTATGAGGTGGTTGTCAGACGTGGAGGGATGTTTCTTCATGTGTTCATGCCTTGCTGATCAGAGGGTGAGGTGTGCTCTGAACCTTTTGAGGCTCGGAGCGAAGGATTGGTGGAGGTTGACTATGGGATCTTATTCTGAAGTGCAGCGGGCTGCGGTTACGTGGGATCAGTTCCGGGAAATGTTCAGTACCCGTTATGTTCCATGGGTTGAGAGAGAGAGGTTGGCTCAGGAGTTCCTGGAGCTGAAGCAGGATTCAAAGTCGGTGACGGAGATCACCAGGATGTTTACTGATAGGGCAATGTTTTGCCCGGAGTTTGCTTTGGAGCAGGCTCAGATGTCCCGATATCTAAGTATGCTCAAGAGGGATATCCGGCAGTTTGTGTCCACACAGAGGTGTGATACCTTGTTAGAGTTGCAGGAGGCCGCCATTCGGCGTGAGTTGGAGATTGAGTTGCAGTTGCGAGAGCAGAGGCAGGCCCCGGTGCAGTCGCAGCCGGCGCCGAAACGGTCCAAAACCGTCGACTCCAGGATTGGGGGTCAGAGCAGCCACACTTGTGAGAAGTGTGGGAAGGGTCATACCAGAGTTTGTAGGTCCGGTGGTGCGTGCCGCAAGTGCGGAAGAGAGGGGCATTATACGAGGGATTTCCGTCAGTCATCCCCGGTGCAGGATATGAGGATTTGTTATCATTGCCATCAGGTTGGACACTTGAGGGCCAACTGCCCACAGTTTGCTGCAGGATCCGTGCAGGCTCTAGCACCGGCCACTTTGAGGATTACTGGCAGGGGTCAGGGTGGAGCGGAGCCTCCGAGGGCTCAGGGACGCGCATTTCAGCTTACAACAGAGGAGGTCATGGCAGAGCCAGATGCAGCTGCGGGTATGTTTCCATTGTGATATCTTGTTATCTTGTTGATTGTGTAGTCTGGTAAATCTGTCTGCCTTGTTTCGCATGTTTCATAGTATGATTGAGGATCTTAGTAGTTAGGAGTGGTAGTTAGTGTTCAGGAGGATTCTTGGTCGAAAGATA
Organism: Lactuca virosa; assembly: GCF_052849685.1. Classification (NCBI taxonomy): domain Eukaryota; kingdom Viridiplantae; phylum Streptophyta; class Magnoliopsida; order Asterales; family Asteraceae; genus Lactuca; species Lactuca virosa. The sequence goes on from NC_136433.1 coordinate 391,989,555, forward strand.
AGGTATATGATCTCGTTGCTTGGAATAGCGACTGCGTTGCGAGGAGTGTTCAGTTGAGATTCGAACTTCCTTGGAGTTCAGGTGTGCGATGGCGGAAGGGTTATACGGTGAAGGTTACTCACTCCCGAGGGAGTCAGTTCATGGATAAGAGGGAATATATGGAGTAAGGGCGATTGAGCCATGCCGGTTTTGGTAACGGTGGTTAGTAGTCGATGCACTAAGTGGGGGAGAATTGGAAAATTCTCCGGTGGAACAACATGCATCCAGGGATGGTTAGCTGTTGGATTTCAGCGTTGTGTTAGCCGAGAATGTGGAGATAGACACGTGGGGCAGGGAACAGACCATGGTTTTCAGAGAAAGTGATTGTTGAGAGGCCTGGGATCAGGCCGGGGTAAAAGATTCATAGAACGGATGTGGAGTTCGAAACCCCTAGAGGGCTAGAACAGACTGCATGGGAGGGATTCCCGGAAGGAATGGTTCAGGGTGATGTGCGATGGCATTTGAGCGGTCTGGATAGACTGAAGGCCGGGAGGCGTACCAGTCAGGCCGAAGGTTCGGGGGAACGGTCCAGACAGGCTGAAGGCCCAGGAGGGCGGTCCAGACATGCTGAAGGTTCTGAGAGTGGTCCAGATAGGCTGAAGGCCTGGGAAGGCGGTCCAGTCATGCTGAAGACTCTGTATGTGTTCATGGATCGATAGAAGGAGAATGAGTGAATAAGTCACCATGCAATAGTAATCGATATGGTTTGGCCCCAAGTATTGATCATGATGATGGAGTCGGCCGGACTTTCAGGGAACTGTCCAGACAGGCTGATGGCCCAGGAGGGTGGTCCAGACATGCTGAAGGTTCTGAGAGTGGTCCAGATAGGCTGAAGGCCTGGAAGGGCGGTCCAGTCATGTTGAAGACTCTGTATGTGTTAGTGGATCGGTAGAGTGGAGTTTAGCTCAGTGGCACTTATAAGTGCGGTTATGGTTGTAGAGTAGACTTCCTGGAAAGGAAAGGTATGTAACTCAGGAAGGAGTGTGGGTCCTCTGAAAGGGAGGCAATGGAGTAAATGGATGATCGAAAGTGCTTCAACTATTGGTAGTAAGCACTAGGATTGTACCAGATATATGGAAGCACATACGGGTTGGATGCCCATTGAGGTTGTGGCAATGTTGGATGATGCGCAGGCATGTTTTCGGTCTCCTTGGAAGAGGAGGAGGGTAGTGGTTCCAGATCGGGGAATGGGACAGAGGAAGGTGATTCAGCAGGATAACAGACTCGGGAGCAGTCTGGACCGGTGCTGAGGACTGCATAAGGATATTACAGTCGAAGGTCAAGGACCTAGAGATCGCGATAGGGAAGTGTGATTGGGTTATACTCAAGTGTGGCGAACCGGAGAGTTCGAGGGGGGATGCAAGGACAAGGTCCTTGGTTCCGAGTATGGTTTTGGGTTTGAGTTATGTATGTGGAGGTATTCCAATCTGGGGTATTCCATCATGAGGATGACCGGACCTATGATTGATTGGACCTGATGTGTTTGGTATTCCAACCCAAGGGTTGATTGGGCCAAACATGGGTAGGGATACGAGGGTATTCCATCCTAGGGATGAGCGGACCCGTCGTAGGCATGCCTGGTATTCCAGCCGGAGGCTGATTGGGCCAGGTGTTAGTGTTGGTTTTGGTAAGGGTATTGATGTATGTACGTTTGGGTAGCCAGAGTTGACAATTGGCGATTTCGAGGGTGAAATCATATTTAAGTGGGGGAGAATTGTAACGCCCCGTTCTAAGAGTAATTATTCATGGATCCCCGAGATCAAGAGTAAGGGCGTTTCGGTCTTTTATGGGCAATGGGTTTTATTCGAGAAGGTTTCGGGTCGGGATGTGTTGCTAGAAGCGTAGGGCTTCTCGCCACCTTTTCGTGGATATAAAGTTCGTCGGAAACGGGCTTAGAATAAAGGAGTTATGACACTTTGAAGATAGTGTCAATAATGGTCCCTAAAGGAAATATTTGGCAAAGGGGTCCTAGGCATGCATGGAGTGCATGCGTGTAATTGGCTGGGTACGCCCAGCGTAGAGCGGTTAAATGAACGCGGGTGTTGGGGGCGTACGCCCAGCGTACGTCCAGTGTCCAGAAACCCTAATTTTAGGGCCAGCCACTATATAAGGAACATTATGGTTCCAACCCTAGCCTCCATATCTGCTCTCTTACTCTCAGAAACCCTAAGTAGCCGTTTTCATCCATGATTGTGGATATTTGACCTTGGGGAGCTTGGTTTGGCAAAGGAGAGCCTAGGAGAAGAAAGAAGAAGTTGTCAAGGAAGGAGTTGGGTGGCTGGAGTTCGTAGATCTAGGAAGGCATCATCTTCTGGAGCCCTTTTGAGGTATAAAGTCTCTTGCTTGACATCTATTTTGTGTAGATCTAGGTGTTATGAGGTTTTGACACCATTTCTTGTCCCAAAAACCCCAAAGTGATGCATGATGCGAGTTGGTTGAGATTAGCTGTCCTTTCAGACCTTAGGAGAGGTCTTGAGTGAGAAAAATGAGGTCCCAAAGGCTTTGATTGTCTCATGTGTGATGTAGGTGGGTCTTAATGGATTAAGACCTTAAGTTAAGAGCTTTACGGACGTCCCAAGTAATAAAGTTTGAGACTTTATGAATCCTAGGCATGTTTGGTCGATGGATCTGAAGTTTGGGCTTAAGAGCTTAAGCCATTAAGAACTTATGTGGAATTTTAGTTCAGCGAGATTACGCCCCGCGTAAGCAGATGTACGCCCAACGTAGTGGGTCAGTGTCCCGTTCCTAGTCCGCGAGAATCGAAGTATGCCCAGCGTACCAAGAGGGGTACGCCCAGCGTACTCCCTCTGTTGGGTTTTTGATTTTGGGCCTTAAGTGATTGGGCTGTTTATGGGCTGCTGGGGCTTGGGCCGTGACTGAACATTATGGATGGAGTAATTTAGACCCAATAATTATTATGGACCTTGGATCTAGCCCCATTTGGTGAGGTGGGCCTAATTTAGTAAATTGGGCCAATATTGGGCTTTGCATAAGGATTTGGTTTTGGGTCTTGGCCCAATAAGAGGATAATGGACTTAATGAGTGTTGTGGGCCCTTGGCCTAGAAAGTCATGTTGTATTCTAACTTGGTGATTATCATGTGATAGTTGGGAGTCCCGGTGAGTCAGCGGTCAGAGATTTGCAGGATTTTGGCAGTTGCAAGGTGAGTTATCCTCACTATATCGACAGGGTCTACGGCACCAAGGCCGGCCCTTTATCGGATGGAAATCCGGGTATTGTTTGTTATGTTATTGTTTTGCTAGATCTGCATCCTGGTATTTAGGATGGTGTTATGTTAGTGACCTGGTTAAGGTCGGTACCCGGGATATAGGGTAATGTTATGCTAGTGACCGGTTAGGTCGGAATCCTGGTTAGGATGTTGATACGCTATGTAATCTGTTAGACTGTTTGTCTGGTTGAGGATTGTTATGTGATTAATTGTTGTATGTGCACATGGTTGTTTGAGGGGGGTTGGGTTGAGGCGGGTCCTACTTTGTGCTGTAGGCCAACATACCCAGGGCGGACCGGATGTTTCGAAGGCCCAGCAAGCGGTCCGAATAGGCTGAAGGCCCCAAGAGGGCGGACCAGACGTGCCGAGGCTCGGAGAGTGGACCAGGCCGACTGAAGGCCCGGTGCGGGTGGACCAGTCATACTGTAGACTCAGAGAGTGGACCAGGTGGATTGAAGGCCCGGTGCGGGCGGACCAATCACACTGTAGACTCGACGTACATGGCTAGACTCGGAGGGTGGACCAGGTGGACTGAAGGCCCGGTGCGGGCGGACCAGTTACACAGTAGACCCGATGTGCATGGCTGTTCTATTTATGATATGTTATGAGTATGATATGTGTGTTAGATTAATATCTAAGTCCATAACTATATTTGGTATGTACTTGACCCGGCCCGGCATGGTCCATTTGGGTTGCACTTCACCGACACAATTTATATGGATAGTCTTTTGAGAATAGTATATTTATGATTTATATTAATATATTATAAGTTCTAATATATAATATGGAATCATATTATTTAATTAGTATTGATCAAGAATTAATTTAGAATTAATTAAGTGATAAAAAAGAACTAATTAAATATGGACTCTTATATATATGGAATGGGCCAAGTTTATTTAGGTTGGGCTAAGCTTTCATGGATGGTCCATGGAGCTTTTAACCCATAGATCCTATGTAAATGAAAGGTCATGGGTATTAGGGTTTACATGGATGTAACCCTAATCCTCCATAATATATAAAGGGGTCCTTGGCTCACAAAATTGACACAAGTGTGTGAAAATAAGAGTGTGCCGATTTTAGTGTGCATACATATTCTCTCAAGTTCTTCCAAGGTCTTTTGGTGATTTGTGATTCCATTTGAGGCTTCCACACTATTGGGGCTAAGCTCTTAAAGCTTGAAGACATCAAGCTACATCAAAAGGTATGTCATCTAACTAGAACTTTGTAGTATAGGTGCTTCATAATATGCTAGTTAGGATGAAACCTTGGAATAGTTAATATTTGCATGTATAATAGAGAAAACATAGATCCAAGGTTTATAGGGTTGCATGTACACCATAGGAGTGTTAGAATGCTCAAAACCCAACAGTGGTATCAGAGCCTGGTTGTTTTCTGTTATATTGATGCAAATGTTTTATTTTCAAAGTTGAAAAAGAAAAAGAAAAAAAACATGACGTTTGTCAAATTTTAAGATAATTACTTGTTTTTGTGAAAAACTAATTATTTGTAAAATTTGAATCATTTACTATATGAGTTGAATTAGGTCAAATTTAGTAAAAGATAAAATGATATGATTATTTTATTAGTTTTAAAAGTTTGATCTAAAGAGTTTTTTGAAACCTCCATAAGTTATGGATATGAAAAGCTTTTTAAAAAAATTGATTCAAAGTTTTTTACGGAGTTACAAAACTTGGTCTTAATGTTTTAAAGAATTCCATAACTTGTTCTTAACTTATGGAACATGAAAAGTTTCATCATAAAACAAGTATTTAACTCCATAAGTTATGGAATCTAAAAGTTTTCAAGAGTTACAAAACTTGCCCTCAAGTTTTGGAATTTGGAAAAAGTTTTTTTATGATAAAAAAAAAGAATTGAATTCTAAAACTCTTGGGTTCATAACTTAAACAGTTAATTAATTGGTTTTAATTTTGAATTTAATAATTGAAATTATGATGTTTTTATTGAATAATTCAATTAACTCTTATGGACTTTATTAATAGATAATTAAAGTGTTTAATTAAAAGAGAATTAATAATTCCATAATGACATGGTTTAAATTTAATTAAATTAAGAGTATAGTTTAATTAATAGATTAAACCACCAAGTATTTTAAATGTCTAAAATACACCCTTATACTATTATAATATTAAAAGTTTAATATATTATATGTATAAGAGCAAGTCGTCTTACCATTAGTATGCCTCATTCACGAAGTCGGTCTATAAGGGGGGTATAAGGTTACTGCCTATAAAATGGCAGTTTAATGTGTGTCCACTCTCACCCACCGCTTCCTTGATTGGTGGAGGGTCGTTAGCCGAACAGGTAGGACAAGGACTATAATTATCCCTTCATTAAAAGTATTAATGATAAATACTAAGTAACTAAACTTTTTATAAATTCCCAATCTTAGTTACTTAGGAAAATGTGAATAAGGTGCTAATCCATGAAATTACACTTTGCACTTTGTTTAAGCTGTTAGTGGAGCGTGTGTGGTTAACCGGCACACTAACCTGGACTTAACAAGGTAGGCAAAGGGTAACTTAATGTTTATCATAGTATCGTTGGAGCGTGTGTGGTTAACCGGCACATCGATTGAGGGGTAAATATTAAGGGTACCAAGTATATTTGCATGGTTACTTCACACCTTGTTTTGTGATCCTCGGCATCCCAGTCACAAAACCTGAAGGGCACACTCGAGATTGAAACATGCCTTTGAAAAGTTCAATGAATCTCAAAATAATCTAGGAGTTTCAAAACCAATTAAAACCTAATAATACATTTCGTTTATCTTGGTGGAAATTGATGAATTGTCATTCACCTACCTTCAAATATTTTATAGCTTGGATTACGGCATCCCTCTTCCAAGTTATAAAATAGTTTGTTGGGTCCTAGCCTTAATATTTCATATTGGGTGTTATATTAAGGACTTTAGATCAACTATCTTGAATATCTCCCAAAAAGATGTCTGTTTCAGACATCTATGATCCTCCTAAATCTCTTGGAACTTTACTTCCTCCACCTCCTCCAATTATTCTCCCTAACCCACAAGTTCAAGGTCACTCAAGCCCTATTGGCAAGCAAGGTCTATGTGTGATCGCATCTTGGAGATGAAGTCACATATTGACAAGCCGGGAGAGTTGGGTGTCAAACTCTTGAGAAAGTTCGTGGTTCAATCACTTTCTAAGTCACATAGTGAATTCCTTTGGGACTACTATGAAACAGACTATGACATGACCCTTAATGATCTTATCTATTTGCTTGGTGCTGCTTAATCAGCAATAATTTGGAGCACTGGGAGAGCAAATTTGATTAGTAGATCAACTTCCCAAACTACCATGGACATTGACAATGGTAACATTGGATATCTAGAAAAGTCTTCTCTTCCCAAGGAAAGGGATTGACCATAGTCAACTAGGTTGACCAAATGGTAAAGAGAAATGCTAAGTCTGCGATAGTCCCATGTACCATTCCCAAAGAGTCCCTATGTTTCTCTTGCCAAAGGAAGGGGCATTGATTGCGAAGCAGCCTATTTACCTGAAAGATCATAAGGTTGATCAAGTCAAGAAGATTGACTCTACTTCAGGTAAAGTCCACTATCTAACTCTGTTAAGTTTCTATTCTGAGATTCTTGTTACATGATGTGACTGGGTCACATGTTGATGTTTTAAGAATCAAAGAAAAGTGAAGAAACTTAAAGAAAGTATATGCTGATTCTGATCGCGAAGATGGATCTCGCTCGCATGGTTCTATCATCAGAATTTTGAGCTGTTGCTTAGGAGTTATGATATATTGCTTAGGAATAGATAACAACAAATTTTTTCATATGCTTTTGCACTGTAAGGATAGTTTTTCCGCAAAGTTTTTAAAATAAAAGAAAAAAATTTTGTTTTTATTTATTTTAAAATATCCTTACAATGGCATTTGTGAAAAGGAAAAAAAATTTGTTGCTTATATGATTCCATTAATAGCAAGAGTGGAAATATGAATTTGATTCTTTCATTTGTGGTAGTGTCTAAATTTTCCAAATAAGGAAAGATTCTCATCACCCAAGTTTCAGTTGGATAGAAACTTCGAATCATGCAAGTTGTATAGTATGATGAATGAGAACTTTCAAGCATTGAAAAATTAAGACTAATTACTTGTTCACATGGATGTGTGAGTCAAGTAAATGACTAAGGGATCGAGTACACATACTTGTGCACTGATCAAGCCCACCACAAATGTAACTTGAGTGATACATCTTAAAGAAGGTTTATTAACACTAGTGAAATGTAAGAGTAAAAGGTTTTCTACTCTTGTACATTTGAATTTGGTAAGTTGTGATGTTTTGGATAAAACAGAGACCAACTTAGGCCAATTGTGTTAAGTGTTTGTCTTGATTAGAATCCACACTATCTCTTGAATATTTGGAAAGAAAGTATTATAGGTCAAGGAGACAGTGGGAGTCTAAAAGATCCTGAAAGGGTTTCAAGAAGTAATCAAGAATAAAACATGTATTTCATCATTAGCACACAACTAGAGGTTTATAACCTATCGTGTTGACATTTCTGTGCCCATTCCAGTTAAGTTGGATATATATATATATATTTGAGTTCTACATGTTCTCAATTGTTTGCATAACTACTTGGAAGCAATGGTAGGCCCTTGTGTTGCTAGGTGGCAAGAGGTTAAGATTGCACAAGTTCAATCCATATGAGTTAGGATTTTTCACTAACCTAGTCTTGTGATTATGGTTTGACAAATTCACATGGATAAGAACACATACACCATAAAATCTAAGTGTCATAAGGTTTCTCTCCGATTCATGAAATTGATGGTGAGGAAATTCTTTCATTAAGTAGATTTTAAGTAGATAGCAATTGTGATATTTGCAGTTCTCAAAGTCGTTAGTGGAGCGTGCGTGGTTAACCGACACACTAACATGGACTTATGAGAAATGGCAAAGGTCTAAACAATTGAGACTATGATTACGGCATCCCTTTTCATAGTTCTGAAATTGTTTAGACACACCTGTGAGCTATCTAAGATAAGGTGTATAATTTTGATAAAGCCTTATCAAAGCAATCTAGTATCAGAAATCTGAACTTTAGTAAGAATGTCAATAAAGTATTGACTTCTAGAGGTCCAGCTGTTTTCTGGATACATGTCAAAGCTAGTGGGAGCATAAGTGTTATGCTAATAATCATCATGTTAGTGGGAGCATGATAATTATGATAAGTATTGCATATTAGCAATGTTAATTATAGAAAACAAAAGTTTCAATTCGTGAGGTTGCAGGGGTTGAAAAAGTTGTTTTGCTATAATTAAGGGAGAGGATATACTTCATTTCAGTTCTAAAGGCTTAGATTGAGACCTTAATCATCTTTAGTCAAGAATATATATATAGATATATATATATATATATATATATATATATATATATATATATATATATATATATATGAATTTCATGTTGGATTGGTTCAACTTAAGGAAGTCTATATATTGCGTTCTCAAAATTCGATTATGATTACGACATCCCTCTTCATAGTCAAATTTTGAAAACATGGCAAACAAAAATATTGTAGCAAAAGACTGGTCTAGAATCATGTCTTTATGTGAGACATCATGAATCGTGTACCATTTGCTTTGGGTACAGGATCGATTGCATGTGCTATAATATTTGTCATTTCTAAATTTTTCCAAATGCCGAGAGGCATTAAGAAGGGAAAAGGTCTAGAATTGGATATGACTAAAATGATTAAGCAATTGTCGAGGACAATCTGAGGTTTACCAAAGATTGGTTACTCAGGGACAGTTGGAAGTATAATGCTAATTTTGGAACGACCATATTGACATATTCTGAAAAGAGGCATCTCTTATTCAGAAGTGATAGTCAAAATGAGAATATGGAGTTGTCTCCATAGGTGGAAGTTATATGTGTAAGATTAGAAAACTTAATGCAAGAAGCATGTCCAAAGCAATGTACTTTGAATATGAGACTTAGTTTCCATGAAGTTGATCTCCATTGGAATACCTTATAATGACTGTTGACAAGTCTTTGTGACTTTGTACATATTCATTACAGGAGGGTCAGTGCATATAAGTTTAAAATCTAAACAGATTTCGATAAATGATAGGAATTTGAAATTCTCATATTTTTTCGATAAGGATTTGGGAGTGTGAAATTAGAATCATTGAAATTATGTTCAATTGGTTTATTTCACAAAGTAAGGATCATAGACAAACATAGAGTGCATACTTGGTGTATGGCAAAGCTATTGTTTAGAAAAACATAGTGTACATGCTTGGAGCATGGGACAACTAGTGTTTTTAATTCAGGTATAAAGTTGATAAAACCGAAACAATGAAATAATGAGTAATCAGTATGGTGATAAATAAAAGTGGTCTATTTATATTCATAGGGTTTGATACCATATTTGATTCATTTATTCTTGTGTTTCATTTTGCATGTTTTGACTTCCAGAATAAACTAGGTTATTCTTCCTGAATGACTAAGTTATTCAAACTATCCATTGTCGATCATATGTTGGAAGTAGATATGAATCAAGACTGTCATGGGTTGGCTTGTAGAGGTCTAAGATGTTGGACAAAGTGGTGCTACAACACTCATGGGTGCTCATAAGTTCTGAGTATTGGATTCAACCCACGCTCATTTGAATCACTTCATGGATTTTATCACGAGTGATCATGAGACGATAATATCTTATATTCTTCAAACCTAGAGATATGAGTTGTTACTATGAGTTGGTTATACATTGATTGCATGAAAACGCATTGGTAACTCGATGTTATAAAGCGTGCCTTTGTGTATGATTCAACAAGTAGTAGAACAAGCCATATGAGTCGAAGTTTATCCATTCCTTTTACCTTCGGGATAAAAGCGATATCTGTGGGCCCCTCGATGATTTAGCGATGACACATGTGAGTGCTTGGCCAAGCCAAGACTGATTTGATTTGTTCAATCAGTCAGTCATCATAAATCGGAAATCGGGAAACAACAAATGGACAGAGAGAATGATTGATAATCCATGTCTCAGTCCATATGATATCTAGAATGGAGGAATATATGATCCCTTATCTAATGGACAAGTCATTGACAAGGTCAGAGTTCGACAACGGCTTTAAGAGCTACGATTGCCAGTTAGGTTTTGAAGTCATACTCAATAATAGTTTTAGACTTATCCAAGTGGGAGACTGTTGGATTAATGTCTAAGTCCATAACTATATTTGGTATGTACTTGACCCGACCCGGCATGGTCCATTTGGGTTGCACTTCACCGGCACAATTTATATGGATAGTCTTTTGAGAATAGTATATTTATGATTTATATTAATATATTATAAGTTCTAATATATTAATATGGAATCATATTATTTAATTAGTATTGATCAAGAATTAATTTAGAATTAATTAAGTGATCAAAAAGAACTAATTAAATATGGACTCTTATATATATGGAATGGGCCAAGTTCATTTAGGTTAGGCTAAGCTTTCATGGATGGTCCATGGAGCTTTTAACCCATAGATCCTATGTAAATGAAAGGTCATGGGTATTAGGGTTTACATGGATGTAACCCTAATCCTCCATAATATATAAAGGGGTCCTTGGCTCACAAAATTGACACAAGTGTGTGAAAATAAGAGTGGGCCGATTTTAGTGTGCATACATATTCTCTCAAGTTCTTCCAAGGTGTTTTGGTGATTTGTGATTCCATTTGAGGCTTCCACACTATTGGGGCTAAGCTCTTAAAGCTTGAAGACATCAAGCTACATCAAAAGGTATGTCATCTAACTAGAACTTTGTAGTATAGGTGCTTCATAATATGCTAGTTAGGATGAAACCTTGGAATAGTTAATATTTGCATGTATAATAGAGAAAACATAGATCCAAGGTTCATAGGGTTGCATGTACACCATAGGAGTGTTAGAATGCTCAAAACCCAACAATGTGTGGTTGGTATTTTGGGGGTAACTCACTAAGCTTTCGGGCTTACAGTTTCAGTGTATTGTTTCAGGTACTTCAGGAGATCGTGGCAAGGCGAAGGCGTGATCGTACCGCTCCTCATGTTTTATGATTTATATGATATGGTTCTGGGGGATACTATGATGTTTAAACTATTTTGAAATCGAGTTGTATGAACGTAATGGTTTTTGAATGATTTAAAATGTTTTAATTTGGCTCAAATTTTATGGGTGTTACACATGATCTAGAGTTGGGAGCAGTGGTCTTTGCGTTAAAGATATGGAGACATTATCTCTACGGAACCAAGTGCACTGTCTTCACCGACCATAAGAGCCTACAACATATCTTCGATCAGAAAGAGTTGAACATGAGACAGCGGCGATGGGTAGAGTTACTCAGTGATTACGAGTGCGAAATACGCTACCATCCCGGCAAGGCCAATGTGGTAGCGGATGCCCTCAGCCGAAAAGAGTATTCAGGTCGTAGGGTGAAGGCACTGACAATGACCATCCATTCTCATCTATTCGTGCAAATCAAAGAGGCTCAGTTGGAATCCTTAAAACCAGAAAACGTGTCGGATGAAGCCTTGAGGGGAATGGAAAAGAACTTAGAGGTCAAGGGAGACGGATTTTACTATTTCATGAACCGGATCTGGACCTCGAAGTACGGTGGTTACAGGAAGGTTGTCATGAACGAAGCTCACAAGACTAGATACTCCGTTCACCCAAGTTCAGATAAGATGTATATGGATCTCAAACAACTCTATTGGTGGCCGAACATAAAAGCAGAGATCGCTACCTTCGTGGGCAAGTGCCTGACTTGCGCCAAGGTGAAGGTGGAATATCAAAAGCCCTCAGGTCTACTCCAGCAGCCAGAAATACCTGAGTGGAAGTGGGAAAGGATTACAATGGATTTCATCACTAAGTTGCCCAAGTCTCCGAGTGGGCACGATGCCATCTGGGTAATTATCGATCGACTAACTAAATCCGCCCACTTCCTGCCAATCAAAGAAAACTTTAAAATGGAGAGACTGACACAAATCTACATTCGAGATATAGTTCGCCTGCATGGTGTACCTGTATCCATTATCTCCGATCGAGATAGCAGGTTTACCTCGAGATTTTGGCAGTCACTGCAGAAGGCTCTTAGAACTAAGCTGGATATGAACACAGCTTACCATCCACAGACAGATGGGCAGAGTGAGAGAACCATTCAAACATTGGAAGATATGTTGAGAGCCTGCGTCATCGACTTTGGCATGTCGTGGGACACTTATTTTCCCTTAGTCGAATTTTCCTACAACAACAGCTACCATACGAGCATCAAGGGTGCGTCGTTCGAAGCCCTCTATGGCCGTAAGTGCAGATCCCCTCTGTGCTGGGCTGAGGTGGGTGACACGCAGCTAGTCAAGGGTCAAGTCCCCGATAGCACTCTCACAGGCCCATAAATCATCCGAGAGACTACTGAAAAGATCGTAAAAATCCGAGAACGACTAAAGGCTTCAAGAGATAGACAAAAGAGTTACGCCGATAAGAGACGAAAACCCTTGGAGTTCCAGCTTGGTGACCGTGTTCTTTTGAAGGTCTCACCCTGGAAAGGAATGATACGCTTCGGAAAGCATGGAAAGCTAAATCCAAGATACATTGGACCATTCGAGATCCTCGCTAGGATCGGTCTCGTAGCATACAAACTTCGTCTACCACGAGAACTTAGCAACGTACATCCCGTCTTCCACGTGTCGAACCTAAAGAAGTGTCTGTCCGATGAGACACTTGTGATACCACTCGATGAGATCGGACTAGACGAGAGCTTACACTTCGTGGAAGAACCCGTAGAAATCACAGATCGGGAAGTCCAACGAACGAAACAAAGTCGTATCCCGATAGTGAAGGTTCGCCAGAATGCCAAGCAGGGACCTGAATTCACTTGGGAGTGGGAAGATTCAATGAAATAGAAGTACCCTCATCTATTTCCGAGTCCATGATTTGTATTTTTGTGTCTGAATTTCGGGACGAAATTCCCTCTAACGGGGGGATGATGTGACAACCCGGATCTTTTTCTGTTTCCATTAACCGATTTCCTTTAATAAAATTTGAATTTTATTAAGTTCCCGTCAAACTTCTTGGTTTAGAATATCATCTAGTTTTATATAATTAAATTTATATACGAGTCGGAACCAAAATCGCGCGAAAGACCCGAACCTTCTAGAAAAATCAAACGGTTTTCGGCCTAACTGAGTTTACAACTGTAAACGCGTGTACGGCCGTACACTCGTTTACGGCCAGCGTCGGGTGGACCCCACCACCGACCACGAGAACTCCTAAATACAAGACCCTACCCCTCATTTACATTTTTCTGGCCGAACACTCTCTCCTTTTCTCTCTAAACTCGTGACCGTACACCCCTAAAACACCTTTATCCTTCCGAAAATCATCAAGAATCGCCATTGGGGGTTATTTAGGAGCATCTAGAACACGTTTTTCGTCGAATCCAGCAATCTTGTTCTTGAGTGTACGACCGTACACCCTTCAAATCTGCAAATCTTCATTGACCGCACACCGTTTCACGGCCGTACACCCTTCGAGAGGCAGTTCACGGCCGTAAACCCCATTCACGGCCGTACACACTTCCTAAGTTATGCATTAGACCGAAAACCCACTTTCCTCGATTCAATCAAGTCCCGGATTCCGTTAAGTGCCACACTACAACTCGAGGGTCATCATTTCAGTTCGTTGATTCGACGCTTGTGCACAGCTAACAGTGAGTTCATACCCCTACGCTTTTACGATTTTTAATATTTTCAGGGGGGAATACAAGCCAAACACAAATGATTTTAACAAGTTAAAACTTATGCAATTGATACAGTCAAACGATTTCCACGTTTTACAAAATATTTAGATATTTTTATCCCTTTTGTACTATGTTGAGCATAAGGGACACTTTTTTTGGAAACATAATTGCATAACTTTCAGAACGATTTACAAACCAAGTACAAAACATTTCAAGCAAACTATAATGGGTATAGTTTGGGGAATTCAATACATAGCTTTTACCAATTCAGATTACATACATGTGTAAATATATAAACTATGACAGATTTAGTTTATGATATACATTACTACAAGAGTACAACAATTAATAATTATTACTTTATACAATATACAACGGATTCAAATACAAGAGAACACTACAGAAATATACATAAACTAGATTATACAAAATTGTGAGACTCTACTTCAAAACTGTACCCTTAGGTGTACTGAATTAAATCCTATCATAGTATAACCAGAGTCTCCTGGAGGGAGAGCGTGAGATTTGTGAATAGATCTATTCGGGATTGACAATCCCACACCTAAACTGCTAGCTACAGTTAGGCAGGCATGCCTGGGGTGACAAATGTCATTTATCCGACACTTGAATAACATCGTAAAGGTCACTAGGTCATATCAAGCATGGTTATACGAATCACAAATGCCTGGGGTGACAAATGTCATTTATGTATGTATTCAATGTAGTGGTTTTCGTTACTATGATTACTATGATGCAGTTGTTGTGATACTACGTATGACGTCATCCACCCCCGAACGTTTCCGTCGTTCCGATTTGGGGGTGTGACACGAGCCCATGGCATCCCTATATGTATGTATGCATGGCTGTTGTGGTGTATGTATGTGACAACCCGAAACTTTTTCCGTTATCCTTACCCAGTTTTCGTTAATAAAACTTGGGTTTTTATTTAATTCCGTCAAATTTCTTAGTTTAGGAAGGACTTTACGTTTTAAATAAATCAATTCAGGTTTATTTCCGTTCACGTTAGTATTATTTTTGGTCTAACGGAATGTTCTAAGCTTAGTTCAATCAAAGTTTAGGTCCAAGAATGAGTTTTTCCAAGTCAAAGAGTAGTATCCGAGCCAAATACCCCTTCGAGAGGAGTTTACGGCCGCAAACTCAGTTTACGACCGTAAACCCTCCACCCCACCCCTTGGCCATAAACTCACCCCTATATAAGGGATGAGTGGCCTTCATTTCACACTTTACACATCTCAGGAGCTTTCTTTCTCTACTCTCTCTCTCTCTCTACAATTTTCGACATTGCTCAATGACCCTCAAGAATGTAAGTGATTCTTCATTTTGATTGTGTTTCTATCTCACTTCTAGTGGTAAATCCATGTTCCTATCTCATGAATCTCATCTTTTTCTAGATTTTCTCTCTCACCAAGAACACACACTAGTTCTTGGTGGCTAAAAACCTCATTCCAAGCTTCTTAACAGTAAGTAACTACCATCTGTACTTGTTATCTACTAGAAACCATCGATTTTCGCCTAAAAATCGACCTGAAACGCATGAACACAGGGGTTTACGGCCGTACTCCCTTCAATGGCCGTAAACTCCATTTTTGGTCGAGTATTGACCTTTAAACTCTTCCTTTAACTGGGCACGAGGCTTAGGACACTTCCAGAAGGCTAGAAAGGACTTTGAAACACCAAAAATCGCACCTTTCACCAAGTGTTTACGGCCGAAACACTTGGGCCGTAAACCCACAGACCGTAAACCCATGGGCCGTAAACCCATGCACCGCAAACACTTGGGACGTAAACATATGGGCCGTAAACCCTATTGGGCCGCAAACCCTTGACCGTACACTCCTTTTACGACAGCAAACTCCCCATTTTCAAATCACATGTGATTATAACACTTAGTTTTAAGTGTTTCCTAGTCCCTAAGGTGGTTTCTTTCCATAACAAATAGTGTTATCATATGTTAATAGGGTCCACTTGAGTACGCAACATCAATTGACACTCAACACTCATCCCGATCATACACTCAAATCCTACGTTAAACGGTGAGTTCATACCCCTACGTTTTTACGAGTTTTTCATGTTTTCAGGGGGGGGGGGGAATACAAGCAAAAGTACAAGGAAACTTGTGCTCAAAATATATTATTTTGTTTAAGATAATTATATTCTAGTATGCTTTTAACACAGAAAACAGTTTTACCAAACGATTGAGAAATCAACTCGTAGAAACAGTTTTCTAAACTAAAGCAACGAATTCGTGAATCATATCGTAAAATGTGTTATTTTATAAGGGATTCATGCAAACTATAAACAGGATTTTCTATATTATTACTTGTAAATTTGTTATTTTAAGTTGGAGACACGTCCTTGGTAACACTCCCACCGGATTCGAGAGTGTAGGACTAGCACTTGTAACCATAATCTCTTGTAGGGAGAGCGTGACTATTGTGTATAGATCTATACGGGACTGACTATCCCGCACCTAAACTACTAGCTACAGTTAGGCAGCCATGCCTGGGGTGACAAGGTCATAAAAGTACCCTGGCCCCGTTACGTGCCATATCCAGTTTAATGTATGGTTATAAAGCTCGCAACATATATAACAGAGATTTACTTTTGTAATAATGAATCAAGTGAACTAACCTCAAAGTAATAACCGATTCGATTACTAGAGGGTATTGATAATACCCTTAGGAATTAGTTCACCACTTATTTATTAGTTTTATTTATGTAATAAGGCTAATACACCTCACAGAGAGCAAACAGGGTTTTTCAAGGAAACTACATCTAACGATACAAGTATGGTAGATACTTGTACACCTCAGACAAGAACAGATAACCAACTGTCAACTTTTAAGGAAAATATAGGATTTTTGTAAGGGCAAATTGTGTTGTAATTAGTCGAAGGGTTTCATGTCTTCGAATGTACTGAGTCTTCGTATCTTATGTAATCTATTTTACTAGGGCATTGTATTCGAAGCTTAACGCATAGTCCTTAGTATATTTTTTGTACGCTTTCCTCTCCTATAAATAGGAGTGTTTACTAGAGTCATAGCAACGAGTCTTTACAGAATTGACATTTGTACTCTGTAAAACTTGAGAGCGTAATAGAGCTGAAACAAGATCATATTTACATCTGTGTTCAAATCTCGCAATCCTACTTTGATCATAAAACTCTGATTCATTTCATACTCGATTCATAGCTTCATCAATTGGTATCAGAGCAGGAATCATATCTC
This sequence comes from Lactuca virosa, assembly GCF_052849685.1. Lineage (NCBI taxonomy): Eukaryota > Viridiplantae > Streptophyta > Magnoliopsida > Asterales > Asteraceae > Lactuca > Lactuca virosa. Next base: position 392,006,830 of record NC_136433.1, read on the forward strand.
TGATCTGATTTTCATCTTTTCAAAAATTTTTAAATCAACTTTTTGGTTTAAGCAATTCCGCACTTTTTGAAAGTGAAAAATCCATTGGATCTAAGTCTGTGATTCGATTATGCACTTGAATCATTGAATCGAGTGTTCTGCTAGTGATTCTGATTTGAATCATATAGTTTGTTGTCAAATTCTCAAAGTTTCTTCAAAAAATTCTCAAGGAATTATTCCGTACATTAATGGCGTCTTTCAATCTTAATTCCATGACTTCATTTTCTCATCTTCTAGGATCATCCACCAAAATTCCTATGCTAATTCCTGAGTATTACGATCAATGGGCTGATCGCATGCAGGATTATCTCAACGGATTGGATGAAGAACTGTGGAATTGCATTTCTGGCAATCTCAATCCACCAATGAATGTTCAACCAATTGGATCATCTTCTGGAAGTTCTGAAGTTGAGAATCAGTCTGATCGTCTGAAAAAGCTAGAGAAGAGATGCGTGAGAGAACTAAGAGGTGCTTTGCCTCCAGTTGTGTACAACTATGTGAGGAGTTGTACAACTGCAAAGGAGATCTGGAACATTCTCAAGGAGAAATTTCAGGGAAGTGAGAAAACGAAAGTTAACTCAGTGAAGCAATGCTTAGTGGAATTGAAGGACTTCAGACAGAAAGATGGTGAAATGATTGAAGTTTACTATGATCATCTAAATAAATTAATCTATCGATGCAATCGATATGGTATCACCAGATCAGCCATGGAGTTCAATTTAATTTTTGTTATGGGTCTTTGTAAGGAGTGGCGTAGTGTGAGCATGATGGTTAAGAATCAACAGAGCTTTGATACGTTAACTTTGAATGACTTGTACAATCAGCTGAAGTCTCATGAAAGTGAAGTAAACGAAATTGCTGAAGAATTGAAGGCAAGTTTGGGAGGTCCACTAGCTTTGGTTTCGAAGATCTCTGAAAGGGAAGCTGAGAAAGATGTTTCAGACGAAGACGAAGGGTTCATCATGAACTCAGATGATGAGGCGATTGCTTTCTATTCAAACAATCGTGTGAAAAAGTTCTTCAAAAAGCCATTCAATCCGAAGGCAAACTCATCTGAGACAAAAGGGAATTTTATGAGTAAAAGTGTTGGGGATGAGAAGAAGAAGGAAGAGAAGAAAGATACGAAGTTTGTTGAGGGAAAAACAGAGAAGAAGTTAAAGGGAGATGCTGGGATTGATTGTCATTATTGCAACGGGGCTAATCATTTAGCTAATGATTGCATGCTAAGGAAGAAAGATGAGAAAAAGAATAAGACGAAGGATGAAGCGTACTATGTGGAAAAGTTGGAGGAGGTGCGTGCGAAGGCAAAGAATCTTTCATTAGTTGCTCGTGGTGAACAAGAAGAAGATGGAACTTATCAAATTTGGTCATCAGGATCAGATGATGAGGAGATGCGAAATCCAACCCATGGAGCAATGTTTGCAAAGATGGAAGAAGAATCAGCTGAGGAGTCATACGAAGTACATGGGAGATGCTTCGTATCAAAAGCCGCTGACAAATCTCCGATGACCACAAAGGTACGTAATATTCTTGAATCTTTCAATATTCCAATACATGCTTATAATTCTGAATTAGTATCTTTCGATGAAACTGTTACTTATTTTGATTCAATTGTGGTATCTGCTAGCAATGAGGCTAAGAAGCTGTCTATGCAGTTGCTAGAGACATAGAAGAAACTAGATTCGAAAATTACTAAGATAGATTGTTTAGAACTTCAAATAACTAATATCATGGTTGATAGGGATAACTTGTCAAGTGAATCTAAACTGTTGTTAGCTCAGAGGAACATTTACTATAATTCAGCTAAAAGATTGTATGGGAAATTAACTGAACTACATCATTCGTGCGAAATCAGTAAAGAACAACATAGAAAATTGCTGCCATTTTTAGCTTATGAAAGAGCTACGGTAGATAACATTTAGTATGATTGTGAAAAAGAAATAGTTGATTTTAACAAAGTTCCGAATGATAAGTATAGATATGGAATAGTCAAAGTAGATGAATGTCTTGATTCAACTGAATTGGTTAAAATTGTAAATGATACTTTGACTAAGTCTGAACAAATTCACATCTTGAAAAAGACTGAGAATTCAACATCTGATTCTCAATCTAATTTTGCTGATATTGAGGATAATTCTGACAATATTAGTGAAATCAGTGATATTGAGGATGTTGATTGTTCTCAGTTGTCTATTATAAATGTTGCATCATTATTTAAAGGAAAAGAAAAAGGTAAGGATTTGTTGGTTGAGATTGACACTGATCAACCCTCAACTTCGAAAGTTTGTGATGAGGACTTTGTGGAAGTCAAAGACAGCCAAACAGATGATAGTGATGATGAGAAAGAAGAGAAACAAACGAAGAAAAAGGTAGTTACAAAGGAAAAAGAAATTCCTCGTATAGTTGTTGAACAAGTGTATGGAGATACACAAAAGTTCGAAAAAGTGCTGTCTGAACAAGGTGCTCATTATCTAGAAGCGAATACGGTGGTTTACCCGATCTTCAAGTGTACTGATGATGTTGTTTTTCCAAACCAAGTCTTCGTAACTACTGGAAATGTTGAAAATATCAAACTCGAATTAAAGAAGTTAGTTGAGGAGGATAATTCAAAAACAACTGATGAAGGCTTTTTCGCAAATCAAAATACAATTGAAAACAACTTAACAAAGAATTTGTATGTGTTTCAACGACAAAAACCACAAAGCCAATGGGTTGAAAAATCAAAAATTGAAAAAGAAAATACAAAACATGTTGAAAAGGAAAATGAAAAAGTTGTCAAATTAAACTCTAAGGAATTTAAAGATCAAATTGACAAATTTTCGAAGGAAAACAACATTTCAAAATGACAAGCAAGAAAGAAAATATTTTGGCAGAATGTTGAGTCTCAAAAGATGTCTGAATCACAATCAACCAAAAATGTTTTCAAAGCTAAAAATTCCTCTTTTTCAACAAAAACCCAACATTCATCTCAATCAACTCATACAAGGTCTGAAGTGAATAAGCAACCTAAGTTTTCGAAAGTTTCTGACACTAAGCAACCTAAGTTTTCGAAAGTTTCTAACACTAACAAATCAAGAGCATTTTTAAATAAATCTAATTCAAATCAACAAGCTTTTCAACATCAACATTTTAAATCAACTGTTGATACATCATATGATCATTCTTCTCTTAAAAATCCCAAAGTTAATTTTGTTCCTCAAAAGCCAAATTTTCCTAATCATACGAAGAAACAAACACTAAAGGCTTCGCATGAAAAAGGCATAACTTCAAGGAAAAATATAGATCACTGGCTCGAAGGAAGAGGAAAAGTTTATCAATCCAACAAATACTCAGAAAAACAAATCAACGAAGCTTATGAAAAGTATGTCAATACTTCTTCGAATGGAAGTTTATCCTCAAAAGATTTGAATATCTCCATCAAAGCTTGGAGACCAGTCCCAAAAGCAAAGACAGTTCAATCACAAACTCAAAATGCGAAGGGTAAAGTCAGTGTACATCCGCAACCAACAAAAACTTATGTTTCGGTTCCTACAAATGATGATGTGAACATTATTGATAGTCTCGAAACTAAAGTTTGTGATTGGGTCAAAAATTCTTCATTTAATTCCATGTTGCAATCTAATTTCCAAGGACCCAAAAAGTCTTGGGTACCTAAATTTTTCCACTGATTGTAGGTACTATGTGACGAGCAATATGATAACAAGTGGTACATTGATAGTGGTTGCTCTCGTCACATGACTGGGAAGAAGGAAAATTTACGAGATTTTAGAAGTCTCAAAAATGCTGGAGTAGTAAAATTTGGGAACAATCAAAAATGTTAAGTCAAAGGATATGGAAAGATCACAAATGGACAATTCACAGTGAATCGTGTTGCATATGTTGAAGGTCTCCAACATAACTTGATAAGTGTTTCTCAACTTGTTGTGGGCACTGGCAATCAAGTTCTCTTTAACGAAGAAGGAAGTATTATTTCGAATGTCAACACAAACGAAGTGTTACTGAAATGCAAAAGGAAAGGTGACATGTTCACTCTGGACATCAATCCTATTGTAGGCAAACCTGTTGTATGCCTTCTTTCGAAAGCCACATCTGATCTAAGCTGGCTGTGGCATCGAAGACTTTCACATCTCAACTTTCGAAACATCAATAAACTGGTGGTACAAGATCTGGTAAGAGGTTTACCTGTACTTAAATTTGATAATGATTCTTTATGTGCAGCTTGTGAAGTTGGCAAGCAACATAAACAAGGTCATCCAATTACGATAGATTCGAAAATTGTTGCACCTCTGGAGCTTTAACATATTGATTTGTGTGGTCCTTCTACTGTTTCAACTCTCAACAAGAAACGGTACATTTTAGTTATTGTTGATGATTTTTCCAGATTTATGTGGGTTTATTTTCTCAGGCTTAAATCCGAAGTTGCACAAATCATGGACATTAAAGAAGATTGTTCGAAAGATCAAGAGTGATCATGGAACTGAATTTAAGAACAATGTTCTTGTTTCATTTTTGGTGGACAAAGGGATTTCGCATAATTTTTCATCTCCTTACACACCACAACAAAACGGTGTTGTAGAACGAAGGAATCGCTCACTATGCGAAGCAGCAAGAACCATGTTGGCATATGCGAATTTACCTCAATATCTTTGGGCTGAGGCAATATCCACTGCATGTTTTACTCAGAACAGATCTTTCATACACAGGCGTTTTAATATTACACCATACGAAATTTTGAATAATCGTAAACCTAATGTGAAATTCTTTCATGTTTTCGGATGTAGGTGCTTTATTATGAATCTCAAGGATCATCTTTCGAAATTTCAAGCAAAAGCTGATGAAGGGATTTTTCTTGGATATTCGCACAATTCTGTCGCATATCGTGTCTTAAATAAGCGAACACGAAAAGTGGAAGAAACTTTCAATCTCACATTCGATGATTACTATGTTAAACAAAATGAGCATAAATTTGCAAATCATCCAATTTTACAAGACACACAAGTTGAAACTGAATCTTTACAAATGGATGATATTGATTATGATTTGATTTTTGGAATTTCAGATCATGCAATCAATGCTGAAATTCATGCTCCTGATAATCACATACCAGAATTTGCGAAGTTTACTAATGAATCAACATCAACTCCTCAAGAAGGCGAAAGTATGCAAAATAATCCAGTGGAGGGGGAGCACTTGGATTCAAATACTTTAAATGACGAAATGCATTCTTTCGAGGGGGAGAAAGAAAAATTGAATGCTGATGTTGAGGGGGAGCATAATGTTGAGGGGGGCATATAGAAAATATTGCAAATAATAATGATTTTGATGATGTTTGTTCGATTGCAGGTTCTGAGAATGATGATATATACGAAGATGTTTCTTTGGAATTTGATCCAGCATATCCACCAATGGAAAAATGGACAAGAGATCATCCGAAGGATCAAGTAATTGGGAATCCACAAGAGGGAGTTTTAACAAGAGCTCAAATTCGTGCAAAGAATGAGGTATTGAATACTCATCAAGAATTTTGCATGTTCAATGTTTTCATATCTAAAATTGAACCAAAAACAATTAAGGTTGCAATGGAACACTCAGATTGGGTTGTTGCAATGCAATCTGAATTGTCTGAATTTGAACGAAACAAGGTTTGGAGATTAATTCCTAAACCTGAAAATGTTTTGATTGTCGGGTTAAAATGGATTTTCAAAAATAAAACCGACAAAGATGGAAACATTGTTCGAAACAAAGCCAGACTTGTTGTTAAAGGATATTCACAACAAGAAGGAATCGACTATGAAGAAACTTTTGCCCCTGTCGCAAGACTCGAGGCTGTTCGAATATTTCTGGCTTATGCAGCTCATAAAGATTTTGATGTTTATCAAATGGATGTGAAGTGTGCATTTTTAAAAGAAGAGCTTGAAGAGACTGTTTATGTGGAACAACCCCCAGGTTTCATTAACGAAGAATTTCCAAATCATGTTTATATTTTAGATAAGACAGTTTATGGTTTGAAACAAGCACCACGGGCATGGTATGCAACTCTAACCTCATTTTTGAAACAATCTAAATTTAAACAAGGATCTGTTGATCCCACATTATTTCGAAAGAAAGTGGGGAATCATCTAATGCTTGTTCAAATTTATGTTGATGATATTATTTTTGGCTCAACTGACCCTGCTTTGTCTAGAGAATTCGAAGATTTGATGAAGAGTAAGTTCGAAATGAGCATGATGGGAAAAATAAATAATTTTCTTGGTTTGAATATTCGTCAAAACAGAGAAGGAATTTTCATCAATCAAGAAAAATATACGAAGAATTTGCTCGAAAAATTTGGATTGACGAATAGCACAAAGTTACGAGTTCCAATGGCAACGGGCATAAAGTTAACACCATCATTAGATAAACCTGCAGTTGATATAACTTTATATAGGAGCATCATTGGTTCATTACTTTATCTTACAGCAAGTAGACCTGACATCATGTTTTCGGTGTGTAATTGTGCTAGGTATCAGACTAATCCACGAGAACCACATCTCATTGCTGTGAAAAATATCTTTCGTTATCTTAAAGGAACAATTTCGTTAGGATTGTGGTATCCTTCGAAAACTGGATTCTTCGTCCAAGCATATTCGGATGCAGACTTGGGTGGTTGTAATCTAGATAGAAAAAGTACAAGTAGTGGATGTCAATTTCTTGATGGCAAATTAGTGAGCTGGCAATCGAAAAAGCAAACATGTGTATCAATCTCAACAGCTGAAACAGAATATGTGGCTGCTGCTGCTTGCACTTCACAAATAATATGGATTCAAAGTCAATTACGTGATTATGCAATTAATATGAAAAAGATTCCATTATATTGTGATTCTCAAAGTGCAATAAGAATTTGTCATAATCCTGTGCAGCATTCGAAGATTAAACATATAACTCTTCGTTACCACTTCATCAAGGATCACGTGGAGGATGGAAATATTGAAGTACATTTTGTGAAAACAACTGATCAGTCAGCTGATATTTTCACGAAGGCATTAGATGAAAAATCTCTTTCGCGAATTATAGAAGGACTTGGAATGATCGATGGAAATTCAGTTCCATGCGAAAAAGAAGAATGAAGGGTAACAAAGCATGAATTAGAGGCGCTGAATAAAAGATAACGCAAAGTAATTCAGCATTCAGCGGTTACTGTTCATAGTCAACGCTTCGACCCCTTCCAATTCGAACGTTTGTCACTTATTTTTAAGGATCGATTCAGTGGTTACTGTTCATAGTCAACGCTTCGACCCCTTCGAATTCGTATATTAATCACTACTCAGGGGATGATAAAATTTCGTGTTTTGCAACAAGTATTATTTCAAATTTTCGAAAATTCAAAAATTCAAAAAGATTTTCTTTTGTTTTGTATTTCAAATTTTCGAAAAATAAAAAATCCAAAAAGATTTTTTTTTGTTTTGTATTTCAAATTTTCGAAAAATCAAAAATCCAAAAAGATTTTCTTTTGTTTTGTATTTCAAATTTTCGAAAAATCAAAAATACAAAAAGATTTTCTTTTGTTTTTATCTTTCAAATATTCGAAAAATCAAAAATTCAAAAAGATTTTCTTTTGTTTTTGTCTTTCAAATTTTCGAAAAATCAAAAATCCAAAAAGATTTTTTTTGTATTTTAAATTTTCGAAAACTTCAAAACAACATAAATATTTTCAGTTTTATTTTGTTGCAGAATATCATGAAGATATAAGATGGAATATGTTGGCAGTTCTAGGGTCAGGTAAATTTTTTCGTATGAATTGATCAATATTTTTCGCATTTTGAACTAGTTAAGTTGTCCCTAGAAGCATGTTGCTGCATGTTGTCCAAAAAGCCTCCAATGACTCAATGTGTGTGTACGAAAGCCTTAATGAAATTCTTCATACGAAAATTTCTTCCCAATCAGGCTTATATTCACATTAGTCTCTGAGCTACCTGACTCTTCTCAAAATGAGTTAAGAGTTTCCTGTTTGGTCCAACAATAACAGAGGTACTTTTCATGTCTTAAATCCATCTTTTTCACCCAAAAGTTCTTACACAATCACACACAAAGACATATGTCCGAGAGGTCTCTGATCAAACCAATCGAGACTTAGACATATCAAAAATCTGTGTTTATGATCTGACATCATGAGACCGTGATGAAAGTGAAGCCCAATTTTCAAAATCTTGTTAATGAATTGACGGGGAACTAAGTTCCAGATATTCACGAAACTTTTGTTTCTATACCCAAATTCGAAACTCCAAATCATATTCATTTCGAATGAGTGGTCTTGATCAAACATTCGAAACCCACGATGTTTGTTACCCAACAAGATCCAGCACAAATTTTTTTTCATGAATATGATTTCCGTGTGAGTTTACTTCGAATTCCAAAGTTACTTTAAACATTTTTCAAAACACACTTGTCACTGACTACACTGGTCAAACAAGTAATTTCTGTTACAATTACTCACCTTATGTTAAGGCTGTAACGAAATTTATTAAGCCACCTATGTAGCCTTACAAAAGATGCCCTTTGAAACTTCTCTACAAGTTTTCGATTGTAATTCACGGGAACATACACAAGCTGTTGATCATCTCTCTTGATGATTAACGAAGCAACCTTTGCCCGGGGTTTAACTGCATTCGTGTCAAGTTAAATTTTTGACATCACAAAATTCCAAAATTTTTATTTCATTGTTTCTTGTCTAACTTTCTTTGGAACACTGCACTCACGAAATCCTTGAGGTTCTGAGTAATACCAACTCAGGCTGATGATTTCAAACTTCTGGCGTATGACTTCGCTTTTCAACCCAAAAGTGAAAGAGCCTTGCTTCCATACGAAGAGTCATAACGGTTACAAATCACTTGGGTATAACAATACAGGCTGTCTACATATGACGTATGGTATTATGTCCGGTTTTCAAGGTGATGTGACAGATACTTTTTGACGCATGGCTATCTTTCCGCAGTAATGGTCCGATTTTTAAGGTGCCACGTCGGATCTCATTAAATGCATCCCGCTTCAAATTCAAAAATCAGGGTTACATATAAAAGGGGATTCAAGGGTTAATTTTCAGTTTACGCGATCAAAACAATCAAACTTTCTAAATTCTCTGTTCATCATCATCCTCAAACCCTAACAATGGCGACTTCTGCTCATGTCGATTCTCATACCACTGAAGATGCTTCTTCATTACCGATCATGAAGATTCAGGCTACAAACTACTACTTGGAGGGTGAAGTTTCTCAGTACCCAGAAGAGATGAAGATGCTAATCGTTGCTTTGAAGAATTCTGTTTTGTCAAAGGCGATGTTTAACTCTTTCTCGGTTCCATTATCCTGGCTTTCACAAGCAGGATCAACTGCAACATACAACAAAGCTTCTGATACGATCACTTTTCATCTTCGGAACGACAAAAAGGTCAGTTTATCCAAGAAAGTTTTCTGTCAAATTCTTGATATCCCGAATACGCCTCCATATGTTGTTGTTACTTTTCCCCAAATTGTTCACATGTTCAATGAGATGGGTTATCAGCCACCATTGTCCAAGATAAGTGATTTTAAAAAGTCTGGTCTTCCACGACTCGGGAATTTCCTGTTTGGGATCTTTCTAAGGTGTTTAACTGGGCGTTCTGCTGGGTTGGATAAAGGAAGGGTGGAAGTGTATGCCATGGTAGCTGGTATATATTATGATCTTCAAGCCAATTATTCTACTCAACTATTGAAGGAATTTCAAAAAGGAGTAGAACACACGAATGCCACTCACGGTATTTTGTGTGCAAGATATTGGAGTCTGATTCTGCAACATTTTTACAATAAGGAAGGAATTTTGGTGGCCAATGATGAAGAAAGAGCAGTTTTCCAACCATACCACTGTCCGAAGGATGTCACTGATAATGCTGATATTTTTCCATCAGTTGCTAGAATTCCAGATGCTATGCTTAAAAGAGTTGATCCTTCGAACTCTGTCTTGGTAGCATATTTGCAGACAATCGATTCTACAATTGAAACTGGCAAACTCCTGGATATCGATGAAACAAAATCCAAGAAGTCGAAGAATACTGAAACTGAATCAAAATCTTCGAAATCTCCGAAGAAGAAGCCGGTGGTTGTTGAAGTATCTGTTGCTGAGACCCAAGTGATTGAGCCTATCATTGCAAAAACTCAAGAGCATGTCAATATTCCTTCGAAGACTGGAATGTTTCGAAGGATCAAAATGAAGTCTACCCATAAACGTAAGTCTCCTACACCACAAATGATTCGAAAACCCCAAATTACACATCAAGGTGTGTTAATTAGAGAGGTGCCAGCACCGGTTTCTCCAGTATCCAAGAAACGAATGGCTGAGGATATGGCCAAAAGGTTGTCAAAGAAAAGGAAGAAGAAGACCCGAAAGCTGGTGATTTCTACTGAGTCGACTGACGATGATAATGAACGAATTTCTGAAACTCCTGAACCAACTATTCATGATCAGATTTCTACTGAGCAAACACATATTGTACCACCCAAAGATTCGATTACCAAGTCAGTTTCTGAGGCGGTTCGAACTTCAGACATCCCTGCACACGTATCTGATACAGATGCAAATGTCGATATGGGTGACGACAGTTTGAAAAATGCAGCTTCAGGACATACTACCTCTACTTTTGAACATATTGTTTCGATTCCTCTCACATCAACCACACATTCCCCAACATTCGAACATATTCTTGATCAACCTTTCACTTCCATCTTTTCTTCACAATCTACTGATCCGCCAAAACCTACTTCACCTGTCGATGATACAATGATGCTGGAAGATGAAACTGATAACGAAGGTTTTGGAGGAACTTTTGAAGATCTAAAGTTTAATGAAGACGAAGAAAATTTTCCAGATCATATGCTAATGACCATGAAGCAGTTCAAAATTCTGAATCAGAAATTGAATTCTATAATTCAATCTCAAGCGGATATAGGGGGTGGTTCATCAGTTTCGAGTTTGGAGGTTGATTCATTGTTAAAAATGCTTGAAGCCAGAGTTATTAGCAAATTCTCTGGAATGATTAATGATTCAGAATCTCGAATTTTGGAGAAGGTTGACTACACTGATCAGACTAACGAACTTCGTGTTAAATCTCAACGATCTGATTTTATGGGTGCGATCAAGAATCTAAAAAGCATAACAAAAGAACGACATGTTCTTTTTGTTCAAGAAGTTAAGAAGGTACGCGAAGATGTCAACATGCAAATTCGTGAACTCCGCGAAGACATGCAGAAAGAAATTGGCAATTTTCAAAAATATTATGCTTCTTTACATCAGAAAGTTGATATCATTTGTGATGCAGTCACACGATTTGTGAAGTTGTATGAAAATTTGAGTCCACAACTTACTCAAATTTCAACATTCGAACAAACAAGCTTTGAGGAGATGCTTAAGCTGCTTAAGGAGTTGAAGGAGATTTCAGAAAGGCCAGTTTCGTCTCCATTGATAACTCCTAAATTTTTGTCTCAGAAATTTATCCACTTCGAAGCCATCCTCAACAAGCAACTTGCACCACTTTTTCGCATATCAAGTCTTCTTCCCACAACAACTGCCCCTCCTGTTTTCACAGGGGTGCAAGGGGGAGAAAGGAAGTCAAGTGAAGAAGATGCGAAAGTGGTGGGAACGTTATTTTCTTCGAAGATCCCATCAACAAAGCCTGTTATTGTTTCTGCTGAACAGGTGACTTCTATTGTAGTAACAACAATGCCAACTGCAAGACCAATTTTGAAAGGAATTGTAATTGGTAAACCTTTGGAAACTGGTGGGAGTGGTTCGAAGCCAAAAGAGGCAATTGAAAATCCTGCTTCAAAAGATAAAGGGAAATCAATTCTTGTTGAAAAATCTAAGGAAGAAAAGAAGGCTGAAGTGGAGGCGGAGTTGGAAAAGATGAGGCTGATTCAAAGTGTTATGGCACTTCGTGCTCAAGACCCTGTGGGTATGGAAAAAGGAGATCCTTCGAAGCAATACAACTATGAAACAATTGAGGCAAAAGTCATGTTTGATCATATGTATTCATTCGAAAAGGTGCCAAAACAGAGTTATGTGGTTACAAACACTGATACAAGTCAGCTTGACTTTCCTATAAATGAAATGATGTTCATCATGCCTCAGTTTAAAGCAGAAATCATGTGTAAAGACAAAGAAGAAGGGAAGAAGATAAAAATTCGTTTTCATTCAGTATTGGCAAAAGCACCTGAAGATGTCTGGTCACTGTTAAAAATCAAGAAAGTTATAAGCATCAAAAGAGACGTGGTCTTCGAAAAAGTTATTCAGAATCTCAAATACACAGTGATCATATCAAATGGAAAAGTTTGTGAGTTTACCATTGCTGATTTTCCGATAATGAACTTGTATGATCTTATACAAGTTGCATTAATCCTGAAAGACAAGTCATTCTCCTTTCTACAAGAAACAGAGCCAGATGTTTTCCAACTTGGAGTCAAACACATCAAGATCTTTATTGAAAATTATTTTGAGTGTCTTGCTCAAACTGATGTGGAATTGGCTACTGCAAAAGGTATTGAAATTACAGCACCAATGGCACCTACAAAGAAACAAGTAGATCTGAAGAAATATGAAGATGGTGAAATCTGCTTAAAGCCATTGGGGATTGTCTTCGCTGGAAAAGATAAGGCTGGAAGAGCAAAGCGGTTCTTGTTCCAAACGTGCGAAGTGGAGCGATATGCAACTTCTCAGTATACGAACTTAATTGTTCGTATGAACCAATGCAGGAAGAATAATGAAGGAGACAAGAAGGAAATTAAGAAGGTTATTTCATGGTACACAGAGATACGAAGAGTGATGATGTACTCAATTCAACTGCTTACAAGTTGAAGCCTTCGACTTTGATTACAAAGGGGGAGATTGTAAGGGCAAATTGTGTTGTAATTAGTCGAAGGGTTTCATGTCTTCGAATGTACTGAGTCTTCGTATCTTATGTAATCTATTTTACTAGGGCATTGTATTCGAAGCTTAACACATAGTCCTTAGTATATTTTTTGTACGCTTTCCTCTCCTATAAATAGGAGTGTTTACTAGAGTCATAGCAACGAGTCTTTACAGAATTGACATTTGTATTCTGTACAACTTGAGAGCGTAATAGAGCTGAAACAAGATCATATTTACATCTGTGTTCAAATCTCACAATCCTACTTTGATCAGAAAACTTTGATTCATTTCATACTCGATTCATAGCTTCATCAATTTTCCTGGGATAACTCAACCTTACATAAACAGGCTGTTAACAAATAACTAAAGGATAATCAAACATCTTTCATAAGAAAATATAGGATTTTCTTGGGAAACACTTTTCAAAGGATCAAAGAAACATTTCTTTCACCAGAACTAAATACTTATGAACTCACCAGCTTTATGTTGATACTCTTTCAAACTGCTTGTATTCTCAGGGCAACAATAGACAGGTACTCTTGCCAACTTTTGGAAAAGACAGAGCATTTTGGAGTCACGTCTTTTACTTTTGTTATATACTCTTATGTACAAACTATGTTTTCAAACAGATGTAAATCATTATATTGTAATGTAATTGTTGTGTTTACTTTGCTTACTATGATGCAACTATTGTGATACTACGCATGACGTCACCCGCCCTCGGACGTTTCCGTCGTTATTTCTGACAGTGCGGGGGTGTGACAGATTCGTATCAGAGCTATTGTTTATAGTGAACTAAGTATACCGAACCTTACATGGTATACAACTATAAACACTAAGGGGCCAAAGTGCTCTAAACTAAAAGTATACTTTTAAAATATAAGTATTTTTACAAAAAGTATACAAGTATACCTACGTACCAGAAACAGTATCATGAGTAAAATAAAACAAAAGTATTTGGATGTTGGGCACTGTGGTTAAACCTGAGCAGTTATGTAATCATGTCTAGGGTCAATATAGCCTGATCAACTATATTCATTCGATACATGACCAACATGTGCTTGGGCGTGACGGTGGTGTTGCAGCAGGCCTAAAACTTACCAAGTATCCATACAACAAGACGTCAATAGAACAAAACGGACAACTTAAAATACTATAGGAGTATTTTACTATAGTCAAATTCATTGTAGAAATTCACTTCCTAGTGTTGCTACTCATTCCTTTTAGCGATAACTTAATTGCATTGGTAGCTTTTCCTTGTTTATCGCTTAGTAGAACACTCTAGCCATCATATTGAGATATGTCTTGCTTCATATCTCTTGATTCGATTCCAGAGGACTTACCATCCTCTCCTTCCCGATTATTTTAGAACAAGATGTCTCCAAAGAAAAGACCCAACAGAAAGAACAACAATCCTCCAACAGATCCAGCTCCTCCACCTCCTCAATTCGATCCCGCTATATTCCAGGCAGCTGTTACTGCTGTTGTGACTGTCGCGATGTCACAGATAAATCCTGGTGGATCTAGCGGGCCGGGAGGTGGTACTCGTTCCCAAAATCATGAAGATGGCCAGGGACACCAGAAGGAGTGCTCCTATAAGGACTTCATGAACGCGAAACCCACATCTTTCGATGACAAAGGAGGGATAATTGCCCTGACCCAATGGTTCGAGAAGATCGAGTCCATTTTCGAAATCTGTTCTTGTGCTGAAGCCAACAAAGTAAAATTCGTCGCTTGCACTTTCGCCAACAGAGCACTGACCTGGTGGAATGGTCGGGTCAAATCCCTAACCCTACCGATAGCTAATGCTATGGGGTGGGAATGCTTGAAAGAGCTCATGCTTGCTGAATACTGCCCACGGGGCGAAATGCAGAAACTGGAGCACGAGCTCTGGACCCTGAAGATGAAGGGTTCCGACATTGCTGCCTACACTTCTAGGTTTGAAGACCTAGCGCTTCTTTGCCTGGGAATGGTCACCCCGTAAAGCAAGAAGATAGAGAGATACATTTGGGGATTGATACCCCCAACGCAAGGGAATGTCTAGGCTGCCAGGCCAAACACTTTTGACAGCGCCAAGTGCCTGGCACAAACCCTCATAGATCACGGAGTTGATCTTGATAAAGTGACAACCGCTCCCGAACCAGCAAAGGTGAGCGGTGAGAAAAGAAAATTCTGGAAGCAGCGAAAGGGCCAGCCTTCGCAGGAGCCCTCAAAGAAACAGCAAACGGTGACAGTCTACGCTGCTACTACTCCTGCCGCTGCTCCTACCACTCAAGCACCTACCAGTAGATATGCTGGTACCCTTCCTCGGTGCAACAAGTGTAACTATCATCATAATCCTGGCCCATGCCGAGAAATGTCATGCACCAGCTGTGGCAAAAAGGGGCACACAACTCGAGTTTGCAAAACACCAGTACAACCAACCAATCAGGCATTTGGAGCAGGCGTCGGTCAAGCCTGTTATGGTTGTGGAGAAGTCGGACACTACAAGAGAAACTGCCCCAAGGCAACAACAGCTGGTAGCACAGGGAGAGTACTAACGATGGGGCAAGAGGAGGCAGTCGCTGATCCCACAGTTGTTTCGGGTACGTTCCTCATCGACAACTCTTATGCATGCATTCTTTTCGATTCTGGTGCGGAGAGAAGTTTTATTAGTCATGCATTCAAACATCTCCTCAAACATAAACCTCAACCACTAACTGAAATATTTACCATCGAGATGGCTAACGGTGAGAAAGAGAGCACTAATGATATATACGTAGGCTGTATCCTTACCTTAAACGATCATTCTTTTCCCATCGACCTTATGCCAGTTTCCATAAAAAGCTTCGATGTCATCATCGGCATGGATTGGTTGAGCCCCAATCATGCTGATATCCTTTGTTATGAAAAAGCTATTCGTCTCAATCTTTCCTCTAGCGAAACTCTCATAATTTACGGCGATAAACTCAGTTCAAACCTCCATATCGTTTCGTGCATCAAAGCCCAGAAACTTCTGCGAAAGGAGTGTCATGCATTCCTAGCCCATGTCATTAACGAGAAGCAGGAAGTCAAAGACCTCGAGAGCATCCCCGAAGTCTGCAACTTTCCTGATGTCTTTCCCGAAGAGCTTCCAGGAATTCCTCCCGAGCGCCAAGTCGAGTTTCGCATCGACTTAATCCCCGAAGCTACCCCCGTAGCTAAATCCCCATACTAATTAGCGCCGGCAGAAATGCAGGAGTTATCCAGTCAGTTCAATGAGCTGCTCAGTAAAGGATTCATCAGACCGAGTTCCTCACCCTGGGGAGCCCCGATCTTATTTGTGAAAAAGAAGGATGGATCCTTTCGGATGTGCATTGATTATCGAGAACTGAACAAGCTCACTGTCAAAAACCGTTACCCGCTTCCTCGAATCAATGACCTCTTCGATCAACTTCAGGGAGCCAGTTACTTCTCCAAAATAGACCTAAGATCAGGGTACCATCAGCTGCGAGTCCATGGGAGTGATGTTCCTAAGACAACATTTCGGACTCGGTATGGTCACTACGAATTTGTAGTGATGCCTTTCGGTCTAACCAACGCATCGGCGGTATTCATGGACCTGATGAATCGGGTGTGCCGTTCTTTCCTGGACAAGTTCCTAATCGTGTTCATCGACGATATACTTGTCTATTCCAGAAGTGAGGAAGATCATCGACAACACTTGAGATGGGTGTTGGAAACCCTAAGGACGGAGAAGCTGTACGCAAAATTCTCCAAGTGCGAATTCTGGATTCGAAAAGTAACCTTCCTAGGTCACGTGGTAAGCGAGGAAGGCATACACGTGGACCCCTCCAAAATCAAAGCGATAGAGAACTGGTCAGCACCGAAGACGCCTACAGAAATCCGTCAATTCTTGGGTCTCGCTGGCTATTATCGCAGATATATCCAGAATTTTTCCAGAATTGCCAAACCCTTAACCACTCTGACTCAGAAAAGCGTACCCTTTTGTTGGAGTGAAAAGCAAGACACTGCGTTCCAAACGTTGAAGCAGGCTCTGTACAGCGCACATATCTTGTCCCTGCCAGAAGGGACGGAGGACTTCGTTGTCTACTGTGATGCATCCAATCAGGGCCTAGGCTGTGTGCTCATGCAGCGAGGAAAAGTTATTGCTTATGCTTCGACACAGCTGAAAGCACACGAAGTCAACTACACAATGCACGACCTGGAATTGGGAGCAGTGGTCTTCGCATTGAAGATATGGAGACATTATCTTTACGGAACCAAGTGCACTATCTTCACTGACCATAAAAGTCTGCAACATATTTTCGACCAGAAGGAGTTGAACATGAGACAACGGCGATGGGTTGAGCTACTCAGCGATTACGAGTGCGAAATCCGCTACCATCCCGGCAAGGCCAATGTGGTGGCCGATGCCCTCAGCCGGAAGGAGTACTCAGGTCGTAGAGTGAAGGCACTGACCATGACTATCCATTCCCATTTATCCGCGCAAATAAAGGAGGCTCAGCTGGAAGCCTTAAAACCAGAGAACATGTCGGGTGAAGCCTTGAGAGGAATGGAAAAGAACCTAGAGATCAAGGGAGACGAAGTCTATTATTTCATGGACCGGATCTGGACCCCAAAGTTCGGTGGTTACAGAGAGGTTGTAATGAACGAAGCTCACAAGACTAGATACTCCGTTCATCCAGGTTCGGACAAGATGTACCTCGATCTCAAGAAACTGTATTGCTGGCCGAACATGAAAGCAGAGATCGCTACCTTCGTGGGCAAGTGCCTGACTTGCGCCAAGGTGAAGGTCGAATATCAGAAGCCCTCAGGTCTACTCCACCGGCCGGAGATACCTGAGTGGAAGTGGGAGAGAATTACTGTGGATTTTATCACCAAATTACCCAAGTCTCCGAGTGGGCACGACGCCATTTGGGTGATTGTCGACCGACTGACTAAATCCGCCCACTTCCTGCCGATCAAGGAAAACTTCAAAATGGAGAGACTCACGCGAATCTACATCTGAGAGATAGTACGACTGCATGGTGTGCCTGTGTCCATTATCTCCTATCGAGATAGCAGGTTCACTTCGAGGTTCTGGCAGTCACTGCAGAAGGCTCTTGGAACTAAGCTGGATATGAGCACAACGTACCATCCTCAGACAGATGGGCAGAGTGAGAGAACCATCCAAACCTTGGAAGATATGTTGAGAGCATGTGTCATTGACTACGGTGAGTCGTGGGACACCCATTTGCCCTTGGTCGAGTTTTCCTACAACAACAGTTACCATACCAGCATCAAGACTGCGCCATTCGAAGCCCTCTATGGCCGCAAGTGCAGATCCCCTATGTGATGGGCTAAGGTGGGCGACACGCAGTTAGCCAAGGGTCAAGTCCCTGACAGCATTCTCACTGGTCTAGAAATCATCCGCGAAACCACCGAAAAGATCGTACAAATCCGGGAACGACTCAAAGCCTCACGAGATAGACAAAAGAGTTACGCCGATAAACGACGAAAACCCTTGGAGTTCCAGGTTGGAGACCGTGTTCTGTTGAAGGTCTCACCCTGGAAAGGCATGATACGCTTTGGTAAGCGTGGAAAGCTAAATCCAAGATACATAGGACCCTTCGAGATCCTCCCTAGGATCGGTCCCGTAGCCTACAAACTTCGTTTACCGCAAGAACTTAGCAACATTCATCCTGTATTCCACGTTTTGAATCTTAAGAAATTCGTATCCGACGAAACCCTTACGATTCCTCTCGACGAGATTGAGATCAACGAGAACCTGAACTTCGTGGAAGAACCAGTCGAAATCATGGATAGAGAGATCAAACGAACGACACAAAGTCGCATCCCGATAGTGAAGGTTAGCTGGAATGCCAAGCGGGGACCTGAATTCACTTGGGAGCGCAAAGATCAGATGAAACAGAAGTATCCACATCTCTTTTCTAATCCATGATTTGTATTCTATGTTCGAATTTTGGGACGAAATTCCCTCTAACGGGGAGATGATGTGACAACCCGAAACTTTTTCCGTTATCCTTACCCAGTTTCCGTTAATAAAACTTGGGTTTTTATTTAGTTCCGTCAAATTTCTTAGTTTGGGAAAGACTTTACGTTTTAAATAAATCAATTCGGATTTATTTCCGTTCACGTTAGTATTATTTTTGGTCTAACGGAATGTTCTAAGCTTAGTTCAATCAAAGTTTAGGTCCAAGAATGAGTTTTTCCAAGTCAAAGAGTAGTATCCGAGCCAAATACCCCTTCGAGAGGAGTTTACGGCCGCAAACTCAGTTTACGACCGTAAACCCTGTTCACGGCCGTAAACCCTCCACCCCACCCCTTGGCCGTAAACTCACCCCTATATAAGGGATGAGTGGCTTTCATTTCACACTTTACACATCTCAGGAGCTTTCTTTCTCTACTCTCTCTCTCTCTCTACAATTTTCGACATTGCTCAATGACCCTCAAGAATGTAAGTGATTCTTCATTTTGATTGTGTTTCTATCTCACTTCTAGTGGTAAATCCATGTTCCTATCTCATGAATCTCATCTTTTTCTAGATTTTCTCTCTCACCAAGAACACACACTAGTTCTTGGTGGCTAAAAACCTCATTCCAAGCTTCTTAACAGTAAGTAACTACCATCTGTACTTGTTATCTACTAGAAACCATCGATTTTCGCCTAAAATCGACCTGAAACGCATGAACACAGGGGTTTACGGCCGTACTCCCTTCAATGGCCGTAAACTCCATTTTTGGTCGAGTATTGACCTTTAAACTCTTCCTTGAACTGGGCACGAGGCTTAGGACACTTCCAGAAGGCTAGAAAGGACTTTGAAACACCAAAAATCGCACCTTTCACCAAGTGTTTACGGCCGAAACACTTGGGCCGTAAACCCACAGGCCGTAAACCCATGGGCCGTAAACCCATGGACCGCAAACACTTGGGACGTAAACATATGGGCCGTAAACCCTGTTGGGCCGCAAACCCTTGACCGTACACTCCTTTTACGACCGCAAACTCCCCATTTTCAAATCACATGTGATTATAACACTTAGTTTTAAGTGTTTCCTATTCCCTAAGGTGGTTTCTTTCCATAACAAATAGTGTTATCATATGTTAATAGGGTCCACTTGAGTACGAAACATCAATTGACACTCAACACTCATCCCGATCATACACTCAAATCCTACATTAAACGGTGAGTTCATACCCCTACGTTTTTACGAGTTTTTCATGTTTTCAGGGGGGAATACAAGCAAAAGTACAAGGAAACTTGTGCTCAAAATATATTATTTTGTTTAAGATAATTATATTCTAGTATGCTTTTAACACAGAAAACAGTTTTACCAAACGATTGAGAAATCAACTCGTAGAAACAGTTTTCTAAACTAAAGCAACGAATTCATGAATCATATTGTAAAATGTGTTATTTTATAAGGGATTCATGCAAACTATAAACAGGATTTTCTATATTATTACTTGTAAATTTGTTATTTTAAGTTGGAGACACGCCTTGGTAACACTCCCACCGGATTCGAGAGTGTAGGACTAGCACTTGTAACCATAATCTCTTGTAGGGAGAGCGTGACTATTGTGTATAGATCTATACGGGACTGACTATCCCGCACCTAAACTGCTAGCTACAGTTAGGCAGCCATGCCTGGGGTGACAAAGTCATAAAAGGACCCTGGCCCCGTTACGTGCCCTATCCAGTTTAATGTATGGTTATAAAGCTCGCAACCTATATAACAGAGATTTACTTTTGTAATAATGAATCAAGTGAACTAACCTCAAAGTAATAACCGATTCGATTACTAGAGGGTATTGATAATACCCTTAGGAATTAGTTCACCACTTATTTATTAGTTTTATTTATGTAATAAGGTTAATACATCTCACAGAGAGCAAACAGGGTTTTTCAAGGAAACTACATCTAACGATACAAGTATGGTAGATACTTGTACACCTCAGACAAGAACAGATAACCAACTATCAACTTTTAAGAAAAATATAGGATTTTCCTGGGATAACTCAACCTTACATAAACAGGCTGTTAACAAATAACTAAAGGATAATCAAACATCTTTCATAAGAAAATATAGGATTTTCTTGGGAAACACTTTTTTAAAGGATCAAAGAAACATTTCTTTCACCAGAACTAAATACTTATGAACTCACCAGCTTTATGCCGATACTCTTTCAAATTGCTTGTAGTCTCAGGGCAACAATAGACAGGTACTCTTGCCAATTTTTGGAAAAGACAGAGCATTTTGGAGTCACGTCTTTTACTTTTGTTATATACTCTTATGTACAAACTATGTTTTCAAACAGATGTAAATCATTATATTGTAATGTAATGGTTGTGTTTACTTTGCTTACTATGATGCAACTGTTGTGATACTACGCATGACGTCACCCGCCCCCGGACGTTTCCACCGTTATTTCTGACGGTTCGGGGGTGTGACAATGTAGCTTTTATAGCTAGTACGATTATGTGTTTATGTGGATTGTGTGGGGTATGCTCTGGGGAACTCACTAAGAATTAGCTTACAGTTTTTGGATTTGTTTCAGGTACATCTGAGCCCAAGGGCAAGGACAAGGCTTGATGGTGCGGCATGCACTCACTCTCAGGCATGGGACACTCTGATGATTTGAAATAATATTGTTATGGTTATGAATTTGAAAACAATTGTATTGAGATTTTATGGTTTATAGAAAGTGTTTTGGCAAATTAAAAATGAAAAATTTCTTTTGAAAATTAGGTCGTTACAAGTTGGTATCAGAGCCTTGGTTTGAGGGATTCGGGCACACTCTCGGGTGTGTCAGGACTCAAACTAAGGAAATGGTAAAATTGTTTTGAAAAAAAAATCAAAGTTAAAAACTTTTAAGAATGGAACATAGGAGAGTGCAATGCGCGTGATCGGCCGAGCCAAGTAAGTAGTTCCCCAATATGTTAGCCATGGTATACTAATATTTGAGTTCTGATAATCGTATAGATCTTGCTATGTGTATGCTTTTAAAATTATATACGGTTAAAAGCTTATAGCCTTAGAATGATTGATTTGGCCTTATTTCTTGTTCCTTGTCTGGTTGTGGTCCTAGGGTAGAATCTCTTATTCGAAAGTCTATTTGATCCTTTTCTATGTATAATTTGCATGCATAAAGGCAGCCTGTTATGATTGGTCTGATTGATGTGGGTATAGCAAGTCTTAGGATAGCCTAGGATTTGAGCTATGCGATAGTCTGTGGGATATGATTTGTTTTGGGACGAATTGGAGTTATCATGTAGAGCCTTGGGAAAGGTACAGGTAGGTGTGGAAGGTAGTATTGGGCCCGTACTACAGGAAGCACAAGACCTGTACCCGAAACAATGTTTGATCTGGAAGCTCCAGGGAGGACCGGTGTGGGAGGATCCCCTCCATGGATATCTTGATCATTATATTTCGTGGTATTGCAGTACAATATGGTGGTGACACGATTTGGAGCAGGGGGATCAGGATCGGGATCAGGATCTGGATCGGGGTCGGGTGACACTACTATGCCCATTGATGAGAGGTTACGCAAGCTTATTGCAGCCGAGGTGACGAGGGGCATTCTTGACGCTACCCCAGTGATTTTTGGGACGGTCAAGGAGGGTATGATGGAGATTATGGAGGAGAGGCTCAGGGCATTCAGAGCCGAGATTGCTGTGGGCCAGGTCGGGGCTCGAACTCCTTCATTCTGGGAGTTCAAGGTGTGTGGGGCGCCAAAGTTTTTCGGGGTCAGGGACCCCATTGTTAGTCGATGCTGGGTGGCCGACATAGAGAACGCCCAGCGCATGAGTTCTTGCCTTGATGCGGCAAAGGTGGGTTTTGCTTCATGTATGCAGAGAGATAGAGCCCAAGACTGGTGGGGAGAGGTGACTAGCCAGGTGGGAGCAGCTGGTGTGGCTGAGATGACATGGTCTGAGTTTGTTAGGCGGTTTGATTTGGAGTTTGCACCGCCTATTGAGGTGAAACGACTAGTGGGGGAGTTTCATGACCTCCAGCAGACCACCGAGACTGTGGCGGAGATCACCGCCAAGTTTCGGGAACGAGCACTGTGGATCCCACAGTATGCTACAGACGAGGATATGAGGCAGACAAGGTATCATTCCATGCTGAGGGATGATATCCAGGAGTTTGTGAGCTTTACATGGTGCAAAACCCTGAATGAGATCGTGGAGAAGGCCCGGGAGCGGGAAATGGAGTTGGACTTCTGCACCAAGCGGAATCCTGAGTAGGCACAGACAGCAGTAGGTCAGGCTAAAAAGCCTAAGACCTCGGATTCTTCCGGCAGGGGCCAGCAGGGCCGTGGTCGGTGTTCCAAGTGCGGTAAGCCGCACAGTGGAGCTTGTCGGACGGCAGGCTTGGGATGCTACACATGTGGCCAGTCAGGCCACGTGATCAGGGATTGCCCGAAGAAAGGCTTGATTTGTTTTCACTGCAACCAGACCGACCATAAGCGGGTCGATTGTCCGAGGTTGCAGGGAGGGGGAGGAGCAGTGGCGTCGCCTGCGCCCGCTACAATGAGGATCACCGATGGCCGCCCTTCTAAGGCGGATACTCCTATGGCGAAGAGTCGCGCATTTCAGTTGACCACCGAGCAGGCTCGGGCAGCACCAAACGTTATGGCTGGTACATATTTTATCTCCTTGCTCTACATTTATTGCATTGCTTATGTGTATATTGTGCTTATGTATAGGTACCTTTTGGTCAATGGTATGTCTGCTCACGTTTTGTTCGATTCGGGAGCTACCCGATCATTTGTATCTCTTGCCCTTAGCAAGAAGTTTCGGGATGCGCCGGGGACTTTGGATTCCCCGCTTGAGGTTGAGATTGTGGACGACCGCACTGTGAGTGGTGCGAGGGTGTATCGGGAATGTGTCCTGAATGTGCTAGGGGAGAGGTTTCGCGTTGATCTAGTCCTGATACCATTGCGAGGGCTGAAGGTGATTGTCGGGATGGACTAGTTGGGGGCCAATGGGGCCATGATCGATTGCGAGTGCCAGTTGGTGAGGGTTTGAACCCCAAGTAGGGGAGAACTGGTTATTCATGGAGAGAGGGCCTCGCAGGGGCCAACCCTCTGTTCAACTATGAGGGCTAGGAGATTTTTGTAGCGGGGTTGCACGGGATTTCTGGCATATATCTCGGATACGAGGGTTGAGACCACGACAGATTTGGGCAGCGTACCGGTGGTATAGGAGTTTCGGGATATCTTTCCCGAGGAGTTGCCTGGAGTGCCTATAGAGAGGCAGGTGTAGTTTCACATCGATCTAGTGTCGGGTGCCGCTCCGATAGCCAAGGCACCGTACCGGTTAGCTCCGCCCGAGATGCAGGAACTATCTATGCAGCTTCAGGAGCTGCTAGACCGAGGGTTCATCCGTCGGACCAGTTCCCCGTGGGGAGCTCCGATCCTATTCATGAAACAGAAGGATGGGTTCCACAGGATGTGCATTGATTATCGAGAGCTGAACAAACTAACGGTGAAAAACCGTTATCCGTTACCGAGAATCGACGATTTGTTCGATCAGCTGCAGGGTGCATCTTGGTTTTCCAAGATTGATCTTCGGTCGGGGTATCATCAGATGAGGATTCGGGATGAGGATATACCGAAGACAGCTTTCAGGACTTGATATGGGCACTACGAGTTTGTGGTGATGCCATTTGGGCTCACCACTGTGTAACACTCCAATTCAGGTATTTCCACAAAAGCCCTTAAAGTTAATTATTGTTGCATAAGAGGTCCCTTAAGTACGTTGGGCGTACTCATGAGTACTTAGCATACTATATATTAATGATCGCAGAGGGGCAGCACGTACGCTGGGCATACGTGACGGATGTCCAAACCCTAATTTCCGGACTTGAGCCCTATATAAGCATCCTTATCTCATTTGAGCCTCACCCTAATCAACCTCTTTCACCTTCAAACGTCCCTAAAAACCCTAATACCATTTGAGAGTGTGTTTTGAGCTTAAGGAGTGCATTTGTGGCCATTTCAGTGTCCATTCAAGAAGTAGAAGTTGTCAAGCAAGCTTGGAGTGGCATTGGGCTTCAAGAATTTGCATCTAGTTCACCTTGAGGAGCTTCTGGTGGTATAAAGCTTTGATCTTTCCATTTTATTCATTAGATCTAGCTAGGGTTTTCTAGTTTTGGCCCTTTTGTTGGTTTTGAATCTCCTCTTGAGAGTTGAGCAACTCCAGAGGCTGAAAAGGTTAGATCTAAGGTCCCTTGGTCCATTCATAGCATAAAAATGAAGTCTTGATGGTGTTTTGACCTCATGCATGGATTAAGACCCTTGGAAAGGTCTTAATGGGTTGTTGGGAACATATGAGACATGCAAAGGCATAAAGTCGCCAACTTTATGCCCTAGGACGTCTTAATGAACTTGGATCTGACTATTGGACGCAAGGAAATCGAGTATTAAGCACTTAATGGAAAAAGTGCTTAATCTGTTAGTACGCTGGGCGTAAGTTAGTATACACCGCGCGTACTGCCTGAGGACTCAGTACGCTGCGCGTACCAGGGTAGTACGCTAAGCGTACGCACAACAGATGGACTTGGACTTGTTTTGGGCCTTTGAGCTTTTGGGCCACAATTATCATTGGGCCTAGTCATGTTTTGGGGTTAGTGGGACAGTGTATCTGTTTTGGGCCATGGATGTTATGTTTATTAGGCCATGAGGCCCATTAATGATTTTGGATATGGACTTTGGGCCCATTAACTAAGGAAGACTTTTGCGCCATTGAGAAAGGACTTGGGATTGGATCCTAACATTGAGTAATGTTATTATTATTCAACACGGGTGGTTACGGACTGTTAGGAGAGCAGCTTTCGGATTCTTCGGACAGAGGTGAGTCTTCTCACGATACCAATGGGTCTAAGGCACCAAGGCCGGCCCATTTTATGTTATGTGGTATACTAGCTGTAATAGAGATATGTGGTATGATAGTTAGATTTATGTTAAGTGGTATGCTAGTGATTATATGATATTTTCATGGAAGGCCCCGGGGGGAGCCCGTGGCAGTTGGATATAAGACCATGTTGAAGGGTTTTGAGCATTCTAACACTCCTATGGTGTACATGCAACCCTAAATACTTTGGATCTATGTTTTCTCTATTATACATGCAAACTTGAACTTTCCAAGGTATTACCCTAACTAGAATACAATCATTGATACTTGGGTAATATAAACAAGTTAGAAGACATACCTTTTTATGTAACTTGATTCCATGGAGCTTAAGAGCCTAGTGCCTCAAGTGTGACACCTCAAATGTCTCACACAACATCACCAACAACTTGGAATAACTTGAGAGAAAAGGTTCCTATGCTCAAATCGGCTAGCCCTCATGTGTACACACACTAGTGCCAATTTCTTGAGCCATGGAGTCCTTATATATTGTGGCTATTAGGGTTACACCATGTAACTCATGTCTTTCCATATTCTTCATGCTCCATGGGTTAAAACCTCCATGGAGTATCCATGGGTTACTCCATGGGTTTAGCCCAACATGAAGAACTATGGATCATAAGTCCACATATATAAGAATGAATGATTTACACAATCAATCCCCATATATTTAATTAGTCTCCTTTTGATCATAAAATTAATTCCAAATTAATCTTTGATCAATACTAATTAAATAATATGATTTCATATTAATATATTAGAACTTATAATATATTAACAAATCATAAATATCCTTTTCTCACAAAAGTCTATCCAAATTGTTCCGATGCCATGTAACCCAAATGAACCATGCCAATCGGGTAGAGTACATACCAATTATAGTTATGGACTTAGACATTAATCCAACAGTCTCCCACTTGGATAAGTCTAAAACTATTATTGTGTATGACTTCAAAACCCGACTAGCAATCGTAGCTCTTAAAAGCTGTTGTCGAACTCTGAACAAATCAATGACGCGTCCATTAGATAAGGGATCATATATTCCTCCATTCTAGATATCATATAGACTGAGACATGGATTATAATCATTCTCTTTGTCCATTTGTTGTTTCCCGATTTCCGATTTATGATGACCGACTAATTGAACAAATCAAATCAGTCCAGGCTTGGCCAAGCACTTCGGGGTGTCATCACTAAATCATCGAGGGGCCCACAAATATCGCTTTTATACCTTTAAGGGTAAAAGGAATGGATAAACTTCAACTCATATGCTTGTTCTACTACTTGTTGAATCATACACAAAGGCACGTTTTATAACATCGAGTTACCAATGCGTTTTCGTACAATCAATGTATAACCAACTCATAGGCAACAACTCATATCTCTAGGTTTGAAGAATATAAGATATTATCGTCTCTTGATCACTCGTGATAAAATCCATGAAGTGAGTCAAATGAGTGTGGGTTTAATCCAATACTCAGAACTTATGAGCACTCATGAATGTTGCAACAACTCTTGCTATGTCAACTACCTTGGACATCTACAAACCAGCTTCATGACAGTCTTGACTCAAATCTACTTCCAACATATGACCGACTGTGGATGGTTTGAATAACTTACTCATTCGGGAAGAACGACCTAGTTATTCTGGAAGTCAAAACATGCAAAGTGAAACACAAGAATAATCGAATCTAATATGGTCTCAGAACTTATGAATATAAATAGAACACCTTTTATTTATCACCATATTGATTAGACATTATTCATTGCATACTGTTTCAAACTATCAACTTTATAGTTGAATTGAAACAATAGTTGTCCCATGCTCCAAGCATGTACACTATATTTTCTAAACACTAGTCATGTCATACACCAAGTATGCACACTATGTTTTTTCCAAACATTAGTTATGCCATACACCAAGTATGAACACTAAGTTTGTCTATGATCTTTACTTTGTGAAATAGATCGATTGAACATAATTCCAATGATTCTCATTTCACAATCCCAAATCCTTACCGCAAATGCAAGAATTTCAAATTCTTGCCATTTACCAAAATCTTGTTAGATTTTAAACTTATATGCACTGATCCTCTTGTAATGATTATGCACAAAGTCACAAAGACGTGTCAACAATCATTACAGAGTATTCCAATGGAGATCATTCCATGGAAACGAAGTCTCAAATTCAAAGTACATTGCTTTGAACATCCTTCTTGGATTAAGTTTCCTAATCTTACACAGATTTAATGAATAACTTCCACCTATGGGAACATTTCCATATTCCCATTTTGACTATCACTCCTGAACAAGAGTTGCCTCTTTTCAGAATATGTAAATATATTCCTCTCTAAAAATTAACACTATACTTCCAACTATCCCTGAGCAACCAATCTTTGGTAAACCTTAGATTGTTCTCGACAATTGCTTAATCACTTTAGTCACATCCAGTTCTAGTACTTTTCCCCTCTTAATGCCCTAAGCATTTGGAAAACTTAGAAATGATGAATATTATAGCACATGCAATCGATCCTATATCCGAAGCATATGGGACACGATTCATGATGTCTCACATAAATACATGATACTAGATCAGTCGTTTGCTATAATATTTCTATTTCTATTTGTCAAGTTCTCATAATTCAGATTGTGAAAAGGGATGTCGTAATCATAATCGAATTTTAGAACGCAAATAATGTTCCCATATATAGAATTTCCTTATGTTGAACCATTCCAACATAACATTCATATATACACTTGACTAAATTTGATTAAAATCTCACGATCTAAGCTTTTAGATTTGAAGTGAAGTATATTTTCCTCTCCCTTAATTATAGCAAAACAACTTTTTCCCAATTGAAACCTTTTGTTTTCTATAATTAACAATGTTAACTTGCAACACTTATTATAATTATCATGCTCCCACTAACATGAAAATTATTAGCATAACACTTATGCTCCCACTAGCTTTGACATGTACACAGAAATCAGTTTGACTTCTAGAAATCAATACTTTATTGACTTTCTTACCAAAGTTTAGACTTCTGAAATGTTTTGATAAAACTTTATCAAAATCATACACCTTCCCTTAGATAGCTCATATGTGTGTCTAAACAATTTTAGAACTATGAAAAGGGATGCCATAATCATAGTCTCAATTGTTTAGATCTTTGCCATTCCTCACAAGTCCATGTTAGTGTGTCGGTTAACCACACATGCTCCACTAACGACTTTGAGAATGCAAATATCACAATTGCTATCTACTTAAAATCTACTTAGTGAAATCGTTTCCTTACCATCATTTTAATGAATCGAAGAGAAACCTTATGACACTAAGATTTTATGGTGTATGTGTTCCTATCCATGTGAATTTGTCAAAACCATAATCTCAAGACAAGGTTAGTGACAGATCCAAACTCATATGGATTGAACTTGTGCAGTCTTAACTTCTTGCCACCTGGCAGCACAAAGGTCTTCCATTGCTTCCAAGTTGTTATGCAACCAATTGAGATCTCTCAGAACTCACATGCAAAGCCAACTTTAACTGGAATGGACATAGAAATATGAATATGTCAACACGATAGGTTATAGACCTCAAGTCGTGTGCTAGTGACAAACTACAGGTTTTATTCTTGATTAGACTCTTTCAAGATCTTTTAGAATCACACTGTCCTCTTGACATATAAGACTCACTTGCCAAATATTCAAGAGATAGTGCGAATTCTTTATCAAGACAAACACTTCACACAATTGGCCTTAGTTGGTCTTTGTTTTATCCAAAACATCACAACTTACCCATTTCAAATGTACAAGAGTAGAACACATTTTACTCTTACATTTGACAAGTGTTAATAAAACCTTCTTTAAGATGTGTCACTCAAGTTACAATCTTGGAGTATGACTCTAAGACTTGTCTTGGAAGGAAGTATGTATCACCTTCTTGATTTAACCATTTCAATAATTCATGACTCCTCTTCTTAGCCATAGGAATGCACTAAGATGTCCCTAGAGGATGAATTGTGATATGGTCTCACAATCATTAAGATGATCATAAAACATGATACTAAAGTACTCTCCCATCTTTTCAGATTAGAGAAACTTTTATCCTTCTGCCTAATTTGATTCTTCTCATTCGTTCTGCCATACATTGAGACTTTTCCAATGTTTTAGAATTATACTTTAAACTTGTAAGTATAACCATATTTACTGAAGTTTAGTAAATCATGACGAATAATCTTATCGATCTTTATGGTGGACTTGACCAGTGCACAAGAATGTGTACTCGATCCCTTAATCCTTCACTTGACTCACATATACATGTGAACAAGGAATTAGTCTTAATTTTCCAAAAATGAAAATTCTCATTCATCATACTATACAACTTGCATGATTCCAAGTTTCTATCAAACTGAAACTTGGGCGATGAGAATCTTTCCTTATTTGTTAAATTTAGACACCACCACAAATGAAAGAATCAAATCCATTTTTCAATGTTGCTATCAATGGAATCATATAAACAACAATTTTTCACAAATGCCATTGTAAGGATACTTAAAATAAATAAAAACTAAACTTTCCTTTTATTTAAAACTTGCGGAAAAACTTATCCTTACAATGCAAATGCATATGAAAACAATGTCGTTATCTATTCCTAAGCAATCTATCACAACTCTTAAGCAGTAACTCAAAAATTCTGATCACCGAACCATGCGATCGAAATCCATCTTCGCGATCAGAATCAGCTTACTCTTCCTTTAAGTTTCCTTCCCTTTGCTTGATCCTACCATACATCAAAATGTATTAAGGATCTTCAAACAGGAACTTAAGAGAGTTAGATAGTGGACTTACCTGAGTCAAACTTTTGACTTGACCTTTTCTCAGATCTTTCAGGTAGTTAGGGCAGCTTCGCAACCAGTGCCCCTTCCTTTGTCAATATAAGCATATGAAATCTTTGGGAATGGTACATGAGACTGTCTCAGACTTAGCCTTTCTCTATACCATTTGGTCAACTGGGTTGAAAATGGGATCCTTTTCCATTGGGAAGAGAAAGCTTTTCTGGATATCCAATGTTACCATTGTCAATGTCCATGGAGGTTTGGGAAGTTGATCTTCTAATCAAATTTGCTTTACCAGACCTCCAAATCATTGTTGATTCAGCAGCACCAAGCAAATACATAAGATCATTAAGGTTCATGTCATAGTCTGTTTCATAGTAGTCCCAAATAAACTCACTATGTGACTTAGAAAGTGATTGAACATCCAACTTCCTCAAGACTTTGACACCCAACTCTCCCGGCTTGTCAATATGTGACTTCATCTCCAAGATGTGAGCACACATAGACCTTTCTTGCCAATAGGGCTTGAGTGACCTTGAACTTATGGGTTAGGGAGAATAATTGGAGGAGGTGGAGGGAGTGAAGAATGATTTTCGGGACATCATCTTCAAGAGTTTTGGGAATATCATAATTGTCTGAACCAGACATCTTTTGGGAGATATTCAAGATAGTTGATTTAAAGTCCTTAATATAACACCCAATATGAAATATTAAGGCTAGGACCCAACACAATACTTTTATAACTTGGAAGAGGGATGCCGTAATCCAAGCTATAAAATATTTGAAGGTAGGCGAATGACGATTCACCAATTTCCACCATGAAAAACAAAATAATTTATTAGGTTTTAATTGGATTTGAAACTCCTAGATCTTTTGAGATTCATTGAACTTTTCAACGGCATGTTTCAATCTCGATTGTGCCCTCTCAAGTTTTGTGACTGGGATGCCGAGGATCACAAAACAAGGTGTGAATAACCATGCAAATATACTTGGTATCCTTAATATTTACCACTCAATCGATGTGTCGGTTAACCACACGCGCTCTACCGATACTATGATAAACATTAAGTTACCCTTTGCCTAACTTGTTAAATCCAGGTTAGTGTGCCGGTTAACCACACACGCTCCACTAACGACTTAAGCAAAGTACAAAGTGTAATTTCATGGGTTAGCACCAAATTCACATTTTCCTAAGTAACTAAGATTGAGAATTTATAAAACGTTTAGTTACTTAGTATTTATCATTAATACTTTTAATGAAGGGAGAATTATAGTCTTTGTCCTACCCGTTCGGCTAATGACCCTCCACCAGTCAAGGAAGCGGTGGGTGAGAGTGGACACCTATTAAGCTGCCATTTTATAGGCAGTAACCTTATACCCCCCTTATAGACCGGCTTCGTGAATGAGGCCTACTAATGGTAAGACTGACTTTGTTCTTATACATATATATATTATTAACTTATAATACTATAAAGTATAAGGGTTGAATTTTAACTTTTAAAATTCTAAGGTCTTAACTTGGAATTAAAGTATTCATGAGGGGAAACTTTATAAATTCCAAAACTTGAGGGCAAGTTTTGAACTATTCAAAAACTTTTCAATTCCATAACTTATGTGTTTAAAGTAGTTTTAATGAAAAACTCTTCAAGTTCCATAACTTGAGGACAAGTTATGAAAGACTTTAAAACATTTAAAAATGAGACTCCATTTTTCATAACTTATGGAAATCTTATGAGTTTTAATAATCATAAATG
Organism: Lactuca virosa; assembly: GCF_052849685.1. Classification (NCBI taxonomy): domain Eukaryota; kingdom Viridiplantae; phylum Streptophyta; class Magnoliopsida; order Asterales; family Asteraceae; genus Lactuca; species Lactuca virosa. Next base: position 392,039,268 of record NC_136433.1, read on the forward strand.
TGACTTTTCATATAACTTGAGGACAAGTTACAAAAACACATATTATGAATAACTTTTAGATCAATATGGATTGAAAACACATTATCTCATAACTTTTCTATTAATCTAAGCTAAATCATAAGAACAAGATAATTCAAATCATCAATCTTCAAGAAATTAGCATGAACATAAAACTAATACAAATCTTGAAATTATGACAATTATATTTGAAATTGGATTATCATGAACATTACCACATCAAAAACAGGTTTATAAGTTCAAAAACAGCCTAGGGTAATGTTCCTAGTCCAATTCCAGCCTTAAAAGTCAAAAATATGTTGTCAGGGGCTTCTGCTCGTCAAGTGTATGAACCTACTCGACGAGTAGGATGAATTTCTTCATGGACTCGGCGAGTCCATCAGTGGACTGGGCGAGTCCAGTGCCCATGAAGCCAGAATTTTCGATTTTTAAGTTGTTTCAGCAAGTATAACATGAAAACAAGCCTTGGCTCTGATACCACTGAAGGGTTTTGAGCATTCTAACACTCCTATGGTGTACATGCAACCCTAAATACCTTGGATCTATGTTTTCTCTATTATACATGCAAACTTGAACTTTCCAAGGTATTACCCTAACTAGAATACAATCATTGATACTTGGGTAATATAAACAAGTTAGAAGACATACCTTTTTATGTAACTTGATTCCATGGAGCTTAAGAGCCTAGTGCCTCAAGTGTGACACCTCAAATGGTTCACACAACATCACCAACAACTTGGAATAACTTGAGAGAAAAGGTTCCTATGCTCAAATCGGCTAGCCCTCATGTGTACACACACTAGTGCCAATTTCTTGAGCCATGGAGTCCTTATATATTGTGGCTATTAGGGTTACACCATGTAACTCATGTCTTTCCATATTCTTCATGCTCCATGGGTTAAAACCTCCATGGAGTATCCATAGGTTACTCCATGGGTTTAGCCCAACATGAAGAACTATGGATCATAAGCCCACATATATAAGAATGAATAATTTACACAATCAATCCCCATATATTTAATTAGTCTCCTTTTGATCACAAAATTAATTCCAAATTAATCTTTGATCAATACTAATTAAATAATATGATTTCATATTAATATATTAGAACTTATAATATATTAACAAATCATAAATATCATTTTCTCACAAAAGTCTATCCAAATTGTTCTGATGCCATGTAACCCAAATGGACCATGCCAATCGGGTAGAGTACATACCAATTATAGTTATGGACTTAGGCACTAATCCAACACATGTGGGGGAGCCCATGGCACTCCTATGTAAAGACCATGTGGGGTAGCCCATGGCATGATGGTATTGTTGGATTAGGTGTCTAAGTTCATAACTATTTCTGGAATGTACTTGACCCGGTTGGCATGGTCCATTTGGGTTGCATGGCATTACAACACTTGGATAAACTAAATGAGAGAAAGGGCACTTATGGTTTATTAATATATTATAAGTTCTAATATATTAATAATATTATTTAATTAGTTTTGATCAAGAATTAATTTAGAATTAATTTGGTGATCAAAAGGAGGCTAATTAAATATATGGGGTTGATTGTGTAAATCATCCATTCTTTTATAGTAAGCTAATGATCCATGGTTTATTGGATTGGGCTAAATCCATAGGGTGCTCCATGGATGCTCCATGGAGGCTAAAACCCATGGATCATGGAATATGAAAAGCCATGTCAATTAGGGTTTACATGTTGTAACCCTACTTGTGACACAACTATAAAAGGACCCCATGGGCTACCAAAATCGGCACTATGTGTAGAACAAGAGGGCTAGCCGATTTTGAGTGAAAGTGTACTTCTCTCAAAGTTATTCCAAGAGTTGTGGTGTTGTGTGAAACATTTTAGACATCACATTTGAGGTGCTAGGCTCACAAAGTTCTCAAGGAATCCAAGCAACAAAAATGTATGTTCTTCTACTAGCTTTTATGTTTCAAAGTTCCACATGTCATGCTAGTTAGGTTAAGAACCTTGGAAAATCAAATTTGCATGTATCTTAGTAAAACATAGATCCAAGGTTTCTAGGGTTGCATGTACACCTTAGGAGTGTTAGAATGCTTAAAACCCTTCAGTGGTATCAGAGCCTAGGCTTGTTTTCTTGATACTTGATGCAAATTGTTGAAAAAACTCAAGATTTCTGCATTATGCTAAGTGAACTCGCCGATTCCATGGGGGGACTCGAAGAGTCCATGTGTTATTTCATCCTACTCGTCGAGTAGGTTCTTGCACTCGACGAGTAGGAGGCCCTGAATGCAGATTTTCGAGTTTTACTACTGGAAATGGACTAGAAACATTACCCTAAACTGTTTTGGTCTTATAAAACTTGTTTTAGATGGTGTAATGGTTATGCTAATCCATTTACAATGGCTATTATCAAAATTTCAAGTTTTGTATGTGTTATTTATGATTCTTGAAATTGTTGATATGAATGTTCATACACTTATGAGTTTAGAAGATCAGAGGAATTATTTGCAAATAGTTTGTTAGTTTAATTCTTGATCTTAATATGTTTTAATGGAATCCATAATTTGTCCTCAAGTTATGGATTACCAAAAGTCCTTCTTTTAAAGTTCATTAATGAACACATAGGTTACATAAAATGAAGAGTCTTTCATTTTAATAAACCATTAACTCCTAAGTTATGAAGATGAAAAGTTTTGACAGTTACAAAACTTGCCCTCAAGTTTTGGAACATCGGTTAGGTGATAAACATTAAGAGTACCAAGTAATTTGCATGGTTAATTCACACATTGTTCTGTGATCCTCGGTATCCCAGTCACAAAACTTGAAGGGCGCACTCGAGATTGAAACATGCCATTGAAAAGTTCAATGAATCTCAAAAGAATCTAGGAGTTTCAAAACCAATTAAAACCTAATAATACATTTCGTTTTTATGGTGGAAATTGGTGAATCGTCATTCCCCTAACTTCGAATATTTTATAGCTTGGATTACGGCATCCCTCTTCTAAGTTATAAAATATTGTGTTGGGTCCTAGCCTTTGTTGGATTAGGTGTCTAAGCCCATAACTATAATTGGTATGTACTTGAATTGACAGCAGCACAGTCCTTTTGGGTTGCCCTCAACCTAGCAACTGGACAAGGAAATTATGAAAGGAGAGATATTAATTTATAAGATTAATAAATTAATATATATATATATAAATGATTTATTAATATGTTAATGGATTAATATATTAATTAGAAATCATTATGTTTAATTAATTGTTAGCCAGAAATTAATCAGAATTGATTTTGGGGTTAAAAGAATTAATTATAAGGTGTAGGGACTAGTTTGCAATTATCTAATAGTTGAGTGGAAGGCTCTAGAACCCCCTTGGAAGAGGGTGGACGAAATCTTTAGGGGAAACCCTAATAATTTCGTCCATAGGGGCTTGGATAAGGCCCTTGGGTTTGCTTAGGCCCTAAGCAAAGGATAACTAGGGTTTCCCTTAAACCCTAGATCCCTCAGCTATATAAGGAGCCTCCTGGTTCATGTTTTTGGTCACTCTTTCTTTTGAAGAAACCCTAAGGCCGAGATTTTGCATACTCTCTCCTCTCTCTTCTTCTACTTTCCTTCTTGCTAGTTTAGGTGTGATTCCATTAGAGGCATTACACTTGTGGTGCTAAAGCTTCCAAGAAGATCAAGATCAAGATCAAGAGGATTGTCAATTGTTTGCTATTACAATTGAAAGGTATGTAAACCCTAAACCCTAGTTTACTATTTTCGAAAATAGCCTCTCTCCTCTAGGGTTCTTGTTTTGCAATTCAAAGTTGTATGTTCAATAGTTAAAACATAGATCCAAAGTAGGTTGCATGTGAACTTAGGAATTGTTTTTCTAGGTTATTTGTTTTACCTAAAACCCATCAGTGGTATCAGAGCCATTATTGTTTTAAATTGAATTGCTACAATTGTTGAGTTGCAAATTAGGGTTTATAGCTATTAAACCCTAAAGGCCAAATTTTCGATTTCTAGGGTTTTGGATCAAAGGATTTTTTCGAAAACCCTAGCCTCCAAAGAACCCTAATCGAAATTAGGGTTAGGGTTTTGAAAACCCTAGCCTCCTCCCTTATGAATTTCGAAATATGCTAAGAGGATAACTAGGGTTTCTTGTTTTTGGATAATTGTTACTTAATTAGATTAATTGGATAATTATCCTTACCCTATTTTTCGAAATTAGAGGGATAAGGATTAGGATTAAATTAATTGATTAATTTAATTAGATAATCCTTACATGATTTAATAATTTGATTAATAGTTAATTAATAGATAAATATTAAATCTAGTTAATTGGTTTATTTAAATTTGAATTTAATAGCTTAAATTTCGAAATTTATATAAACCCTTGATGTTTTAAAAAGTTTTAAAACACACCTTATATATATATTATAATTAAAGGTTTAATATTATATGTATAAGAATATGGTCAGTCAAATCGCTAGTATGCCTCATTCACGAAGCTAATCTATAAGGGGGGTATAAGGAAACTGCCTATAAAATGGTAGTTGAATGGGTGTCCACTCTCACCCACCGCTTCCTTGATTAGTGGAGGGTCGTTAGCAGAATGGATTTGATAGGACAACTACTTCTCATTAAAAGTATAATGATATTAAAGAAAGTACTAGAACATTATTTTCAAAATCCCAACTCTAGTTACTTTAGGAAAAATGTGAAAAGTATGCTAATCCATGAAATTGCACATTATGCTTTATTGGTCGTTAGTGGAGCGTGTGTGGTTAACCAGCACACTAAAAGGCACTAATAAAGAGTAGTAATGGGTATCTCATAATTGTCATTTTGATGGAGCGTGTGTGGTTTACCAGCACATCAATAGTTAATGATAAAGACAATGAGGTTACCAAGCACATTTGCATGGTTATTCACATCTTGTTTGTGATCCTCGGCATCCCAGTCACAAATAGAAGAGCATAATCTGAGATTAAAACATGCCATTGAATAGTTTCAATGTATCTCAAAAGAATTAGGAATTTCACTGCGTTTGTTTCGTCTAATGGTGGAATTGGTGAATCGTCATTCACCTACCTTTATGAAATTTGCACTTGGATCTCGGCATCCCATTTCTAAGTTGTGAATCTTCATAGTTGGATCCTAACCTTGATACTATATCTTTGGGTTATTCTATTAAGGTATCTTGAAATCTAACTAAAACTTTCTTTCTTTTCAGATGTCTACTCCTGGAAACACTTCTGCTTCGTCCTCCTCCAACCAAAACTTCTCTTTGCTCAATATATGCTCCAAAGTCGTTATGGATGGCTCAAACTATAACGATTGGATGCGCAACATCAAGATGGCTCTTCGCTTCGAGAACAAAGAATATGTTCTTGAAAAGGAGCTCAAAGAGCTTGATGAGAATGAAGCTACTCCTGAAGATCTTGCTGCCTACAAGAAACATTACGATGATGCTACCAAAGTGGCATGCATCATGGTGGCAACTATGTCCCCAGAACTGCAGAGGTACTATGAGGACTATTGGCCTTTCGAGATGAACAAGGACCTTATGGAAAAGTACCATAAGCGAGCTCGTCAAGAAAAGTTCGAAGTAGTCAAGTCACTCATGGCTTGCAAGATGAAAGATGGGGAGTCAGTTGTGTCACATGTGCAAAGAATGCAACGCTACATAGAGCGTTTGGTCAAGCTCAATATTCACTTTGATGAGGAATTGGCCATTGACATGGTCTTGAACTCACTTCCTGAATGTTATGGTCAGTTTATTCTAACTTACCATTTGAACAATACTGAGCAGACCTTGGCCCAATTGCACAACTTGTTGCAGACAGCTGAGGCAGGGATGAAAGGTAAAAGTATACCCTCCACACCTGCTAGTGCCCCTGTTTTGGCTATTGGACAGGGAAAGGGGAAAAAGAGGAAAGGTCCTCCCAAGCAAAACTGGAAGAGCAAGGCTCAAGCTGGGTCATCTAGTAATGGCCCAAAGGCTAAGCCCAATGGTTCCACTCCCCATGTTTCTGATCCAAAAGAGGCAGTTTGCTTTTACTGCAACCAAAAGGGGCATTGGAAGAGATCTTGCCCACAGTATCTGCAAGATATCAAGGATGGCAAAGTGAAGCCATCTTCGGCAGGTATTTACACTATTTCTGCTAATAACTCATTATCTTCTCGTTCATGGGTCCTTGATACAGGATGTGGTTTTCATATCTGTTCTGATTTGCAGGGTCTAAAGGAAAGTGAGGAGATAGAGCGAGGAAGGATAAACCTGATCATGGGAAACAGAAAGTCTTCACCAGTAACCAAGATCGGAGTTTATCAGCTTCTGCTTAGTAATGATGTTAGATTAGATTTAATAAATTGTTGCTATTCGTCTGAGATGACGAGAAACATTATTTCATTTCATGCATTGTTCAGACAAGGTTTTACATATTCTTTTAATGATTTGAATGGTTCAATTTCTGTTTATAAGAATGGTGTTTTTATGTTTGAAGCTTTGCCTTGTAATGGTGTGTATGAAACAGTGACTTGTGTTGATAGCCTAGGAAATAGTGTACTTAATATTGACTTGTCTAATAGTGTAGACAAGGCATGCTTGTGGCATTGTCGTCTTGGACACATTAACAAGAAACGCATAGCCCAACTCCAAAAGGATGGAGTGTTGGAATCATTTGACCTAAAGTCAGATGATATGTGTGAGTCTTGTCTTTTGGGAAAGATGACAAAATCACCATTCACAGGGTCTTGTGAAAGAGGTGAAGGTCTGTTGGATCTCATACACACGGATGTGTGTGGACCCTTCAGATCAACTACAAGAGATGCTAATCGATTCTATGTGACCTTCACTGACGATTATAGCAGATATGGATATATCTACTTGATCAAGCATAAGTCAGAAACTTTTGAAAAGTTCAAAGAGTTTAAGCATGAAGTCGAAAATCAATTGGGCAGAAAGATAAAGATACTTAGATCCGATAGAGGCGGGGAGTATCTTAGTATCGAGTTTAACGACTATCTGAAAGAATGTGGGATAGTCTCACAATTGACTCCTCCTAGGACACCACAGTTAAATGGTGTAGCTGAGAGGCGCAATCGAACCTTGTTAGACATGGTTCGTTCTATGATGAGTCGGGCTTCGCTTCCTATTCACTTCTGGGGGTATGCCTTAGAGACAGCCGCCCACATCCTCAATCTTGTCCCTACAAAGAAGGTTGCCAAAACACCTCACGAAATGTGGACAGGGAAAGTTCCCTCATTAGCACATATTAAAGTCTGGGGTTGTGAAGCTTTCGTAAGACGAGAGACTCACGACAAGCTAGCAGCTAGAAGTGAGAAATGTGTTTTCATTGGTTACCCAAAGCAGTCTTTTGGATATTTGTTCTACAGGCCTAGTGAGAACGTGGTCTTTGTAGCACGAAGAGGAGTCTTTCTTGAAAGAGAGCTCATATTCAAAGAGGACAGTGGGAGCACTATTGACCTTGAAGAAATTCAAGAGTCAGCCAATGAAGGAACCTTAGATGACACTAGCACTCAACCAGAGGAAACAGTTCCTGTTGAACCAATTGATAACTCATTACCTCTTAGAAGATCCACTAGGGTGAGTGTGCCACCTGAGTTGTATGGTTTTCATATTACTTCAGATGGTGACACATTCATAAGTGACAGAACACTGGTAAACTTAGATGAACCAGTCACTTATAAGGAAGCAATGGCAGGCCCAGAGGCTTCCAAGTGGAAAGAGGCAATGGACAGCGAGATTAAGTCCATGTATGACAACCAAGTTTGGAATTTGGTTGATAGTGCACCAGGTCGCAAGACAGTTGGGTGCAAATGGATCTTCAAGAAGAAGACAGACATGGATGGGAATGTGCATACATTCAAGGCTCGACTGGTTGCAAAAGGTTTTACTCAAACCCCAGGGGTTGACTATGATGAGACTTTTTCGCCAGTGGCTAAGATTAAATCTATTAGGATATTGCTCGCCATAGCTGCCTTTCATGATTATGAAATCTGGCAGATGGATGTCAAAACTGCTTTCCTTAATGGGAAGTTGGCTGAAGATGTTTACATGAGTCAGCCAGAGGGTTTTGTTGATGCAAAGTTTCCCAATAGAGTGTGCAAGCTTAAGAAATCCATTTATGGATTGAAACAAGCATCTCGCAGTTGGAACCTTTGCTTCCATGAGAAAGTCAAAGAGTTTGGTTTCTCTAGAAGTGAAGATGAGTTCTGTGTGTATATCAAGGCTAGTGGGAGTATAGTAACTTTTCTGGTGTTGTATGTCGATGACATATTACTCATTGGTAACGACGTTCCAACCTTGAAAGAAGTTAAGTCTTGGCTTGGAAAGTGTTTTGCCATGAAAGACCTTGGAGAAGCTGCCTATATTCTTGGGATTAGAATATTGAGAGATAGAAAGAAGAGACTAATTGGACTTAGTCAGAGCACATACTTGGATAAGGTACTAAAGAGGTTTAGTATGGAAAATTCCAAGAAGGGAGAGCTACCTATCCAGAGCAATACCAAATTGAGTAAGACTCAATGCCCGAGTACAGATGTTGAAATAGATGACATGAGTCGTGTACCTTATGCTTCCGCTGTCGGATCGATCATGTACGCTATGACATGTACTCGCCCTGATGTGGCATTTGCTTTGAGCATGGTCAGTCGCTATCAGGGAAACCCAGGTAGAGCTCATTGGATAGCAGTTAAGAATATACTCAAGTATTTGCGAAGGACAAAGGACTGGGTTCTTGTGCTTGGTGGCAGTGATACTTTGAGAGTAGATGGTTACAGTGATGCCAGCTTTCAGACGGATAGAGATAACTTCCGTTCTCAGTCGGGCTGGGTATTTTTACTGAATGGAGGAGCAGTTACTTGGAAGAGTTCCAAGCAAAATACGGTGGCTGATTCTACTTGTGAATCAGAGTACATAGCAGCAAGTGAAGCGTCGAAAGAAGCAGCTTGGTTGAGGAACTTCATCGGGGATCTCGGAGTTGTTCCAACCATCCAGGAGCCTATGGAACTATTCTGCGATAATGAAGGAGCGGTTGCCTTGACAAAGGAACCGAGAGATCATGGTAAGACCAGACATATCGACAGAAAGTACCATTTCATCAGACATAGAGTTGAAGAAGGCCATCTTATAGTAAAGAGGGTGTCATCTGAAGATAACCCAGCAGATCCCCTCACAAAGGGTCTGAGTAGGGCTAAGCATATTCAGCATGCTCGGAGCATAGGACTGAAAGATGATATTAGTTTTAGTAGTTAGATTAGTTTTTGAAACTTGTAACAAAGTAAATGTAATTGACCTTTGGTGATTAAATAATAAAGTATTATTTATAAGTTTGGCTACTACCTTTTGTCGATTGTTTATTATTGTGTTTCATTTTTGCATGTTTTACTTCCTGAATAATGAGATTATTCAAACTCCACAGTCGCTCGTACTCTTGGAAGTAAGTAGTGAATTAAGACTGTCATGAATTGGATTGCAGATTGTCTAAGGATAGACATGGCAATAGAATTGCTGCAACGTTCATGAGTACTCAGAAATTGAGATTTGAGTATTGGATAAACCCTCGCTCAGAGTATTACTTCATGGAATTCATCACGAGTAATACTGAGACGATAATATCTTATAATCTTGAAACGAAGATATATGAGTTGTAATTTACAAGTCGGTTGTGCATTGGTGATACGAAAACGCATCAGTAACTTGGTGTTATAAAACGTATTGTCATGCATAATTTGATGAGTAAAAGATACAAGCATATGAGTCAACGTTTATTCGTTCCTTTTGCCCTAACAGGAAAAGCGATATCTGTGGGCCCCTCGATGATTTGGTGTTGACTTATGTGCTGGGCCCAGCCAGGACTAAATTGATGTGTTCGATTAGAAGTCCTACATCATCACAAATCAGGAATCGGGAAACATAGATTCTGGACAAACAGATTGATTACATTCCATGTCTTTTGTCTGGGGATATCAAGCAGAACGAAGGGTTATATGATCACTTATCTTAGGACACGTAACTGACTGGGTCAGAGTTCGGCAGCAGCTTTTTGGAAGCTACAATTTGCTGGTCAAATTTAGAAGGCATACTAGCAATTATAGTTACAGACTTATCCAAGTGGGAGACTGTTGGATTAGGTGTCTAAGCCCATAACTATAATTGGTATGTACTTGAATTGACAGCAGCACAGTCCTTTTGGGTTGCCCTCAACCTAGCAACTGGACAAGGAAATTATGAAAGGAGAGATATTAATTTATAAGATTAATAAATTAATATATATATATATAAATGATTTATTAATATGTTAATGGATTAATATATTAATTAGAAATCATTATGTTTAATTAATTGTTAGCCAGAAATTAATCAGAATTGATTTTGGGGTTAAAAGAATTAATTATAAGGTGTAGGGACTAGTTTGCAATTATCTAATAGTTGAGTGGAAGGCTCTAGAACCCCCTTGGAAGAGGGTGGACGAAATCTTTAGGGGAAACCCTAATAATTTCGTCCATAGGGGCTTGGATAAGGCCCTTGGGTTTGCTTAGGCCCTAAGCAAAGGATAACTAGGGTTTCCCTTAAACCCTAGATCCCTCAGCTATATAAGGAGCCTCCTGGTTCATGTTTTTGGTCACTCTTTCTTTTGAAGAAACCCTAAGGCCGAGATTTTGCATACTCCCTCCCCTCTCTCTTCTTCTACTTTCCTTCTTGCTAGTTTGGGTGTGATTCCATTAGAGGCATTACACTTGTGGTGCTAAAGCTTCCAAGAAGATCAAGATCAAGATCAAGAGGATTGTCAATTGTTTGCTATTACAATTGAAAGGTATGTAAACCCTAAACCCTAGTTTACTATTTTCGAAAATAGCCTCTCTCCTCTAGGGTTCTTGTTTTGCAATTCAAAGTTGTATGTTCAATAGTTAAAACATAGATCCAAAGTAGGTTGCATGTGAACTTAGGAATTGTTTTTCTAGGTTATTTGTTTTACCTAAAACCCATCAGCCTTAATATTACATTTGGGTGTCTTATTAAGGACTATCTTTATATCTAATCTAAACTTGTCCTTCTTCTTTTTTAGATGTCTTCCAACAATGCTGCTTCTGGCTCAAACCCTACCGGCTCATTCTCTCTCATGAACCTTTGTGGGAGAGTCATCTTCGATGGATCCAACTTTATGGATTGGATCATGAACATCAGGATGGTCACTCGGTATGACGACAAGGAATATGTCCTCGACAAGGAGCTTAAGGAACTTGATGAGTCGTCTGCTACTCCTGAGGAGATCGCTGAGTTCCGGACTAATCAGAGAGATGCCACCAAAGTGGCATGTATCATGTTGGCCACGATGACAGTCGAGCTCCAAAAGTCCTATGAGGACTTTTATCCTTTTGAGATGCACCAGGATTTGATGGACAGATACCATCAGAGTGCTCGTCAAGAGCGATATGAAATCATCTCCTCCATGATAACAACCCGAATGAAGGATGGTGAACCCATCATCGGCCACATGTAGAAAATGCAAAGATTTGTGGACCGTTTGCTGAAATTGAATGTGAACTTCCCCGAGGAGTTGGCAATTGACATCATTTTGCACTCCTTACCTTCGTGTTATGATCAATTCCGAATGACATTTCACATGAACAAGGAGGAAGTTACACTCAGCAAACTTCAAGGACTTTTGAAGACCCCCGAAAGTGGTCTTAAAGGTAAATCGGTTGTTACCACTCCTACTCCTACTGCGGCCCCTGTCTTGGCAATCGGGCAAGGTAAAGGTAAGAAGAGGAAGATCCCTTCGAAGGGTACCAAGGGAAAGTCCCTTGATGGCTCCTCTTCAAGTAGAACCAAAGGTGGTTCTGTCACTCCTTCTGCCAACCCTAAAGAGGCTGCATGCTTCTATTGCCATGAAAAATCGCACTGGAAGCGAAGCTGCCCAAAGTAGCTGCAAGATGTTAAGGATGGGAAAGTGAAACCCAACCATGCAGGTATTTACACTATATTGTCTAATAACTCACCCCATTCTAATTCTTGGTTCCTTGATACAGGTTGTGGTATTCACATATGTTCTGATTTGCAGGGACTAAGAAGAAGTGAGAATGTGGAGCAAATGAAGATAAACTTAATCATGTGGAATAGGAAAGCTTTACCTGTCACCAAGATTGGAGTTTATTCTTTGTTGCTAAGTAGTGGGTTAACATTAGATTTGAATAAATGTTGTTACTCGTCTGAAATGGCAAGAAATATTATTTCCTTTCATGGTTTGTACAAACAAGGGTTTACCTTTTCGTTTGATAATGAATGTGGTGGTATTAATGCTTTCTTTAATAATGTTCTTTATTTTAAAGCATTACCATGTGATGGTGTATATGAAACTGTGTCGTTTGCAGATAACCTAGGAAATAATGTGTTGTGTATTGATTCTTCCACTAACTTGGATAAAGCATCATTATGGCATTGTCGTCTTGGACATGTAAGCAAGAAATGCATAGGCCAACTCTAAAAGGATGGAGTCTTGGAGTCATTTGACCTAAAGTCGGATGATAGTTGTGAATCTTGTTTACTTGGAAAAATGACAAAGTCACCCTTCACTGGTTCTTATGCCAGGGGTGAGGGTTTGTTGGACCTCATACATACTGATGTGTGTGGACCTTTTAGAACCGCCACAAGGGATGCTAACCACTTCTATGTGACTTTTACTGATGATTATAGTAGATATGGATATGTCTACTTAATCAAGCATAAGTCAGAAACCTTTGAAAAGTTCAAGGAGTTTAAACAGGAAGTGGAGAATCAGCTGGGCAGGAACATTAAGATGTTTCGATCCGATCGAAGTGGTGAGTATCTTAGTACAGAGTTCCTTGACTATCTTAAGGAATGTGGGATTGTCTCACAATTGACACCTCCCAGAACACCATAGCTTAATGGTGTGGCTGAGAGGTGTAATCGAACCTTGTTGGACATGGTTCGTTCCATGATGAGTCGAGCTTCGCTACCAATCTCATTTTGGGGGTATGCCTTAGAGACTGCCGCCCATATCCTTAATCTAGTCCCTACCAAGAAGGTTGCCAAAACACCTCATGAGATGTGGACTGGAAAAGTTCCCAATCTAGACCACATCAAGATTTGTGGTTGCGAGGCTTTCGTGAGGCGCGAGACTCACGATAAGCTCGAACCTCGAAGTGAGAGGTGTATTTTCATCGGCTACCCATAGAAATCCTTTGGTTACCTCTTCTACAGACCTAGTGATAATGTGGTCTTTGTGGCAAGGAGAGGGGTCTTTCGAGAGAGAGAATTCATAAGCCAAGGAAACAGTGGGAGGCAAATTGACCTTGAAGAAATTCAAGAGTTAAGTGGTGAAGGAACCTCAAACCCTAGAATCAACCTGAGGAGGAAACTCATGTTGATCCGACTGACGAGTTTGTACCTCTGAGGCGTTCCACGAGAGTTAGGAATGCACCTGAGCATTACTATGGTTTCCATATTACTATGGAAGGTGATACACTTATCAGTGATAACACACTAGTAAGTCTGGATGAACCTAAGAGCTATACGGAAGCCATGGCAGGCCCTGAGGCTACTAAATGGAAAGAGGCTATCGACAGCGAGATACAGTCCATGTATTACAATCAAGTTTTGAACTTGGTTGACAATGTACCAGGTCGTAAGACAGTCGGGTGCAAATGGATCTTCAAGAAGAAGACCGACATGGATGGTAATGTACACACTTATAAGGCGCGACTGGTTGCAAAGGGCTTTTCTCAAACTCCAGGAGTTGATTATGATGCGACCTTCTCATCAGTAGCAAATATTAAGTCTATTCGGGTTATGTTATCCATTGCTGCATTTCATGATTATGAAATATGGCAAATGGATGTCAAAACCGCTTTCCTTAATGGAAGGTTGACTGAGGATGTTTACATGAGTCAGCCAGAGGGTTTTGTCAGTACAGAGTACCCTAATAGAGTGTGTAAGCTTGAGAAATCCATCTATGGATTGAAACAAGCACCTCGCAGATGGAATCTTTGTTTCGATGAGAAAGTCAAAGAATTTGGCTTTTCGAGGAGCGAAGATGAATCTTGTGTATATGTCAAGGCTATTGGGAGTATAGTTAGCTTTTTGGTATTATATGTGGATGACATACTACTCATAGGAAATGACATCACCATACTGATTACTCATTATTCATTGTTTCGGTTTTATCAACTTTATACTTGAATTTAAAACAATAGTTGTCCCATGCTCCAAGCATGTACACTATGTTTTCTAAACACTAGTCATGCCATACACCAAGTATGCATACTATGTTTGTCTATGATCTTTACTTTGTAAAATAGATCAATTGAACATCACTCCAATGATCCTCTTTTCACAGTCCCAAATCCTTACTGCAAATGCAAGAATTCCAAATTCATGCCATTTACTGAAATCTGTTAGATTCTAAACTTATATGCATTGATCCTCTTAATGATTATGCACAAAGTCAGAAAGACTTGACAACAATCATTACAGAGCATTCCAAAGGAGATCAGCTCCTTGGAAACATCCTTCTTTCATTAAGTTTCCTAATCTTACACAGATTGAATAATTTCTAACTTTGAAACATTTCCATATTCCATTTTGACTATCACTTCTGAACAAGAGTTGCCTCCTTACAGATTATGTCAATATGGTCCTTCCAGAATTAACATTATACTTCCAACTGTCCTTGAGCAACCAATCTTTGGTAAACCTTAGATTGTCCTCGACAATTGCTTAATCATTTTAGTCATATCCAATTCTAGACCTTTTCCCTTCATAATGCCCCAGGCATTTGGAAAATTTTAGAAAGGATGAATATAGCACATGTAATCGATCCTATATCCGAAGCATATGGGACACGATTCATGATGTCTCACATAAAGACTAAACCAGTCTTTTGCTATAATATTTCCATTTCAATTTGCCAAGTTCTCAAAATTCAGATTATGAAAAGGGATGCCGTAATCATAATCGAATTTTAGAACGCAAATAATGGACCCATATATAGAATTTCCTTATGTTGAGCCATTCCAACATGAAATTCATATATATATATATATATATATATATATATATATATATATATATATCCTTGATTAAATACGATTAAAATCTCAATCTAAGCTTTTTAGAATTGAAATGAAGTATAATTTCCTCTCCCTTAATTATAGCAAAACAACTTTTTCAACCCCTGCAACCTCACGAATTGAAACTTTTGTTTTCTATAATTAACATTGCTAACTTGCAACCTTTGTCATAATTATCATGCTCCCACTAACATGATGATTATTAGCATAACACTTATGCTCCCACTAGCTTTGACATGTACTCAGAAATCAGTTGACTTTCTTACCAAAGTTCAGATTTCTGATACTAGATTGTTTTGATAAAACTTTATCAAAATCATACACCTCTCTTAGATAGCTCACATGTGTGTCTAAACAATTTTAGAACTATGAAAAGGGATGCCATAATCATAGTCTCAATTGTTTAGACCTTTGCCACTTCTCACAAGTCCATGTTAGTGTGCCGGTAAACCACACACGCTCCACTAACGACTTTGAGAATGCAAATATCACAATTGCTATCTAGCTAAAATCTACTTAGTGAAAGTGTTTCCTCACCATCATTTTCATGAATCGGAGAGAAACCTTATGACACTTAGATTTAATAGTGTATGTGTTCTTATCCATGTAAATTTGTCAAAACCATAATCACAAGACAAGGTTAGTGACAAATCCAAACTCATATTGATTAAACTTGTGCAATCTTAAATTCTTGCCATTTGGCAGCTCAGGTGCCTGCCATTGCTTCCAAGTAGTTGTGCAACCAATTGAGAACTCTCAGAACTCCTATGCAAAGCCAACTTGAATAGGCACAAAAATTTCAACACGATAGGTTATAAACCTCAAGTCGTGTGCTAGTGAAGGACTTTAGGTTTTATTCTTGATTAAGTCTTGAAACTTTCAAGAGCTTTAAGACTCCCACTGTCCTCTTGACATATAAGACTCCCTTGTCAAATATTCAAGAGATAGTGCGGATTCTTTATCAAGACTAACACTTTACACAATTGGCCTAAGTTGGTCTCTGTTTTATCCAAAACATCACAACTTACCAATTTCAAATGTACAAGAGTAGATAACCTTTTACTCTTACATTTGACTAGTGTTAACAAACCCTCTTTAAGATATGTCACTCAAGTTACAATCTTGGAGTATGACTCTAAGAATTGTTTTGGAACGAAGTATGACTCATCTTTTTGATTTAACCATTTCAACAATTCATGACTCCTCTTCTTGACTTTAGAGGACCAATTGTGATATGGTATCTTAATCATTAAGATGATCATAAACATGATACTAAAGTACTCTCCCATCTTTTCAGATTTGAGAAACTTTTATCTCTCTGCCATACTTTGATTCTTCTTATTCGTTCTGTCTCACATTGAAACTTCTCCAATGCTACAGACTTATACTTAAACTTATAAGTATAACCATATTTACTGAACTTAAGTAAATCATGACGAATAGTCTTCTTGATCTTTTGTGGTGGACTTGACCAGTGCACAAGAATGTGTACTCGATCCCTTAGTCCTTTCCTTATTCACATAAGGAATTAGTCTTAATTTTCCAAGCTGAAAGTTCTCATTCATCATACTATACAACTTGCATGATTCCAAGTTTCGGTCCAATTAAACCTTGGGTGATGAGAATCTTTCCTTATTTGGTAATATTAGACACTACCATAACCGAAAGAATCAAATCCATTTTTCCAATATTGCTATCAATGGAATCTTATAAGCAACAACTTTTCACAAATGCCATTGTAAGGATACTTAAAATAAATAAAATCAAAACCTTTTTTCTTTTATTTTAAAACTTTGCGGAAAAACTTATCCTTACAATCCATATGAAAACCTTGTTGTTATTTATTCCTAAGCAATATAAATATCATAACTCTTAAGTAATAGCCCAAAATTCTGATCACCGAACCATGCGATTGAAATCCATCTTCGCGATCAGAATCAGCATGTACTTAATAGAGTTAGACAATGGACTTTACCTGAAGTAGAGCCAAACTTATTGACTTTAACATCCTTAGGTAAATTTGGCAGCTTCGTAACCAATGCCCCTTCCTTTGGCAATAGTTACCTATGGATCCTTGATAATGGGACTATCTCAGACTTCGCCTCTCTCTTTACCATTGGGTCAACAGAGTTGACTATGGCCGATCCCTTTCCATTGGGAAGAGAGAGCTTTACTGGATATCCAATGGCATCATTGTCAATGTCCATAGCGTTTTAGGAAGTTGATCTTAGCAAATAGATAAGATCATTAAGGGTCTTGTCTTAGTCTGTTTCATAGGATTCCCAAAAGAACTCACTATGTGACTTAGAAAGTAGTTGAGCCACCAACTTTCTCAAGACTTTGACACCCAACTCTCCCGGCTTGTCAATATGTGACTACATCTCCAAGATGTGATCACACCTAGACCTTGCCTTGCCAATAGGGCTTGAGTGACCTTAAACTTTTTAGGAACTTGTGGGTTAGGGAGAATAATTGGAGGAGGTGAAAGAAGTATGATATCCATGGGACATCATCTTCATTTAGGAAAGCTTGTTTCAAGAGATTTGGGAAGATCATAAATGTCTAGACCAGACATCTTTTTGGGAGATATTCAAGATAGTTGATTTAAAGTCCTTAATATGACACCCAATATGAAATATTAAGGCTAGGACCCAACAAACTATTTTATAACTTAGAAGAGGGATGCCGTAATCCAAGCTATAAAATATTTGAAGGTAGGTGAATGACGATTCACCAATTTCCACCATGAAAAACGAAATAATTTATTAGGTTTTAATTGGATTTGAAAGTCCTAGATCTTTGAGATTCATTGAACTGTTCAAAGGCATGTTTCAATCTCGAGTGTGCCCTTCAGGTTTTGTGACTGGGATGCCGAGGATCACAAAACAAGGTGTGAATAACCATGCAAATATACTTGGTACCCTTAATATTTACCCCTTAATCAGTGTGCCGGTTAACCACACACGCTCCACCGATACTATGATAAATATTAAGTTACCCTTTGCCTACCTTGTTAAGTCCAGGTTAGTGTGCCGGTTAACCACACACGCTCCACTAACGACTTAAGCAAAGTGCAAAGTGTAATTTCATGGGTTAGCACCAAATTCACATTTTCCTAAGTAACTAAGATTGGGTATTAATAAGAGTTTAGTTACTTAGTATTTATCATTAATACTTTTAATGAAAGGAGAATTATAGTCCTTGTCCTACCCGTTCGGCTAACGACCCTCCACCAGTCAAGGAAGCGGTGGGTGAGAGTGGACACCTATTAAACTGCCATTTTATAGGCAGTAACCTTATACCCCCCTTATAGACCGGCTTCGTGAATGAGGCCTACTAACGGTAAGACTGACTTTACTCTTATACATATATATAAATATTATTAACTTATAATATTATAAAGTATAAGGGTTGAATTTTAACTTTTAAAATTCTAAGGGCTAACTTGGAATTAAAGTATTCATAAGTGAAAACTTTTCAAATTCCAAAACTTGAGGGCAAGTTTTGAAACTATTCAAAACTAATTAATTCCATAACTTATGAGTTTAAAGCAGTTTTAATTAAAAAAAAAATCTTCAAGTTCCATAACTTGAGGACAAGTTATGGAAGACTTTAAACTAATTAATAAAAAAAATAACCTTTTTTTTATTGTAACTTATGGAACTAATTAAGGTTACACTTTTTTTTTAATTTAATTTAATAAAGAGACTCTTCATTTTGTAACCTTTGCCAACTTTTATGAGTTTTATGATTTTTAAATGTGACTTTTCATATAACTTGAGGACAAGTTACAAAAACACACTTTGGAATCAACTCTTAGATTAAAATGGATTGAAAACAACTATTTCACACAACTTTTCTATTAATCTAAGAACCTCATAAGAACAAGATAATTCAAATCATCAATCTTCAAGAAATTAGCATGAACATACAAACTAATACAAATCTTGAAATTATGACAATTATCTTAGAAATTGGATTAGCATGAACATTACCACATCAAAAACAAGTTTATAAGTCCAAAAACATCTTAGGGTAATGTTCCTAGTCCAATTCCAGCCAAAACAATCGAATATATGCATCCAACTCGATTTTTCAGCTACTTTTGCAAGTATAACAAGAAAACAAGCCTAGGCCCTGATACCACTGTTGGGTTATGAGCATTCTAACACTCCTAAGTGTACATGCAACCCTAAATACCTTGGATCTATGTTTTCTCTATTATACATACAATTATGAACATCCAAGGTATTATCCTAATCTAGCATACAAAATAATAAATATAACAAGATAGAATACATACCTCTTTGATGTAGAATGTCTTCATGAAGCTTGAGTTCCTAGTGCCCCAAGTGTGACACCTCAAATGGTTCACACAACACCAAATACACTTGGAATAACTTGAGAGAAACTTGAACACTCCTTGAAATCGTCTAGCCCTCACACTCACACATTAGTGCACGATTTCTTGAGCCATGGGATTCTTTTATATGGTGGCTATTAGGGTTACACCATGTAACTCATAACTTTACCCATTCCTTATGCTCCATGGATTTTAACCTCCATGGAGTATCCATGGGTCACCCCATGGACTTAGTCCAACATAAGGAATCTTGGATCACAAGCCCACATATATAAGAATGAATGATTTACACAATCAACCCATATATTTAATTAGTCTCCTTTTGATCACTTAATTAATTCCAAATTAATTCTTGATCAATACTAATTAAATAACCTTATTAATATATTAGAACTTATAATATATTAACCAACCTTAAGTGTTATTTCTCTCATTATAGTCTATCCAAATGCATGATGCCATGCAACCCAAATGGACCATGCCGGGTCGGGTCAAGTCTTACCAATTATAGTTATGGACTTAGACATTAATCCAACAAGTACCTACTTGGATAAGATGCTGAATAGGTTCAGCATGCATAATTCCAAGAAAGGAGAGTTACCGATCCAGAGTAACGCCATATTGAGTAAGACTCAGAGCCCGAGTACAGAGGTTGAGATAGCTGAGGTGAGTCGAGTATCGTATGCTTCCATTGTAGGCTCGATCATGTATGATATGACTTGTACTCGTCCTGATGTGGCCTTTGCGTTGAGCATGGTCAGCAGATATCAGGGGAATCCTGGAAAGGCTCACTGGACTGCGGTAAAGAACATTCTCAAGTACCTGCGGAGGACTAAGGACTGGGTCCTTACCCTCGGTGGGAGTGATGACTTGAGAGTAGTAGGGTATAGTGATGCTAGCTTCCAGACTGATGGGGATAATTTCCGCTCTTAGTCAGGCTGGGTCTTTACCTTAAACGGAGGAGCAATTACTTGGAAAAGTTCCAAGCAGGAGACGGTGGCTGATTCAACTTGCAAATTAGAGTATATAGCGGCAAGCAAGGCAGCAAAGGAGGCTATATGGCTAAAGAACTTCATTGGAGACCTTGGAGTTGTACCAACTATAAAGGAGCCTATGGAGATTTTCTGTGATAGTGAAAGTGCAGTTGCCTTAGCCAAGGAACCAATGGATCACGGAAGATCCAGACACATCGACAGAAAATACCATTTCATCAGACATCGAATAGAAGAAGGACTCCTCGTGGCAAAGAGGGTATCATTGGATGAGAACCCAGCAGATCCCCTTACGAAGGGACTGGGTAGGGTTAAGCATCTTCAGCATGCGAGGTGCATAGGGCTAAAGGATGATATTAGTTTTAGAAATTAGATAGCTTTGAATTTTGTAAAGTGTAATTGACATTTGATGATAAATAAAAGTTGTTGTTTATTTATACGTAAAGTGTTTCTATCTTCTGTCAATCGTTTACTATCATTTCATTTTGCATGTTTTGACTTCCAGAATAATTATGTTATGGTATATCATATTATTCAAATTCTCCACAGTCGGTCATATGTTGGAAGTAGATATGAATCAAGACTGTCATGAAGTTGGCTTGTAGATTTCTAAAGTGTTGGACATAGCAAGAGTTGCTACAACATTCATGAGTGCTCATAAGTTCTGAGTATTGGATTCAACCCACGCTCACTTGTATCACTTCATGGAATTTATCTCGAGTGATCTTGAGACGGTAATATCATATAAGTCTTCAAACCTAGAGATATGAGTTGTTAACTATGAGTTGGTTATACATTGATTGTACGAAAACGCATTGGTAACTCGATGTTATAAAACGTTCCTTTATGTATGATTCAACAAGTAGTAGAACAAGCATATGAGTCGAAGTTTATATGTTCCTTCTTGGATTAGAAGCGATATCTGGGCCCCTCGATGATTTTGTTGTGACCTATGTACCGGGCCCGGTCAGAACTAAACTGATGTGTTCGATTAAGTTCTATGTCAAACAAATCGGAAATCGGGAAACAAACTGCTGGACAATAAGTAAGACATTGTTCCATGTATTTGTCCGGCTGATATCTAGAATAGAGGATTATATGATCACTTATCTTAAATGGCGTATCATCATCATCTCGGTTCCGCGAGACTTTGAAAGAGCAACGATTGTTGATCGGTTCCTGAAGTCATTCATGCAGTTATAGTTATTAGACTTATCCAAGTGGGAGACTGTTGGATTAGGTGTCTAAGTTCATAACTATTTCTGGAATGTACTTGACCCGGTTGGCATGGTCCATTTGGGTTGCATGGCATTGCAACACTTGGATAGACTAAATGAGAGAAAGGACATTTATGGTTTATTAATATATTATAAGTTCTAATATATTAATAATATTATTTAATTAGTTTTGATCAAGAATTAATTTAGAATTAATTTGGTGATCAAAAGGAGACTAATTAAATATATGGGATTGATTATGTAAATCATCCATTCTTTTATAGTAGGCTAATGATCCATTGTTTATTGGATTGGGCTAAATCCATAGGGTGCTCCATGGATGCTCCATGGAGGCTAAAACCCATGGATCATGGAATATGAAAAGCCATGTCAATTAGGGTTTACATGTTGTAACCCTACTTGTGACACAACTATAAAAGGACCCCATGGGCTACCAAAATCGGCACTATGTGTAAAACAAGAGGGCTAGCTGATTTTGAGTGATAGTGTACTTCTCTCAAAGTTATTCCAAGAGGTGTGGTGTTGTGTGAAACATTTGAGGCATCACATTTGAGGTGCTAGGCTCACAAAGTTCTCAAGGAATCCAAGCAACAAAAAGGTATGTTCTTCTACTAGCTTTTATGTTTCAAAGTTCCCCATGCCATGCTACTTAGGTTAAGAACCTTGGAAAATCAAATTTGCATGTATCTTAGTAAAACATAGATCCAAGGTTTCTAAGGTTGCATGTACACCTTATGAGTGTTAGAATGCTCAAAATCCTTCAGGTATAAGACCCTGGGGGGAGCCCACGACATCCTTATATGTTTATGTATGTGTTATCTAGTATGATAGATACTTCTGTGATATATGAAATGATAATTGATTATGTATGTTATTGCATGGAAGACCCCGAGGGGAGCCCGTGACGGTTGGATGTCAGACCATGTGGAGGAGCCCATGGCATTCCTAGGTAAAGACCATGGGGGGAGCCCATGGCATGAAGGTATAAGACCCTGGGGGGAGCCCATGGCATCCTTATATGTTAGTATGCATGACTTATGTGATATGTGTAGGTTCATAGCTAATATGGCATGTGTTATGTGGATTGTATGTGGGGTATGCTCTGGGGGTCTCACTAAGCATTAGCTTATAGTTTGTGGATTTGTTTCAGGTACATCTGAGCCCAAGTGGA
Organism: Lactuca virosa; assembly: GCF_052849685.1. Lineage (NCBI taxonomy): Eukaryota > Viridiplantae > Streptophyta > Magnoliopsida > Asterales > Asteraceae > Lactuca > Lactuca virosa. The sequence continues at coordinate 392,062,139 of NC_136433.1, forward strand.
AAGGGCAAGGCTTGATGGCGCGACGTGCACTCTATCACCGACATTTTATGGGACACTCTGATGTTTTTAAATAAAATTGTAATGAATGTGGATTTGAAAACAATTGTTTTGGGATTTCATGGTTTATGGAATGGTTTGATTAATTAAAAATGAAAATTTTCTTTTGAAAATTTGGGTCGTTACAAAATGCCCCAACAACTTTCATTAATCTCATGAACAGAGTGTGTAGACCGATGCTGGATCGGTCGGTGATCGTTTTTATTGATGATATCCTGGTCTATTCTAAGACCAAAGAGTAGCATGAGTAGCATCTGAGGGAGGTATTAGAGACGCTGAGAACGGAAAGGCTTTATGCCAAGTTCTCCAAGTGTGACTTTTGGTTGAGAGAGGTACAGTTTTTAGGTCACAACATCAACCAAGAGGGTATTTCGGTAGATCCAACCAAGGTTGAGGCAGTAATGCGGTGGGAAGTACCGAAGAACGCATACAAGATCCGTAGCTTCTTGGGTTTAGCGTGCTATTATCGGAGATTCATCTAGGATTTCTCCAAGATCGTCGTGCCTTTGACCCGCTTGACCAAGAAGAATGTGACTTTTCGATGGGGTACGGATCAGCAGTTGGCTTTTGAGACCCTGAGGCAGAGGTTATGTGAGGCTCCGATTCTAGTACTACCTGAGGGGTTGGATGACTTGGTAGTGTACTATGATGCATCGATCTCAGGTTTAGGCGCAGTACTGATGCAGAGGGGGCATGTGATAGCCTACGCCTCGAGGCAGTTGAAGCCTCATGAGGCGAACTACCCCACTCACGACCTAGAATTAGGGGCAATAGTGTTTGCCCTCAAGATTTGGAGGCACTACTTGTATGGAGTAAGGTGCACTATTTATATTGATTATAAGAGCTTGAAGTATTTGATGGATCAGTAGAAGCTCAACATGCGACAGAGGAGGTGGTTGGACGTGCTGAATGATTATGATTGTGAGATCTTATACCATCCAGGGAAGGCCAACGTGGTGGCCGATGCTTTGAGCCGCATGGCGGCAGGTTCCCCGATTGGAAAATTTGTTTGAGGATGACGGTGATCTCTCCATTGTTGGATATGATCAAGGAGGCTCATGTCGAGGGTGTGAAGAAAGAGAATTGGAAGATAGAACGGATTCGGGGTCAGTATCCCTTGTTTGTTCGGGATAGCCGAGGTCTTCTGATACAGTGCATCCGAGTGTGGGTACCGGTGACTGGAGGGGTGAGACAGAAGACATTGGATGAGGCACACAAGTCCAAGTTCTCTATACATTCGGGGGGCTACAAAAATGTATATGGATCTGAGACTGAGTTACTGGTGGTCGTGCATGAAGCGGGAGATCGCCTGGTTTGTGGAGCGGTGCTTGACCTGCAGGAAGGTCAAGGCCGAACATCATCAGCCGCATGACAAGGTTTAGCCGCTACCCATTCCCATGTGGAAGTGGGAAGAGATCACTATGGACTTCATCACAAAGTTACTGATGACAACGAGGGGTGTGGATGCCATATGGGTGATTGTGGACAGGCTGACGAAGAGTGCCCACTTTATTCCGATATCTGAGAGTATATCCACTAAGAAGTTGGCGAATATTTATGTACGAGAAGTGGTGGTCAGGCACGGAGTGCCTGTGTCAGTAGTCTCTGACCGGGATGTTCGATTCACATCTAGATTCTGGAAGAAGTTCCACGAGGAATTGGGCACTCAGTTTCATTTCAGCACGGCATATCACCCCCAAACCGATGGCCAAAGCGAGAGGACGATCCAGACACTCGAGGATATGCTTCGGGCATGTGTGTTGGATTTTGGAGGTAGTTGGGATACATACCTCCCATTGGCAGAGTTTTCGTAAACCAATAGTTACCATGCCAGTATCGACCGACCTCCGTTTGAGATGTTGTATGGTCGGAGATGTAGGACCCCAGTTTTTTGGGGCGAGGTAGGGCACCGGGTCATGGGGAGCACCGAGGTAGTGCTCAAGACTATCGGGCTGATTCAGCAGGTGCGCGATCGACTGCAGATCGCACAGAGCCGTCAGAAAAGTTATGCTGACCGACGACGATCAGACCTTGAGTTCCAGGTGGGGGACTTTGTGTTACTAAAAGTGTCGCCATGGAAGGGAGTCATCATGTTCTAGAAGAGGGGAAAGCTAGGGCCCCGATATATTGGACCGTTCAGGATTACGGCCCGGGTGGGCAAGGTGGCCTATCGCTTGGATCTGCCGGATGAGCTTAACTAGATTCACAACACCTTCCATGTGTCACAGCTCCGAAAGTGTGTTACAGACGAGGCTGCGGTCGTTTCTTTGGACGACATTCAGGTGGATGAGAGCCTGAATACATTGATAGGCCTGTTGCGATTCTAGATAGGAAGACCAAGGTTCTTCGAAACAAGGAGGTGAAGTTAGTAAAGGTGCAATGGCAGCACCGAAGGGGATCCGAATGGACATGAGAGCCGGAGGATGAGATACGAGATCACTATCCATACTTATTCGCGTCAGCAGACTTCGAGGACGAAGTCTAGTTCAAGTGGGGGAGATTTGTAACACCTGTTCCAGGTATTATTTAATTTTCTAAGTTTTAGGGTTTTGTGCTGGGACTCGACGAGTTGGGGAGCTCCAACTCATCGAGTAGAGAGCATTTTGAGGACGCAGGATCTAAGACCTACTCGACGAGTTGGAAGGCCCAACTCGACGAGTAGGTGTTGTAGAGGAAAAACCCTAATTTTAGGGTTTGCACCCTATATAATCTCCTTAAGAACCTTGAGGCTGACCTTCCATCAGCCTCCAAACCCTAAGAACGTCTGTGCTAAACCCTAATCCCCATTCTCTCTCATATTGTGAGCTAGAGTGACTTGTGGAGCTTGAGAATAAGAAGATAGTGAGTAGAAGGAGAAGATCCAGCAAACCAATCCCCAACTCTTAAGCTTGACCATCTTGTGGACTGTTGTAAGTCTTCAAGACTCGATTTTTATCTTAGAATATAGCTAGATCTTGAGTTTACTATTCGTTTCCTATCATTCTTGTTGATTGCGTGAATGGGATTCATAAAGTTTGCAACTTTATGAATCTCCAGGGCAAAATGATCCCAAGGTGGGCTAGATCTAGCTTTTGGTCAAGCAAGGATGCCATGCAAGGGTTTTTAGAGTATATTTCCCATTTTTGGCCATTTTGACTTCAAGACATGCATTGGACATGCATGTCCATAAAGCCTCCATCTTTGGAACGTTTTGAGGACTAGAAACTCTTTTGGAAAGGAGGGATTCTATATCCCTAGAGTATTGGACCACATGACTAAGCTTTTGAGCTTTCCAACCTTTGATAAGGGCCTTAGAGCATTCGGAGTGGTTCTAGAGGGTAAAGTTGGAAACTTTATCCTTCTAGAAACCTTAGGGTTTCAGATCTAAGCCATGGAGTCCCTACATTCGACGTATCATCGAAATAAGCAAACAAGGAGGAGGGACTCGACGAGTTGGATCGGGTTCCCCCGTCTACTGGATATCAAGTGAACTCGTCGAGTTGGCTAGGGTTTGTCCCGATCTTCTGGACTCTGTAGAAACTCGACGAGTTGGGGTCAACATAGACTGTTGACCTTGACTTTGACTAGGGTTGACCAGAGTTGACTTTGAAGGTATTTATGGTATTTCGGGATTATGAAAAGTTAATCTCATGATGCTTATAGGAAGTTGAGTTGGAGCTGTGTGTTGGGATTTATTGTATTTTATCTTGTCAGTTCAGCAATCGCGAGAGGTGAGTCTCCTCACCATACCAATGGGTCTAAGGCACCAAGGCCGACCCATTTCATGATATGTGGTATCCTAGCTGAAGTTGTATTATGTGGCATGTTAGTTGGTATGAGCTAGGAAGTATGCTAGTGGTATATGTGGTAAGCTTGTTTGGAAGACCATGGGAGAGCCCATGGCACCTGGATGTAATACCATGTGGAGAGCCCATGGCTTTCCTACTAAAAGACCATGGGAGAGCCCATGACACTCGGATGTAAGACCATGTGGAGAGCCCATGGCTTTCCTATTAAAGACCATGGGAGCGCCCATGGCACTTAGGTGTAAGACCATGTGGGGAGACCATGACATCCTGGAGTAAGACCCTGGGGACGAGCCCACGACATCCCTATATGTATGTATGCATGGCTGTTGTGGTGTATGTAGCTTTTATAGCTAGTACGATTATGTGTTTATGTGGATTGTGTGGGGTATGCTCCGGGGAACTCACTAAGCATTAGCTTACAGTTTGTGGATTTGTTTCAGGTACATCTGAGCCCAGGGGCAAGGGCAAGGCTTGATGACGCGGCATGCACTCTCTCTCAGGCATTTTTATGGGACACTCTGATGATTTGAAATGATATTGTTATGGTTATGAATTTGAAAAAAATTGTATTGAGATTTTATGGTTTATGGAAAGTGTTTTGGCTAATTAAAACTGAAAAATTTCTTTTGAAAATTGGGTCGTTACATTAAGAACAATAAAATAACATTTGATAAAAGTTATATTGTATAATGATGTAACCTTAAAAAATCATCACGAGGCTGATCGAGTTGCGATCTTGGATACAGGCTTCGATGCCGCTAGCGAACCCCGATATGATCCCTGTTACACACATAAACAAGATTGTTAGAGTTGCCCCATAACTTTCGTCCTTGGAGCGGCCTCCGACGATCAAGTAAGTATCAGTTCGAAATATGGATCAGATCCTTCGAGCGGAAGGAACCCGATTATATGTATGTGCGATATATCTTAGAGAGAGTTAGAGCTTACCTTCTTGTGTGTGTTGATAGGTCTCTCTCTCTCTCTCTCTCTCTATATATATATATATATATATATATATATATATATATATATATATATATATATATATATATATATATATAGTCGGATGTACCTTTTTCTTGGGGAGAAAGCTTAACAACTATACGCGAGATGATTGAGTTGACTGGTGTACTTTCCGTCTTGGGAAGGAGCATAATGTATTACCGCATCGAACCTGGTTGGCTGAATGGCCAAAACGAACCATCAACAGAAGGCCGAACCGAACCTGGTTGGCCGAATGGCCGAACCAAACCATCAGCAGAAGGTCGAATCTATCAACGAAAGGCCGAACCGAACCGTATTTAACCAAACAATGTATGTCCGAACTCGAAAAAAGGTCTGATAAGATATATACATCATCATATAATATAATTATATTGTTACGATTGTTATTTGATATTTTAATAGTAACGTTATGAACCCAAGATCCACAAATGTAATTTTTTAAAAGAATTAGGTCGTGTTTGACAAAACTAGCTGATACCTAAAAGCCATAGTTTTTATTTGTTATATGAACGTTTGGCAAAAATGAGTTGAAGCTTTTGAAATGTGTACAATTACAAAAATGACAATTATTTAAAAATATATATAAATATATTTTTAAGGAAAATTTTGGAAATTGATTAAAAAAACTCAATAGTTTTTTTAAACGCTACATGAAGTAGCTTTTAGATTTGAAGTTTTTGTTTAAATTAAAAAGCTCAAATGAAATTTTTTGTTAAGCTAGAAGCTAGAAGCTCTCAAACTGTTACTGCCAAACACGTCTGCCATTATCGTTGCAACTTATTGTCCATTTATCTTCCATTTCAATATAAAAATTATTATTCAGTTTCAAATATAATCAAATCTTCAAATGAAAAAAAAATCGTAAGTTTGATTTCATATTAGGTATTATATCGTCAATGATACATGTAAAAAGTTGGACTAAAAAAACTTAGAATGCTTATATACTAATGTATTTGTTCTTATGTCATCTATATATATATATATATATATATATATATATATATATATATATATATATATATATATATATATATATATATATATATATACTAATGTATTTGTTCTTATGTCATCTATATATATATATAGGGGCCCCGAGATTAGGCGAGGCCCAGGGCGGTCGCCCAGCTTGCCCTCCCTCATGGGCCGATCCTGCTCTCTCCCTCCCTCTCTCTCTCTTTCTCTCTCTCTCTCTCTCTCTATATATATATATATATATATATATATATATATATATATATATATATATATATATATATATATATATATATATATAAAAGTTGCAATTAAAAAACCAAAGCCACAGGTGGATTAGACGGTTGAGGCGTGTTTTAACATAATGCGGATAGTCCATGTTCGAATCTCCTTTTCTCTTTTACATATTAGTGATGAGCAGTTTGTCCCAAATCCCGATCACGTACCGGAACCGGTACCGAACCGTACCGAATTTAAAAATATGGGACGGTTTTTGGTACTCCAAATACATGAAATTCGGGAATCGGTACCGCCGGTACCGGTACTAGTACCGAAAACCGGTACCATTCCCGGTACCGGTACCGGTGATGTTATTTCGGTTCGATACTCCGGATTGACTTTCGACCAAATTCGGTTTTCGGGAAATCGGGAACGGTACGGGTCGGTACCGGTTCCATCCCACGCTCATCCCTATTACATATACATAGATTTGCTTTCTTTTTATTATTATTATTATTACTTATTTTTTTATATCTAAGACGTTCTAAATGGATCTGGACTTTTTTTCTTTATTACGTATGTTTTATGTTTTATTTATATTTGAGACGTTCACATTCCCCTTAAGCGACGTCTCAGTTTTCAAGAAGTTCTTAATTAAGGGTTTTTTTAACCGATCTTCCACTGTCGGCTAGTCGCTCGCATCCATATGCTTCTTCAACTCTTTCTCTCCTTTCGTTTAGTGATGAGATATCCAGATCTTCAAGCGCTACTTCATGAAGTTTATTTATTTTATCTTTATGTTCTTTGTTCCATAAAATACTCACCCGTATTTTTTATTTAACATAATGATTGCTAACAAATTGATATGTTTCAATTTTCTTATAACAGGAGATGGGGTTAGGGTTAGACCACCGGTATCAAATATCTATTTTATTCAATATTCATTTCTTTTTTAATTTAAGGATTGCTAGCTTTACATCATTATATTCTAAGCATATTTTGTACCAGCTTAAATTATGTGACGGTTCCAACATTGATCTTTAGTTTGAATTTGATATATGGCCAATTGAATATCTTGAATTTGTTTATGAAAGGGGTTATAGGTTTGGTTTAATAATGTCTAACATTGTTTGAAAGGCTGAAAAATGTCAAAGTGGAATGTCTTTTTGAGATAATGGACAAAGTTCGATGTTATCTTTTGCTTGTATATAGCGCTATTATTCACAAAATGGTATTGTTCACAAAGACTTTCAACTTTCATAATTTCTATCAAATGGGTTGAGTTCATGTCTCTTTGCAAGATTAAATTGTTCACGGTCACCGTGTTTTGCATCTAGGCTATTGTTGATTAATGTGTATTTTTACTTGATGATTAGATTTAGAGCCAAAATTTTATTGAAAGTTATGATGTTTTTTCTACCATTTTGTCTTCATTCATTGGAAAACATTCTTGTTTTTCTAATTTGTATTTGTAGGATGGAGAACATTGTAGATTTATTATTATTATTATCATTATTTTATTATTATTATTATTTTTAATTTGTATTTGCAAGCTCCCTAGAGGCTATTTAATATATAAAATCTCTATTCATTAAAAAATACAATATTTTTCTAAATTTTAAAGGGCCTCAATTTTTGCTTTTGTCCGGGGCTCCAATCTCTATTCATTAAAAAAGACAATATTTTTCTAAATTTTAAAGGGCCTCAATTTTTGCTTTTGCCCCGGGCCCCAAATTGGTTCGGACCGAACGAGAGAGAGAGAGAGAGAATCATTTTTCATACAATCTATTGAACCCTACAAAAATTAAATGAAATATATTTTGAAACAAAATCATTTAATTGTTAATCATTTTATATAATAAAATTTCTATTTCTCATTGCACCTTTCAATTACCTTTGAATTCCAATCATCTTTGAAATCCATGTCCATGACAACACAACATTTCATTATATATATATATATATATATATATATATATATATATATATATATATATATATATATATATATATATATATATATATATATATATATATATATATATATATATATATATATTAAATCCAAGGGAGCTTAGTAATAGTACTTTTTTTACCGTTAGGTTTTTACCACAAGAATTTAGTGAATTTTACACTTTTAGTCCCTAAAGTCAAAACTTTTACATTTTTATGTTCTGATTAAGTTTTTGTGTCTTTAGGTTTTTGCCACAGATCTTTAGTGACTTTGACATTTTTAGTCCTTGCAGTGAAAAGTTTTACATTTTGGTGTTTTTGCCACAAATCTTTAATGAATTTGACACTTTTCGTCATTGTAGTCAAAACTTTTACATTTTGACATAAAAACACAAAAAACCTCCTTTAAAATGTTGCCACCATATTTTCCCAACTTTGACAACTTTGAATTTTGACATCATATTTTCCCAACTTTGACAACATTAACATTATTGTCACAACATTTTTGGATTTTCTCCACCAGTGTCCCTTTTTTTGGTTGTACAAATTTTAGGAGGTGTCAACTTACTCCCCTATTTGTGGTGATTTACAATTTCAACATATATCTTTTAAAATTTGCCGATTTTTCCCATATTACCCCAAAAGCGGCGTAGCCGCGAGTTCTTTACTAGTTATGATTAAATTTAATCCATTAAATACAGACATACTAATGATATTGACATAAACATTAAAACATATAGGATTGTCTTGTATTTTTTTTTTTTAAATTATAAATAGATATTTCCTTTGAGATGTGTTTTCATTTTTAGAAATAATGGGAGGAAAATGGTTTCATAATCCAAAAAGAGGGGAAGGGTACGAGTGGAGGTTCTGGTCCAATAACAAGAATCCTGAATTCAATTCGGGATGAGCACATCATCCACTGTTTATTACTCTATGTGCGGTTCATTTTACGGATGCGCATTGGACAAGACGCTTTACATATCAAACACACCAACAAGATTCCATCGTCATGCGCCTACACAAAGTCTATCACCGGTTCTCTGTCCTTTCCCTCACTTCACCCCCTTTTCTTCCTCATCCATCTTCAACCCTCTTCTCTTCTTATTCCCCATCTTTTCTCTCTTCCAAAAGCTGTCGAATTTCATCATCAACACCGCCTTCCACCCGCAACCCTTTTCTTCAAACCATGTCTACCTCACGATTACACAATCTTGTCCCTCTTGCAGCAATCGCTACCGAAGACGCTGCTGGTCCTAATGGGTCAACAGCTACGCCTGAAGATGATGGTACTTGTTTTTCGATATTCATCTGAATTAATTCTTCTTGGAAGCACTGGTTATTAAATTGGATAATCGATTGTAATCGGATAGTTTTGTTTTTAACTCTCCAGTCTCCAACCAAAGTATAGGAAATTCCATTTAGATTCAAATCATCGATTATGAGTTGTGAGTCTGCTCTGAAAATTTGGTTTGTAGCCAAGAAACTGGAATTCAAGGATTCTGCAAACTGCTGACTGCTGATTGCTTATGTTGATAGATGTGTTCCAAGTAAAAAACAAGTGAAATACTCACTCCCACCTTGCCTTTGGTGCTAGGCTAGTTACAGTTTAATCTATATAATAGGGAGACTGCTTAGATTGGAATAAAATCCATACAAGTCTTGCATATAAAGTCAAAATCTTGTTCTCAATCTGCTCTGATACTGATAGTTTCAGACCTGGTGTAGGCAATCGATTGTAGTGGCTATTGCACACAATTTGAACTTTGTTAAATTCACTAACGACTTGTTTTTAACATGCTTATGGTTTCATTTGGTATTTGAGAAGTTGGCATCAGTTTGCAATGGAGTTGACTAACAGTCTGTTTCTCATTTTGAATGTGCAATCAGAATTAAACAGTGGATACCGTCTTCCTCCAGCAGAGATCAGAGATATTGTTGATGCTCCACCACTTCCAGCTTTATCGTTTTCTCCACAGAGAGATAAAATTTTATTCTTAAAGCGAAGATCCTTACCTCCATTGTCAGAGTTGGCGAAACCAGAGGACAAGCTTGCAGGCGTTCGTATTGATGGGAAATCTAATACCTGCAGCAGGATGTGGGTGATAAGGATGCTTGTTCTTGCTTATTGTTAATTTGTAATTGTAATACAGTGTCAACTTTTTTATGCTGCCTGCTTTCATGTGGACTGGTTGATAGATGAATAATTATTTTTGGTTGTTTGCATGTAGGTCATTCTATACTGGTATTGGGATCCATGGTTTAAGGGATGATGGCACATTAGGCCCAGAAAAATTGATACATGGCTTTCCAGATGGATCTAAACTCAATTTTGTTACATGGTAACCTTGGAATTTGAAGAGACTAATGTTATTCTGTGTTGTGTCATTTTCTAATTAATTCCATTTTTGTTTGTTAATGTTAGGTCAACTGATGGTCGGCATTTAGCCTTCAGCATTCGGGGGCAAGATCAGGTAATGGCTGTTTCAAAATGAAGCACCATGATTATAGCTGATTTGGCAACTAGAAAATAGTTATATCCAGTCTATTATTTGATGAGCCTGATGAGTGAAACAGGAGGAAGAGGATGATGTTGGCAGCAAGCTGAGAGTCTGGGTTGCAGATGTGGAGACAGGAAAAGCTAAACCCTTGTTTCAGTCACCGGATGTGTTCCTGAATGCAATCTTTGACAAGTATGGATCATCTTTAAATATTATATTTTATATCTTGTTTGGTAAATATTAAAATGTTTGTTTTGAATTTTGATTGGCAGTTATGTGTGGGTGAATGATTCGACTCTGTTGGTTTGTACAATCCCAGCATCCAGAGGAAAGCCACCAAAGAAACCGTTAGTCCCCTCTGGTCCTAAAATCCAATCCAATGAGCAGAAAACTGTTGTTCAAGTTCGAACCTTCCAAGATCTTCTTAAAGATGAATACGATGAAGATCTGTTTGAGTATTATGCCACCTCTCAGCTTCTTTTGGTTTCTTTAGACGGGAGTGTGAAATTATTTGGGGAGCCTGCTCTATACACATCACTTGATCCCTCCCCTGATCAGAAATACATTTTACTTACTTCGCTTCATAGACCCTTCTCTTTTACTGTCCCATGTGGAAGATTTCCCAAAAAGATTGATCTGTGGTCTGCTGCTGATGGAAAGATTTTGAGGACACTTTGTGATTTGCCTGTTGCTGAGGACATCCCAATTGCTTTTAACAGTGTCCGAAAAGGCATGCGCTCCTTGAACTGGAGGGCAGATAAGCCTTCAACTCTCTACTGGTATGTAATATGTAATATGTAATAACTTATTTGAAAACCTTGAAAATTGTGTTATATTATATAATAACTACTTATATTAATTATATTTGGGTAAAGGGTGGAGACACAAGATGGAGGTGATGCCAAAGTAGAAGTTTCTCCTCGTGACATAGTCTACACACAGGCTGCTGAGGGTGAAGACCACCCAAACATCTTTCATAAGCTTGATCTTCGCTATGGGTATGTTTTTTTATTATTATTTTCCTTTGGCATAAGTTTATCTAGTCATATTTTTTTCAATATCTGCAGAGGAATAAGCTGGTGTGATGATTCGCTTGCATTGATATATGAATCTTGGTACAAAACACGACGTGTAAGAACCTGGTTGGTCTCCCCTGATAAATCATCCAATGAGAATCCTCCAGCTCCACGTCTGTTGTTTGATAGATCATCTGAAGATGTGTACTCTGACCCTGGTTCTCCCATGCTGCGGAGAACTCCTGATGGGACTTATGTTATTGCCAAGTTCAAGAAGGAGGATAAACAAGCCACATACCTGTTGCTAAACGGAAGTGGTGCTACCCCAGAAGGAAACATACCTTTTCTAGATCTGTTTGACATGTAAGTAAAGTCTTATTAGTCGATTATGCATCATATTTCAAAACATCTGAATCTGAATCTGAATCTGATATGTGAGTATGTGACACAGAGATACGGGTGAAAAGGAGAGAATATGGCACAGCGACAAGGAGAAGTATTATGAGAGTGTGGTGGCTCTGATGTCGGACCAGAAGGAAGGAGAGTTGCAGGTGAATGAGCTGAAGGTCCTGACTTCCAAAGAGTCTAAAACTGAAAACACACAGTATTACATACAGAGATGGCCGGAGAGGAAAGCATGCCAAATCACAAGGTTCCCGCATCCATACCCTCAGTTGGCTTCATTACAGAAGGAAATGGTGAGGTACGAGAGAAAGGATGGAGTCCAACTGACTGCAACTTTATACCTGCCACCCGGGTATGACCCCACACGAGACGGGCCTCTGCCTTGTCTGGTGTGGTCGTATCCCGGAGAGTTTAAAAACAAAGAAGCAGCTGGACAGGTTCGTGGCTCTCCTAATGAGTTTGCAGGCATAGGCCCAACATCACCACTGCTTTGGCTCGCAAGGAGGCATGCACCCTCTCCTCTCTCTTTTTATATTTTGTAGTATTTCGATGAATCTTTTGTTTTTTCAGGTTTGCTATATTATCCGGGCCAACAATTCCCATCATTGGTGAGGGAAAGGAAGAAGCAAATGATAGGTACTTTCTAGATCCTTGTTTTAATTTCTTATAGAGAGTAACTTATTGGTGGGTGAGCAGGTATGTTGAGCAGCTTGTTGCAAGTGCAGAGGCAGCAGTGGAGGAAGTCATCCGCCGTGGGGTAAAAATCAAATCAAATCTTTCTGAACAGAGTGAGATGTTTGATTGGCTAAACTGGAAATGGTATGTATGTGGTTCAGGTGGCTCATCCAGGCAAAATTGCAATTGGGGGACATTCTTATGGGGCGTTTATGACAGCAAATCTGTTGGCACATGCCCCTCATCTTTTCAGTTGTGGCATTGCTCGCTCAGGAGCTTACAATAGAACACTTACACCTTTTGGGTTTCAGGTAAGACAGACAGACAGACACATGGCAGACTTTGATTTGGTCTTTGGTTGCTCGTAATTTATAATTTATTATGTTGAGTAGAATGAGGATAGAACCCTCTGGGAAGCCACTGATACTTACATCAAGATGAGTCCTTTCATGTCTGCCGATAAGATTAAGAAGCCCATCCTGCTTATCCATGGAGAAGAAGACAACAACTCAGGAACACTGACAATGCAGGTGGGATTGGCTTTTATGACCTCATCAACCATATATATAATCCTCTCCTTCAACTTGTCTCTGCTGTTGTTTGTAAAGATCTTATCTTTTTTTTTTTGGTGCAGTCGGATCGTTTCTTCAATGCGTTGAAGGGGCATGGGGCACTCTCTCGCCTAGTCGTTCTACCGTTTGAGAGTCATGGTTATTCATCACGGGAGAGCATAATGCATGTCCTTTGGGAGACAGATAGGTGGCTACAGAAATTTTGTGTTTCCAACTCTTGTGAAGAAAAAGAAGATGCTGATGAAACCAAAGCAACTGTTGCCTCTGGTGGTGGTGCAGTTGCAGAGATTGAAGACATTGGAGTTGATACTCTTCATTACAATACAAGATCATCACTTTGGTAATTTCTGTGCTCATTATACAATTTGTAGTCAGAAACAACCAGTATGGCTGTATGTCCTATTGGTTTTTTGACATATTGCATGTTTCAGACCTCTCTGGTTTGGGTCGGAGCTGACAGGGTCCATTGTTATTTGAAGAAAATTGTTGGCATGCTGTTTAGCTCTTAACAAAAACATGATATGGCTGACAATTCTTCTGCTTGATGTTGTACAAGATGTGAAGGGAAGGCTACTGTTGTAATCAATCCATCATAAAACAAAAACCAACTTTGTAATAATGTATGTATTTCATATTCTTTCGGCAATGTGGATTTATCTACATTGTTGGATGCAAAGATTCAAAAAGTTCATCTAATTGATCCAGCTGCCGGTCAAGACATTTCCATCTTGAGGATTGGTTCAGTTTGTTCACAAGTGATGGGAAACATCGGATTTGTGTCGGAAGGTTCAAAGTAGCTTTTCCATATGATTTTGTAGAAGCATAAACTGGAATGTAAGCCCCATGATCAAATAGGTTACTAGGGTCCAGTTGCCGGTCAGCCGGAGCTCAAATAGTTAAGGACATGCCAAAGCCTAGGTCCAAAGTAACAAAGCCCATGTTAATACATGGCTGTATGCATTATAGATATAACTAGAAGCTGCCAGTCTTCATCCATATTTTATTTTAGATGAAAATAGCATATGATACTCACTACGTAACATGCGATGTTTAAAAGGCGTTGTACTGAAAAATTACACGATGATATTTTCTGTAAATTACGGGAACAACTTTTGTAATTTTTTTAAATATAGACCGTTTCTGTAAAAAAAATACACAAGAACATTTTTTACAAATTACGGGGATAATTTTTGTAATTTATTTTCTACACAGGTCAAACCTGCCAAGATACAAAAATCTTAGACATGGAATGTTTTTGTAAAAAAAAAAAAAAAAAAAAAAAAAAACTTTACAATGGTCTTTTCTGTAAATTAAAAAATTAAAGGAACTAAATCTGTCAAAATCTAAATTTTTTGTGGCAAAACTTCAAAAATACAAGACATTATTGTTCATAGGCACTTTGGTATTTATTCTATAGAGTAATGGACTATAGAGTAATGGACTGTAAGTATGAGTGACCTTGGTATCGAAACTAAGAATACTGAAACCGAAAATATGATTTTGTGGGTATCGTATACCAACTGATAGATACCATATATACCATATGGTACTGGTTTCGATAGATATTATACTAGTACCAGCTCTTCCTATCATAGTATCAATTTTCCGTGTGCAACAATTCATATTTGAGGTTGTAGAATTTAGGCTCATTTGCAACGATACAGAAAATAGGAAGTTCTTGACTTGGACTTGAAGTATATCATATGAGAAAGTTATGAATGTTTAAAATTGAAGGTTTTTTTTTTTGGAGTATATTTTGTTAAGAAAAGAAACCAAGTTTGAAAAGTTTAAGTTTTTTAAGTAGCTATGTTTAGGGCTATGTAACTTAAGTTATATGAGAAGATTTATGAGTGTTAAAAGTTCATGAATTTTTTTGGCAATTGGAAATTTAAGTTTTTAAGTATCCATTTTTTGAGCTGTGTAACTGTGGTTATACTTATCCAAATTAGTTATTCTTAAGCCTAACATTTAGCCAAGATAAAGAAGAACATGTAGGAAGAAAAATTAGCACATTCGGAGATTGTATGCAAGAGTTATGATGGTCCAAATATACTCATTTGGGGTTTAGGATGTCCCTTTAAATTTTGCTTGTACATAAGCAACCCAAGACACATTGTATTGCTAATCCCAAGAATCAAAACGTTTGATTTAGTGGAACCGAGTACCGACCTATATGTAGGGGGGATCTAGTATGTAGCACGGGGTAGTACGGGCTACCCTCATATTTTCCCATCAAATGTAAATTTAATGAAAAATCGTTGAAATTCGTCATAAATCCTTCACAAATCTGTCGGAAATCAGTCAGAAATCCATTACAAATCTGAAATATGAATTTAATGTAAATTCGTCGGTTTAGTGACGAGTTTCTGACGAAACCACCGCCGGAAATAAGTTTTTTTCCTAGTAGTACAACTCCTAAATAATTTGTTTAACCCTTGATTTTTTTTTTCTGGGTCTGCCACTGCCGATATGTAGATATACTGTATCGGTTTGGTTTGGTACTATTAGGATTTTTGCTCACTCTAATTGTAATAACGTTCTACATTACGTGAGGTGTGGCGTGACACTAAAGTCTAATCTCAAGCTTTACGAGTCATGGCTTGGACACTATGTCAATATGTAACTTAAAGCGACAATTTTGTGTGCGTGTGTGTGTGTGTGTCTATATATATATATATATATATATATATATATATATATATATATATATATATATATATATATTTAACGTATCCCACCGGGAATACGTCAAAAATAGCGGAACCGTCAGTATGATAGACGGTTTGGGCAAAGACCGACGTATGCCTAACGTCGGGTCCTCGCTTTGGGGATCCCACATTCATTCCTTGGCGTCCAAGCGCCAAAGCCAATGTCAAGACAAAATAGTACCAACCGCCTCTCAGAGCGACAGGTGTAGCGCTCAGAACGTTGCTCCTGGCAACCCCGCACCAATGGCAAACGACTACTCGCAGAGCACGATCTACAATCAAAGGCCGTCTATCCCTACCAACCCTGAAAAAGGTAAAAGATATTTTCGGGGATCTATTTCCCCGACCACAGGTATAAAAAAGTCCCTTCTCCTCCAAGAGAAGGGATCAAGAGAAGAACCTTTAAACCCTTGCCTAACACTTTTTTACCTTCTCTCTAAGAGACGAACTGACGTGAACGTCGGAGCTTCGTTCCGGGACTGCCTTCCGGACGGAGACTGACGATCTTGTTTCATTTGCTATGATTCTCAGGCCCTTCATTCCACCCTTCAAAGAAACGGAGTCAAGCCGGAGACATATCACAACAATTAGTGCCATCCGTACGTGCACCCAGTATGATAGAACCCGATAAACAACAATACGTGTCTATGATGGTAAACACCAGACTTACACCGTCACAAAACGACACCACCGACCCCGCCAGAGAAACGCTGCCAACCAGCAGACTTGGCCGCCTGGCGCCAAGCATTGGGCCGACCAGCGCCGTCAAGGAAATTGCGATGAGTGTAGGGTGCCCGCCGCTTACCTTTCTAGTTAACAAAAAGCCGACATCAGTAAAACAACAACGGTAGGACGGAGTGCTTACGATCAACATACCATACAAGAAACGCGAGCGACATGAGGCAAACCACAACGTCAAACTGCTGACCCGACAAATCAACATCATCAATATCTCCATAGAAGACCTGAGACCGCAAGATTGGAGCCCCAGAGACCCGCTCTCATAACCGCATGCATACGTCACAAACAAATCCATCGAGTCTACATAGATAATGGCAGTAACACGGATATCCTGTATGAACATTGCTTCCGGCAATTACCAGAGTCCTGGAAGGAAGAATTGAAGCCCCCAACAGGTGGACCTCTAGTCGGTTTCACGGGACACAACCTATGGCCCCTCAGAACAATACACCTCCCACTAACACTAGTCAGCCACGACGGTAGAGTGAGGGAGAGAGAGAGAGAGAGAGAGAGAGAGAGAGCAGGAAACGAACAATCGAATTCTCCGTGATACGCCAGCCAGCAGAACAAAACATACTGTTAGGACGCCCGACGCTCTTCGAGCTGGAAGCTGTGCTGTCAACAATTCACGACACAGTAAAATTTGGCACACGGTCCGGATCAGCAACCATTGTCGCCGACACTCCGCACAAGCGGACGTGTCACCAAATCATGGGGGCATCATACCTGGTCAACGCCCCCAAGAAATCTAAAGCAGACCACCCACTAGAAAACCACGTAATTATAACGCCTAGTTCCTGGTATGTATTTAATTGTTGATTTATTCACTTTTGTATAGAAACTCGACGAGTTGGAGGCCCCAAACTCGTCGAGTAGGAATGGAAATTGGACGCGGGATGTGAAGTCTACTCGACGAGTTGAGAGCCCCAACTCGACGAGTAGGACTGGCAGAGTGAAACCTTAATTTTCAGGGTTTTGCACCTTATTTAAACACCTTAATCTCCAAAGGCTGGCCTCATTTACAACCTCCAAGTCCCAAACCCTAAATCTCGAAACCCTAATGCCTTGTGTGAGCTTGTGAGTCGTTTTTTAGAGAAAACTTGTGCATGTGAAACTTTTGGAAGAAGAAGAAGCTTGAGGACTCAAGAGGAAGTGAGTAGATCCAGAAACTTCACTCTATTTGCAGCATTTTCTGGTAAGCAAGTCTCAAACTTGCTTAATGATTACTTAGATCTCTTCATCTTCACTTTTATTGGGTTTTGGTCCAAGTAGCATGGTCCTTGGGAAATGGACGTGTAACGACCAAAAAAAACAGGGGTAAAAATTTCATTTTTAATCCAACCCAAACATAGATACCATTTATTCCAAACATTCCAAAACAGTGTTAATCAGAAACATTTATCATAGTTCGTCCCAAAATCATTCATTGCGGAAATCATAGGTGTGTGCACTGCGATCAATCTGATCCCTTCATTTCCAAATCGATGCAACCTGAAACCAAAACTGTAAACCGTAAACACAAAGCTTAGTGAGTCCCCCAGAGCATACCCCACACACATTTCACATAACACATATCGTATTAGCTGTAAAAAGCTATCTCTACCGTTATCACATATCAATCAGCTATAAAAGCTACTCTACCACATATCACATATCAAATAGCTATAAAAGCTCTCTCTACCATTAGCACTTATCAATTAGCTATAAAAGCTACTTCTGCCACATATCACATATCAAATAACTATAAAAGCTATCTCTACCATTGGCACATATCAATTAGCTATACAAGCTATCTCTACCGTTAGCCACAAAGGCTATCTCTACCATTAGCCACAAGGCTATCTCTACCATCAGCCATAAAGGCTGTCTCTACCATTAGCCACAAGGCTATCTCTACCATCATCCATAAAGACTGTCTCTACCATTAGCCACAAAGGCTATCTCTACCGCACATCACGCATACATACATATCACACACCTTTACATAGCAAGTATACCAACTATCATAAAATGGGCCGGCCTTGGTGCCTTAGACCCATTGGTATGGTGAGAAGACTCACCTGGCACTGCTGAAGCCCCGCAGATAAAACTCCCCTTGCTGGTTGACAGATTCTCGAACTGTCAACATCAAACAATACCCAATTAATAATTGGGTTCCAACACATAACCACAACTCTATACTTGGGGTAAAAGACTACTTTACCCTAACTCAGCTTTATTCTATTCAAGGCCCAATTCAAAGCCCAAAAGCCAAACCATGGACTAAAGCCCAACACATGGCCCAATTTTCCAAATTGGGCCCAAACCTCTATATAGGCTTATCTTAAGGCCCAACCACTTATTCCAGTCCAAATGATTGGCATTCTGATGGTCCAATAGATGATAGTCCTCAAGGCCCACTTATGGCCCAACTTTCCAAATTGGGTCCAAGCCTCTCTAATGGGTCCTATCCTAAGGCCCAAAGATTTCTTTAGTCCATAACATGTTCTCAATTGGCCCAATAAGAACCCAAATCCAATTTAGGGTTTCACACATAAAATATCGATTAGGGTTAAGTGTTCCTACTTAACCCATTAAGGACTTAATCCAATAAGTCCATTATTGCCATAAGTTCATTTACCAATGATTATTAATTAATATTTTAAATTCATTAAATAATCTCGATGCGGTCCTGATAAGTCCCAAATTAGGGTTTCATGAGATTAGGGTTTTCCAAACCCTAATTAGGGTTTCCAACCCATCTTAACCCAATAGGCCCAAAGCCAAATTCTTAAGCCCATTAGGATTTCAGCATCCAAACGAATCAAACACAATCATGCAAGCACACCGCCACCTGACACGGCGGCCGGTGGCGGCATGAGGTGGAAGTCACCACCTCACGGTGGTGGTTATGGGTTTCTTTTCATTAATCTTTTGCTAAATACACTTACAATGCTTGAATCCAAAAATATACACACACTAACTAGCATGAACATACACACACAGCCATCCTTGTGGTGGTCGGTGGTGGCAGAACCAAAGTAGAGGCGGCAACCACCATGGGTGGCAGCCATGGTGGTCATTTCGGGGTTTTCTAGCCAACCGAATACACACACACGCACCCCAACTAGCAACAACAACAACACACACCAAAGCAGCCTCCTCGGGGTGGCAGATGCTGACCGGAGCAGCGGGAGAAGAACCCAACAACGGCGGCAGCGGCGGTTTACGACATTCATGGCCGCAAATGGAGGTAGAGAGGTGTTTACGGCCGGGAAACGGTGGCAATCCATCACCGAGGCAACAACCACAACAGCACAATAACCTCCGGCAGCAGCAACGACGTTCGTGACGTTCAACACCGAGAGAAACGATAGGGAAGAGAGAGAGATGGCGGTTAGGCGGATGGCGGCGGATGAAGGGGTTCCACGGTCTTCCTATTGGCGTTCTCGGATTCACCGGCGGCAGTAACCACAACGGGGGCGTCTCGGTGGTCCTCCGTCTTCAACAGGAAAGGAACGATGATCGGTGATGGAAGGGTTCGTGAGGTGTGCGGCCGCAAACGGGAGAGATAAGGTGGGGTGGCGGCTGATTCCTTCCCTTAGGGTTAGGGTTTAGAACCCTTAAATACCTGCTCCATATTAGAAGTTTGCCATAATGGCAGAACTGGTCCCTCCCCATAAACACTTTTGCAACAAAGGCCCAAAATTTACTCTTTATACCCCCGCTCCCCCAATTCCTTTCATTTTAAGTCCGAAATTTACCTTTTTAACCCAGCCTCCTGAAATCCTTTACAATTTAAGTCTAATACTTACCAAATAGCCCCTTGGCCTCCAAAATCTTTTCAAAATAAATTCCAAAATTACTTTTTAACCCCCGAATGATCTAATTTATAACATTTGGCTTCCTAAAACCCACTCCCCATTAAATAATACGGATTTAGGGCGACTATTCGTTCATCAATTTTATCTATTTATTTATTAATTAAACAAGATGTTACATGACGTACCAAGTGAGTATACTTCAAGATCTAGGACCTTGAAGGGCTTTCATGGCATAAAGGTGCAAACTTTATGGCCATTGAAGCCCCATGCAAGCTTTAGGATGTCATTTTGGCCTTTTAAGCTCCAAAAGGCCATGCATGGAGAGAAAGTCAGAGACTTTACGTGTTTATGTAGTGTCTAGGGTCTAGATCTCAGTTTGTATGACTTAGCTAGAAGTATTAATGACTTTTGGATCAAGATCTAAGCCATTTTGAGTTAGGGTTTGAGCTAAAACCCATTAAGGAAGGGTATTAACGGGTAAAGTTGGAAACTTTACCCTTAAAAGGACATTTTCAGTATGTAGATGAAGTATGGGGCTTAGATATGAAGGATAGGAGCTTAATCCATTAAGGAGCTTAACAGAATGAAGAACTCAACGAGTTCATAAAGGAACTCGACGAGTTGGGTCGAAATGCCCCGACCCCATAAAAGGAAAAACTCGACGAGTTCAAGACAGACTCGACGAGTGGAGTTGGAAAGTCCCGATTCTGATGATAGAAGAAACTCGACGAGTTGGATCTCGATTTCAGGGTTTCTGATTTATGGAACTCGGTGAGTTGATGGGCCAACTCGGCAAGTTGAGTCAACCCAAAATGTTGACCTTGACCATAATGTTGACTTTGACCAAGGGTAAAATGGTCATTTTACCCTAAGAAGGATTTTTGAATTTTGACTAAGTGTGTCACACCCCCAAACCGAAACGGCGGAAACGTTCGGGGGTGGAGGACGTCATGTATAGTATCACAACAATTGAATAATAGTAATCAAAGCAACAACAACCATTGTATTAATAGTATAGTGTTTACATTACATTTGAATCATACACGATTAACTCCAAAAGTAAATAACAAGTAAATACTCAAGCTACTATGCTCCATCTTCTTGAACCCGCTGCGTGTACCTGTTTACTAATGTCCTGAGAATACAAGTAGGTTTTGAAAGAGTATCAGCATAAAGCTGGTGAGTTCATAA
The DNA here is from genome assembly GCF_052849685.1 of Lactuca virosa. Lineage (NCBI taxonomy): Eukaryota > Viridiplantae > Streptophyta > Magnoliopsida > Asterales > Asteraceae > Lactuca > Lactuca virosa. Next base: position 392,083,748 of record NC_136433.1, read on the forward strand.
GCTTTTTGTTTTAGAAAACTGTTCTTTGTCCTTTCGAAAAGTACATTATGTTTCTCTAGAAAACCTTATACTTTCTAATGTAATGAATGTTAAGTAAAAATGATTCTTACCAGTTCCTCCTGCGAGTACTTAGTGTATACAAATCATATACAATCCAGATCGAACAAACAGTCGATTGTGTGGTTCTGCCCCAAGCCCACAACCAAACAAGGAACAGGAAGTGAGGCGGAGGCCACACATTCCACTGGTTGTCGGATCCTTATGTACATAATCCTGAAGTATTCACTAGATACTTACAAAGTTAACTGTATTGATTCTTTGATATCTGTTGAAAGTGTTCCTCAAGAAAATCCATTATTTTCTTATTGAATGCATGATTAACCAATTCTTTTTATAACTACTTAGCTCATACTAGTTATGTATAAACCAATATCGAACAGACAATTGATTGTGTGGATCTGCCATAAGTCCACAACCAAACAAGGAACATGAAATGAGGCGGAAACCACACATTCCATGGTTTTTCGGATATTCTTCACACATAGCCTGGATGCATAAACTAAGGAATTACAGAATTATTAGTAATGTTCATTAGTAAAATGAATAACCGCTTGTTTGTAAAGTAGAAATGTTTACCCTGGAAAATTGTAACACCCCAATTTTCAAGGCCAAAAATTCCATTTTAATTAAGTAACTCATAAAATAGTTTACCAAAAACCCTTGCCAATGTCATAATAATTTATAAAACTGTAACAACGTATCTCAAAACCATAACATCACTAGTAATAAAAATCAGAGTACAATCCCAGAAAACTCGATGCGGAATCATGTGTGAGTGTGATGTGCCGCTACCGCGCCGGCTCCTTCCCCTTCGCTGAAGAGGTACCTGAAACAAAACTGAAAACTGTAAGCACGAAGCTTAGTGAGTTCCCCCATCATACCACATACCATACAAACACATAACATACATACTGCCAGGCATATCTGGGTGCCCAACCTACCCCTTCGGTCCTCTCGACCGGTGACCTTGCCTAGCATATCTGGGTGTTGGCCTACCCCTTCGGTCCTCTCGACCGGTGACCTTGCCTAGCATATTTGGGTGCTGGCTTACCCCTTCGGCCCTCTCGACCGATCTATCACATACAGTCACGTAATCATAATCTAACATAGCTGGGTACTAAACTGCCCCTTCGGCCCTATCGGCCGGTAACTTGGGACTATCTCCCCCTACTACTACCATCATCACGTAACATCATATCATGCTAGCACATAAACCATAACAGGTAGCAGCAAACCTAGATGAATATCACAAATACAATCATCTAACATACAACTCCTACTAGTAGGCCGGCATTGTGGCCATAGACCCACCGCTACTGAAAGGTAACTCACCTCGATGTCGCGTAGTGTCTGCACTGATCTCGATGTGGAAATCGACTCTCCCCGACTCCTCAATCCCTACACGACAACTCTTCCAAGCTATCAACTCATACTCATACTCGCAATCCTTACAAGGGTCAACCCAAACCCAATCAATGTCCAAGTCAAATCCATGGTCAAAGTCAACTTTGGTCAAAGTAAACATCTGGTTGACTCGACTCGCCGAGTTGGCCCGCCAACTCGTCGAGTCCCCATAACCACAAAATGTCATAAACCCGCTCCTACCCGTCGAGTCTAGCAAGAGCACGACGAGTTCGCCTTCAACAATACATTGGACAATCTTCAAACGACTCGTCGAGTTCGTTCTTGAACTCGCCGAGTTCATATTCATTCATAAGAAGATGTTCAGTCTATGACTCGCCGAGTTCCTCCTGAACTCGCTGAGTCCGTCTTCATAAGTTGGGAGATTGCCTTGGACTCGTCGAGTCTGTTCATACACTCGTTGAGTCCCATGAGTTCTAGGTCTAAAACAAACCGCTATCAGGCTGAGTGTTCCTTCCACTCAACCAAAACCATTTCCAGGAGACACTTTGGCGGAAAAAGCGTCCCGACTCGCCGAGTCACCTAAGTGACTCGCCGAGTGCTTCTTTGTCCAAAACTATACAGTCGATTTCAGTGGGACTTAATGCATCCCAATCATAGATCTGACCTCCTAGGGTCCCTTTTATATGTAAAGGTACGAACTTGATGTCCATGCATGGGGTTTTTGGCTCTAAAGGCTATAAAATGGGGTTTATATGATGTATGAGTCTCCCATGGCCATAAAGTTGGCACCTTTATGCCATGGGAACCCTCAATGGTTCCAGATCTGAAGCACAACCCACATATACAAGCAAAACTGAACATAGCTTCTCAAAAGCTTAGAAAAAGTGGAGAAATAGCCCCAAAACAAGATCTAGGAAATAGATGGTCAAGGTTCAAGCTTTTTACCTTGAATGGACTGAGAATGAAGCAAAACCTTGGGATCTACTAGCTTCCTCTTGATCTCCTAAGCTCTCTTATTCTCCTTCAACTTCAAACACACACAAAGGGCACCAAAAGAGCTCAAATCACTCAAAAAATGGTTTAGGATTTCAATCTAGGGTTTCTCTGAGTTGGGAGGGTGATGGAGGCTGGGTTGGGATGAGATAAAGTGTTTAAATAGGGTGCAAACCCTAAATATTAGGGTTTTGTCTAGACAGCTCCTACTCGTCGAGTCGGTCTTCCGACTCGTCGAGTAGGTCACTTAAACCCCCGATCCAACAGTCGAGTCTACTCGACGAGTTGGGCCTCCAACTCGCCGAGTCCCAGAGTAAATTGTAACATTTCAATGAAATTAAATACGTACCAGGAATCGGGTGCTACAAAAATCCAATATTTTCCCTAAGTGCAAGTTATTGAATTATCTGTTCCAAACCAAATAGTATAAGCATCTACCATACTTATGTTGTTAAGCATTGTTCTGTTTGAAAACCAATATGAAAAGCATTGTTCCCTAGGGTTTCTCTGAGTTGGGAGGGTGATGGAGGCTGGGTTGGGATGAGATAAAGTGTTTAAATAGGGTGCAAACCCTAAATATTAGGGTTTTGTTCAGACAGCTCCTACTCGTCGAGTCGGTCTTCCGACTCGTCGAGTAGGTCACTTAAACCCCCGATCCAACAGTCGAGTCTACTCGACGAGTTGGGCCTCCAACTCGCCGAGTCCCAGAGTAAATTGTAACATTTCAATGAAATTAAATACGTACCAGGAATCGGGTGCTACAAAAATCCTATATTTTCCCTAAGTGTAAGTTATTGAATTATCTGTTCCAAACCAAATAGTATAAGCATCTACCATACTTATGTTGTTAAGCATTGTTCTGCTTGAAAACCAATATGAAAACCTTTATATGAATACCTTTGTATGAAAACCGTAGTGTAAATACCGTAGTGTGAATACAGTAGTGTGAATACCATAGTGTGAATACCGTAGTGTGAATACCCTCCTACGATCACTTAGTACATACAATTTATAGAAATCTGGATCGAACAGACAGTCGATTGGGTGATTCCGCCCTAAGCCCACAACCAAACAAGGAACAGGAAATGAGGCGGAGATCACACATCCCACTACAAGTTGGATGTTAATTTCATATTACCCTAGTGTATATACTAAGTAATCACATAGTTACTAACCCTAGTGTCTGTTTGTTAGGTGTATTATTATGTAAACGAGTCGTTGTTTCACCTGTGGATTCTTATAACCATACTATGGACGATCAACAATACGACGTACTCGGACGTACGTCGATAAAAATGACGTTTGTCACCCTAGGTTGATTGTAGCTAATAGTCAGGGTGCGGGATTGTCACTCCCGTATAGATCTATACACAAACTCACGCTCTCCCTCCGGGAGACTCTGGTTACAAGGCGTCTCACACTATTGGCTCTCTCAACGAATCCACGAATAATACTATGCAAACCCTTTTTGTTATGAATCCTTATAAAATAATATCTTTTATTTCTTAATTCATAATTTTTGTTTCCTCTGTTCTGAAAACTGTATTTGTAATGTTTGTATTTTAACATGTTTTGTAAAACTGATTTCAGGTCTAGTAGTGACGATGTTTACCATGTATGCAATTTCTATGTTCAATGTATATTAGTGATATGAAAATATAATAAACCAAATTATATTTTTAAACACAAGATTACTTGTGCTTTTACTTGTATTCCCCCCTGAAAACATTAAAAACTCGGAAAATATAGGGGTATGAACTCACCTTATGTGTTTGATTTGATTGAAGGTTCGCGTAAGGATGAGAAGTTCAACGAATGAATTCCCGAGACACAAACGAGTCCTAAATGACATATAATGGCATATATAGGCATGTAATTAGTGTTTTGGACAACTAACATGCAAGGAAACACCCTTAGGGACTAGGAAAAACTTGCTAGGAAGTGTTACAATCACATGTGATTGACTGAAAGGGGTTTACGGCCATACAAGAGAGTGTACGGCCAAGGGTTCACGGCTGTGTGTGTGTACGGCCCATGAGTGTACGGACAATGAGTGTACGGCCGTACACCCATGGAAGAAACATGCAAAAATGGTGATTTGATCCATGGGGAAGCTAGTGGGTCTAATGTTTAACAAGAAGGTGGGCAAAACACTCGATTTGGACCCTTTTTGGGTGTGTACGGCCAACCTATGAAGGGTTTACGACCGTACACCCTTCAAGATGACGAAATATGAATAATCGGGGCTTGGATATGGTGGTCTTTCATGTATAACAAGTTAAAGGTTGAAATACTTACGTTTTTGGAGCATTGGGGTGTTCACGAACGATGATAGTTGAGAGATAATGGGAGTGATATCGGTTGGGTGGAGAGAAAAATGAGGAGAAAATGAGCACTACATATATATAGAGAGGGTGGTGTACGGCCGTACACACCTTGGGAATGGTTTCCGGAACGATTCAATCTCTCCAGCCTCGAGTAAACACTAAGGTTAGAAGCTCTTGAGGTCAAAGTGAAGGAATATGATACATATGGGGTGAGTTCACGACCACCTTGAGCGTACAACCGTACACCCATGTGTGCGGTCATACACACCTCTTGAAGGAGTGTTGGGCTTGAATTCAACTTGATGAAAGTAAAGAACTCATCCCCAGACCCAAACCTTGAATGTACTAGGTTTAGAACACTCAAACAGACCCTAAACAATGCTAAAAGATAGCATAAACGAGTCTGACTTTCAATGATCGAGGTAACTTAGAGACAGAGATTTCCGGGTTGTCACAAAGTGTTATTGTGATAATGATAGTCGGGGAGTCGTTGGAGCAGCCGTTAGAGATTCCTTACCGTGAGATTCCGCAGTCAGCTTTGCGAGGTGAGTTTCCTCCTGTAGGAACGGGTCGAAGGCACCAATGTCGGCCTGTGTAGAGTATGTTGGATGATTAGTAGCTAAGTGTGGGCAGGGCCCGTATCTTAGTATCATTTGAGTATGAATATGAATGGATAGATTATGGTTATACCTGTTGTCTACGTGATACTTGTATGTATGTCTAGTTTGCGGAGTGTGGGTGGGGGCCCGTATCTCCTGGATAGCGGAGCGTGGGTGAGGCCCATACCTCCAATCCAGCAGAGTGTGGGCGAGGCCCGTATCTCTGAGATAGCTGAGTGTGGGCGAGACCCGTATCTCATAGTTAGTCGAGTGTGGGCGGGGGCCCGTATCTCCTTGAGTGTGGGTGAGGCTCGTATCTCCTAGCTGTATGCTATGTGATATGTGTATGGTATGTGGTAGTTTGGGGAGACTCACTAAGCTTCGTGCTTATAGTTTTCAGTTTTGGTTTCAGATACTTCCGGTAGCAAGGCGAAGAGCTCGGGATGATTGCAGTGCACACACCATGATTTTAGTCTGGGATGTTTTTACTCTGATATTTTGATATGAGTTTTTGATGAGATACTTTGATTTGATATTTTGATATATGTTTTGTTTGGAATGAATTTGATAGATATGGATATTTTAATAATTTAAAATGAAATTTTTGGATCGTATTTTTGGGATGTTACAAGTTGGTATCAGAGCCTTCGTTTGATGGATTCGGGCACACTCTCGGGTGTGTCTGAACTCAAACTAAGGACTTGGTATGAAATTTTCAAAAGAAAAACCATTTTTATTAAAAGGATTTTTAAAAGAGAAAGATGGTGTGGTGAATGCAATCAGCCGAACTCAAGTAAGTTCTCCCAAATTACCATACAAAGTCTATGTTATGATATGGATTTGGTAAAGTTTTTTTTCAAGAATAAATGTTTTAAAGAAAAGGGTTTTCTAATACAAGAAAGGTTGTGGTGCATGCAATCGACCGAGCTCAAGTAAGTTTTCCCAAAATACCCATACATGTTATATGATATGATTTGATTTGTGAATTTGTGAATCACATGCTAGTTAGGGCTAAGGATATGTTGAGTATTTTCATGATAAAATGCTAGGAGAGATGACTTTGTATGCCTATTGTATGAACTTGTAGACTTACATGCTAGTACTGATCAGTCAGTGATAATATGGCCTGATTAGGTTATGCTTGGTTCGATGCTCGAATGCTGCTTGCTTTGTGCTTTTAGGAGTTCTCACTAGTTTCAGCTAACTAGTAAGTGAATATGTTAAGTTACATATTACTGAGACTAGATAATTTTAGAAGGTTAGGTTTTAACTCTATTGCGCAGCTCTTATTTGAGTCCAACTAGGGGTGTGCAAAAAAACCGCAAAACCGAGCCGATCCGACCAATCCGAACCCGAAAAAACCGAAACCGAAAAAACCGTGTACTTACGGGTCGGTTACGGTTTGGATCTTTAGATATCTGTGGATATCCGAACCGAACCGTGTCTATATATATATATATATATATATATATATATATATATATATATATATATATATATTGTAACACCCCAAAAATTCAAGCCAATTTAAAACATTTAAAACCATTAAGTCGTTACAATTTACTTTCAAAATAATTTAAACATCAGAGTATCCCCATAATCAATCATGAAAATGTAAGGAGGTGCACGATCACGCCTTCGCCTTCCTGCGATCATCCGAATACCTGAAACCATAATCGATAAATGTAAGCTCGAAGGCTTAGTGAGTTACCCCCAAAATACCAACCCATACTAACCAGAACCAATATTATATCAATACAAATACAGAACAACATGCATAATGAGCCTTCAGCCTGACTGGACCGCCTCACAGGCCTTCAGTCTATCTGGACCGCTCTTCGAGCCTTCGGCACGTCTGGACCGCCTCGTAGGGCCTTCAGCCTAACCGGACCGCTCGTCGGGCCTTCGGTCTGACTATCATACCCTCCTGGGTCTGTAGTCTATCCGGGCCGCCCTGGGTATGTTGGCCTTCAGCACAAAGCAGGACCGCCTCAACCCAAACCCCCAGTCAAACAAATATGTGCACATACATATCATACGCTAGCATATATAACAGTCAACCGATCTAACAGATCAAATAACATAGCATCATCCTATGCCCAGGATATGTGCCGTAGACCCTGTTGATATAGTGAGGAGAACTCACCTGGCACTGCTGAAGTCCCGCAGGTACGCTCCAGCTGCTGATTGACAGATTCCCGAACTGTCAACATCAAACAATACCCAATTAATAATTGGGTTCCAAGCTCAAAGTCCAACTCACACTCCAAAAGCCCAAAAGTCAAGTAATGGGCCAAGGCCCAACATATGGCCCAATCTTCCAAATTGGGCCCAAGTCCTCACATGGGCCTTATCCTAAAGCCCATCTAATTACTTTGGTCCATTAACTTGTTCTTGGATGGTCCATCAATAGTCTAACCACCAGAACCCTATAGGAAGGCCCAAATCAAGGCCCAAGTGAAATTAAGGTTTCACATGAAATGATGATTAGGGTTAAGTGTTTCTTACTTAACCCATTAAGGACTTAATCCAATAAGGACTTAATCCATTAAGTACAATATTGCTTAGATTAATCTTTGCCAATGATTATTATTTAATATTTCAAACTATTAAATAATTCCCATGTGTGTGTTCCGATTAATTCTCAAAGTTAGGGTTTTATTGGCATTAGGGTTTTCCAAACCCTAATTAGGGTTTCCAACCCAATTTCTAGCCCATTTATCAATTTGTTGGGCTTTTAGGTCAATTAGGGCTTTATTGGGCCTATTAAGGTCTCATTGGGCCCACTAGGGTATCTTTTGGCCCATTAGGGTTTAGTAGCCCCTTGTCCAAACATCCAAACGAGTCACAAACCAAACAAGGCACACCGCCACCCGACACGGCGGCCGGTGGTGGTTTTAGGTTTCCTTTTCACTATTTCGATATGGTTACAATTTACAATATCATCCAAATTCACACACACTAATAACACACACGCACACTAATAAACACATACACACTAATAAACACATACACACGCAACCACCTCGTGGTGGCCGGTGGTGGTGTATGGCGGCAGAAGAGCAGCAACCGACCAATAGCCACCATGGTGGCTCCTAACGTTTCCGACCAGCTCATAAACACACCCACACGCCGAAACATATAGAACCATGCACACACACGCGCAAAACACCCACCGAGCATGGCGGCGGTCGGAACAGAAACGGCAGCGAGCATGGCGGCAGCAGCGGCAGACGACGGCGCTTTTGACGACGAGGTAGCAGGCGACGTCTAACAGAAGAAGAGGACAAGAGGGATCGGTGGCAGTGGACTTCGACCAACGACAGGGCTCCTCCCCATCTTGCTTCTCCGGCAGCAACGTCGCAATGGCGACCCTCAACAGCAGTGGCGGTCCACAGCAGCAGCTCCCGACGTATAAGGGTTGGCTCCGGTGATCTACGTCTTCAATGGCGGCTAGGAAGTCACGAATCGGCGGCACCCACGACACTAACTCCATCTCCCGATCTCTACTGTTGCAGCGTCCTTTCCCGGTTTCTTCCGGTGTGCACTATTTCCGGTGACATGGGCCGTTCAACGGTGTTGGGTGGTCGGAGCCGGCAACGGCGGCTGGAGGTAGAGAGAAACGTGGAGAGAGAGTGGCGGCCGGTGGGAGTCATAAGGGGTGACGGCTGGAAAGGGTTTGGCTAGGGTTAGGGTTTCGTAATGCATATATACCCGGTCACACAAACACTTTGCCATAATGTCAAGATCGGCCCCTCCAACCATAAATCATTTTAATATAAGTCTGCAAATTACCGTTTAAACCCTGCCCCTTGAACCCTTTACAAAACTAATCCAAAATGTTACCAATTAGCCCCTGCCCCTTGAACCCTTGATCGCGGGCATCGCCCACGTATGCTGGACATACGTGGGGTTACGCACGACATACGTTGGCTTGGGACAAACCCTAATTTTTAGGGTTTGTGCCCTATTTAAGCTTCTTAAGTCCACCTCCTGACCATTTTAGACCAGCCTCCATATCTTGAAAACCCTAACCTCGCCCTTAGACTTTGTTTTGGTGTTTTGAGCTCTTGTGAAGCATTTTGGTGTGTTTTTGTGTATCTTGAAGTGGTAGAAGAAGATTGAAGACTCATTCTTTGGAGAAGAGCTTAGAGATCCAGATTTAGCTTCATCATTTCGTGACTTTTGAGGTATAACGTCCATAACTTGTCAACTCCTTGTATAGATCTACTTTTTGGCTTGTTTATGGCTATTTGGTCCCTTTTTGGTTGGTCCTTGTGAGCTAAGGCTGTTTCAAAAGCTTAACCTTTTAGATCTGGACATTTTGATGGTCCCTTAAGCATAAAAATGCAAACTTTATGGTGGATATGGACTCATGCATGTGTTAAGACCCTTTGTTAAGCTCTTTTGAGCTCTAGAGCCCCATTAAGCCATGCATGCACGTAAAGTTGCCAACTTTACGCAATAAATCATCTTTTAAGACAAGATCTGAGAGTATGGAGTAGGGGATGAGTAGATTAAGTGCTTATTGATGTGGGGTGGCCAACTGGGGAGTACGCTGGGGGTACAAGCTGGTACGTTGGGCGTACTAGCCCCATAACGTGTACGCTAAGCGTACGAGCTGAGTACGCCCCGCATACTCAGCAGGTGGGCTTCGGATTTGGGCTTCTTGGTTTTGGTCCATGTGTGGACCTTAGGAGTTTAGAGCTTTGTTGGGCCATCAGATTTCTAGTTTGGACTCTTTTGGATGAAGACCCATGAAGGGATTTGGGCCCAATTTGGAAGATTGGGACATAATTGGGCTTTGGGTGACTAATTTTGGAATTGGGCCTTTTTGAGTAGTTGGTTTGGGCTTTGGCCTTGGGCCAAGTTAGGTAAAGGGTAAAAAGGTCTTTTACCATAGTTTGGACTCTTAGTGTGAGTTAGGTTCCAATTATTAATTGGATGTTATTTTATGATGATAGCATGGGGATTTTCGGTCCATCAGCCAGAGATTTATCTGTGAGATTCAACAGTATGAGGTTAGTCTTCCTCACCATGTTTAGCGGGTCGAAGGCACCAATACCGACCCATGAGTTATTATGTTAGGGTGCTAGATGTTTGCGTGACTCTTGCATGTGTATGCGTTTGTATGCTTAGTGGGCGAGGCCCAATGAATATTATGTATGCTATTACTTGTTATACGTGTATGTTTGTATGCTGGGCGGGGCCCGTTGTGAGAGTTAAGGAGAGACCCGTTATACTCAATAGGTGGGGCTCGTTACGCGAGTTAGGGCGAGGCCCGTTATACTCAGTGGTCGGGGCCCGTTATGCGAGTTAGGGCGGGGCCCATTATATGTTTGATATGTGTGGTATGCGGTATTTGGGGGAAACTCACTAAGTTTCGTGCTTACGGTTTTTAGTTTATGTTTCAGATACTTCTGGTGCAAAGAGGAAGAGTTCGGGGTGATTGTAGTGCATACACGATATTGTTCCGTATTTTCATGATAACTCTGATATTTTATGATGTTTTGATACATTTGTTCCACGTGGGATTTATGATGATGTTTTGGGATATTGTTTTTTTATTAAATGAAAAATAAAATTTTTGGGTCTTATTTTTGGGACGTTACTCAAAACTTACAAAAAAGTAGATTAATATAAAATTATATGAAATTTTACAAAAAGGAAAAGAAAAGAAAAGAAAATCGATTTGATGCTTTTCTAACCTTAATTTCAAAGTTTTGTTTGATGATCGATGTTGAACGACTAATATGAAGTGGATTTGTTGTTGATTATCGATGATGATGATCTAATGACTTTGAGATTATATTTAATCGAAGATGTTGAAGATATGCTCATATTAAAGCAGAATTGAAGGTTCGATTGAAATAACCAAAAATAAAATGTTGTTCGCTGTTAAATGATGATGAACGTGTGATTGATGAAGATCAGTGATTATTTAACTTTGGATGACGTTGATCGAGGGTTTAGTTGAAGAAATCTAGATGATTGTTGAAGATTATAGAAATATGGATGACGAACGATCTATTGAGGATGCATTTGATTTGTTATCTAATTATCTACAATTACTTTGTAACGCCCTGCTCCGAATCGTTTCCTAATGCGGAGTGGTGACCGAAGATCGAGTATCATCTGGCTTAGGGCCTTTGAGGAAAAGATATTTAGACCCATTTGGGTGTGGGTAATGTAACTTAGATGATCTAGGAGTTCAATTGGTGTTTCGGAGCCAAGGGGTATATCGGTAAAGTGTAAGGGCTTTTATGGAAATTGGATTTTAGGTCGGGAAGTTTTAAGGAAAGTATGAGTTGATAGAACCGTAGAGCTTCTCGTTACCTTTTCGTGGATATTAGGAGGGGCTAGGCCCAATGTATGTATGTAAGTGCTAACTGTCTTTGTGACTTTTGCATTTGTATGATTGGGATAGGCCCATCAGATTGGCAGGGCTAGGCCCATTATGGTGGGTTGGGCTCAATGTGAGGGATGGGCTCAATGTGAGGGCTAGGCCCAATGGTATGTATGGTATGTGATATTTTGGGGAACTTACTAAACTTTGTGCTTACGGTTTTTATGGTTATGGTTTTAGGTACTTCCGGTTCGAAAGGGAAGGGATCGGCTTGATCGCAACACATCTACCCATGTTTCCGCATTATGATGATTTTGGGATTGTACTCCGATAACTATTTTCCTATAACGTACTTTTGAATATTTAGAAAAAGAATATTGAATGTTGACTGAAAGAAAATTAATGTTTTGGTTGAATTAAAAATGGAATTTCTACCTCATAATTTTGGGATGTTACTTACTTATTTTCCCTTGAATGTTTAATTCTTATATCATATTTACAATTGAGAATGATTCCTTTTAATCACCTCTTTAAGTGCTACATGTAATAGAATTTTCACTGGAAATTCTTGGGTTTCGAGTTTCCCCTGTAAAAAAATTCGAACTTGGGTTTCTATTGTAACAGGTGGAGGGGCTACCGTTTAATCGTTTTCCGTTCCAAGAAAATATATAATAATGATGTGACATCATCTATGTAGATTGGCCATAGATACAAACAGTTTTAGATTATATATTTTCATTTACATATTTATAAATAAACATGGATGCTTTACTTTTTCTTAATAATCATAGCATCAAGATCGTTATTGAGCTAACGATGCCATAAAGTTCGTATAAAAATGTGTCCTTTATATATTGGACGTGACAAGCTTTTGCTCTTTTGAAAAAAAAAAAAAAAGAAGAAAGAAAAAAAAAACAATATCTCTTGAATCAAATGTTACACCTCCGCCATCCAAATTTGACCAAGTGTTGAAGACCTTTATTCCAAAATAAACAATGCTTCTTTAGGTAAAATATCTTTGTTTTTCGTATTCTCCCCCATAAAATCTCGATTATTCACTCAAACCGAATCATCCGTAAATTATCAGTTAATTTAATAGCCTAATGCGTCTTACAAAATTAGTGGTTAAAATACCATGAAAAATACAAAAAGCATTGTGTTTTTTGTTTTCTTGAATATATATATATATATATATATATATATATATATATATATATATATATATATATATATATATATATATATATATACTAGTTATAAGTTGTGTAATATACGGTTTATAAATTAAAATAATAGATATAATAATTGTAATAAAAACATTTTAAACAAATTTATAAAGGATGTTTGATGTAAAAGAATAGAACAAAATAAGTGGAATAAAAGATTATTTCTTTCCAAGTAATTGATTACAAAACATTTTGAATTTCAAAATCTTTATTAATAATGTTAATTTCAAGGAATTTAAAAGAATTTAAATTTAATGTAAAATCATAGAAATATATATATATATATATATATATATATATATATATATATATATATATATATATATCATTTTTAAAGAATATACGAAAATACGAAAAGAAATTAAAAATTATAAAAAAAAAATGACAAGTGATATTAATAATTATTTTTTTAAGGACAGAAATATTGAAAAAAATGGGTTTGAATGTGGGATATAAAGATGGTTAAATATATGAAAAGGCAGGCTATTACGTTAAAAAGTAATATGCATTTTGAGAGTAATTTAGGGACAATATTTGTAATTTAATTAGCATTTTTTACGGTGTTCTGGTGAAGAGTGAAGACCTACTCTACTCGTGCACACTTTGTTTGTGTATCCTGGCTATTAGTATATAAAGATTCGGGTATTTTAGCTTCCGGCTTCTTCATTCCGATTCCAATTCCAATTCCAATGGCGTCCTTTTTTTGCTCCACCAGGTTTTTGTTGCTTCTTCTGGTCCTATCGGCGATCCCTGTAGCCATCATCATATCCCTGGAATCAGCTACTCCGAGCAGCCACTACTACCAGTTCCACAGCACCGGTTGGTTCAGAGAATCCAGCAAATGGGACGAAGTCAAACGTCGTTTCATCGTTTCCTTCACGGACGGCGGTGGTCTTGGCGTGGTCCATGTTCCTGATGATCATAACCCCAACGACAACGTCGTCCTTGAAGAGATCCCTGTGGTGAAAAATACCGACGCCGTTGGGAACGGGACATGTGGCCTTTTCATTGACCGGCCGAGGAACCGGGTGGTGGTGGCCATCGCCGATGTTTTTGGAAACACTTACAGTGCGGTTGCGGCCTATGATATGGATTCATGGAAACGCTTGTTTTTCACACAGCTCAGTTCCTCAGGTACTTACTTAATACTTCTGTCCTTAAAACTCTGAAACTGTTTTAAATTCATCCATTGAAAGTTACAATTATTAGATTTAAAAAAAAAAAAAAAAAAAAAAAAAAGGTAATATGGATAATGCCATTTCCGAGAATCGAAGGTTGTTATTGAATGCATGATGTAGCTATTGTATATGCCAGAAACAGCATAAAAACAAGTCCACAACCTAAGAAACAGGAATTTTCATTTTATGAATATTTCCCCAAATATGTTACCGATATTATTTTTGAAATATTCATCCAAATTTATCTTTTATTAAAACTTTTTGTTGTTGGGTTGGTTTAGAGTTGAGATTAGATATTATGAAAAGAAAAAATTTGGTGAATTCCAAAGTAGGATAGTAAGACTTAACATGGTAAGTTTAATAGGCAAATTTTCAATTCGAAGGCAATCAGTGCTTCTAAAAATAGCATATTGCCTATTGCTTATTTGCTTGTTAGCCATTTCATCTATTCCGTATAGTATAGACTATATAGAACGTTGTTACAAATAAATAATGTTAGCCTGCCAGCCTGTCTAGGAGCATCTGTTGAAAAGTACCTAGGTTAAAGTGGATGCTTAAATAATTAATTGAAAATAGCAATTAGGAAGGAACACCGAACATGGAGTTTGTAATATTGTATTTAATTGACGTTTCCTTCCTCGGTAGGCTCACCAACCACCCACCTAATTTATACAAAAAAAACTGAGCCGAGGTTCGTTATTTCCAAGACTTGAGTTGTGTTGTGGCACATATACGACTACGACTGCCTTGGCTGCTTTTGACTTGTTTGTTGTACCAACTCCCATCAATTCAATTGCAGAATGCAGCCTGTCCTGTATTACGTATTGATTTTAATAATCATTTTTATTTGTAAATTGGGGCGATGTTAACTGTTTGTTTGTTTGTATGTGAGCAGCAGATGGAAAAAGCTTTGCAGATGATGTAGCCGTTGATGCAGAAGGGAATGCATATGTAACAGATGCGAAAGGTACACAAATATGGAAAGTTGGGGTAGACGGGGAATTACTGTCGGTGATAAGGAGCCCACTATTTCATGCTAAAGAGTGGTACAAAGACATAGTGACCCTGAACGGGATAGCGTACCACCCAAATGGCTACTTATTGGTGTCACACACCATGACCGGAAATCTGTTCAGGGTTGAAATAAAAAACAACAATAAAGTTACAGTGGTGAAGGTTGATGGTAGCTTGAGCATTGCGGATGGGATGGAACTTTTAGCCGGGGGAACTAAACTTGTTGTGGCAGGAGCCAACGGTGTGAAGTTGGTGGAGAGCAAGGATGATTGGGCAACAGCTTCCGTGATTGGAAGGTCACCTGTGCTTAAGCATCGGATTGCAACTGCTGCCCTTGTCAAGGATGGGAAGGTGTATATCAATCACGCACTTGGCATGGGTTACCCAAACAAGAAACACGTCCTTCTCCAAGCCACTTTCTCTTCTTCTTAATCTTAACACCACACCCTCTTTTCCTTTTCTTTTTACACTACTCATTTATGTAATGTTGTATTTGTATGATAAACCACGACTCTACTGCCAACTATATCTATATATGCAACGGAAAACAAAACACGTCCATGTTAATTCCTACCTTCCTTGTTTGTAATATTATTTATTATTATTCGGGCTATTAATAGATAAGATGGAGACCAATTTCACCACTATTACACAAAACTCTAGCACAACAGAATGGAAAACAGAGACTTTGGGAGGAAATAACATTATCAAACCCCACCCCACTCAAAATCAACAACTCTACCCAATACACCCTCATTCATTCATTCATTACAAGATTCAATCACAACAATAATACATACATCACTGCCATATCTCTTATTTATCCTAACAGTAATATATACAAATGAGACACCCATGCCACCACAAATGCTCTGCCTGCCTCACCCCCATTTCCACCTTATTATTATTATTAGTATTATTATTATTATTATTATTATTATTATTATTATACTTATTATTATATGCTGCCTATCTACCGTGTATACATATCACCTTCCTTAAGGCACATACATACATTACATATATATACATATGTATAATAAGGGGCACAAACGTACTGCTATGCCAGCACCAACCTGGAATAGCTACATAAGCTACTTTTTACCTCTCCAAGCAAGCAAGCAAGCAAGATGGAAAGAGATCAGTGCTTCTTAGCTCGAGCTTGAGGGACTAAAATGTCATCTGGTTTAGAAGCATTGGGCTTGCGAGCCCATGCAGGTGCTTGATCAGGCCCATAACGGTAATCATAGAACAGTTCTTCACCAGCCTCTATACGCTCTCGAGCAAATATGCCAACCCGATGATCCCCTGCCACCATCATCACCTGCTATGCATGCATGTACACACCAACCAACCAACCAACCAACCTCTCTTTAGACTTTAGAGTTTAGACAAAAACAAATTCGGTTTTAGATTTAGGTTTAGGTTTACGGAAAATTAATACATAGGGTACCTTTGCATAACAGTTGGGATTTGACGAGTGGTTGGCAAATTTCAATTTGTCTCCCTTGCGGTAAGCATCAAGCACATACTGCATCATGCAAACAACCAACCAACTATGACAACTTGTTGCCAAAACCAATCTCATGGAATTTGGATTGGATTGGATGGTTAATGTCCACAAAACTGTGAATCTCAAAACAAAATAGCATATCAAACTGGTTGCTTGCCTGATCATTCAAATCAAAAAGGAAAGACGAGTTTGCACGGTCGTATATTTTGCCTCGCTTATCTGCTTCACGGTGTGAGATCAATTCACCAGTGTACTCTCCAAGATACTCATTTCTGTTCACAGAATTCTAGGGACGGAGAAAAACAGAACACCATTTAACTTTAAAATCAACAAATATCAACTAAACTTAACTCCTACCTTCAGAAATGCTCCCCAGCCAGCAACATCCGATTTAGCCAACAGAATCTGCAGATAACAATAAGCACACAACTATAACAAATTGTCTGCCATAGATATACAATTAACAGAGTCTTTATATATATATATATATATATATATATATATATATATATATATATATATATATAATAATAAAATTGCTAACCCTTTGCTGCTGCCTGAGAAGGAGCCTCATATTACCACAGTGGCCTTCTCCTCTCCTTTGGGGCTCTCCTACAGAACCATCACCACAACTGCAAGATGCAGAAAGAAAGTTGAGTATGTATTATGTGAAAGAAAAATTAAAGGGGCAATTTGATTTTGTACCTGACCCAGCAATTTCGGCAAACATCCGGGTCGCATTCACGGCCAGCAGCAAAACATGGGCATTGCCGGCTTCTGCATTGACTCTTTGCACAGTGACATCCCCTGAACCTGTTCTTGCAGCTTTTCGAGCACCTAAAACATCATCTCATTTATTATTTATTATTTATTATTTATTATTATTTCCAAAATGAATATACAACAGCTACATACCCACAATATTTCTCACAGCAAGTAGCATTATCTAAACAGGGGCATTCCTTTCCACACATAGATTTGCATCCACATGGAATATATTGCTTGCAAGACTGATTCTTCCCATCAGCAATTCGTCTCCAGATTGAGGAGGGATGCCCAGCAGACTTCCATGAATATTTTAGTTTCTTTGCTCTACCCTTTCTGCGAAGCAGCCTTGACCTTGACCCCGTCTCTTGCTCCTACATAAACATGTTTAATGTTAACACAACATCAACATGGCCCAAGGCCCATTTATATCCCTATGTACAAGGACCAAACCAAACCAAACCTTAGCATTTGCATCCACTCTCTCATTGCCATTTAACATAGAGCATGCCTTAAGTGACGTCTCTGCTCCAATCTCATACATATAATTGGCTACTTCTATGCAAGTTTTCAATCCAGAAAGTAAGTTTCTGGTTATCAGGCAGCTGCAAACCCATTAGGATCAGGTTACACAACCTCAAACAACAAACAATAATCTACTCATTAATGCTTCACCAAACAATAATCATGTACCTGTTTCTCCCAAAAATCTCTAATCCCTTCACATATAGTTCTTTCTCAAGAGGTTTCCATTCACAATTTACTACTGGATTTGACAAATGGACTCCGCCTCTACTCATGTCTTTCATCACATCTGCTGAAACACAGCCAGAACTAGTTGCTTCATCCTTTCTGGTTGTTTCATCTTCGGTAACATCCACCTCCATGCTTTTTTCATCACAAACTTGAGTATCTTCAATTGTCATAGAAACTGCATCAGGTATTGACAACCTTTTCTGTTTTTTAAGGGAAGATTCTTGTTGCTCGTTAGTCACATCTTTTGATTCTTCTAACACTGTGGTTGTTTGTTTTGATACCTTTTGCTTCCCTGTATTGTCATCATACATAGATTAAACCATCATACCAAGTACCAACAGATACAAGTTCACATGTAATTAAAACACTTGACAAAACAATCCTCTTTCCCCCTCCAAAAGCAAGCATTGAGGACCAAATTTATATAAAAAAAAGCCTCTAAAAATATGCTTTGTGTAATCATCACCTGGATCAGCACCAGTCTGGATCTTCTGATCTGAGGTTCTGTTGTGTGTCTCGCTTAAGACATCTAGACAATCTGAATGCTTCTTCTCAGTTTGAAACTGCAATAATTTGAGATACAATTTCATTTTGAAGGGATAGATAACGAAATACATACAAATGAATGACCATCAGTTTATCAGTAGTCAAAGGGGACACTTCTCTTGAGCAGAAAGATGGATCCTAGTGGATCAGTTACTAGGGAATGTGAAATGTAGATTGGGTTGGTAAACCTGAAGGTAACAGTGGTCACTGCAGGGTTTTGCATTTTCTTGAGACTCAAGAGGGCAGTACTGTCTTTCCGTCTGTTTAAGATGCAAATGGAAGCACATTACATTAGTGCAGGATGGAGTAAATCCACCATGAAAGTGCAATGGTTGTGAGAGCACAAATGCTTACAGGAATAATAACAGACTGAGAGTAGCCATGAAGACGACAATCAAATACCTGTCACATTCACATAAATAAGCAGAAATGAGCATTACCATTGACCCAATCTAACCAACAGTAACCAAAAAGCACCCAGAAGTACCAAACATCGCCGACAAAAGAGATTATCAAGAGAATCTAATGAAGCACTAAGGCTTTTGTCCAGAGATATGTTCCTATGATGCTCATGGTCTGTAGAAGTACACACATCTCGGTTTACTTTCTCTTCTTCTTCTTCTGTCTTCAGCATGATATATGCCTCCTACATCACAGAAGAAGCAAGAAAAGAGAATATTATAACAAGTATATGGAAGAGTAGTAAAAAGTAAAATTTGACGTGGAAAATATGAGTTCTTGATCAAGAAGATATCGAAGCAACTTAAGTACATAGATTTCTGAAGTATTTCCACCGATATGTTGTGTCAAGATTTTAAGTACTTCCTCACTAGGCTCATAATCCTGACAAATCGTCCTGCAAAATTCAGCAGGTAATGATATGTTTTCAGACCAGTATCAACTACATGATTTATGTTTGAGCTAAAATATTTCAACTGACCTCATGATGCGATTTTCTGCCTCAGAAAATTCATGTTTCTCTTCCTCTAGTTCAGTAATCTCTTCCTCACTGTCACTACAGATGAGAGCTTCACTTCCATTATGGTCATAGTAGATACGTCGCCTCCCAACAACTGACTGGTCATCAGCCATTCTCTGATTTCTGTGATCCAAAAAAAGAAACTGGTTCAGTAATCTTCTCCTGTTTATGTATGCTATGTCATGTGTATTTAAAAAAGAAAGTAGAGATGATGAAAAACCTGTCCAAAAATATCCAAGTAGTATAAGGTGGTATTTTATCTGCAGGTGGTAGCTTAGCGCTTATGGAAATAGCTGCTTCTTGAGTGGTGGTGTTGGTGTTATCATCACTTGATACTTGGCCAGTAAGAAGGCAAAGGGGATTTTTAATCCTTGAAGAAAGCATCTTACCCTCTCCATTGTTTTCCTTAGACGAACCATCAGTTCTAAGCATAGCTAATGACAGAAGCTCAGAAACATCGCTTCTTAACTTCTCTCTATTCTTCTCAACTTTTTCCTGTGCAATAGTAAAATGGAAACTACTTTTACTTACTAACTTCATTTCTTATACCATCAACAGTTACTTCTTTATTGTTTCTAAGTAAATCGGTATTCATTCACTTGACAGTAGGTAAGAAAACTACTATTTTCTCATGAGCACTTGCTGGGTGATACATGGTTAGGTGATGCCATTAGATGATGAAAACAAACACAAACAATAACTACATGATACAAAGTACATCATAACAGGTATCAACTCACTTTGATCAAAAGAGCCCTTTCTGCTTCAATCTGCTTCTTCAGTTGATTTATCCTTGATGTTAAGAATCCTAAATCACCAGAAAATTGCTCTCCCTGCAAATTCTGTCAATTTAAGGAGGATGGTAATCAGGACAACAAAATCTATCAAAGGATTAATATACAAATACAACTTTGGTCTACTGTTTCCAATAGCTCAAACAAAACGCCAAGATATAAAAATTGGAACAAAAATCTTCTCTATGCATTTAAGCAATATTTGAAGTATTGGAGAAATATAATGCTCCTTGCTTTTCTTTTTCCACAAACAGTGTATCAAGCATGGAAATGTTATAGTCCCTCCATTCTAAGATTAAAGATGCACTTTGCTTGTAGGCTCAAATATAAAAACATTATCATTATAAATTTCCTTTATTGAACAAATTCAAAAAGAAATGATTGGGGTACATAGGTCAGTTTTACAGGTAGCGCAGGTGCAATAATGTGCAGATTGAGCTGTTTAATAATGGGAGTAAAAGTTATTCAACTATGCTTCAGAACCACCAACTGGTATTGACTCAACAATTATATAGATGTGCATCACTCCGGAAAAGCAAAAGGATTGAAATTTCCATGATAACACAAAGGAAGTAAAGCACAAGCCATAAGCCTTAAACGGTTGATGTTGCAAAATCAGTATGAGTATCATGTTAAGTATAAAGTTGAACCCTTAGAAATTATACACAAACAGCGAACAAGAGAAGAGGAGAATATAATTTTTAGTATTAGTACCAAATAAGTTCGCAATTCAAAATAGTACCAATTGAAGTTAAAATTCAAAATTTTCTTAGTTTCACCGGTTCAGTCAACTGGAGGCGTCAAGTATCGAAAGAAGAAAGTCAGATAGCAACCTCCCATCCCAGAACAACTCAGTCAAGTGAAAAATGATCATCGTCAATTATGTAACGCAAAGACATGAAACTTTAAGAAGTTACGATCGATCATCAATTGAATTATATCAACAAGCCCCAAATTCATACACACATAATAGAAAAGAGAATACAAAAGTGTCTCTGCATTTAGAATACGAGTGATCAATCAAGGTGCGTGTCTGTGTGAATTCAAGGAACAAAAAGATGATGAGAGAGAGCGAGAGAGAGGATACTCTGGTATTAGAGGAATCGGTGGATTTGGAGGTGGAGACCATCATCGATCGCAGCGGAAGGAGGAGTGAAGTGAAGGTTGTAAGTTGTAAGTTGTAAGTTGTAACGGAGGAGGGATGAGCGTACGCAGAGGGTTTTATCACCCTGAAGGGATACCCGCGGAAAATCTGGTGTGTTATTGGGTCCACTACACTGCTAGAAAGAAGACCACCGGCACCCTAAGTAAAATTAAAATAAATAAAATCACAGAAATACCATTTTGGGGAGACTTATCAAATAGAGCAATGGAATTAAGCTTTGCATCCCGCAACTCATGACACTCTTAAGTAAACAACACAAATATATGTACAATCCCGAAAATACCTTAATATTTCGATGCAAAAAATATATAAAAACATGGTAAAAGTATAAATACAACCTAAAAAAAAAATAGGAACATCAACTTTGTAGATTTTATCTATTGTTGAGGAAATCAGTAGTTCAAAAATACTTTTTAATCATGTTGTGGTTAAATATTATGTTTAAGTGAAGAATTAATTGAGTATTATTTTAATAAGTTTTTATCATTTACCATTTAAATTTATAGTATTTTTCAATTAAGGATAACATCAATTTTAGATATAAAAATAAATATGACATTTACCAATTGATTCGGCCCAAAAATAAACATTTTTTATTCTTATAAAACTTAGAGGATGTTTTAGATTGTTTTTCAAATAACTTTTTGATTTTTAACTTTTTCAAAAAGTCAAAAAATTCAAAAAGATGTTTGAGACATAAATAAGTCATTTTCAAAGTAACTTTTTGCCAAAAAGAAAAATATATTTTTTAAAAGTTAAGAAATTGTGTTTTTTTTTTAACTTTTAGCTTTTTAAAAGATAAATTACATTCAAAAGTCAAAAAATACAACTCAAATACTTTTTAAAAACTTTTGGCTTTTGTTCCCTTAAAAGCGAAAGTTAAGAAAAAAAAACTTTTACAAAAAAAACTTTTGAGCTTAAAAAGTAATCTCAAACACCACCTTATTATAGATAGACATTATCATCATTCATCATCTATACATCATTTTAAAAAGAAACATCTACTTACATTTTTATTTTCTTCAAAATAAAAATTATCATTTTAAATATACAACATTTTACCATTAATCATTCATCCAGTTTATTTATATTGGACTAATAAAAATTTTAGAAAGAAACCCTTAAACTTTTGAAATTAACTTTAGATGTATTAAGAAATTAGATTAATTATTTAACAATGTTATCAAAGATGACGAGTTATTTTGTATCTTTATAACAAAATTGTAATTACTAAGTTTTTTTTTAGTAATATTGTGATAATAATCAATAACTGGTGTCATACCCGTCTGGTGGACGGATTGACAAATATATGAATAGTATTTTGATTTATCTTAAGCTTACTGCATATTACTTTCATTCATTTATATATTAGTTCAGATAAAATCACCCACAACGACAAACCAAGTAATATCTTATGGAAAAACCTAGTAAGATCATTTGGCATATGGCACCCCAACAATAATGTGTTTCGTCATAAGGACAAAAAAAACATGAATGTACCATGTCATTCCATACATTTAAAGTTATCGAATAATAAATATGTCTAAAACCTACTATAAAAAGTTTAATCTACCTAATAATTTCAATTAACCTATAAAAAAACTGAGGACTACGATAATATGAAAACTGAAATTTGAAAATTGGAAGAGAAAGACAATTTAGAAAACAATGTCAAAAAACTTAAAAAGTAAAATGAATTCAACCAACATTATCATCTTCCGAAGACTCGTCACACAATCGTGGAAGTCGACGCTTCATTGGTGTTATTGAGGATCCGATAAACGATTTTTCAGAAGAATCAACTTCAATAACAGCACAAACATCCTAATTGTAAAAAAAATGGAAAATGAAAATAAGAATAATAACTAACAAAGTAATGTATCAAATGAGGTGTCAATAATAGTTGAAAGTTTGTACACAATATATTGTAACTTACTTCACTTTCTCTACCATCTTGTAATCCACATATGGAGATAGGTGTCTTAGACATATCATCTTCAATAGTATCATCACCAACGTAATTGAATAGATCAATGAGAAGAATAAGAAAACTTCAAATGTATCAAATGAGGTGACAATAATCGTTGAAATTTTGTTCCATATCGTAAGGAAAATAGAAAGTATACACAATATGTTGTAACTTACTTCACTTTCTGCACCATCTTGTAAACCACATATGGAGATAGGTGTCTTAGAAATATCATCTTCAATAGTATCGTCACCAACCTAATTGAATAGATCAATAAGAAGAATAAGAAAACTTCAAACCTAAAAAAAATATAGAACAATAGTATAAAAAATATAATAATACATTGTCACATCTGTCACTATCTTCCACATCCTTTTCATCAGATACACTTTTTGTAACACCATCATTTTCATTACTATTAGAAGCAACCTAATTATAAGAAAATAACATAAGTAAAACCATATGACAAAACATAAGTTACAAGTTACATTATTAAATATATTTCACATGTCTAACCTCATACATAACTGCCACAATAGCATCATCTTTCATATTACCAGAAGCATCCTAGTAAGAAAAAATAAAAGATAAATAATAAGAATATCAAATAATGTAATTGAACTAAATATATAACAATTTAAACTAAATTGAAAGAAAACATGGTATGAATTAATTATTGCACTCAATATTATTTACTTTATAAATAGGCTTGTCAGAAACATCAAACTCATGATTATCACAAACGACCTAATAATTATGCAAGTGAAATACATAAAGAAACATAAGATATAACGAATATAACTTATATATATAATTTGTAGTAAAAAATACAATAAGCAGTACCATTATTGTTGATGTTGCTGATTTAGGTGACACTGATTCAACAACATTTGTTTGAATCGGAAATAAACCAACATCATCCTAAGTATGCACACAAAAAAAAACAATATGAAAGTAACAAATGAATAATTTCACTATGTAACAGAAATAAAATTGGTAAACAAAAGATTATAACTTACATCTTTACATTCCGTATGATTTAATTCCGAAATAGAAGCACTGAAACCCTCATCTTTGACATTACGTAAGTCATCCTAATACGAAAAAAAAATTAATAATGAACATATTAAATTAAGATAATTTAAGAAAATATGTAGTAAAAATCATTTAATAAACGAAACATGATCCGTAGCAGTATTTGTAAATTTAAGATTATTTACATGAGAATTGCACTTATGAAAAACACAAACTCCTTGATAAGCAAACAAAAAAATAAATACAAAAACAAAAAAAAATACATATTGTAAAATAATATATAAACAATACAATAAAAAATTTATAATGTAAGATCCAATAAACTTTACCGTTGATGCAGATGATGGAGACAACAATGATTCGACAACAGTTGTTTGCAATTGAGAAATTACCTCATTTGTAGGCAACGTCTTTTCTTGGTTTGGAATTTTACAAGTTGCACCATGGTATTTAGTAACCGTGAAACGAAGCACATATTGTGGTGCCAAATTGTAATGGTCAATCTTAATTGAAAAAACAATACTTAGACGACATAACCTTTCAAACAGGAAAGTACGTATCCAATTACGATCATTACCACCCTATAAAAACATAATAAAATAGTATTATATGTAAGCATTTGTGTGGGTGTTTCAATATATATATATATATATATATATATATATATATATATATATATATATATATATATATATACACACACACAACAGTAACCTCCAATAAATTCATATTAACTAATTCACCAACAGTAAGGCCAATAAGTTGAGTAGCATATTCATTAAAGAAAACACAACTCATTTGCTTATCCTTATCAGCTACTTCAACTACCAACTTATACCTAAACAAAAGTTTTTAGAAACATCATATAAGTATTATAATATATATATATATATATATATATATATATATATATATATATATATATATATATATATATATATATATATATATATATAAACATACACTTGACGCGGGTTAATTATATTTTTCTGACAGCCAGAACAAACATAGCGATTATCAACGAAAGTAGCCTTCTTATAGCATCTTGAACATTAGACGAACTTCCAATCATTAAACATATCTATGTCAATGATCGTTCCAACAACAGTGTACAGTGTACCATTCATAAATGAAATATAGATATAATTAATTACATATTTACTATAATAATTCATATTTCATAGTAATAAGGTACTACCTCAATGACGCCTTTTTGTATATCACTATACATATTTTCTATGGTTGCCAGAGAAGGACGTTCAACTTGCCTCTCCGATTGAAGCAAGACATGCATCGCTTGACTATAATCCGACAACATAAAAAAGTAACGTATATTGATAAATGTGTTAAAACAAATTAACAAATAATAAATATAATAACACGGTTACTTTGATTTGTATATAGCAACAATGTCTATTGGAAGATTAAAATACAATTCAGATCCAAGTGTAGTTCTCAAACTTGGAACACCTACAATAGTAACAAATATATATATATATATATATATATATATATATATATATATATATATATATATATTACATGTAAACATAATTAACATCTTATTTATAAAAAAATGAAATTACACCTCTGAACAATACAACTTTGCAAGACGTTACAATGAGTACAATTTTCATCTCCTTAAAACTTTTGATATATTCATCGGTGTACTTCTTAGCCAACTTACCCCACAATGTTATACTCACTTTCATATCACTGTACCAAATAAATTTAGTAATAACCATCAACCAATGTTGTAACATATTAAATTATCTCAAATTTATATATATATATATATATATATATATATATATATATATATATATATATATATATATATATATATAATCATAATATACCTTTGATCAGAAAGAACAATCTTTCGCAATCCAACTTTACATGAGTTAGATGGTCGTGCTGTTTCCTCAAGAGAACCCCACTCACAAAGATTCCCAATGACATCTACAATTTAATAAGAAGTTACTTAAGATTTTGCAATCTAATAACAAACGTAGAAAAACAATTTTAACCTGTAAGATATTTTTCGTCACCAACACGTGAACTAAGCTCATTGAACGGAAATAAGTCAAAAACATAACGTTGAAAGACTGTTGATCGCAAGTGGGAAGCAGCAATTGACGTATCAGCAAGAAATTTAATAAAGATGTCCATACGAAGTGGGCGATATAATGATTGACAAGGTAAAACCGAGAATTTATATATCCTATAAACACATCCCTCTTGTACAACATCAGTAAACTTGCACATGAATGAACTTGCAATGGTTGCATGAATAGAAGATCCCTGTTAAATGCAAGTAATATCATAACATACAAAATCCATATCATAATGCAAAGTCAGAAATACTTAATCAAATAAACTTACATTTTCATCACAAAGAATTAGATCTAAAGAGAAAACACGATCTGTTGAAGGGTTGTATGTTGTCCACTTACGTGAGACCATCACATGGACTTGCAACTTATCAGTAATGTTAGGCCTCAAATCACTTATCATCAGATAATTGGAACTGATCGTCATGTCTTCCTATATACATATCCATAACATATTGCAATCAAACCATCGATATCCAACAAAAATCAAAATTACAATCAAACGATCGATATCCAACATAAATCAAAATTACTAATAAAGAAATTGACCAGAACTTCGATTTAGAACAGCACCAGTGTGATAATTAATCAGTGTCATCATTAATTGATTATTACATTCTTCAACAAACAAAAATTAACTAAGACTAACCTTGCACGCACAAATTCTGTATACTATGAAATAAAAAAAGAGGCAAGTACGTTTACTGATACCTGAAGCACAATATACAGTACCAGACGACAATAGTGATCGACAAGAGTTTAAAGACCCTAAACAATCGAATAAGTTGAAACATTAGAAGAGAACGTGGAGCTACCGATCGTTGGCAGTTAACAGCGGAGAAATAGGAATGAGGGATAAGTCGGATATATTCAATGGAGATAGACGATATCAATTAGGGTAAAACGTTAAGTTAAAAAAATCCTAATCAATTAAAAAAGATTAATAAATAAATAAATAAATAACTAAATTACATTAATAGCCATAATGGAAGTATCAAAGGGATTGTAGTTGTTAATTTACTACCGAATGTTTGAAGTTAGTAAATGATGCGTATATATATTTCCTTAAAAAATTATAGTTTTTTAATAAATCAAATATAATATATGAAATTTTTGTATTAAAAAAAAGGATGAACAAACATTACATGATTATTTTTCTGAAAAAAAAAATTGTACATCTTAAGAAATAAGCCTCTTCATGAACTTATGCATTTATGAATAGGATTATACCTATATCGGAACTTGCAATGCAGTCATTCAATGTTGTTTATACCATGTAATGGTAAATTATAGAAAACTTCTTTGTAAACAACATTCTTTGTCATATTGTTACCACACTTCCCCTTGTTGTCAATATAAAAGTGAAGACCAGCACGAGAGGTTACACGAGACGCTGTCACGTAAAGCTGACCATGTGAAAAAACAGGTTTCACCAAGAAAGTACATATATGATTAAACGTTTGCCCTTGACTTTTGTTGATTGTCATAGTGAAGCAAACTTTGACAGGAAATTGTCTTCATTTAAATCTAAAAGGCCATGTTGTGTCTGATGCAGTCATATCAATCCTCCCAATTAATACTTTCTCTCCAATATGAGTACCGGTAATAATCACCGCCTCCAAAACCCTCCGACTAATTTGTGTGATGACCAACCGAGTCCCGTTGCACAAACCTCTTTGCAAATTTAAGTTACGTAACATAATGATCGGTGCACCAACCTTTAAGTTTAACTCATGGTTTGGAATTCCTGAGAACCGCAACGTGTTAAGAAATTCTGAAGAATACATAATTTCCAATTCGGAAAAATTATCAGTACTTCGACAAATCTCATCAGCACTTAACATCTCATGCATGTCACCAGATATCTTAGAAAGCACATGTAAATTGATCATGTCAACATCATCGTTTGTCGGGCAAAGGATGCATCGTTCCTTTATGTAAGACATGTCATTAAGTCTACTCAAAATATCTGGGAATACAATGGATGTAACAGCATCAATAGGATTATCAGCAACAGGAATAAGAAGATCATCAGGTATAGTGATCCATGTACCATCGTCTTCACCTTCAACTGTACACGTAGGAAGCCGACCAACACCCATTTCAAGAATCCATTTACTAAATTCACGCATTTTTATAAGTTCATCGTCAGTAATGTTTTGATTAGACAAACGCATGTTCGTTGTCAAAACAAAAAAAAACGACATGAATTCCATAGACCTTCTGATTTGTTTATACAAGAGGACACAACATCAGAACGGGATCCATGTTGAATAACAGGCAAAAATTGACGAAAACCACCCCCAAGAACTACCACTTTCCCTCCGAACACTTTGTTTTCAGATCCAGCAACATAATAACGACATACATCACGAAATGCACGATCAACAACTTCAAATGAATAACGATTTTGTAGTGGAGCTTCGTCCCAAATAATCAGCTCAGCAATATTAATCAACTCTGCGAGATCTGAGCCAACATCGACACCACAAGTTGAGTCTTTATCAATATCAATAGGAATATTAAACCTGGAATGCGCTGTACGACCACCAGGTAATAACAAAGATGCAATGCCAGATGACGCGACTGATAAAACAATCTTTCCATGTGATCGAATAGAAGCAATAATTGTTCTCCACAAATATGTTTTGCCTGTCCCTCCAGAACCAGAGACAAAATAAAAGCCACCTGTCTTTTCATTGACAGCATTAATTATAATAGTATAAACTTCTTTCTGTTGCACATTTAAACCGCTGTAAAGCTCATTGAAAATCCTTATTTATTCTTCGATGTTGTATGTCCGCTCAGCAGCAATTAACCTATTCGAACCTATACTTAACAAACTATGGTTTAACTGAGGTAGACTGGGGAAATCAACCAACGAACGACAATTCCCATATAAAATATTATCGATATAAAGCAGAGTGTAGTTTACCAACTCATCATGCGAGAACATTAGATCTTCATTATAAAGCAATCTACGTTGATTATAAGCAACATCTTCTGATAAAAACGGGAAAGAATCCCAAAAAAACTTTTCTTGATCAGCAACATCACAAAATAACAAAATAGTTACAAATAGTTCTCGAAGTTGCTTTCCTGACTGCCATTGGGAAGCCTCTCGGATTGACTCAACCCATTCACCATCATCTCCTAGTAACCTCAACGCTTTGCAAGCAGACATATAGGTCGGATGCTCAACACCATCAACAGTGCGAATATCTTTAAAACTGCAGGGTCCACGTACAACATTTAGTAGCATACGAAGATAATACCTTTCTCCTTCATTTGGATTTACAAAATATAACCGACCAATAACCAAAACATTTTTATGTGGCCTCCATTCCTTAACATCCCCTTTTTCATGCCATGTAAACTTCGTCGGGAAGTCTGAATAAGTTAACAATCAGGCTTCTTCATATAATTGATTTGCTCTCATCCATTCAGTAAACTTAGACACCGCATATACCCTCCTACCCAGAACTTCTGCAATATCATCTAAAGTAAACTCTTTGACACTCCTCTTATAGAAATTCAAATGAACTGTATGTGAATTTCATTTATGGAGGATGGATTTATACACAGAGATACAACAGAAATATGAGATATAAGCTCCTATTCTAGTGGAGACTCTTGACTGACTGTTTGTGTTTATATTATACACGTTTACAATGACAATGTTGACTATTTGACTAATACCCTCCGACAAGCTCAAGTGCGGGACGGACTTGCAGCTTGGAACGAAGAAACAGAACTCGTCCCTTTCCTAACGGCTTGGTGAATATATCTGCCAGCTGGTCAATGGAAGAAACGTAGCAGATATTTAGTTGATTTGATTCTACTTGTTCCCGAACAAAATGAAAATCAAGTGCAATGTGTTTGGATCTGGTACTTATTACTGGATTTTTGCTCATGAATATTGCACCTACATTGTCACATAGTAAGAGTGGTGGATTTTAAATGGGCGCATGGAGGTCACATAACAGTTGTTTGATCCAAAGTAATTCAGCTGTAGTATAGGCCAATGATCTATACTCTGCTTCGGTGCTTGATCTAGCTACAACTTTTTGTTTGCGAGAGGTCCAGCTAATCAAGTTTGACCCATGAAAGATGGCAAAGCCATATTGCGATCGAGAATCATCCAAATTTGAGTTCCAGCCTGAGTCAGAATACGCATGTAACGAGTGACCTTTATTTTTCTTGAAGTGCAAGCACTGAGTTATGGTGCCTTTAAGATACCTTAGGATCCGTTTCACTGCCTGCCAGTGGTGATTTGTTGGAGAGTGCATGAATTGGCAAACACGGTTTACTGAATAAGAAATATCAGGGCGAGTGATAGTAGCATACTGCAACGAGCCAACAATTTGGCAATATAAGGTAGGATGAGAGAAAGGATCACCATGTTTTTGAAGTCGCGTTTGTGGATCAGCAGGTGTTGAAATGGGTGCAGCCATGGACATTTTGCTTCTTTCTAGGACATCCTGAATATAGCCCTGTTGAGACATAGTGAGACCGGATGGTTGTTGCTGAATTTTAATGCCAAGAAAGTAGTGTAGATTTCCAAGATCTTTAAGAGAGAAGACCCGATTTAGAGCATTGATAAATTGTTGAAGATGATCATTATTTGTTCCAGTAATAATGAGGTCATCAACATATACCAGCACATAAACTGTAGAGGATTTTGAGTGATGAACAAACAGAGATGTGTCGGATTGACATGCATGAAATCCATTTGAGACAAGATACTGTTTTAACTTGGTGAACCAAGCCCTAGGGGCTTGTTTTAGTCCATATAGAGCTTTGTGTAATCGACAAACATGAGATGGTTTTGTTGGATCTTCAAACCCCTTTGGTTGTTGCATATATACCACTTCAGATAAATCACCATTCAAAAAGGCATTATTTATGTCAAGTTGACGGATATTCTAGCCTTGAGACAAAGCAATAGAGAGAACCAGACGTATGGTAGTAGGTTTTATAACAGGGCTAAAAGTGTCAAAATAATCAATGCCTGCTTCTTGACTAAAACCTTGAGCTACTAACCGGGCTTTGTGTCGTTCAATAGAGTCATCGGACTTTCATTTGACCCTATAGATCCACTTACAACCAACAATATTAGTATTAACAGGTAAAGAAACAAGTGACCAAGTGTTATTTTTCATGAGAGCATCGTATTCTGCTTTCATCACAAGTTGCCACAAAGAATGCTTATTGGCTTGAGTGAAGGTTCGAGGCTCAAAAGTTGGATCAGCTAGAGTTTGGGATGTGAAAGCTTTTGGTTTGAGTGAATTTGTTTTAGCACGTGTGACCATGGAGTGTTAATTATTTTCTGTTGGTCGAAACATAGAAACAGCAGGAGTGGTGTGCTGCAATCTGGAATTGATGATAGTACTTTGAGGAGGTATTGGCGGTGGAATGACAGAGGCAGAAGTAGAAGGAACTGATGATGATGACACAATATGATGTTGAGGCTGTATTGGAGGAGTAGGGGGTACGGATTGTGGTAAAGGTGTTGATGGAGACGATTGTGAATAGTGAATATGTTCAGCACACTCAAGAATGGTGGATGAGTTTGAAAAGGAAGTTGGCTCAGATGTTGATGGGGTATCAGACACTGAAACAGATGGGAATTTGTCCTCATCAAATACAACATGACGTGCAATGTATATGCGAGAGGATTTGTCATGATAGCATAAGTAACCCTTGTGAGTTGCACTATACCTAATAAACAGACAAGGAAGAGATCTGAAATCGATTTTATGTTTGTTATAAGGACGCAGAAACGGATAACACAAACAGCCAAATACTTTGAGAAAATTATAATCAGGAACTTTATTGTATAATCGTTGATAAGGAGAATCATAGTTAAGAAGAGGTGTAATGGTGCGATTATGTAAGTAAGTGGAGGTTTTAAAAGCATGTTCCCAAAACAGTTGTGGTAAGGATGATTGAGTTAATAAAGCAAGACCTTTTTCGATTATGATGCGATTTCGTCTCTCAACAGCTCCATTTTGTTCATGAGTGTGAGGACATGTGACTCGATGAATGACACCATGTGTGTTTAGAAAAGCAGAGACATTGCGATATTCCCCTCCCCAATCGGTTTGTAAGCTTTTGATATCATACGAGAATGAGTTTTAACCATGGTTCTGAATTGCAAAAAAGTGGCAAAGACTTGAGATTTATGAGACAAGAAATAGATCCAAATAAATTTAGTACAGTCATCAATAAACAAAACAAAATATCGTGATCCATTCAATGAAAAAACGGGGGAAGGACCCCATACATCTGAATACACCAATTCAAAAGGTTTAGAAGACGACTTATGTGAAGTAGACAAATGAAACCTATGACTCTTACCCAATTGACATGAGTG
This sequence comes from Lactuca virosa, assembly GCF_052849685.1. Taxonomy (NCBI): domain Eukaryota; kingdom Viridiplantae; phylum Streptophyta; class Magnoliopsida; order Asterales; family Asteraceae; genus Lactuca; species Lactuca virosa. The sequence continues at coordinate 392,116,868 of NC_136433.1, forward strand.
ACAGACATTGGGTAACTTATTTGAAGAAACAGGTAAATGAAAACTGGAAACTAGACGCCTTAATACTGGTTCATGAGGATGTGCAAGTCTTCTGCGCCATCCATGAAGAGAAGTACGAACAGCAGAGAGTGCAACTTTATTGGAGTTGAAAGGCAGCCGATAAAGACCATCAGTTTTGTTCCCTCGGAGGATTGTTTTGCCCTGAAAAGACTTAACATTGCAATGAGTACGACCAAATTCAACTAAGACATCATTATCATCAGTTAATTTGGAGACACTTAGAAGGTTTTTGGTAAGTTTAGGAACGATTAGGACATTTGGCAACTTAAGATTAGGCAAATAAGATGAACCAACATGAGAAATAGACAATTGATTACCATTTCCTACTTGTAGTTTGTCATCCCCTTTGTATTCCTCAGCAAGATGTAGTTTTTGAAGATCTGGAGAGACATGATCGGTTACCCCTGTGTCAAAGTACCAGGCTGGATCAATTACAGTAGAGGGATTGGTGTATTGAGCAACATTTGCTTGTCTTTGTTGATTTCTGGGATTCGGTCTTCGTGAGGGAAAATCAGTTTGGTTTGACCTTTGCCAACAGTCAATTGCTCCATGCCCTGTTTTGTTACAGATTTGACACGTGGGTTTAGGAGGACGAGAATCATTACCTTTGATGCCCGAAGAATTGTTATTTTGGTGTCTAGGATTAAAGTTTCTCTGATTTGATCGATTTATATAGAGAGCAATGGAATTGGTTGTCATAGATGCTTGTCTGAGGTGATCTTGTTCCAGACGAGCTTCTTCTTGGAGGAGAAGACCCGTGAGAGCATCAATGGAAAGTGTTTCACTTTTCATCATGAATGCAGTAGTGAAAGCACTGTAAGAAGCATCAAGTCCATAAAGAATGTAACCAATCAGATCTTCATCACTAATCGGATGAAGATTTACAGCCAATGAATCGGCAATTGACCGCTTCTTCTCAACATAATCAAGAATCGACATGGACCCTTTTGTGAGACTTTGTAGCTGGGCTTTTAATTGCATGCGAGTAGCCTTTGATTGGGCTTGGAAATTTCGCTCAATGGCCTGCCAAGCCAATTGAGAGGAAACACAACAAGTAACCATAGCTAGGACTCGGGTGGAAAGGGTGGATTGAATCCACAGAAGCACAATACCATCACGCTTTTTCCAGATCTTATACTCTGGATTTGGTTTAGTGGTCGCCGGAGTAGCTGGAATTGCTGGTTCAGTGGCGGTGGCAGGAGTTCCGTCGGTGGCTGGAACTTCAATCTCTTGCGGTGGAGGTTGGGGATCGAGAATAAATGATTCAAGATCAAAAGTTTGGAGAGCTGCAATGATAGTGGTGCGCCATAGGGCGTAATTTTCTCGGTCCAATTTAATGGAGATGGAAGGAATCTAAAAAGCTTGGTTTGTGGTGGAGGTGGTTGCAAGATTTAGAAGATGAGGTTGACTACCAGCCATTTGATAGTAACAACGAAGATCTGAAAAAAAAAATTGGATTTTTAGAAGATATGCTCTGATACCATATAGAAATTCAAATGAACTGTATGTGAATTTCATTTATGGAGGATGGATTTATACACAGAGATACAACAGAAATATGAGATATAAGCTCCTATTCTAGTGGAGACTCTTGACTGACTGTTTGTGTTTATATTATACACGTTTAGAATGACAATGTTGACTATTTGACTAATACCTCTTCATGAAATGGTAGTCTTTCTACTGCAACCGAGCGATATTGTATCTCAAATCCCAACAATTTCCAACATGCTTCTGATACAGAAATGTAACGACAATTAATATATTCTTCGATCTCATTCTCGTTGTGCAACATCGATATAAAAGATCGTGTTCTGTCTGGACCTTCCAAAACAACAGTGGCACGATCATGGCCTTTATTAATGTAACTAAAAAGATACTTAATCAGACTGCCTTGGTTGCAATACTCAACATTTATATGACAACCATATTTGACAAGCAAATCGACATTATGAGGAACAACGTATCGGTTATCAAGCATGATATCCTCATTACCAACTTTAACTTTCGAACCATCGTTAGACCTTTTATAACAGGGCCAACCATCACGCCTAATGAAAGTTTCATCGCAATATTCCTTAGGGTACCCTTTAGAACAACTTCCATTGTGCATACATGGACTTAAAGTGTTAAGTTGGCCACATGGACCATGCATCATGTGACTACGAACAGCTTCAAAAGCAATTGGGTCATTTTCCTGAGAAGGCAACTCTGTCGATACAAATTGATCAATCTTTTGGGCTGTGCTTATTTTTGGGCTGTGCTTATTTTATCTGGCGGATGAAGAAACACAAGACAATGACAATGTGGCAACCCACGTTTTTGGAACTCAATTGTGTAAATAACTTCATACACATATAATTAAAATTATACAGCAAAAGAACATACATTAAAATTAAAGACGAAAACAAATATATTAAGAAAACATATCGGCTTTTGTACGACCAAAATGATGTTTTTTCCTTATGTCATTCATCAGGTCATCAAGCTTAATCTTGAACATACGCGTAACAATGTCAGGTCGATCGGTACTTGGTTGACCAGGTACCATTTGTTGAATATGACGTTCAATTTCTGGCCATTTAGGGTTGCACGTCATCGTAACAAATAGATCCGGAGTTCCAGCCCAACAGCATATGGCCATTGCATCCTGATATTGTTGTATCTTATGCTTCGGTCCACCATTAAATGATGATGGTAGTATAACTCGATGACCCACATATGAAGCACTTGTTTCGCCTCTACATAAACTATCAGTCAAACCATGATACAGCTCGGAACGAATAGTCTTTTGGTTTCTCTTATACCATTCTAAATCATGTTCAAGCACTGCAGCGTAAGCATCAACTATGAATGTATGAAGCAAACGACCGGCTTTATGTAGAGTTTTACCTTCAGTTAACCGAAAATGCAAACGAAAACAATAATATTCCCTCAAGGTAACATTCTTTCTTTTGTGTGATGTAGAATTACTCGATAAAGGGATATTTAAATGGAACCCATCTTCTCCATTTGGGAAAAGTAACGGATACTGCAACGCCATAAAAGATGGATGCAGTTTGCTTATCCTTCGCACAGTACCATCACCACGATCCTCAATAAGTACATCACGAGACTGTATAGGACTACCATCACCTGGAATCAATGCAGCTACTTCAGATACAGTTGGTAGATTATACTGTCTCCCGTCTTTGGTTCGGTTACCAATTAATCGAATCTTAACCGACTGTGTTGATGACTCATGGAACCTATCTTTAGCCATATGAAATGCTTGAACCAATGAGTTATTCTCATCTAGCATAGACAGGAGTTCTTGAACCAACAGTCGAAGCATAGTTACATCTGATCTTGTAGGAACACAATTGCGTAACGCACAAAATCGATTATTGATTTCATTTTCAGTATCATAAATGTACAACTGCGCAAATCTAGGACGTCCATCATCATGTGTAGGTAACAAAGTACTGATTCTATGGTGATTATGACCATTCAAATGAAATGTATACGGATCTCTACCATCATTACCACTCGTATGTATCTTTCCTCCAGTTGACGTGAACGCAAACATACGATTTAAAAGCTTAATATGTTTTCTAAAAACTTTTGAACGTCGATCACCGTTGTAATCCAATAAGTTCCACAACAATTGAGGAGGTTGCATAAGCAAAGGCAATTTAATCTTCCCTTCACTACAACATATGGAGAATTTTGGAATGGATGGCGAATACGTTTTAATGGTCCGCTCCTCATACCATAATATAGCTTCACAGTGTATACATGTGCGAGTTGCATCGCCACAATCCCAATACGACAACATACGACCTAAAGAACATGAATTTAAAGGAATTAAATATAAGGAAATGACATGCTATTACAAAGTTGGAAAAGTGATTAATATATATTCAAGGATTACGTTGAGATTGTATAATTTGTGATGCATTAGAAGACGAACTTCTTGCGTTATCCACAGTTGGTATGGACGAATGTACAACAGAGTTATTTGTTGTAATCCGATCATTCGAGTTAGCTGTGATAGTCGAATGTAATGAATTCCCACCAATATCAAAAGTTGTATGTGAAGAAATTATCCTATGAGGTGCTGGCCGATCGGAAGTGCGCATCTCTTCGTTGTTGAGAGGAGAGGCTAACAAATATATATATATATATATATATATATATATATATATATATATATATATATATATATATATATAAATGATACATATCCTTGATCAATGTAAGTAAGAGACACAACAACAAAGAAATGAGACACACCAGAAGAGGGTCTACCACGATGATGACATGTGGAGCTAATATTGTCAATGCTAAAAGTTGGAGGTCGTCCTCTTACCCGAGGACGACCTCCCCGACTTGGTCTCCTGACTGCTGGGGCATCAAAGGTATTAGAAGGTAAAACAGCAGAACTTCTACCATTATGCAGACTATAAGTTCGTACCACCGAATGTACAACTGAGTTATTAGTTGTACTTGGTGCATTCAAGTTACTCATTATAGTCGAATGAACTGGATTCCCGTCAATACCAATAGTTGTACTTGAAGAAATTATCATATGAGGTGATGGCCGATCGGAAGTGCGCGTCACGTCGATGTTGACAGTACAGGCTAATAAAAATTTATATAATTTAAATGATACATATAGTTGCTCAATGTAAGTAACTTACTTACAAAAATAAGTATATAAACCTGATGAGAATGCCATGCTAGGTACCGAATTTGAAGTAATAATATTCTCACTGACATGTATACTTCCATGTTGTGAATACCGATGAGCATTGTCACCAACAAAGTAAGGAGACACAACAAAAGATGGTCTCCCACGACGACACCTTGGGTAAGTAATATCGTCAATGCTACAATCTGGAGGTCGTCCTCTTACCCTAGGACGACCTCCACGGCGTCGTCTCGTGACTTGTTCGTCTTCAATAGTATCAGAAGGTAAAGCGGTAGAAACATCGGTTGTTAACGGAAAATCAATGTCACTTGAATGAACAGACGTATTACCAAGACTATCCATTACAATATATCTGTTTCGATAACATATTATACATCATCAGATCCATAAAGAAAGCGTTTTATACACTACTTAAAAGACAAATAACATATTGTTATGCTTTAACGTAAACAATTATGAATTAAAATCTATTCTTTGCATAATTGACTTTCTTTATTGTTTTTATGTTATAACATACATATGAAATTTGATTGTTATTTTTACAAAATGTTAACTATTTCAACTATAACCTAATAGCAATTTTTTTGGTTTCTCTATATCATTATAAGACAAACATAAATTAAACAAATTTGAAAATAAAACAGTACTGTAGACATATAAAGGTTTAAAAAAAATCTAATAAAAATAAACTAATAGCTAATCAAAGTAAAATTCTACTTTACTAATATACTAAATCTAAAACTTGTGTGCTTCAGACATATCTGGTTTAAATGCAAGCTGCGTAAATTTTGTTGATACCAAAAGACACACTGCAAAAAAACAGTAATATATATTACAGATAAAACACTCTCATTTAATATTTTGAAACACAATATATTGTATAATAATAAGGAAAATATGATTCATAACATAGTTGACGGTAAGCGAACCAACTTGACCCGAGACGCAAAAATGATATATTTTCTTGATATTGCACGATACGTTGGAACAATAAGCGAAGCACTTGTGTCATATAGATTCATTTGAATTATATGTCCCCTACAAATAATTTATAGTTTTTAATAAAACATTTGATTTTTCTATCATTTTACTTACAAAATACTTATGAAAAAATTTAATAAAAATATTTATCTTACAATTCATCTTCCAAAAGTATTATAAACTCATCTTTGAATTTAATCTGTTTGCCCGAGACAATGTTTCCAACAAAATCTACATAAAATGAAAACATAAAGTAATAACATATTTATATATATTTAATATATGTAATTGTTAATATGATCACAAAATAAGTATGGTTTTATATTTCCCGATTATAAGGTTTCGAACAGCACTGTCATGCACAACTATTTTAATAGGAAACACTAATGGATATAAAGGAAATACATTGTCAATATCCACCTCTATCGGAGTGAGTTGTGTCTTCTCATTGATAATAATCTTTAAATCACCATAAATGAAACAGTAATTTTAATATCTCGGGTATTCATGGAAGTGAAAATTTTCTACTTGAAATCACGATAACAAAAAAAGACATCCCATCAAATGATCACCATATAAATGAAATAATTCTTCTGGGACAAAACCTGCCATTTTTTTTCTCTAAAAATATTTATGTATACATTTATGTATACATTTATAATTACAATTGTAAAAATAGTTTTATAATAAATTTAGATTTCCTTTATTACGTTTAAAATGTATTAGCTGATATGATTAACAGCTTTCATATTAATTTGGCAAACCCCAATGCAATACTTATTAAATTTCATATTAGTATGATACTAAATTTAAAAAAAACTAAACCATAAAATCTATTAAACATGTTAATACTATTGACTAAGAAACAAAAGTTAAGATGATCTATTGTTTCAGAGAACTACATACCAAAAAAGAATTTGTTTGTGTTCACAGATATCATAAAGCAATAGATAACCTGTATAGCAAAACATCTTACATCAAAATAAATTATAACATAAACACATCTACAATTTTACTCAAGAACAAACAAAATGTTGCAAAATAATACAATATTGTTTTCTGTATCACGTTTTATTTACCGACAAACCAAAAAAAGCAACAAACATACTAAATAAAGTTGAAAACGCAATAAAATATTTAAATGGGTAAACGATCCAACTTATCCAATTTCACCAAAATCATATAAATTTTGTGGTATATCACACTTAACAACATATAAACAAACATTAGAAAAGAGAAAGTAATACATAATATGAAGTTGAAACCTTGTATCACCCTTAGATGTGTTCCAATTTCAGAAAACCCGAGTAATTGAAGCACAATGAAGAAACGTATGGAGAGTTGGAGACACAGAAGGTTTCGATGTCATAAAATGGACACAATTCATTAAATTCATTTAAATAGTACGAATCATTGTGCAAAGCAAAATCGGGTGTAATGGGTTATATAAGAAACGGTTATACCCACTAACCCTCAACTTTAATAACATGGTTCCTACACTCCAATAACCTTGACAGTGATAATTCCATTAGTGCATTCAACCGTTTTTTTTAATTGATTTAACTAACCTTTAATTTAACAAATAATAGATAAAAAACAGCAAGAAAAAGCCAACACGTATCATTTCACTTTTACTCATTCAAAACCACATATAAGGTAAAACACTAAAACTGCAATTAGGGGTAAAACGGTCCCAAAAAAATTAGGCAGGAGGAGTAAAATGGTACAGAATGTTTAAAACAAAAAAGGTATCCGTTATATTCGTACAAAAATATTAAATGTATTTTGATTTCAAGATTTCTAACTGCATTCACCTAATGATGAAATATTGAAAATTACATATATAAAACGATTGTAAATCTCCAACAAACGTTGAATAACAGTTAACTCACATCTATATTGTAAAAAAAGTTAAAAGATTTAACTATTTAAGCAATGTACATTCAAATATAGTATCATATTTTTAATAAATTTATGCTATTTTTTTATTCATATTTTATTTGCCATCCCATAAGCATTTCAATACAAATCGGGGAGGAGGGGTAAAATAGTCCAAAATCATAAAATATGCAGGAGGGGTAAAATGGTCCAAAATCATTAAAACGAATTAGGAATTTGTTACATTAACAAAAAAAACATATTTGTTTTATTGTAAATAAAAAATTAAAATTTAAAGTATGATGCTATAACTTAAACTATAATGCTTAAATAAGAAATAAATAACATAATTACTTTTTTTATTATTTGTGTTTTTTACAACAAAAACTCTAAATGACCTGTAACATAAAACATTGATAATACAAGCAGGGGTAAAACGATTAAAATCATTAACAATGCAGGAGGGGAAAAATGGTCCAATATCATTAAAACCAATTATCAATCTGTTAATGAAAATTCATTTCTATTTGAATGACATTCTATGATTGGTAGATTTTCAAAGTAAAAAGATTTAATAGGAAGAATGAAAGTGGGATGCTATGATAAACAAAGCAATGAAAGAACATTGTTATTTCTTGCATATAACCATTATGCTATGACAACCCTTAATCATTTCAATACAAATGGGGGAGGGGTAAAACGGTCCAATTTCAGAAAAGATGCAGGAGGGGTAAAACCGTCCAAAATCATTATAACGAATAACGAATATGTTACAATAACAAAAAAACTTACCTTTTATTGTAAATAAGAATTACAATGTAAAGTATGATGCTATAATTTACAATATAAAACAATTGTACATCTCCAACAAATGTATTGTAAATAAAGTTAAAAGATTTAAGTATTTAAGCAACATACTTTCAAATATAGCATCATTTTTTAAAAAAAAGTTATGCTATTTTTTTTATTCATGTTTTATTTGACAACCCTTAATCATTTCAATACAAATGGGGGAGGGGTAAAACGGTCCAATTTCAGAAAAGATGCAGGAGGGGTAAAACCGTCCAAAATCATTATAACGAATAACGAATATGTTACAATAACAAAAAAACATACCTTTTTATTGTAAATAAGAATTACAATGTAAAATATGATGTTATAATTTACAGTATAAAACAATTGTACATCTCCAACAAATGTATTGTAAATAAAGTTAAAAGATTTAAGTATTTAAGCAACATACTTTCAAATATAGCATCATTTTTAAAAAAAGGTTATGATATTTTTTTTATTCATGTTTTATTTGACAACCCTTAATCATTTCAATAAAAATGGGGGAGGGGTAAAACGGTTCAATTTCAGAAAAGATGCAGGAGGGGTAAAACCGTCCAAAATCATTATAACGAATAACGAATATGTTACAATAACAAAAAAACATACCTTTTTATTGTAAATAAGAATTACAATGTAAAGTATGATGCTATAATTTACAGTATGGTGGAGAAATTTTTAAAAATTCTTCCAAATATGCATCAATCCACAAAATGTCACCATTTGATAATAAAATGTAAACCACAGCTCCACATACGATTGCTTCATTAGAAACATGACATACAGAACATGGTAATAGTATATTACCAATATCCATGCATGCAAATGTAACAGAATGAAATATCTGTAAATGGAATTGGTCATAAACAACAAAATCATCTATAATTTCCCTACAATTAAAAAAAAAAAACATACAACTCATTAAATATAGACATAATATATAATCAAAACAACATCACATATATACATAATATATAACATTACATAACATAAAAGAGTTTCATACTAATTACAAAAAAAAGAGTATCATGTTTACTTTGTATTAAACACAAAAAGGCGTACAACATAGTTCACCTACAATATGTTTTTCCATGCTATGACATTCTCTTTGGCCATGTCCATAGCATCCTCCATTTTTTGTCTTGGAATGGTGATGTTTAGCATATGGTTGATGTATGTTATTCCATCATCAACCGTTGCCATTGGATGTTCTGTGACAAACATGTGAATAAGCTTCTCAACACGTTTGGATGGTGAGTTCATCAAAACGTGTGGGAAATTGATTGGAACAAACACAGTCCTGTGTTCATCATAGAGATGTTCAATCTCTCTGAATTTGTGTGCCCTAACTATCGTCTTGGAGGGTCCCAAACATTCATCATCTAGAATTGCAATCATTGACAACCCACTGTTTTCTTCGGTTGGCATATAATACCAGTTCCCCAAACTTGTATACCCAAGGCTTTTAGAAAAACGACCAAGCATCTCAATGTTCATTAAATCGATGTTGACATGAGAAATAAAGTGAACCTTTGTCTGTTGATACGCCTTACCTGGGTAGTCTGTAAAGAACCCACCATGAACAACGCGAATGGTGAATCTCTTCTCGTTTGCCTTCCCGTATTCTACAACCGGTTTGATTCTTGGTGGTTCGGCGCTTACACTCCATAGTTGGAAGTTCGGACGTGACCACGGATCAGCATTCATCGTCAGTTAAATTGATCGTGGAAGTTTTTTTCAAAGAGGAAGAGCAAGAAATCGAAGTTATCGTAACGTAATGAATATGTGAGAATGACGAAATTGACATAAGGGAAGGGTTTAAAAGGATCATAGTTCGGAGGCGAAGGGACATCGACTGAGGCCATCACTTCTCCGATTAATTGCAGGCTACAGGGGACGTGGATTTTGAACGACGGCTACGACAATGATTACCCATTTTGTATTATAAATTAATATAGTATTTACATCAATATCTATAATATTAATTAAATGTAATATCCATAGTAGCTTTGTTTTTTTATTATCATACAAAAAAATAAATTTATATATAAATTTATAATAAATATATAAAATTAATTTTTTAATTCATATGGGTTAGGGTTGACCCTCATTAGGTCATGTACAAATTTGAAAGCAAAATTAATGATTGGGAAAATTAGCTAAAGTGTAGTAACTCATAAATTAGAATAAAATTTATGGTATATTAAACATATAAATGAAACAATAATTTGCAAACTAAAATACCTAAGTAAAAATAAATTTAACTTTAAAGTAGCTTGTTACTTCTTGCATGTAAAACAAACATTAACATTAAAGACAAATTTTTTTACTTCATAAATGTAGTCCCCAAGTTGTCAATAATAACATACATAAATATAGGTTATGTTGTGACTACAATTAAACCGCAATTGAAAGATATATTCAAACAAAATTAGTCATTACAACCTAAAAATGGAAATAACTGGTTTCCCTTCTTCAACACATATATAAACAAATAATTTCAGATCATATAACATAAAACAACATAATTTGATGATTGAAATTATAAATTACAATGAAAACAAAGTATAAAATGAAAACCAAATATTTAAAATATAAAACCCAACAAACAAACAACGGTTAATCAATTCAATGTCAAATAAATACAATCAAATAAATCTTCTTGGCATAGTTATCGTCTCATAATCCGAACAAAATGAAAAGACTTCATGACAACGATGAACCGGAACAACACACTCAATTCTTTTTCCTGTAAAAAAAGAAAGTTCATTGTTTCGATAATCCCACCATTCATGTGCATCTGCATTGATGTTAATAACATCAACTTCAACCCACTGATTACGAATGAGAACCCAAATACCCCACATACGATCTCCATTCAGACAAAAAAATCCCAACTTTCCTTCAAATTTTATTAGCCTCGATGTATACGACATGTAATTTATATTTGTAGAAGGTGAGAATATGATTACATATTCTTCAGAATATGCACCAAACTGCAAAATTTGATAGTTTGACAATAAGATGCAAACTACACCTTTACTTATGATTGCTTCGTCCGATACCGGATGAACAGAATATGGTAACTGAATATTACCAAGGTCCCTCCATTCCCATGTAGTGGACTGAAATAATTCTAGTCGAAAGTTTTCATAGTCATGATCGTTTGTCACGTCACTACAACGAAAGAAACATAAAAGTTATACAACCAAAATAAAAAAAAAGACTTAAATAATAATTGTAAAAAAGACTTACTCTGACTCTGCATATGATAAACGAATTATCTTGAAATGCAACGGGTTCGAACGCATAACCACCATAGCAAACTTGACCACAATGTACTTATATATCGGAAATGGTAATGTTTTGCAATCTAATGTCGTCGGTTTACAAATAAATAAAAACTTTTCCGGATATTCATCCGGACAATCACATTCACCAAAAATGAGTCCGTTCAATGAAGCTGCTAAGATTGTACACGAATTTGGTATACAACCAATGTCAAAGTTAATCGAACTACAAGACGAAACAAACTTACGTTCTATCGATCCCCAAACTTTCTTTTGTTGAACAATAACTCCATGAAGCACATTCTTTTTCCCCTTGAAAAGATCAAGAACATGGCTGTTGTACGTTAGTTTTTCAAGATGTTTACTTGTACAACGTATGATATGAAATGTCTTTAATGATGTTCTTGAAAGAATTTCAATAAACACGTCAGTGTCCAATAATGTCTGCTGTAAAACAATTAAAATAATCATATAATGAACAAACATAAACTAAAAATAAATATTTAAATTGCATATAACATATGAATGATTAAAAAGGTAGATGAAAGTATAAAAATAACCATTATATAAATACAATGGTAGTATATTGAAAGTAGAATGACCATTATGCCCACACCCCTCCCATTTCACCCCACACCATTTATAGATTTATTTAATAATTACCAATGTCGAGAACTTAACAGTAGGGTTGTTAGATTTAACAAAAAGTAACAACATCAAACTTAAACGGTAATGTACGTAAAATGAGTCTATAACCAATAAGAAAGTATTGTCACATAATATTCACATTCACATATGATAAAAAACGAACCAAATAGCACAACAGGCAACAAATTAACAAAAATAAGATTCAAAATTTATGCAATTTTCATATTGACATAAACATAATTGAAAAAGATACCTTCGTATGGAGTTGTGTTTGACGATTGATTTCATAACCTTCAACATCATCCATTCTTGATTGTATCAAAGAAAGTTGTTATATTGTTTCAGTAATAGGTAATTTGAAGTTAATACGTTGTATCACCTTTTATGTATTCCAATTTCAGACTGCCCGACTAATTGAAGCAGAATGAAGGAAGTTATGGACACAAAGAATGTTTCGATATACTACAATGCACATAATTCATTTGATCGCAAGTTATAGAATAAACGTGCAGAGCAAATCCGATGTAACAGGTTAAAGAAGAAACGGTTACATACACTACCCCTCAACTTTACTCCGAAGTTTTCGTAAACTCAAATCATGTAAACCGTGCAAATCCCATTATTGCCCTCTATTTTTTATATTCATATAAATAACATTTAAATAAACAAATAATAGATAAAAAACAAAAGAAAAAAGCAAAAACGCATAATTTAAATTTCCCTCATAAAATTTCTTATATTTTTAATACTCTGAAACTACTTAACTGAATTTAGTAGGTATAAATTAGGTTAAACTGCTTGAAAAAACCAAAGAGAAGTTACATATCGGGGAGGGGTAAAACGGTCCAAAATCAAAAAAGATGCAGGAGGGGTAAAATCGTCCAAAATCATTAAAACGAATAACGAATATGTTACAATAACAAATAAAACATACCTTTTTATTGTAAATAAGAATTAGAATGTAAAGTATGATGTTATAATTTACAGTATAATGGTTAATTAAGAAAAGATAACATAATTACTTTTTATATTATTTGTGTTTTTCACAACAAAAACTCAAAACTACCTGTAACATAAAGACTCATAATGCAAGCAGGGGTAAAACGGTTAATAATCATTAACAATGCAGGAGGGGTAAAATGGTCCAATATCATTAAAACCGATCAGAAATCTGTTAATGAAAATTCATTTCTATTTGAATCATATTGCTATGATTGGTAGATTTTCAAAGTAAAAATATTTAATATAAAGAATGAAAGTGGGATGCTATGATAAACAAATCAATTACAGAACATTGTTATTTCTTGCATATAACCATTATGTAAGGAGGGTGTGTCTCTCACATTTAAGCATGCAATAGAAAGTTAATAAATCATATCTAGATTTTCTTAAATTGCAGGAGAGGAATATAGCTTTAGCCAAAGAGCTTGTTGCATTAAAGTTGTAAGTGGAAGACACAAACCTCAGTTTTAATTTTTTTTTTTTTTTCAGATTTAAGATTTTTTCTAGATATATAAAACAATTGTACATCTCCGACAAATGTATTGTAAATAAAGTTAAAGATGTAACTATTTAAGCAACGTACTTTCAAATATAACATCATTTTTTTAAAAAAATAATGCTATTTTTCTTATTCATATTTTATTTGACAACCCATAATCATTTCAATACAAATGGGGGAGGGGTAAAACGGTCCAAATTCAGAAAAGATGGGGGATGGGTAAAATCGTCCAAAATACTTACAACGAATAACGAATACATTACAATAACAAAAAAACATACCTTTTAATTGTAAATAAGAATTAAAATGTAAAGTATGATGCTATAATTTAAAGTATAATGCTTAATTAAGAAAATATAACATAATTACTTTTTTTATTATTTGTGGTTTTTACAACAAAAACTCAAAACTACCTTAAAATGTAAAGTATGATGTTATAATTTAAAGTATAACGCTTAATTAAGAAAATATAACATAATTACTTTTTTTATTTTTTGTGGTTTTTACAACAAAAACTCAAAACTACCTATAACATAAAACACTGATAAAGGAAGCATGGGTAAAACGGTTAAAAATCATTAATTGACTTTCTTTATTAGCAGTTAAAATAAACTCTATTAGCAATTAAAATCTATTATCTGCATAATTGACTGTCTTTATTGTTTGCAAACCAAAACTATCCTTGACAATTACAATACAATTTGGGGTAGAAAAGGTAAAATGGTCCAAAACCATAAATGATGCATGAGGGGTAAACAGTACTAAACGAAATAAAATATGCTGAAAATATTTGATAAGGATGTTCGGTTACTTTAATTGAAAGCAATAAAAGTGAAATAACACTAAAAACAATTAACTACAACTAAAAAACTTAGTAACATTAATCCAAAAAAACAACTAACCACTAACTGCAGCAAATCCAAAAGAACAATTCTCAAAAAAAAAAAGTTCACAAACTTAATCTAAATCACTCATCAACATCTGATTCATCATAAAGTTTCATGACTCGATTTCTTGATTGAATGGAAACTTTCACTTTCTTTTTCACTGGTATGAATGGTAGATCTACACCCAATTCTTCATCTTCATATAGATCTACAACTTCTTCCCACTTCCAACATAACAAAGCCAACTTCCTTTTTTCTTTTTTTGACAACTTCTCCTCTTCTTTGGCAATTAAAGATACCTGAAATAGAAAAACAAACTTATATGCATATATATCTAAAAAAACAAATAATAAAATCTTTACCTCTTCCGAAATTACCCTCTCCAACTGGGATTTGTAGGGACTGAAGTGAACACTAAAGTTGATTATTTCAACACTATCAGAGTCAGAGTGACATTTCGATTTTAATACATCTGAATGTGGATTGACTTTTCCATCAAAATCTCCAAATTTCTACAAAACAATTACATAGAACACAAGTGCTAATACATATTAAATTCAAATTTGAGAAATAAATGAAGATTTTGATACATCTGAATGTAGATTGACTTTTCAATCAAATTCTCCAAATTTCTACAAAACAATCACAAAGATCACAATTGCTAATACATATGAAATCCAAATGTGAGAAATAAATGAAATTTAAGTTCAACAAAATTTAATATACAATGAATAACAAATAAAATCAATCTATTACAAACACATTAAGTTTACCTTGTGTGAAGAAATAACAGATTACAGAGTAAAAAAAGCTTACCTTATCTGGGAAAACAACCAACGAATTGCAAAACATAAATGTATGGAATCAATTACTTTTACCAATTTAAACAAACAATTCCAATGAAATACAAACAACAGAAATCAATTAAACAATTGAATGTTTACCTCAGCTGAAGGTATGTCAGAGGAATTGGAATCATTAAGATCAACTGTCGATTTTGATACATCTTTCGGTAAGTTCACTTTTTCAGCAACAACTACAATGTTCTACATAAAAAGTATAGGTAAAAAATTTATTAATACATATGAAATCGAAACTTGAAACATTAATGGACATTACTTTCGATTATATCGAACTTGATTATACAATGGACTAAATATCAAATGAATCGAGATAATAAGCTAACCTTACGCGAAGAAAGATTACACGAATTGGCAAAAACATGACATCAAACGAATCAATTAGTTTACCAATTGAAACAAAAAAATGCAATGACATACAAACAATGGAAATCGAATAAACAAATGAATTTTCGCCTTAATTGAAGGTATCTCAGACGATTCGGAAGACATTGGAGCAACAGAAGCAACTATTTATTCCAACAATAGTCAATCGACAACTCTCATTGAAGCAATTACCTTCAAATTCAACTCTTTATATAGGCAAGACGGTTAATGAGAGCCACCTGATTTCTAGCAACCATGGAATCGTGTGGTGCAGTTATCGATTAAAACCAATTTTCCGTTAACGGCAAAAGTCGGATGCGTGCTACACTTGAATGCAGTTTCCAAATCAACTGCTTCTTGAGAGTTTCCAAATCAACTGCTTCTTGAGGAAACAACAGCCAATTCTCTACAACGTGGGTACAGACGGAATCGTGCGGAGAAGCAGGAAGATGAACCGCAAGAAACCGCTAAATTGGAGTTTATGCGGACGAGATTGAAAGAACGTGGAGTTTTAAGGACTGAGATTTCCATCGTCAATAGTATTTATAATGTGTGTGAAAAAATAGAATAAAAAATACTTATTGGTTATTGCACCGACAAATCGGTGGTTGAGAAACATTTACAATAGAGATTAGAGGTAGTGAAGTTTGCAACATATATCCAGACAGAGTTTCTCTTATGGCTACTCTTCTTGAGTTCCAGTTCCATTCTATTTGTGAGAATTCGCTGCGGGAGCTTAAGCGAAAGCCACAATTCCGGAGAAGCGCCAATCATGGGTTATTCCGTGTATCTGCTGGTGAATCAGGAGTACGTGTGATTCTGATTGTATTTGGGTTTTTATGGATTTGTTTAATTTCACTATACGTACACTGAGTAGATTTAGTGTGTTGTTGGGCTGGGCAGATACAAAAGACAACAGAGGCACTAGTAGTATCCAGAAGTCCCGGCGTATTGGATCATGTTTTTCTGAATTTGTTCCGCAACAAGATGGTGCAGGTAAAAAAAAATAAAAAAAATCAGTAATTAGGTCTAGGAGCAGCCAGGAATTATGATTTAATTTAACAGGAAGTTGGATGGGATTCGGAGAAGGCGGGCTACGATGGACTAATAGACGTAGCCAATCGTCTTATGCTTGCCAGAACCAACTCTCAAACTCAGGAAGCAGCGGTGCGTGCATCTGATTGATGATATAACAAGGGGAAAATAATTTAAATATCATATTTATCCTTCTTAATCATTTAAAATATCATATTTATTTTTTTAATATTTTACACTGAGTTTTTCTGTTTTGAAATCATTAAAATTTAATTGACCATATTGCCATTACCTTCTCAACTGCAGGAACTAAATTGACCTTGTCCTTATGCTATGCTAAGTTGATAAGTTATTTGCTTCTTAGGATTCTGATGAATCTTGGTTGGCGACGTAGATGAAGTGATCTTATGTTTTATTAACACTAAATGTTTGACACATTTCCTGAGAGAGCAACACAAATATGAAATATCTATACACACAAATTACATTAGAGAACTTTTTTCTGTTTTGATTATAACTTGTTATTTCAAACATAATTGTGAATTGAGGGGTATTTTTAGGAGATGATAAGAATGATAAGAATGGGATTTGAAGGATCAGTCAACAAGAGCGATGTTGGTGTAGTGATTCTAGATGGCACAATCTTATCAAACCCAAGACAAAACTACACTACCCCACCACCAGGTGAAGGATTCATCCCTAGTAAAATTGCCCAACACATCCTTCCCCTAAGACCGGAGGGTATGGGAGGGATGTTTCCCTCACTTTTTGTGGGCCACACCACCCTTTCCCTCACCCAAAACCCAGGGAATGGGTGGGAAGCTCCCCTCACTATTTTTTTATTTTTTTTTAAAATATATTTCATACATATATTATACTCATTTTGTAGAGAATTAAAAACCATGAATTTTGATATATTTTTTATATTTTTTTAATAGGTATATAATTTTATAAATATTAAAAAAGATAAAAAAAAAAAAAGAAAAAAAAAAGTTGTCCAATTGCATGAAGAGAGAGAACGCGGGATCCCCGCCCCCCACCCTCTTCCCGCGCTAGCCTTCCCGCACCCACGGTGCGGTGTTCCCCCTGTGCGGGAAATGTCCCGCACCTCTCCCCGCACTCCATATCGTCCGGCCTAATCAAAGAATCTTTACTTCACAAATAATGTTTAATACAACACAAAGAAGTAATGGCTGATTGAGAAGGCTAAAAAAAAGAAGCAGCATAGAGGTTAAGAGTTCATCCCAGCAGGTAAGGGCATAAGGTTAATTTTGTTCCTGCACTTGAGAAAGCAAGGGCAATATCGTCCATTTACTTTTTCTTTTAATTTTAATGATTCCAAAACAGAAAAAATGATTATAAAATATTAAAACTATATATTTGGGCAAATATGATATTTAGATTTTAAGTTGGGTAAATATGATATTTTGACGTTTAACAAGGGCGTATACGAAATCCTCCCTATAATAATTATAATTAATATTAATATAATATAATATAATTCTACCAAAGTAACCAGTAACCAGTGTCGTCTCAGGTTCGCATATTAAGATCGTTGTTTCCTCCGTTGTTGTTAGAGCTCTACAAAATCCTCATTGCGCCTCTTGCTCAAGGAAAAGTGGCTGCTGTAATGGTTGGTGAGTCAGCTTTTTTCATTATTATTAAAAAAAATTGTTTTTGTTTTTGTTTTTGTTTGTTTTCCAGTGAAATCACATTATTATATATATAGGGTTAGGTTCATGTGAGACGGCCTAATTTTGTGAGACCGTGAGACGCAATCCTACTCACTCATTTATTAGATAAAACAAAAACATTTTTAAAATGCAAAATAATTGAAAATTTTCGAAATTTTTTTTTCCAATATTATTTTCGGAATATACATTTTCCAAAAAAAAAAATAAAAAAAATACCAAAAAAAATAAAAAATAAATACAAAAAAAATACATTTTTTACATATTTTTTTAGAATATTTAGAATATTCTACATATCTGACAAATCTAGTAGAATATTCTAAACATTCTAAAAATCATATTATAATATGTACAGTGTAATATTCTATTAAAATATTTCACGTATTTTTCAAAAAAAAACGGTAATTTTTTTATTTTTTTTTTATTTTTTTTTATTTTTTTTAAGGTAAATAAAGTTCCGAAAATAATAATTAAAAAAAGAATTTTTGGATTTTTCCTTTTATTTTGCATTTTAAAATTATTTTTAGATTTGGTCTCACGGTCTCACAAAATTAGCATGGTCTCAAATGAACCTGAACCTATATATATATATATATATATATATATATATATATATATATATATATATATATATATATATATATATATATATATATATATATATATAGGGGATAGGGAATATACATTACAGCCCCACCTAAGCTTAGGTACTAAACCTCTAAAATATGTCGTTTTAACATGCTAAATATACCCGGTTTGGTATCACTTGGTAAATATATCATCCTCCATAACATTTCTTTCTTTCATTATCGTTTTATCATCTCTGTTTTCTTTCCTCAATTATCGTTTATTACTTCACCAAGTGAACATTACTAAACCCTAAACCCTAAATTTAAACCCTAAACCCTAAACCCTAAACCTAAACCCTAAACCCTAAACCCTAAACCCTAAACCCTATTGTGTCGATCTTGAATTTACATCTTGAAGTATTAATCGTGAATCCATTAACCGTAATCTTTATATAATAAAACAATGTATTTTCAAAAGGTTTAGTACCTAAGCTTAGGTGGGGCTGTAATGTATATTCCCTTTTCCCATATATATATATATATATATATATATATATATATATATATATATATATATATATATATATATATATATATATATATATATATATATATGGTATGTTTATCTTGTGAAGTAGTATATACATATATGGATCAGTTGATGATATGACAATGTGTAAAAAAAAGAGGCTTAATTAGATCTTGTTTGATAGGGAACTAGAAATCATTTCATTTCGAAAGTTGGTTTGGTACTTAATTAATCCATCAATCAGTATTCAGTATTCATTCATACCAGTACCATCCATAAAGTGGAAGTGCTCCAGTAGCTAGCGCTTGAAGGTCTGGCTGTGATTTTGGCATGTAAACAATTAAGATAGAAAGTCCTTAATTTAATTTTATATATATATATATATATATATATATATATATATATATATATATATATATATATATATATATATATATATTGCGCTGAATTTGCAATCATCAAGTGTGGACTGTGGTATGTATGTATGTAATGATCCTTGAGTGTGTTTTTCTGGAAGGAAGCAAGGGTGACTGCAGTATCTTGTGAATGGCTGATGGGTAGTTGCAGGGTTAACACTGTGGATCTTGGCGATGGATCTTCATTGCAGAGTGGGGTGAGTAACTATAATTTCTAGTTTTTCAACTTCCAATTTTATGTGTGTGTGGTTTTTACATGTCATGTCATTTGAGTGTTGAATGTTGATGATGCCTACATGTACATGAGCCATGACATGACATGAGACATGAGTGTAGGTGTTTGTTGAAAGATGCAAGTATCTAGAGGAAAGCAAATGTGTGGGGATATGTGTGAATACATGTAAACTTCCTACTCAGGTATAAGGTGCTTTGAGTTTCTTTTATTTTAGATTTTAGAATAGAAGTGATTTGGTTGTTTGCATACAATGCAATGTGACAGGCCTTCTTTATGGATCACATGGGAGTGCCTCTAGTTATGGAGCCAAACTTTAATGACTTTAGCTGTCAGGTAAATGTAAACAACAACAACACTCAGTGATTATGTGGATAACGGATTCATTAGATTTACTATATAATATTGCACATGAATGAATTAATGTCAGACAATTATTATTTGAGGACATGCAGTTTAAATTTGGAGTTTCCCCTCCGGAAGAGGATAGCAGTTTGAAGGAGCCTTGCCTGGAGGTATGTCCCAATGCCATCCGCCACAGAACAACCACAACACTTGAAATCAAGTGCCCAAAGGCATAAACCATACCATGTATCAAACTAAGTAACTAACATCTATCTATCTGGTTTTGAGAGCATTTAATGTTAATGTTAATGTTAATGTTTATGTTTGTTTGTTTGTTATAGACTACTAAAACGAAATGTATATTTCCTCCCCCTCCCCCTCCCCCCCATTATTCTATGTCATATGTTAAACCTAATGAATATGGTAAAGGTAAAGTCAGCGGCGCCCCCATATGGGAATTGGGGTGGGGGCTTCCCTTCAGGAGAAGTAGAAAGGTTGTGATGTGTTTAGGTCTCTTCTTAGCATTTCACCCCTTCCCACGTATCCCAGCACACAGTGACAGTGGGCAACCAATTTTAAATTTTTATTTATTTTGTCTTCCATTACAACTTATAAGAAGAAAAAAATGAGCTTTATCTCGAGACTTGGAAACAAAACAAAAGGAGGAGAGGAGCTCGCAATTGGTTATGCATGGAGGAAACTGATGACATAATTTATTTGATAATTTTCTCCCACCCCAACCCCATGAATAAATAGATATAAGGCAAGATTATTTCCCTCATAAACCAAACCGATCATGGATGAGCTGCAAGACTCGATAGCAAGCACCATACACAAAAATTTAACTTCAACACATATAATCAGTCTTAAGAAACAAAATTAATCAAAAAATATATGCAACTCTAACAAAAGATGAGTAACCAGCCCATCCCATAGGCCAAATAATAAATGAGAGAAACCTTGTTTTTGGTGTGGTCTGTTGAATTTGGGGTGGGTGATCATTACAGTTGGTACGGTACTACCATCATATGTATGTCCCATCCCATCCATCAGATTCAGATTCCACTTCATTTTGCACAAGGCTCCTTCGTCCTTCCTGATACTTGCTTGCAGTTGCACTTGCACACATAATAATAATAATAATCAGGAATCTCAGTCCTTGTTTCCACCCCACCCCACCAACAAATCGTATACATGATCATCTTCTAATTATCCATTCATTATTATTAAAAACTCAAAACTAAAACAGAACTACATAAGAAGAAAAATGAAAGCAACTAGTGCCAACTTTTGATTCCTGGTCATTCATTGCTTTGCTAATTACTACACCACTTCCAGTCCGCCTATCTCTAAAGTCTAAACTACTAATCTATGACTATTATTATTCATCACCATTTCACACTTCACCATTGTATTTGTATTTGTATTTGTACTTGTACTGTAGGAAGGAAGGAAGTTGTCATATCATATGCAAATCAATTTCCATCTCATTCTCATCTAACCAGGAAAAGAAAATACCCTTGCGTCGGTTGGTAGTGGTTGCCACTAAATATACCAAAGCAAATACATGATTTAAACTTTTAACCAACCTATCACTATGAATGATGGATGTCTTCCTAATATCATACTTGCTCTCAATCTCAATCTCATAGTCATATTCTATTCTCCTCCTACATCTCTCAACAATTCATGCATGCAATTTACAAACAAAACACTCACAGGTTACATTATGGTAATAAGTAACACAGCTTGACCCCTCTCTATCTGAGGCTCTGGCTACCACTACCACCAACCAAGAAAGAAAGAAAGAAAAAATCTTTATATCTATAATATATCGAAATCGAGATCCAAGAATGAATTTAAATAAAGTTGCAAGTAGAGTACATATATCATATATGACATACTATATGATAAAACTAAAAGTTGAGGTTTTAGTCGGTAGTGACATAACAAATAAAACATACAAGTTGTTGAAGTTGACTTGAGCTAGCTAGCTAGCGGTCCCAACCAGAAGGCCTTCTTCTTTCTCTGGATGATCTGCTGCTGCTGCTGCATAAAAGTACAAGTAAGTCTCAACTCAAGTATTATAAACACATTTGGATTGGTGAAGAGTAGTTTGAATCACCGACCTCTCAGAAGTCCCCTGCTGCTGATGCTGTTCTCTGTTCTGATAAGTTGGCATGGGGATGGGGGGAGTTCCACTTCCACCTATGGAACCACCAGAAACAAAGCCAGGCAATACCATTTTCTTGCTCCCCTGATTTCCAGAATTATTGGATGAAGCTGAAGCAGCAACAAAGCTGCTTTTGAACTGAGCCATCACTCCCGTCCTAAGTGAATTAACAGCTGAGCCACTAGTAGGAGGAGCTGCTTTGGGTTCTGAGCTGTATCCTATCCCCAAACCAAAATCCACACCACGCACACCTCGATTCCCACCACCCCCACCCCTTCCTTTTGCTCTTTTGCCACCTCCTCCTCCCCCTGCTGCACATGTAATTAATTTCATCCCATCTTTTAAAAACTTAACTTCAACAATGAATAACCTTATTCCTTATTATTATTATTATTAGATGCCATCTTCCATAACACACACACACACACACGCACAAACTCTTTTATGCTAGTAACGTAATGAAAGATGAAGGGGAAAAAAACATACCTCCTTTTCTAGCATCTCGCTTCGATCTAAACCTCCCATCCTAACAATTAACAGATCAAAAGGTGCTATGAGTTGTACGGATTTTTCATAAGATGAACAGGACAGCTAATGTTTCTGCCACCGTATTATTATATTTAAGTGAAATGAGACAAGGAAAACACATCACACACATGATGCATATTTCTTTGTACAAGATGAGGATGCATACCAATTAAAAGCATGTGAATGTGGACACAAAGTACAAACATTATGTATGTCTATAAGTCTGTCCAATTGCAGCTAGCTTGTATGGGAGCTAAAGACGGATGCATTCCTTTGTATAAGAGAAGAGAATTCCCTCTATAAAATCTAAATACATTATTACTTACATGTGCAAGTGCAACGCAAGCAATCAAGAGATATTATGTATGTCCAATTACAGCCTGCCTGTGAAATACGCAAAAGATCTTCTACTTGATTATGATTAGCAGTCAACACTAATATGTTACAATTTGTTCTTTCAATTTTTGTGTTTCCTCCTAAAGTTTGGAAAGCAGACTGCTAGGTTATACTATATACATGGTTGCCCTTTTATTGTCAAGAAACCTCCTTGCATTCCTATACTAATAGCTTGTAAATAACGAGAAATGGTACAACTAAACTTGTGAAAATTCCATAGGAACATACGCTGAGTTGCCTTACAGAATATATATATATATATATATATATATATATATATATATATATATATACACACACACACACACTAGAAGAGGTAGAATAAAGTCACTCGATAGTAGCTAGGCCTGGGCTAAGTAACTTATCTCAATTCTTCCAGGCCATTTGAATGAACGAATTCACAAAGAAATTAGTTCAACAGTTGTTCTTCAACAGCTTGGGTTCTGCTGAGGGACTGGAGAAAGATACTAGATTGGTAATTAGTAAGATACACTATAGGTCTCAAGTTCCAAATGCATATCCTAAAGTAGGCAAAAACATTTGTATCTTCCTAAAATAAAATAAAAAACCAAGAAATCAGTATCAACTATATATAGTATAAAGAGAAAAAAAAAAAAAAAAGTATTACCTTCATAGCAAGGTCCATAAGTTCCATGGACACGTTTTGACCAGCTGCAATCAAACTGTTAACCAAGTCGCTAGCAAAACGAGCCTCCTTATGTGTGATAAGAGTGTAAGCAGTCCCATCTTTATCACCAGCACGTCCTGTTCTCCCAATTCGATGCACATGCATGTCCATGTCTCTAGCTATATCAAAGTTAACCACAGACTTAATTGACTTGATGTCAAGACCACGAGCAGCAACATCAGTTGCAACAAGAACATGATATATTCCAGATTTAAACTTGTTCAATATCTCCATACGAGACGCCTGGTCTTTGTCCCCATGAAGAGCAGCAACTTTAAACCCCTTCCCGGATAGCTGGCTTTCTATCTCATCCACTGTTGCCTTTTTTGAAGCAAAAACCAGTACGTCACCATTATCAATCAGCCCTGGTAGCTTTTCAAGCAGCCATTGCAGTTTATCAGTATCTGCAGGAAGTACTTGAACTTCCTGGGTGATATCCTCATTAGCCATTCCAATCTCTCCAACTGTAACTCTCACTGGGTCACTCAGTATCTCCCTGGCAAGTTTTTCAATTCTGCGGGGCATTGTCGCTGAAAACAGCAATGTTTGACGATCTGGTCTGATCTGACCTACAATGGACCTTATCTGGGGTTCAAATCCAAGGTCAAACATCCTATCAGCCTCATCAAGGACCAAGTAAGTAGCCCTTGACATAGTCACTGCCTTCATCTTTAGCATGTCTATCAATCTCCCAGGTGTTGCAACAACTATCTCGCACCCTGACTTCAGTTCTTTATACTGCTCAAGTTTTGACATTCCACCATAAACTGCAGACACACGAATACCATTGGCTTTTGCAAATTTCTTGGCCTCCAGATATATTTGATGTGCCAGTTCTCTAGTAGGTGCACAGACTACTCCAATGGGGCCCTCTTCTTTAGCCAGTTCAGGCTGATCCATAATGTGTACTATCATAGGAAGGATGAAGGCAGCAGTCTTCCCTGAACCAGTTTTTGCAATGCCAATGATATCTCTCCCAGATAGCACAATTGGCAAAGACTGGCACTGTATCGGAGTAGGTTTTTCATACGATTGTTTTGCTATAGCTTTCATTAGTTCTATAGAAAATCCAGCTTCTGCAAATGTCTTTATTGGTCTTGGAACATCGAACCCTGAAACACGGATGGCTAAACTTTTCTGATACTCCGCAACATCCTGTTCGCTCATACCTGGCATGGAAGAAAAGCACAACCATAAATAAAATAAAAAGCTCAATGATGAGAAACAGAAACCTGAGCATTTAACCAACCATAAAAACAATGAAGTTAAGGCAATCAAGAATTCCTTTATGTAAGACAAATGATACATTCAATTCCTGCTAGATTGTAGCCTATTTAGGCAATTACTACAGTCTACAGCCCAGCTACTTTGCTTCTCTACTGTTAAGGTCAGGATAGATTTCTAGTTCCCCTGGTCAAGACTAGGGTTCTCATTATCTGTCAATTAATTCGTATTTACCGAATACTGAATTACTGAATAAAAAAATCAAGTTGGCTGAGAGTTCTCTCTAAAGTCTAACCTATCATCAGGTTGCAGATAATCATCTTGGAAGTGCTTCCCAAGACATCGTACTCTTCATTTGGCTAGATGCGTCCCATGTTTCTAAGGGCATGTGCTTATACAATAAACAAAAAATGAATACAACATATTCAAGCATTGTAGATTAGGTGTTCTTGTCCTTCCCCAGCCCAGTGCATAACATATTAGAGAAACGCTAGGATAACAGAAGCATTGAAGTGACAGTAAACATAATCCAGGAAAAATAAACCGATTAGATATAATTTATATATACCTGATATGGATGGTTTTTCTTCGTAGAAATCTTTGTTAAACGGTTCGTAATCAACCGAACTGTGATCCAGAGCAGCAATAGGCTCAATCTTCTTCTTATCGAGAACTATAGGATTATCATCGGAATCATATTCTAACATTCCAGCATCAACCGCCTTGGCAGCAGCATAGACCTCCTCATCTGAATTATAACCAGCGTGGAGAGCTTCAGACGCCAAGGTCAAACCCACGTCCTTCTTCGCTCTCAAAAAACTCTCCATCGGATCATCCTCCTCGTCGTCCCTATATTTATCCGCCTTCTCCTTCGCCTTCGGAGGCGGCGCCGCCCTCATCTCCTCATGAATCCCTTCCATAAAGGCGTCAAGCGGGTCGATTTCGCCATCATCTGCTCCGCCGCCTCCTTCGTCGTTATTGGCCGCGTTGTGGCTGGGATCTTCATACTCAATATTGTCGAGGTCGGTGTCTTCGTAGTGATCATGGCCACCACCACGAGACGAGGGAGGAACGTAGAGCCGCTGGGGGGCCTCAGGTCGCTCGAAACTATACGTCGATTGTTTGTTTATACCGAAGCCTTCGAACCCAAACTTTCTCTTGGACATTGAAACCCTAGACTGTTCTATTGCATTTACAAACAAAAAAAACTGTTGCCACTAAACCCTAACTCTGCTGGGTTTATCCGGGTTTTTAAGTGGTCGGAGATAATTTTTCAGGTCTGTGCAAATTGCTTGCAAGTAGGGTGATGGTGACGACGATGAGATTTGCGCCGAGGATCCAAGGCGAAGGTTATGCTTGGTTGTTCGTTAAAAAATAATTTCAGAAGGTCCATATAGTTATGCCAAAATACAGTCATAAGATTATTTACAATAACAAATAATTTGATTTGAAACGTTAATGTATACCGAGTCAATGATAAATAGCCCTAACAACGCCAAACTTTGGCTAAGAAAAGTGGGCAACATCACGACTAATGGTAAAACATTTCAAATTAAATTACATGTTATCAACCTAGACTTTTGTATTTCAAATAACTATATGATACCTTCAACCATATAGATAAAAATTTAACTATATGGTACCCCTGGAAGGTATAATTTTGTTAATTTTTGATAAATAAGAATAAAACTCATCTTGTATAATTGTTAATTCTTCTTTTGAAAATTCTTGGAATAACCAAGTTTTAAAAGGCTTCCATTTTTCTGTATTAAATTCATTATAAATTATTGATCTTGCCGGTGATCCCGGACTAAAATTTATTATTTCTTCTCTATCCATTAAATTGGAAAATTCATTTCTGAGGCAGTAGGATCCTCTTCATAGACACCTTGGACTATATATAGGCTATTATGTTTACATATTTTGTATCTGGGAAGAGTTCTTCCTATCCTTTGCATGGAGAAAATAAAACAGAATAAAGAAAAAAATAATAGCAACTTTCTAACTTCCTCCGGAAATAAAAGATTTTAAATTTAAAAATGAAACAAAACTAGATCAAATTTTAGAAAAATTAAAAAAACCTGAAAATTTAAGTGTAAATACTTTAAACAGAATTAAAGAATCAGATTATAATTCTGGGTCTGAATCCGAACAAGATAAACGCATTAATAAAATAAAATATGAGAGTTATGATGGTAAATTTGCTAGAAAACCCGTCCAATCTAAATATTATTATAATAGACCTACTCCTCAAGATGTTTTATTTGAAGAACAAGAGTTTATTCAAGATAACAGTTACAATGGTAAGAACGTCTATGAATGAAATTTAGATGGTTTTACAGAGAGACAAATATATTTGTTAACTCAAAGAATGACTTTATATGCTACTAGTGCAAAACAATTAGGAAATATTCCCTTTTGATATCCATTAAATTGGAAAATTCATTTCTGAGGTAGTAGGATCCTCTTCATAGACACCTTGGACTATATTTTCTTTTATATTTAATTGATTTATTTTCTTGTCTAATTGAGACGTAGAACATCGGGAAGGAGTTTCTACCTTATATTCTAAAGGTGATATATAAGAATATAGTGATCTAGTTGATCTACATCTTCTTAATAGAGGTATTTCTCCATCATCATTATCGAATTCTATTTGAATTCTTCCTTCATCTTTACAAAGGTCATACCTTACAAAATTTTGGGCAAAGATGTTGCAAAAAGATCCGGTCTCAAATGAGATAAATTCTAAACAAACGATTGATAATATCAATCAAGCAATTTCAAAATATAAATCCCAAAAAGAATTTTTATCCCATAAGGAACAATCCAACAGTTTTAATCCTTATGAAAAAACATTGAACTCCATCAAAGCACAGGGAAATTCTTCGCCATCAAAAGATGAAATTATCAAGACCTATTTCCGTCAAATGAAAGAAGATCTGCTTCAAAACATCAATAAACAATCGTCAGACAGCTCCATGTTATCTACAGGCAATGATGATATCTTCCAAACCTTTTTGCTGAAAGGGTTAGGAAACAACTACAGGGAAATCATCCTCAAATTCCTTATGAAAATTATTCATATGGAAAACTTATCGGAATATGTACACAAGAAGGTTTAGCCTTGTGTAATGAAATAAAATTGAATCAACAGATAAAAAAACAACGCCTCACTGAGAGACAACAATTAGACCATTTTTGTGAACAATTTGGTATTGATACTTTAAAAAATAAAAAGAGATCAAAAAGGGAATATATCCCTAAAAAATTTAAAAAATATAGTGAAAACCAAAAACAATATAGATCTAAAAGAAAGTCTTTTAGAAAAGAAAAACATAATAAAAAGAAGAAAGATAATCCACCAACTTGTTATAAATGTGGTCGAATTGGTCATTTTGCCAATAAATGTAAAATAAAGAAAAATATTAATAACTTAAATCTAGATGATAATATGAAAGAGAAACTAAAAGAAATTCTTTTAAATAACTCGGAAGAATCCTCATCTGATGATGAGATAAATAATATAAAGTCTGACGAAGAAATTAGGGGTACCATATAGTTATGCCAAAATACAGTCATAAGATTATTTACAATAACAAATAATTTGATTTGAAACGTTAATGTATACCGAGTCAATGACAAACAGCCCTAACAACGCCAAACTTCGGCTAAAAAAAGTGGGCAACATCACGACTAATGGTAAAACATTTCAAATTAAATTACATGTTATCAACCTAGACTTTTGTATTTCAAATAACTATATGATACCGAAGGTTTCTACCAGATTAGTAAAGCCATAATTCCATGAGATTACTTAACACTTAAAAGGGTTTAGCCTATCATTAGGCTAGTACAAACAATAATAAAGTATAAGTAATGAAAACTTACAAGAATTAGGGGAAACACAATCAACGCAAGATGGATGCACCAGTAATACTTTAAAACTTATTTTATTGCTTCAGAATATTTTTACAAGAGAGGGAGTAAGCAAAGGATAGGAAGAACTCTTCCCAGATACAAAATATGTAAACATAATAGCCTATATATAGGCCCGGACTTCAAACAAAGATTAAAAACTATAAAATGTTACAGAATAATAATTGAGTGCACTATCGAGTGCATTGTGACAACTGGCTGATAAGATGCCTCTATTATTGTTGCTTTATAAAAGCAAATAACAGGTGTAGGAATTTTCACCGTAAACTTATTAAGTTTTTGTCTTCTTCTTTTGTAGCTTTTCCAATATTATATCTTCAATAGTGGCAAAAGCATCTTCGACCGTAAATTCATCCATAATGTCATTGTTATCATCAATTGGCTGAGATTCGCCTGCAAGACAATTATCATCATTGCCTGTAGATAACATGGAGCTGTCTGACGATTGTTTATTGATGTTTTGAAGCAGATCTTCTTTCATTTGACGGAAATAGGTCTTGATAATTTCATCTTTTGATGGCGAGGAATTTCCCTGTGCTTTGATGGAGTTCAATGCTTTTTCATAAGGATTAAAACTGTTGGATTGTTCCTTATGGGATAAAAATTCTTTTTGGGATTTATATTTTGAAATTGCTTGATTGATATTATCAATCGTTTGTTTAGAATTTATCTCATTTGAGACCGGATCTTTTTGCAACATCTTTGCCCAAAATTTTGTAAGGTATGACCTTTGTAAAGATGGGAACTGATTGGGACTATAATCCACTTCTGGGATCCATTTCCAGATCCAGGGAATTGAAAATTCTATGAAAAAATGGAGAGTAGGTATTACTTCTCTTCCCCCATTGGAATGTTCAAGAGCTTCCTTGTATTTAGGAGCTACATGTAGCCATTCAACATATAAAGATTTGAATGGTTCAGGTAGAATTTGAACACTTGGACCATATGATGTCCACCATTGTGTAAACCAATTTGGCAACTTTTGTTTATAAACTTGGTCACATATTTTGAAAAACCAAGAATGTTTCTTTTTTGGATTTTCATAAAGAAAAGCTTTATAAAAGCTATCGATATAATCCCAGAAATTGTATTTTATTAAGATTTTTTGTTCAGGGTGGAGAAATTCTCTTTCCCTGAGGGTGCTTAAACCCCATTCTTCTGTAGATATAATCCTCTTGAATATTACTTTGCTAAAGTTATAAACTTTTTTATCTCCTGCAGAGGAGAAATGTGAAATTTCACATGTACCTGTAGAGATTAGTATATTCTCATAATAATTTCGTGATTTATAGGAACATGCTGCGTATGACGCAGTATCCAGATATCTGGAAAATAAATTCCATGGATCATCATTATCCTCAAAATATAGCATGATATCCTTTTCTTCTAAAAGAATTATTAAATCTTTGTGGGGGGTTAAAATATATTATGAGGAATCATCATTGTCTTCCTCTGAAACTATTTTTGAGAAAGAAGGATTATTATCCTTCTGTTGCTTCAAGAATTGTTGGAAAGCCGAGTATAGTGGATCTCCAGGTTTCGGCATATTGGATGATGATGGTTGAGAGACAATATTTTCAGCCATTAATAAATTTTTTCCCTGTTGAATAAGAGGATATGATCCTCTTCCTCTGCCACCTCTATTAGGGTAGCCACCTCTTCCCTTATTAGGGATCATTCTACAAAATTCAATTCAAAAGTAGTATAAGTTTATTCTCCAAAAACCTAAGATGAGCTCTTAGGCCTATAAGTCTGAATCTTAATAAACTAATTCGCTTAGTATGGCGAATACTATCAAGGATATTTGTGTCTGTTGTTGGCATATTATCCAATAAGTTGGTTAATTCAACTTCAGTCTCTTTAATTGAGTTTCTCGTATTAGAAACCTCATTTGATAATTGTCTTAAATGCATATTGCTCATTTAAAAATTCTCTGGTTAGAAAATCAGGAAGACTATTATCTTCACATTTTCTATATATTATTGTAAAATCAAATGGTGCTAAATGAGCTTGCCATCTGGCAAACATTTGTTTAGACACATCATGCTTAAAATCTTTATTAAACATAAATTTTGCTGCTTGACAATCAGTAATTACAGTAAATTGTTGATTGTAAAGATCATCTTGAAATTTTAAAACACATTTTACTATTGCCAGGATTTCCTTGGCAGTAGTAGCATAATTCTTTTGAGAATCAGACCATTTTCCTGAATAAAATCTAACTAAATATACTTTTTGTTTATTACTTGGATTAATTTGTTTTAAGACCCCTCCATAACCTATATTGGAGGCATCGGTTTCAACAATTTTTTCCCAATTT
The DNA here is from genome assembly GCF_052849685.1 of Lactuca virosa. NCBI lineage: Eukaryota > Viridiplantae > Streptophyta > Magnoliopsida > Asterales > Asteraceae > Lactuca > Lactuca virosa. The sequence continues at coordinate 392,148,948 of NC_136433.1, forward strand.
GGATTTGCTAAAGACAAACAAGGTAACGATTTTACCTTTTCTTTTATTCTTTGGACTGCTTGAGTATGAAGATCAGTCCATGGGATAGGTTTCTTTTTTAGTCTATCATATAAGATAGCCGTATCTTTAACTAAATCTTTATAAAAAGAAGATATATAATTTAAACTTCCTAAAAATCTTTGTAACTGAGTTTTATCAATAATTTTGTCAGGAAATTTAGAAGCAAACTCTATACTTCTATTTATTGGAATTATATGTCCTTTTTCTATATTATGGCCAAGAAATCTGATTTTGGATTGAAATAAAACCATTTTGGGTTGGGATATAACCAAACCATTTTTTTCTATAATTTGTTGAAAAAGATTTAAATGTGTAAAATGATCTTCAATGGTTTTAGAAAAAACTAAGATATCATCGATATAAACTATCATGCAATTGCTATGAGGATAAAAAATATCATTCATAATATTCTGAAATTCAGAAGGTGCATTTTTTAAACCAAATGGCATAACATTCCATTCATATTGACCAAAAGGAACATTAAAAGCAGTCTTATATCGATCCTTTTCATTAATTTGAATTTGCCAATATCCTGATTTTAAATCAAATTTTGAAAATATGATTGCAGTATTTAATCTATCTATTAAATCTTTTTTATTTGGAGTTGGATACCTAATCCACTTTAAAACTTTATTTAAAGGCTTATAATTTATTACTAGTCTAGGAATTCCTCTTTCTTGTTCTGAATGTTTATTAACATAAAAAGCAGTGCAAGACCAAGCTGATTTATAAGGTCTAATTAAATTTTTGCTTAGTAAAGAAGATATTTCTTTTTTACAAAGATCCAAATAGTCGTGATTCATTTGACAAGGACGAGCCTTGGTTGGAATATTTCTTTCATCAAAATTGTCTTCATATGGAAGAGGAATTATATGTTTCTTTCTTTCCCAAAAGGCATTAGGATGATCGGAACATATTTTTAAAATAAATTTATTTCTTAAATTATTAATTTTTTCTTGTAACTTTGGATTTTGTAATTTTTCATCTATGTTTATTATTAAAATTTCTTCTTTTAAAAAGTTTATTTGTTTCGTTTTCAAATCTATAAGATCTATCCAACGAGTAAAAGGCTTTGTAATAAATTCAAAAAATACTTCATAATTTTGAAAATTGCCTAGGATTCCCTTTTCATTAACTCCAAACGGCAATATTTTTTGTAAAAATGGAGTGCCTAAAATGATTTCATTGTGGGACATATTCTTAATTATTGTAAAGTTTAGTGGAATACAAACTTTATTATTACAAATCTTTGCATTAGACAACTTATAACTGATATCCAATTTTTCTCCACTAACGGTGCGAATCACATGGGTGGATTTTTCAAAATATTTGACAGGAATTAAACCTTCCTGTATACAGTTTATATCTGCCCCGCTGTCAACAAGAGCAATAAATTCTTTTCGATAATATTCTCCAATTATTAATTTTATTTTGACATACCATTTTTGGGATGTAACTAATTCCATAGCACTTAAGAATTCATTCGACTCATTATTTGAAGTTGATGTTTTACTATTATGGGATTCTTTTTCAAGAGTAATGACTCTATTTTCTAACTTATTATGATTGTTTTTTAGAAAAATAATTTCATTTTTTAAATTATTGATTTCTTGTGTGTAATCCATGATTGTAGTATTTAATGAAATATTATTTTTCATTTTTAATCTTTGATCTATCTCTTTCATAGAATAAATTGGTTCATTAACCTGAGTATTTCTTTGATTATTTATTATTTGATCAATGATTTGTGATCTTAATTCGGAATCATCTATATTTTTTAAAATAGATAAAATATCTTTATCTAAAACGTTTATTTGTAAATTATCCTGAAATTGTGATTGAATATTATATATTTCATCATCACATGAGCAATTATTTTTATCTATACAAAAGCAATTATTTTCTTCTTCTTCATTAGAACTACTTGATGTATAAATTTCTTCGTCAGACTTTATATTATTTATTTCATCATCAGATGAGGATTCTTCCGAGTTATTTAAAAGAATTTCTTTTAATTTCTCTTTCATATTATCATCTAGATTTAAGTTATTAATCTTTTTCTTTATTTTACATTTATTGGCAAAATGACCAATTCGACCACATTTATAACAAGTTGGTGGATTATCTTTCTTCTTTTTATTATGTTTTTCTTTTCTAAAAGACTTTCTTTTAGATCTATATTGTTTTTGGTTTTCACTATATTTTTTAAATTTTTTAGGGATATATTCCCTTTTTGATCTCTTTTTATTTTTTAAAGTATCAATACCAAATTGTTCACAAAAAATGACCTAATTGTTGTCTCTCAGTGAGGCGTTGTTTTTTTATCTGTTGATTCAATTTTATTTCATTACACAAGACTAAACCTTCTTGTGTACATATTCCGATAAGTTTTACATATGAATAATTTTCATAAGGAATTTGAGGATGATTTCCCTGTAGTTGTTTCCTAACCCTTTCAGCAAAAAGGTTTGGAAGACTATCAATAAATTTTTGTTTCCAATAACTAGAATTACAATCATCTAATTCTAATACTCTGCTCATAAAAGTATCTTTATACCATCTAAATGAAGTTAAGGTTTTACATTTCATACCGTTTAGTAAAGTTCTAGTATTACCAGAATTATTTGACCATTTACCCGAAAAATGTTCAATTATACTTAAAAGGAGTGTATAAACTACATCTTGAACTATTGTTTGTGCAGAAGTTGAAGTGTCATCTTCATTTTTAATTTGATTAGTAACTATTTTGGTAGCATTATAAATTTGAATCTTATCTGATTCGTGTAAATAATTATCCCACCAGCCTTTTAATTGGCCAGTAAAACCTGCTATTATTATTTGAGCAACTGTTAAATCAGTATTTCCTAATTGTTTTGCACTAGTAGCATATAAAGTCATTCTTTGAGTTAACAAATATATTTGTCTCTCTGTAAAACCATCTAAATTCCATTCATAGACGTTCTTACCATTGTAACTGTTATCTTGAATAAACTCTTGTTCTTCAAATAAAACATCTTGAGGAGTAGGTCTATTATAATAATATTTAGATTGGACGGGTTTTCTAGCAAATTTACCATCATAACTCTCATATTTTATTTTATTAATGCGTTTATCTTGTTCGGATTCAGACCCAGAATTATAATCTGATTCTTTAATTCTGTTTAAAGTATTTACACTTAAATTTTCAGGTTTTTTTAATTTTTCTAAAATTTGATCTAGTTTTGTTTCATTTTTAAATTTAAAATCTTTTATTTCCGGAGGAGGTTGGAAAGTTGCTATTATTTTTTCTTTATTCGGTTTTATTTTCTCCATTTGAGATTGTTCGATAATTTTATATATGCTTTCTACCTTTTCTTCTATAGAAAGAATTTTTTCTCCAAGAATTATAGAATATAAATTTATAAAATTATTTTGTTGTATTAATTGGTTAATATGTTCTACGGTTACCTGTAAAGTATTACTTTCAACTAATTTTTTATAAGCCGAAAACTTTAAACTTATATTTTCCCTGGAAATTTGAAAACTTTGTTGTGGTGGAAAAATCGATTTTTGTATATTTCCATTTGTAAGAGTATATTCTCTTTCTATCATGTTTAAATAATTAATTATATACTTATGAAAAAACCATGGAACAAAATATATAATTTTGTTAATCTTTGATAAATAAGAATAAAACTCATCTTGTATAATTGTTAATTCTTCTTTTGAAAATTCTTGGAATAACCAAGTTTTAAAAGGCTTCTATTTTTCTGTATTAAATTCATTATAAATTATTGATCTTGCCGGTGATCCCGGACTAAAATTTATTATTTATTCTCTATCCATTAAATTGGAAAATTCATTTCTGAGGCAGTAGGATCCTCTTCATAGACACCTTGGACTATATTTTCTTTTATATTTAATTGATTTATTTTCTTGTCTAATTGAGACGTAGAACATCGGGAAGGAGTTTCTACCTTATATTCTAAAGGTGATATATGAGAATATAGTGATCTAGTTGATCTACATCTTCTTAATAGAGGTATTTCTCCATCATCATTATCAAATTCTATTTGAATTCTTCCTTCCGATGTTTGTATAATTTCTGTAATTTTATTATTTATTTTTGGTTGAGGAGGAACCGCTCCCTCCAAGACCCAATTTTTTGGGAAATCTATTTCATCCCACTTAATAACTTTTCTAGTGGTTATCTTAGACATATCAAAATTACTTTCTATTAAAATAGTTTCATTATTAGGTTTGTTAGTTTTTTTACACCTAGGGTTCATTATTTTTAAAGGCCTGTAGTATATTCTATAGCATATACATATTAATTCAGATCCTGACATATAATTGTATCCATTTGTTTTAACATTTAAAGTTAAAGCATCTAATATATTAACATCAGATAATGATAACTGTAAATTAGGATAAACATTAAAATATACTGGAAAATAAGTGTTAAAATATATTGTGCATATATGGTATCAGAGAAGGTCCAGGGGTACCATATAGTTATTCACAAATGAATATATATGTAATAATCAAATGTGAATATATATGTATTATTCACAAATGAATAAAACTGTCAATAAAACCGATGACTACAAAATATATAAAATTAAAGATAAAAAAAGTATTTGATAAGAATATATATTTATTCACATACAACTAATCTTTTTAGGTTAATAAAATAATTATATAAGCATATATATTTTTATTAATGTTATATTCATTTGTGAATAAATGATAACTTTTTTTCGGAAAATTATAAAAATAGAAAAACGTCATTTTTAGGCCCTAAACAGTCCCGAATGGCCGAAAAACACCGTACGTCACGGCAAAGCTGTGAGTTTTGTAAATCGCACCATTTTACATCAAATATGCTAATTTCGTCAAATTCCAAGACTAAACTTCATCATGACATGCTATTTATTCATATATGAATAAAGTTTAGAAATCATTACGACATATTTACTGATGATGTTACTAACTTCAATCCCACTAGTAAAAACATCATTGTAATTTGTTATTTTTATTTATGTGAATAAACTATACATGTTGATTTATTTATTTTGTGAATACAACCTTTATATATAAAAATAAATAATACACTATAAGAATTGGTTTGTAAATAGTTTTTTTGTATATTGTAACAATATTATTTTACATGTAAAATCAACATTATACTAAGACAAACAACATTGTATTGGTTAATGAATATCATTTGCATTTGAATTTAACTCAATCAAAATGAAGAATATATTAAATTGTATAACATTTACACGTGAATATAAAAACATATTGTCTTCGTCGATGATATCTTCTCGTTTACGTCAACCAATCGTCAACCACCGGGATATGAACCAACCATTGATTGAAATGTTATTCTTTTATTGTGTTATAACGATACCTGAAAAACATGTGAATACACATAAAAAATGATAAAAATATACTTTTAGTTCATAATAATAGCGATTTATCACATTCTAATTATCACATGGTATATTCACACATGAATGTATAATCATATGTGAATATTATATGATATATGTTGTTTATATTGTATATTTACATGTGATCTTACATGGTATATTCACAAATGAATATTACATAATATATTCACATATGAATATTATATGGTAGTGAATATTATATGGTATATTTACTTGTGAATATTACACACTCTAGTCACATCTAAATATTGCATGGTATATTCATTCATGAATATTACACAGTATATTCACATATGAATAATATATAGTATATACACTTGTGAATATGATACAATATATTCATATTTAAATATTAAACGAGACATTCACTTGTGAATATTACATAGTATTTTCACTTGTAAGTATTAGATGATATATTCACTTATGAATATTAGATGGTATATTCATATGTGAATATTACACAGTTTATTCACATATGAATATTACATAGGATATTAACATATGAATATTACAAGATATATTCACAAATATATATAACTTTTATATGTTACTCACATATGAATAACATATAAAATTGTATATTTGTTTTGTGTTTTAATAATCATATATTGATTAAGGTGCGAAAACATATTCATATGTGAATATAACGTGGTAATTTAGTTTATGCATTTCATCAAACAGTTGGAGTGCATACAAGTAAGTTTTTTTAAAAATGCTAAAAACATGATACTTTGACTATTTAAAACTTATAAAATAGTAGATTGATAGAGAATTATATGAAATTTTTCAAAAAAAAAAAGATTTGATGTTTTTCTAACCTTAATTTCGAAGTTTTGTTTGATGATCGATGTTGAATGAATGATATGAAGTGAAACTGTTGTTGATTGTCGATGATGTTGATCTAATGACACTGGGAGTATAATTAATCGTAGATGTTAAAGATATGCTCGTATTCAAGCATAATTGAAGGTTGGATTGAAAGAACCAAAAACGAATTTTTTTGTCTACTGTTGAATGATGTTGATGAACGTGTTTTTGACGAAGATGGATGATTGATTAACACTGGATGATGTTGATCGATGATTTAATTGAAGAAATCTGGATGATCGTTGAAGGTTGGAGAAGAAATTTGGATGATGAACGATCGAGTAGTAATGAATTTGAATTGTTATCAAATTATCCACAATTACGTATCTGTGATTGAAGGATATCATATCATATTTACAAGTTTGTCACCGTGTATTTTATGTTAAGATGCTAATTAAATGATTGGTTGAGAATGATCCCCCCATTCTCAACCTTTTTTTTCTCAATTGAACCCTCCTCTCTCTCTCTCTCTCTCTCTCTCTCTCTATATATATATATATATATATATATATATATATATATATCTTTACTACCTTATAGAAGAAATCTAACTATTTCTAAAAATAGATTGAATATAATAATATTATTTTTTTAAGACGTTCAAACCCTTAAGCTAATAGTACAACTAACTATCAATAAAATAATATTAAATTTGAAATCGTCTAAATTTTTGAACTTAGTGTACAATCACCCATGCATGAATTTTGACTAAGCTATTTAATCCCCAGTTTAAAATCCTTAAATATTGGCGATTTATCTCAAGGAAGCCGCTCTGGCCCTCTTTCAGCCAGTTTAATCGGTCAACAACCATAACCGACTTTTAAATCCCTTTATCACATTAACTCATCCATTCAATGGAAAACCCCTAGCTGTTGAAATTCACCAACAACACAACCGCACAACTCCGTCACCTCCATAATCCACCATCATTGAAACCTTAGACGTCACTCTGCCTCCTTTCGCCTTAAGCCACCCACAGTCGGGCATGCTTCACCTTCTCTGCCACCTACCTACTTCTCTCAAATTATTAAGACCTATCTCTCAAACCCTACACATATCAACACCTTCGTCTTCATTGCTTCATTACTACCATCACCTCATTCATATTTATGCATCGCCGCTTCAACCTTGAAACCGATGGGGACTCCTCAAAGATTCGACTGATCATTCGAAGCCATGTAGGTTTTCTTTAATAGGTTCCGATTTTAGTTTTCATTTAGAATTGATTCTTAATTAAACCCAAAAAGCTGCAAGTGGGTTGATCTGAATCTGTGTTTGAAGGTCAGATATGGTTTGATTTTTCTTCGGGATTGGGTTTGGGGCTTTTACTCCATCATTTGAATATCAGATATTGGTTTGGGATTTGCAGGTCATATGTTGGTTTTGTAGATTTTGTTCTCATTGTAGCTGATCATGAAATGTTGGTTTCAACTTCTCTCATTTAAGTCCTTCCAGTAGATGAAATTGCATCAGATCTAGAAATTAACACAAACGTCAGATATAGCTGTTACTTCCTTTATGACGGTATCATCATTTTTTTATTATTGTATTTTTTACAATTGATAATAGAGGTTATTATTATATTTGAAAATTTCATAGTTAGTTTGATGTTCTTAAAGAAATAAGCAACCAGTGAGCCTGATAATTTGTTTAGTTCAAGGTATTACTTTCTTTCCTTATCGTTTCTGAATTTAGTTGTGTGTGTTTGTATGAGTTTATGTTTATCTTGCAAATCACCATGAGTCAAGTAGTTGTTTCTAAAAAATCCTAGATCATTGTTGTTGCAAGACACTACATTTTCTCTCCTTCTGTGGCTATCTTTGTTTGTTAAAACCACCACCTTTGCTATCGTTCTTTGCCCTTCCCCTCTCTGTCTCTCTATCAAAAAACTACCTCATAGCTTCCACGTATTAGTTTCCTCTCTTCCTCCTTCTAAAACACCGGTGCTGCTGACCATCGTCTTTGTCTAACTTTGTGTTTATGTGTGTTTACAGACCTGAAATGGATTGATATAAACCGAGATCTCAAAGAAATTTTGGGTAAGCTTCTTAAGATCTGAATATGATCTTCTTGTTGGGTTTTTTGAGCTCTTGTAGTTGAATGTTTAGTTTTTTGTTTGAAAGTTGCAATATGTAAGTTTTTGTTATTTTTTGGGGTAAACCCATTTGTAAGTTTTGTTTTTGAAAATTTCAATGCATAAGTTTTTGGTTTCATTTATTGTCAGGCAAAAAAAAAAATTAACCGACAAAATTTTGTGAATTTGGGTTGATTTGTTTCGAATTTTATCATATACATATTTAACTATTGTATCATTCTCATATTTGAAGGTTTCATATGAATAATAGTTTCTTCTTTGTTTTGTATGTATCATGCACAAGAACATGGAAGTGTTTTGTTCTTAAGGTTTCATATGATTAATAGTTTCTTCTTTGTTTTGTATGTATCATGTACAAGAACATGAAAGTGTTTTGTTTTTAATATTTTCTGTATAAATGAAAAAAATAAGCTTTATTTGTGCATGATACCATTTGTGAAAGAAAGTTTTTTGTTGTTAATGCTCATGTATCTTTCTTTAACATTCGTAATGATGAATTACTGGTGAAAAGGATTAGCGGATCAAAGTTTTTTTTCTTTTTAAGTGTTACTTAGTTTTCAAACATCCTTACATATTAGTTTAGATGTTTAATAAATAAATAATATACGTATATAATTATAAATATTATATCATTAAAATAATAAAATAGTGTTTAAATAAAGATTTGTTATTGTTTGTATTTGAAAGTATTATTATTTTAGTTTATAAATATGTTTATTTGTATTTGTTTTTTTATCACCAAATTTTGAAAATCTTTATTACAAATCGTAACATAACTACAACATAAATAATATAAAACAATTTATTGGGATGTGAAGAAATATTAGTTAACTCAAATTTAACAAAAAAATTTCCGGATAATAATTTGGAAGTATTTGAGAATGATAAGTTTAAACATATGATTATGAAAGAATATTTTAGTAATTAAAGTAGATATTTTATCAATAAAAAATAAATACCGTAATGAATTATTTTATTTTCAAACAGCTAAAATGAAATATACATAAATAATATATTAATTACCAATGTCTCCCTGAATAGTTTGGTTTGCGTTACCTTACAAAATCAATCAATGTATTTTTCTTTTTAATCTAAAACCACATATATTATAGATAATGTTTCTAAAATGAAACTAACAACGGAAAAAAAATTGTATCGATAAAAGAACCTATAAACCAACAAGTGACTATTACTAGAAAGTATTTGCATTCAACAAATCGACGCCCCAAAAAAGAAACCATAAACAAAAAAATACTATATAGCAATACAAGAACCTAGAGCAATATATTACACCCGGTAGGAAATTATTACGCCCCCACATCTACTTACCTTGCTAAAAACAATTCGCCGAAAGGACTATTCGACACAAAACAAGCCCCCGACGAACTATCTGACAAGAAAAAGGAGCTAAACATCGCATGGAAACTATAAGTCATAAGAAACTATATCGCGCCGTCGCATCGCGCGAGTACGCTACTAGTATATATATATATATATATATATATATATATATATATATATATATATATATATATATATATATATATATATATCTTCTTCTAAAATAAACTTTTTCTCCACATGCCTCTTCCACATTCATTTTCAGCCAAAAGTATTTTTACCCTTATACCCTTCATGCTTTTAATTAATATTTTGAAAATCATTAATCATTAATGTATATGTATATAACTCATTTCGGAATTGTAGGAACAAGCTAATAACTCTCATCCATAAACCTCGCTAATTTTAGTTCCTACTTTCCATAAATCTTGCCAAAATTATTAATAGCTCTGTCCTTTGTTTCCTCTCTTAAATACCTATCTCTTAGTTTGATATTTTTCTTCCTCTTATTTTGGTTTATCGCATTGCTTTTTATAGCTTTTTGATTCACATACTTCAAAAAAACATCAATGATGAAATTCCTTTTGAATTTAATGTGATAATCTCTCTCTCTCTCTTTCTCTCAGTATTAATCTCCGCTCCATCTCTCTTATGGTCACACACACACCCTAATAATCTTTATTAGCTTCGATTGAAAAGTGCTCAAAGTTTGGAACGGTCGACACAAATGATGTTGCAACGATAGTGCCCTCTCATCCCCTTTGTATTATTCAAATCTTGTAGATTTGAGCCTCTCACTCTTAGGTTTGTATATATCGAAAGGTAACATTTTGATTTTGTAACGCAAACAAGTGTCCGTTTAAGTTTTTCTTTGTTATTCTTATATATGTTTTCTGTCAGCAGTGCAGAAAATTTTTCCTTCCAGATTTAAGTCAAAAGATTTCACCGCTGCTATGTTTTGATATGACCTTCTAAACCTACGACATTGTTTGGCTAGGAAAAGCGGTCATCTTCATCCTATCTGGTATGGATGTGTTTCTAACTGTTAAGGATCATCTTTTTCATATTTATTGAGACATTTATTGTAAATATGTTGTTATGTTGATATTGTTTTGTTCTGGTTAGTTTGCCTTCCCTTATTTTAAATTTATATACCCAAATTTGTCTTGAAATTGAAGTTGCTCTGTATTATGGATGCTTTTAATCATTTATGTTCATGATACAAGTATAATATAAGGAAAAGTTTGGGTTGTTGCAAGAACCTGCTATGTATTTGAAATAATGTTCACACTGCTTATAGGGAAAGGCAAGAAAAAACACTACACTTCAATATACTTTTTTATAATATCACATATTTAACTATTCATGTTAATAGAAGATAAAAATTAGATCAAAATATGCATATCTCAATGAGGTTTATTAATATATCTTACTCAACTAAACTTCTAATCTATTTAACTTAGTTTTTATTTTATAATTCTTATAAATTGAATGCTTAACAAGTTCAAAGAACAAGTTTGAAATTGGCAGGTTTGAAAATACATAATAAGTGCTTGATAAAATGCTTGGAATAATTGATAAGATTAGTAAGGAACAAGTTGAATCTATAACTGTTTTGTCTAATCAGAATGACTTTGATTCATTTTTTTTGGAACGATTTTGATTCATTTAGCATGATTAGAGTGCAAATCGCTTTTGACCTACTTCGATTTGCCATCTCCTTTTCATCTCAATCATCATAAAAGTCATCTTTTTCACTGATTTTTTCTTTTTCTACAACGTTTAAGGATTTAGATACTACTTTCTATGGTGATTTCTTAATCCTTTATAGGAAAACAGTCTTTATTCATTTAACCTCATGATTGAAGTTTGTAAGTTTCAATATTTCATCCTTGTAGATCACATGTTCATCATTCCTCATCGGTTCCTCTATTTCCATTTAAAGTCCATCAACAAGAACATGAGATGTATCAAGGTTCACGACTGCCTCAACCCCATTTCTAACTTACATCATATCTATTTTTGCATTTAATGACATCTAGAAAGCTTTGAGAAGGGATTCGATTACATACTTATTGTTTTTTTTTCAATTTGGTTTTTCTTTGTTCAAGTAATTGATGTCATAAAATTACTTATTAATTTATGACATTATCATTTGAGTTACTACATTTTTTTTGTAACAAATACCATATTATTTCTAATTCTGAAATGAAATGATGATTATGGAGGATTCTTTATAAGTTCGGACAAATTGATGGATGCTTCTAATCTTGTATCAATATTTGCAATTATTGGGAAAGACGAGACAACCCAGTAAAGATGGGACCTGGTTTCTCATCTTTGGACCATAAATTTGACTACTTAAAGGAACTAGTAAGGGGAATAGTTTTTGATCTGTAAGAAAGAGATTTTAATAAATAAGAGTATCATGATTGGTAATTATATTGTTGATGAGAGTTTGATCTCAAGGTCTACATTAGTTAATTTAGTCTACCAATTTAAGAAAAATATTAGTGAATTTATGTATTGTTTCATATATGTTAACCAAATTTTCGTTTCAAGGGTATTTTGGTCATTTACTTATTGTTTTGTTTGTTTTTACAGGTCTGAAACTAATCAAGGGAAGCCCAAGTTTTAGCATAATCGGCATAATCTCGTAATTCAACACTTAATATCATTTTTAGACAATATGTGTTAAATGAAAATACAAGTACAATCATATCTTATTAATCTAATAAAATTTTATAAATCTTTGATTTTTCATTACTATTTTTAATTAGCAATATTGTTTTTCTTTATTACCCGTGGTTTCCACGCGTTGTAACCTAGTATATATATATATATATATATATATATATATATATATATATATATATATATATATATATATATATATATATATATACATACTCTTTTATTCCTACGTGACACTCTCACAATGCGTTTTTCCTACAATGTTAATTTACTACAATCCCTTCCATTAATTCCTTTTTTTTTTAATTTTCAGTTACTATACTCAATGTTCTAAATAACGTAAGGCGTGACTTGGCGGCAATGTCAAGCCTTAAGTTTTCCAAGCCTTGGCGAGCCATGTCATTTTTAAGGCGTGACTTAAGGCGGCAATTTTATATATAATTAATATTTTTATATGTAGTTTCAACTATTATTCATTTTTATACACATATATGAGTTAAAGCGTCATTTTGGTAAAGCTTGGTGACATGTACAAGTCTTGTAGTCATGGCGCGCCATGCCAGCTTTTTAGAACCTTGACTATACCCTTCCATCATATACCATTAATTTCGATTTCATTAGATTTAGTAAGTGATAATATACTTATTTTGTTTTTTGAATATTCCGTTGATAATTAATTGTATGCTTTAAATACAATTGTAAACTAACCATATTATCAATACTTATAAAATGCTACAAACTCGGTAAACATTATTACCTCCATAATATTTGTTATAAACAATGCCGTAATATCAAGGAAGAAACAATCCTCAAAATCTGATATTTATTTATTTTTAACCATCATATGTTATTTTTTAAATGAGATTGCAATCCAATTAAATGGAATCATTATAATCCTATTTGCCGGTATATATGTTGCTACCCTCAGTGAGTGTGAAATTTTGTGGTTACAATTATAAGAATTGTTTATGTAAAATTATCTCTTTCTATAATAAATTCTGCTACAGGGAGCATATATGTAAAAAAAAGTTGTATGTAAGGAATATTTCTGTAATAAATTGTATGCGTGCATTTGTATACAATGGCGGATCCAGAGATCACGGATGCATAGTGTAAAACTACTATTATCATGAGAGCCATTAACTGAAAATCAATTTTAATTATCAACTTTCTATATAAAATATAGGTAAAAAAGCATGTTCATGCACCCCACTAAAACCCCGTGTATCCGCTACTGTTTGCATATACCATCTTACTTATCTATTTTTCTTATTTTTATGTTTTAGCATTATAGTTTTGATAATTGATAAAGATCTGTTAATTTGATTTTTTTTTAATCTTTAAGTTTCATCTCAAAATTTGTTAAAAGGATAATGACTTAAAATGGTAATATATTTTTCGATTTGTACACATTTGGTCACTGAGTTTTTTTTTTCGTCCACATTTACCCCTTCAACTTGTTAAACTGTATACATTCAGTCCTTATGACCGGCTACTCCAGGTTACCCGGTAAAAATGACTTAATAGGGTAATATATTTCTCACTTTGTACACATTTAGTCCTTAATATTTTTGTACACATTTAGTCCTTTTTTTTTTTTGCAAAATAAGTCATTTTTTTGTACTCATTCACTACTTATGAATGATTTTTTAGTTTTTTCTCACAAAATCTTACGTGAGACATTCATTAATGAGGTGTATGGGGCTTTTGATGCTTATATTCATCGCGATCTCGACTACTTGGTTGCTTAGGTCATGTGTTCTGAACGTCATAACTTCTTCATATAATCTCAAATTTTAACGATCTTTATATCCATGCGTTCGTATTTTAGTCTACTACAACTTTCATTTAGATTACTCCCATTAAAAAATAATATATTTTTACTTACGATTTTTATATCCATACGCGGTGGCGGATTTAGTATGGTCTCGGTGTTGCACCGACAACACCTGTTTTTTCTGTTTGCAGTGGAAAATTTTTCGCTTTTTTTTACGTTTATACCTATTTTCCATGTATCGGCAACACCTATTTCATCTCGGCAACACTTACTATGTATTACTGCGTCTTCCCCTGTCTATACGTTTTTTATGAATGCATGTATGTATGTTTTTTTTTATAAAATCATTAGTAAAAATATATTACATTTTAACGGGAGTAATTTTAATGAAAGTTGTAGTAGACTCAAAAAATGAACACGTGGATAAAGATCATTAAAATCTGATATCGTATGAAGAAGTTATGATGTTCAAAATACAAGACCTAAGCCAAACCACAAGACTTACGCAACCAAGCAGTCGAGATCGCATTGGACATAAGCATCAACAACCTCAAACACCTCATCAATGATTGTCTCACGTAAGATGTCGTGAAAAAAACCTAAAGAAATCATTCATAAGTACTGAATAAGTACAAAAAAAGGACTTATTTTGAAACAAAAAAAAATGTTAAGGACTAAATATGTACAAAAATATTAAGGACTAAATGTGTACAAAATGAAAAATATATTACCCTATCAAGTCATTTTTCCCGGCTAACATAGAGTAACAGGTCATAAGGACTAAATGTGTACAGTTTAACAAGTTTAAGGGGTAAATGTGGACGAAAAAAAAACTCAGTGACCAAATGTGTACAAATCGAATAATATGTTATCCTTTTAAGTCATTATCCCATTGTTAAATGAATGGTCATTCCTATTTAACACTTTACACAGGGACCATTCATGTAGTTCTTTTATGTAGGAACCATTGTTGTAATATTTTTAAAAAATTATCTATTTTTGCTCATTTTTAAAAACTAGGACCAATAAATATATAGTATATACTGTATGAAATAGTATATATAGTATATACCGTATGAAATAGTATATATGAAATAGTATATATAGTATATTAATTCCATTCCTGTAATATGTTTTTTTAAATTATCCATTATATTATATCTATGAATGTGAAACTGTATGATTGCATTTATAAGGACTGTTTACCTAAAAAATTTGTTTCTGTAATAAATTTTGATACAGGGACCATATACATAAAATTTTATGTACCTAAGGATTGTTTATGTAACATTCACTGTAAGTACCGCGTATGTTTCCATTTGTTTACCTTTTTGCTAACATCCAATTGTAGTATTATACTTTCAATAATTTTTTAAGAAGCTTTTTTAATTTGAACTTTTTTGTTCTTTAAGTTTCATATAATGTGTCTAACTGTATTTTTGCATTTTGTATTTATATGTGTGTGCGCAATTGACCCATTTACGTAAAGCAAATTAATCTAATTAGACAAACTTATTTATATATGTTTTATATTTGCATACTCAAACCAAAACACACTTTTGTTTGTTTATATGGACAATTATATGCTTCCTAATCTAGAGTTCAAAATAGAAAAAGATTGAAATTGTTAAGTTTAAATAAAGATTGTAACCTTACAAACAAAACTTTCAATATTATGTATAAGAAAGTTTTTAGAGATTTATAAACAATTTGAAGTTTATAATTTGTAATTTATTGTGATGTATTTATTTATTTTTATTACTAGTTTATAACCCGTGAGAACCACGGTTGTAAAATTAATTAAACTTTCATATTAAAAATCAAAATTACTGATCAATTGTTTTAAATAAATTATTATTTAAGAGATATTTTTTTAGTTATATAAAATTATAATAATTGATTTAAATAAATACTTGAAGTTATATCACCTTATAATTTGTATTTATTTTATTTTATTTTTTAATCTAATGTTATTATTTTAATATAATTAAAATGAAAAAGTTTAAAATTTAAAATTTAAAATAGAGAATCAATTATTAATTTAATGTAATAAGAGTAGGAAATTTAAAATTTAAACTTTGAAATGGATAATTAATAGATGATATTTATTATTAATGAGGAGTTTCAGTATGATGACACTTGTTAATAAAAGAATAAACCTATTCATTTATTAGAATAGAGATATTTTTGTTATATTTAATTTTTCGTATATAAATATCATTTTCATGATTGATTATGTGTAACACCCGTTTATTTATTAGATAAATAAATGAATTAATGAACGAATGGTAGCCCTAAAATAAATAATTATATATGCAGGGTGTTGGTTTCGAGGAGTTAATTGGCATAATTTAGAAGTTGGGGGCTGAAGGGTAAATTCTGGACCTTAATTAAAAAGAATTTGTCAAGCAAGGGGCGGTTTTGTAAATTCTGGGTTAGTTTTGTAAAGATTTTAGAAGATAGGGACTGTCTAGTAAATCTGGACTTATTATGAAAGAAATTTATGGATTCAGGGTTTAAATGGTAAATATTGGCCTTGCTTTGAAAGAAAATGTGAAGGGAAGGGCTGTTATTGTCATTATGGCAAACATTTAGATGGATCGAGTATTTAAGGGTTCAAAACCCTAACCCTACCACAACATAACCAACCGCCACCTTCACCTTGTACTTCCAGTCTCCGGCGCCGCACCCCCCTTATGTCTCCTCACTGCCGCCGCCATCATGTTATTTCCGATCGGCCACCAATGACTTGGACCACCGAGGCCGACAGCCATGCCCCATCATCCTGATCAGGAGATCCGTTGGTGACCAAGTCGAAGCAAGAGAACCGCCGCCACCACTTTTCTTTCATCTCTTTTCCGATCAACCGAGACCGTGAAGCGGCTTACGTTGTCTATGCGAGTTGTGAGCGGAATGGAGCTCACGGTAAGGTCCGTTGCCACCACCTACGTCTTCTTCTTCGCCCTTTCTATGGCCTGACATTGTATACGTCGACGGGAACCGGAGGTGGGTTGTGGTCGCCGTTTCTGGGTTCCGGCCATCGTTTGCCACCGTGGTGGCTGGGTTGGGAAAGTTTCAGTCTCCAGATCGTGTTTGCGTGTATGTATGTGTGGATGCTGGGCTGAGAATCAAGAATACCGCCGCCATCACCTCACTGTGGTGGCTGTCACCGCAATCCGTCGCTGATGTCGCTAACATTGCTCCTGCCGCCGCCAACCACCACCAAAAGGGTGGATGTGCTCCTGTTCCGGGCAAAACAAGTGTGTGGGTGTGTTTTCCATTATTAGTGTGTGTTGTGTGTGTTTTGACTAGCCGGAAAACCAAGAACAGCCACCACCACCACCGTGAGGTGGTGGCTGCCACCATGTGCCGCCATGTGTGTGTGTTTATGTTAGTTAGTGTGTGTGTTACTTTGGTATTTACATTGTAAATTGTAACAAAAAAAATGGAATAATGGAAAGAAACTCAAAACCACCACCGGCCACCGTGTCGGGTGGCGGTGTGCCTTGTTTGGATTGTGACTCGTTTGGAGTGTTTGGACAAAAGGACTAAAACCCTAATGGGCCTGATAAACCCTAGTGGGCCCAATAAATCCCTAAATGACCTAAAAGCCCAAACATGTAACTAATGGGCTTAATGGACCCTAATGGATCTAAGGACTTAGCTAATGGGCCTATTGGGCTAAGATGGGTTGGAAACCCTAATTAGGGTTTGGAAAACCCTAATGCCATGAAACCCTAATTTGGGGAATTTACCGGGACACACGGGAATTATTTAATAACTTGAGATATTAAATAATAATCATTGGCAAAGATTAATCTAAGCAATATTGGACTTAATGGATTAAGTCCTTAGTGGATTAAGTCCTTAATGGGTTAAGTAGGAAACTTAACCCTAATCATCATGTTATGTGAAACCCTAATTTCACTTGGGCCTTAAGTTGGGCCTTTCTATCGGGCCTTGATGATTGGGTTATTAATGGGCCATCCAAGAACAAGCAAATGGGCTAAAATATTTTAATGGGCCTATGGTAAGGCCCATGTAAGGGGCTTGGGCCCAATTTGGAAAATTGGGCCATAGATGGGCCATAGTTTGGGCCTTAATGATTATATGATGTTGGGCCTTAGAATAAGACCGTGTATAGGCCTAGGCCCAATATGGAAAATTGGGCCATGTGTTGGGCTTTGATTCCTAATTGACTTTGGGCCTATGGATTGGGCCTTGGGCTTGAATAAGCCAAGCTTGGGGTAATGTAGTAATTATCCAAAGAATGTACTTATGGTTATGTAGTGGAACCCAATTATTAATTGGGTGTTATTTTTGTGATTGACAGTTCGGGAATCTGTCATCCAGCAGCTGGGGTTGAGTCTGCGGGACTTCAGCAGTGTGGGATTGTGTCTACGGGACTTCAGCAGTGTGAGGTGAGTTACCTTCCAGTATGAGTGGGTCTACGGCCACAATGCCGACCCACTAGTAGGAATTGTTTGTTAGATGATTGTCTTTGTGATAATTATCTGGTGTGTTGTTATCTGATATGCTTTATGTGTTAGGATGCTATGACATATGTGTTAGTAGTGGTAGGGGTGATATAGCCCCTAGTTACCGGTTGAAAGATACCGATGGGGTAGATAGTACCCATGCATGCCTAGCAGTATGATCATGATATGTTATTATGTGGTAGTGGTAGGGGGTGAAATAGTCCCCGGATACCGGTTGAAAGATACTGAATGGGAGGCCAGCACCCAGATATGCTAGGCAGTTACCGGTTGAAAGATACCGAAGGGGAGGCCAGCACCTAGATATGCTAGGCAGTTACCGGTTGAAAGATACCGAAGGGGAGGCCAACACCCAGATATGCTAGGCAGTTACCGGTTGAAAGATACCGAAGGGGAGGCCAGCACCCAGATATGCTAGGCATTATGTGTTTATATGGTATGTGGTATGATGGGGGAACTCACTAAGCTTCGTGCTTACGGTTTTCAGTTTTGGTTTCAGGTAGTTCGTTTTCAAGGAAAGGAGCCGGCTCAATCGCAGCGCATCACACTATTGTTTTCCGCACATGAGATCTTTGGGATTACACTCTGATATTGTTTTATGATAACATGTTTTGATTACTTCTACTTTGGTTTTGACATGACATGATATTATGGATGTTTTCTTATACTGTTGGTTTTATAATAACTTATCTAAAAATGAAATTTTTGGCCTTGAATTTTGGGATGTTACAAGTTGGTATCAGAGCCTTGGTTTGAGGGATTCGGACACACTCTTGGGTGTGTCTGAACTCAAACTAAGGACTTGGTATGAAAATTTTCAAAAGTAAAAACCATTTTATAAAAAGGAGTTTGAAAAGAATTTGAAAAGAGAAAAGAACTTTGAGAGGAACAAAGTGTGTGATGCGTGCAATCAGCCGAGCTCAAGTAAGTTTTCCCCAAGATACCCATACATGTTATGATATGTTATGTTATGATATGATTGTGAGAACTGCATGCTATTTTAGGGCTAAGGATCTAGGAAGGATGCCTTATATGCCTATTGTATGTGCTTGTAGACTTGCATGCTAGTACTGATCAGTCAGTAATAGGATAGCCTGTTTAGGTTATGCCTTAATTTATGAGCCTTTGAATTGCATGTACAGATTCCTGATTAGAGGATAAAATGATTTGATTGGAATATGATGGTTAGATTTTACATTGTCTGAATGCTGCTTGCTTTGTGCTTTGTGGGACTCTTAGTAATGTGAGCTAACTATTAAGTGAATATGCTAAGTCACATGGGGCACAGGCTGGATAATCTCAGAGTAAGAGACTTGACCCTATTGGCAGCTCTTGTCTGAGTCCAACCGTTCCAGGGATGGGTGTTTTACTCGAAGGATTATCTGATCTCTGTTGCATGTGGCTATATTTATGAGGTAGCTAGTTGATATTACTGGGAATCTTTCAGCAGCTGAGGACTGGGTGAGTACGGGAACCTAGGAAAGCCTAGGATATGTTTCAGTGGGTTAGTAGCGAGGCTCAGTGAGACTTGGGTGTGCCAGTTTGAGGAAGTGACTTGGAGGATTCGGGAGGATTGCTGAGGAAAGTATGGATAGGTGTGGAAGGTAGTATTGGGCCCGTACTACTGAAAGCACATGATCCATACTCGAATCGGTGAGAGTCTTGGAGAATCTGAGAAGCTTCGGGGAGAAGTTTGTGACCCGGTTTGGGGACAAAGGATGTTCCAGTGTTGCAGCTTGGCCATTGGCAAGTGAGCTAGCGAGCGCGATAGGGTGTCAGGCCCTGAAGGATATGAATTCCAAGAAGTTGCAGATGCAAGATCGTTTGGAGCACCCTGGAAAGAGAGGTTTGTGCCCGGTGTGTATAGTAGAGGGTCTCGGGAAGAGACCCATGACTTCTGATGATCGGGTGAAAGGCCAGCAGGGCCGGAGTCAGTGCAGCTCGTACATGAAAGTGTACAAGGGAGTTTGTCCCTCCAAGGGTTTAGGCTGCTACAAATGTGGTAGGGTTGATTATGTCAGCTGGAGGTGATTAGGATTCCTCCAGATGTTGCGGGTATGCCATATTCTACTACTATTAGATGGATGTTGGGAATACGTATCGCTTTGGGATTGCGAGTGAGTTTGGATAAGTCAGATCTCGAGTCGGTTTTCTGCTAGTGTTTGGGTTATCAAGGATCATATATGCCATCCTGCATGCCGAAAGGTCCTTGATGAACCCACAGAGGGACGTACCTTGCGGAGCAGGTTCCGCATATACCGTTATCATTCCGGATCTTTGTCGGGATCTGTGTAGGAGTGTTATTTAGAGGATACTCGGTCTGGGTTAGAGCGATAGTTCTTCACTGAAGTCAGCGTTCAGCGGTTCTATCATGGTTCGAGTATGGTTGACAATTGTCTATGGATGAACTTTGGAGTTTAAGGCGCTACTGTTGCTAGGAAAGGACCGGTAGCATGAAGACGGTGATGTCAGCTGCGGGTGTTAGATGCATAAGTGGTTGGTCATTGGATGTTCAAGAAAATTGTATTTTCGTATGGGCTGTGTTTCGGTTAGACTTCTGTGCTGCTGCAAGATTGGAAGTGGGAATGAGGATTCGTCAGCCAGAGTGAAGTTTAAGGCCTTCAGTTGACAGCATGGGAGATGGACTGAGGTGTCCGATTGGACCAAATTTCAAAGTACTCTTCAAGACTTCCGAGGATGGGCGATCTTAAGGTTAAACCGGTGATTAATCGCTGGCATCGGTAAGCACAGGTTGTCATCAGTGGGATACTAGAAAGCGAGAAGGATTGGGAATCCTTCAATTCTCGCGTGCAGTGAAGACTTAGTCGAATCTAAGTGGGGGGAGAGACTTTTTGTAAAGTTCTCCAAATGTGAGTTCTGGTTGCGCGAGGTGCAATCTCTTGGGCACCTTGTCAACCAGAAGGGTATTCTGGTCGATCCAGCCAAGATAGAGGCCGTGATGCAGTGGAAGATTCCGAGGTCTCCAACCGAGATTCGAAGTTTCCTGGGTGTAGCGGATTATTACCGGAGATTTATACGGGGCTTCTCCGAGATTAAGGTTCCTTTGACCCGACTGACCAAGAAGTCGGTGGCCCTTCGCTGGGGGCCTGAGCAGCAGGCAACCTTCGAGGCTCTCAGACAGCGGTTGTGCGAGGCACTGATTCTCACCTTGCCAGAGGGTGTAGATGATTTCGTGGTTTACTGTGACGCTTTGATCACGGTCATGGGTGCGGTACTGATACAGTGGGGTCACGTGATAGCAGGTTTCGGGAACCAGGTTAGAGTTTCAATTAGGACTCAAGTTCAGTGTTGTGTTAGGTCGAGTGCGTGTTCGACCCAGTTTGGAAAGTGTTGTAAGACTACAGGGGTAGCCGTAGCATTCACTAGCAGTCAGATAATTTGGAAAGTGTTGTAAGACTACGGGGGTAGCCGT
Source organism: Lactuca virosa (assembly GCF_052849685.1). Lineage (NCBI taxonomy): Eukaryota > Viridiplantae > Streptophyta > Magnoliopsida > Asterales > Asteraceae > Lactuca > Lactuca virosa. The sequence goes on from NC_136433.1 coordinate 392,171,146, forward strand.
AGCATTCACTAGTGGTCAGTTAGTATGGGAAGTGTTGTAAGACTGCGGGGGTAGCCGTAGCATTCACCAGTGGTCAGTTAGTATGGGAAGTGTTGTAAGACTGCGGGGGTAGCCGTAGCATTCACAAGTGGTCAGTTAGCATGGGAAGTGTTGTAAGACTGCGAGGGTAGCCGTAGCATTCACTAGCGGTCAGATAGTGATAGAGTGTCGTGAGACTGCGGGTGTAGCCGTAACATTCACTAGGTTGGTAGATGGCATGAGCGTGTTGTTAGAACGCGGAAGGAACAGTAGTACCCACCAGTTCGGGTGCAGCAGTGAGGATATGGAAATCCACAGATTAGATTTCGGTGTTACCTAGATGGATTAGATCTGTTTGAGCCAGTGATAAGACTGTAGGAGCGCCACTACAGTTATGGGATCAGGGAAGCAATGGACTGTATAAGATTGCTTGTGATATAAGGCTACCATCGGTTAGGCGGCAATCACTTTTAGCCTTGGATTTGATGATGACAAGATTTGACGCATGGACCCGATCGGTTAGATCAGAAAGTTGTTAGAGCTGCAGTGACATGATAACTAGTGGCAACTAGTTACAGAGAAGGATTTCGTTCAGGAGTCGTGTGAGACGACTAAGTGAGGATCCTTTGGCTCCGCAGCCGGGCAGGAACCCGGTATTTCAGACTACTGACGGATGAATTAAGACCAGGGAGGTCTCGATAGATTTTGGGAAGCAACTATGTAGCAGCATACTACTTCAGGCAGTTCAGTGTTCGAGCAGTTTCAGTGTTTGGGCAGTGTTAGCATTTGTGTTACAGGTTGCGAGTACGGATGGAATAGCTAGATGATTTGAGGAGTGACAAGTCACTCACAACAAGAGTATCTGAGCCTTGGCCAGGTACAAGTGATCTGCAGAGATAACTAGGTCTGTGATCCTGTTTTATAGTGGGAACCTCGAGTTATCAGAAGTTAAGTAGTTAGTTGAGGGATAAACAAACTAGATTCAACAATAATGATTCAGTATGAGTGGTCTATCAAGGATCAGACCATCTCAAGACAACAGATTTCAGACACAGTAAATGTGAACTTGTTGCGGGGAATTCGTTCACCTGCGGATTTTAGGGCCTTACGAAGATTGGACACCGCTACCCTGGGAAGGCTAGGGTGTGCCCAAGACGGTGACCATGTTACTAGAGTGGTTTGGCGTATAAGAAATGGTAAGAAATGATTTCGAGGACGAAATCTAATTTAAGTGGGGGAGAGTTGTGACACCCGTTTATTTATTAGATAAATAAATGAATTAATGAACGAATGGAAGCCCTAAAATAAATAATTATATATGCAGGGTGTTGGTTTCGAGGAGTTAATTGGCATAATTTAGAAGTTGGGGGCTGAAGGGTAAATTCTGGACCTTAATTAAAAAGAATTTGTCAAGCAAGGGGCGGTTTTGTAAATTCTGGGTTAGTTTTGTAAAGATTTTAGAAGATAGGGCTGTCTAGTAAATCTGGACTTATTATGAAAGAAATTTATGGATTCAGGGTTTAAATGGTAAATATTGGCCTTGATTTGAAAGAAAATGTGAAGGGAAGGACTGTTATTGTCATTATGGCAAACATTTAGATGGATCGAGTATTTAAGGGTTCAAAACCCTAACCCTAGCGCAACATAACCAGCCGCCACCTTCACCTTGTACTTCCAGTCTCCGGCCCCGCACCCGCCCTTATGTCTCCCCACTACCGCCGCCATCATGCTATTTCCGATCGGCCACCAATGACTTGGACCACCGAGGCCAACAGCCATGCCCCATCCTCCTGATCAGGAGATCCGTTGGTGACCAAGTCGAAGCAAGTGAACCGCCGCCGCCACTTTTCTTTCATCTGTTTTCCGATCAGCCGAGACCGTGAAGCGGGTTACGTTGTCTATGTGAGTCGTGAGCGGAGGGGAGCTCACGGTAAGGTTCGTTGCCACCACCTACGTCTTCTTCTTCGCCCTTTCTATGGCCTGACATCGTGTACGTCGACGGGAACCGGAGGTTGGTTGTGGTCGTCGTTTCTGGGTTCCGGCCATCGTTTGCCACCGTGGTGGCTGGGTTGGGAAAGTTTCAGTCTCCAGATCGTGTTTGCGTGTGTGTACGTGTGGATGCTCAGCTGAGAATCAAGAAAACCGCCGCCACCACCTCACGGTGGTGGCTGTCACCGCAATCCGTCGCTGATGTCGCTAACATTGCTCATGCCGCCGCCAACCACCACCAAAAGGGTGGATGTGCTCCTGTTCCGGGCAAAATAAGTGTGTGGGTGTGTTTTCCATTATTAGTGTGTGTTGTGTGTGTTTTGACTAGCCGGAAAACCAAGAACAGCCACCACCACCACCGTGAGGTGGTGGCTGCCACCATGTGCCGCCATGTGTGTGTGTGTTTATGTTAGTTAGTGTGTGTGTTACTTTGGTATTTTCATTGTAAATTGTAACAAAAAAATGGAATAATGGAAAGAAACTCAAAACCACCACCGGCCGCCGTTTCGGGTGGCGGTGTTCCTTGTTTGGATTGTGACTCGTTTGGAGTGTTTGGACAAAGGGACTAAAACCCTAATGGGCCTGATAAACCCTAATGGGCCCAATAAATCCCTAAATGACCTAAAAGCCCAAACATGTAACTAATGGGCTTAATGGACCCTAATGGATCTAAGGACTTAGCTAATGGTCTTAATCGGCCGGTTAAATCGGTTTTTTTAACATCTCTAAGTTAACCTTAACCAAACCAAATAACATTTGGTTTAATCGGTTTTAAGTTATTTGGTTTCGGTTTATTCAGTTCGGTTATTGGTTAAACCAAATAAAAACAACTCCAATATAGGTTTACAAGTTAAAACAAATAGTCAAATTAAAACAAGAAGAAATAACAATTTCATTACAAGTTTATAATACAATGTTATACCGGAATGTTAACAAAAAAAATACAAAGAACAATTCAATTAAATATCCATGATTTCCTCCTGTTGTGGTTCATGATGCATCGTTAACTACAAATACATATTTTTTTTTTGCTTTATGCTTGAATTAGGTAAAAAAAAGTTTAAACTAAATTATAAAGTTGTTAACAGACGTGAGAAAGTGTAGTTATTGGGCTGAATGTAAAATGATAGAACTAAAAAAATGGTGGAAGGATTATACTCATTAAGTATCAGTTAAACACTAATTTGTTTTCTACTTCCAACCATCATTACGACAGTTGGTGCAATGATCAATGACTCTTGTAACATTATTTATGGTACAATCCACAAACTGTTTTGTTAAGCATAATACGTCTCATCAAGTATCAAATCAAACATTGTGTAACATCTCCAAAAATATAGATAATTTTTTTTAATTCATTCAATTCACAAGAAACTGATACCAAAATATTCACAAGAGTCACATTGTAACATATTATCAGGAGTACAAATCCCAAAATCACTAAGTGCGGAAAAACATAGAGTGATGTGGTGCGATCAGGCCGAGCCCTTCCCCTTCGAACTGGAAGTACCTGAAACAGAAACTGAAAACTGTAAGCATAAAGCTTAGTGAGTTCCCCCAACATACTACATACTAAACAAACATACTTGTAACACCCGGTTTCGAATCGCTTCATTATTTGGGGCTGCGACCCGATCATCAGTTATCATAAGGTTTGGGAGCTTAGGGAAGAAAGGATTTAGCCCTTTTTGGATGAGGATGTTAAAGTCTAAGCGATCCGAGTGTTCGATGGTGTTTCGGAGTGCAAGGGCATAATTATAATTTTTTATCTTGGTTCTTTATGATGTTTGGGTTTGGTTCGGGGTACTTCAAGTCTATGATGGGTTGCTAGAAGTGTAGGGCTTCTTGTCACCTTTCTGTGGATATAAAGTTCGTCGGAAACGGACATAGAATGAATAAGTTATGGCCTTCGGAAGAAATTAGGGTTTTTGGGAAAAACCCTAGTATGTGGGGCGTATAAGGAGAGTACGTAGGGTGTACTCGTCTGAGGGCACTTATGGGAGGCGTACTTTAGCGTACGCTAAGTGTAGTCAGCAGACTTGGTCGCGAAGGTTCGGCCTCGTACGCTGGGTGTACGAGGGGTGTCTAAACCCTAAATTTTGATCATGTGTACCCTATTTAATCATCCTTATTCCTTAGGGTTGGCCTCCTTTTCAGCCTCTAAAGCCCAGAAACCCTAAAAACGAGTCTTAGCCTCCATTGTTGGGTGTTTGAGCCTTGGGTGAGGATTTGGTGTTCATTTTATGGATCTAGAAGATGAAGGAGGAACTTGAAGACTTATTGTTTGAAGGAAAGCTTTGAGATCCAGAAATTTCATCTCCTTTTGGTAGATTGGGAGGTATAAAGTCCCAACCTTGCCTTTTCATTTCATAGATCTTCTTCTTGGTTCATTTTTGGTCATTTTGATCCTTTTGGCTGATGGTTGGGAGTTTAAGTGGTTTGTGAAGCTTGTAATTGTAGATATGGTTGTATCATGGGTTCCTTGGGCATAAAGGTGTAAACTTTATGGTGGTTTTCGTTCCATGCATGTATTAAGTCAAGTATTAAGCTCTTTTGAGCTCTAGAGTCCTATTTAGCCATGCATGCACATAAAGTTGGCAACTTTATGTGATAAACCACATTGGGGAAATCAGATCTGAGTTTGGATCCAAGTCTAAATGGATTAAGTGCTTAATTGGAAAGTTGGCTTTGGGCTTGTGAGTATGTTAGGCGTACAGGTATGTACGTTGCGCGTACAAGCCTCCCATGTTGTACGCTGAGCGTACAGGCTAAGTACGCCCCGAGTACTCAGCAGACTTGGGCCTTTTTGCGTTTTAGGCTTCAGTTTGGGCTGGGTTGTGTTGGGCCATGTTGGGCCATCTGAATTTTATTTTTGGGCTATTGTGACTTGTTGGGCCTTCTTAGGCAAAGGCCCATGTGAGGAATCAGGCCCAATTTGGAAAATTGGGCCGTATTTGGGCCTTAGAGGTTTATTTTGGATTTTGGGCCTTTGGTCATCTAGTTTGGGCCAAGCTTGAGGAAGGGTAAAAAGGTCTTTTACCCTCGTTTGGAATCATAGTGTGAGTCAGAGGCTAGATGTTGACGGGTTGTCATTGTGGTATTTGATAGTGCGTGGATTTTAGCAGATCTGCAGTCAGAGATTATTTGTGGGATCAGTTGTTTGCAGTTCGGGGATCTATCAGCCAACAGCCAGGGATTGTCTCTATGATTCGGCAGTGCGAGGTGAGTTTTCCTCACTGTCCTTACGGGTTGAAGGCACCAAGGTCGGCCCTTTGGATTATTATCCTGGTTATCGTATGATTGAGTACTGTAGTGATCTGTTAGATCTGTATCCTGGAAGATAGGATAATGTTATTCTTAGTGAACTGTAAGATGTGCCTAATTGTCTGTTGACTGGTTATATGTTGTCGTGATGTGGGTGGGTTGAGACTGTACTGCTTTGTGCTATCGGTCAACAAACCCGATAATGTTTATATCGATATGTTGTTATGCTTTTAGGCTTATATGTGTTTTGGATGTGTATATGTTGACATGTTGTGTGTGGTTGGGTTGAGGCGGTCCTGCTATGTGCTGAATGCCAACAAACCCAAGTCGTCTCGAACAGACTGAAGACCAGTAGAGCGTACCAGTCAGGCCGAAGGCCCGGAGAACGTTCCAGATAGGCTGAAGGCCCAGTGAGGCGTACCAGTCATGCTGAAGGTTTTGTGAGCATACCAGATAGACTGTAGGCCGGTGGGGCGTTCCAGTCAAACTGAAGGATTTATGGGCGTACCAGATAGACTGTAGGCCGGTGGGGAGTTCCAATCATGCTGAAGGACATGTTTGTATGTTGTTTGTGGTATATGTTATTGTTGTGTGGTGGTACTTTGGGGGAACTCACTAAGCTTCGTGCTTACAGTTTTTTTTATGGTTTCAGGTTCTTCAGATGATTTGTGGCAAGGCGAAGACGTAACCGTACACATCCTCGGTTTTACAACAGATTGGATCTTGGGAGACTCTAATTTTGAATCATGTTTTGGAGACAATGTTTTTGTAAACACTTTTGTTAAAAAATGGGTTGTTTTTAAAAGTTCAAAATTGTTGAAATTTACGGGATGTTACAAGTTGGTATCAGAGCCTTGGTTTGATGGAATTGGAGGAACACTCGTGTGAATCCAGTCTCAAACTAAGGAAAAGGGGTTTAAAATGGTTTTCAAAGTAAAGATTTTTAAAAAGAAAATAATAACCTTCAAGGTTGCTTTCAAAATAACCAAAAGAGGATGCGATGTGTACGATCAACCGGAGCCAGTAAGTTGACCCCAAATTACCACACTGTTCTTTGATATTGTGATATGTTAGAACAACATGCTAGTGATAGGCTATGGATCTTTAGGAATTGCATGATAGAATTATCTGAATATATGATGCCTGATAGCCTAGGGTTCTTCTTTATATGAAATTGACATCATTACTGTAGTTGCTTAGTGTATGCACCATAGTTGTACATAAGTAAGATTCTATAGCCTAAGAATGTTTGGTTTGGCCTTATTCCTATTCGTGTTTGATGAAGGGCTTAGGGTAGGATCAAGTATCCGACTGTCTATTGGATTCAGTGTTATGTATGGCTACAATACACGAGTGTTGTAGGGTTGGTGGAAGTTTCATGAGTGGGTACAGTGTGTAGCGGGTCAGCGCGAGGAGTTATTAGTCATTCTTAAGAGAGTGAGGGCAGGACGAAGGTGCACTCGTAGTACAACCATCCATGACCCTGGGAATGAATAATACACCCAAGATGATCTTCCAGATAAGAATCAAACAAATCTCAAGAGAATCATGAATTTCAGCTGAAGATCTCCGAAATTCCCAATCATAACCACTTAACATTAAGGATTCATTATAAGAGCACAAACCAATACCTACTTATGACCCAAAACATACACTCCTTGCCTACATTTCCAACCTCCAGTCTGATACCTGACCTGCCTATAACCCAAGAACATAGACCCTTGATAATATTACCAACATCCATACCACATCAACCCACCTGCATGCCACCGTGCTAACTTTCTGTCTCCAGACACCGCGACCATCAGTTCCTATGGTGGGTATACATCCCAACACTGTAATTCACAAGCTTAATCACTCCTCCTCCAAACCCGAAAGACTGAAAGGGCAGAGTTATTGCCATAGATAGCAACAAACCAAACCATCAATCAACCAGTCTGCGTCCAAATGAAATCCTCAAATCGATCATAACGATTGATCCATCCTTGAGTCCCGCGACTCCAATACACGGCCTTGAGCAAAACCCTCGAGGCCTCAAAACCATCAAGCTCATCAAGGTCTGCCCGGCCAATCCAAACCAATTCTGCAACTGGGGGCTGAACGATTACCAGACCTTCCCCATGCCCGAGCAGCCATAACCAAATATCAACAGAAGTCCATTCCAAAATACCACGGTAATCACCGATGTGATAAACTCCCGCATCCACTCGTCGATCGACTCAGTACCCGCCCCTGAGTCAGAACCAGATGCTGAGCCCTTTTCCTGAGTGCTCAATTCCATATCGAAGGACAACATTCAAAAGATCTGAATATACCCAAGAATCCTCATTCCACAGGCTTCCTAGATTTTCCAAAACTCTCCCCGATTCGAGTATGGATCCTATGCTTTCAGTAGTACGAGCCCTATACTACCTTCCACACCTACCCATACTTTCCTTGAGAATTATCCTGAATCCTCTAAGTCACCTTCTCTAACTGACACTCCACATGATCGCTTAACAATGCAGCAAAACCCACCAAAGCATTCCCCAGGCTTTCCTAGGTTTTCTACCTCAAACTACCATCAGCTGTTGAAGAACTCTCCATAACACCAGTCACCTATTTCATGAATACAATCACATGCAATAAAGCTCATATAATCCTTCAAGTAAAAGACTCATCCCTACAACGGTTAGACTCAAACGAGAGTTGCACAATAGGGTCAAATCCATTACTCTGAGATTATTCAACCTCTGTCACATGTGACTTGACATATTCACTCTGTAGCTAACTCACATCACTTAAGATTTCCACAAAGCACAAAGCAAGCAACATTCATATAGTGGAGTCGATTGGCACTAAGACACAATAAAATCAGGCAGATCCTCATACGAAATTCTTGATCTCTATATCCCAGTATCTTGGATACACCTTCATCTTGCCCTCACTCTCTCAAGAGTGGCTAACCATTCCACATGCTATCCGACCATGACCTGCACCCACTCATGAAACTTCCAACAACCCGGCAACACTCGTGTATGCTAATCATACATAACACTGGATCCTATAGACAGTCGAATACTTGATCCTACCCTAAGCCGTTCATCAAAAAAGAACAGGAAATGAGGCCAAACCAAACATTCTCAGGCTATAGAATCTTAGTTATGTACAACTATTGTGCATACACTAAGAAACTACAGTAATGATGTCAATTTCATATAAAGAAGACCCTAGGCTATCAGGCATCATATAATAAGACAACTCTATTATGTAATTCATGAATATCCATAGCCTATCACTAGCATGTCTTCCTAACATATCATAATAACAAATAACAGTGTGGTAACTTAGGGTAAACTTACTGGCTCCAGCTGATCGTACACATTACATCACATCCTTTCTTGATTATTATTTTTTTTAAAACAATTTTGGAAAATCATCTTTAAAACCCTTACTTTGAAAATCATTTTTACAACCATTTTCCTTAGTTTGAGACTGTATTCACACAAGTGTTCCTCCAATTCACTCAAACCAAGGCTCTGATACCAACTTGTAACATCCCAAAAATTCAACAAAATTTGAACCTTACAAAAGCAACCCCTTTATTAATAAAAGTGTTTACAAACTGTTATTTCCAAAACATTACTTAAAATCAGGGTCTCCCAAGATCCAAACGGTAATAAAACAAAGGATGTGTACGGTCATGCCTTTGCCTTGCCACGGTCCATAGAAGTACCTGAAACCATAAACCAAAATTGTAAGCACGAAGCTTAGTGAGTTCCCCCAAAGTACCAACACACAATCAAATAGCACACATACAGTAACAACATTATTGGGTCTACAGCTAAAAGATTGGATTACCCTTGAGCCCACAGTATGAGTCTGTCTTGCCTATCAGGCCCACAACTCATATCTGGCTTGCTCCTGAGCCCACAGCATAAGTCTGGCTTGCCCCCGGGGCCCACAGCTTATGTTTGGCTTGCTCTCTAGCCCAATCAGTCATTAAACTGGCATACAATTATTCAACCCTCAGTACGAGTCTGGCATACCAACTGGTCCTCAGCTAGTATCTGGAATGCTACTAAGCCCTCAGTATGAGTCTAGCATTCCCCACCCGGCCCTCAACTCATATTTGGAATGCTCCAATACCCTTAAGCCCTCTGTACGAGTCTGGCATACCACCCGGTCCTCAGCTTGTATCTGGAATGCATATGAGCCATCAGTATGAGTCTGGCATGCCCCACTCATCCCTCAGCTCATATCTGGAATGCTCTAGGGTTTGTTGGCTACAACACGAAGCAGTATAACCTCAACCTAACACAATATGTCCACAAATAACAACATATATAGAAAAGCATATAAACAGTCTACAGGCAGACAGGTAGATCTATAGATCACTAAGCATAACATCATCCTATATACCAAGATACCGATCCAACAAATCACTACAGTACAATAGTATGCATATCCGAATATCAATCAAAAGGTTCGACATTGGTGCCTTCGACCCTCAAGTACAGTGAGAAAAAACTCACCTCTCAATATGATCCATAACTGATGAGGTCTCGACTCCGAATTTTAGCTCCCACCAATACCTATCCATCCAAGTGACCAGTAACCATAAAAATACCCTTTAGGTCAACTTGGTCAAAGACAAAAGTCAAAGTCAACAGTCCATGTTGACTTCAACACGCCGTGTTGACTAGCGAACACGCCGTGTTCCTCCCACATCCAAACAGTCGGGAAAAAGCCCAGCCAACACGCCGTGTTGGCTTGCAAAAACGTCGTGTTTTTCAGAGTTCCAGCAGCTTAATCCATTAAGTTGCTTCCTTTGATAAATGATACTAAGAAGGATAAAGTTTCCAACTTTATCCTCTGGGACTACTCCAAAGGGTCCAAAACCCATCTAAAAAGCTTAAAGATGCAAGGACTTAACCAATAAGCACTTAATCTTTAAAGTTGATACCCAATACTTTCCAGAAGAGGTTCTAGTACTCAAACCATCCCAAAGGTCGGTGCTTTATAGACATGCATGTCCAATGCATGTCCAATGCATGTCTTGAACCCATTTTAGGTTAACAATGAGGATTATGAACTAATATCTATGCATGGCATCAAAACTCAACCATAAGTCAGATCCAACACTCTACAAGGTCACCTTGACATGGAGATTCATAAAGCTGCAAACTTTATGAGATCTAACCATCCTAACATTCAAGAACAAGAAGCTATAGGGACAAAACTCAAGATCTAGCAATATGGAATGATAAAAATCGGATCTTAAACACTTACAAAGGTCCAGAAGAATTCCAAGCTGAAGGACAAGGGACTTGCTTGTTGGATATTTCTTCCTTCATTGGCTCCAAAAATACCACGCTAACTCACAAATGAGAGGGAAAGGTGATTAGGGTTTTCTTTCAGGGCTTGAGGGCTGATGGGGGCTAAGGGTGAACAAACCCTAGCCTCCTTATTCCTTTAAATATGGAGCAAAACCCGGAAGATTAGGGTTTCATTTCCAGCGACCAACACGTCGTGTTCCATAAGGCAACACTTTGTGTTTGTATTAATGAGACCTGCATATTTTCTTATCTGGACACGCCGTGTTGGTGCCTCTAACACGTCGTGTCTAATCCCCGAAAGGGTGATTTATACCCAAAGTTGCTCCTCAAATTTTCGGGTGTTACACAGAAGGTCCAGTCGATACGCCACCCTGCCCACTCGGGCTATAACCTTGAAAGGATCGTTATACCTGGGCCCCAACTTGCTCCACTTCCTGAATCGAATGACATCTTTACAAGGTGACACCTTCAGGAGAACCATATCCCCAACCTCAAACTCCAATTCTGATCGGCACTTGTCGGCATAACTTTTCTACCGACTCTGAGCTGTCTGAAGTCTGCTACGAACCTGGTGAATCAGCTCGGTTATCTTGAGTACCACCTCGATACTCCTTATAAATCGTTGACCGACCTCGGATCAACATATCGCGGTCCTGCATTTCCTCCCATAGAGCATCTCAAAAGGAGGTCGATCGATACTGGCATGGTAGCTATTGTTATATGAGAATTCTGCTAACGGAATATACATATCCTAGCTACCACCAAAGTCTAGAACATATCTTCTAATGTCTGGATGGTCCGCTCGCTCTGACCATCCGTCTGCGGGTGAAAGGCCATGCTAAAATGCAGACGAGTACCCAACTCGTCGTGAAATCTCTTCCAAAACCTGGAAGTAAACCAGACATCCCTATCCGAAACCCCATGTTGTGCTACGACCTCCTTGATGTAAACCTCGACCAACTTCTCCGTAGAGATACTCTTCTAGACCGGGATAAAATGCCCGCTATTGGTCAATCGATCCACAATGACCCAAATCGAATCCACACCGCGCGTAGTCCGAGGCAACTTCATAATGAAGTCCATATTAATCTCTTCCTATTTCCAAATAGGAATATCCAACGGTTACACCTTGCCATGAGGTCTCTGATGTTAAGCCTTGACTTTCCTGCAAGTAAGGAACCTGTCCACGTACCAAGCTACATCCTGCTTCATGCAGGGCAACCAATAATCAGGACGAAGATCCATATACATCTTCGTCGCCCCGACATGAATGGAGAATCTCGATTTGTGTGCCACCTTCATCAGTACCTGACACACACCACCGCAGTAAGGAACCCACACTCTACGATGGAGATTCAATAAACCTCGGCTATCATAATCAAAGGAAGCCACCTAACCCACAATGCACTCACTCTTATGGTGCTCCTCCTTCATAAACTCAATTTCCGCCTCCCGAATCCGCTCCTGAAGCGGAGTAATCACTGTCATCCTCAGACAGATATCCCTAATCAGAGCTGCGACTTCCTTGAGGCTAAGAGCATTGGCCACCACATTGGCCTTCCCCGGATGGTAAAGGATCTCACAATCATAATCCTTCACCACATCCAACCACCGAAGCTGCCTCATGTTCAGATTTGGCTGATCCATCAAGTACATCAGGCTCTTGTGATCCATGTAAATAGTACAGCGGACTCAATAAAGGTAATGTCGCCAAATCTTGAGGGAGAAAACCACATCCCCCAGCTCCAAATCGTGTGTTAGGTAGTTCGCCTGATGTTGCTTTAGCTGCCTCGAGGTGTAAGCAATAACATGACCCCTCTGCATCAAAACCGCGCCCAATATAGTGATAGACACGTCACAATAAACCACAAAATCCTCAACACCCTCTGGCAGGGTCAAAATCGGCGCCTCGCATAACCTCTGTCTCAGAGTCTCAAACGTTGCATGCTGCTCAGGCCCCCAACAAAAAGTGGCAGTCTTCTTCGTCAGTCGGGTCAGAGGAACCGCTATCTTGGAGAAATCATGAATAAATCTCCGGCAATATCCTGCTAAACCAAGGAAACTCCGAATCTCTGATGGAGACCTCAGAACTTCCCACCTCATCACGACCTCCACCTTGGCCGAATCGACCAGAATACCATTCTCATTGACAAGGTGCCCTAGAAACTGCACCTCGCTCAACTAGAACTCGCACTTGGAGAACTTCGCATACAGCCTCTCCCTCCTCAGGGTCTCCAACACCTCTCACAAGTTCTCCTCATGCTATTCCTGGGTCTTGGAATAGACCAGGATGTCATCAATGAATACAATCATGGACTGATCCAACTTCGGTTGACACACGCGGTTCATGAGGTCCATGAACACGGATGGAGCATTGGTAAGCCCAAAGGGCATCACCATGAACTCGTAATGACCATAGCGAGTCCGAAAGGCCATCTTCTGCACATCTTCCTCTCTGACCCTCATATGATGATAACCCGAATGCAAATCAATATTGGAAAAGCAAGATGCACCCTGAATCTGGTTAAACATATCATTAATCCTCAGGAGTGGATAATGGTTCTTCACCGTTAGCTTATTCTGTTGGGTTTTGTGTAATATAACACTCCTATGGTGCACATACAACCCTAATAGCTTTGGATCTAAGTTTTCTCTAGTTATACATGCAATAAAATTCCAAAGTATGAAGCCTACAACTAGCAAACAATTCTGGTACATGAATCATAAAATCAAGTTAGAAGAATACCTCTTTATTGTAGCTTGTAGTTTTGGCCTTTCAAGAGGTTAGCACCTCAACTGTGATGCCTCAAATGGTTCACAAACACCATGAACAAAGGAGGAGTTTGAGAGAGAGGCTAGACACTCCAAAATCGATTATGATTCTCTTAGAATACTTAGGTGGTCCAATTTTGGCTAAGGGGTAACATTTATATAGTGTAGGATTCCAAGGGTCATGGGTAAACCCTAATCCATACACTTAGGTTATGATCCATATCTCATGTGGGCAAACTCTTCTTGGATACTGACACAAACGTAGCCCATCATGGATCAATAGCCCAAACACTATATATATCACTGATTTACATAATCAGTCCCCGTTAATTTAATTAGTCTCTTTTGATCACTAAATTAATTACAAATTAATTATTGATCAATACTAATTAAATAATGTGGTTTCACAATTAATATATTATACCTATAATAGATTAATAAATCACCAATAACCTCTTTCTCAAATATTATTCATATCAAATTGTTCTAGTGAAGGCAACCCAAATGGACCATGCTACTCTCGGGTCAAGTACATACCAATTATAGTTATGGGCTTAGACACCTAATCCAACAATCTCCCACTTGGATAAGTCTAATAACTATTATTGCAAGTACGAATCCAAAATCCCGACTAGCAATCGTAGCTCTTAAAAGCTGTTGTCGAACTCTGACCTAGTCAATGACGCGTCCATTAGATAAGGGATCATATATTCCTCCATTCTAGATACCATATGAACTGAGACATGGATTATAATCATTCTCTTTGTTCATGTGTTGTTTCCCGATTTCCAATTTATGACGACCGGCTAATTGAACAAATCAAATCAGTTCAGGCTTGGCCAAGCACTTAGGGTTGTCATCACTAATCATCGAGGGGCCCACAAATATCGCTTTTATCCCTCTTAGGGTAAAAGGAACGGATAAACTTCGGCTCATATGCTTGCTCTATTTACTCATCAAATCGCACACAACAATACGCTTTATAACACCAAGTTACTGGTGCGTTTTCATATTATCAATGTGCAACCGACTTTTAAAATGCAACTCATATCTCTCCGTTTCAAGAATATATGATATTATCGTCTCACAATCACTCGTGATAAAATCCATGAAGTGATTCAGATGAGCGTGGGTTTAATCCAATACTCAAATCTTATTAAAGGAGTACTCATGAATACTGCAGCAAACTTGTGTTATGTCTAACACTTTAGACAATTTACAGACGGATTCATTACAGTCTTGCCTCAATACCTACTTCCAAAGTATGATCGAATGTGGATGGTTTGAATAATCTTATTATTCGGGAAGTCAAAACATGCGAAGTGAAACATAAGAATAATCGAATCCAATATGGTCTCAAAACTTTTGAATATAAATAAAACACCTTTTATTTAATCACCATATTGATTACACATTACCCATTGTATAATGTTTCGATTAATCAACTTAATACTTGAATTAAAACAATAGTCATCCCATGCTCCAAGCATGCACACTATGTTTACCTATGGTCCTTTCTTTGTGAAATAGATTAATTGAATACATAAAGACCTGATACTTTACCAGTCTCTTGCTATAACATTTCCATATATAGAATTTCCTTATGTTGAATCTTTTCAACATAACATTCATATATATATATATATATATATATATATATATATATATATATACCTTAACTAAATTTGATTAAAATCTCAATTTAAACTTTTAGAATTGAAATGAAGTATAATTTCCTCTCCCTTAATTATAGCAAAAGAACTTTTCAAATGCTGCAACTTTACGAATTGAAACTTTTGTTTTCTATAATTAACATTGCTAACTCGCAACACTTACCATAATAATTATGCTCCCACTAGCATGATAATTATTATCTTACTAGCATAACACTTATGCTCCCACTAGCTTTGACATGTACCCAGAAATCAGCTGGACTTCTAGAAATCAATACTTGTTGACTTTCTTACCAAAGTTCAGGTTTCTAATAAAAAATGCTTCGATAAGACTTTATCTAGGCTTCTCAAACTCATATACCTTTCCTTAGATAGCTTACATGTGTGTAAACAGTTTTAGAACTTACAACAATAAGTCTCAACTGTTTAGACCTTTTGCCATTTCTCACAATTCGAACTATGAAGAGGGATGTCGTAATCATAATTGAATTTGAGAATTCAAATATCACAATTGCTAACTCCTTAGAATCTACTTAGTGAAAGCGTTTCCTCACAATCATTTTCATGAATTGGATAGAAACCTTATGACACTTAGATTTTATGGTGTATGTGGTCCTATCCATGTGAATTTGTCATAACCATAATCACAAGACAAGGTTAGTGACAAATCCAAACCCATATGGACTGAACTTGTTCAGTATTAATTTCTTGCCACTTGGTAACACGAGGGCCTACCATTGCTTCCAAGTTGTTATGCAAACAATTGAGTACTCATAGAACTCACATGCATAGTCAACCAACTGGAAAGGGCACAAAAAATAAGAATATGTCAACACGACAGGTTACAAACCTCAAGTCATGTGCTAGTGATTAACAATAGGTTTACTCTTGATTAGTTCTTGAAACTTTCAAGATCCTTAAGACTCTCACCGACCTCTTGACATATAAGACTCTCTTTGTCAAGAAACATTACTTGACAAACAAATATTCAAGAGTTAGTACGGTTTCTTATCAAGACAAACACTTTTGACAATCGGTCTTAGTTGATCTTTTTTTTTTATCCAAAACAACACAACTTACCAATTTCAAATGTACCAGAGCAAGAAACATTTTACTCTACATTTGATAAGTGTTATAAACCTTTCTTAAGATTATGTCACTCAAGTTACAATCTTGGAGTATGACTCTAAGACTTGATTTTGGAACGAAGTATGATTCACCTTTTGATTTAACCATTTCAACAATTTACGATTCCTCTTCTTAGCCATACAAATTCACTAAGGCATCCGTAGAGAATCAATTGTGACATGGTTCCATAATCATAAGGATGATCATAAAATGTGATACTAAAGTACTCTCCCTTCCTTTCAGATTAGAGAAACTTTTATCTTTCTGCCTAATTGATTCTTCTTATTCGTTCTGCTATACATTGAAACTTTTCCAATGATTCAGAATTATACTTAATCTTGTAAGTATAACCATATTTAATAACTTTAGTAAATCATGACGAATAGTCTTATTGTTCTTTGTGGTGGACCTGACCAGTGCACAATGATGTGTACTAGATCCCTCAGTCCTTCACTTGACTCACATATACATGTGAACAAGGAATTAGTCTTAATTTCCCAAAGATGAAGGTTCTCATTCATCATACAATACAAGTTGCATGATTCCAAGTTTCTATCCAATTAAACTTGGTTATGAGAATCTTTCCTTATTTGGTAAATTTAGATACTACCACAAATGAAAGAATCAAATCCATATTGCTAAAAATAGAAATATACAAACATCAATTTTCACAAATGCCATTGCAAGGAAATATAAATAAGATAAAATCAAAATTCTTTCTTTATTTATAAAACACGGAAAATATTGTCCTTACAATATAAATACATATGAAGACTATGTCGTTACATATTTCTAATCAATCTATCATAACTCCTAAGCAGTAGCTCAAAATTCTGAACATCGAACTATGCGATCGAAATCCATCTCTTCGCGATCAGAATCAGCTTACTCTTCTTTCAAGCTTCCTTTATCTTCTTTGATCCTACAAAACATCAAAATGCAATCTTATCACATCATGTATTAAGAATCTATAAGTAGGAACTTAATCGAGTTAGATAGTGAACTTACCTGAAGCAGAGTCATACATTTTGACTTTACCATCTCTTAGATCTCTCAGGTAGTCAGGGCAGCTTCGCAACCAATGCCCCTTCCCTTGGCAATAGAAACAAACAGACTCTTTTGGAATGGTACAAGGGAAAATCTCAGACTTAGCCTTTCCCTTTCCCTTGGAAAGATAAATCTTTTCTGGACTTCCAATGTTTTGCATTGTCAATGTCCATGGAAGTTTGGAAGTAGATATTCCAATCAAATTTGTAGTGCGCCAAATCATTGCTGATTCAGCAGCAATCATCAAATATGTAAGATCGATAAGGGACATGTCGCAGTCTGTCATATAGTAATCTTTAATGAACTCACCATATGACTTAGGAAGTGATTGAAGAACTCAGTCAACAGCCAACTTCTTCGACACAACGACTCCTAACCTTCTCAGCCTGTCAATTTGTGACTTCATCTCCAAGACATGTGCACACACAGACATTCCATCTTTATGTTTGCTTGCCAATAAGGCTTGAGTGACCTTGAACTTTTCAAGTCAACGAACATGTGGGTTAGGGAGAACTATTGGAGGATGTGTAGGAAGTGAAGTATGATATTGAGGAATATCATCTTCATGTGGAAAGCCTTTTCCAAAAGATTCGGGAAGACCATAGTTGTCTAAACTAGACATCTACATGGGAGAAGTTCAAGTTCAGTTGATTTAAGTCCTTAATATAATACCCAAATGAAATATTAAGGCTAGGACCCAATACAATAATTTACAATTCGGAAGAGGGATGTCGTAATCCAATTGCAAATTATTTGAAGGTAGGTAAATGACGATTTACCAATTTCCACCATGAAAAACGAAAATAAATTTTAGGTTTTAAATGAATTGAAATTCCTAGATTCTTTGAGATTCATTGAACTTTTAAATGGCATGTTTAATCTCGATTATGCCCTTCAAGTTTGTGACTGGGATGCCGAGGATCACAAACAAGGTGTGAATAACCATGCAAATTAGCTTGGTACACTTAATGTTACAAATCACCCAATCAATGTGCCAGTTAACCACACACACTCCATTGATCCATGATTAACATCGAGTTACCCATTGCCATCCTTCAATAGTCCCATATGAGTGTGCCGGTTAACCACACACTGAAACATCCCAAAAATACAACCCAAAAATTTCGTTTTAAACCATTAATAAAACCATAAATATCCTCATCATATAAAAGTCATAAGTCATGTATCAAAGTCACATGTCAAATATATCAGAGTATAAACATCCCAGGCTAAACAAATGGTGTGTTCACTACAATCATCCCGAGCTCTTCTTTTGAAAGCCGAAGTTCCTGAAACCAAAACTGAAAACTGTAAGCACGAAGCTTAGTGAGTCTCCCCAAACTACCACATACCATACACATGTCATATCAAAAAATAGCATAACTCTGGCACTACTCCCAACTGCATCGGGACGAACCCGACATCGGACTCCTGCCCGGCATCAGGCTCACCCCGACATGAGACTACGTCTGGCATCGGGCTTACCCCGGCATCGGGCTTACCCCGACACATACACAACATAACATATATCATAACACATCACATAATCACATAACCTGCATCGGGCTTACCCTGACATCGGATCGAAGCCTAAAACATATAACTTATAACATATAAACAAGCATACATCGGGTTTGCCCCAGCACATAACATATAACCTGCATGAATCACAAAGGCATCAAGCATACATAACTACTTCTCGGGACCGCCCCAGCATCGGACCAAAGTCCGAAAACATGTAATCTGCATCGGGCTAACCCCGACATCGGGCTTCCCCGGAACAATAACACATAACATATAAGCTAACATACATCAGGCTTGCCCCGTAACACATAACACATAACATGAATGAATCACGAAGACATCAAGCATACATATAGTCTTCTCGGGACCGTCCCGACATCGGACCGTAGTCCGGAACTACTAACATCTAAACGGGTCGGCATTGTGGCCTTAGACCCGTTCCTACTGGCAGAGAACTCACCTCTCAAACTGGATGCTGAACTCGCGTGTGAGGAATCTCTGCTGGCTGCTCCCACGACTCCCCGTCAAACTCTATACAATAATACTTAGTCAGAAAAATGAGAATCCTTCTAAGGGTAAAATGACTGTTTTACCCCTTTTTGATCTAATTTGGGCCATGACCTAGGCCCAATCCTTTCTAGTCCTTCCAAACTCATTAAAGCCCATTAAAGTCTCCAAATGGCCCAATTTTCTAAATTGGGCCCAACTCCTCAAATGGGCTTTCCTCTCAAGCCCAACTAGTCCTTGGGCCCTTGACTGACTTCTGAATGCCCATCACAGCCCAACTACTGCTATGTCCAAAGCTTGGCCCAAACCGAGGCCCAATAACATAAAGCCCACTGTCTGAGCGTACGCTGAGCGTACCCTTCTGTACGTTGCGCGTACTGCTCGAATGGCTTGTACGCTGCGCGTACTGGCGTGTACGCCCAACGTACTCTCCTGTTATGCCATTTTCTCCAAAACTGCTTATTCCCTTAAGACATTACGTCCAAACTACAGATCTGAGTCCAATACTTCATCCTAACGCATAAAGTTGATCATTTGGTGGCTTGCAACCCACCAAATGAACCCAACTCTAAAAATAGCAATAAAATTACATGGAAATGGCTAGATCTCACGCATGGCTACATAAAAGCCTCAAAGCTTGCAACTTTACTGCTAAAGGAACACTTTGAGTTTCAAGGGTGGCAACCCTAAGCTCAAAACGAAGTTGCATGAACAAGATCCATTATTTGGACCTAAGAAGGTCCAAAGCCTCAAAACCCTAGATCTAAGCTTCTAAGAGGCAAGTTCAAGACTTTATACCTCAAGAAAGTCTGAAATGAAGCAATAAACCCAGATCTATATCTTCTCAATTGATCCTCCACCTTCCTATGCTCTTCACTTGCTTGGAAAAATGGATATACTACTCCAAAACGCTCTCTAATGGCCTCCAAATATCCAAGGACACTCAAAGGTGGTTTAGGGTTTCGTGGTGGCTGTCTAAATATGAGAGGGAGCCTGACCCCTGAGGCATATTATTCCTTTTATAGTGACATAGCCCTAAAATTAGGGTTTAGTGACTCTAAGTGTACGTTGGGCATACGCCCCTCCGCACCCGCGACCATTCTCATTTATACGCTGGGCGTACCCAACCGGACACGTACATGTATCCTTGCATGCATGGGACTTACTTGCCAAACATTTCCATTAGGGATCATTTATGCCAATAACTTCAAAGTGCTATAACTCCTTCATTATAAGTCCATTTCCGATGAAATTTGTATCCATGAAAAGGTGGCGAGAAGCTCTACGCTCCTAACTACACACCCAAGCCTTAAAAACCTTTCGAATAAAATCTGAGACCCATAAAAGACCGAATCGCTTATACCCTGGGCCTCCGAGACCACAACCGAAGTACATTTCAAAACGGGGTGTTACAACTCTCCCCCACTTAAATTAGACTTCGTCCTCGAAGTCCGCCACGACCAACTACCTCGCAACCCCTCACAGTGTTCCGATACTCTGAAACTACCCGCAACATAGAATTGCCTGAAATATCGAACTGCCTGAAACACTGAACTGCCTGAAACACTGAAATGTCTGAAAAACTGAACTGCCTGAAACACTGAATTGTCTGAAACATTGAACTGCCAGAAACACTGAAATGCCTGAAACACTAAACTGTCTGAAAACTGAACTGCCTGAAACACTAAACTGTCTGAAACACTAAACTGCCTGAAACATTAAACTGTTTGAAATACTGAACTGCCTGAAACACTGAATTGTCTGAACAACACGCTGCCACATGGCTACTTCCCCAAAGTCCACCGGGACCTCCCTGGTTCCAGCTTATTTGGAATACTGACGTCCTGTCCGATTGTTTAGCCAAGAGCAATCTCACAGTTGCCCCACGTGACTTCCGTACAAAATCCTTGCCTTATTGATAGTTGCCACTAATTATATTGCCACTGTGGCTCTAACGGCCATCTGATCTAACTGATCAGGTTCATACGTCAAGTCCTAACACCACCAAATCCAAGGCTAAGAGTGTTGGCTACCTGACCAATGGTAGCCTTGATGGGTTTTGAGCATTCTAACACTTCCTAAGTGTACATGCAACCCTAATAACCTTGGATCTATGTTTGTCTAATAATCATGCAAAGTTGAATTCCAAGGTTATATTCCTATCTAGCATACATGGGGAACATTTTTAACTTGAATGAAAGATAGAATAACTTACCTTGTTGTTGATTATGATCCTTGAAACCTTGTGAGCCTAGCACCCCAAGTATGATGCCTCAAATGCTTCACACAACACCAAATGCAAAGGAGTAAACTTTGAGAGAATCTTACACTTGCAAAATCGGCTCTAGCCCTCTTGTTTCTTAGTGTAGCCTATTTTGGTGGAGAATGGGTTTCTTATATAGTGTTGACACATCTAGGGTTACACCATGTAAACCCTAATGTGTCATGACTCTTCATTTCCATGACCCATGGGTTTGTAACTCCCATGGAGCATCCTATGGGTGGAACTCAACTTGATTATCCATGGAGCCTTTTAGCCCACTATACAAGTTATGGATGATTTACATGATCAACCCATATATTTAATTAGTCATCTTTTGATCACTTAATTAATCCTAGATTAATTCTTGATCAATACTAATTAAATAATACTATTAATATATTAGAACTTATAATATATTAATAAACCACAAGTGTTATTTCTCTCATTTAGTCTATCCAAATGAATGATGCCATGCAACCCAAATGGACCATGCCGGGTCGGGTCAAGTACATACCAGAAATAGTTATGGACTTAGACACCTTATCCAACAGTCTCCCACTTGGATAAGTCTAATAACTATAACTACAAGTATGACTTCAGGAACCGATCAGCAATCGTAGCTCTTTTCAAGGTTTCTCGGAACTGAGAAGATGATGATACGCCATTTCAGATAAGTGATCATATAATCCTCTGTTCTAGATATCAGCCGGACAAATACATGGAACAGTGTCTTACTTTGTGTCCAGCAGTTTGTTTCCCGATTTCCGATTTGTTTGACATAGAACTCAATTGAACACATCAACTTAGTTCTGACCGGGCCCGGTACATAGGTCAAAACAAAATCATCGAGGGGCCCAGATATCAGCTTCTAATCCAAGAAGGAACAGATAAACTTCGACTCATATGTTTGTTCTACTACTCATTGAATTATACACAAGAGCACGTTTTATAACATTGAGTTACCAATGCGTTTTCGTACAATCAATGCATAACCAACTCATAAGTAACAAATCATATATCTAGGTTTGAAGACTTATATGATATTACCGTCTCACGATCACTCGAGATAAATTCCATGAAGTGATTCCAGTGAGCGTGGGTTGAGTCCAATGCTCAGAACTTATGAGCACTCATGAGCGTTGTAGCCATGTCCAACAACTTAGACCTCTGCAACCAATCATGACAGTCTTGATTCATACCTACTTCCGACATATGACCGACTGTGGAGGTTCGAATAATATGATATACCAAACATAATTATTCTGGAAGTCAAAACATGCAAAAGAAATATAGTAAACGATCGACAAGAGATAGCAACACTTTACTCATAAAGAAAACACCTTTTATTCATCATCTAATGTCAATTACACTTTACAAATTTCAAGGTTATCTAATTACTAAATCTAATATCATCCTTCAGCCCTATGCTCCGAGCATGCTGGAGATGCTTAACCCGAGTCAGTCCCTTCGTGAGGGGATCTACTGGATTCTCATCCGATGATACCCTCTTTGCCACGAGGAGTCCTTCTTCTATTCGATGTCTGATGAAATGGTATTTTCTGTCGATGTGTCTGGATCTCCCGTGATCCCTTGGTTCCTTGGCTAAGGCAACTGCACTTTCACTATCATAGAAAATTTCCATTGGCTCTTTAATAGCTGGTACAACTCCAAGGTCTCCAATGAAGTTCTTCAGCCATATCGCCTCCTTTGCTGCCTCGCTAGTTGCTATATACTCTGATTCGCAAGTTGAATCAGCCACTGTCTCTTGCTTGGAACTCTTCCAAGAAATTGCTCCTCCATTTAAGGTAAAGACCCAGCCTGACTGAGAGCGGAAATTATCCCTATCAGTCTGAAAGCTAGCATCACTATACCCTACAACTCTCAAGTCTTCACTCCCACCGAGGGTAAGGACCCAGTCCTTAGTCCTCCGTAGGTACTTGAGGATATTCTTTACCGCAGTCCAGTGTGCCTTGCCAGGGTTCCCCTGATACCTGCTAACCATGCTCAAAGAAAAGGCTACATCAGGTCGAGTACACGTCATAGCATACATGATCGATCCTACAGCCGAAGCATAAGGTATTCGACTCATTTCTGCTATCTCAGCCTCAGTACTAGGGCTTTGTGTCTTACTCAATCTGGCGTTACTCTGGATGGGTAACTCTCCTTTCTTGGAGTCCTGCATGCCGAATCTCTTCAGCACCTTATCCAAGTAGGTACCCTGACTAAGTCCAATTAGTCTTTTACTCCGGTCTCTCAAGATCCTTATCCCTAGAATATAGGCAGCTTCTCCTAGGTCCTTCATAGAGAAACACTTCCCAAGCCAGGACTTAACTTCCTGCAGAGTTGGGATGTCATTTCCTATGAGTAGTATGTCATCCACATACAATACCAAAAAGCTAACTATACTCCCACTAGCCTTGACATATACACAAGATTCATCTTCACTCCTAGAAAAGCCAAATTCCTTGACTTTCTCATCAAAGCAAAGATTCCATCTGCGAGGTGCTTGCTTTAACCCATAAATGGATTTCTCAAGCTTACACACTCTATTAGGGTACTCTGTGTTGACAAAACCCTCTGGCTGACTCATGTAAACATCCTCAGCCAACTTTCCATTAAGGAAAGCGGTTTTGACATCCATTTGCCATATTTCATAGTCATGAAATGCGGCTATGGCTAACAGAACCCTAATAGACTTAATCTTGGCCACTGGAGAAAAGGTCTCATCATAATCAACTCCCGGAGTTTGTGAGAAACCCTTTGCAACCAGTCATGCCTTATAAGTGTGTACATTACCATCCATGTCGGTCTTCTTCTTGAAGATCCATTTGCACCCTACAGTCTTACGACCTGGTACATTCTCAACCAAGTTCCAAACTTGATTGTCATACATGGACTGTATCTCGCTGTCCATTGCCTCTTTCCACTTGGCTGACTCAGGGCCTGCCATGGCTTCCGCGTAACTGTTAGGTTCATCCAGACCTATCAGTGTCTCATCACTGATAAGTGTATCACCTTCCGCAGTAATATGGAATCCATAGTAATGCTCAGGTGCATTCCTAACCCTTGTGGAACGCCTCAGAGGTACAGACTTGTCAATTGGCTCAACAGGAGTTTCCTCCTCAAGTTGAGTGCTAGGGTTTGAAGTTCCTTCACCACTTGACTCTTGAATTTCTTCAAGGTCAACTTGCCTCCCACTGTCTCCTTGGCTTATGAACTCTCTCTCTCGAAAGAAAGCCCTCCTAGCTACAAAGACCACATTCTCACTAGGTCTGTAGAAGAGGTAACCAAAGGATTTCTGTGGGTAGCCGATGAAAATACACCTCTCACTTCGAGGTTCGAGCTTATCATGAGTCTCGCGTCTCACGAAAGCCTCGCAACCCCAAATCTTAATGTGGTCTAGTTTGGGTACTTTACCAGTCCACATCTCATGAGAAGTTTTGGCAACTTTCTTTGTGGGAACTAGATTAAGGATATGGGCGGCAGTCTCTAAGGCATACCCCCAAAATGAGATTGGTAGCGAAGCTCGACTCATCATGGAACGAACCATATCCAACAAGGTTCGATTACGCCTCTCAGCTACACCATTCAACTGCGGTGTCCTGGGAGGTGTCAATTGTGAGACAATCCCACATTCCCTAAGATAGTCGAGGAACTCTGAACTAAGATACTCACCACCTCGATCGGATCGAAGCATCTTAATGTTCCTTCCCAATTGATTCTCGACTTCCTGTTTAAACTCTTTAAAGCTCTCAAAAGTCTCTGACTTATGCTTGATTAAGTAGACATATCCATATCTACTGTAATCATCAGTAAAAGTCAAATAATAACGATTAGCATCCCTTGTGGCATGTTTGAAGGGCCCACACACATCCGTGTGTATAAGATCCAACAAACCTTCACCCCTCTCACAAGAACCTGTGAAGGGTGACTTTGTTATTTTTCCAAGTAAGCATGATTCGCAACTATCATCTGACTTTAGGTCAAATGACTCCAATACTCCATCGTTTTGGAGTTGGCCTATGCTTTTCTTGCTTATATGTCCAAGACGACAATGCCATAATGATGCTTTATCCAAGTTATTATCATTAACATAATCAATACACAATACATTATTTCCTAAGTTATCAACCACATATACAGTTTCATACACACCATCACAAGGTAATGCTTTAAAATAAAGAACATTATTAAAGAAAGCATTAATCGAACCAACTTCATTATCAAATGAAAAGGTGAAACCTTGTTTATACAATGCATGAAAGGAAATAATATTTCTTGCCATTTCTGGCGAATAACAACATTTATTCAAATCTAAACTAAACCCACTACTTAGCGATAAAGTATAAACTCCAATCTTGGTGACAGGTAAAGCTTTCCTATTCCCCATGATTAAGTTTATTCTTCCATGCTCCACATTCTCACTTCTTCTTAGTCCCTGCAAATCAGAACAGATATGAATACCACAACCGGTATCAAGGACCCAAGAGTTAGAATGGGGTGAGTTATTAGATAAGATAGTGTAAATACCTGCATGGTTGGGTTTAACTTTCCCATCCTTCACATCTTGCTGGTACTTTGGGCAGTTCCGCTTCCAATGTGACTTTTCATGGCAATAGAAGCATTCAGCCTCTTTAGGGTCAGAAGAAGGAGTGACAAAACCTTTCTTGGTTCCACTTGAAGAAGAGCCATCAAGGGTCCTAGCCTTGGTACCCTTCGAAGAGCTCTTCCTCTTCTTCCCTCTACCTTTCCCGATTGCCAAAACCGGGGCGGAGTTTGGAGTAGGAGTGTTAACAACCGACTTACCCTTAAGACCTGTTTCTGCGGTCTTGATGAGTCCCTGAAGTTTGCTGAGTGTGACCTCTTCCTTATTCATGTGATATGTCATGCAGAATTGATCATAGCACGATGGTAAGGAGTGCAAAATGATATCTATTGCAAGCTCCTCAGGGAAGTTCACATTAAGCTTCAGCAACCGATCCACATACCTTTGCATTTTCTGCATGTGGCTCGTGACTGATTCCCCGTCCTTCATCATGGTTGTTATAATAGAGCATATGATTTCATACCTCTCTTGTCGTGCACTTTGATGGTATCTTTCCATCAGATCTTGGTGCATTTCAAAAGGGGTGAAGTCCTCATAGGACTTTTGGAGTTCCGCTGTCATGGTGGCCAACATGATGCATGCCACTTTTGTAGCATCCCATTCATGTGCCCGGAAGTCAGCGATCTCCTGGGGAGTTGCAGTGGTCTCATCAATCTCCTTAAGCTCCTTGTCAAGGACATATTCTTTGTCCTCGTAGCGGGTAATCATCCTGATGTTTCTGATCCATTCATTGAAGTTGGATCCATCAAAAGTGACTTTCCCACACAATTTCATAAGGGTAAAGGAGCCATTAGGATTAGAGCCAGAAGCAGCATTGTTTGAAGACATCTGAAAGAAGAGAACAAGATTAGTTTAGATATTAAGAGAGTCCTTAATAAAACACCCAAATGTAATATTAAGGCTAGAATCCAATCACAATATATTATAACTTAGAAGAGGTATGCCGTAATCCAAGCTATAACATATTTGAAAGGTAGGTGAATGACGATTCACCAATTTCCACCATGAAAAACGAAATATAAATATTAGGTTTTTAATTGGTTCTTAGAAATTCCTAGATTCTTTTGAGATTCAATGAGCTTTTCAAAGGCATGTTTCAATCTCGAGTGTGCCCTCCAAGTTTTGTGACTGGGATACCGAGGATCACAAAACGAGGTGTGAAGTAACCATGCAAATCACTTGGTACACTCAATGTTTATTACTCAATCGATGTGCCGGTTAACCACACGAGCTCCACCGACCTATAATAAACTTTAAGTCACCCTTTACCTACCTTGTTAAGTCCAAGTTAGTGTGCCGGTTAACCACACGAGCTCCACTAACGACTTAAACAAAGTGTAAAGTGTAATTTCATGGATTAGCACCTTATTCACATTTTCCTAAAGTAACTAAGATTGGGAATTTAATAAAAGCATTTAGTTACTTTATAATATTCATCATACTTTTAATGAGAATTTATAAGTCCTTGTCTTACCCGTTCGGCTAACGACCCTCCACCGATCAAGGAAGCGGTGGGTGAGAGTGGACACCCATTAAGTTGCCATTTTATAGGCAACAACCTTATACCCCCTTATAGACCGGCTTCGTGAATGAGGTGTACTAGCGGTAAGACGACTTGACGTTATACATATATATATTAGTAACTTATAATATTATAAAGTATAAGGGTTGAATTTTAACTTTTAAAATTCTAAGGGTTGGAACTAAAGTTTTAATCAAGACTTTACATGTTCCAAAACTTGAGGGCAAGTTTTGTAAACTTCCAAAACTTTTCATTTCTTATAACTTATGAATTAATTGAGTAATAAAAATGAAGATTCTTCATTTTTATAACTCTTGTGTTCTTTTAATGGCTTTAATAAAAGTGAGACTTTTGGTTTTCCATAACTTGTAGACAAGTTATGGATTCCATTAAAACACATTATGATCATGAATTAAACTACCATGAAGGTTACAAACAATTCCTATGATCATCTAATCTTCATAAGTTCAAGAACATGAATATGAACACTTTCAAGAATCAAAAATTACACTTAAAAAAAAAACTTGTAATTTTAATAATTGCCATTGTAAACGGATTAGCATAAACATTACACCATCTAAAACAAGCTTTAAAACATCAAAACAGTTTAGGGTAATGTTTCTAGTCCATTTCCAGCAACAAATGTGCAAACTTTCATACGAGCAGAAAACAGAAAAATGATTTTTTTTCAAGCTGTTTGCACAAAAAAAAAAAAAACAACAAACAAACCTAGGCTCTGATACCACTGATGGGTTTTGAGCATTCTAACACTTCCTAAGTGTACATGCAACCCTAATAACCTTGGATCTATGTTTGTCTAATAATCATGCAAAGTTGAATTCCAAGGTTATATTCCTATCTAGCATACATGGGGAACATTTTTAACTTGAATGAAAGATAGAATAACTTACCTTGTTGTTGATTATGATCCTTGAAACCTTGTGAGCCTAGCACCCCAAGTGTGATGCCTCAAATGCTTCACACAACACCAAATGCAAAGGAGTAAACTTTGAGAGAATCTTACACTTGCAAAATCGGCTCTAGCCCTCTTGTTTCTTAGTGTAGCCTATTTTGGTGGAGAATGGGTTTCTTATATAGTGTTGACACATCTAGGGTTACACCATGTAAACCCTAATGTGTCATGACTCTTCATTTCCATGACCCATGGGTTTGTAACTCCCATGGAGCATCCATGGAGCATCCTATGGGTGGAACCCAACTTGATTATCCATGGAGCCTTTTAGCCCACTATACAAGTTATGGATGATTTACATGATCAACCCATATATTTAATTAGTCATCTTTTGATCACTTAATTAATCCTAGATTAATTCTTGATCAATACTAATTAAATAATACTATTAATATATTAGAACTTATAATATATTAATAAACCACAAGTGTTATTTCTCTCATTTAGTCTATCCAAATGCATGATGCCATGCAACCCAAATGGACCATGCCGGATCGGGTCAAGTACATACCAGAAATAGTTATGGACTTAGACACCTTATCCAACAAGCCTTATATCACAACGACCTTAATCAGTCATTTGCTTCCCTGATCTCATAACTATAGTGGCGTCCCTACAGTCTTATCACTGGCTCAACCAGATCTAATTCATCTGGGTAATCCTGAAATCGAATACGTGGTTTCCATATCCCCGCTGTTGCACCCGAACCAGTGGGTACTACTGTTCTCCTCATGATCTGCCATCACACCCATACTACCTGTCAACCTAGTGGAATCTATGTCAACCATCGTAGGCTTACAACACTTTAATGCTATCTGACAACTTGGTGAATGCTACGGCTACACCCACAGACTTACAACACTCTAACACTATCTGGATACTAGTGAATGCTATGGCTACACCCGCAGACTTGCAACACCCTAACACTATCTGGCTGCTAGTGAATGCTACAGCTACACCCACAGACTTACAACACTCTAACATTATCTGACTGCTAGTGGATTCTACAGGTACACCCGCAGACTTACAACACTTTCTCACACTATCTGGCTGCTAGTGAATGCTACGGGTACACCCGCAGTTTTACTATATCGATATACCAATTGCGAACTAACGAATGCTACAGACCACCTCGTAGCTTTACAACGTTTCTACTCTATCTGCCAACTAGTGAATGCTATGGGCCACACCGCAATGTTACAATACTTCCACACTATCTGCTAACTAGTTAATGCTACGGGCCACCCCGCAGTCTGACAACACTTCTATACTGTCTGCTGACTAGTGCTGCGGACCACCCTGCAGTCTTTCCGCAATTCTCATGCTACCTAACTTCTAGTGAATGTTATGGCTATCCCGTAGTCTGCCAACACCTTCCATGCGATCTGGCTGCTGGTGATTGCTACGACTATCCTGTAGTCTTACATCGCCTTTCATTCTATCCGACTGTTAGTGAATGTTACGACTACCCTCGTAGTCTTACAACACTTTCCATACCGTGTCGAACCCTCACTCGACCTACACTTAACCGAACTTCAGTCTTAACTGGGGCTCTAACCTGGTCCTTGAAACCTACTATCCAATGCCAAGGAAAAGCATAAATCAAATGTTGGAACGTTTTCTGAACTCCCAAGTCATCCAATCCTCAATCAAGACGACCACTCGACCATCTTCCGTCCTGACTGAAAAATCTCCAGCCTGGTTTCCCAAACCAGTCATCATCTAATCGTGCATACACGAACTCAACGTCGGAAAGTTTTCCCCTACTCCCCACTCATGTGCTCCTCTATCCAAACAACCATTTGGGCTGCTTTCCTTCTCAAAAATGATGCGAACCCATTCCAGTCTCGCACTTACTTCTGCTTCTGACCACTTAGTTAGTTCTCCCCCACTTTGATCCCGCTAATTCCTTACAGCTCACAGCTTGGGGAAAGTATTCCCAATCCTTCTTATCATCCAATGATCGATCGGCTGGGAATCTAACGCTCACCACTGCTAAGGATCTAACTGACCAATATTAATCAATACCTTCCTTGAAAACTAGCGAAATAGGGCTAAACCTAACCTTCTGAAATTATTTAGTCCTCGTAATATGTAACTTAACATATTCGTTTACTAGTTTGTTAAAGATAACCAGAACTCCAAAAAGCACAAAGCAAATAGCATTCGGGCATTGAGTACACATAATCAAGCATTTACTACTCAGGCTATCATACTGACTAATCTGTACTAGCATGCAATTCTGATAAAGCTGATACACGTATAACAAGCACATAAGGAATCCTTCCTAGATCCTTAGTCTTATTCTAGCATGTTGTTCTCATAAAGCTGATAACATATAATAACATAATTTGTATGGGTAATTTAGGAGTACTTACTTGAGCTCGGCTGATTGCATGCACCACGCCCTTTTCTCTTTTTCAAAACTCTTTTTTGCTTTTTCTAAAACCCATTTATTTTCTCAAAATCCTTTTATAAACATGGTTTTTCTTTTGAAAACTTCTATACCAATTCCTTAGTTTGAGTTCAGACATACCCGAAAGTATGCCTGAATCCCTCAAACCAAGAATCTGATACCAACTTGAAACATCCCAAAAATACAGTCCAAAAATTTCATTTTAAACCATTAATAAAACCATAAATATCCTCATCATATAAAAGTCATAAGTCATCTATCAAAGTCACATGTCAAATATACCAGAGTATAAACATCCCAGGCTAAACAAATGGTGTGTGCACAACAATCATCCCGAGCTCCTCTTTTGAAAGCTGAAGTTCCTGAAACCAAAACCGAAAACTGTAAGCACGAAGCTTAGTAGTCTCCCCAAACTACCACATACCATACACATGTCATATAACAAATAGCATAACTCTGGGACTACTCCCAGCTGCATCGGGACGAACCCGACATCGGCTTACCCGACATCGGACTCCTGCCCGGCATCGGGCTCACCCTGCCATCAGACTACGTCTGGCATCGGGCTCACCCCGACATCGGGCTTGCCCCGACATCGGGCTTACCCCGGCACATACACAGCATAACATATATCATAACACATCACATAACCTGCATCGGACTACCCCGACATCAGACCGAAGCCCGAAACATATAACATATAACATATAAACTAGCATACATCGGGCTTGCCCCATCACATAACTGAAGGGTTTTGAGCATTCTAACACTCCTAAGTGTACATGCAACCCTAAATACCTTGGATCTATGTTTTCTCTATTATACATTCAAATATGAATATTCCAAGGTATTACCCTAACTAGCATACAAAACATTGATTCATATGGAATAATACAAGTTAGAAGACATACCTTTTGATGTAGCTTGACTCCATGGAGCTTAAGAGCCTACTGCCTCAAGTGTGACACCTCAAATGGTTCACACAACATCAAATGCACTTGGAATAACTTGAGAGAAATGAGACACTTCATGAAATTGGCTAGCCCTCACCATTCATACATAGTGGCCGATTTTTGTGAAGAATAAGATGCTTAAATAGTGTGTCACAATTAGGGTTACACCATGTAAACCCTAATTGTCATGGCCTTTCATTTCCATGATCCATGGGTACAAAACCACCATGGAGCATCCTATGGGTTTTAGCCCAACTTGATAATCCATGGAGCATTAGCCCACTATACAAGTATGGATGATTTACACAATCAACCCACATATTTAATTAGTCTCCTTTTGATCACTTAATTAATTCCAAATTAATTCTTGATCAATACTAATTAAATAATCTTATTAATATATTAGAACTTATAATATATTAATAAACCTTAAGTGTTATTTCTCTCATTTTAGTCTATCCAAATGCATGATGCCATGCAACCCAAATGGACCATGCCAATTGGGTCAAGTACATACCAAATATAGTTATGGACTTAGACACTAATCCAACAGTCTCCCACTTGGATAAGTCTAAAACTATTATTGCGTATGACTTCAAAACCCGACTAGCAATCGTAGCTCTTAAAAGCTGCTGCCGTCGAACTCTGAACAAATCAATGACGCGTCCATTAGATAAGGGATCATATATTCCTCCATTCTAGATATCATATGGACTGAGACATGGATTATAATCATTCTCTCTGTCCATTTGTTGTTTCCCGATTTCCGATTTATGACGATCGACTAATTGAACAAATCAAATCAGTCCTGGCTTGGCCAAGCACTCCGGGGTGTCATCACTAAATCATCGAGGGGCCCACAGATATCGCTTTTATCCCTTTAAGGGTAAAAGGAATGGATAAACTTCGACTCATATGCTTGTTCTACTACTTGTTGAATCATACACAAAGGCACGTTTTATAACACCAAGTTACCAAATGCGTTTTCGTGCAATCAATGCATAACCAACTCATAGGCAACAAGTCATATCTCTAGGTTTGAAGAATATAAGATATTATCGTCTCACGATCACTCGTGATAAAATCCATGAAGTGAGTCAAATTAGCGTGCGTTGAATCTAATACTCATAACTTATGAGCACTCATGAATGTTGTAGCAACTATTGCTATGTCCACTACCTTGGACATCTACAAACCAGCTTCATGACAGTCTTGATTCATATCTACTTCCAACATATGACCGACTGTGGATGGTTTGAATAACTTAGTCATTCAGGAAGAACGACCTAGTTATTCTGTAAGTCACAACATGCAAAGTGAAACACAAGAATAATCGAATCCAATATGGTCTCAGAACTTATGAATATAAACAAAACACCTTTTATTTATCACCATATTGATTACCCATTATTCATTGTATACTGTTTCAACTATCAACTTTATACTTGAATTAAAACAATAGTTGTCCCATACTCCAAGCATGTACACTATGTTTTCTAAACACTAGTCATGCCATACACCAAGTATGCACACTATGTTTGTCTAAACATTAGTTATGTCATACACCAAGTATGCACACTAAGTTTGTCTATGATCTTTTACTTTGTGAAATAGATCGATTGAACATAATTCCAATGATTCTCATTTCACAATCCCAAATCCTTACTGCAAATGCAAGAATTCCAAATTCCTGTTATTTACCTAAATCTGCTAGATTCTAAACTTATATGCACTGATCCTCTCGTAATGACTATGTACAAAGTCACAAAGACTTGTCAACAAACACTACAGAGTATTCCAATGGAGATCATTCCATGGAAACGAAGTCTCAAATTCAAAGTACATTGCTTTGAACATCCTTCTTGCATTAAGTTTCCTAATCTTACACAGATTTAATGAATAACTTCCACCTATGGGAATATTTCCATATTCTCATTTTGACTATCACCTCTGAACAAGAATTGCCTCTTTTCAGAATATGTCAATATGGTCCTTCCAAAATTAACACTATACTTCCAACTGTCCCTGAGCAACCAATCTTTGGTAAACCTTAGATTGTTCTCGACAATTGCTTAATCACTTTAGTCATATCCAGTTCTAGTACTTTTTCCTTCTTAATGCCATATGCATTTGGAAAAAAAATTAGAACAGATGAATATTATAGCACATGCAATCGATCCTATATCCGAAGCATATGGGACGCGATTCATGATGTCTCACATAAAGACCTGATACTAGACTAGTCCTTTTGCTATAATATTTCCATTTCTATTTGGCATGTTCTCACAATTCAGATTATGAAAAGGGATGCCGTAATCATAATCAAATTTTAGAACGCAAATAATGTTCCCATATATAGAATTTCCTTATGTTGAGCCACTCCAACGTAAAATTCATATATATATATATATATATATATATATATATATATATATATATATATATATATATATATATATATATATCCTTGACCAAAGATGATTAAAACCTCAATCTAAGCTTTTACAATTGAAATGAAGTATAATTTCCTCTCCCTTAATTATAGCAAAACAACTTTTCAACCCCTACAACTTCACGAATTGAAACTTTTGTTTTCTATAATTAACATTGCTAACTTGCAATACTTATCATAATTATCATGCTCCGACTAACATGATGATTATTAGCATAACACTTATGCTCCCGCTAGCTTTGACATGTACTCAGAAATCAGCTGGACTTCTAGAAATCAATACTTTATTGACTTTCTTACCAAAGTTTAGACTTCTGATACGAGATGCTTTGATAAAAACTTTATCAAAAACATACACCTTTCCTTAGATAGCACACATGTGTGTCTAAACAATTTCAACACCATGAAAAGGGATGCCGTAATCACAGTCTCAATTGTTTAGACCTTTTCCATTCTTCATAAGTCCATGTTAGTGTCCCGGTTAAGCACACACGCTCCACTAACGAATTTGAGAATGCAAATCTCATAATTGCTATCTACTTAAAATCTACTTAGTGAAAGCGTTTCCTCACCATCATTTTCATGAATCGGAGAGAAACCTTATGACACTTAGATTTTATGGTGTATGTGTTCCTATCCATGTGAATTTGTCAAAATCATAATCACAAGACACAGTTAATGACAAATCTAAGCTCATATGGATTGAACTTATGCAGTCTTAATTTCTTTCCACATGGCAACAAATGGGCCTGCCATTGGTTCCAAGTTGTTATGCAATCAATTGAGAACTCTCAGAACTCATATGCAAAGCCAAATTTAACTGGAATGGGCACAAAAATAGAAATATGTCAACACGATAGGTTATGAACCTCACGTCGTGTGCTAGTGTCAAACTACTGGTTTTTATTCTTGATTAGATCTTGAAATTCTTTCAGGATCTTTAAGACTCCCACTGTCCTCTTGACATATAAGACTATCTTGCCAACTATTCAAGAGATAGTGCAGATTCTTTATCAAGACAAACACTTCACACAATTGGCCTTAGTTGGTCTTTGTTTTATCCAAAACATCACAACTTACCAATTTCAAATGTATAAGAGTAGAAAACATTTTACTCTTACATTTGACAAGTGTTATAAACCTTCTTTAAGATGTTTCACTCAAGTTACAATCTTGGAGTATGACTCTAAGACTTGTTTTGGAACGAAGTATGACTCATCTTCTTGATTTAACCATTTCAACAATTCATGACTCCTCTTCTTAGCCATAAGAATGCACTAAGATGTCCTTAGAAGACCAATTGTGATATGGTTCTTTAATCATTAAGATGATCACAAAACATGATACTAAAGTACTCTCCCATCTTTTCAGATTTGAGAAACTTTCATCTTTCTGCCTAATTTGATTCTTCTCATTCGTTCTGCCATACATCGAAACTTTTCCAATGTTTCAGTATTATACTTAATCTGGTAAGTAAAACCATATTTACTAAACTTTAGTAAATCATGACGAATAGTCTTAACGATCTTTGTGGTGGACTTGATTAGTGCACAAGAATGTGTACTCGATCTGTTAGTCCTTCACTTGAATCACATATACATGTGAACAAGGAATTAGTCTTAATTTTCCAAAGATGAAAATTCTCATTCATCATACTATACAACTTGCATGATTCCAAGTTTCGGTCCAATTAAAACTTGGGTGATGAGAATCTTTTCTTATTTGGTAAATTAGACATTACCACAAATGAAAGAAACAAATCCATTTTCCAATATTGCTATCAATGGAATCATATAAGCAACAATTTTTCACAAATGCCATTGTAAGGATACTTAGAATAAATAAAATCAAAAATTTTCCTTTTATTTTAAAACTTTGCGGAAAAACTTATCCTTACAGTGCAAAAGCATATGAAAAACTTGTTGTTATCTATTCCTAAGCAATATATCATAACTCCTAAGCAACAACTCAAAATTCTGATCACCGAACCATGCGATCGAAATCCATCTTCGCGATCAGAATCAGCATATACTTCCTTTAAGTTTCTTCACTTTTCTTTGATTCTTAAAACATCAACATGTAACCCAGTCACATCATGTAATAAGAATCTCAGAATATAAATTTAATAGAGTTAGATAGTGGACCTACCTGAAGCAGAGTCAAAATTTGACTTTTACCATCCTAGTGAACTTTCAGGTAAATCGGGCAGCTTCGCAACCAATGCCCCTTCCTTTGGCAACAGAAACATATGGACCCTTTGGGAATGACACACAAGACTATCTCAGACTTAGCCTTTCTCTTTACCATTTGGTCAATCGAGTTGACTATGGCCGATCCCTTCCCATTGGGAAGAAAAAGCTTTTCTAGATATCCAATGTTACCAATTGTCAATGTCCATGGTAGTTTGGGAAGTTGATCTACTAATAAAATTTGCTTTACCAGAGCTCCAAATCATTGCTGATTCAGCAGCACCAAGCAAATAGATAAG
This sequence comes from Lactuca virosa, assembly GCF_052849685.1. NCBI lineage: Eukaryota > Viridiplantae > Streptophyta > Magnoliopsida > Asterales > Asteraceae > Lactuca > Lactuca virosa. The sequence goes on from NC_136433.1 coordinate 392,208,059, forward strand.
ATCATTAAGGGTCATGTCATAGTCTTTTACATAGTAGTCCTTAAAGAACTCACTATGTGACTTAGGAAGTGATTGAACAACCAACTTTCTCAAGACTTTGACACCCAACTCTCCCGGCTTGTCAATATGTGACTTCATCTCCAATATGTGAGCACACATAGACCTTGCTTGCCATTAGGGCTTGAGTGACCTTGAACTCGTGGGTTAGGGAGAATAATTGGAGGAGGTGGAGGAAGTGAAGTTCCAAGCGATTTGGGAAGATCACAGATGTCTGAACTAGACATCTTTTGGGAGATATTCAAGATAGTTGATTAAAACTCCTTAATATAACACCCAATATGAAATATTAAGGTAGGACCCAACACAATACTTTTATAACTTGGAAGAGGGATGCCGTAATCCAAGCTATAAAATATTTGAAGGTAGGCGAATGACGATTCACCAATTTCCACCATGAAAACGAAATAATTTAATTAGGTTTTACTTGGATTTGAAACTCCTAGATCTTTTGAGATTCATTGAACTGTTTAATGGCATGTTTCAATCTCGATTGTGCCCTCTCAAATTTTGTGACTGGGATGCGGAGGATCACAAAACAAGGTGTGAATAACCATGCAAATATACTTGGTACCCTTAATATTTACCCTTCAATCGATGTGCCGGTTAACCACACATGCTCCATCGATACTATGATAAATATTAAGTTACCCTTTTCCTACCTTGTTAAATCCAGGTTAGTGTGCCGGTTAACCACACGCGCTGCACTAACGACTTAAGCAAAGTGCAAAGTGTAATTTCATGGGTTAGCACCAAATTCACATTTTCCTAATTAACTAAGATTGGGAATTTATAAAAGGTTTAGTTACTTAGTATTTATCATTAATACTTTTAATGAAGGGAGAATTATAGTCCTTGTCCTACCCGTTTGGCTAACGACCCTCCACCAGTCAAGGAAGCGGTGGGTGAGAGTGGACACCCATTAAACTGCCATTTTATAGGCAGTAACCTTATACCCCCCTTATAGACCGGCTTCGTGAATGAGGCCTACCAACGGTAAGACTGACTTGCTCTTATACATATATATATTATTAACTTATAATACTGTAAAGTATAAGGGTTGAATTTTAACTTTTAAAATTCTAAGGGCTTAACTTGGAATTAAAGTATTTATAAGGGAAAACTTTACAAATTCCAAAACTTGAGGGCAAGTTTTGAAACTATTCAAAACTATTGAATTCCATAACTTATGTGTTTAAAGTAGTTTTAATTCAAAAAACTCTTCAAGTTCCATAACTTGAGGACAAGTTATGGAAGAATTTAAACTATTAAAAGAATATGACTTTTCTTTATTCATAACCTATGGAAATATTTATGAGTTTTATGAATCTTAAATGTGACTTTTCATATAACTTGAGGACAAGTTACAAAAACACATTTTAGAACCAACTCTTAGATTAATTTGGATTGAAAACAACAATTTCACATAACTTTTCTATTAATCTAAGCAACTCATAAGAACAAGATAATTCAATCAAACTTTTTCATGTAATTAGCCTAACCATTAAACTAATACAAAACATGAATCTATTGACAATTATCTTTGAAATTGGATTAGCATGAAGATTACCACATAAAAAACAGGTTTATAAGTTGAAAAACAGCTTAGGGTAATGTTCCTAGTCCAATTCCAGCCAAAACAATCAAAGATATGCTGTCTGGGGGTCCAACTCATCGAGTGCATGAACCAACTCAGCGAGTTCGATGAGTTTAGCCTTGGACTCGTCGAGTCCCTTCATGGACTCGGCGAGTCTGCTGTTCAGACAGCAAAAAACTTCGATTTTTCAGCCAATTTTGCAAGTATAACAAGAAAACAAGCCTAGGCTCTGATACCACTGAAGGGTTTTGAGCATTCTAACACTCCTAAGTGTACATGCAACCCTAAATACCTTGGATCTATGTTTTCTCTACTCTACATGAAAATATGAATATTCCAAGGTATTACCCTAACTAGCATACAAAACATTGATTCATATGGAATAATACAAGTTAGAAGACATACCTTTTGATGTAGCTTGACTCCATGGAGCTTAAGAGCCTACTGCCTCAAGTGTGACACCTCAAATGGTTCACACAACATCAAATGCACTTGGAATAACTTGAGAGAAATGAGACACTTCATGAAATCGGCTAGCCCTACCCATTCATACATAGTAGCCGATTTTTGTCAAGAATAAGATGCTTATATAGTATGTCACAATTAGGGTTACACCATGTAAACCCTAATTGTCATGGCCTTTCATTTCCATAATCCATGGGTACAAAACCATCATGGAGCATCCATGGAGCATCCTATGGGTTTTAGCCCAACTTGATAATCCATGGAGCATTAGCCCACTATACAAGTATGAATGATTTACACAATCAACCCACATATTTAATTAGTCTCCTTTTGATCACTTAATTAATCCAAATTAATTCTTGATCAATACTAATTAAATAATCTTATTAATATATTAGAACTTATAATATATTAATAAACCTTAAGTGTTATTTCTCTCATTTTAGTCTATCCAAATGCATGATGCCATGCAACCCAAATGGACCATGCCAATCGGGTCAAATACATACCAAATATAGTTATGGACTTAGACACTAATCCAACAATAACATATAACATGCATGAATCATAAAGGCATCAAGCATACATAACTACTTCTCGGGACCGCCCCGACATCGAACCGAAGTCCGGAAACATGTAATCTGCATCGGGCTTTCCCCGGAACACATAACACATAACATATAAGCTAACATACATCGGGCTCAGCCCCGGACGACATAACACATAATATGCATGAATCACGAAGACATCAAGCATACATATCCTCTTTCGGGACCGTCCCGACATCGGACCGTAGTACGAAACTACTAACATCTAAACGGGTCGACATTGTGGCCTTAGACCCGTTCCTACTGGCAGAGAACTCACCTCTCAAACTGGATGCTGAACTCGCGTATGAGGAATCTCTGTTGGCTGCTCCCATGACTGTCTGGCTAACTCTATACAATAATACTTAGGCAGAAAACTGAGAATCCTTCTAAGGGTAAAATGACTGTTTTACCCCTTTTTGATCTAATTTGGGCCATGACCTATGCCCAATCCTTTTTAGTCCTTCCAAACTCATTAAAGCCCATTAAAGTCTCCAAATGGCCCAATTTTCTAAATTGGGCCCAATTCCTCAAATGGGATTTTCTCTCAAGCCTAACTAGTCCTTGGGCCCTTGACTGACTTCTAAAGGCCCATCACGGCCCAACTACTGCTATGTCCAAAGCTTGGCCCAAACCGAGGCCCAATAACATAAAGCCCACTGTCTGAGCGTACGCTGAGCGTACCCTTCTGTACGCTGCGCGTACTGCTCGAATGGCTTGTACGTTGCGTGTACTGGCGTGTACGCCCAGCGTACTCTCCTGTTAAGCCATTTTCTCCAAAACTGCTTAATCCTTTAAGACACTACGTCCAAACTACAGATCTAAGTCCAATACTTCGTCCTAACCCATAAAGTCGATCACTTGGTGGCTTACAACCCACCAAATGAACCCAACTTTAAAAATAACAATAAACTTCCATGGAAATGGCTAGATCTCATGCATGGACACATAAAAGCCTCAAAGCTTGCAACTTTACTGCTAAAGGAACACTTTGAGCTTTAAGGGTGGCAACCCTAAGCTCAAAAATGAAGTTGCATGAACATGATCTATTCTTTGGACCTAAGAAGGTCCAAAGCTTCAAAACCCTAGATCTAAGCTTCTGAGAGGCAAGTTCAAGACTTTATACCTCAAGAAAGTCTGAAATGAAGCAATAACCCTAGATCTATATCTTCTCCTTTGATCCTCCACCTTGCTATGCTCTTCAGTTGCTTGAAAAAATGGCTTTACTACTCCAAAATGCTCTCTAATGGCCTCCAAAGCTCCAAGGACACTCAAGGGTGGTTTAGGGTTTCGTGGTGGCTGTCTAAAGATGAGAGGGAGCCTGACCCCTGAGGCATATTATTCCTTTTATAGTGACATAGCCCTAAAATTAGGGTTTAGTGACTCTGAGCGTACGCTGGGCGTACGCCTCTCTGCACCCGCGACCATTCTCACTTATACGCTGGGCGTACCCAGCCGGACACGTGCATGCATCCTTGCATGCATGGGACTTACTTGCCAAACATTTCCATTAGGGAACATTTATGCCAATAACTTCAAAGTGCTATAACTCCTTCATTCTAAGTCTGTTTCCGACAAACTTTATATCCACAAAAAGGTGGCAAGAAGCTCTATGCTCCTAAATACACACCCAAGCCTTAAAAACCTTTCAAATAAAACCCGAGACCCATAAAAGACCGAATTACTTATACCCTGGGCCTCCGAGACCACAACCGAAGTACCTTTCAAAACAGGGTGTTACACACACGCTCCACTAACGACTAATAAGGTGCAATGTGCAATTTCATGGGTTAGCATCAAATTCACATTTTTCCTAAGTAATTAAGATTGGGAATTTATAAGTGTTTAGTTACTTGGTATTTTCATTATACTTTTAATGAGAATTAATGTCCTATCCTACCCGTTCAGCTAACGACCCTCGACCAGTCAAGGAAGCGGTGGGTGAGAATGGACACCCATTAAACCACCATTTTATAGGCAGTAACCTTATACCCCCCTTATAGACCGGCTTCGTGAATGAGGCCTACTAACAGTAAGACTGACTTTTAACTAATACATATATAATATATTAAACTTTAAATTTTATATAGTATAAGGGTGTATTTTAAACATTTAAAATACTAGGTGGTTTAATCTTTTAATTAAACTAGATTTTTAATTTAATTAAACTCAAACCATATAATCATGGATTTATTAATACTCTTTTAATTAAACACTTTAATCAATTTAATAAAGTCCATAAGGTGTAATTGAACTATTCAAAGCATCTCGGTTATTGAAAATTCAAAATTAAAACTATTTAATTAATTTTTAAGTTATGAACCCAATAGTTGCATCTTTTGAAACCTTTCAATTACTAGATGTTTTAGAATTCAATATTTCAAATTAAAACTTTTTAATTAAACTTTTCAAATTCCAAAACTTGAGGGCAAGTTTTGAAACTCTTCAGAAGTCTTCATTTCCACAATTTATGAGTTTAATGTTATTTTAATGGATGCGACTTTTCATGTTCCATAACTTGAGAATAAGTTATGGAACTCATTAAAAACATTTAGATCAATTTCAACAAATAAAACTATCATATAATTCATGATTGATCTAACTAAACTCATAAAACAAGATAATATCAATTCAACAATTTACAAGTAACTTTGTTTATCATACAACCGACAATTATCTTAAAATTTTGACAATTATCTTTTCATTGGATGAGTATAATCACTACCATATCAGAAAAAACAGATTTTATGATGCAAAACAGTTTGTGGTAGTGATCCTAATCCAATATAGGCCAAAAAACCCGAAAATCTGACATCTGCCAGTACAACTCGTCGATCCAGGCTTTGGACTCGTCGAGTTCATCAATGGACTCAGCGATTTCAGCCTTGCAGAAGGCCATTTTCAGTTTGCTTCAACTTTGAACAATGAACAATGCAACTATACAACAGAAAACTACCAATGGCTCTGATACCACTGTTGGGTTTTGTGTACTATAACACTCCTATTGTGCACATACAACCCTAATAGCTTTGGATCTAAGTTTTCTTTAGTTTTACATAGAGGCAGAGCTAAGAGAGGGCCAGGGGGCCATGGCCCCCCTGATTTTTGGCATTCTAATACATATCTTATATATATATATATATATATATATATATATATATATATATATATATATATATATAAAATAGATTTATCAGTTTCCTAACGTCTTGGCCCCCGCGATGTATTATATATAGTAAGGATACTTCGTAATTGAAAAAATTATTTAAAAAAGTAATTAACTATGAATATTAAATAATCAACAAATCGGTTATGTTCGATTATTACGCACGTAAATCAGTTCCAACAGAAGCCAGAAGTTTGATAAAAAAATAAATAACAATTCTAATAAAACTAGGATACTGATTTTAGGAAACTAAAACTCTATAAAAGAAAACCAAACAACAAATTTAACATCCAAATTATTAACAAGATAAGAGATCATCAAATTTGCTTCTGCCGGAAATCATACCCACCGCCGGAGTGCTCATCCGTTGGAGTCGCCCAAAAATCCACCGCCTGAGTTAGCACGGGAAAAAACCCACTGCCTGAAAACGTACCCATTGGGTCTCCGATCGACACCGCCGTTGTTGATTTCTGTTACTCCGACCAACATTGCATTGATATCTTCTGTGTTTCCGACCACAAATCGCTACAGTGGCAGACACTGTCGCCGCCGGAGTGCTTACCAAACGCCCTTTCCGACTTCTGCGTCTGTAAGTCCCAAATCTAGGAACCAAACCAGTGATAAAAAAAATCAATCAATCAAACAGTAACAGAACAATATGAAGAAGAAATTGATAAAGCAATGCACACGTTATATTGCTAGGCCGCAAACACGTCTGGTACACCTTGATTGCACACACTCACACCGTGAATACTCTAATGATGTCACCTTTGACAGACCTGACACACTACTATGTATAGAAACAGACCAACCGTAAACCAGGTTCACGGTCGTGAACATGATCACGGCCGTGAACACACCTACACAACCGTGAACATACAAAATTAAAGGAACCAAACCATACCAAGACTTATACATAAGTGACCTAGCCCAAACCACATAAATATGACCTAACAATCTCCCCCTTGGTTTAGGGCTAGCATTGATTCAGTCCTTCTCAATGATGAGCACATCAGACCTCCCCATTGACCCAAGCCACATCTGCTTCTCGATAATCTCAGTAACCATAACATTATACTCTTTTGCGGAGGCTTCAAAGATATCTTCAGCAACCTGGATTTGATGTTGATCCAGATAATGTATATCCCATTTTCCAAATTGAAGCAAATCTTTCTTGTCAAATATCTGAAATACACCTTCTGGGAATCTGATGATAACAGAAGTTGTGGTCTCATCATAGACCCAGTAAAGCATACTCTTAAGAGAATCATCTTGGAAGTTCTGTACAACAGGAATCTGTTTCAGTTGGTTAGTAGGAGGCCAAATCACCGTCTTGAAAGGCTCATTAGTCTTTGGATCCAGTACATGCGGGAATCTCTTGATGAAAGACTCAGCAGTCTTCATATCAGTAAAGCCCTTCTTCACTTGCTCTTCCAGAAAATGCTTGAAATCTGTTGCTTGTGGATCATTGGAGGGATTAGCAAAGGGAGCATTGGCAAGTTCAGACATATCAACCCTTGTCCATGAACAAAATTCATGTTTGTCCTTGTAATACTCCACATTTGAACTTTTACGCTTCACAAGCCACAGTTTCAATCGGTCATGAAAGCCCTGATGTGCACAAAATATACCTATCAACTTTTAAATTTATAACCTAACAAACTTATACTAACTATGCACCTATAGGCAGTGTACCTAGTCAGATTATAGTATAGCTTGGGTAAGTCGGGTATCGATCATAGGGAACGATATTTAATTAATAAAATAATTACTAAAAGCTAAACTAAGAAAAACAACTAAAAGTGGGAGTTTTATCTGATTTTACAAGTTCAGAAAAACTTAAGCACTAAAATAAAAACGATTGTAATCAATATACTAAAACACTTTCGTTTAGTTTCGAATCCACCTCTTTCCTATGGTTAGTTCTTATTTATGGATTAATGAAGTTGGTTACCAAGTTATTGTAATTGGCAATTCAAGTCCAAATTTACTAATATTTTCACCAATTCATGAACTACATTGTATGGTCATACATAAGCAAAACACAAAAGTAGTTATTCATTATAGATGGGCTATGTAAGATGTATCTAAACAAACAATTATGGTCACAATTATGTTCTCCAGCACAGCTAATTTTGTTACTTTTATTACTTATCTAAGATTTGGTCGATCCTAGCTCTAGCAATTTAATAGTCACTAAATCACTAGGTAATCAAGTTCATGTAATTTAATGGTCACCAAGCTACACTACACTTGAAATTAAGCAACAAAGTTACAAACTTTAACATGCTAGGTAATGATAATCAAACACATGCATAAACCAAATTCATATAATCCATAAAGTAAGAAACTAACTCATAGTTTTAGGTTTCATCTAACTAAACAAAAGCAAAGGTTTTTAGCCCATAATTACAGCTGGAAAACACATAAAAATAAGGGAAACTAGACTAATCATGATTAAACTAGGCAAACGGAATGTGTAGATGTGAATCCTTGCTCCAATCTCTTTATCCTTTGATCTCTAGTTGAATTCTGCCCTCAAAGGGGTCTTGGAAGAGTATTTTTTCGTTAATAGTCGCAGCCATCAACCCTCTCCCCTCTGGAATCGACCTAATGTCCGAGATATATATATTTACCAAAAATCTCGACACCACGACGTGGTAAAGGCACCACGTCGTGGTCCTCGTGTTTATCCCATATTCCCCAAGCCAGCGTCAAAAATCGCGAAGATTCCATTCACAACGTCGTGGTGGGATCACCACGTCGTGGTGGTTGGAAATCTGACTTTTCTCAAAACACAAAAGTCGTCCGAAATTGTGTCTAGTTTTCAGATCAGTTTGAATCACTTTAATCGGAGTTACGAGTCATGAGATATGGTCAAAATACTGAAGAGGGGTCAAGCTGTCTAGCAACATCCTTCTTGTGTCTTCTTCTTGTCTAAGCTCGTATTTTCCTGCTTCCAGCTTCCATATTGCTTCCAAGCATGTATTTTATGCTACATAACATATATTAAACATAATAAGTACCTTTTTTTCTATAATAAGCATAAATATAGCATAAAATATTAAGATATGATGTAAAATATATGTGTAGATATGCACATATCAAAATACCCCACACTTATATTTTGCTTGCCCTCTAGCAAAACTAATTTTTTTAAGTGTAACTTTCATCACCAATATCATATAAGACAATCCATTTTGAACTCAGCCATTATACTAAGACCTCAATGCACATATTTGTGTCTAAATCTCCTAATAACTTCCCAATCCTAGCTACTCACAATCCTTATGAACCTTCACCCCTTAGCTTATACGACACTCATTTTTGCAACCCTCCGAATCAATCCTCAGAAATCTTTCTTAACCTCAAGGTATTTTTGGTTAAGCTACCCAAGCATACATAATCTAGAAATTACAACTTTAGATACCATAATGGAGCTCTTTTGAATTCTTCACTTCTTTGAATAATTGTTTGATTTCTTTGAATTCACCTCATTTTTGTTTGACTTTTGGTATCTTCAACTTTTTGATTCTTCAGAATTTTTGATCTTTTGATCTTCATACTTGATAGCTCCAAAATTCTTACAACTTTTTGGTAATTTCTCTCTCTTTTTTTACATGTATGACTCACTTTTTTTTTCACTCAAAAACCTACATGCTTAAGCAGGGGCGCTTAACTTCAACCCTTATTGGTTAAAGATATTAGTCTAAGTGCAATGACTACATAAGCTCTCCTGGATAGATTTCAGGTACAGGCTGCAAAACTTATTATGCCATATAAACTACGAGATTACCTTTCATATCTCATGACTTTTCACTAAGACTTGGGAAGCCACAAATATACTATAACATGTATTGGCTCGGCTAAACATTTGAGCTCTCATTGGATCATCCCATATAACACTAGCAACTTAAGTTCAAATTATTACTAGATTTAATTTTTAGATTATTATCTCAAATCCATTAAAAAAATTTTAAATTTACTACTTTTCTAGCAATTTACTTTTTCGACCCCCTACCCCACACTTATTACATACAATGCCCTCATTGTATGCTATGCAAAACATATAATTAAAAAGAAGGAGAAAAGGAACAGACTCCCCTGGGATAGAAGATGCATCTCAAATCGTGTGTAGGATCTATAGATTGCTCTAAAGTGTGGAAACGAAATCGGAAAGTAGAATGGCAGCCTCCTGATGTGATGAAAAACTCCCCCACGACATAGGAAAGTGTCAACCATGTCGTGGCAACCGAGACATTACTTCAGCATGGCGTAAAAATCAAATTCGATGGTGTGGGAACAGCTCATCCATTCCATAGAATTCAATATAGAATTGGAAACGCCACTCTTGAACACTTAGACTACTGAAAGTTCAAGATCAGACTCGAAAAATGGACTTGAAAAGCACCACCTCGTGGCGGAATTCACCACCTCGTGGTGGCTCAAACAGATTATTTTTCTGGTATTCTGATTGCGACAACACGACGTGGTGGGGATTACCACGACGTATTGGTCTTGAAATTGCAATAATCGGTGCCAGAATGAGTTGATTTCTGGAAAGCTTCTTCTTGTGAATGCAAATGTGCCGGATCGAATGAAATTAAAGAAACATTCTTGAAAAAAATGTGTTGAACCACTGCCACTACATGTTGATGATGTCCACGTCGTGTTGTCGTCTTTTCAGTAAATATGCTTCAAAATGCTTTTCTCTTCATTATGTGGGAACCCCACACTTATTCACAAACTTGTTCTTCAATTATGATCTTCAAAAATCGCACGGCTTCTTCAAATTAAGCTCCTTCACTGCTTCACTTTCGTTCAACACTACAAAATAAGATAAAAAACTAGAGAAACGCATCATCATTCGGTTAAGGTGAAATAAGTCTATCACGAAAAATAAAACTAAAACTAAATCAAATAAGAAAAGAAAATGCAAACTCTAAAAAACATCGGGTTGCCTCCCGATAAGCGCTTCTTTTTGTCCGAGTCTTGAGCTGGACTACTTACCACGCTACGTTGCATCGGGTGGAAGTGTAACCTCCCTGTTCTCCATCATTTGATCCTTGTTCGTTTGTAGGCAACCCGTCTGTTAAATGCCTTTCTTGAGCTTTCTTGCACTGTTGGGTTGACATCTTCTTTGTGCCTTCGCTTGGGCTCTTTCCTCATTCCCATGTCTTCAGCTTTTGTCTTGTCTCTTTCTGGGTTTTTCTTGTCAAAATGAGACTCATCACTCTCTACTTCTTTTTCTTCAATCGGCTCTGTGACTTGATCTGGTGGTCTTGTAAAAGCAAACACCTCAAACATCATTGGCGTTGACACTGGAGGTTTTGAATAATTCACTTCTTTTTCCAATTGCTCTTTTGGTAAAGGCTCCTCCCATTCCTCCCACTCTTCTTCCTTCATGCGTTCAAATTCATCATGCTTAAGGAAATTCGTGTTTTCTTGCTTTACCACATTTTCCTTGGCACGGGATGGGAAAGGAAGAGGTGGTCGATACGGCGTGGTAGTATTGTATCCACGTCGTGGCGACTGGGAAGCTTCACAATACTCTTCTTCTTCTTTCCGTTTTACTTCGAGTGACTGATTAGACTCCTCTTCAAGGTCCTTCATATGCTCCAATTCATTTTATTCTTCTATATCAACGGCCATGACTTGATCCATAGGGATTGACTCGACTTTTCTTGAAGGTAAATCCGATAGATTTTCTTGTAAAAGTTTTGTTAATTGCCCAACTTGTGTGTGGATGCTCAAAATAGATGCTTGTTGAACTCTAAGTGTTGCATCGGTTGCATCATGTCTTTTTTCGCTAGCTTCCATGAATCTGAATAGCATTGACTCGAGAGCATCTATCTTCTTCGATTGGACTTGCTCAATTTGATAGAGATCATGCTTAAGTTCTTGAATTTCTTTCAGATCTCGTTCTCTCTTGTACTCTGCATCACAATCCCTTGTAGAATGAGGTCCTCCACAATCTCTGCATCTATCATGTACCATATTAATGGATCCATCCACCTTTGTGAGCCTATTTTCCATGGCATCAAGCTTTGCCATTACCATTGTTAGGACTTCAGAAGCTCCATCTCCATTCACTCTTCTTCTTGTGATATCGTCACCCCTTGGGTTATGATACTCCCTTGAATGCTTGGCGAATTCTTCAATTAAAGCTTTATTTGTTGTCGGGTCCTTCTTTGTCATGGGCCCTTGAGAGTCTAGAAGTTGGCGAGTACACACATTGACTCCATCATACAATATCGAGATTTCTTGTTGCAGATTGAAGTCATGCTGAGGGCAATGTCGTAACAATCTCTTGTAACTCTCCCAAGCTTCATATAGCGACTCCCCTTCTAATTGTTGAAAATTTTGTATGTTTCTTTTAAGCTTCGCCACTTTTGAAGGTGGGGTAAACTGGTTTATGAACTCGGTCTTAAAATCAGCCCATGTCATGATTGCTCCAAAGGGAAGTGATTTTAACAATTCCTTAGCTTCACCCTTCAATGTGACCGGAAAAAGTCGAAGCATCACCGCATCTTTACTCACGTTTGGTGCATGAAAATAATGTGAAATCTCCACCACCTCTTCTATATGCTCATAAGCGTCCTCATGCTCCTTCCCATAAAAGAGGTAGTTCCCTTAACATATTAATAATGTGCCCCGGAAGTTCAAACTTTGTTGTGGTTGGGATTTTTGGTGGATCAAGATCCCATTTGTTTTTATTTCTCATATGTCGCTTGTACTCTTCCATTGACATGGTCGTGATGTCCCCCATATTTCCTGCTAAAAAAAACTAGAAAACACACGCGTAAAAAGGAACAAAAACTAAAAACGAACTAAAAACTAACTGCAATGTGACCACGGCGTGGTAAAGATGACCACGACGTGGTTACAAATCAGACAGAAAAAATAAATGCAGAAAAATAACTTTTTGTGGTTTTTACCCCACAAAAAGGATCGATTAACCTAAAGCAATTAAACTAATAATCAAATAATCCGTTCCCCGGCAACGGCGCCAAAAACTTGATGTGCACAAAATATACCTATCAACTTTTAAATTTATAACCTAACAAACTTATACTAACTATGCACCTATAGGCAGTGTACCTAGTCAGATTATAGTATAGCTTGGGTAAGTCGGGTGTCGATCACAGGGAACGATATTTAATTAATAAAATAATTACTAAAAGCTAAACTAAGAAAAACAACTAAAAGTGGGAGTTTTATCTGATTTTACAAGTTCAGAAAAACTTAAGCACTAAAATAAAAACGATTGTAATCAATATACTAAAACACTTTCGTTTAGTTTCGAATCCACCTCTTTCCTATGGTTAGTTCTTATTTATGGATTAATGAAGTTGGTTACCAAGTTATTGTAATTGGCAATTCAAGTCCAAATTTACTAATATTTTCACCAATTCATGAACTACATTGTATGGTCATACATAAGCAAAACACAAAATTAGTTATGCATTATAGATGGGCTATGTAAGATGTATCTAAACAAACACAATTATGGTCACAATTATGTTCTCCAGGACAGCTAATTTTGTTACTTTTATTACTTATCTAAGATTTGGTCGATCCTAGCTCTAGCAATTTAATAGTCACTAAATCACTAGGTAATCAAGTTCATGTAATTTAATGGTCACCAAGCTACACTACACTTGAAATTAAGCAACAAAGTTACAAACTTTAACATGCTAGGTAATGATAATCAAACACATGCATAAACCAAATTCATATAATCCATAAAGTAAGAAACTAACTCATAGTTTTAGGTTTCATCTAACTAAACAAAAGCAAAGGTTTTTAGCCCATAATCACAGCTGGAAAACACATAAAAATAAGGGAAACTAGACTAATCATGATTAAACTAGGCAAACCGAATGTGTAGATGTGAATCCTTGCTCCAATCTCTTTATCCTTTGATCTCTAGTTGAATTCTGCCCTCAAAGGGGTATTGGAAGAGTATTTTTTCGTTAATAGTCGCAGCCTTCAACTCTCTCCCCTCTGGAATCGACCTAATGTCCGAGATATATATAGTTACCAAAAATATCGACACCACGACGTGGTAAAGGCACCACGTCGTGGTCCTCGTGTTTATCCCGTATTCCCCAAGCCAGCGTCAAAAATCGTGAAGATTCCATTCACCACGTCGTGGTGGTTGGAAATCCGACTTTTCTCAAAACACAAAAGTCGTCCGAAATTGTGTCTAGTTTTCAGATCAGTTTGAATCACCTTAATCGGAGTTACGAGTCATGAGATATGGTCAAAATACTAAAGAGGGGTCAAGCTGTCTAGCAACATCCTTCTTGTGTCTTCTTCTTGTCTAAGCTCGTATTTTCCTGCTTCCAGCTTCCATATTGCTTCCGAGCATGTATTTTATGCTACATAACAGATATTAAACATAATAAGTACCTTTTGTTCTATAATAAGTATAAATATAGCATAAAATATTAAAGATATGATGTAAAATATATGTGTAGATATGCACATATCAAGCCCCATGACACAATTCCTGACCAATCACCGCACTTAGTACCAAATTTTTTATGTTTGAGTTCAGTAATGGTGAGTCGGGGTTGATCACCGCGAATGTTCTGATCGGAACTCCTTTTGAACATCCACCTTTGTTTCTTAGAAGATGAAGCTTGTTTAGCTCGCTTCAAAGCAACTAAGTGTGGAGCTTGAACTGGCTCACGGTCAAATCGATCAACTACTCGGGTTGTTCTATCAGTGGGAGGATCAACAGGGGGTCCTTGTTGTAAAGCTTGGGCAAGGTCAGCTCTGCCTGGTTCTCCGACAGAAGATTTGAATTTGTCACCAAATTCCACAGCCAGTTTATCCTTGAGGTCGAAGTAACAGGCAGTCAGAGTTCCTAGATGTGTCTGTAAATCAGAGATCTGGGTGGTCTTCAGAGAGTTATCTGCTTTAAGCTTAGAGACTTCAGTTTTGAGGTTGTCAATTAAAATATCTCTCTCAATGATTGTCTGATTTAGCACACCCATTTCTTCCTTAAGCTCTTGAACAGATGGGTCCACTTCCCCTTGGTTGCCTTCCTCAATTGAGATGCCTTTTCAGCGAGGAGGAAGGCCTCTTGTTTCATGTTCTGCCTAGACCTTTGCAAGCCTCTCAGAAGCGATGTGGTGCGCCGGCCTTGTGGGGGAAGAACCTCCAGGAGCTGAATAGCTCCCAGACTCAAACGTTGTGCTTGGACCTTCTTGGGTCAGAACAATTGGTGTAGCAGTTGTGGAGGCTGAGAGGCAAATGTCATCACAAGATCACTTTCAGATGGAAAAGAAGACATAATACCAACATGAAGGGGATGAATCCTTGATGCTGCCTCCATATTAATTGAGATGCCGGCCATCTGATTTGAAGAAGTAGGAGGCAATGCTTCTTGAACGTCACTAACTGCCCCTGTCTCTGTTGCCGGTTGAGCAACGTCATGGACAAAGTCAAAGAAAGAATCAAGATCTTTAGTTGTTGGGTTGTACTCATCATGCTCAAATTTGAATGGAATGTCATCATCGTTAAATCCAGATAATTCACCACCTAAACTTGTGTCTTTATCATAATCTCCCCCTACAATATTCTCCATTAATCCTTTCTCAACATCACTTTCCTCAACATCATCATTCTCATTATCATCATCATCATTATCATCATCATCATCATCATCATCATCATCTACCACCTGAACATGTTCTTCGGTAACTATGACGACAGCAGCAACTGGCTCTTCTTCTCTTTCAGAAACAGAGATCACATCATCTTCCTTCTCCACATGATCTGAAGAGCTTTCGGTTGCTGATGCATTACCAACTTCAGCAAACATTCCGAACTTTACCAATGGAAACAAGCCTTTAAACATAAACTTCCCTTTTCTATTTTGCTTTATTAGCCCAAAGGTGTTTGAGCCAAGGCATTTCACATCAAGAGTTTCTCCTCCTTTTTCAATTTCTGGGTGTTTGAAGTTTAAGATCAGTTGCAGGAATCTTGGATACATGAAAAACTTCTCCTTATACTTTCCTTCAACATTCCGAACCATTTCATTCAGAATGAATTTGGAAAAGTTGAATTCAAGACCCATAACAAGAGCGGCAATTGCACCCATGTTCAGCAAGGAAATTTCATCAGCCCCAAATCTCCTACCAGAAATACAACTCACGAACACGTGAGCTAGAAACCTCCAGTAGGGTGGTAACAGCTTTTTGATGGTTAGAGGAAACACTCCTTCATATCCCATTTGTTCAAGGATAGCTTCAGTTTGATCCATTGAAATATCAGTCGGAAAACCTGGCTGATCATCAATTTGCAGAACCTCTCGAATGATCTGTTCTGTCACCAAAATCTTCTTTCCTTTGACAGTAGCCTCTAAGGATACAAAATCATTTTCACCCCTTTGTACCGCAACAGTGCACCAGAAATCCTTGATTAAGCTTTGATAAATGACAGGGCTGGAAGTGAGAGCATGAACAAGGCAACACTTCTTCAAGCCATGAACCATGGACTTGAAATCATTGTGATTTGCAAGTGGATTGACTAGGAAAACCGCCAAGTTGTGAACATCAGCAAACTTTAAAGCAGCCATTTCTTTGATCTGCACTTAACCAAGCCAAGTGAGAAAACCATTGATTTAAACAATTAAAATTAAGGTTTTACTCATTAAACAATTTAACTAGGCTTTAATTGATAATTAAGTGTTGGAAAATTAAAGTTCATGTCCAAAAATTGGGGTTCACGGTTAGAAGGGGGTCCACGGCGATAAACGGGTTCACGACCGTGAACCCTTCAATAGTCGTAAACCCTTCAAAGGGCCGTAAACCATTCATCGGAGCCGTGAACGCCGAAAAATCAATTTTCTTCGATTAAACCCTCGATTCTCGGTCGATTTTCGGTTAGATTTGCATGATGGTGATCGCAATGAGCATACCTACATGTTGAGTTTAAAAGTGTTGCACCATTGCGCTTTAGTAGTTTGGTCCGTTTTGTACTCTCGGTTTGGGCCTGTCCAACCGTGTTTTTCTTTTTAGGGTTTAGTATATAAGGTGCATGCATGCATCCTTGTCATTAACGCTTTTCATTATTATCTCATTGATTGTACTATAAACCTTAGCACATCTCCACAGAGGAAGTTCTTAATCGAGCTCTTCTGAGGTGTGACTATTTTAATCATTCGACATACGGATTGATTCATTGAGTGCTCCAGTATTTATCATTCTTATTGTTTTACCTGTTGAAGATCTAATCGATCTTAAGAGTTCTCAACTCATCAATTGGTATCAGAGCAGGAGACTGTGTAATCTGTACGCATCTCTTCTGTTGAAGAAGGTCTTAGGGTTTTCCGCTATTATCGTTTTTTGCTAGAACCGTCATTTTTCATTGAAGCTGTTCTTAGACTTCGATCATACCCTAACTTTGTTTACTAGTCTGATCTTGATCAGATTTCAAAACAAAATCATCATGTCTCTTGACGATTCACAAATGAACCTAATTAACATCTCCAACAGTATCGGTTCAACCACCAGGATTCCAATCCTATATACTCAAGATTATGAAGTTTGGACGCATCACTTTGAAGACTATGTGATTGGTTCAGAAGATAATGGATACTTAATCTGGGAAGCGATTACTATAGGTCCGTTTGTTCACTCTGGCACAAACAGAACAATCAAGACGCAACAGGAGTACAACCAACTTGTGGTTGATGTAAAGGATGTTCCTCAAGACGAAAAGGATAAGCTTGTGAGCAACATTAAAGCACTAAGAATGATCAGATTCGCCCTACAATCTGACACATTCCGGTTGGTCAGTTCATGCACGACGGCAAAAGAGATATGAGTTAGATTGAAGGAGCTATATTCCACAGATGAGGATCTTGAGCACTCTAACCAAACTTTGTTGCTTTCAGAGTTTGGAGACTTCATGCAAAAACCTGAAGAGAAGCTCATTCAAGCCTTTGATCGTTTCAATCATCTCCTCAGCAAAATGATAAAGCACGACATAGAAAGGAAGGTAATTGAGCAAAAGGTCACATTCATGAATGTCCTAAGAACCGAATGGATGACGGTGGTGTCTACAGTAAAAGCTCATGAACAATTCAAATCTTACTCTTTGCCAAAGCTAGCGGGGATTCTAAAATCACACGAAAGTGCATTGATCAAAGAAACGAATGTGGTTTCAAGCATGGGATCTTTAGCTCTCATATAAAAAGGAAAGAACGTGGCTGAAGAAGAAGAAGATTTAGATCTGTCGGAATTTGATCTAACCAATGAAGAATATGCTTTGATGGTCTCAAATGCAAAGAATTTCGTGCGTAGAAATTTTCCTATCTCCAAGAACCGAAACTGGCAAGGAAGCTACAGTTCGGATAAAGCAAAGGAGGAACCGAAGAACTCTCCTCAACATGAAGAACCGAAGAAGGACAGTAAGCTTGTTGGTGACTCTGGATTTGATTGTCACTTCTGCAAATGCAAAAATCACTTTGCCAAAGATTGTGTCTTGCGAAGGGTGACTCTGGATTTGATTGTCACTTCTGCAAAGGCAAACATCCATGTCACAAACTATGAAAAAGAACTGAACGAATTAAAATCTAAATTTTCTAGTTTAAGTGGTAGTTTAATACAGAATCGCTTAACAAACGCTAATCTAACTGATCAACTCAGCAAGGTGTCTTCGAAGAGTGAGGAGAGACGGATCTGGACAGAGCAAAAGGAGATCGAGTTAGTTAGGATTAAGGATGAGACAATTTATTTGCAAAGGGATAATTTAAAGCTTTTAAAACAGAGAAATCTTTTTTGTTTAATTGCTAAACGTTTATATTCAAATATTACTCAATTGCATCTGAATTGTGAAATAGGCAAGAAAATTCATCGTATGATTCTACCCTTCCTCGAATTTAAGGAGGATGAAATGATGCTGATGCATATAACTGTGAAGCTGTTGTATCTTCTGATGAAATTTCATCGGCATATAGAATAGGTCTTGACAGAGTATAATCCTTCATCAAGTCCAAAGACCATAAGGACATGCTTAAGAACCTTTTGGACGAAAATGACAAATTAAAAATTAAAACCGAAACCATGCAGAAGTTTGACTCGTTGAATGCCAAGTTAAGTTCGGAAAACAAAATTGATGTTGAAAACACTTTTGAATTTAATGAGGATGATGATATGAGTGAAATATCCGTAGAGGATGTGGTGGACTGTTCTGAATTTGTCAAAAACGAGCCCGAACCTACCAAAAATCTCATTTCTAAAAACTCCGTTGAGTTCGCTCGTTTATCCCAAAATAAGTCCAGAAATCTAAAAGAAAAGGCTGTGGTATATCAAAAGGTACAAACCACACCTAATCAGGTTTATGCAGTTACAGGTATCACACAGCAGCCAACGGCCGAATTGACAACTATAGTAAACGAAGATAATGCTGATGGCTGTGAGGAGTATTTCTGGTCAGCTCCAATTGACAATGCTGATGAAACGGTTGCTCTGTCTGAGAAAACATCATGGAAGGTCAAAGGCAGATATGTGGCAGAACCACTCAACAAGCCTACACATTTTGATGTGCCAAGCACAAGCGGTACCAAAGAGATTCCAAGAGATCCAGTCAAGGCGACAAGCGAAACCTCTTCGCTAGAGAGCGAAACTGATGGTGAAAGACCGAAACCCAAGGTTAATATCCATAAAACTCCTGAGCAATGGTCAGAGAAGAAACATCAACGTAATAGGAGATATAAGAAGAATCTCTCTGAAAGGAAGCAGTTTTGGAAGTCCCAAAACCCTATTTATGTTAACTCAGAAGAAACAAGTTCAAAGCGAACCGAAAGAGTAGTTTCGCGTCAAGCCATTCCAACTTCTTGTACTCAATGCCATTCCTGCAGTCAAGTGAACCGAAAGCGTAGTTTCGGCTCCCAAAATGGAAGCAAACGAGAACAAAAGAGTGGTTTCATTTCTCCATCTTTAGACGGAAAGAACCCAAAGCTTGGTTTCGCTCCTAAAACTCTTCCCTCTCGCTCAAAGCAAAATCCAAAAGTGGATATAAAGGGAAAAGGGAAGCTATTTCCGGAAGATGAAATGAAGACTAAGAAATCGTCTGCTCACTCTAGAAAACAGAACCGAATGTTTGTGAACAATAAGAACACAATTCCAAAGTCCGATGTTAAAGAAACAAAATCGAACAAAATCAAAGTTTTCACAATTAAAAGAAAAGATAAAACCACCTTAATAAAACAAACTTTTATGGTTGATTCCTCTCTTACTATTCCCTGTTCAGTAAAAGGCTCACAAGGACCCAAGAAACTTTGGGTTCCTAAATCTGCTTAATTTTGCAGGTTATTCGTGACGAGCAGTTCAATGATGAATGGTATATTGACAGTGGCTGCTCACGTCACATGACAGGGAGAAGGGAAGAGCTAAGGGAGTTTCGGTCCATTAAGGATGGTGGATGTGTCAAATATGGGAACAATTCATATGGCACGATCAAAGGGTATGGTATGATCACAAATGGTGAATTCTCAATACGGAAGGTAGCATACGTGGAGGGATTGCAGCACAACCTCATAAGTGTCTCTCAACTAGTTGTGGGAACCGGTTTGAAAGTCTCGTTCGATGATGAAGGCTCTGATATTGTTGAAAAGCAAACGAAGAAAGTTCTTTTGAAATCACAACGCAAAGGGGAAATATATCCTCTAAATCTCAATCCAATTCGAGGGAAGCCAACTATATGTTGGATTAATGTCTAAGTCCATAACTATAATTGGTAAGACTTGACCCGACCCGGCATGGTCCATTTGGGTTGCATGGCATCATGCATTTGGATAGACTATAATGAGAGAAATAACACTTAAGGTTGGTTAATATATTATAAGTTCTAATATATTAATAAGGTTATTTAATTAGTATTGATCAAGAATTAATTTGGAATTAATTAAGTGATCAAAAGGAGACTAATTAAATATATGGGTTGATTGTGTAAATCATTCATTCTTATATATGTGGGCTTGTGATCCAAGATTCCTTATGTTGGACTAAGTCCATGGGGTGACCCATGGATACTCCATGGAGGTTAAAATCCATGGAGCATAAGGAATGGGTAAAGTTATGAGTTACATGGTGTAACCCTAATAGCCACCATATAAAAGAATCCCATGGCTCAAGAAATCGTGCACTAATGTGTGAGTGTGAGGGCTAGACGATTTCAAGGAGTGTTCAAGTTTCTCTCAAGTTATTCCAAGTGTATTTGGTGTTGTGTGAACCATTTGAGGTGTCACACTTGGGGCACTAGGCACTCAAGCTTCATGAAGACATTCTACATCAAAGAGGTATGTATTCTATCTTGTTATATTTATTATTTTGTATGCTAGATTAGGATAATACCTTGGATGTTCATAATTGTATGTATAATAGAGAAAACATAGATCCAAGGTATTTAGGGTTGCATGTACACTTAGGAGTGTTAGAATGCTCATAACCCAACAGTGGTATCAGAGACTAGGCTTGTTTTCTTGTTATACTTGCAAAAGTAGCTGAATCGAGTTGGATGCATATATTCGATTGTTTTGGCTGGAATTGGACTAGGAACATTACCCTAAGATGTTTTTGGACTTATAAACTAGTTTTTGATGTGGTAATGTTCATGCTAATCCAATTTCTAAGATAATTGTCATAATTTCAAGATTTGTATTAGTTTGTATGTTCATGCTAATTTCTTGAAGATTGATGATTTGAATTATCTTGTTCTTATGAGGTTCTTAGATTAATAGAAAAGTTGTGTGAAATAGTTGTTTTCAATCCATTTTAATATAAGATTTGATTCCAAAGTGTGTTTTTGTAACTTGTCCTCAAGTTATATGAAAAGTCACATTTAAGAATCATAAAACTCATAAAAGTTGGCAAAGGTTACAAAATGAAGAGTCTCTTCATTAAATTAAAAAAAGAAGTGTAACCTTAATTAGTTCCAGAAGTTACAATAAAAAAAAAAGTTATTTTTTTTATTAATTAGTTTAAAGTCTTCCATAACTTGTCCTCAAGTTATGGAACTTGAAGAGTTTTTTTTTTTTTTTTTTAATTAAAACTATTTTAAACTCATAAGTTATGGAATTAATTAGTTTTGAATAGTTTCAAAACTTGCCCTCAAGTTTTGGAATTTGAAAAGTTTTCACTTATGAATACTTTAATTCCAAGTTAGCCCTTAGAATTTTAAAAGTTAAAATTCAACCCTTATACTTTATAATATTATAAGTTAATAATATTTATATATATGTATAAGAGTAAAGTCAGTCTTACCGTTAGTAGGCCTCATTAACGAAGCCGGTCTATAAGGGGGGGGGTATAAGGTTACTGCCTATAAAATGGCAGTTTAATGGGTGTCCACTCTCACCCATCGCTTCCTTGACTGGTGGAGGGTCGTTAGCCGAACGGGTAGGACAAGGACTATAATTCTCCTTTCATTAAAAGTATTAATGATAAATACTAAGTAACTAAACTCTTATTAATACCCAATCTTAGTTACTTAGGAAAATGTGAATTTGGTGCTAACCCATGAAATTACACTTTGCACTTTGCTTAAGTCGTTAGTGGAGCGTGTGTGGTTAACCGGCACACTAACCTGGACTTAACAAGGTAGGCAAAGGGTAACTTAATATTTATCATAGTATCGGTGGAGCGTGTGTGGTTAACCGGCACACTGATTAAGGGGTAAATATTAAGGGTACCAAGTATATTTGCATGGTTATTCACACCTTGTTTTGTGATCCTCGGCATCCCAGTCACAAAACCTGAAGGGCACACTCGAGATTGAAACATGCCTTTGAACAGTTCAATGAATCTCAAAGATCTAGGACTTTCAAATCCAATTAAAACCTAATAAATTATTTCGTTTTTCATGGTGGAAATTGGTGAATCGTCATTCACCTACCTTCAAATATTTTATAGCTTGGATTACGGCATCCCTCTTCTAAGTTATAAAATAGTTTGTTGGGTCCTAGCCTTAATATTTCATATTGGGTGTCATATTAAGGACTTTAAATCAACTATCTTGAATATCTCCCAAAAAGATGTCTGGTCTAGACATTTATGATCTTCCCAAATCTCTTGAAACAAGCTTTCCTAAATGAAGATGATGTCCCATGGATATCATACTTCTTTCACCTCCTCCAATTATTCTCCCTAACCCAGAAGTTCCTAAAACGTTTAAGGTCACTCAAGCCCTATTGGCAAGGCAAGGTCTAGGTGTGATCATATCTTGGAGATGTAGTCACGTATTGACAAGCCGGGAGAGTTGGGTGTCAAAGTCTTGAGAAAGTTGGTGGCTCAACTACTTTCTAAGTCACATAGTGAGTTCTTTTGGGAATCCTATGAAACAGACTAAGACAAGACCCTTAATGATCTTATCTATTTGCTAAGATCAACTTCCTAAAACGCTATGGACATTGACAATGATGCCATTGGATATCCAGTAAAGCTCTCTCTTCCCAATGGAAAGGGATCGGCCATAGTCAACTCTGTTGACCCAATGGTAAAGAGAGAGGCGAAGTCTGAGATAGTCCTATTATCAAGGATCCATAGGTAACTATTGCCAAAGGAAGGGGCATTGGTTACGAAGCTGCCAAATTTACCTAAGGATGTTAAAGTCAATAAGTTTGGCTCTACTTCAGGTAAAGTCCATTGTCTAACTCTATTAAGTACATGCTGATTCTGATCGCGAAGATGGATTTCAATCGCATGGTTCGGTGATCAGAATTTTGGGCTATTACTTAAGAGTTATGATATTTATATTGCTTAGGAATAGATAACAACAAGGTTTTCATATGGATTGTAAGGATACGTTTTTCCGCAAAGTTTTAAAATAAAAGAAAAAAGGTTTTGATTTATTTTAAGTATCCTTACAATGGCATTTGTGAAAAGTTGTTGCTTATAAGATTCCATTGATAGCAATATTGGAAAAATGGATTTGATTCTTTCGGTTGTGGTAGTGTCTAATATTACCAAATAAGGAAAGATTATCATCACCCAAGGTTCAATTGGACCGAAACTTGGAATCATGCAAGTTGTATAGTATGATGAATGAGAACTTTCAGCTTGGAAAATTAAGACTAATTCCTTATGTGAATAAGGAAAGGACTAAGGGATCGAGTACACATTCTTGTGCACCGGTCAAGTCCACCACAAAAGATCAAGAAGACTATTCGTCATGATTTACTTAAGTTCAGTAAATATGGTTATACTTATAAGTTTAAGTATAAGTCTGTAGAATTGGAGAAGTTTCAATGTGAGACAGAACGAATAAGAAGAATCAAAGTATGGCAGAAAGATAAAAGTTTCTCAAATCTGAAAAGATGGGAGAGTACTTTAGTATCATGTTTATGATCATCTTAATGATTAAGATACCATATCACAATTGGTCCTTTAAAGTCAAGAAGAGGAGTCATGAATTGTTGAAATGGTTAAATCAAAAAGATAAGTCATACTTCGTTCCAAAACAATTCTTAGAGTCATACTCCAAGATTGTAACTTGAGTGACATATCTTAAAGAGGGTTTGTTAACACTAGTCAAATGTAAGAGTAAAAGGTTATCTACTCTTGTACATTTGAAATTGGTAAGTTGTGATGTTTTGGATAAAACAGAGACCAACTTAGGCCAATTGTGTAAAGTGTTAGTCTTGATAAAGAATCCGCACTATCTCTTGAATATTTGACAAGGGAGTCTTATATGTCAAGAGGACAGTGGGAGTCTTAAAGCTCTTGAAAGTTTCAAGACTTAATCAAGAATAAAACCTAAAGTCCTTCACTAGCACACGACTTGAGGTTTATAACCTATCGTGTTGAAATTTTTGTGCCTATTCAAGTTGGCTTTGCATAGGAGTTCTGAGAGTTCTCAATTGGTTGCACAACTACTTGGAAGCAATGGCAGGCACCTGAGCTGCCAAATGGCAAGAACTTAAGATTGCAAAAGTTTAATCAATATGAGTTTGGATTTGTCACTAACCTTGTCTTGTGATTATGGTTTTGACAAATTCACATGGATAAGAACACATACACTATTAAATCTAAGTGTCATAAGGTTTCTCTCCGATTCATGAAAATGATGGTGAGGAAACACTTTCACTAAGTAGATTTTAGCTAGATAGCAATTGTGATATTTGCATTCTCAAAGTCGTTAGTGGAGCGTGTGTGGTTTACCGGCACACTAACATGGACTTGTGAGAAGTGGCAAAGGTCTAAACAATTGAGACTATGATTACGGCATCCCTTTTCATAGTTCTAAAATTGTTTAGACACACATGTGAGCTATCTAAGAGAGGTGTATGATTTTGATAAAGTTTTATCAAAACAATCTAGTATCAGAAATCTGAACTTTGGTAAGAAAGTCAGCTGACTTCTGAGTACATGTCAAAGCTAGTGGGAGCATAAGTGTTATGCTAATAATCATCATGTTAGTGGGAGCATGATAATTATGATAAAGGTTGCAAGTTAGCAATGTTAATTATAGAAAACAAAAGTTTCAATTCGTGAGGTTGCAGGGGTTGAAAAAGTTGTTTTGCTATAATTAAGGGAGAGGAAATTATACTTCATTTCAATTCTAAAAGCTTAGATTGAGATTTTAATCGTATTTAATCAAGGATATATATATGAATTTCATGTTGGAATGGCTCAACATAAGGAAATTCTATATATGGGTCCATTATTTGCGTTCTAAAATTCGATTATGATTACGACATCCCTTTTCATAATCTGAATTTTGAGAACTTGGCAAATTGAAATGGAAATATTATAGCAAAAGACTGGTTTAGTATTTATGTGAGACATCATGAATCGTGTCCCATATGCTTCGGATATAGGATCGATTACATGTGCTATATTCATCCTTTCTAAAATTTTCCAAATGCCTGGGGCATTATGAAGGGAAAAGGTCTAGAATTGGATATGACTAAAATGATTAAGCAATTGTCGAGGACAATCTAAGGTTTACCAAAGATTGGTTGCTCAAGGACAGTTGGAAGTATAATGTTAATTCTGGAAGGACCATATTGACATAATCTGTAAGGAGGCAACTCTTGTTCAGAAGTGATAGTCAAAATGGAATATGGAAATGTTTCAAAGTTAGAAATTATTCAATCTGTGTAAGATTAGGAAACTTAATGAAAGAAGGATGTTTCCAAGGAGCTGATCTCCTTTGGAACGCTCTGTAATGATTGTTGTCAAGTCTTTCTGACTTCGTGCATAATCATTAAGAGGATCAATGCATATAAGTTTAGAATCTAACAGATTTCAGTAAATGGCATGAATTTGGAATTCTTGCATTTGCAGTAAGGATTTGGGACTGTGAAAAGAGGATCATTGGAGTGATGTTCAATTGATCTATTTTACAAAGTAAAGATCATAGACAAACATAGTATGCATACTTGGTGTATGGCATGACTAGTGTTTAGAAAACATAGTGTACATGCTTGGAGCATGGGACAACTATTGTTTTAAATTCAAGTATAAAGTTGATAAAACCGAAACAATGAATAATGAGTAATCAGTATGGTGATAAATAAAAGTGTTTATTTATATTAATAGGGTTTGATACCATATTTGATTCATTTATTCTTGTGTTTCACTTTGCATGTTTTGACTTCCAGAATAACTAAGTCGCTCTTCCTGAATGATTAAGTTATTCAAACCATCCACAGTCGGTCATATGTTGGAAGTAGATATGAATCAAGACTGTCATGGGTTGGTTTGTAGAGGTCCAAGTTGGTGGACAAAGTGGTGCTACAACACTCATGAGTGCTCATAAGTTCTGAGTATTGGATTCAACCCGCGCTCATTTGAATCACTTCATGGATTTTATCACGAGTGATCATGAGACGATAATATCTTATATTCTTCAAACCTAGAGATATGAGTTGTTACTATGAGTTGGTTATACATTGATTGCACGAAAACGCATTGGTAACTCGATGTTATAAAACGTGCATTTGTGTATGATTCAACAAGTAGTAGAACAAGCCATATGAGTCGAAGTTTATCCATTCCTTTTACCTTCGGGATAAAAGCGATATCTGTGGGCCCCTCGATGATTTAAAGATGATACATGTGAGTGCTTGGCCAAGCCAGGACTGATTTGATTTGTTCAATCAGTCAGTCATCATGAATCGGAAATCGGGAAACAACAAATGGACAGAGAGAATGATTGATAATCCATGTCTCAGTCCATATGATATCTAGAATGGAGGAATATATGATCCCTTATCTAATGGACACGTCATTGACAAAGGTCAGAGTTCGACAGAAGCTTTTGAGAGCTACGATTGCTGATCGGTTCCTGAAGTCATACGCAATAATATTTTTAGACTTATCCAAGTGGGAGACTGTTGGATTAATGTCTAAGTCCATAACTATAATTGGTAAGACTTGACCCGACCCGGCATGGTCCATTTGGGTTGCATGGCATCATGCATTTGGATAGACTATATTGAGAGAAATAACACTTAAGGTTGGTTAATATATTATAAGTTCTAATATATTAATAAGGTTATTTAATTAGTATTGATCAAGAATTAATTTGGAATTAATTAAGTGATCAAAAGGAGACTAATTAAATATATGGGTTGATTGTGTAAATCATTCATTCTTATATATGTGGGCTTGTGATCCAAGATTCCTTATGTTGGACTAAGTCCATGGGGTGACCCATGGATACTCCATGGAGGTTAAAATCCATGGAGCATAAGGAATGGGTAAAGTTATGAGTTACATGGTGTAACCCTAATAGCCACCATATAA
Source organism: Lactuca virosa (assembly GCF_052849685.1). Classification (NCBI taxonomy): domain Eukaryota; kingdom Viridiplantae; phylum Streptophyta; class Magnoliopsida; order Asterales; family Asteraceae; genus Lactuca; species Lactuca virosa. Next base: position 392,235,701 of record NC_136433.1, read on the forward strand.
AAGAATCCCATGGCTCAAGAAATCGTGCACTAATGTGTGAGTGTGAGGGCTAGACGATTTCAAGGAGTGTTCAAGTTTCTCTCAAGTTATTCCAAGTGTATTTGGTGTTGTGTGAACCATTTGAGGTGTCACACTTGGGGCACTAGGCACTCAAGCCTCATGAAGACATTCTACATCAAAGAGGTATGTATTCTATCTTGTTATATTTATTATTTTGTATGCTAGATTAGGATAATACCTTGGATGTTCATAATTGTATGTATAATAGAGAAAACATAGATCCAAGGTATTTAGGGTTGCATGTACACTTAGGAGTGTTAGAATGCTCATAACCCAACAGTGGTATCAGAGACTAGACTTGTTTTCTTGTTATACTTGCAAAAGTAGCTGAAAAATCGAGTTGGATGCATATATTCGATTGTTTTGGCTGGAATTGGACTAGGAACATTACCCTAAGATGTTTTTGGACTTATAAACTAGTTTTTGATGTGGTAATGTTCATGCTAATCCAATTTCTAAGATAATTGTCATAATTTCAAGATTTGTATTAGTTTGTATGTTCATGCTAATTTCTTGAAGATTGATGATTTGAATTATCTTGTTCTTATGAGGTTCTTAGATTAATAGAAAAGTTGTTTGAAATAGTTGTTTTCAATCCATTTTAATCTAAGATTTGATTCCAAAGTGTGTTTTTGTAACTTGTCCTCAAGTTATATGAAAAGTCACATTTAAGAATCATAAAACTCATAAAAGTTGGCAAAGGTTACAAAATGAAGAGTCTCTTCATTAAATTAAAAAAAAAGTGTAACCTTAATTAGTTCCATAAGTTACAATAAAAAAATTATTTTTTTTATTATTTAGTTTAAAGTCTTCCATAACTTGTCCTCAAGTTATGGAACTTGAAGAGTTTTTTTTTTTTTTTTTTTTTTTTTTTTTTTTTTAATTAAAACTACTTTAAACTCATAAGTTATGAAATTAATTAGTTTTGAATAGTTTCAAAACTTGCCCTCAAGTTTTGGAATTTGAAAAGTTTTCACTTATGAATACTTTAATTCCAAGTTAGCCCTTAGAATTTTAAAAGTTAAAATTCAACCCTTATACTTTATAATATTATAAGTTAATAATATTTATATATATGTATAAGAGTAAAGTCAGTCTTACCGTTAGTAGGCCTCATTAACGAAGCCGGTCTATAAGGGGGGGGGGGGGTATAAGGTTACTGCCTATAAAATGGCAGTTTAATGGGTGTCCACTCTCACCCACCGCTTCCTTGACTGGTGGAGGGTCGTTAGCCGAACGGGTAGGACAAGGACTATAATTCTCCTTTCATTAAAAGTATTAATGATAAATACTAAGTAACTAAACTCTTATTAATACCCAATCTTAGTTACTTAGGAAAATGTGAATTTGGTGCTAACCCATGAAATTACACTTTGCACTTTGCTTAAGTCGTTAGTGGAGCGTGTGTGGTTAACCGGCACACTAACCTGGACTTAACAAGGTAGGCAAAGGGTAACTTAATATTTATCATAGTATCGGTGGAGCGTGTGTAGTTAACCGGCACACTGATTAAGGGGTAAATATTAAGGGTACCAAGTATATTTGCATGGTTATTCACACCTTGTTTTGTGATCCTCGGCATCCCAGTCACAAAACCTGAAGGGCACACTCGAGATTGAAACATGCCTTTGAACAGTTCAATGAATCTCAAAGATCTAGGACTTTCAAATCCAATTAAAACCTAATAAATTATTTCGTTTTTCATGGTGGAAATTGGTGAATCGTCATTCACCTACCTTCAAATATTTTATAGCTTGGATTACGGCATCCCTCTTCTAAGTTATAAAATAGTTTGTTGGGTCCTAGCCTTAATATTTCATATTGGGTGTCATATTAAGGACTTTAAATCAACTATCTTGAATATCTCCCAAAAAGATGTCTGGTCTAGACATTTATGATCTTCCCAAATCTCTTGAAACAAGCTTTCCTAAATGAAGATGATGTCCTATGGATATCATACTTCTTTCACCTCCTCCAATTATTCTCCCTAACCTAGAAGTTCCTAAAACGTTTAAGGTCACTCAAGCCCTATTGGCAAGGCAAGGTCTAGGTGTGATCATATCTTGGAGATGTAGTCACATATTGACAAGCAGGGAGAGTTGGGTGTCAAAGTCTTGAGAAAGTTGGTGGCTCAACTACTTTCTAAGTCACACAGTGAGTTCTTTTGGGAATCCTATGAAACAGACTAAGACACGACCCTTAATGATCTTATCTATTTGCTAAGATCAACTTCCTAAAACGCTATGGACATTGACAATGATGCCATTGGATATCCAGTAAAGTGTTGGATATAGTGTCTAAGTCCATAACTTTATTTGGTATGTACTTGACCCGACCCGGCATGGTCCATTTGGGTTGCATGGCATTGCAATACTTGGATAGACTAAATGAGAGAATAAGGCACTTATGATTATTAATATATTATAAGTTCTAATATATTAATAATAGTATTATTTAATTAGTATTGATCAAGTATTAATCTAGTATTAATTTGGTGATCAAAGTGAGACTAATTAAATATATAGGGTTGATTATGACAATCATCAATTCTTTTATGGTGGATTAATGATCCATGGTTTATGGGTTTGGTTATAACCATATGGAGCTCCATGGATAGTCCATGGGAGTTACAAACCCATGGGTCATGAGAAATCAAGAGTCCTGACAATTAAGGGCATTCATGTGTAAACCCTAATTGTGACAACACTATAAAAGGAACCCTATGGCTAGCAAAATCGTGACCTAGTGTTACTAGAGAGGGCATAACCGATTTTGAGTGCTAGAAGTATTATCTCAAGTTATTCCAAGTCTTGTGGTGTTGTGTGAAGCATTTGAGGCACAACATTTGGGGTGCTAGGCTCACAAAGTCTTGAAGGAATCCAAGCAACAACAAGGTATGTATTTCTACTAGTTTTATGTTCTATGTAATCCCCATGCCATGCTAGTTAGGAAATATCCTTGAAAAGAAATTTGCATGTATATAGAGAAAACATAGATTCAAGGTTATTAGGGTTGCATGTACACTTAGGAAGTGTTAGAATGCTCAAAAACCCATCAGTGGTATCAGAGCCTAGGATTGTTTTCTGTATACTTGATGCAAAACTGCTTAAAAATCGAAAATTCTGCACTCTGACGACTAGACTCGCCGAGTCCATGGGGAGGACTCGCCGAGTCCATGGGGAGGACTCGCCGAGTCCATGAACAAATTCATCCTACTCGACGAGTAGAATAATGCACTCGGCGAGTAGGAGCGTGCTGGGCAGTTTTTTCGAGTTTTGTTGCTGGAAATGGATTAAGATCATTATCCCAATCTGTTTTGGACTTGTAAAATCTGTTTTTCAAAATGATAATGATTATGTTAACCCATTTTACATGACTTTTATCAATTTTCAAGTATTGTATATGTTTATATGATTTTCTTGAAATTGTTTGATATGAATATTTGTTCTTATGAGTTTTTAGAAGATCATAGGAATTTTGTGTAACTTACATGCTTGTTTAATTCATGATCTTAATGCTAATGATGGTGTCCATAAATTGTCCTCAAGTTATGGATAACCAAAAGTCACTTCTTTTAATTATGATTAAAGAACTAAAGAGGTTTCATAAAATGAAGAGTCTTCATTTTATGAACCATTAAAACTCATAAGTTACAAATTGAAGAGACTTGGAATAGTTTCAATTCTTGCCCTCAAGTTTTGGAATTTGAAAAGCCTTACACTTTAATTCCAAATTGAACTCTTAGAATTTTTTAAAGGTAAAATTCAAGCTTTATGGACTTCATTAAATTAATTAAAGTGTTTAATTAAAAGAGTTAATAATTCCATAAAGACATGGTTTAAGTTTAATTAAATTAAGTATAGTTTAATTAATAGATTAAACCACCAAGTATTTTAAATGTTTAAAATACACCCTTATACTATTATTATAATTTTAATTATATAGATATGTATAAGAATATGTCATTCTTACCGTTAGTAGGCCTCATTCACGAAGCCGGTCTATAAGGGGGGTATAAGGTTGTTGCCTATAAAATGGTGACTTAATGGGTGTCCACTCTCACCCACCGCTTCCTTGATCGGTGGAGGGTCGTTAGCCGAACGGGTAGGATACGACTTTAAATACTCGTTAAAAGTATAATGAATTATAAAGTAACTATACATTATAAATTCCCAATCTTAGTTACTTTAGGAAAATGTGAAATTGGTGCTAGCCCATAAAATTACACTTTGTACCTTACCAAGTCGTTAGTGGAGCGTGTGTGGTTAACCGGCACACTAACATGGACTAGTAAGAGTGGCAAAGGGTAACTTGACTTTATTATAGATCGGTGGAGCGTGTGTGGTTAACCGGCACATCGATTAGGTAATATTGTTGAGGGTACCAAGTCAATTTGTATGGTTATTCACACCTTGTTTGTGATCCTCGGCATCCCAGTCACAAACTTGAGAGGGCACAATCGAGATTCAAACATGCAATTGAAAGTTCAATGTATCTCAAAAGATCTAGGAGTTTCAAATCCAATTAAAAACTTAATTATATTTCGTTTTTATGGTAGGAAATTGGTAAATCGTCATTTACCTACCTTCAACTATTTTATAATTTGGATTACGGCATCCCTCTTCTAGTTATAAATAGGTTGTTGGGTCCTAGCCTTAATATTTCATATTGGGTGTTATATTAAGGACTTTAAATCAGCTAACTTGAATTTCTCCCATTATAGATGTCTAGTTTAGACAGCTATGGTCTTCCCAAATCCTTAGGAACAAGCTTCCTAATGAAGATGATATCCCAAATGGCAACCAAGGTGAAAGATCAATCCCTTTGTTGTGCATTAGTGAGACTGGAAATCATACTTCATTTCCTCCACCTCCTCCAATAAATCTCCTTATCCCACAAGTTTCAAGACATGATAAGTTCTAAGTCACTCAATCCCTATTGGCAAACAAAGTCTATATGTGCTTAGGTCTTGGAGATTAAGTCACATATTGACAAGCCGGGAGAGTAGGGTGTCGAAGTCTCAAGGTAGCTGGCTGTTGACTTGGTCACTCCCTGATAACAGATCGCGACATGACCCTTAATGATCTTACCTATTTGCTTGATGATGCTGAATCAGCAATGATTTGGAGCATTGGTAAAGCAAAATTTGATTGGAAGATCAACTTCCCAAACTTCCATGGACATTGACAATGGTAACATTGGAAGTCCAGAAAAACTTTCTCTTCCCAATTGAAAGGGATTGGCCATAGTCAACGCGGTTGACCAAATGGTAAAGAGAAAGGCTAAGTCTGTGATAGTCCCGTGTACCGTTTCCAAAGAGTCCATATGTTTCTGTTACCAAAGGAAGGGCATTGGTTGCGAAGCTGCCAAATTTACCTAAAAGTCCATAAGGATAGTAAAGTCAAATGTTTGACTCTACTTCAGGTAAAGTCCATTGTCTAACTCTATTAAGTTTCTATTCTGAGATTCTTATTGCATGATGTGACTGGGTCACATGTTGATGTTTTAAGAATCAAAGAAAAGTGAAGAAACTTAAAGGAAGTATATGCTGATTCTGATTGCGAAGAGGGATTTTGATCGCATGGTTCGGTGATCAGAATTTTGAGCTATTACTTAAGAGTTGAGACATATTGCTTAGGAATAGATAACAACAAGGTTTTCATTTGGGTTGTAAGGATAAGTTTTCCGCAAAGTTTTAAAATAAAGAAAAGTTTTGATTTTATTTATTTTAAGTATCCTTACAATGGCATTTGTGAAAAATTGTTGATTATATGTTTCCATTAATAGCAATATTTGAAAATGGATTTGATTCTTTCATTTGTGGTAGTATCATAATTTACCAAATAAGGAAAGATTCTCATCGCCCAAGTTTCAGTTAGATAGAAACTTGGAATCATGCAACTTGTATTGTATGATGAATGAGAAGTTTTCGTCTTTGGGAAATTAAGACTAATTCCTTGTTCACATGTACATGTGAGTCAAGTGAAGGACTAAAAGATTGGGTACACTTGGTTGTGTGCTGGTCAGGTCCACCACAAAGATAGATAAGATTATTCGTTATGATTTACTAAAGTTTAGTAAATATGGTTATGCTTACGAGTTTAAGTGTAATTCTGAAACATTGGAAAAGTTTCAATGTATGGCAGAATGAATAAGAAGAATCAAATAAGGCAGAAAGATAAAATTTTCTCCAATCTGAAGAGATGGGAGAGTACTTGTGTATTTTGTTTTATGATTATCTTAGTGATTATGGAACCATATCACAATTGATCCTCTAAGGACACCTTAGTGTGTTTGTTGCCTGAGGAGAGGAATCGTGAATTGTTGAAATGGTTAAATCAAAAGATAATTCATACTTCGTGCGAAAAACAAATCCTGGAGTTATACTCCAAGATTGTAACTTGAGTGACATAGTCTTTAGAAAGTTCATAACACTTGTCAAATGTAGAGTAAGATGTTTCCTATTCTTGTACATTTGAGATTGGTAAGTTGTGATGTTTTGGATAAAACAAAGACCAGCTAAGACCAATAGTGAGAAGTGTTTAACTTGATAAGAATCCGCACTAGATCTTGAATATTTATTTTGTCAAGGAATGGTTCTTGACAAAGAGAAGTCTTATATGTCAAGAGGATAGTGGGAGTCTAAATGATTCTGAAATAGTTTCAAGAACTAAATCAAGAGTTTTGTTAATCACTAGCCCACGACTTGAGGTTTGTAACCTATCGTGTTGACATATTCTTGTTTCTGTGTCTGTTCCAGTTGAAAGTTGATTATGCTTGTGAGTTCTATGAGTTCTCAATTGTTTGCATAACAACCCGGAAGCAATGGTGGGCATTGTGCTACCAGGTGGCAAGAAATTAAGATTGCACAAGTTCAGTCCCTATGAATTTGGAAGTGTCACTAACCTAGTCCTGTGAGTATGGTTATGACAAATTCACATGGATAGGAACACATACACCATAAAATCTAAGTGTCATAAGGTTTCTCTTCGATTCATGAAAATGATGGTGAGGAAACGCTTCCACTAAGAAGATTTTAAGTAGATAGCGGTTGTGATATTTGCATTCTCATATAGTTAGTGGAGCGTGTGTGGTTAACCGGCACACTAACTAGTGAGAATTGCAAAAGGTCTAGACAAACATGTGAGCTATCTAAGGAAAGGTGTATGTTTTTGATAAAGTCTTATCAAAGCAATCTAGTATCAGAAATATGAACTTTGTAAGAAAGTCAATAAAGTATTGATTTCTAGAAGTCCAGTAGATTTCTGAGTACATGTCAAAGCTAGTGGGAGCATAAAGTGTTATGCTGGTAATCATTATGCTAGTGGGAGCATGACGATTATGTTAAATATTGCAGGTTAGCAATGTTAATTATAGAAAACAAAAGTTTCAATTCGCCTTGAAAAAGTTGTTTTGCTATAATTAAGGGAGAGGATTTTATACTTCACTCCAATTCTACAAGCTTAGATTGAGAATTTAATCTACTTTAGTCAAGAATATATATGAATGTTATGTTGGAATGGTTTAACATAAGGAAATTCTATATATGTTGCGTTCTCAAAATTCGATTATGATTACGGCATCCCTCTTCATAGTTCGAATTATGAAAACATGGCAAATAAAAAATTTTATAGCATAAATCATGTCCCATATGCTTTGGGTATAGGTTTGATTACATGTGCTATAATATTCATCCATTCTAAATTTTCCAAATGCCTAGGGCATTAAGATGGAAAAAGGAATAGAACTGGAAATGACTAAAATGATTAAGCAAAGTTGTCGAGGACAATCTGAGGTTTACCAAAGATTGGTTGCTCATGGACAATTAGAAGTATAGAGTAAGGACCATATTGACATATTTTGAAAAGAGGCAACTCTTGTTCAGAAGTGATGGTCAAAATGGTAATATGGAATTGTCTCCATAGGTGGAAGTTATTCTTTGAATCTGTGTAAGATTAAAGAACTTAATGCTAAGAAGGATGTTCAAAGGAATGTACTTTGAATTTGAGACTTCATTTCCATGGAATTGTTTTCCATTGGAATACTTTGTAATTTCTGTTGCCAAGTCTTTGTGACTTCTGTACATAGTCATTACAAGGGGATCATTGCATATAAGTTTAGAATCTAACAGATTACAGTAGATGGCAAGAGTTTCGTATTCTTTCATTTACAACGAGGATTGGAATTGTGAAATTAGCATCATTGGAATATTGTCAATTGATCTATTTCACAAAGAGAGGACCATATGTAAACATAGTATGCATACTTGGAGTATGGCATAATTGTTGTTTGGAAAAATATAGTGTACATGCTTGGAGCATGGGACAACTAATGTTTTAATTCAAGCATAAAGTTGATTAATCGAAACATAAATAATGAGTAATCAATATGGTGCTTAAATAAAAGGTGTTTTTATTTACACTCAAAGTGTTGGGGCCATATAAGATTAGTATTATTCTTATGTTTCACTTTGCATGTTTTGACTTCCAGAATAATTATGTTATGGTATATATCATATTATTCAAACCATCCACAGTCAGTCATATGTTGGAAGTAGATATGAATCAAGACTGTCATGAATTTGGCTTGTATGATTTGTCTAAAGTGCTTTAGACAATGCAATGGTTGCTACAACATTCATGAGTACTCATAAGGGCTGAGTATTGGATTCAACCCACGCTCACTTGCATCACTTAATGGAATTTATCTCGAGTGATCGTGAGACGGTAATATCATATAAATCTTCAAACCTAGAGATATGAGTTGTTGACTATGAGTTGGTTATTCATTGATGGTACGAAAACGCATTGGTAACTCGATGTTATAAAACGTGCCTTTGTGAATAATTCAACAAGTAGTTAGTACAAGCATATCAGTCGAAGTTTATCTGTTCCTTCTAGAAATAGAAGCGATATTCTGGCCCCTCGATGATTTGGTTTTGACTTATGTACCGGGCCCGGTCAGAACCTAATTGATGTGTTCAATTTAGTTCTATGTCGAAACAAATCAGAGATCGAGAAACAAATGCTGGACAATAAGTAAGACCATGTTTCATTTGTTTGTCCGGCTGATATCATGAGAACAGAGGATTGTATGATCACTTATCTTAAATGGCGTATCATCATCATCTTAGTTCCGAGAGACTTTGAAAGAGCTACGATTGCTAGTCGGATTCTGAAGTCATATTTGCAAATATAGTTATTAGACTTATCCAAGTGGGAGACTGTTGGATATAGTGTCTAAGTCCATAACTTTATTTAGTATGTACTTGACCCGACCCGACATGGTCCATTTGGGTTGCATGGCATTGCAATACTTGGATAGACTAAATGAGAGAATAAGGCACTTATGATTATTAATATATTATAAGTTCTAATATATTAATAATAGTATTATTTAATTAGTATTGATCAAGTATTAATCTAGTATTAATTTGGTGATCAAAGTGAGACTAATTAAATATATAGGGTTGATTATGACAATCATCAATTCTTTTATGGTGGATTAATGATCCATGGTTTATGGGTTTGGTTATAACCATATGGAGCTCCATGGATAGTCCATGGGAGTTACAAACCCATGGGTCATGAGAAATCAAGAGTCATGACAATTAAGGGCATTCATGTGTAAACCCTAATTGTGACAACACTATAAAAGGAACCCTATGGCTAGCAAAATCGTGACCTAGTGTTACTAGAGAGGGCATAACCGATTTTGAGTGCTAGAAGTATTCTCTCAAGTTATTCCAAGTCTTGTGGTGTTGTGTGAAGCATTTGAGGCACAACATTTGGGGTGCTAGGCTCACAAAGTCTTGAAGGAATCCAAGCAACAACAAGGTATGTATTTCTACTAGTTTTATGTTCTATGTAATCCCCATGCCATGCTAGTTAGGAAATATCCTTGAAAAGAAATTTGCATGTATATAGAGAAAACATAGATTCAAGGTTATTAGGGTTGCATGTACACTTAGGAAGTGTTAGAATGCTCAAAAACCCATCATAAAGCTCTCTCTTCCCAATGGAAAGGGATCGGCCATAGTCAACTCTGTTGACCCAATGGTAAAGAGAGAGGCGAAGTATGAGATAGTCCCATTATCAAGGATCCATAGGTAACTATTACCAAAGGAAGGAACATTGGTTACGAAGCTGCCAAATTTACCTAAGGATGTTAAAGTCAATAAGTTTGGCTCTACTTCAGGTAATGTCCATTGTCTAACTCTATTAAGTACATGCTGATTCTGATCGCGAAGATGGATTTCAATCGCATGGTTCGGTGATCAGAATTTTGGGCTATTACTTAAGAGTTATGATATTTATATTGCTTAGGAATAGATAACAACAAGGTTTTCATATGGATTGTAAGGATAAGTTTTTCCCCAAAGTTTTAAAATAAAAGAAAAAAGGTTTTGATTTTATTTATTTTAAGTATCCTTACAATGGAATTTGTGAAAAGTTGTTGCTTATAAGATTCCATTGATAGCAATATTGGAAAAATGGATTTGATTCTTTCGGTTGTGGTAGTGTCTAATATTACCAAATAAGGAAAGATTATCATCACCCAAGGTTCAATTGGACCGAAACTTGGAATCATGCAAGTTGTATAGTATGATGCATGAGAACTTTCAGCTTGGAAAATTAAGACTAATTCCTCATGTGAATAAGGAAAGGACTAAGGGATCGAGTACACATTCTTGTGCACCGGTCAAGTCCACCACAAAAGATCAAGAAGACTATTCGTCATGATTTACTTAAGTTCAGTAAATATGGTTATACTTATAAGTTTAAGTATAAGTCTATAGCAATGGAGAAGTTTCAATGTGAGACAGAACGAATAAGAAGAATCAAAGTATGGCAGAAAGATAAAAGTTTCTCAAATCTGAAAAGATGGGAGAGTACTTTAGTATCATGTTTATGATCATCTTAATGATTAAGATACCATATCATAATTGGTCCTCTAAAGTCAAGAAGAGGAGTCATGAATTGTTGAAATGGTTAAATCAAAAAGATAAGTCATACTTCGTTCCAAAACAATTCTTAGAGTCATACTCCAAGATTGTAACTTGAGTGACATATCTTAAAGAGGGTTTGTTAACACTAGTCAAATGTAAGAGTAAAAGGTTATCTACTCTTGTACATTTGAAATTGGTAAGTTGTGATGTTTTGGATAAAACAGAGACCAACTCAGGCTAATTGTGTAAAGTGTTAGTCTTGATAAAGAATCCGCACTATCTCTTGAATATTTGACAAGGGAGTCTTATATGTCAAGAGGACAGTGGGAGTCTTAAAGCTCTTGAAAGTTTCAAGACTTAATCAAGAATAAAACCTAAAGTCCTTCACTAGCACACGACTTGAGGTTTATAACCTATCGTGTTGAAATTTTTGTGCCTATTCAAGTTGGCTTTGCATAGGAGTTCTGAGAGTTCTCAATTGGTTGCACAACTACTTGGAAGCAATGGCAGGCACCTGAGCTGCCAAATGGCAAGAATTTAAGATTGCAAAAGTTTAATCAATATGAGTTTGGATTTGTCACTAACCTTGTCTTGTGATTATGGTTTTGACAAATTCACATGGATAAGAACACATACACTATTAAATCTAAGTGTCATAAGGTTTCTCTCCGATTCATGAAAATGATGGTGAGGAAACACTTTCACTAAGTAGATTTTAGCTAGATAGCAATTGTGATATTTGCATTCTCAAAGTCGTTAGTGGAGCGTGTGTGGTTTACCGGCACACTAACATGGACTTGTGAGAAGTGGCAAAGGTCTAAATAATTGAGACTATGATTACGGCATCCCTTTTCATAGTTCTAAAATTGTTTAGACACACATGTGAGCTATCTAAGAGAGGTGTATGATTTTGATAAAGTTTTATCAAAACAATCTAGTATCAGAAATCTGAACTTTGGTAAGAAAGACAGCTGATTTCTGAGTACATGTCAAAGCTAGTGGGAGCATAAGTGTTATGCTAATAATCATCATGTTAGTGGGAGCATGATAATTATGACAAAGGTTGCAAGTTAGCAATGTTAATTATAGAAAACAAAAGTTTCAATTCGTGAGGTTGCAGGGGTTGAAAAAGTTGTGTTGCTATAATTAAGGGAGAGGAAATTATACTTCATTTCAATTCTAAAAGCTTAGATTGAGATTTTAATCGTATTTAATCAAGGATATATATATGAATTTCATGTTGGAATGGCTCAACATAAGGAAATTCTATATATGGGTCCATTATTTGCGTTCTAAAATTCGATTATGATTACGACATCCCTTTTCATAATCTGAATTTTGAGAACTTGGCAAATTGAAATGGAAATATTATAGCAAAAGAATGGTTTAGTCTTTATGTGAGACATCATGAATCGTGTCCCATATGCTTCAGATATAGGATCGATTACATGTGCTATATTCATCCTTTCTAAAATTTTCCAAATGCCTGGGGCATTATGAAGGGAAAAGGTCTAGAATTGGATATGACTAAAATGATTAAGCAATTGTCGAGGACAATCTAAGGTTTACCAAAGATTGGTTGCTCAAGGACAGTTGGAAGTATAATGTTAATTCTGGAAGGACCATATTGACATAATCTGTAAGGAGGCAACTCTTGTTCAGAAGTGATAGTCAAAATGGAATATGGAAATGTTTCAAAGTTAGAAATTATTCAATCTGTGTAAGATTAGGAAACTTAATGAAAGAAGGATGTTTCCAAGGAGCTGATCTCCTTTGGAACGCTCTGTAATGATTGTTGTCAAGTCTTTCTGACTTCGTGCATAATCATTAAGAGGATCAATGCATATAAGTTTAGAATCTAACAGATTTCAGTAAATGGCATGAATTTGGAATTCTTGCATTTGCAGTAAAGATTTGGGACTGTGAAAAGAGGATCATTGGAGTGATGTTCAATTGATCTATTTTACAAAGTAAAGATCATAGACAAACATAGTATGCATACTTGGTGTATGGCATGACTAGTGTTTAGAAAACATAGTGTACATGCTTGGAGCATGGGACAACTATTGTTTTAAATTCAAGTATAAAGTTGATAAAACCGAAACAATGAATAATGAGTAATCAGTATGGTGATAAATAAAAGTGTTTATTTATATTCATAGGGTTTGATACCATATTTGATTCATTTATTCTTGTGTTTTACTTTGCATGTTTTGACTTCCAGAATAACTAAGTCGCTCTTCCTGAATGATTAAGTTATTCAAACCATCCACAGTCGGTCATATGTTGGAAGTAGATATGAATCAAGACTGTCATGGGTTGCTTTGTAGAGGTCCAAGTTGGTGGACAAAGTGGTGCTACAACACTCATGAGTGCTCATAAGTTCTGAGTATTGGATTCAACCCGCGCTCATTTGAATCACTTCATGGATTTTATCACGAGTGATCATGAGACGATAATATCTTATATTCTTCAAACCTAGAGATATGAGTAGTTACTATGAGTTGGTTATACATTGATTGCACGAAAACGCATTGGTAACTCGATGTTATAAAACGTGCCTTTGTGTATGATTCAACAAGTAGTAGAACAAGCCATATGAGTCGAAGTTTATCCATTCCTTTTACCTTCGGGATAAAAGCGATATCTGTGGGCCCCTCGATGATTTAAAGATGATACATGTGAGTGCTTGGCCAAGCCAGGACTGATTTGATTTGTTCAATCAGTCAGTCATCATGAATCGGAAATCGGGAAACAACAAATGGACAGAGAGAATGATTGATAATCCATGTCTCAGTCCATATGATATCTAGAATGGAGGAATATATGATCCCTTATCTAATGGACAAGTCATTAACAAAGGTCAGAGTTCATCGACAAGGTTAGAGTTCGACAGAAGCTTTTGAGAGCTACGATTGCTGATCGGTTCCTGAAGTCATACACAATAATAGTTTTAGACTTATCCAAGTGGGAGACTGTTGGATTAATGTCTAAGTCCATAACTATAATTGGTAAGACTTGACCCGACCCGACATGGTCCATTTGGGTTGCATGGCATCATGCATTTGGATAGACTATAATGAGAGAAATAACACTTAAGGTTGGTTAATATATTATAAGTTCTAATATATTAATAAGGTTATTTAATTAGTATTGATCAAGAATTAATTTGGAATTAATTAAGTGATCAAAAGGAGACGAATTAAATATATGGGTTGATTGTGTAAATCATTCATTCTTATATATGTGGGCTTGTGATCCAAGATTCCTTATGTTGGACTAAGTCCATGGGGTGACCCATGGATACTCCATGGAGGTTAACATCCATGGAGCATAAGGAATGGGTAAAGTTATGAGTTACATGGTGTAACCCTAATAGCCACCATATAAAAGAATCCCATGGCTCAAGAAATCGTGCACTAATGTGTGAGTGTGAGGGCTAGACGATTTCAAGGAGTGTTCAAGTTTCTCTCAAGTTATTCCAAGTGTATTTGGTGTTGTGTGAACCATTTGAGGTGTCACACTTGGGGCACTAGGCACTCAAGCTTCATGAAGACATTCTACATCAAAGAGGTATGTATTCTATCTTGTTATATTTATTATTTTGTATGCTAGATTAGGATAATACCTTGGATGTTCATAATTGTATGTATAATAGATGAAGGGATTTTTCTTGGTTATTCGCTTACTTCAAAGGCATATAGGGTTCTGAATAAACACTCAAGGAAAATTGAGGAAACCTACTATGTGACTTTTGATGATAACTACATGAAGAAAATTCGAACAAGCGAAGGTCCAACGGAGGAAATATTTCCTGAATCAGGTCAAGTCTCAGTTCCCATATCCAATCTGTTTGAAGAATACATGATGCTTTTTGATGAACCAGAGAAAGCAATTCACTCAGAAGCAAAAGCAGCAGATAATAAAATCGACAATTTGAAGAAGATTATTGACGAAGCTGCTAAAGATATGGAAAACGAACCTCAAGAACCAACCGAGAGGCTGACTCAAAGCGAACCACTTGAATCAAGCAATGCTCCAACTTAAAATGAAACTCCAAAAGTAAACTCTAAATTCCATGGGGAGAGTTTGTCAACACCAAAATCAACTGATTTGCATTTCCAGGGGGAGAATCCATCTCCAATAACAAAGAATCCATCTCCAACCGAGGGGGAGAATTCTAAACCTATCATGGGATTCGCTTCGCCATTTGAGGGGGAGAATGAAAATACAAATGACAAAGGCGATCTATCAGAAATGGAAGAAGAAATAAATGCTGAGCTGGATCCTGCCTATGATCCAAATTACCCTCCTCTCATGAAATGGACAGAAGATCATCCTAAAACTCAAATCATTGGTGAATCATCTGAGGGAGTTCTCACACTCTCTCAATTGAAGACGAAGCAAACCGCTTTATTCTCTCAAGTATAATTCTGCATGTTTAATTCGTTTGTCTCCAAAATTGAACCGAAGACGGTAAATGCTGCCCTTGATCACTCCGATTTGGTGCAAGCTATGCAAGACAAACTCCATGAATTTGAACGAAATCGAGTTTGGAGATTGATTCCCACTCCAAAGGATGCATCCGTTGTTGGATGAAAATGGGTCTTCAGGAATAAGATGGATAAAGAGGGTAATGTTATTCGCAACAAAGCGAGGCTGGTGGTGAAACGATACTGTCAGGAAGAAGGGATAGATTATGAAGAGACCTTCGCTCCTGTAGCAAGGTTGGAATCAGTAAGAATATTTCTGGCGTATGTTGCACACAAAAACTTCGAAGTTTTCCAAATGGATGTCAAGTGTGCTTTCTTGAATGGAGAACTCGAAGAAACGGTGTACGTTGAGCAGCCACCTGGATTTGTGAACGAGAAGTATCCAGATCATTGCTACATTCTGGATAAAGCAGTCTCTGGTTTGAAACAAGCCCCGAGAGCATGGTATGAAACTCTAACACGCTTTCTTAAGTTGTCCAAATTCAAACAAGGTTCGGTTGACCCAACCTTCTTTCGCAAGAAAGAAGGCGAACACTTAATGATAGTTCAAATTTATGTCGATGACATCATCTTCGACTCCACGAATCCTAGCTTAACAGCTGAATTCAGGAAGTTGATGGAGACTAAATTTGAGATGAGCGCAATAGGTCCGATTAACTTTTTCCTTGGACTGAATATTAGACAGGGACCAGAAGGCATTTTTATTAATCATGAGGCTTACACGAAGACACTGCTAGCGAAGTTCGGTATGATGGGAGATTCTAAAGTAAAGGTTCCAATGGCATTCGGCACAAAGTTAACTCCATCTCTGGAGAAACCGGCTGTTGATGTGACACTTTATCGTCAAATGATAGGATCTCTTATGTATCTAACAGCTAGTAGACCAGATATTATGTTCTATGTCTGTTATTGTGCCAGGTTTCAAGCAAACCCAAGAGAACCTCATATGGTTGCAGTGAAAAACATCTTCCGGTATTTGAAGCGAAACTCGTCTCTCGGTCTCTGGTATCCTGCTAAATCTGGCTTCTTTGTTCAAGCCTTCTCTGACGACGATCTTGGTGGATGTGGACTGGACCGAAAGAGCACAACTGGCGGGTGCCAATTTCTTGATGGTAAACTCATCAGTTGGCAATCAAAGAAACAAACTTGTGTGTCTCTTTCTACATCCGAAGCTGAGTATATCGCCGCAGCATCATGTACTTCACAAATCATATGGATACAAAGCCAACTTAGGGATTATGGCCTAAGTATGAAGAAGATTCCTCTCTACTGTGACTCCGAAAGCGCAATTAGAATTTGTCACAATCCAGTGCAACACTCCAAGACGAAACACATTGCACTAAGATACCATTTCATCAAGGACCATGTTGAAGATGGTAATGTCGAAGTCCATTTCGTTAAATCTGCTGATCAACTGGCTGACATATTCACCAAGGCCTTACCTGAAGCAAGCTTTAATAAGATACTCCAAGGCTTGGGAATGATGGAAGCTGAGTCTGTACCGAAACCTCTTTCTTCTCATTAAAATTGTACAAGCGAAATAGAGCGAACGCTCGGTCTATTTCGGTTCTGGAATTTTCGGGAACCGAAATGAACCGACCGCTTGGCCCATTTCGCTTCATCTTATCTAAGGGTTGATTTCGGTTGTATATTTTTGTATAACTCATTTATCCTTCCGCTTGATTTACTTTGGTATTTATTTTATTTTCTGTTTTTATTATTTTTCAGAAATTACAAAAATCCAAAAATATTTTATTTTCTGTTTTTATTATTTTTCAGAAATTTCAAAAATCCAACAACAATTTATTTTCTGTTTTTATAATCTTTCAAAAAAAACCAAAAGTACAAAAATATTTCTATTTGTTTTTAGTTTTTCTCTCATTTTTACCATGTTTTAAGTTCACAGATGCGACACAAAGTAATGTTGGGGCAGGTATAACTTTCTTTTCTTTGTACTAGCTAGGTGTCCCTACAAGCATGTTGTTGCATGTAGACCGAAGCCTCCAAGACTCTGAGTGAAGCCTTAATGATTCGATAAACACCAATCGTTTCTTCCCAATCAGGCTGCTAAAATCACTCAAGTCATGAGCTACCTTACTCTTCTCTTAATGAGTCAAGAGTTGTCTGCTTTGTCATTTTTGTATAGTAGAGGTACTTTCGGTTCCTTAACCACCTCCACTCATTTCTCCATTACGTTTCGTTCCATTATCGTAACCCTTGAGACTCGCAGAAATTACCACTGAGGTTTATGGTTACACAACATCTGTGTTAATGATCTTAGTATCGTTCACCACGTGCTAAGTGAAACCCAATATCCAATACTTTAAATGAATTGACGGTGAACGATCCAATGTTCAAGCTATTACTTGTTACCTCAAGAAATCCCCTTTTATTTTTGCGTGATCTTTATGAAATTGTCTAACACCAAGACGTTTCTTCCCATAGGATCCAATTTTGTTTTTTTTTTTGAGATTTCTATTATTTATCAAGTGACTGAATACTTTATCAAACCTACTTGTTTAAGAGGCCACATTGGTCTCACAAGTACTTCATCCACTTTCGGTCTTATATCAAGAATCAAAGTACGGATTGAAGCTCAACCACCATCAATAGCCTTCTAATAAAAAGAAGCCTTTCAATACTTCTTAACAAGTATTTGATCGTATTTTAACGGGGAACCACACAAGCACTTTGAAGTCTCTCTTGACTTTGAAGGAAGAGATTCGTGCCGGGATCCACTGCTTCATGTCATACTTGACATCACTTATATCCCAAATATAATTTGTTTTATTTCTTTATCTTTCACACTATCTTGCACGAAAATCTTCACGATTTTTCCAAACTCTTGTTCGGTTACTAATAAGCTATTTTCAGACATATAGCTTCGGTTCTCTATGGTGGAGTCGATTCATTTCCAAGGATAAGGGTGAGTCAGCATGAAGATGAAACGGTTCAGAATTTGAAAAAGAGATAAGGATGGAAAGGCGCGTGAATTTTAAACGATTCCTAAATCCATGCCTGCTGACGTATATCTAGGGAAACCAAGCTGTCAAATCGCGCTTTTTCAGGCGTCGTATCAGGGGATCGTATAATCATCACAACAGATTCTTTCTCTCTCATGGCAACGGTATAAAAGAGGTTCTCAAATCTTCTGTACCTCCTTACTGCTTGCATACTCTCTCACGAATACAACAGATAATTTTCAACTGTTCATCTTCTTCCTCACCACGACAATGGCGGAATAATCATCTGTTCAAGAGCAGACTGCTTCCTCATCTCTTCTGGTCATCAAACCAAATCAGAATCTAATCATCGAATTGAATCCGTTCGTTTATGATTCGTACATGCTTCATGTGGTTGAGTGTCTCAAGTACTCCTCGCTGGTGATTGCTCTAACGCAGGTTGAATATGTTCCCATGTCACTGCTCTCACAGGTCTATTCATCTGCTTCATACGACAAACGCAAGGAAATGATCTTCTTTGAAATCTTCAATCACAAGACCTCTGTCTCAAAGGCTCATTTTTTTTCTCTGCTGCATCTTCCTTCAGACGCCTCTGTCATCTCTCCTGATTTCATCACCACTACACAGTTATTCATGATGTTCTATGACATGGGGTACACTGATGTTCTTACCACGGTGACCAAGTTCAAGAAGTCATGCTTACCACCTCAATGGAATGGTCTTTTCACCCTCATCTTCAAGGGTTTAGCAGAACGGGTTGCTGGGTCTGATGGTGCCAGTAAAGGCTTCATGACCATTCTTTATGGTCTCTATCATGGCATTAATCTGGATTATGGCTCTCTCATTTGGTCTCAACTGGTGCAGAGTCTCAATTCATCGACCAGATACTCTGAAATTTCATGTGCACGCTTCTGGACGTTGATTACTCGAAGGGCTATTGATCATTTTCAGGTTCCAATCATGGTCGATGCTATGATGTCTTCCATTGCCACTTTTCATACAACCAAAATCATTGTCACCGATCCAACCATGTACATGTTTATTGGGTCCATTCCTGAATCAATGTACCGAAGTGTAGCTACTGTAAGCAATGTCATGGCTGAATACATAAAACTTCCTTCTACAGGACCAAGGCAATTGACTCCAGAGATGCAGAGTGCTCTGGACGCGGTTGAGAAACCAACAAAACGGGGGAAGAAACCGGATTCCAAGAAGAAAGAGACCGAGGGTCCTTCATCTCAAGCTGCAACGCCCAAAAAGCGTAAAGTTGACAAGGAGGCTCCTTCGGCTCCAAAGAAGAAAAAGATTAAGAAGATGGCAAAAAAACCGAAGGCATTCTCGTCTAATGATTCAGATTTTGTGTCTTCTGATGATGATCAACAGAAATCAGCCGACGGTGAAGATGTTCACCTTGAAGACTCACCAAGGGGAAACACGCCTCCACGTTCTCCAACTCTAGAGGTACAACTTAATGACTTGGTTCCAACTCCTCCCCTTTCTTCATCTCATACTACTGTACCTCTTTCCGTTGCACCATTTCCACCACCTGTTTCTTCTGTACCGACTTCAACTATACTTCTACCCCCACCCATCATTTCTCAAGCAACTTCAACAACAACAACCACAACCGAACCTCCGGTTCGTGTCAACGTATCTGATACGGTGGCACTTACCTCAGGAACCGAAACCACTGTTACAAACCCACCTCCATCTCCATCACCCTCAACAGAATCTGGTCATACTCTTGGTGGAGCTGACATGGACTTTGACTCATGCTACTATAGTCCTTATCGTGTTCAAAGAGAAGAAGAAGATGATGCTCCAATCACTCAGCGTCACTTAAAGGATCTCAATGCCAAGATTGATCAATTGCTTGATTCTTCTGCTACTCTATCTACTTCAGCACATTCTGATGCTGCTACGAAGGCTCTAATTGAAACTTTGATCAAACAACATGATCAATCCATTGACAGAGCAACTCAAGCTGTGGATGCCTCCACTCTCTCTTGCACCAATGCTATTGGTGAAGTCAAATCGCTCATTTCTGATACAAAGCTTTTCATGGAGTCTTTTCAAACCACTGCAGACAACAATACCAACAAAGCGAATGAAGCAATTGCCTCTCTTTCTATCTCTTAAGGCTGAGAGGGAAAATTATGAAGTGATTCGCCAAAGTCTACAGGCTGACAGAACTCTTCTTCTTTCCTCTGTTAAAACAAGTCTCACCAACTTAAAAACCGATCTTGCCTTGGATAATAAGGCCAGGGAAGATATCGCTCTATCCCAAACCCAAGTTGCAACACTTTCCTTGGAGCTTTCCAAAGCGAATAAGGAAATTGAATCCCTCCGGACCTAACACACAATCATCAACAGCTGTGTGAACGATGTGCACTCTCTTCTTTCAAATCTTTTAGAGGCACATGATTTGGTTCTCACAATTTCTGTTCGACGTCATCTAACGGATAAACTTCGTCCTGCTCTAGAGATGTTAAGTCGGGTTGGGGGTGTTACGGAGCCAATTGCTACTCCGCAACAAGGGGGAGAAGTTACTCAAGATCCTCCTATTCAATCTTCTGCAAAAGAGTCTGCTGGCAATGTAGCAAATCAACCGAAAGTCACCACTAAACCGAAGGGTAATGAAGCTTCGGGTTCTAGTGTGTTGGACAAGGAAAAAGGTCTGTTGGGTCAAAGTGATAAGGAAAAAGAGACTGTGGAACAATTATTGAAAAGGAAGAAGAGAGATAAAGAGCTTGATGAAACACTCAAGGTGGCAAGAGAAGAAGAAGAAAGAGAGAAAAGGGAAAAAGAGGCTAATGATACATTGGAGTGCAGGAAAGCTCTGTTTCCTTTATGGACTCTGGAGAAGATGATCAAAGAAGCGATTGAGTTTCCTAGTACTCATTGCCTGGATCCAGTTACTTCTTTTGATTGTGATAATACCAAGGACTTGCAATTTGATATGCCTATCACCCGAAAGGCGTTTGTGTTTCACTGTTTTGATGCGACAGTAAATATTCCTTCTCCAGACCCGAAGGTTGATCGGGATCTTATTGAATTTTATCTTAAATATTCTCAGCCGCAGTACTTGACGTGGAGTGCACAGAAGATTACATCCGTCAAAGTATTGAAGCCAACTTCGGCAGGGCCATTTGTCAATGTTAGTTTCAGAGTGACCCGAGGGTCAGATGATTCGGTTCATGTGTTTTCATTGGCTGATCTACCGAACCTGAATCCTCATGATTGGATTCTTCTGAATAACATTCTGCTTTCCGATCCACAGCAGTACGAGCCCATCATTGATCATATCAAGAGAATGCTAGCTTCCTATATTCATGAGGTTGCTAAGATGGATCAGGAAATTGCTCTTGTTTTGAGGAAAAGGCCAACTGTCAAACCCATTGGGACATCATGCGATGCTTCCAAAATGCAGATGGGAAGGATTGATTCTAAGTATCGTGTTGTTATGTTTACACGAGCAGAAGGTGTAACGCCCGTAGATCCGAGCTAGTCAATTTAGAGATAATAGGGGTCAAAAAATACTTTTCGACAAAAGATTATTTATAATAAATAATCTTAACCGAGTTGTAGAATACGTCTCAAGGTTTCCGTACATATAAAGAACGCCGAAATCCGAGTTATAACGAAGAAGTTATGACTCGTCGAAGTTTTACGGCAGAACCGGCACGGCACCGGGAGACGTAAATAGTGAATTTACGATAGAGCTACTTTTAGCCTTAGCGATCTAAACGAAAGTCGTAGAAAACATTAAACCGAGAACATACAAAAAAAGTACGCCCAAATCTGACTTCGTATGAGGAAGTTATGAATTTTCTAAGATTTGACATAACAGTGCACGACCAGAAACTCGAATTTTAGATCGAGCGGTTTTTGGCCTACGCGACCTAAAGGAGAATTGAAGATATCATTAATAGGAAGTCAACGGTAAAAAGACAGACGAAAACGGAGTCCGTATGTAGAAGTTATGAATTTTACGCGGACATTTAACAGTATAATCTCCTCATACTGTTAAATTTAAGATCGGTCGAGAATTAGCCGACGGAGTCAAAACGAAAGTTGTAGATCTTATTTTTACCTATGCGGATATAAAGAACGTCAAAAACGGAGGTCGTATGTGAAAGTTACGGATTTTAGAAGTCGGAAGTGTGCTGTGCGAAAATGGGTGATGTGGCACAATCTTGGCCATTGCTTTCTCCCCAAGTCTTGCCACTAGATGGTGACATGTGGCACCAAGTTCAGCCATTTTTCACCCTATAAATAGAACCTCTCCCACCCTCATTTTCTTCACACATTTCCCATTCTTTCTTCTCTTTACTCTTTCTCTAGAACCTCTCTCTAGCCCCGAAACCCCCCGAAAAGCCTAGGGAACCTCCCTAGCACGAGGCGGAAGCCCCGGAGTGCTCGACGGCTCCGAGAAGAAGAGTTTTTCGGCTCGGGAACGCTGTTCCAAGAAAATCCCGGTTTTCTATAAAACCCGCTGTAAGTGAGCTACGCCTACGCTATTTTTAATATATCGTTTATTTAATTATAGTAGCGTTATTAGGAACTTATAATAAGTACTTGGGTTATTATTATGGGTTATATAAGTATTGTTTAACGCTTATATAATAGTAATAATAGCTAGACTATTAATTAGTCTCGGCGAATAATAGACTAAACTCTAGTGGTAATAATACTAGGTTTCGTCGAAGGAAATTATTTTTAAGAAGCGAAGCGCTGTCTGAGTTCGGATTCACCACCTTTTCAAGTGAGTGCATAGTTACTTTCATCTTACACATAGATATGAAGTATTTTAAATAAATTACGTGCTATGTGTGCATATTATCTGTATACTTACTATCTATGCTGGATGAACGATTTTATACATGTTTTAAATGATTTAAACTGTATATATATATCTACGAGAATATGTTGGGCAAAACATGGGTAGACGTAATACATGGAATATGAGGTGGATGATGAGTTGAGTGGTGTTATAGACCACGAGGTAAGTGTGAGAGGTGGACGATGTGAGAAGCTTTTCCCAAATGATGGCCCCGTCATCTAGCAGAGTATGGATGACAACAACGGACTATTCTAGACAGTCTAGTGGAACACTGGCAGGCTCGCAACCTGTAGGTGTTGTGAACGATGTGTTCACCGGTGTACTCTAAAAACCCATTAACATGTATTGCGAGTGGACTCTCGAAAACGATACTGTCAATAAACGAGATAACCCTAGCAGCTGTGCTCGAAGGACAATACTGGTAGCTGCGCCTCATATAGAATGTCACAATTCTGGCAGCTGCGCCTAAGTGATAGAAGTAGCAGCTGTGCTTGACAGCTGTGTCATTGACAACGATGGACTTCGTGCCGATTCCTTAGGTTGATCCTTAGGAATGAATGAACGAGGAATAATTGATTCTTAGGGTAGATCCTTAAGAGTAAAGAAGATAATGGGGATGGGTAATTGGGTTGATTGTTTGATGTTTAAACATAATAATTATATTATTGTGGGTTGAAAACCCTATGTACTCACCAGGTTTCCCAACCTGTACTCACCAGGTGTCGATATGAAGTTACATTACACTGAGAGATTTAAAAGAGATGTAGATCACTAGTGTAAATGAATGTAAGTTCTGTTTATGCTTATGTTTCTGTATTAACGATGACATCCCAAATGTTTTAAAATGAATAAAAATAGATTTCTTCGGAAATTCTTTGATAACGTATTTATCATGTTTTTCTGGGAACAAATTCCGCAAGATTTTTATTAAAAGTAGTACTCTGAATTTTATAAAGCATAAACAAAATCGGTCTTTTCTGGCCGTGAAAATGGGGATGTCATAGAAGGTCAGAAGTTTGTGTTCTATCTTGATGATAAACACTTGTTTTCCACGACTTGCCTGGAGCATATTTTAGACATAATCCACAGGTGTAAACAGAATGAAGAAGCAGACAAGAAGAATTTCACAGATATGCTTCGATGGTACATTGATTTCCGTCATACTCTTCTAGCCATTATACCGAAGTTATTCAAGACTGTGAAGAAGACCACTGCTGCTCAACCGAAATAGTCTCTCGCCTCAATTGGCGCAAAGGGGGAGATTGTTGAGTTTAAAATTGTTGCGCCATTGGGCTTTAGTAGTTTGGTCCGTTTTGTACTCTCGGTTTGGGCCTGTCCAACCGTGTTTTTCTTTCTAGGGTTTAGTATATAAGGTGCATGCATGCATCCTTGTCATTAACGCTTTTCATTATTATCTCATTGATTGTACTGTAAACCCTAGCACACCTCCACAGAGGAAGTTCTTAATCGAGCTCTTCTGAGGTGTGACTATATTTTAATCATTCGACATACAGATTGATTCATTGAGTGTTCCAGTATTTATCATTCTTATTGTTTTACCTGTTAAAGATCTAATCGATCTTAAGAGTTCTCAACTCATCACTACAAGTAGCAACAAACAATTTCACGAAATAAAACACGAGATTTTGAGATGAATCGATGAACTGTAGAGAGAGAACTGTGAGGGGTTCACGACCGTACTCAGAAAGTGAGAGTGAAAAGGGTGAACGGTCGTGTACTCCTCCTTTTATACCTAAACCAAACCCGGTCCATCACCCATGGGCCAAGAAGCTTCAAATGCAAGCCCAACACTTAATGTTTTTTTTTAAATAAAACACTTAGAGGACTAAAAAATAAAAATAAAATAAAACAAATTCTAAAAAATTAAACTGAACAATTTTTTTTAATTAATTTTTTTTAAAAACTATTTTTGATTTTATTTTTTAATTTTATCAAGATAAAAATAAACATAAAGATAAAACTTGAAATTAAAATGAATTAACACTAGTTTCACTTACACTAATAAAATTCTATGAGATTGGGATCAAAGTTTTTAGGCAGTCCAAATCTATTTATCAGTACCTCTACCTTCATGTCTAGATCTGGTCGATCGCCAGTATTGTGATCCACTTAAATACGAAAGTTTGTGACAAATTTTTGACATACTATAAATGACAAGGCATTGTGACCTTACGTTTCTAGATAAAATTCCTAAGGACCATTCATCTGACGATGACCAAGGATATTGTTGTCCACCTAAATTGAGTAGTGAGATCTACAGACAACCTAGTGATTGTTCAGTTTTAGATGTAGTAAAACATGTTTCCCGCTTCCTGACATACCCCAATAATCAGGAACTTCCAAAGTACTCCTTACTTTAGGTGAGCAAACTATTATTATGGGAGAAGTCAGATTTAGAATGCATATGCTATACACCCAGGTCAGATCTCTTCCAATCTCGCAGAGGGTGAAACATATGACTAACCAGATTTAGAGGGATTGAGAAGTAGAAAGATGCATATGTTGTATAGCAGGTCGGATGTATTTCAATCACGCAAAGAAGACAACATATGACTAACAGATAGGAAGAATTGCATAGATAGAAGATGCAGAGAAATAGAATTGCATATGTTGCAGTCCAGGTCGGATGTATTTCAATCACACAGAGGAGGCAACATATGACTAACAGAAAGAAAGCAAGAAAATAATTTCCTACAGACCTACTTTATCAGAATTTCCCAGTCGCCCCATCAATACCGAAATTAAGGACAGAGTCCGTACATCGAGGAAGAGTTAAACCACGGTTCTAGATACGGAATTACTTTAGTGTGACCGGTGGATTCTCATGTATATCTCCCTGCTTAACCTACCCAAGCGTCGTGTTTTCAGGCTGAACGAAACTATCTAGGTTAAGGTTTGTTAAGTCTCTAGATTCCTTAAGTTCATTTATACCTATTCAAGTCCATTCAAAACTTTCGTGTCAACCAGCGCATCGAACACAAAGCCTAGAAAATTCAACTTTGGTACGTTACACAGATTCAAATTGCATGTTATCACATGAATATATAACTTCCCAATCCAATACTAACCGAAAAGCAACTGTTTTTGGATTTTTTTAATGTTCTAATTTTTGTTTGGTTTTTGTTTAATTTCTCCCCCTAAATTTGTGCATGGGTGAGAATGAAAATTAAATGCGCAAATTTAAACTAACCTAAACCAAAAAAATTAGTCCTCAAAGCGAATCATTTTAAAAAAACCCACAAACACATCGAATCGAGCTTTGTTAAACGGTTTTGTGAACAGATCCGCCACATTATTAGCAGTGGGAACCTGTTCCAACCGAATGAGCGAACGCTCATAACAATCTCTGATAAAATGCACTTTGATGTCGATGTGCTTGGTTTTCGAGTGTTGGACTAGATTTTTAGCAATTTGAATTGCAGCTTCATTATCGCAAAAAATAGGGGTTTCTAGAAAGTTCAAACCATAGTCCAGTAATTGATGTTGTATCCAGATAACTTGAGAACAACAGGCAGAAGCAGCTACATATTCTGCCTCTGCCGTTGAGGTTGAGTCTGTATGCTGTTTCTTGCACTGCCATGACACTAGCCGGTCTCCAAGAAATTGACATCCCCCCGACGTTGATTTCCTGTCAAGTTCACAGCCTCCGTAATTACTGTCAGCAAAAGCATATAGATCAAATTCAGAATTTTTCGGATACCAAAGACCTAATTTTGGGTTGCCTTTGAGATACCAAAAAATTCGTTTGACAGCAATAAGATGTGAAAATTTAGTATTAGCCTGATATCGTGCGCATTGACAAACTGCGAACATGATGTCTGGCCTGCTTGCGGTTAGATACATCAACGATCCGATCATCGATCTGTAATCAGTCTGATCTATAGATTCGCCTTCAATATCTGGAGTCAACAGAGGTCGCTCGGCCATTGGCGTCAAGGCAGGTTTTACGTCTCGAAACCCGAACTTCTCCAGCATATCTTCAACATACTTAGATTGATGTATCAGGATTCCGGTTGAGTTTTGTTTGACCTGAAGCCCCAAAAACATGTTCATCTCCCCCAGAGAATTCTTCTCGAACCTCTTCTTCATCGCGCATTCGAACTCTTTGCATAGCTGTGGACATGTTGACCCGAAGATGATGTCATCGACGTAGATTTGAACTAGAATCTGATCGGCACCAACATGCTTAATGAACAAGGTTTGATCAATTGTTCCCCGTGAATAGCCATGCTCGAGCAAGTGCTTTGTAAGAGTTGCATACCACGCCCTTGGAGCTTGATGTAACCTGTATAAAGCCTTGTCCAACTTGTAGACATGATTCGGAAACTTCGAATTGACAAACCCAGGAGGTTGATCAACATAGATTTCTTCCTTTACATCGTCATACAGGAAGGCAGTCTTGACATCCATCTGGTAAACCGTGAAATTCATGTAAGAAGCGTACGCGAGGAAAATGCGAATAGCCTCCAAGTGAGGCACTGGAGCATAAACTTCGGTGTAGTCAAGACCCTCAATTTGGCGAAATCCATATACAATCAATTGGACCTTATTCCGCACAATAACCCCTGAATCATCTTGCTTGTTCCGATAGACCCAGCGCGTGTCGAGTGACTTCTTGCCCTTAGGTAATTCAACCAACTTCCAAACCCCAAGCTTTTCAAACTGATTCAGCTCCTCATGCATAGCATCCACCCAGCTGGGCTCATTCAAAGCCATTTCAACATTCTTTGGCTCTATTTCAGATATGAAGCAAGAATAAATACATGTGTTTACATCTCCACTCTGACTCCACATTTGAACACCGTCGCCCAACTGACCAATGACGTTTTGGATCGGGTGATCGCGTTGAATTTTGGAAGGTAGCTCCTGGCTAATGTCATTGAGCGTTACGGGAAGGTTGTGAATATTGACAAATCCATCATCTGCTGAATGATCCACCTCAGACGGTCTGGAATCGTGAGAGGGGCCTACCACATACTCATTAGCAAATGGTTCAGGAAAGAGAAGTTCCATAAATGTTTGAGTAACAGCGGAAGCATCTTTGGACATAAACTCTCTTTCATCAGGAGTAAGAGGAGTAGCATCAGCATCTGGAATATTTTGTTGACATGGAGACTCTAATGAATCACTTGGAACAGATTCATCCACTGGAGGAGTCGTAGAGGACATCACTGGTGGTCTGTAAACAACTTCTTCGTCTTCATCTTCAATCACAGCCTTCGAACCAGAACTAGAACCAGGCAAATCATCTGAAAACACATTGAACGAATTGAATAGAGATGTATAATCAAACAACCAATCTGGACCAACTCTGGCATCCGTTTCGTTCTCCTCCAGCCAGCGCACGTCGAAGGATTCTACGATTTTCTTTGTCTTCTTATTGTAGACCCTGTACGCTGTACGAGCAGCATACCCCACAAAGTAACAGTCATCGGCTTTGGCATTGAATTTAGGGTTGGATTCTAGATGAAGGAGAGTGCAAGGACAGCCAAAAATATGAAAGTGACTAACAGATGGTTTGTGACCGTAGAGAATTTCGTATGGTGTCTTCATTTGAGCTTTGTTGATCAGAACACGATTTTGAACATAACATGCCGTGTTGATCGCCTCGACCCAAAACAAAAGTGGAAGTTTGGAGTCACATAACATCGTCCTTGCGGCGTCTTGTAGAGTTCGGTTTCGCCGCTCAGCAACACCATTTTGTTGCGGTGTGCGAACGACACTGTATTGACGCACTATCCCTATTTCCACACATAAATGATCGAGAACATCATTCTTGAATTCCGTCCCGTTGTCAGTTCTGAGTGCCTTCACCCGGTGTTTGGTCTGGTTCTCTATCATCACAATAAACTTCTTAATCAAGTCAGCAACCCCAACTTTTTTGGACAGAAAGAAAACCCACGTGAACCGCGAGAAATCATCGATCACAACCAGACAATATGAATTTCTGTTGATGCTGAGGATGTTAACCGGACCAAATAAGTCCATATGTAACAATTGGAGCACCTGGTTGATTGAATTAACCTGTTTTGGCAGGTGTGGCTTTTTGTGATGTTTTCCTTGTACGCATGCCACACACTTTTCAAACGTGATGAAATCCTTGACAGGAAGCCCGCGCACTATTTCATTCTTAGCAAGACGATTCAAGTTCTTTGCGTTAGCATGTCCGAGTCTTCGATGCCACAGCATAGCATTGTGCTCGGAAACTTTTGAGAAAAGGCAAGTGACTTGTTCAGGAAGATTGTTGTTCATGTCAATTATATATGCATTGCCATACCGTTTTGATTTCAGAAGAATCCATTCTTCTGGAATGACAATGCCTGGTTTCAAAATTAGACATTCTTTATCTGTGAAATGCGTCGAATAGCCCTTGTCACAAATCTGAGAAACACTCAACAAACTGTGCTTTAACTCAGGCGCATAGTTAACATTCTCGAAGCTCAGCACTCCATTGGAAACTGTTCCTTTTTTAGTGATCTTTCCGCCATCTCCTCCCGCAAAGGAAACGTATCCCCCATTAAAATTCTGAATATTTTGCAATTGGGAGATGTCTCCTGTCATGTGCCTAGAACAACCGCTGTCGACATACCATGGTCTGGCGACATTCCTCCGCAGCTGTTCCTGCCTTCAGGTGTGCACCGGTTTACTCATCCCTTCTGTCGGTGATGCGCTCATGGCCTTAATTGGCCGGGTCGTGCCTCCGGCGCTGTTACTTTGAAGAAATTAGAGTGCTCAAAGCAAGCCTACGCTCTGATACCAATTGTAAGTCCCAAATCTAGGAACCAAACCAGTGATCAAACAAAATCAATCAATCAAACAGTAACAGAACAATAGGAAGAAGAAATTGATCAAGCAATGCACACGTTATATTGCTAGGCCGCAAACACGTCTGGTACACCTTGATTGCACACACTCACACCGTGAACACTCTAACGACGTCACCTCTGACAGACCTGACACACTGCTATATATAGAAACAGACCAGTTGTCAACCAGGTTCATGGCCGTGAACATGATCACGGACGTGAACACACCTACACAACCGTGAACAAACAAAATTAAAGGAACCAAACCCTACCAAGACTTACACATAAGTGACCTAGCCCAAACCACATAAATATGACCTAACAACGTCTCCGGCCACCGATAGATCGATCTCCGACCAGACGGTGCGACTCTTCAATCTCTTCGATCAGCCATCCCCTTGTAAGCTTCTTGGTTCTCTCTCCAATCTCCTTCTTTCTTTCTCTTTCTCTCTCTATAATATCATAAGGACGTTTGTGTTTCTCTCTCTATAATGTTGATGTTTGAAACTAATATCTTCTTTATTAGCTGTCAAATTTAAAAGGTTATAATTTTTAGTTGTTTAATACTATTAGCTGTCAAATTAAAAGGCTATAATTTTTAATTGAATAATACTACTATCTATCATTTGTTTTTTTTGATAAAACCTTTTAGAAGTTTTGTTTTTTTAGTAGAAACTTTTAGAATAAAGTCTGATTATTTGTTATATATATATATATATATATATATATATATATATATATATATATATATATATAAATATAAAATAATAATAAAAATAATAAT
Source organism: Lactuca virosa (assembly GCF_052849685.1). Taxonomy (NCBI): domain Eukaryota; kingdom Viridiplantae; phylum Streptophyta; class Magnoliopsida; order Asterales; family Asteraceae; genus Lactuca; species Lactuca virosa. The sequence goes on from NC_136433.1 coordinate 392,266,619, forward strand.
AATAATAATAATAATAATAATAATAATAATAATATGTTAACTATTATTTTGATATTATTAATTTTTTTAGTTATTTGTTAACTGTTAATTAATTATGTCATGTAGAGTAAGCCAAAATGAAAAAAACATGCAACACTTGATGGATTTTTATAAAGAAAACATGAAAGTTCTTCTCAAGTACCGGTAGAGCCACCCCCAAATGTTATAGATACAAATACTCCTAATGATAGTGATCCTGTGGCCGTGAATCAACCCAAAAAACCTTGTCTTGAAATGAATGATGTTGATCTTAATACACTAGAACAAGATCCTAGTTTGCGTATCCAAATTTACGATTATCCAATCAATCAACGAGATATAGTTCTGTGAGCTTATATGAATCTTGGTCCCTTTCAACCAACACTTTCTGCATATCCAAAATCTGGACCAGAAGACCATAAACGTAGCTTTCAAGGTTCTTGGTTCAAGCAATTTCCATGGCTTGAATATTCACAGAGTTCAGATGCTGCATTTTGTTTTCCATGTTTCCTTTTTAACAAACCTTCTGGAATGGGATACTACGGCCAATGGACATTTACGATAGACGGATTTCAAAATTGGAAGAAAGTAGGTGGGAAAAATGTGTTTTTTGCAGCATATGGGAACTGAGTGTACATCTTTTCACAATGTTGCACAAAAATATACAATGATTTGTTAAACGAGACTCAAAATATGCGAAATACGTTTGAGAAATTTACCGATGAAGATCGTAAGAAGATTAGATTGAGATTGAAAGCTATTATTTATGCGGTCCATTGGTGTGCCTTTCAAGCAATTGCATTTAGAGGTCATAATGAAAGACCTGATTCCATTAACAAAGGAAATTTCCTTGAAATGTTGGAGGCAATTTGTTCTTTTAACAATGAAATGAAAGAATTGTTTCGTACTGGTCCTAAACATGCATCATATACATCACCAACAATTCAAAAGGAGATTTTAAACCTTATCTCTAATAGGGTGAGACGGATGATTTGTGAGGAGATTGATGGTGGAAAATTTTGTTTACTTGTTGATGAAGAACGTGATGAGTCTAACAGAGAACAAATGTCTATTGTTTTGAGATTCGTAAATAAAGATGGCGTTATTATGGAGCGTTTCTTTGGATTTGTTCATGTTCCCGACACTACATCACAAACTCTGAAGGATAGAATATATTTTCTATTGACATATAACAATCTTGATTTTAAGTCGATTCGTAGCCAAGGGTATGACGGTGCAAGCAATATGCGAGGTCATTTCAAAGATTTACAAGCATTGATTTCAAAGGATTGTCCATCTACATATTATGTTCATTGTTTTGCTCATCGATTGCAATTAGAATTAATGGCCGCTTCACAAGGAGTTATTGTGGTGCAAAAAAAATTTACTAAATTATTTTTTGTTATCAACGTCGTTGGTGCTTCTTCCAAGCGTTCCGACTAACAAAGAGATGCACAAGCCAAACAAATGGCATATTTTAAATCTATTGGTGAGTTGAAGACTGGTAGAGGCCTCAATCAGATTGGTGCATTACAACGGGCTGGGGATACCAGATGGGGTTCTCAGTTGAAATCGGTTTCAAGCTTAATAAAAATGTTTAGTCCGATTTGTGAGGTTTTACTTAAAATTATTGAGGATGGCACAGGTTCGATCAAAGGAGATGTAGATTCAGCATATGAGATTATTACTACATTTGAATTTATTTTTGTTCTACATCTCGAGAAAGAAATAATGGAGATCACAGATTTACTTTTCCAAGCTTTACAAAGACAATCTCAAGATTGATGAAGTGATAAATGAGTATGAAACAAATCAGAGTCAATCAAATGTAATTTGAACATGAGAAGTAAATATAATCTGGTTTCAGCTCTATTATTTCCGATGAACACGAGTACAAAATGATAGTAAAAAGGGTGAACTCTTACAATCACTCTCTGACTCTTACTCTCTACTCAATGCTCAACTCCTATTTATAGGAAACAGGAAGTACAAAAAATACTAAGGCTTAGACGTTAAGCTTCGTACATGAGACACCTTAGCAAATACATAACAAAACATATGAAGAGAACAATTAAACAGACTTCGACTGATTACAACATATTTCGACCCTACAATCTCCCCCTTTGTAATCAAGTCGAACTTCTCAAGGTGAGAGAATTTGTGCAGCAAACAACATCACTCTTCGTATCTCCGTATACCATGAAATAATCTTCTTTAACTCCTTCTTATCCCCTTGGTTGTTTTTCGAACAGTTATTCATACGAACAATAAAGTCCGTATACTGGGATGTAGTGTACCTCTCCACTTCGCACGCCTGGAACAAAAATCTTTTAGCCTTCCCATTCTTATCCTTTCCTGCGAAGACCAATCCAAATGGTTTTAAGCAAATCTCCCCATCTTCATATTTCTTCAACTCAACTTGAGTCTTCGTGACTTCCATAGGAACTTTCACTTCCAACCCCTTCGCAATAGCCAACTCCACATTAGTAAGGGCCAAACACTCATAGTAATTATTTATGAATATTTTGATGTGGGCAAGACCAAGTCTAAACACTTCTGGATCTGTTCCTTGAAGATGCGAGGCATTCTTGTCTTTCAAAAGCAATGCAACTTGTATAAGATCATACAAGTTCATTAAAGGAAAATCAGCAACAGAGAAATCACAGATTTGACCATTCGCCCTTGCAACATGAAAATGAAAATTTTGCATCATGTTCTCGAACAGAACATCATTCGTAATACTGATCACCTTCTTTATCTTCACCAAAGACCATATCTCCTCTGGAACTTTCCCAAGAACAGCATGAAACCTAAGTTTCATATAAGTGTAGTCATCATCATTATCAAACTTTTCAGCAATCCTGTATTGAGCCATGATGAACATCATCTCATTCACAGGGAAATCAAGTTGGTTCATATCTGAGTTAGCAACAGCATAGCTTTGTTTCGGCTTGTTCAGAAAAGCATAGATATGATTGTATGCAACTTTCGCTTCGATAGTTTTATAATTGTAATGCTTGCTTGGATCACCCTTATCCATTCCACGTGGATCACTCGCACGAAGTCTCATAATACTTTGAATCACCCTTTGTTTCTCCATTTCAGCTTCAACTTCGGCTTTCTTCTCTTCTTTTGATTTCTCAACAATAATAGTTTTCCCTTTGTCTTTATTCCCAGGATTTTCAACAGTGTCCTTAGGTTTTGAACTACTTCCCCCTTCACCAGAAGATTGAATCACGATGCCTTTGTTGATTGGCTTTGTGGTCACCACTGTCGAACTTACAGGACCAGCTATTGAAACAATTGGCTTTGTTAATGGAATTTTCATTGTGAAAACTTTTCCAACAACCTTCACTTCTTCATGCACACTCTCACCAACCTTCCTTTCTCCTCCTTGCACCCTTGTGACAACAGGCGGGACATCTGTTCGTAAAATGTTTGAAATTCTGGACAAAGGAGCCAATTGCTTATGAAGGATAGCTTCAAACTGAGTAAAATTTTGGGACAAAAACTCTGGTGTAATAAACGAAGAAGAACCAGACTTCGAGATTAAAACCTTCAAATCTTTTAACTGAGTAGTGATCTCAGCGAAACTATTAGATTCTTGAGTAGATAACTGAGTAAGTTGAGGACTCATTGCTTCGTATAATTTCACGAACTTGGTAACCACATCAGCAATAATATCAACTTTCTGATTAAGAGAAGCATAATCTTTTTGTACCACTTCCATCTCTTTTGCCATTTCTTCTCGAAGCTCTTGAAGCTTGAAATTGATATCTTCTCGCACCTTTTTCACATCTTGAACGAACAATACGTGTCGTTCCTTAGCTGACTGTTTGAAATCTTTAACTTCTCCTAGAAAATTCGAAGATTGAGACTTCACACGTAACTCATTATTCTTATCATTCTGGTCCAACTTCTCCATTATGCGTGACTCAGATGCTTGAATCAATCCAGAACATTTAGTAACCATCCTGGCTTCGACAACTTTGAGCAGACCATCAATTTCCATACTTGACACATAATTACTCCCCCCCATATCAGCTTGAGATTGAATAATCGAATTCAACTTCTTGTTAAGAATCTTGAACTGCTTCATAGACATTAACATGTAATCTGGAAAATTATCTTCCTCATCATCAAATTCCAAGTCATCGAAAGTACCTCCAAAACCTCCTTCGTCAGTATCAGTTTCAGTTTCATCAATGGTTTTGGGTGGATCAGTGGATTAAGATGAGAAAAGAGTAGTAAATGGATGCTTGATAACATGTTCAAAAGTAGGTGAATTGGTGGTGTGGGAAACAGGTACAATATAAGCTGGTAATGAAACAGAAGTATCCATGGTAGATAAGATAGGAATACCTTGAACTGATACTGAAATGCCTTTATTCGAATCTCCTTCACCCATGTTGACATTTACAGCTGTCTCAGATACGTTTGTAGTGATGTCTGAAGTTCGAACCTCCTCAGTAACTGAATCGGTTAACGAAACTTCGAGTGGTATGACCTCAGTCTGCTCAGGAGTCAATGTCGGTTTGGAGAGAGTAGCTTCGGGTGTTTCAGGAACTTTCTCACCTTCGGACGATTCCTCTTGAATAACCAACTTTCGTTTCTTAATCTTCTTCTTGGAAATATGCTTTGCCACATCTTCAGCTCTTCGTTTATTTGACGAAGGAGAAACAGGAGCTGGAACCTCACGAATAGGAACCCCTTGATGAGTAATATGTGGTTTACGAACCATGGTTGGAGAAAACCTAGAAGATCCGTCTGTAGACTTTCGTGAACCACGAGATTTCTATTTTATTCTTCTAAAAACACTAGACTTTGATGGAATTGTTTCCTTAGCTTGTTCATCAACAACAGGCTCAACAGGAGTTGTCAAAACATTCGAAACTTGCTCCTCTGTCGTAGACTGTTTCTTTGTAGACTTCTTTGGCTTGGGTTCTTGCACAGGCTTCTCAGGAGTCGCCTTTGCATCCTTCTTTGACCGTCTTGATTTCTTAGAAGGACCAACATCCTCTTTTGATAACAACTTTCCTGTTTCGACATCAGGATTAATAGACTTCAAATACTTAATTAATACCGAGTTGGTTGGATCAACACGTTTTAACATTGCATCAGGGATTCTAGCAATGTTTGAAAACACCTCAGCATCATCTGTAACCTCCTTTGGAAAGTGATACTTCAAGAATTCAGCTTTATCTTCATCAGCTGGCACTTCAATCCCTTCTTTGTCATAAACATGACGAAGAATCAAACTCCAGTATCTTGTACATGATATTCCTTGAACCACATTGGTGTTCTCCACACTTTTCTGAAATTCCTTCCACATTTGAGTAGAATAATCAACCGGAATATCATAGTAAAGGCCAGCAACATGGCATATACCTCCATTCTTCCTTTATCCAATCCAACACTGCGACTAATCAAGCAGCGTAGAAAAATACCAAATAAAAAAATTCCAAATACTTGGAAGTCCAGACTTCTTGAAATCACTGATCTTAGTGAGTGGGGGTTGATGACCCATCTCATTGAACATATAGATGATTTGAGCAAACGAAAGATCAGTGTACGGTGGAGAATTAGGAATTTCAAGAATCTGACAAAACATCTTCTTGGATATACTAGTCTTCTTATCGTTTACCAGATTAAACATGATAACATCCAGAGCTTTGTTGTATGATGCAGTAGATCCTGCTATGGAAAGCCAGGATAGAGGAACAGCAAAAGAGTTGAACATGGCAGTAGAAAGAACAGAGCTTTTCAAAGCGACAACCAACATCTTCAACTCTTCTGGATACAGTGAAACATCCCCTTCGACTTGATAAATTGGTTCCTTGAATCTTCATAATCGGTTGGGAAGTAATATCTTCAGTTGTTTGTGATGTAGCATCGACACCAGCAGGAATAGCCATGATTAGGGTTTTTAAGCTTTGAAGAACAAATTGATTTTGCAGAGACAATTTGGGAATTTTTCTTTTGTGAGCGTAAACTGATAAAGTACCCTTGAATCCACTTTTATATGTAACCCTGGAATTTGAATTTAAAGCGGGATAAGCATTAAATGAGATCCAACATGGCACCTTGAAACTCGCACCGCTATTCCGATAAAGTAGCCATGCGTCAAAAAGTAACTGTCACTTCTCCTTGAAAACCGGAAAGAATACGAGACGTCTAGTCAAACAGCATGTTTGTTTATACCAATGGAATTGTAACCGTCATAAGCCTTCAGATGGAGGTAAGGCTCTTTCACTTCTGGGATGAAAAGCGAAGTCATGTGCCAGACTGTCGAAATCATCAGCCTGAGTTGGTATTACTCAGAACCTCAAGGATTTCGTGAGTGCAGTGTGCCAAAAGAATAAGATAAGAAGCAAATTAATGAAAATTTTGGAATCTGTGATGTCGAAAAATAAAATTTCGACACAAACGCAGTAAAACCTTGGGCAAAGGTTGCTTCGTTAATCATCAAGAGAGATAACCAACAGCTTGCATATGTTCCCATGAATTACAATCGAATACTTATAGAGAAGTATCGAAGGGCTTCTTTTTCAAGGCTTTGTGGGTGGTTTAAAATTTCGTTACATATCAACCTAAACATAAGGTGAGAAATTATAACAGAAATTACTTGTTTGACCAGTGTAGTCAGTGACAAGTATGCTTTGGATTAATTTGAAAGTGACTTAGAAAGCAAACGAAACTCACACGGAAATCATATTCAAGAAAATAAAATTTGTGTGCTGGATCTTGTTGGGTAACAAATATCGTGGGATTCGAATATTTGATCAAGACCACTCAAACGAATTGAATATGATTTGGAGTTTCGAAAATTGGTACATAAACAAATGTTTCGTGAAAATATGGAACTTAGTTCCCCGTCAATTCCTTAAAAGGTTAGAAGATTGGGTTTCACTTTCATCACGGTCTCATGATGTCAGATCATAAACACAGAGTTTTGATATATCTAAGTCTTGACGGGTTGTATCAAAGACCTCTTGGATATATGTCTTCGTGTGTGAAAGTGTAAGAATGTTGATGAAAAATATTGATTCACAAAATCAATTGTACCTCTGTTATGATTGGACCAAACAGACAACTCTTAACTCATTTGAGAAGAGTAAGGTAGCTCAGAAGACTAATGTGAATACAAGCCTGATTGGGAAGAAATTTTCGTAATGAAAATTTCATTAAGGCTTTCAAAATCACACATTAAGTCAATGGAGGCTTGGGTCGACATGCTGCAGCATGCTTCTAGGGACAGTCTAACTAGTACAAAGTTGTCGAAATTTTACCTTCCCATAGAAACGCAAGCATGACCGTTGTAAAACTTTCATGAAATCTGTACGAAGAAAAGACAAAGAACAAAATAACAAAAATCTTTTTGATATTTTTGATTTTTCGAAAAGAAAGGAAATATTTTTGTGTTTTTAAGTTTTTCGAAAAAGAAAACAAACAACAAAAGAAAATATATTTGGAATTTTTGGTTTTTCGAAAATAGAATGACAAAACAAAAATAAAATCTTTTTGAAGTTTTTGATTTTTCGAAAATAAAACTAGGATACTAACTAACGAAAAACATGTGACCGACTAACGAAAAATTTGACAAACTAACGAAAATTTGATAAACTAACAAAAATTTGACAAACTAACGAAAATTTGTACTCCAAAACAAATTGCTCTAGATGTCGAATTCGAAGCGTGTCGAAGCGCTGAATGTGAACAGTAACTTCTGAATGGTTAATACTATCAGCCTCTGAATGAAGCATTATTGCTTCTGAATCGACACATTTGTATAACACTTCTTTGTCATACATTCGAAATCATTCCTGGAACTGAACATGCTTCGATCATTCCCAAACCTGTCAAAATTCGAACAAATGATTTTTCATCCAAAGCCTTTGTAAAAATATCAGCAAGCTGATCAGTAGTTTTTACAAAATGAACTTCAATGTTGCCATCTTCCACATGATCTTTGATAAAATGATAACGAAGAGCAATATGTTTGGTTTTCGAATGTTGTACTGGATTATGACAAATGCGTATAGCACTTTGTGAATCACAATACAATGGAATCTTTTTCATATTAATGGCATAATCTCGCAATTGACTCTGGATCCAAATAATTTGCAAAGTGCAAGCAGCAACTGCAACATATTCAGCTTCAGCAGTAGAAATCGAAACACACGTTTGCTTTTTCGACTGCCAAGTAACCAACTTTCCATCCAGGAATTGACATCCACCACTTGTGCTTTTTCGATCCAAAGTACATCCTCCTAGATCTGCAGCTGAAAATGCCTGAATAAAAAATCCTGATTTCGAAGGATACCACAATCCTAACGAAATTGTTCCCTTGAGACAACGAAAGATATTTTTCACAGCAGTTAAGTGTGGTTCTCGTGGATTTGCTTAATACATAGCACAATTACATACAGAAAACATGATATCAGGTCGACTTGCAGTAAGATAAAGCAATGAACCTATCATACTCCTGTATAAGGTAAGATCAACCGCAGGTGTTTCTAACGAAGGTGTTAGCCTTGTTCCAACTGCCATTGGTACTCTTAACTTCGTGCTATTTGTCATTCCAATTTTTTCGAGCAAATTCCTTGTATATTTTTCTTGATTGATGAAAATTCCTTCTTTTCTTTGATAAATGTTTAAACCAATAAAATTATTGATTTTACCCGTCATGCTCATTTCGAATTGGATTTTCATCAAACTTTTGAATTCACTAGGCAAAGCGGGGTCAGTAGAGCCAAAAATAATATCATCGACATAAATTTGAACAAGCATTAGATGATTCCCAACTTTCTTTCGAAATAATGTGGGATCAACTGATCCTTGTTTAAATTTCGATTGTTTTAAGAAACTGGTAAGAGTTGCATACCATGCTCTTGGTGCTTGTTTTAACCCATATACTGCTTTATCTAAAATATACACGTGATCAGGATATTCTTCATTAATGAAACCTGGAGGTTGTTCAACGTAAACTATTTCTTCAAGTTCACCATTGAGAAAAGCAAATTTTACATCCATTTGATAAACACTAAAATCTTTGTGAGCTGCATAAGCCAAAAATATTCGAACAGCCTCGAGTCTTGCGACAGGGGCAAAAGTTTCTTCATAATCGATACGTTCTTGTTGCGAATATCCTTTAACAACTAATCGTGCTTTATTTCGTACAATATTTCCATCCTTGTCGGTTTTGTTTTTGAGAATCCATTTTAATCCGACAATCGAAACATTTTCAGGTTTAGGAATTAATCTCCAAACCTTGTTTCTTTCGAATTCAGCCAATTCAGATTGTATTGCAACAACCCAATCAGAGTGTTCCATTGCAACCTTAACTGTCTTTGGTTCTATTTTTGAGATGAAAACATTAAACATGCAAAATTCTTGATATGTATTCAGTACCTCATTCTTCGCACGAATTTGAGCTCTAGTCAAAACTCCTTCTTGAGGATTTCCAATGACTTGTTCTTTTGGATGATTTCGTGTCGATTTTTCTACTGGTGGATATGCTGGATCAAAGTCCAAATGTGCATCTTCGTATATTTCTTCATTTTCAGATCCTACAACAGAAATATTATCATTAGTTTCGTGAAACTCATCATTCTGATCAAGAATTATTGTATCATTGTCATTATGTTCATTTTCCTCATCATCATCATTCTAATGCTCCCCCTCGAAACTTTCATTCTCCCCCTCAAAAGAATGATCCCCCTTTACATTTGAAGGTGTAGATAAGTGCTCCCCCTCCACGTGTGCATCCAACATACTTTCGCCATTATCAGTTGTAGACATTGTGATTGTCGAGTCATCAGAATGTTTCGAAGATTCAGGGATTTGATTATCTTCAACATTGACTTCAGCATCTGCAGCCCTATCTGGAACACCCAAAATTAAATCATAATCAAAATCAGACGAAATAGAAATTTCAGACTCATCATTTGATTCATTAAGAATTGGTTTTTGTTCGAAATGTGTTTCAAGTTGTTTCACATAATAATCATCAAAAGTGAGGTCAAATGTTTCTTCAACTTTTCGTGTTCGCTTAGTCAACACTCTGTATGCAACCGAATTTTGTGAATATCCCAAAAATATTCCTTCATCAGTCTTAGCTTGAAATTTCGAAAGAATATCTTTGAGATTCATGATAAAGCACCTGCAACCAAAAAAATGAAAGAATTTAACATTTGGTTTTCGGTTATTTATAATTTCATACGGAGTGATATTGAAACGACGATGAATAAAAGAACGATTCTAAGTAAAACATGTTGTTGAAACTTCTTCTGCCCATAGATATTGAGGAAGATTCGCATATGTCAACATTGTTCTTGCTGCTTCGCAAAGAGACCTATTCCTTCGTTCAAGTACACCATTTTGTTGTGGTGTATATGGTGATGAAAAATTATGCGAAGTTCCTTTCTCAGTTAAGAACGAATCCAACACATTATTTTTAAACTCAAAACCATTATCACTTTTGATTTTTCGAACATTCTTTTTCAGACTTGTCTCAATTTTCTTGATAAAATCAATCATTGTTTGAGCGACTTCAGATTTTAACCTGAGAAAATACACCCAAGTAAATCGTGAAAAACCATCAACAATAACCAAAATGTACCGTTTCTTGTTGAGAGTTTCAACAGTTGATGGTCCACAAAGGTTAATATGAAGAAGTTCCAATGGTTCTACAGTTTTCGAATCTATCACAATTGGATGTCCTTTCCGATGCTGTTTCCCTTGTTCGCAAGCTGCACATAAAGTATCATTGTCAAATTTTAATACTGGTAAGCCACGAACAAGATCATCAATAACCAACTTATTCAAATTTCGAAAATTTAAATGTGATAAACGACGATGCCACAACCAGCTAACATCAGATGTAGCTTTCGAAAGTAAACAAACCGAAGGTTTCCCAAAAATAGGTTTTATGTCAAGAGTAAACATATCGCCATGTCGTTTTGATTTCAGCAACACTTCGTTCGTTTTAACCTTTGAAATGATACTTCCTTCTTCGTTAAACACAACTTGATTGTCAGTGCCCACAACGAGTTGTGAAACACTTATCAAATTATGTTGAAGACCTTCGACATAAGCAACACGATTTACAGTGAACTGTCCATTCGTTACTTTCCCATATCCTTTTACTTGACATTTGTGATTGTTCCCGAACTTCACAACCCTAGCATTTTCCAAACATCGATAATCTCGTAAATTCTCCTTTCATCCAGTCATGTGACGTGAGCAACCACTATCGATGTACCATTTCTCATCATATTGCTCGTCACATAAAACCTGCAATTATTGAAAAAATTTAGGTACCCAAGGCTGTTTGGGTCATTAGAAATTAGTTTTAAAAACATAATGAAATGAAGAACCTTTGACCGAATCATGAACTTTTGATTTTAGACTATTAATTAAGTCTACATCATTAGATAAAGGAACCGAAACATAAGTTTTCGATGGTTTAGGATTTTCACTTACATAAGCCTTCGTCTTCTTAGATTGTGCATGTTCATTCTTTTCTTTCGAAATTGGTTTCCAAGACTTTACCGACACATTCAATTCCTTCGAAGATGAACTTTCAGTTGACGAAGTATTCACATACTTCTCATAAGATTCACGAATTTGCTGTTGAGAAAATTTTCCCGTTTGATACTTTTTACCATTCTTCTCAAGCCAATTGTTGATTGTTTCAACCTCAGAGGAACCTTTTGTGTATGAAACTTTAGTGGTTTGTTTTGCAGATGGATTCGGAAAATTCGGTTTTTGTGGAATGAAATCAACATTTGATTTAGGACGAAATGCCTTGGCATAACTGTAACGCCCGCGTTTCCAGGCTAGGCATTATTGTTGATGTAAAAGTCTAGGTTAATCCTTGTAACTCTTTTTGAAGTATTAATGATGAAATACTTGAGTATTATGTGAATTATGTGTTTATTTTCTTAATTATTATAATTTAATGAATTAAGAATAAAATAAGCGTCAAAATTAAAGTGTGAGATAAGCTCGATATCTTTGCATGAAGATGTAGTGGTTGAAACAAGGATTCCGGAGATATAAAGAATGTCAAAATCCGAGTTATAACGAAGAAGTTATGACCTGTCGAAGTTTCGCGACATAACCGGCAACGCTGAATGACGTAAAAAGTGAAATTTACGTTAGAGCGATATTTAGCCTTAGTAATATAAATTAAAATCGTAGAGTTCGTTAAACCGAGAGTGTGCATAAAAAGAACGCCCAAATCTGACTTCATATGAGGAAGTTATGATTTTCCGAAGTTTCGACTTAGCAGTATGCAGCCCGAATACTCGATTTGAGATCGAGCGGTTTTTAGCCAAAACAATCTAAACGAGAATCGAAGATCTCGTTAATAGTAGCGAAACGATAAAAAGACAGGCGAAAACGGACGTCAGATGAAGAAGTTATGAATTTATAACGGAGTTTTCCTGTCCCGGCCTACTAAAAATAAATAATAAAAATAAAATCAAAATTAGCCGACGAAGTCTAAACGAAAGTTGTAGAGCGTAGTCTCACCTACGCGGGGATATAAATAACGTCGAAAACGGAGTTCGTATGAGGAAGATATGAATTTTTGAAGTTTATTAAATAATTAAAATATTAAATTTAATTATAAATTCCGATATTATCCAAAGGAGGGGAGTCAGCGACCTTATCCGGGTTACGCCCAGCGTAACTAGGATTTACGCCCAGCGTAAATCAAGGATCCAGCCCCCTATAAAAGGAAGTCGAGGCTGCCGAGTTTCAGTTGCTATTTTCTTTCCTTCTCTCGCGTTTTTACCTCGTTTTTCGTGCAAGAATTATCCCGAAGCCCCGGTATCATTCCCGAGTCCCGAAGCAAGTCTCGAAGCCCCAAAGATCCCGAGAAGTAAAATTCCCGAGCCGAAGCTCTGCCCGCGAGGAGCCCAATTTTTGTGAAAATCTTCCAGATCTGCCGAAGAATACTACTTCTACAAGCAGTAGTGCTGTCCGATCATCTTCTGATCAAGTGAGTGTGTAGTTACTTTCTTCTAACGCATAATTATGAAGTATTTTATATGAAATACGTGCTATGTGTATATTTTGTTGTTATATGTGTGAATGTATATTCACTTTCTTCTATCTCATAGATATGATTTATTCTCTATGAAATACGTGTTATGTGTATGTGTCTCATCTGTTGTTTGGAATATGTATTGAATGAGAATGCTATACAGGTTTTAAACTATGTATAAAAATATATATTTTTATCTACTAATATGTTGGGTAGAACATGGGTAGATAATTGATGTGTGATAAACAGATGAGAGGCCTCAATGTTGTTTTTGATTCAGTCATCTAGCGGAGTTTAGATGACGACCACGGAATTTTCTAGACAGTCCTGTGGAACGCTAGCAGGTTCGCCACCTGTAGGTGTTAATGAACTTGGGTGTTCATTCGCTGTACTCCATCCCCTCATGGTTGCCTTATTTGACTTATATTGCTGAGGAACCCCCGAAGCATGTGTTGTCGCCCCGATGAAATATTCTTAGACTAGGTCCCTTATGTTAGTTGTCTTAGGGACGTAAAGTGAGAATAACGGGAATGGGTAATTGGGTTATTGTTGGTTGGTGGAATTAAATATAATTATTTATTGTGGGTTGAAAACCCTATATGCTCACCAGGCTCCCAAGCCTGACCCACTCAGTTTTCTTTGTATTACAGGTAGTGGCGCCAGAGCATAAGTTGGATGACTTGTCAAGTTATTTTTGGATTATAGACCTGTTGTTTTATATATAACTGTTGTAAGGTCTGTATTGTAATGTTTATGTTTTTGGTCTGTTTATCGGAACATGACATCCCGAGTTTTGTTATATAATGAAAATACATTTCTTTATGAAATGCTTTGGTAAATCTTAGTTTATCATATTTCGTTTTGGGAACAAATTCCGCAACTCTTTTAATCAAAGGATTACTCTGAAATCATTTTAAAAGCATAAATTAAACCGGTCTTTTCTGGTCGTGATTTTGGGGATGTCACAGTTGGTATCAGAGCATTAGTTTAAGCGAACTAGGAATTTGTAGGATTTCTAGACTTAAACTTAGAATGCTAAGTGAAGATTGTGAGATGTGTGTCTGTTATATTTTAGACACGAGCACTAGTTTATTTTAGGAAAATTGCCTAAAATGCTTTTATGTGCTAAATGTTATATGTTTGCCATATATGATATTATTTGTTCGGATCTATGGTCTGTTGGCGACCGGATCTGGAAACCTTATGTGTGTAGGATTCTAAGCGTACGTCTACGATATTAGAACTAGCATGTAAATGTTTCGGAGTGATAAGGATGATTTGAATATATATCGTGAATGAGGATCTAATTTCAACTTATTCGGTTTATAGATAAAAAAATGGTGAGAACGAGGAGTGGAGTTGGAAATGCTGATGAAAACAGGAATCAAATACCAGTGATTGAGGAAATACCTGTTGTAGCAGCAGCACCTGAGCCAATGACAATGGCTGGTGTACAAATGATGATTCAAACAATGTTAGATCGTCAGATGGAGGAGACTAGGCGGTTGCTTCAACAGAATCGTGAAGAACTGTCAATTCAAGTGGAAGAGCCCGAATTAAACGAAGGGCACTCGGAAGGAGGAAACTTCAGTGGATCTGTTGGTCAAGCCAAACCACCGATAGTTAGGCAGAACAACCAGGATAGAAAGGAATGATGGAATGGGATGCAAGTATAATGATTTTCTTACTTGCAAACCATCGACCTTCACTGGAAAGGAGGACCCGATCGGAGTCATGGATTGGATATCGGAAATGGAGCTAGCCTTCATGATGTGTGGCTGCAGAGACAAGTTGCAGACCACTTTCGCAGTACGCCAGTTCAGGGGTGGAGCTGTTTGTTGGTGGAACACTTTAGGGAAGACCCTAAGCCCTAATGAGCCACTTCAACTGACATGGGCAGAGTTCTTGGTGCAGTTCAAGCGCAAGTTCTGTTCGGCCCAAAATCTGTTGGAGTTGGAGAACAAGTTTCTGACATTGACAAAGGGCAGCATGTCAGTTAATGAATACACAAATGCTTTCACAGACAAGATGGAGTTTGCTTTGCGCATCGTTCCAGATGAGCTGACAAAGGTTGACCGATACGCAAAAGGACTCCCATGGGAGTACGCGGTGCCAGTGCGTTAGGCACCTACTCTAGAGGCAGCTATTAGGGCTGCCAAGTCTGTTGAGGACATGATCAAGGGAAGAACCGCCGACAAGGTTGAAGTTGGCGAAAAGAGAAAATTTGTAGGAACTTCAAGTTCCAATAAGAAAAGTAAATTTTCGAAGTCAAATTCGAAGAAGTTTGGAGGAAAGGGTGGCGAAGCGAAATGGTGCGAGAAATGCAAGAAAAAGCACTTTGGGAAATGTATGGAGGAGGTGACTTGCTACAAGTGTGGAAAAACAGGGCATTATGCCAACGAGTGTCCGTCCAACAAGAGGATGTGCTTTGGTTGTAACGAGGAGGGGCACATTTTGAAAGACTGTCCGAAAAAGAAAGAGGCAGCAAAACCCAACATTCCCCCAAAGACGAAAGCAAGAGCCTTCCAGATGACACTTGAGGCTGCGAAAGATGAAGCTGATGTCGCTTCAGGTACCTTTCTCATAAACGAATTACCTGCTCAACTTTTGTTTGATTCTGGAGCCAACTACTCCTTTATTTCGCATGAGTTTGGTAGAAAACTAGCTTTGCCTGTTGATAGACTAGATAATGCTTTATTAGTCGAAGTTGCTAGTGGAAAGTTTGTACCTGTTAGCCATCGCATGAAAAACATCTTAATTGACTTGAATGGGAATAAGTTTCACGAGGAATTATTGCCTATCGAACTTAATGGTTTCGACATCGTGTTGGGAATGGATTGGCTTAGCGCCAATGATGCCGAGATTTTATGCAAGAAGAAGATAGTAAAAGTAAACCCACCAGGGAAAGAGTCATTTATGGTGTACGGGGACAAACGCCGAGTGAATTCTGGAATCATTTCCCTAATGAAAGCTAGAAAGTGTTTGACCAAGGGATGTACATCATATTTAGCATTCGTGATCGATGCTAAGAAGGAAAAGAAGGTGATGCAGAATATTCCAATGGTGTGTGATTATCCGGAAGTATTTCCCGAAGATCTTCCTGGATTACCACCTGATAGACAAGTGGAGTTCAGAATAGACTTGTTACCAGGAACCACGCCAATAGCAAAAGCACCGTACCGATTAGCACCAACGGAGATGAAGGAGCTGATGATGCAACTTCAGGAGTTATTGGACAAAGGTTTCATTAGACCTAGTTCATCACCCTGGGGAGCTCCGGTGTTATTCGTAAAGAAGAAAGACGGGAGCATGAGAATGTGCATTGATTACAGAGAGCTGAATAAGGCAACGATAAAGAATAGATATCCATTGCCAAGGATTGATGACCTTTTCGATCAGCTGCAAGGCTCAAGTTATTTCTCAAAGATCGATCTTAGGTCAGGATATCATCAGCTGAAAGTAAGAGAACAAGATATCGAGAAGACTGCATTCAGAACTAGATATGGACACTACGAGTTCTTGGTTATGTCGTTTGGACTAACCAATGCTCCAGCAGCATTCATGGATTTGATGAATAGGGTTTGTAATCCTTTCCTTGATAAATCTGTGATAGTGTTCATAGATGACATTCTGATTTACTCGAAAAGCCAAGAGGAGCATGGCAGGCACTTGCGAGAAGTATTAGAAGTTTTGAAGAAGGAGAAGTTGTATGCAAAGTTCTCCAAATGTGATTTTTGGATTCGAGAAGTCCAATTCTTGGGTCACGTGGTCAACCAGGAAGGGATAATGGTTGATCCAGCAAAGATTGAAGC
This sequence comes from Lactuca virosa, assembly GCF_052849685.1. NCBI lineage: Eukaryota > Viridiplantae > Streptophyta > Magnoliopsida > Asterales > Asteraceae > Lactuca > Lactuca virosa. The sequence goes on from NC_136433.1 coordinate 392,283,503, forward strand.
TGTGATGAAGTGGGAACAACCGAAAAGTCCCACGGAGATCCGAAGCTTTTTAGGATTAGCTGGATATTACTGAAGGTTTATCCAAGGCTTTTCTTCGATTGCTACTCCATTAACAACTTTGACCCACAAAGGAGCTACTTCTGCTTGGAGTGATAAGCATAAGGAAGCATTCGAGTTGCTAAAGAAGAAGCTATGTGAAGCACCGATTCTTTCTCTACCCGATGGAGTCGAAGACTTCGCTGTTTATAGTGATGCATCTGGTGTTGGGTTGGGTTGTGTTTTGACCAAAAGAGAAAAGGTGATAGCATATGCGTCTCGACAGTTGAAGGAGCATGAAAAGAACTACCCTACTCACGATTTGGAGTTGGCAGCGGTAGTTTTTGCTCTGAAAATATGGAGGCATTACCTCTATCGCACGAAGTGCAAACTTTTCACTGATCATAAGAGTCTCCAATATCTCTTTAATCAGAAAGAATTGAATATGAGGCAACGACGCTGGCTAGAATTACTCAAGGACGACTGTGAGATACTTTACCACCCCGGTAAAGCTAATGTTGTTGCTGATGCTCTCAGTCGAAAAGTCAATGTTGAAAGAAAGAGGCCAAGAGCGTTGAGAATAGAAGTTGTCTCGACAATTGTGGAGAGTATAAAGAAAGCTCAAGGGGAAGCTTCTGAAAAGAATGACCGAAAGGAAGAACGTTTGGGCAAAACGTTGGTGTTTGATACAAACGGTCATGGACTAAAGGTATTCCAAGATCGAATTTGGGTGCCTAAGTCAGGAGGAATAAGAGATCTTCTGATGGAAGAAGCTCACAAAACCATGTACTCAATTCATCCTGGCAGCACTAAAATGTATAGGGACCTAAAACCCTATTACTGGTGGCCGACGATGAAGCTTGATATTGCAAAGTACGTGGCGGAATGTGTGATGTGTGCTAGAGTTAAGGCACAACATCAGAAACCATATGGGAGTTTAGAACCTTTACTTGTACCTATGGGTAAATGGGAAGACATTGCCATGGATTTCGTCACTAAACTGCCCAGAACAAAGAACGGTCACGACATGATTTGGGTGGTCGTTGATCGCTTCACTAAGAGTGCACACTTCATAGCAGCCAATGAGAAATGGTCTATGGATAAGCTTGTGAATTCTTACGTGAAGGAAATTGTGAGGCTTCACGGTGTTCCGTTAACGATTGTATCGGATCGTGATAGCCGTTTCACCTCAAGGTTTTGGAAAAGTCTACAAGAGGAAATGGGTACCAAGTTGTGTTTAAGTACAACTTACCATCCACAGACTGATGGTCAGAGCGAAAGAACAATACAAACACTTGAAGATATGTTGAGAGCATGTACCCTGGAATTTCAAGGTAACTGGGATGAACATTTACCTTTGGTAGAATTTTCCTACAATAATAGTTTCCACTCTAGCATAAAGATGGCACCTTATCAAGCTTTGTACGGACAGAAGTTTCGTACGTCGTCTTGTTGGCTTGAGGTTGGGGAAAAGCAGTTTATGGGGCCCGAGATGGTCCATCAAACCGCTGAAAAGTTGAAAATAATTAGAGAAAGAATGTTAGCAGCTCAGGATCGTCAAAAGAGCTATGCTGACAAGAAGCGAAGGCCGATGACTTTTGAAGTTGGAGATTCGGTTTTGCTTAAAGTCTCGCCGTGGAAGGGACTTATAAGATTTGGTAAAAGGGGAAAGTTGAGTCCAAGGTTTATTGGACCGTTTAAAGTTCTTCAGAGGGTTGGGAACCAAGCTTACAAGCTCGAATTAGCCGAAGAACTGAATGGGATTCATAACACTTTTCATGTGTGTTATTTGAGGAAGTTCACGGGAGAAGTTCCCGATATAATTCCAATTTCTGAATTGAGAATTGATGAAAACAAGAGGTTAATTGAAGAACCAGAGGCAATTGTTGACCGAAAGACTAAGAAGCTTCGACGCAAGATGGTCGAATTAGTGCTTGTCCGTTGGAAACATTCGAATGGGCCAAATCTCACCTGGGAAATGGAGAGTGACATGTTGAGTCGCTATCCGCATTTGTTTATTGATGTGTGATTCCGAGGACGGAATCATCCTAAGGGGGAGAGAATTGTAACGCCCGTGTTTCCAGGATAGGCATTATTGTTGATGTAAAAGTCTAGGTTAATCCTTGTAACTCTTTTTGAAGTATTAATGATGAAATACTTGAGTATTATGTGAATTATGTGAATTATGTGTTTATTTCCTTAATTATTATAATTTAATGAATTAAGAATAAAATAAGCGTCAAAGTTAAAGTGTGAGATAAGCCCGATAACTTTGCATGAAGATGTAGTGATTGAAACAAGGATTCCGGAGATATAAAGAATGCCGAAATCCGAGTTATAACGAAGTTATGACCTGTCGAAGTTTCGCGACATAACCGGCAACGCTGAATGACATAAAAAGTGAAATTTACGTTAGAGCGATATTTAGCCTTAGTAATATAAACGAAAATCGTAGAGTTCGTTAAACCGAGAGCGTGCATAAAAACAACGCCTAAATCTGACTTCGTATGAGGAAGTTATGATTTTCCGAAGTTTCGACTTAGCAGTATGCAGCCCGAATACTCGATTTGAGATCGAGCGGTTTTTAGCCGAAACAATCTAAACGAGAATCGAAGATCTCGTTAATAGTAGCGAAACGATAAAAAGACAGGCGAAAACGGGCGTCATATGAAGAAGTTGTGAATTTATAACGGAGTTTTCCTATCCCGGCATACTAAAAATAAATAATAAAAATAAAGTCAAAATTAGCCGACGGATTCTAAACAAAAGTTGTAGAGCGTAGTCTCACCTACGCGGGGATATAAATAACGTCGAAAACGGAGTTCGTATGAGGAAGATATGAATTTTTGAAGTTTATTAAATAATTAAAATATTAAATTTAATTATAAATTCCGATATTATCCAAAGGAGGGGAGTCAGCGACCTTATCCGGGTTACGCCCAGCGTAACTAGGATTTACGCCCAGCGTAAATGAAGGATCCAGCCCCCTATAAAAGGAAGTCGAGGCTGCCGAGTTTCAGTTGCTATTTTCTTTCCTTCTCTCGCGTTTTTACCTCGTTTTTCGTGCAAGAATTATCCCGAAGCCCCGGTATCATTCCCGAGTCCCGAAGCAAGTCCCGAAGCCCCAAAGATCCCGAGAAGTAAAATTCCCGAGCCGAAGCTCTGCCCGCGAGGAGCCCAATTTTTGTGAAAATCTTCCAGATCTGCCGAAGAATACTACTTCTACAAGCAGTAGTGCTGTCCGATCATCTTCTGATCAAGTGAGTGTGTAGTTACTTTCTTCTAACGCATAATTATGAAGTATTTTATACGAAATACGTGCTATGTGTATATTTTATTGTTATATGTGTGAATGTATATTCACTTTCTTCTATCTCATAGATATGATTTATTCTCTATGAAATACGTGTTACGTGTATGTGTCTCATCTGTTGTTTGGAATATGTATTGAATGAGAATGCTATACAGGTTTTAAACTATGTATAAAAATATATATTGTTATCTACTAATATGTTGGGTAGAACATGGGTAGATAGTTGATGTGTGATAAACAGATGAGAGGCCTCAATGTTGTTTTTGATTCAGTCATCTAGCGGAGTTTAGATGACGACCACGGACTTTTCTAGACAGTCTTGTGGAACGCTAGCAGGTTCGCCACCTGTAGGTGTTAATGAACTTGGGTGTTCATTCGCTGTACTCCTTCCCCTCATGGTTGCCTTATTTGACTTATATTGCTGAGGAACCCCCGAAGCATGTGTTGTCGCCCCGATGAAATATTCTTAGACTAGGTCCCTTATGTTAGTTGTCTTAGGGACGTAAAGTGAGAATAACGGGAATGGGTAATTGGGTTATTGTTGGTTGGTGGAATTAAATATAATTATTTATTGTGGGTTGAAAACCCTATATGCTCACCAGGCTCCCAAGCCTGACCCACTCAGTTTTCTTTGTATTACAGGTAGTGGCGCAAGAGCATAAGTTGGATAACTTGTCAAGTTATTTTTGGATTATAGACCTGTTGTTTTATATAACTGTTGTAAGGTCTGTATTGTAATGTTTATGCTTTTGGTCTGTTTATCGGAACATGACATCCCGAGTTTTGTTATATAATGAAAATACATTTCTTTATGAAATGCTTTGGTAAATCTTATTTTATCATATTTCGTTTTGGGAACAAATTCCGCAACTCTTTTAATCAAAGGATTACTCTGAAATCATTTTAAAAGCATAAATTAAACCGGTCTGTTTCTGACCGTGATTTTGGGGATGTCACAATAACGACTTCCAACCTTGTTTTCATCGTTTGCATTTTGAGAAAATCGATTGTGAAATTTTTGATTTTGAGAAAATCTTTGTTGTTGATTAGAATAAAATCGATTTGTTGAGGGTTGTTTTTGAAATATCTTTGATTTATTATTGACATTTGTGGAAAAAGTTGTATTTTGAGCTTTCGAAAAATTTGTTTTTGGATAAAATTCAGATTTTGTTTTATTTGATTGAGCGGGATTTTTCTTTTTGTCTGAATAAGATGCTGAATACGAAGACTTGTTCTCAACTGATTTAGTCTTTGTGTTTTCAGACGTTTTCAATGTCAAACCGTTTTGTTTCTTTCGAGACTCAACAGTTTGCCAGGAAATTTTCTTTCGTGCTTGTCTTTTTGAAATTTCATTTTCTTTTGAAAACTTGTCTATTTGTTCTTTAAATTATTTTGAATTTAATTTGACAACACGTTCATTTTCCACAACAACTTGTTTTGTAACTTCTTTCTCAGCTTTTTGTTTTTCAACCCATTTTCGTTGAGGTTTTGTCTTTGAAAAACATATAAATTCTTCGTTAGATTATCTTCTTCCTCAGATACATGTTTGTTATCTTCTTCAACCAATTTGACAATCTCTGGTTTTATGTTATCGACATTTCCTGTTGTCACAAATATTTGATTTGGATAGACAACTTCGTCTGAACATTTGAACTTTGGATACACCACTGTATTGGTTTCAAGATAATGAGCACCTTTTTCAGTTATCACTTTTTCGAATTTTTCAGTATCTCCATACACTTGATCAACAACAATTCGTGGAATTTCTGTTGCTTTCGAAGCTTTGTTTGATGAAAAGTTTTTATGTGGAATTTCTTCATCATTTTCATCATCACTGTCATCAGTCTGACTATCTGTTACATCCAGTTGATCAAAATCACAAGCTTTCGAAGTTGAGGGTTTGTCAGTGTCAATCTTAACCAACGAATCCTCACATTTTTCTTTTCCTTTAGATTTTGATGTAACATTAATGACAGACAACTGAGAACAATGAACATCCTCAATATCACTAATTTTGCTAATATTATCAGAATTATCTTCAATATCAGCAAAATTAGATTGAGAATCAGATGTCGAATTCTCAGTCTTTTTCAAAATTTTGATTTGCTCAGTTTTGGTCAAAGTATCATTCACAATATTAACCAATTCATTTGAATCAAGATATTTGTCAATTTTCACAATTCCATAAGCATATCTATTATCAGGAATTTTATCAAAGTCAGCAATTGTTTTCTCACAATCATACGAAATGTTATCTACCTTCTCTCTCTCATACGCTAGAAAAGCTAACAACTTCATATGTTGTTCCTTACTAATATCAGACGAATGATGCAATGCAGTAAGTTTTGCATAAAGTCGTTTAGCAGAGTTACAATATATGTTGCGTTGGGCTAACAACAGTTTTACATCACTACTTAGAGAATCCCTATCACACATAATATTTGTAACTTGCAATTCTAAACACTCTATCTTTACTTTCTTTGAATCAAGCAATTTCTGGGTCTCTAACAACTGAACGTTTAATTTCTTAGCTTCGTTACTAGCGGACACCACAATTTAATCAAAATAAGCAACAGTATCATCAAAAACAATTATTTCAGAATCATATGCACTTAAAGGAATATTGAAAGATTGAAGAATAGAACGTACCTTGGTAGTCATTGGAGATTTATCAGCACTTTTGGTCATGAAGCAATGACCAGTCACCTCTTCGTCAGAATCTTTCTCCAGCTTCGCGAACATAGCACCATGCGTAGGATTAAGCATCTCTTCGTCATCGGATCCGGATGACCAGATCTGATACGTGCCATCTTCATCCTGTTCACCTCTAGCCACCAATGACAAACCTTTCGCCTTCGTACGCACCTCCTCCAGCTTTTCGACATAATAAGCTTCATCCTTGATTTTATTCTTTCTCTCTTCCTTCTTACGAAGCATGCAGTCATTTGCTAGATGATTTGCTCCATTGCAATAATGACAGTCAACGCCCGAATCTCCTCTAAGTTTCTTCTCGTTCTTGACCTCAGTAACCTTCTCATCATTCTTTTCAAACTTATTCTTCTCTTCTCCTGCAGACTTGTTCACGAAACTTCCTTTTCCCACACTCTGCTTCACCTTTGGATTAAACGGTTTCTTGAAAAAAAAAATTAACTCTGTTGTTCGAGTAAAAAGCTATTGCCTCATCATCATAATTCATTAAAAACCCCTCTTCACCATCAGAATCACCTTTTTCAACAACTTCTTTTTCAGACACTTTTGAAACAAGAGCTAATGGACCTCCCAGACTGAGCTTCGACTCTTCTGCCATCTCGTTTACTTCACTTTCATGAGTTTTCAGCTGATTATATAGATCATTTAGAGATGATGTATCGAAACTTTGTTGATTCTTCACCATCATGCAAACACTCCTCCATTCCTTACGGAGTCCCATCACGAAGGTGAGATTGAACTCCATAGCAGACCTTGTGATTCCATAACGATTGCATCGATAGATTAGTTCATTAAGACGATCATAGTAAATTTCAATCGTTTCACTCTCCTTTTGTCTGAATTCTTTCAGCTCTACAATACACTGCTTAACAGAGTTTATCTTCGTTTTCTCCCTTCCCTGATACTTTTCCTTAAGAGTATTCCAGATATCTTTTGCAGTTTTACAACCACGAATGTAATTGTAAACAACAGGTGGCAAGGCACCTCGCAATTCTCTCAAACAACGCTTTTCGTTGTTCTTCAGCCTGGTGGATTGATCACCGACTGCAGGTGCTGTTCCAGATGGTCCAATTTGTTGAACATTTGGTGGAGGTTGAGCGGTTCCTATGATGCAGCTCCATAGTTCCTCGTCCAGACCATTTATATAATCCTCCATGCGTACAGCCCACTGATCATAATACTCTGGAATCAACATAGGAATCTTCGTAGAAGATCCTAACAGATGAGAGAATGAAGTCATCGTGTTCATGTTGAAATTCGCCATGAATGTACGGATGAGATTTTTCAGAAAAACTTGAAGAAATTTTGAATTTGAATGAACAAATCGATCCGAAACTCAAAATCAATTACTCGATTATGCAAATCAAATGCAGAATCAAATCAAAACTATAGATCAGAGATGATTTTATGAATCAAACAGTGCGGAAACTTTTGAGACAAACTTGCGACTCAAAAACTAGAGATCCAACTGAAAATCAGATCACAGTAATGATTCCTGCTCTGATACCAATTGATGAAGTGATAAACAAGTATGAAAAAAATCAGAGTAAATCGAATGTAATTTGAACACGAGAAGTAAATATAATCTGGTTTCAGCTCTATTACTTCCGATGAACACGAGTACAAAACGATAGTAAAAAGGGTGAACTTTTACAATCACTCTCTGACTCTTACTCTCTACTCAATGCTCAGCTCCTATTTATAGGAAACAGGAAGTACAAAAAATACTAAGGCTTAGACGTTAAGCTTCGTACATGAGACACCTTAGCAAATACATAATAAAACATACGAAGAGAACAATTAAACAGACTTCGACTGATTACAACATATTTCGACCCTACAAAGATATATTGAATGCATTGAGAGTAGTTGCATCCACCAAATTGCTATTGCAAAAAATGAAAGATGAAAGATGGGATAGTTTTCTCGCTCATGTTAAGTCATTTTGTCTTGAACGCAGCATTGATGTCCCTGATTTGTCTTCTTCTTACTTTAGTAGAGGGGCTCGAGCTCGTAATGAGCATAGCGATCATACACTTGAACATCATTATCGAGTAGATATTTTCATCGAAGCAATTAACTATCAGTTAACGGAATTAGATCATCGGTTCAATGATTGCTCGATGGAGTTACTCCATATTTCAGCAACTTTAGATCCTAAAAATTCTAATGAGCCTTTTCGAAGTGGTGATGTATGTTAATTAGTAGAAAAGTTTTATCCTGAAGATTTCAATGAAACTGAGATAAATCTTTTGAATATGCAACTCCAACATTACTAGGTGGACGTCGTTCAACATGAAGAATATAAACAACTGATATCTATTTCAGAATTGTGTCAATGGTTGATAAAGACTAGAAGAGCAACCAATTTTTATCTTATTTATCTAGTAGTTAGCCTTATACTCACTCTTCCGATTTCCACTGCTACAACTGAGAGATCATTTTCACCAATGAGTCTTGTTAAAACAAGTCTACAAAATAAAATGGAAGATGAATTTTTGAACGACTCGTTGGTTTTATACTTCGAAAGGGAGCTTCCAGAAAAGATTACTTTAGAGAAGATTGTGCAAGACTTTAAAGACGTTAAAGATCAATGAATTCCACTTTAATGAGCGATGCTAGAATATTTTATATTAACTTTTTTGTTTTACTTTTTATATTTTATGACGTTGAATCGAATAAATTTTTTTAGTGCTTCTTTTAAAAATTTAGTTTCGACCCCCCCCTGTTATAACTTTTCGTGTTTCGCCCCTGGTTATACATGCAATAAAATTCCAAAGCATGAAGTCTACAACTAGCATACAATTTTGGTACATGAATCATAAAATCAAGTTAGAAGAATACTTCTTTATTGTAGCTTGTAGTTTTGTCCTTTCAAGAGCTTAGTACCTCAAGTGTGATGCCTCAAATGGTTCACAAACACCATGAACAAAGGAGGACTTTGAGAGAGAGGCTAGACACTCCAAAATCGGTTATGATTCTCTTAGAATACTTAGGTGATCCAATTTTGGCCAAGGGGTAACATTTATATAGTGTAGGATTCCAAGGGTCATGGGTAACCCTAATCTATACACTTAGGTTATGATCCATATCTCATGTGGGCTAACTCTTCATGGATACTTACACAAACTTAGCCCATCATGGATCAATAGCCCAAACACTATATATATCACTGATTTACATAATCAGACCCTGTTAATTTAATTAGTCTCTTTTGATCACTAAATTAATTCCAAATTAATTATTGATCAATACTAATTAAATAATGTGATTTAACAATTAATATATTATACTTATAATATAATAATAAATCACCAATAACCTCTTTCTCAAATATTCTTCCTATCAAATTGTTCTGGTGAAGGCAACCCAAATGGACCATGCTACTCTCGGGTCAAGTACATACCAATTATATTTATGGGCTTAGACACCTAATCCAACATATTCAACCCCGGGTAGTCAATACACATCCGATGCGACTCATCCTTCTTTTTCACAAACAAGATCGGTGCACCCCAAGGCGAACTCGGTCGGATGAATCCCTTGTCTAATAGATCCTGCAGCTGTGTAGACAACTCTTGCATCTCTGGTGGAGCTAATCGATATGATGACTTGGCTATCAGAGCCGCACCAGGAACCAAATCAATCCGGAACTCCACCTGCCTCTCCGGAGGCACCCCAGGTAAATCCTTCGGAAACACATCCGGGTACTCCCGCACCACCGACACATCATCAACCGACGCCTTACCCTGCTCCTGGGTATCCATAACATAGGCAACGAACCCATAACAACCCTGATGGAGATAGCGTCTGGCCCTAGCGGCTGAGTATAGGACCGGCTCACGCTGAGTGCCCTCTCCATGGACCACCAACTCTCCTTCACTTAGGGTCCGAACACGTACCAGCTGGCGCTCACAATCAATTATTTCCCTATTGGGGATCAACCAATCCATCCCCACTATAACCTTGTTCCCGTGCAGAGGAATGGAAACCAAGTCAATCGGATACCACTCGCTGAGCATCCCCATAACACAATCCTGATGAACCCTCGATTCCCGGACAAATCGATCATCCACAATCTCAAACTCTAATGGATGATCCAGCTCACTTGGAGATCGGGCAAACCTCTTGTTGCGCGCTAGAGATACGAAAGATCGGGTAGCCCCCGAATCAAATAATACTAAAGCAGGGATACCGTTCACAAGGAACGATCCTAAAACAAAACACATAAAAGATATAAGCAACGAAATCAACTTAAATAAAGAGTTAAGGAGAAGAAACATACCCTTCACCACATCTGGTGTAGCACGCGCCTCCTCGGCGGTCAACTGAAAAGTATGGCTCCTCACCACAGGAGCATCCGCCTTGCCCTGGCAGCCATCTGTGATACGTAGGGTCGTAGGAGCTAGTGCTACCATTGGTCCTCCTGATGCTAAACTCGGGCTGTTGGCCTTCTTGTGGCCCCTTTGATTGCAATGAAAGCAAACCAGGTCTGATGTCTGTGTAGTGGTGATAGAAGTAGTACAATCCTTGCTAAAGTGCCCTGACTTGCCGCACTTGTAGCAGCCCGAACCACCCGCCCTACAAACCCCATCATGTGACCTGCCGTATTTGCCACAGCGGCTCCAACCCTGTTGGTCCTTCGACCTAGAGTCAAAACCCTTGGGTTTCTTCACTGAAACCCCAACTGTCTGCCCACGCTCCGCCTTCCTCTTCCCTATGTGCTCCAGGTCAATCTCTCCCTCCCGTGCCCTGACTATCATATCATCCAGTGTCGGGCAGGAAGAAAAACTTACGAACTCCCTAATTTTGGATCTCAGCATATCATGGTAGCGAGTCTTCCTCGTCTCTTCACCAGCTGCATACCGGGGTACCAACAATTCCCTCTCTTTGAACTTGGTGGTGATCTCTGTCACAGGCTCAGTCGTCTGCCTCATATCAAGAAACTCCCTGGCTAGCTACTGCACCTCAATGGCCGGTGCAAACTCTGCTCGGAACCTGGTCACAAAATCTGGCCAGGTCATGGCCTCAATGGTCAGGGCTCCCAATGCATAACCGATCTTCTCCCACCAATCACGGGCTCCCTGCCTCAAACATCCTGCATCGAACATGACCTTCAACCCCTCAGGGCAGAAGCTCGTCATCTGAGCACATTCGATGTCGGCTATCCAACGCCTGGTTGCGATGGGGTCCCTCTTTGAACTTGGTGGTGATCTCCGTCACAGGCTCAATCGTCTGCCTCATATCAAGAAACTCTCTGGCTAGCTGTTGCACCTTAACCGCCGGTGAAAACTCTGCTCGGAACCTGGTCACAAAATTTGGCCAGGTCATGGCCTCAATGGTCGGGGCTCCCAAGGCATAACCAACCTTCTCCTACCAATCACGGGCGCCCTCCCTGAAACATCCTGCAGCGAACATGACCTTCGACCCCTTGGGGCAGAAGATCGTCATCTGAGAACATTCGATGTCGGCTATCCAACGCCTGGTTGTGATGGGGTCCTTCACCCCAAAGAAATCTGGTGCTCCACATCCCCTGAAATCCTTAAAGGAGAGTGTGTGGGGCACAGACTGGCTAGCGGCCAGATCAGCCCTGAAGATCCGAAGACGATCCTCCATCAACTCCATGATACATTCCTTGATCGACCCGAACATCACACGGATCGCATTAAGGATGCCTCTCGTAATCTTAGATGCAATAAACTCTTGCAAACCCTCATCAATTGGTTCAGAGCCCGTGCCCGAACCAGATCCAGATCCTGAACCTCCCGCTCAATGACGTGTCATGACCATACTGAAACATAACCACATAAACAATTAGCATGCACACGAGAATGTTCACACTCTCGAGTTTCTCATATTCATCGTGGTCTTCCTGGAATCGGGTATAAATGATGTGCTTTTAGTAGTACAGGCCCAATACTACCTTCCACACCTATTTATACCCTCCTCAAGGACTACCCCGACTCCTCCAAGTCACTCTTCCCAACTAATACACTGTCAAACTATCAGGCGTCCAACGCACCAAACATCTCATATGGACTCCCTAAGACTCCTTTCCTCACCCCTCTCTGCTATCAGCTGCAGAAGGAACTTCTACATGTATTACCTAACTACTACATGAATACAATTACATACTACTAGTACCAGATAATTCTTCGAATGACAGGTTCCACCCTACAACGTTTGGACTCAAACAAGAGCTGCACAATAGAGTTAAATGTATCCTTCTAAAACTATCCAATCGCAGTAATATGTAACCCAATACATTCATCCATTAGTTAGTTAGTACCAATAGAACTTCCTAAAACACAAAGCATGCATTATTCAAGCATCAGGCAAATCAACTCAAAACATATCCTATACAGGCCATCCTAACAAGTAACCGATCTGATACTAGCATGCAAATCTAAAATCTCATACAGATAGGCACATAAAGGTATCTCTCCTAGCATCTTATCATGCAGTCCTTAGCAGATCCTTAGCCCCTGATCTAGCATGCGATTCTCATATCATATCATAAAGCATATAACTTGTATGGGTATTTTGGGAAAACTTACTCGAGCTCGGCCGATTGGACGCATCACACCCCTCGTCTTTTATTAAAATCCTTATATTTAAATGCTTCTTTTTGGGAAAAACATACCAAACCTTCAATTTGAGTCCAGGCACACCTGAGAGTATGTCTGAATCCCTCAAACCAAGGCTCTGATACCAACTTGTAACATCCCTAAAAATACAGATACAATTTTGTTTTTAAAATCATTCAATTCATAGGAAACTGATACCAAAATATTCAAAAGAGTCACATTGTAACATATTATCATAATACAAATCCCAAAATCACTAAGTGTGGAAAAACATAGAGTGATGTTGTGCGATCAGGATGGGCCCTTCCCCTTCGAACTGGAAGTACCTGAAACAGAAACTAAAAACTGTAAGCACAAAGCTTATTGAGTTCCCCCAACATACCACATACTAAACAAACATACTGCCAAGCATATATGGGTGCTGGCCTACCCCTTCGGTTTATCTCAACTGGATATTGCCAAATATATTTGAGTGTTGGCCTACCCCTTCAGTCTATCTCGACTGGATATTGCCTAGCAAATATGGGTGTTGGCCTACCCTTTGGTCTATTTTAACCGGATACCGGGTCTCTTTCACCCCTACTACTACCACATACTATCATAACAATAATCACATAATCGTGAAGCGAATACAGACATAACTGACAGTTAGCACAAAGACAATCATTACGCTATAACACAAACTAGTGGGTCGGCCTTGGTGCCTTCGACCCACGGCTACTGTGAAGGAAGACTCACCTCAGACTGTGGGTATCAAATCGCACTCAGCGGATGACTCGTAGACTCATCTCCCTATCACAAAAGCACAAAACCCTAATTAGAAATTAGCTCACAATCTAACCCGAAGGTCCAACACCCTAATCCTTGACTTAAGGCAAAAAGGCTCCTTCACCTTTGCCTTATTAGGTCTCCTTCTCCCCAAGGCCCAAATCCACAAAAACCCAAAAAGGCATCCAAGCCCACCATACGGCCTCTAAGGCCCAATATGGCCCAAGTAACCCAAACATGGCCTTAGGCCCAAAAAAATGACTTGTTACACTCAGGTGGGCCCAAGGCCCAACTTACTCAAGTCTAAATCCCAACACCAAATGAGCCCAAAATCTTCCAAGACCACATATTACGTACACGAGGCGTACTTGGCTTGTACGCCCAACGTACGCTGGTGTTAACTAGGGGTCGAGGCGCTGACCCAGTATGCGCAACGTACACTTGATTACGCATGGTGTACTGGTCTGTCACCCCATTCTTACTTCCATGACTTAATCCCTTACGACCTAACATCCAAAACTTAGATCCAGACCCCTAGGAACGTCCTAAGCCATAAAGTTGCAAACTTTATGCTTTTGCATGCAAGGATGGGGCTCAAAACTTGAATCAAGTCCATAAGCACACTTGGATGGTTTATAACACTTGCATGGTTGAGTCTTAGCCATCAACATTTGATTTTTATGACTCAAAACACCTCCAAGATCTCAAAAGGATAGCTCATATGGTCTGAAGTTCCTTAACTCTAAGAATCCAAACTATACGACCAAAAGATGACATTTTCTACCCTAAAACTAGATCTAAGCATGCAATGGTCAAGGTTTAAGCTTTATACCTTCAATGGGTTAGAAATGGTGCCAAACTTCTGGATCTACAAGCTCTTCCCACGTCCTTGCTTCTTCCCAAGCTCCCTTCTTCTTCAAAAACTATAAAGAACACCAAAAACTCTCTAGGAAGCTCACAAATGCACTAAAGGTGGCTTAGGGTTCGAGGCTTGCACTTCAAGGGCAATGGAGGCTGAAAAGGTAAGGGACTTGGGGGACTTAAGGTCCTTAAATAGGGTGCAAAACCTAAAAACTAGGGTTTGTCTCAGACATACATACGCCATGCGTACTCCACGTACGTGGTTAAGGTCTGCGACCATATTTGTGGCTAGTACACTAAGGGTACTTAATGAGTACGCCCCGCGTACTAAGCAAGGGACCAAAATGAACTAAATTTTACATTAGGGACTTAAAAGGAAACTTACCAAAACTTGAATGTTACACATTGATTTGTTTTCTCTTTCCAACTACACTCATTGCGATAGTTTTATGTGGAGAGACGACTTATGAAACATTTTCATAATTCCTTAGATGATCGAAATGGTTTTGACTAAGATAATCACTATCCTTGTTGGATTTGATTATCTTATCATTTTGCCCAGTCAGTTCTTAACTTCGTTTTATGATAGTTTTGAACACCTTAAAGGTTCCACACTCATGTTCGAAGTTTTCCTTATCATGTATTATGGTTAATCTGAACAGTCCATTAGCATAAACTAATTCCAACATATATTCACATTACACTTAATCCTGGCAGCGGAAACAAACAAAAATACTTAAGTGTAAATACACCCTAAGATCAAGGTTTTACTAGTTATAGCAACAAACTTTAAAATTACAAAAATAAGAATACTAACATATTTGTTCTTCGATTGAGACCTTGTGATTAGCAACTCTTGCAATGGATTAAGGAGAAAAAGTAGAATCTCTCTAATGTAGTCAGATCCAGGACTCCAAGCAGCAAAACAAGGAAAAAAAATTAAAAATAGATAGGTCGAAAATTCCATAACACTAGAGAGGGGTTATAATTTTCGAACACATGGAGATTGGCAAGAGAAAGAGAACGAAACTGTAAGACTCAAAAGGGATCCCTAGGATTAATCCCTAGCACACTATTTATAGACAACAACTTGAATCCTTAAATTGATCAAGTTCTTAAGTATAAATCCTTATCCTTATTAAAACTTGTCATATACTAAGTTAAGGCTTCTAGAAATCGTCCTTACCATCTTCCAAGAAACTTCTGAAATATTTCAATTAATCTCTAAGAATTAATTAATATTCAATCTCTTTAATTAATTAAAACTATTCAACTAATTACCAAAATAATTTCTAATTAACTTGTTGCTTGATAATAAATTAACAACTTATTTTTCTCCATTTATTTGTATTCAATTGTTTCATGAGGTTAATCCAGATGACCATGTTTTTATTTAGAAATATTACCAACAGTTAACGATCTTGGACACTATTTCCAACACTTTCTTCTTCCTCTCCTCATTTGTTAACTCTTTTTTCCTCTTTTATTATATAAAACATATATATATATATATATATATATATATATATATATATATATATATATATATATATATATATATATATATATTAAAAAGACAAAATTTTAAATTTTTTTACCAAATATAAATATACTCATAAAACACTTATTTTATACAAACCTTACTCATAATCTTCTTCATACTTCGCTCATTTACCAACCATGCTCGCATAAAAACATCATCATCATAATAAGAACGGTTGATAAATATGGATACGACAATTGTTAACTCGGTGGAAATAGTAGCCGAAATTTTAGAAATTGTTGAAGCTGTAAGTTCACATCCAAAGATGCGAAAAGTGATACTCATAGATTGTTATGTTGCAAACAAGTGTCTTATGGCACAAAACTTCAATGAGCACGTTGTTTACGATAAGGAATTCTTTTGTCAACTGTTAAGAATAGAGAAACATTTATTTCTATGTTTAGTCGACGATTTGGAGAGCGGGTCTAAATATATCAAAGAACGTCTTGATGTAAGAGGCTATGAAGGTTTTACTCTAATACATAAAATGTGTAGTTGCAATTCCTCAAATATCATACAAATTGATATTAGATGCATGGGATAAAAATTTTCAAATGTCATAGCTTGTCGTAGAGGAAGGCCTTGAGGAGTTTTGTAAATGTATCATTACACTATTATATAGATGTAAATGGTAAGTTAATAAATAATAATAATAATAATAATAATAATAATAATAATAATAATAATAATATAATTTAAATAATTCAAAGTACTTAATTATTTAAAAAATGTAAATTTAGGGTTTAGATTGTCATTCTCAGAAATTGGTATGTAAAGAGATTTTTGGCCAGGGGTTAAATCGTATTTTCCAAAACTTGTTTTGTCATAAGAATCTTAAATTAGGGTAGAAATCATCATCTGACCAATCCCCAAGGACCAGTTATGCCAATTTCAGAATTTGGCTTGTCTCATTCTCCCACAATCGGACGTAGCTCCTCAGAGTGTTTCTTACTCATTTTAGGACCAAGAATCTGTCACACCCCCAAACCAAGGATGGTGGAAACGTCCGGGGGTGGAGGACTTCATGTATAGTATCATAACAACAATTTCAGTAGTGATCAAAGTAAACATAACCAACATAAATATAATTGAAAAAGTTACATCATTGTATGAATTACATGTTTATGAATCAATTACATTATGTTGATAAAATATGAAATGTTTGACGCCTTAACGTCCCATCCTTAAAAGCACTTGTTTACCTGTTTAGTGATTTCCTGAGAATACAAGTAGTTTTGAAAGAGTGTCAACAATTAAGTTGGTGAGTGCATAAGCTTTTGTATGTAGTTATGAAACCTTTTCTTGTAAAAGTAGTGTTCGTTCCAGAAAATCCAATATTTTCCTTAATGTGTAAATGTAGTCTTAAAACCCAAAGACCGAAATGTACAAGTAATTTGTCATATTTATAGTAAAACAATGCAAGTTTAAATCGACATAAACTCGTTTGATTTTAGTGAAATCCCCGTAAATTCTATGTTTGTTAATACCACATGTGAGTTATTAAAGCCTTTTCTTGTAAAAGTAGTGTTCGTTCCAGAAAATCCAATATTTTCCTTAATGTGTAAATGTAGTCTTAAAACCCAAAGACCGAAATGTACAAGTAGTGTTCGTTCCTTATAGTAAAACAATGCAAGTTTAAATCGACATAAACTCGTTTGATTTTAGTGAAATCCCCGTAAATTCTATGTTTGTTAATACCACATGTGAGTTATTATAACCATGCTATGACCTAGTTGACCTGAAACGACGTTCTTCAGGAGTCGGAAATGTTATGACATTTGTCACCCCAGACCTGTCGGTCTAGCTGTTGCATGCAGCTAAGGTATGGGTTTGTCAGACCCAATATAGATCTATACACAAGTATCACGCTCTCCCTCGAGGAGACTCTGGTTATAATACAAGACTTATTTGTAAATTGAATCGAATGTCTCACAGAAGTCATTAACGAATTTACGTGTAGTGTAATGAAAACTTGGTACCGTATGGCCGTACCTTGCTTAATGAAAATATCCTTTGTATAAATGTACCCTTTTTAAATGTATGTGTTATGTAATGTTTCATAAAGTCATTAACGGAATTACGTGTTATGAAAACTTGGTACCGTATGGCCGTACCTTGCTTAATGAAAATATCCTTTGTATAAATGTACCCTTTTTAAATGTATGTATTATGTAATGTATCATAAACTATACCTATTATAGTTTATCAACCAGTGGTAGTACGTAGTAATGTATGCAAACTATATTCAAAATAGTTTATTAAATGTTTGAATGTATCGGTTGTACTTTGATTATAATCACTTGTTATTCTTTATATTTTATATGTCCAAATCCATTTGTAAACTGATGTGTATCTAAATATTAAGATAAAATGTCATATATTGCAATAACATATAATCACATAAAGATATACACCTTGCTCAACATGTTACAAGGTGAAATGAAATTGACAGCAACTTTTTGTTGTATACAGTTTCTGTTACTGTTCTTAGAAAATTTATAGAAAAATCATCAAAGCTCTAAATCCAAATCCGCAAATTCTGAGAGTTTGGAATAATAGTCTAGTTTGTTCGTAAATTTTATCATGATTTTTAGTGATCTCTAACAGAGGTGAAAATGTTCATAATCACATACTGGTCCGGGTTTGCCTCTGAAATGATAGGCAGTTGTGTAAAAATCACCATAAATTGTAGAAAAATCATATGGAGATGTGCAAGTAGCCATTTTAAAGCTAAGAGTTTGAACTACTTGCACCTGGAACAGTTTTGAAAACTAAAATATTTAAGTTGACCAAAACAGTCTGTGATCAAAGTTCATCTTTTCTGATGTAATCTGATAGAAAAAGTTTAATTGTGTTCTTGATGATTTTACTTGTATTCCCCCCTTAAAACTTAAGAAAAACATGTAAATGTAGGGGTATGAACTCACCTTATGTGATTTCAGTAGATGAAAGTGAGATAGAGGAAGTGTTCAACCCAAGAACACTAAGAAGATGTCTTGATGATTCGAGAATCTAACACCGAATAAGATGGAATTTGTGTAAGATATCAATGATTTGAGTAGAATGGAGTTTAATAATTATGTGAATGATGAAGATACTTACTCATTGAAGAAAGAAATCCCTGGAGAAAGCCTTGAAGTTCTTGAAGTTGAGAGAAAAGATGAGAGAATTTTGGAGAGTGTTCTTGGTTGCTAAGTGTAGAATGAAAGGGCTTTTAAGGAGAATGAGGAGAGAGGACCAATCCCCCAGCTCTTAGAACGTGGGAAGAGCTGGAGATAGGGTGTAAAGGTCCCCCAAGGAGACAATGGGTGGTTGGAAAGAATGGCTGATCATAGAGTGAGGTGGTGGTGGCTTGCTTTTGTCATAAAATAAGGAAAAACAAATATTCCCTCAATAATTAGTCCAACCACCAATTCTTTTAATACATTTTTATAAAAACCCTGGAGATTTATATATTTTGGGGCCTTAGTTTATAAAATAAAGTTTTGGGTGAAAATCCCACGTTAAAATAATGAAAACCGGAGTTAAAACGAAGTCGTAGTCGAAAAACCGGTAAAAAGGGGCCGTCTGCGAGGCCTCTCGGATGGGGGCCGAGACTTCGGACCCTCGCATGCGAGGCTGCTGTCCGAGGGCTTCGGATTCGGTCTCTTGAGAGGCTTCAGCTTCGGTCCTGATGAGAGGCTTCGGATCCGAGGCCTCGGATGAGAGGCTTCAGTCCTGAAGCTTCAGTTCCAGGTCCTTAAGGCTATTTTACCCGTTTTTACCCCGTTTCAAGCGATTTTTGACCCGGTTAAGGGTCGATATGACCCAAATGATTACAAAAAGTTAAAGTAACTTTTTGAGAGAGATTTGGGAGAGATTTCAAATAGAAAGAGATAGAGTGAAAACGATTTAGAGAGGTTTCGTTTGTGATTAATTTGAGTGTCCGACTTCACAACGCAAGGTTCGTAAACCCCGTTAAACCGTGTTTTAGTGTCGTACACACTCCCGATGAGTGTGCAATAATGTTTTATCGTTTTGGTTCAATGTTTACTTAGGAAATTCAACACACGAACTTTCCAAATGATGTTTCTCTCATTAAGATATTGCATTGTACAGTAATTACATAGTGTAAACCCTAATATACAAGGGTTAATTGAGTCGATTGGTTTTGACTTGTTGACTTTGTTTGACTTTGACTTGACTCAATTTTGACGGTTGTCACATCATCCCCCCGTTAGAAGGAATTTCGTCCCAAAATTTGCATTTGACTGGGACATCAAGAGTTTTGGAAAAGATGTGGGTATTTTTGTTTCATTTGATCTTCGCGTTCCCAGGTGAACTCAGGCCCTCGTTTAGCGTTCCAACGGACCTTCACGATGGGAATACGACTTTGTTTCGTTCGTTTGATTTCCCGATCCATGATTTTGACTGGTTCCTCCACGAAGTGGAGATTTTTGTTAACTTCGATTTCGTCGAGTGGTATTACGAGGGTCTCGTCGGATAGATTTTGTCAATCATATTTTCGGGGTTAAAAAAAATAAAGTTTTATTAGTTACCTATAGCGACGACTTGTCGTCACCACAGGTTTAATCTATTACGATGACTTGTTGTCGCTATAGGTTTTTAACAAGAGCCAACGACATACCTATAGCGACACACAAGTCATAATTTGCATGTGTGAAGACTTGGAGTACTTTCTAACTGGTTCATGTGTGAAGACTTGGAGTACTTTCTAACTGGTTCATGTGTGAAGACTTGGAGTACTTTCTAACTGGTTCATGTGTGAAGACTTGGAGTACTTTCTAATGAAAACTGTGCTACTGGGGAAATTGGAAACTGGTACGTAGCTTCAAAGTCAAGAATATGCAGTAGGCATGTGATGCATTAAATGCATGAGGCACACAAGTCATAATTTGCAGCAACATATACGTATATGTGTGTGAATTGAAGAAGAAGGTTACGGCTCAAAGAATATATATATATATATATTCATTTTCTCTTCATTTGTTAGATACACAATAACCATAACATCATAGACTATATATATTCAATTTCATTTGTAATTTTCACTAGTTTATATTCCGCGAGTGTTACCGAAATCATTTATCAATTTTTCAGAAGTGCTTAACTTGTTTTGTTGCATTCCCAACAATTTGCTATTAATTACTTCTCCCACTTTACTTATATAAATCATCACATTCTTACCGCGACTTTTAACTTCTCCCTCACAAATGGATCCACCTGCAGATCATCAAAACCCCATAGATGACCTCGATTGGTTTCAGTACTTTGATCATCAAGATCTTTTCAGGTATATATAAATGTCACTCATTACACCATCTTACGCACAGAAAAGTGATTTTGTTGACATTGATCAAAACATGGTTTGGATTTGTAGTGATCAAAAAGAGTCTTTCATCGTGTTGGATTTGATTATCTTGAGTTTTTTTTTTTTTTTTTGCAGTGGTGACATGCTCAACCATCATGATTACGAGTTGTCGGAAAAATTGCATGAAGTGCTCGATCAGAACGTTTCCACAGTACTTAACAAAGATCAAAACATCATTTCTAGAAATGAGTTTCACGATTTTGATCCCCTTGAAGATATAAGCTTATGGGATTGTTGGGAGGATGGTAATTTACCATTGGTTAGTTTCAGTGAAGACTGTAAATTCGGTGGTGAGGCTACATGTAGTTCTAGTGCTGCCACCACTGATCACGGTGGCCGGAAGGTGGCAAAGAGATTGAGACCATTGGAGTTTGAAGAGATAGAGAAGTACTTTGGGATGCCGATAATCATGGCAGCAAAGGAACTAGGGATAAGTTTAACAGTGTTGAAGAAAAGATGCAGAGAGCTAAACATAAACAGATGGCCTCATAGAAAACTTAAGAGCCTTCAATCCCTCATTGAAAATGCCAAGGTAAATTATGATAATAACCTTCTATACATTACTCATGCACTTGGTAACCAAAGTAGTTTTGGTATTTTCTAAAATTTTAATCGTTAGTTTCTTTATAACTAAACATAGGTCCTAGGCATATGCCACATCAAATCAATTGATTTACTACGATCTCCTGATTTATATTTATATAAACTTAACTCATTGTAAATTTTGTGAACTCACATGAAAAATATATTGTATCTACCTTTAAAAAAAAAATTTAGGAGTTGGGATTAAAGGAGGAGATAGAGAGGTTAGAAGGGCACAAGAAGATGATGGAGAAATTGCCAGGTATGGAATTGACAGAAAGAACAAAGAAGCTTAGGCAAGCTTGCTTCAAAGCTATTTATAAGAAGAGAGGACTTAACAATCCTTAGCCATTTTGTTATAATTAGTGGATGTTAATCTACATTGTATGTGTTTTTCTCTTGATAGTTTGATACCCTTTTTAGTTTCATTTTATGTATTTGTCTATTGATTTTTAATGCAGAAAATTTTGTATAATTTGGGTATTATAGTTTGTATTATGTATTTAGCCATATTCTAGATTGCCGACACGACTACGCCGACGACTCTATACCAGAGTTCTATATAAATAGACTTATGAATTTAGTAGGAATAACTTGATTATAATCTTGTGATTTGTTCCATGTCTGATCCACTCCTAAGATTCACTTGACATGCCCCCAGTTATGTGTAATTAAAATTTTATTAGACTGTTGATCCTAATGAGTCTACCCTAAGTCCACAACCAAACAAGGAACAGGTCCTAAGGCGGACTCACCATTTCTAGGTCAATCATTTCTTAATTACACATAACTTCGAGGTACACCTAAAGAATCTTAGAGTTACCAGTTGTAAA
This sequence comes from Lactuca virosa, assembly GCF_052849685.1. Taxonomy (NCBI): domain Eukaryota; kingdom Viridiplantae; phylum Streptophyta; class Magnoliopsida; order Asterales; family Asteraceae; genus Lactuca; species Lactuca virosa. The sequence goes on from NC_136433.1 coordinate 392,306,106, forward strand.
TTGTTTGTAATACCAAGTAGTGAGATTCAATGAAATAAAATACATGCCTATTTCATTGATAAACCTTTTAGTAAATATCCTTACCATTTATATATACATGTATAATTTCGCACTTTAGTGAACTATTCTTGGTGTTTCTGTTAACGTCTTGGAGACGGAGTTATGGTAGTGGGTAGAAGTAGGTTTTGTACGGGCGTTAAAATTTACACATCATGTTGCTCGTGCGAGAATAAGGGTAGAAGAGATAATTAATAGACGCCTAATCCTATAATTACTTATAGGGGTGATCCTTATTAATTACGTCTATAATCACGTAGTGCATATCAGTTATACATAATTTGAGATAGAATAGACTTTCGAATAAATGACTCTACTCTAAGTCCACAACCAAACAAGGAACAGGAAGTAGAGCAATAGTCATAGATTCTGAGTCTATAATATCTTTAATTATGTATAACCTTGGCGTATGCACTCAGTTATCATAGGCCTACTAATAGAGGTCTTTAGTTTTCACATAAGTTGGTTATAGTATCACCAAATACTCCTATAGTATTTTTAGGTGTTTAGATTCGATTCTTAAAGTATTCCATGTAGGGTGTAGTTAGGTTGTTAGATTTGTTGCCCATTATGACTATCCCCCAGTATATGCAAGTCACTCCTCGGACAGATATAGTTGATCAGACTATATCCTTCCCAGACTTGATTTATATATACCAAGGAATACCCATAATGTACAACTCCTCTTCTTTTACTTTATGTTCTTCTAGTTATGACACTATGTGAGCATGTATGCATGTATTTATACTTTTAATAAGAAACCATTCATTTTCTAAAAGTATATTTATTTGAAAAATGCACAAATCAGAGACTATTAGTCCCAATTGTGTTTATAGTTTGTATATCTTATGTGGTTTGATATACTTAATTCACTATAAACTGTGCTCTGATACCAATCTGTCACACCCCCAAACCAAGGATGGCGGAAACGTCCGGGGGTGGAGGACTTCATGTATAGTATCATAACAACAATTTCAGTAGTGATCAAAGTAAACATAACCAACATAAATATAATTGAAAAAGTTACATCATTGTAGGAATTACATGTTTATGAATCAATTACATTATGTTGATAAAATATGAAATGTTTGACGCCTTAACATCCCATCCTCAAAAGCACTTGTTTACCTGTTTAGTGATTTCCTGAGAATACAAGTAGTTTTGAAAGAGTGTCAACAATTAAGTTGGTGAGTGCATAAGCTTTTGTATGTAGTTATGAAACCTTTTCTTGTAAAAGTAGTGTTCGTTCCAGAAAATCCAATATTTTCCTTAATGTGTAAATGTAGTCTTAAAACCCAAAGACCGAAATGTACAAGTAATTTGTCATATTTATAGTAAAACAATGCAAGTTTAAATCGACATAAACTCGTTTGATTTTAGTGAAATCCCCGTAAATTCTATGTTTGTTAATACCACATGTGAGTTATTAAAGCCTTTTCTTGTAAAAGTAGTGTTCGTTCCAGAAAATCCAATATTTTCCTTAATGTGTAAATGTAGTCTTAAAACCCAAAGACCGAAATGTACAAGTAGTGTTCGTTCCTTATAGTAAAACAATGCAAGTTTAAATCGACATAAACTCGTTTGATTTTAGTGAAATCCCCGTAAATTCTATGTTTGTTAATACCACATGTGAGTTATTATAACCATGCTATGACCTAGTTGACCTGAAACGACGTTCTTCAGGCGTCGGAAATGTTATGACATTTGTCACCCCAGACCTGTCGGTCTAGCTGTTGCATGCAGCTAAGGTATGGGTTTGTCAGACCCAATATAGATCTATACACAAGTATCACGCTCTCCCTCGAGGAGACTCTGGTTATAATACAGGACTTATTTGTAAATTGAATCGAATGTCTCACAGAAGTCATTAACGAATTTACGTGTAGTGTAATGAAAACTTGGTACCGTATGGCCGTACCTTGCTTAATGAAAATATCCTTTGTATAAATGTACCCTTTTTAAATGTATGTGTTATGTAATGTTTCATAAAGTCATTAACGGAATTACGTGTTATGAAAACTTGGTACTGTATGGCCGTACCTTGCTTAATGAAAATATCCTTTGTATAAATGTACCCTTTTTAAATGTATGTATTATGTAATGTATCATAAACTATACCTATTATAGTTTATCAACCAATGGTAGTACGTAGTAATGTATGCAAACTATATTCAAAATAGTTTATTAAATGTTTGAATGTATCGGTTGTACTTTGATTATAATCACTTGTTATTCTTTATATTTTATATGTCCAAATCCATTTGTAAACTGATGTGTATCTAAATATTAAGATAAAATGTCATATATTGCAATAACATATAATCACATAAAGATATACACCTTGCTCAACATGTTACAAGGTGAAATGAAATTGACATCAACTTTTTGTTGTATACAGTTTCTGTTACTGTTCTTAGAAAATTTATAGAAAAATCATCAAAGCTCTAAATCCAAATCCGCAAATTCTGAGAGTTTGGAATATGAGTCTAGTTTGTTCGTAAATTTTATCATGATTTTTAGTGATCTCTAACAGAGGTGAAAATGTTCATAATCACAGACTGGTCCGGGTTTGCTTCTGAAATGATAGGCAGTTGTGTAAAAATCACCATAAATTGTAGAAAAATCATATGGAGATGTGCAAGTAGCCATTTTAAAGCTAAGAGTTTGAACTACTTGCACCTGGAACAGTTTTGACAACTAAAATATTTAAGTTGACCAAACCAGTCCGTGATCGAAGTTCATCTTTTCTGATGTAATCTGATAAAAAAAGTTTAATTGTATTCTTGATGATTTTACTTGTATTCCCCCCTTAAAAATTAAGAAAAACATGTAAATGTAGGGGTATGAACTCACCTTATGTGATTTCAGTAGATGAAAGTGAGATAGAGGAAGTGTTCAACCCAAGAACACTAAGAAGATGTCTTGATGATTCGAGAATCTAACACCGAATAAGATGGAATTTGTGTAAGATATCAATGATTTGAGTAGAATGGAGTTTAATAATTATGTGAATGATGAAGATACTTACTCATTGAAGAAAGAAATCCCTGGAGAAAGCCTTGAAGTTCTTGAAGTTGAGAGAAAAGATGAGAGAATTTTGGAGAGTGTTCTTGGTTGCTAAGTGTAGAATGAAAGGGCTTTTAAGGAGAATGAGGAGAGAGGACCAATCCCCCAGCTCTTAGAACGTGGGAAGAGCTGGAGATAGGGTGTAAAGGTCCCCCAAGGAGACAATGGGTGGTTGGAAAGAATGGCTGATCATAGAGTGAGGTGGTGGTGGCTTGCTTTTGTCATAAAATAAGGAAAAACAAATATTCCCTCAATAATTAGTCCAACCACCAATTCTTTTAATACATTTTTATAAAAACCCTAGAGATTTATATATTTTGGGGCCTTAGTTTATAAAATAAAGTTTTGGGTGAAAATCCCACGTTAAAATAATGAAAACCGGAGTTAAAACGAAGTCGTAGTCGAAAAACCGGTAAAAAGGGGCCGTCTGCGAGGCCTCTCGGATGGGGGCCGAGACTTCGGACCCTCGCATGCGAGGCTGCTGTCCGAGGGCTTCGGATTCGGTCTCCTGAGAGGCTTCAGCTTCGGTCCTGATGAGAGGCTTCGGATCCGAGGCCTCGGATGAGAGGCTTCGGTCCTGAAGCTTCAGTTCCAAGTCCTTAAGGCTATTTTACCCGTTTTTACCCCGTTTCAAGCGATTTTTGACCCGGTTAAGGGTCGATATGACCCAAATGATTACAAAAAGTTAAAGTAACTTTTTGAGAGAGATTTGGGAGAGATTTGGGAGCGATTTCAAATAGAAAGAGATAGAGTGAAAACGATTCAGAGAGGTTTCGTTTGTGATTAATTTGAGTGTCCGGCTTCACAACGCAAGGTTCGTAAACCCCGTTAAACCGTGTTTTAGTGTCGTACACACTCCCGATGAGTGTGCAATAATGTTTTATCGTTTTGGTTCAATGTTTACTTAGGAAATTCAACACACGAACTTCCCAAATGATGTTTCTCTCATTAAGATATTGCATTGTACAGTAATTACATAGTGTAAACCCTAATATACAAGGGTTAATTGAGTCGATTGGTTTTGACTTGTTGACTTTGTTTGACTTTGACTTGACTCAATTTTGACGGTTGTCACAGAATCTGAATTGCTTCAAAAGATCCCAACCCCTTTTGTAACATCCTATTTCCTGCCATTTCTAGGCCGTGGACCGGAAGTTGATTGTGTTAGGTTTTGGGCCTTTAGGAGGCAAAGTTTAGCTCTTGCGGAATGAGGAAATGATAGTTAAGAGATTTAACCCTTGAATTGTGTTTTGGGTCGAAGGGTTAAAAGGGAAAAGTCATAGGTCGGGTTCTTGCATTAAATATGGATTTTTTTTCGAGAAATTTTTTGTCTAATATATTCAGATAATAGTGTGGGGCTCCTCAACGCCTTTACGTGGATATAAAGATCATCGAAATCGGAGTTAGAATGAAGAAGTTACGACCGTTTGAACTTACGATGGTTTTGGGTTAAGCCGTGTATGTCGGGCGTACGGGCGTACGCAGGGCATACTAGGCCCAACCTAGTACGTTGGGCGTACCAGGAGTATGTTGGGCATACGCGATCAAATGCCAAATCCTAATTTGAGGGTTTTGAATCCTATTTAATCCCCTTAAATCCCCCAAACTCTTTCCATTCTCAGCCTCCACCCCTTCAACGTCCTTCCTTGAAACCCTAACCCTAGTTTGAGCCTTGTGAGCAAAAAAAAAGGTGTTTTTAAGTGCTTTGGAGTGTTCTCGGTGCCTCTTAGAGAAGAAAGAGCTCAATGGAGAAGTGTTGGTTGCATTGGAACTTGTATATTCAGACCATGTTCACCTTGATCTTTCTTCTAGAGGTATAAAGCTTGAATCTTGATGATGCATTTGTTAGATCTAGCTAGTTTTGGGTTTTATGAGTTTTTGGTTATTTTAGTGCATAAAGTTTAGATCTTGAAAGTTTGTGACCTTGTTATGGATAAAGTTGGAAACTTCATCCATCTAAACATCATTTTGATTCAAATCTGAAGGTTGGACACTTGGACTTAATGGATTAAGTTTATAAAGAAACACTTTTGGACCCCTTGAGACTTAAAGACTAGATCTTGGTTGTTTGGACCATTCTAATGTATATAGTTGGAAACTTTATCCATTATGGAGTTATTAGGAAGCATAAAAATGTAATCTTGGTCCCTTATTCCCTTCCATGCAAATGTTAGAGAGATTAAGAGCTTAAGACAATTTAGGCTTTGGTATTGGGAATTTTCTATGCATGCAAACTCATAAAGATTGAAACTTTATGGTTTGGAATGATATTTGGGGGTTAGATTTGCAATTGGACGAAAGGACTTCATGAAATAAGCACTTAATGGGGAAGTGACTTTTGGACGAGTTCGTTGGGCGTACTTCTGAGTACGTTGGGCTCCTCCCTTGGAAGCCCAATCTAGACCTTGACTATGCTAAGCGTATTAGCGTACATGCTGAGTACACTGGGCGTACTCAGTCTGAATTAAGTCGGTTGACTTTGTTTATTTTTGACTTTGACAAGGATTTGACCAAGTTTGACCTAAGGGTATTTTGGATATTTTGAGTTGTATTTGAGATTGGTCACTATTTAATGAATAGGTGACCGGTAGAGCTGATATTTGGAGCAGTGTCTTGTTTAGTGACCTTTTAAGATTGAGAAGTGAGTCTTCCTCACTATACTTATGGGTCGAAGGCACCAATGTTGGCCCACTAGGTTATGTATCCTGATATATAGGATGTTTTTGTGTTGTAGAGGCCTGTGAGATCTGTATCCCGGTATATAGGATGTTGTTGTGTTATAGAGGCCTGTTAGATATGTATCCTGGCATATAAGATGTTTTTTGTTTTAGAGGACTATTAGATCTGTATCCTGGTATATAGGATGTTGCTATGCGGCAGTGATCTATAGATCTGCCTGTTTGTCTGCTGACTAATTATGTGTTTATCTATTATGTATGTCGACATGGGATGGTTGGGTTGAGGTTGTACTGCTTTGTGTTGCCAGTTAACAAACCCAGGGCAATCCAACCGGGAGGTTGTGGGCCAGGGTAATCCAACCGGGAGGTTGTGGACCCGGTATGTAGTATGTATGGCAATCCAACCGGGAGGTTGTGGGCCAGGGAATCCCACCGGGAGGTTATGGACCCAGTATGCGATATATAGGGCAATCCAACAGGGAGGTTGTAGGCCAGGGTAATCCAGTCGGGGGGTTGTGGACCCAACATGCATTATATATGTTATCCGTTTGTGTGGTGGTACTTTGGGGAACTCACTAAGCTTCGTGTTTACAGTGTCAGTTTATTGTTTTAGGTACTTCAGATAATCGTGGGAAAGCAAAGGCGCGATCGTACACATTCTTCGACGATATATATTTTGGAGATTTATGATGATACTGATTTGGGAAACTTTGATATATGGTTTCTACTTTTGAGAACAACGTTTTGTGAATGATTGGTTTTGGTTTGGGTTTTCTCTAAAAAATAATGATTTCTCTTGATTTAAAAATGAAAATTTTTATCGTGATTTTGGGAATTTTACAAGTTGGTATCAAAGCCCTGGTTTGAGAGAACTGGATGAACATTCATGTGAATCCAGACTCAAAATAAGGATTTTTGAAAGTTTTCAAGTTATTTTCAAATTGTTTTAAATTATTTTCAAAATAAATTCAGATTATTCTCAAAAGTAACCAAGGAAGGATGAGATGTGTACGATCAGCCGAAGCAAGAGAGTTTACCCCAAGATACCCATATTGTTATTTCTTATGATGCTTATAATAGAACTTTATGCTAGTTATAGGCTAGGTATCTTCAAGAATTGCATGATAGAATTGCCTGATGTATGATGCCTGATAGCTTAGGAGGACTTCTTATATGTTAGATGAAATTGACTTCGTTACTGTAGTTGCTTAGTGTGCGCATCATAGTTTTACATACAAAGATTCCATAGCATGAGAATGTTTGATTTAGCGTTATTTCTTGTTCTTTTCTGATTAAGGGCTTAGGGTAGAGTCAAGTATTTGACTGTCTATGGGATCCAACGTTATGTATGATTAACATGCACGAGTGGGTACAGGGTTGGTGGATGTTTCATGAGTGGGTGCAGTTCATAGTAGGTCAGCGTGAGGAATTATTACCCACTCTTGAGAGAGTGAGGACAAGATAAATGTGTATCCTAGATGCTTGGGCCTAGAGGTCGAGAATTTCATACGAGGATCTGCATGATTTTAATGTGTCTTAGTGCCAGTCAACACCACTGCTCAAATGTTGTTTGCTCTGTGCTTTGTGGGACTCATATTGATGTGACTTAACTATCGAATGAATATGCTAAATTACATGCTACGAATGTTAAATAATCTTAGAGTGAAGGATTTAGTCCTATTGCGTAGCTCTCGTCTGAGTCTAACCGTTGTAGGGTTGAGTCATTTAGTCAAAAGATTATTTAAGTTTTGTTGCATGTAGTTGTATTCATGAAGTGGTTAGTTGACATTAATAGGGGTTCTTCAGCAGCTGATGGTAGGGGAGGTGGGGAATCCTAGGCTAACCTAGAAAGTGATTTAGTGTTATTGCTATGCTGTTTAGCAGGTGTTGGAAGTACTATTATGAGTAGGTGACTTAGTGGACACGGGATGATTCTTGAGGAAAGTATGAATAAGTGTGGAAGGTAATATTGGGCTCATACTACTGGAAACACAAGATCCATACTCGATTCAAGGGAATTCAAGAGGATTCTACAGAGCTGGTTGTGGGTAGATGGCATGGTTGGTACCATGATTCGTGACAGTGCTACTGTATCTTACGATCTTTTGGTTATGGTTGTTCAGGATAAGGATGAGTTTGGAGATTGTTTGGGCCTTAGTGGGCATGTCAGTTTGGGTTTTAGTGGTGCAGACATATGGGAGCTATTCGATTTGGAGGTCTCGAGGGCCTTGCTCGAGGTAGTGTCAGTTGAGTCGTGGGACTCAATAAGGAAGCGATTGTTATGATCGGCTCGATGATTGCAGTCGGAGGCTGCGTGATTGGCAGATGGATTGGAATGTAAATGTCTTTGGTAGAGGCTACGTTCTTCCAGTTTTCCATGTTCATAGGAGAAAAAGGGCAGACATGTCATTTTCCAGAGTTGTGATGTAAACCCAACATGGGGCTCGATAGTTGCGGTCTCGGACGGAAGAACAGAAATATGTGAATGCACAATGAGGTATGGATGCCTTGAGATGAGACCAAGGGTCTTCTTCTTGGGATATATGTGAATGCACAATGAGGTATGCTAATGATTCCAGGCGAAACGGGAGCGACAACTTTTATTGACTCTGATGTACCTCGACTATGAGGATAATGCCTTATGTATTTGTGAACAATTCTCGCGATGATATGACGGTTGGGGGTTTACAGACGATGGGTGTGGTAGTCAGTGTGTTCTAGATAGGGAGTTGGTGTTATGAATGAACTGTTAGAAATATTGATGTGCATCTGCATGGGATTCCGAATATTAGATGGGGCTGTGCTTAAGGAAATTCTCGATGTCTCCATCTGAGATTCGGAATCTCTTTGGGTTTTCTTGGTCTTTATCTAGAAGATCATATTGTGTTATGTTGTACATTCCAAGGGTCAGGGATGCTATGTGCTGGTTGAGCCGGTTTGAGATATAGTTTGTTTGCAACGCCAGTCGGTGGTAGTTCGAACCCTAAGTGGGGGGGGGGAGAACTAGGTATTCTACTTGGAGGAACATCGGTATGTTCAACTTAAGGTATCAGAAGAAGGGTTCGTGGGGATCTACGGTTCGGGTATGCGAGATTTTGGTTCTGGTTTTGGTCAAAACGGGGGTGCAGAGCAAGTTGTCATCATATGTATGTGTTCAGTAATGCAATATTCGTCTTCGCGGCAAGAAGTTGTTGGCCAAGAAACTCAATGTAGCCAGTGGTTCCTTTCAGAAACATCGAGGAATAGGTCAAGAGGCATTTTGGTCACTCAGTTTGGGTATCGAGTGTTGAGGGATTTTGTCAGCTTGTTGTGTATATTGATATCTATAGCTTAGGATGGGAAGTTGTTGATCGGTCAATCAGTTTCAGAGTTGATACATTTAGTCCCTCATGGGCTTTGTTTAATAGTGTATTGGATTAATGGATAGGTTGTCAATGCACTCTCGATAGTTTGACTTTTCGTACTTCGTCAATAGCAGAGGTTCTTTGAAAGTTGGGATGTTGGCACAACGTTGTTGGCTTTTCATGTACGACTTTGGATCTGGGCAAAATCCAATTTCGTCATGTCGCGTCGGCAAGGTTGGTATTTGGAATGACCGACCAGGGTTTTGACAGCATTTATGATGGCTCTGGAGGTTTTACCGAGCTATTGTGTATTGGTGGGATTTATGCGGTTTCAATCAGGGCATGGGATCTTAGTCTTCGACCATTCATAAGGATGTTTCTATTAATGGTTGAGGTTCATCATTTCGGTTAGATCTACTGGTACCACACCCAATGGTTAAGGATTGTGAGGAAGAAGGAGTGCACTAGAGATAGGGTTGGTCATGTGCAACCGCCTATCTCAATATCTGGTTGTGTGCGACCTTGTTTTCGCCTAAACTTTGCTTTGGTAGCCGCCTCTACTGTGAAAGGAAGTGTGCGTGATAGAAGAGTATGATCGAGGTTGGGCTTGGGTTATGGAATCTCGAGTCATGAAGTTCATTGTGAAGGTGTCGAGTGGTTTGTCAGGTGGAAGTACATCTGAGTTTATATGTCTAGAATACGCAAAGCGTACGTGCATGATTCTTAAACCCTAACTTTTAGGGTTTGGAACCTATTTAAACATCCTTAAGTCCCCAACGTATCTTCTTTCATCAGCCTCCAACCCACCTTCATCCCCAAACAAACCCTAATCCACTTTTGAGCACTCTTGACCTTTGTATGTGTGTTTTGGCTACTTTGAAGGAGAAAGGAAGAAGAGAAGATCATCTTGGATTAGTAGGACTCTTTGGATCCAGAATCTCATCACCATTTGTCATCATTTTGAGGTAAAAATCTTTGAACTTGATGAAGCTATACATAGATCTAACTTGGCCATGAAGTTTGTGTCCTTTTGGTCCCATTAGTTTGGTATTTTGAGTAAGATACACTCCAATCCATTTACGTTGTCCTTTAAGATGTTTCGAGGTGTTTAGAAGCATAAAAATGTGGTATTGATCATTTCTTCCCTTCCAAGCATGAGTTACGATGTCTTAATGGGTTAAGTGGTTAAGGTTTTTACTGTTAATCACTTATTGGCCATGCAAGACCATAAAGTTGAAAACTTTATGGTAAAAGACAACATTTGGGGCTTGGATCTGGTTTTAGACATGAGGACTTGATGTAATAAGCTCTTAATGAGAGAAGGGGCTCATTAGGTACGTACGTTGGGCGTACCAAATGGTACGTTGCACGTACATGGTCAAAGCCCCGATTTATGGGTTAAACGGAGTACGCCCCGCATACAAACGCCCCATAAATTATGAGGTAAAAATTTCATTTTTAATTCAACCAAAACATTAGTTACCTTTAAGTCAGACATTCATTATCCTTTTTCTAACTATTTAAAAGTACTTTATAGGAAAATAGTTATCAGAGTAAAATCTCAAAATCATCATAATGTGAAAACATGGGTGGATGCGATGCGATCATGTCGGGCCCTTCCCTTTCGAACCGGAAGTACCTGAAACCATAACCATAAAAACTGTAAGCACAAAGCTTATTGAGTTCTCCAAAATACCACATGCCATACATACCATTGGGCCTAGCCCTCACATTGGGCCCTACCCACATATTGGGCCCAATGCACCATAATGGGCCTAGCCCTGTCAAACCAATGGGCCTAGCCCGATCATACAAATGCAAAAGTCACAAAGACAGTTCGCACCTACATAACATGCAATGAGCCTAGCCCTCCCTGATCCATGGGCCTAGACCAACATACAAATGAGCCTAGCCCGTGATACAATGGGCCTAGCCCCACATACCTATAGGCCTAGCCCAACATACCGTGCAAGAGTCACAAATACATCTAACATAACAAAACCTAATGGGCCGGCATTGGTGACTTCGACCCACAAGAACAGTGAGGAGACTCACCTCTAGCTGCTGAAATTCTCGAATAAATCTTTGACTGCTGGTCCAAAAAATCCCTGCGTTATCAACGTCAAATAGCATCCAATTATTAATTGGGTTCTGAACCATAACCAAGAGTCTAAGCTACTTAGCCCAAAACCAGGCTAAAAGACTATTCTACCCTTTATCTCATTTGTCCCAAAGCTAAGGCCCAACTTAACTATTTCCATGGCCCAAATCCTAAATGAGAAACCAAAGCCCAATATAGCCCAATCTAAGAAAACCCAACCTATAGCCCAAACCGAGAATGTCAAGCCCAAACTTTCGTCTGCTGATTACGTGGGGCGTACTCAGCTTGTATGCTAAGCGTACTTCGTCTGGGGTCAGTACGCGTAACGTACCAGCTGGGTACGCCCATCGTACTCCCCAGTCCACCTTTTCGCTCCATTAAGCAGTTAATCGGTTAAGACAAAGTGTCAAACTCTCAGATCTGGTTGTTTAGGGCTACATATCACGTAAAGTTGGCAACTTTACACTCATGCATGGCTTAAAGGGACTCAAAATCTCAAAAAGAGCTTAATAAAGGTCTTAATGCTTGCATGGACCAATATCTTCCATAAAGTTGACATTTTTATGAACATGGGGACTAAATGGAGCCAAGATCTAGCATCCATAGCTTCTGGAGTAGATCAAAAGCTCACCTCTAACTCAAAAGTCTCCAAAAGTGCACAAAATACACCATAACTAGATCTAACACCAAAGATCAACAACGTGAGAGCTTTTTACCTCAAAATTCTTCCAAATGAGGAGAAGATCCTAGATCAACAAGCTCAAGCTATCCCCTCAAGTGCTCCTCTTCTTCTTATTCTTCACAATCCACCAACAAACACTCTTTCAACCTCAAAACTCACCAAATCACTCTTGGGTTTCGGTTTCAGGGTAATAGGGAATGGAGGTTTGTCTAAAATATCCCAGAAATGATATAATGAAGCATAAATAGGGTGCAAACCCTAAAAATTAGGGTTTTCATCTGGCTGGAGTACACCCCGTCTACTCCCAGTACGCCCAGCGTACTCCATGAAGGTCCACGATCTGTTCAGCCTAGTACGTCAACGTACTCCCTTGTAACCCACCAACTTCCGAAGGCCATTACTTCTTTGTTCTGATTCCGATTTCGACGATCCTTATATCCACAAAAAGGTAACAAGAAGCTCTATGCTTCTATCAACTCTTCCTTGCCCTAAAACATTCCGAATTAAAATCCAAAATTCATAAAAAGCCCGAACTGACACTATACCGATATACCCCTAGGCTCCAAAACACAAACCGAACTCCTGGATCATGTTTGACCTAAGGGTATTTTAGGTAATTTGAGTGGTATTTGAGATCAGTTATTGTTTGGTGTTTATGTAGCCAGTTGAGTTGTCATTCGGAGCTGTGTTCTGTCGGATATCTTTTCAAACAGAGAGGTGAGTTTTCCTCACTGTACTCGTAGGTCGAAGGCACCAATGCTGACCCACTAGATTATGTATCCTGGTTGTAGGATAGTACTATGCTAGTATATGGCTGATTAGTAGATTTGCATGATTATCTGTATTTGTTGGTTATGTGTTTATGTTTATCTGTTACATATGTCGACATATTGTGTTTGGGTTGAGGAGGTCCTGCTTTGTGCTGAAGGCCAAGACACCTGGGGAAGTCCGGATAGTCTATAGGCCCTGCAAGGCGGTCCAGTCATACCGAAGGCCCGAAGAGCAGTTCGCATATGCTGTATTCCCTGCGAGGCGGTCCAGTAATGCTGTAACGCTACAAATTACAACTCAAAATTTTTCAATTTAAACTTTAAGTGTTTATTCAAATCACAATTATAAGATTTTAAAACGTTTATCAGGGTATCATTAAAATTTATCAAGTACACAAATCCCCCATTGATGCGATGCAATCGAGCCGTGTCCCTCCTTTAATATAAGAAAACCCGAAACATGGACCACAAATCGTAAGCACAAAGCTTAGTGAGTTCCTCAAAATACCGCACACAACACAACACAAATAAACAATTATAGGTTATCAGCGACCCTGGGGACTATCAGTAGTCCCAGTGGGCTAACAGCATGCCCGGTGGGTTATCAGCAACCGTGGAGACTATTAGCATTCTCAGTCACATATAAACAACATAACACAATAATAACAGCTAGACCTAACTGGTCATCACAGATACAACTATTCTACCACACAGGCTCAAACAAACATGCAAGAGTCATAAAGACAGCTAACATCCTACATATTGTAACATCCCAACTCCCACGTATAAAATTTAAAGCTCTATATTCATATTTTTATACCTACTCGACTATTTGACTGCCCCAAATCGTCGTGTAGAAACTGATCAGGCCGCGTGAACTTCAGGACCTACTCGACGAGTTGAGGCTGTGCTTGAAAACCCTAATTTTTAGGGTTTGCACACTATTTAAAGGACATTAAGTCCTCCCTCCAGCCTCCCTTACCACCTTCACGTCCAGAAATAAACCCTAATCAAGCTAACCTTCTATTTTGAGTGTGTGTAAGGCTAAAGAGTGTGTGTTTGGTGCATTTCTTGAAGCGACTTGAGGATTGACAAGCTTAGGACGAGAAAGAGCTTGTAGATCCAACATCTACTTCGTTTTGGCATTCATTTGAAGGTAAAAATTCGTTACCTTGATCATTTTCTTGATAGATCTCTCCATTCAAGAGTTTAGGGTCTTTTTAGCCCACTTTGGATCTATTTTTGGAAGTTGAGCATGATTTGAAGTTGTAATTTCAGATCTGGACTCCTTTAGACCCCCATAGTCATAAAGTTATCGACTTTATCTAGTCTTGGCCTTTCTCCATGCCCTTAACCTCTTCCTAAGACTAGTTTTGGGTGTTTTAACCTCTTGAGGCCTTGCATGCATGTAAAGTTGGCAACTTTACGTGCTAACTACACCTTAGGAGGCTAGATCTACAGTTTGGAGCCTTGGTTTCGCTTAAAAGCGTCTGAATGAGAAAAAGGCTGAAGGAACTCGACGAGTTGCATCGCCAACCCGACGAGTTGGTTAGGGTTTTTCAAAACCTTCTGGACATTGCATGGACTCGACGAGTTGTTTGGTAACTCGGCGAATTGACTCGAGTTTTCGCAGTTTCTGAGTTCTGAAGGAACTCGACAAGTTTGTAAGCTGCACTCGACGAGTTGGGTCAACATGGACTGTTGACCTTGACCATTGACTTTGACTTTTACCAAGGGTTGACCAAGTTTGACTTATGAGGGTACTTTGGTAATTTGGGTCTTGATGGAATTAGTCATATGGTGGTTGTAGGTGTTTGAGTTTGGAGCTGTGATTCGAGAGTTTGATTCTTTCAGTTCAGTTCGACATTGTGAGGTGAGTTCTTTTCACTATGTCAACAAGGTCTAAGGCACCAAGGCCGATGCTTTTTGCATTGTATCCTGGTTATAGGATGATGTTATGTTAGTGATATGTTAGATCTGTATCCTTGTTATAGGATGATGCTATGTTTAATGATCTGTTAGATCAGTATCCTTGTATATATGATGATGCTATGATTAGTGATCTGTTAGATCTGTATGATTATATGTACATGTTAGCTAACATATGACATTATGTGTTATTTGTATGATTGGAGGTGGTTTGAGGCGGTCCTCCTTTGTGCACTAGGACAACATACCCAGGGCCGCCCGGATAGACTGCAGACTCGATAGGGCGTACTAGCCAGGCCGAAGGCCCGGAGAACGGTCCAGACAGGTTGAAGGCCCAATATGGTTGACCAGACATGTTGAAGGTTCTGATAGTGGGCCAGATAGACTGAAGGCCTGGTGAGGGCGGTCCAATCATATTGTAGACTCTGATAGTGGGCCAGATAGACTGATGGCCCGATGAGGGCAGTCCAATCATACTGTAGACTCTATATGCATGTTGTTTGCTTTGATATTGTTTTGATTGTATGGCGTTGGTATTTTGGGGGAACTCACTAAGCTTCAGGCTTATAGTTGTTGATTTTGTTTCAGGTACTTCAGATGATCACGGGAAGGCGAATGCTTGATCATACACCTCCTCACATTTTATGATTTTGATTTCTGGGATACTAAGATATGAAACTATTTTGAAAACATTTTGTAATAAATAATGGTTTTTGAATGCTTGAAAAAGTTTTAAATTGGCTTGAATTTTATGGATGTTACGAGTTGGTATCAGAGCCTTGGTTTGAGTGAATTGGAGGAACACTCGTGTGAATCCAGTCTCAAACTAAGGAAAATATTTTCAAAGTGATTTTCAAATGGTTTTCAAAATATTAAAGGAGGATGTGAAGTGTACGATCAGCCGGAGCCAGTAAGTAGACCCCAAAATGACATACAATTATTTGATATTGTGATATGTTAGAACAACATGCTAGTGATAGGCTAGGGATCTTCAGGAGTTGAATGATAGAATTGCCTGATTATATGATGCCTGATAGCCTAGGGTTTTCCTTATATGAAATTGACATCATTACTGTAGTTACTTAGTATATGCATCACAGTTGTATATAACTAAGATCTTATAGCCTGAGAATGTTTGGTTTGGCCGTATTTCTTGTTCTTGTCTGATGAAGGGCTTAGGGTAGGATCAGATATTCGAATGTCTATAGGGTCCAGTGTTATGTATGGCTAGCATACACGAGTGTTGCAGGGTTGGTGGAAGTTTCATGGATGGGTTATGTGGGGTCAGTCAGCCAGTTATGAGATATTTAGCCTTCCTCTAGGAGTGAGGATTGAGCACTCGCCTATGTTTATGTATATTGTTAGGGTGTTGTGATGACACTTGAGACAAATATGGGTAGGTGTGGAAGGTAGTATGGGCCCGTACTACTGAAAGCACATGACCCATTCGCGTAGCAAGGAAGTCACAACCCCTAGGGCTTTGTTGGGAGTTAGTTCCCCGTTATTATATGGAATGTCTGATATCTTCCTGATATATTTTCAGCATGGTGGTTACGAGGCGATTTGTCACCGGATCCAGATCGGGATCAGGAAAGGGCAGTCAGGGTGGACCAATAGTGCCCGAGACCATTGGTCAGATGAGACCAGATGAGTTGGATGCTAGGATCAGGGAGATCCTGCATGATGAGGTTGCTACACTATTCCGGGATCAGTTGTCGGAGATGTTTGGGTCTATTAAGACCGTTATGGTCGAGTACTTTGAAGAGCGTTATGTAGCCATTGCTGAGACGGCTACCACTACAGCTTCCGCAGTAGTAGCAGTTGCAGGTAGTGGGGCAAGTCGGGTTTTTCAGTACCGGGACTTCGATAACACGAAGCCCCCTAATTTCGATGGGACTCAGGACTCTATCGTAGCCATGAGGTGGCTATCTGACGTTGAGGGGTACTTTTTCACCTGCTCGTGTCCTACTGACCAGAAGGTCAGGTGTGATCTAAACCTGCTAAGGTCCGGGGCAAAGGACTGGTGGAGATTGATGACGAGGTCATATTCTGATGAGAACAGGGTTGCGGTTACTTGTGATCAGTCCAGGGAGATGTTCCGCTCTCGCTATATTCCGTGGGTCGAGCGAGAGTGGCTGGCACATGAGTTTTTGGATTTGAGACAAGATACAAAGTCGGTGACGGAAGTCACTAGGATGTTTACCGAGAGGGCAATGTTCTGCCCGAAGTTTGCTTTCAAGCAAGCTCAGATGACATGTTATCTGAGCATGCTCAAGATTGACATCAGACAGTTTGTTGCTACCCGGTGCTATGATACACTACTGGAGTTACAGGAGGCCGCTAGGCAACGTGAGCTTGAGATTGAGTTGCGGTTGAAAGAGCAGAGGCAGACCCCAACGCAGTCACAGCCGGCGTCGAAGCGGTTCAAGACTGCTGATTCTAGGTCTGCAGGTCAGCGTGGCCGTACTTGTGGGAGGTGCGGGAAGGGCCATTCTGTTGGATTAATGTCTAAGTCCATAACTATATTTGGTATGTACTTGACCCGACCCGGCATGGTCCATTTGGGTTGCACTTCACCGGCACAATTTATATGGACAGTCTTTTGAGAATAGTATATTTATGATTTATATTAATATATTATAAGTTCTAATATATTAATATGGAATCATATTATTTAATTAGTATTGATCAAGAATTAATTAAGTGATCAAAAAGAACTAATTAAATATGGACTCTTATATATATGGAATGGGCCAAGTTCATTTAGGTTGGGCTAAGCTTTCATGGATGGTCCATGGAGCTTTTAACCGATGGATCCTATGTAAATGAAAGGTCATGGGTATTAGGGTTTACATGGATGTAACCCTAATCCTCCATAATATATAAAGGGGTCCTTGGCTCACAAAATTGGCAAAAAGTGTGTGAAAATAAGAGTGGGCTGATTTTAGTGTGCATACATATTCTCTCAAGTTCTTCCAAGGTGTTTTGGTGATTTGTGATTCCATTTGAGGCTTCCACACTATTGGGGCTAAGCTCTTAAAGCTTGAAGACATCAAGCTACATCAAAAGGTATGTCATCTAACTAGAATTTTGTAGTATAGGTGCTTCATAATATGCTACTTAGGATGAAACCTTGGAATAGTTAATATTTGCATGTATAATAGAGAAAACATAGATCCAAGGTTTATAGGGTTGCATGTACACCATAGGAGTGTTAGAATGCTCAAAACCCAACAGTGGTATCAGAGCCATGGGTTGTTTTCTGTTATATTGATGCAAATGCTTTATTTTCAAGTTGGAAAAAAAAGGAAAAAAAAACATGACGTTTGTCAAATTTTAAGATAATTACTTGTTTTATGAAAAACGAATTATTTGTAAAATTTGAATCATTTGTTATATGAGTTGAATTAGATCAAATTTAGTAAAAGATAAAATGATATGATTATTTTATTAGTTTTAAAAGTTTGATCTAAATGTTTTAAGGAGTTACATATTTTGTCATAAAATTTTGGAGCTCAAAAGTTTTTTTTTAAGTTGTGATCTTAAGGGTTTTTGAAACTTCCATAAGTTATGGATATGAAAGGTTTTTAAAAAAATTGATTCAAAGTTTTTTATGGAGTTACAAAACTTGGTCTTAATGTTTTAAAGAATTTCATAACTTGTTCTTAAGTTATGGAACATGAAAAGTTTCATCATAAAACAAGTTATTAACTCCATAAGTTATGGAATCCAAAAGTTTTCAAGAGTTACAAAACTTGCCCTCAAGTTTTGGAATTTGGAAAAAGTTTTTTATGATAAAAAAAAAGAATTGAATTCTAAAACTCTTGGGTTCATAACTTAAACAATTAATTAAATGGTTTTAATTTTAAATTTAATAATTGGAATTATGATGTTTTTATTGAATAATTCAATTAACGCTTATGGACTTTATTAATAGATAATTAAAGTGTTTAATTAAAAGAGAATTAATAATTCCATAATGACATGGTTTAAATTTAATTAAATTAAGAGTATAGTTTAATTAATAGATTAAACCACCAAGTATTTTAAATGTCTAAAATACACCCTTATACTATTATAATATTAAAAGTTTAATATATTATATGTATAAGAGCAAGTCGTCTTACCATTAGTAGGCCTCATTCACGAAGCCGGTCTATAAGGGGGGTATAAGGTTACTGCCTATAAAATGGCAGTTTAATGGGTGTCCACTCTCACTCACTGCTTCCTTGACCGGTGGAGGGTCGTTAGCCGAACAGGTAGGACAAGGACTATAATTCTCCCTTCATTATAAGTATAATGATAAATACTAAGTAACTAAACACTTATAAATTCCCAATCATAGTTACTTAGGAAAATGTGAATAAGGTGCTAATCCATGAAATTACACTTTGCACTTTGTTTAAGCTGTTAGTGGAGCGTGTGTGGTTAACCGGCACACTAACCTGGACTTAACAAGGTAGGCAAAGGGTAACTTAATGTTTATCATAGTATCGTTGGAGCGTGTGTGGTTAACCGGCACATCGATTGAGGGGTAAATATTAAGGGTACCAAGTATATTTGCATGGTTACTTCACACCTTGTTTTGTGATCCTCGGCATCCCAGTCACAAAACCTGAAGGGCACACTCGAGATTAAAACATGCCATTGAAAAGTTCAATGAATCTCAAAAGAATCTAGGAGTTTCAAAACCAATTAAAACCTAATAATACATTTCGTTTATCTTGGTGGAAATTGGTGAATCGTCATTCACCTACCTTCAAATATTTTATAGCTTGGATTACGGCATCCCTCTTCCAAGTTATAAAATAGTTTGTTGGGTCCTAGCCTTAATATATCATATTGGGTGTTATATTAAGGACTTAAATCAACTTTACGTGAATTTCTCCCATTGTTGATGTCTGGTTTAGACAACAATGATCTTCCCAAACCAAGCTTTCCTAATGAATATGACTTCCCGAGCTTGGCTTATGGAAGTCATACTTCTCTTCCTCCACCTCCTCCAATTATTCTCCCTAACCCATAAGTTTAAGGTCACTCAAGCCCTAATGGCAAGCAAGGTCTATGTGTGATCACATCTTAGAGATGAAGTCACATATTGACAAGCCGGGAGAGTTGGGTGTCAAAGTCTTGAGAAAGTTGGATGTTCAATCACTTTCGAAGTCACATAGTGAGTTCCTTTGGGACTACTATGAAACAGACTATGACATGAACCTTAATGATCATATCTATTTGCTTGGTGCTGCTGAATCAGCAATGATTTGGAACGATAGTAAAGCAAATTTGATTAGAAGATCAACTTCCCAAAAACTTTATGGACAGTGACAATGGTGACACTGGAAATCCAGAAAAAACATTCTCTTCCCAATGGAAAGGGATTGGCCATATTCAACCAGGTTGACCAAATGGTAAAGAGAAAGGCTAAGTCTGAGATAGTCCCATTACCAAAGGGTCCATATGTTTATTTTGCCAAAGGAAGGGGCGTTGATTGCAAAGCTGCCAAATTTACCTAAGGATGTTAAAGTCAATAAGTTTGACTCTACATCAGGTAGAGCCCATTATCTAACTCTGTTAAGTTCTATTATGAGATCCTCATTACATGATGTGACTGGGTCACATGTTGATGTTTTAAGAATCAAAGAATAGAGAGAAATCTTAAAGGAAGTATATGTTGATTCTGATCGTGAAGGTGGATTTCGATCGCATCGAGCAGTTGCTTAAGAAGTTATGATATATTGCTAAGGAATAGATAAAAACAATTTTCCATGTGGATTGTAAGGATAAGTTTTTCCGCAAAGTTTTAAAATAAAAGAAAATTGTTTAATTTTATTTATTTGAAGTATCCTTACAATGGCATTTGTGGAAAATTGTTGCTTATATGATTCCACTGACAGCAATATTGGAAAATGGATTTGATTCTTTCATTTGTGGTAGTGTCTAAATTTACCAAATCAGGAAAGTTCCTCATCGCCCAAGTTTCAATTGGACCGAAACTTGGAATCATGCAAGTTGAATAGTATGATGAATGAGAACTTTCAAGCATTGGAAAATCAAGACTAATTACTTGTTCACATGGATGTGTGAGTCAAGTGAAGGACTAAAGGGATCGAGTACACATTCTTGTGCACTGGTCATGTCCACCACAAAGCTCGTTAAGACTATTTGATTTACTAAAGTTTAGTAAATATGGTTATACTTACAAGTTTAAGTATAATTCTGAAACATTGGAAAAGTCTTAATGTATGGCAGAACGAATGGGAAGAATCAAATTAGGCAGAAAGATAAAAGTTTCTCAAATCTGAAAAGATGGGAGAGTACTTTAGTATCATGTTTGTGATCATCTTAATGATTTAGAAATCATATCACAATTAGTCCTCTAAAGGTCATCTTAGTGCATTCTTATGACTAAGAAGAGGAGTCATGAATTGTTGAAATGGTTAGATCAGGAAGATGAGTCATATTTCGTTCCAAAACAATTCTTAGAGTCATACTCCAAGATTGTAACTTGAGTGACATATCTTAAAGAAAGGTTTAAAACACTTGTCAAATGTAAGAGTAAAAGTGTCCTACTCTTGTACATTTGAAATTGGTAAGTTTTGATGTTTTGGATAAAACAAAGACCAATTGTGTGAATTGTTTGTCTTGATAAAGAATCCGCACTATCTCTTGAATATTTGGCAAGATAGTCTTATATGTCAAGAGGATAGTGGGAGTCTTAAAGATCCTAAAAAGAATTTCAAGAACTAATCAAGAATAAAACCTGAGGTTCTTCACTAGCACACGACTTGAGGTTTATAACCTATCGTGTTGACATATTCTGTGCCCATTCCAGTTAAAGTTGGCTTTGCATAGGAGTTCTGAAAGTTCTCAATTGGTTGCATAACAACTTGGAAGCAATGGCAGGCCATGTACTGCCAGGTGGCAAAAAGTTAAGATTGCATAAGTTCAGTCCATATGAGTTTGGATTTGTCATTATCCTTGTCTTGTGACTATGGTTTTGACGATTCACATGGATAAGAACACATACACCATAAAATCTAAGGGTCATAAGGTTTCTCTCCGATTCATGAAAATGATGGTGGGGAAACGCTTCCACCAAGTAGATTTGAAGCAGATGGCAAACGGTCTAAACAATTGAGACTATGATTACGGCATTCCTTTTCATAGTTCTGAAATTGTTTAGACACACATGCATGCTATCTAAGGAAAGGTGTATGATTTTGATAAAGTTTTATCAAAGCATCTCGTATCAGAAATCTGAACTTTGGTAAGAAAGTCAATAAAGTATTGATTTCTAGAAGTCCAGCTGATTTCTGAGTACATGTCAAAGCTAGTGGGAGCATAAGTGTTATGCTAATAATCATCATGTTAGTGGGAGCATGATAATTATTGTTAGTGTTGCAAGTTAGCAATGTTAATTATAGAAAACAAAAGTTTCAATTCGTGAGGCTGCAGGGATTGAAAAAGTTGTTTTGCTATAATTAAGGGAGAGGATATACTTCATTTCAGTTCTAAAGGCTTAGATTGAGACCTTAATCATCTTTAGTCAAGAATATATATATGAATTTCATGTTGGATTGGTTCAACTTAAGGAAATTCTATATATTGCGTTCTCAAAATTCGATTATGATTACGGCATCCCTCTTCATAGTCAAATTTTGAAAACATGGCAAATAAAAATATTGTAGCAAAAGACTGGTCTAGAATCATGTCTTTATGTGAGACATCATGAATCGTGTACCATTTGCTTTGGGTACAGGATCGATTGCATGTGCTATAATATTTGTCATTTCTAAATTTTTCCAAATGCCCAGAGGCATTAAGAAAGGAAAAGGTCTAGAATTGGATATGACTAAAATGATTAAGCAATTGTCGAGGACAATCTGAGGTTTACCAAAGATTGGTTGCTCAGGGACAGTTGGAAGTATAGTGCTAATTTTGGAAGGACCATATTGACATATTCTGAAAAGAGGCATCTCTTATTCAGAAGTGATAGCCAAAATGAGAATATGGAGTTGTCTCCATAGGTGGAAGTTATATGTGTAAGATTAGAAAACTTAATGCAAGAAGCATGTCCAAAGCAATGTACTTTGAATATGAGACTTAGTTTCCATGGATGGGCTAAGCTTTCATGGATGGTCCATGGAGCTTTTAACCCATGGATCCTATGTAAATGAAAGGTCATGGGTATTAGGGTTTACATGGATGTAACCCTAATCCTCCATAATATATAAAGGGGTCCTTCGCTCACAAAATTGGCACAAGTGTGTGAAAATAAGAGTAGGCCGATTTTAGTGTGCATACATATTCTCTCAAGTTCTTCCAAGGTGTTTTGGTGATTTGTGATTCCATTTGAGGCTTCCACACTATTGGGGCTAAGCTCTTAAAGCTTGAAGACATCAAGCTACATCAAAAGGTATGTCATCTAACTAGAACTTTGTAGTATAGGTGCTTCATAATATGCTAGTTAGGATGAAACCTTGGAATAGTTAATATTTGCATGTATAATAGAGAAAACATAGATCCAAGGTTTATAGGGTTGCATGTACACCATAGGAGTGTTAGAATGCTCAAAACCCAACAGTGGTATCAGAGCCATGGGTTGTTTTCTGTTATATTGATGCAAATGTTTTATTTTCAAGTTGAAAAAAAAGGAAAAAAACATGACGTTTGTCAAATTTTAAGATAATTACTTGTTTTGTGAAAAACGAATTATTTGTAAAATTTGAATCATTTGTTATATGAGTTGAATTAGGTCAAATTTAGTAAAAGATAAAATGATATGATTATTTTATTAGTTTTAAAAGTTTGATCTAAATGTTTTAACGAGTTACATATTTTGTCATAAAATTTTGGAGCTCAAACGTTTTTTTTAAGTTGTGATCTTAAGGGTTTTTGAAACTTCCATAAGTTATGGATATGAAAATTTTTTTTTTTAAAAAAAAAAAAGTTTTGATTCAAAGTTTTTATGGAGTTACAAAATTTGGTGTTAATGTTTTAAAGAATTCCATAACTTGTTCTTAAGTTATGGAACATGGAAAGTTTCATCATAAAACACCATTAATTCCATAAGTTATGGAATCCAAAGGTTTTCAAGAATTACAAAACTTGCCCTCAAGTTTTGGAATTTGAGAAAAGTTTTTTATGAAAAAAAGAATTGAATTCTAAAACTCTTGGGTTCATAACTTAAACAATTAATTAAATGGTTTTAATTTTGAGTTTAATAATTGGAATTATGATATTCTGTTGAATAGTTCAAATTAACTCTTATGAACTTTATTAATAGTTAATTAAAGCGTTTAATTAAAAGAGTATTATTAATCCATAAATATATGGTTTGAGTTTAATTAAATTAAAAGTCTAGTTTAATTAATAGATTAAACCACCAAGTATTTTAAATGTCTAAAATACACCCTTATACTATTATAATATTAAAAGTTTAATATATTATATGTATAAGAGCAAGTCGTCTTACCATTAGTAGGCTTCATTCACGAAGCCGATCTATAAGGGGGTATAAGGTTACTGCCTATAAAATGGCAGTTTAATGGGTGTCCACTCTCACTCACCGCTTCCTTGACCGGTGGAGGGTCGTTAGCCGAACAGGTAGGACAAGGACTATAATTCTCCCTTCATTATAAGTATAATGATAAATACTAAGTAACTAAACACTTATAAATTCCCAATCTTAGTTACTTAGGAAAATGTGAATAAGGTGCTAATCCATGAAATTACACTTTGCACTTTGTTTAAGCTGTTAGTGGAGCGTGTGTGGTTAACCTACACACTAACCTGGACTTAACAAGGTAGGCAAAGGGTAACTTAATGTTTATCATAGTATCGTTGGAGCGTGTGTGGTTAACCGGCACATCGATTGAGGGGTAAATATTAAGGGTACCAAGTATATTTGCATGGTTACTTCACACCTTGTTTTGTGATCCTCGGCATCCCAGTCACAAAACCTGAAGGGCACACTCGAGATTGAAACATGCCATTGAAAACTTCAATGAATCTCAAAAGAATCTAGGAGTTTCAAAACCAATTAAAACCTAATAATACATTTCATTGATCTTGGTGGAAATTGGTGAATCGTCATTCACCTACCTTCAAATATTTTATAGCTTGGATTACGGCATCCCTCTTCCAAGTTATAAAATAGTTTGTTGGGTCCTAGCCTTAATATATCATATTGGGTGTTATATTAAGGACTTAAATCAACTTTACGTGAATTTCTCCCATTGTTGATGTCTGGTTTAGACAACAATGATCTTCCCAAACCAAGCTTTCCTAATGAATATGACTTCCCGAGTTTGGCTCATGGAAGTCATACTTCTCTTCCTCCACCTCCTCCAATTATTCTCCCTAACCTACAAGTTCAAGGTCACTCAAGCCCTAATGGCAAGCAAGGTCTATGTGTGATCACATCTTAGAGATGAAGTCACATATTGACAAGCCGGGAGAGTTGGGTGTCAAAGTCTTGAGAAAGTTGGATGTTCAATCACTTTCTAAGTCACATAGTGAGTTCCTTTGGGACTACTATGAAACAGACTATGACATGAACCTTAATGATCATATCTATTTGCTTGGTGCTGTTGAATCAACAATGATTTGGAACGATAGTAAAGCAAATTTGATTAGAAGATCAACTTCCCAAAAACTTTATGGACAGTGACAATGGTGACACTGGAAATCCAGAAAAAGCATTCTCTTCCCAATGGAAAGGGATTGGCCATAGTCAACCCGGTTGACCAAATGGTAAAGAGAAAGGCTAAGTCTGAGATAGTCCCAATACCAAAGGGTCCATATGTTTATTTTGCCAAAGGAATGGGCGTTGATTGCAAAGCTGCCAAATTTACCTAAGGATGTTAAAGTCAATAAGTTTGATTCTACATCAGGTAGAGCCCATTATCTAACTCTGTTAAGTTCTATTCTGAGATCCTCATTACATGATGTGACTGGGTCACATGTTAATGTTTTAAGAATCAAAGAATAGAGAGAAATCTTAAAGGAAGTATATGTTGATTCTGATCGCGAAGGTGGATTTCTATCGCATCAGAATTTTGAGCAGTTGCTTAAGAAGTTATGATATATTGCTAAGGAATAGATAACAACAATTTTCCATGTGGATTGTAAGGATAAGTTTTTCCGCAAAGTTTTAAAATAAAAGAAAATTGTTTAATTTTATTTATTTGAAGTATCCTTACAATGGCATTTGTGGAAAATTGTTGCTTATATGATTCCACTGACAGCAATATTGGAAAATGGATTTGATTCTTTCATTTGTGGTAGTGTCTAAATTTACCAAATCAGGAAAGTTCCTCATCGCCCAAGTTTCAATTGGACCGAAACTTGGAATCATGCAAGTTGAATAGTATGATGAATGAGAACTTTCAAGCATTGGAAAATCAAGACTAATTACTTGTTCACATGGATGTGTGAGTCAAGTGAAGGACTAAAGGGATCGAGTACACATTCTTGTGCACTGGTCATGTCCACCACAAAGCTCGTTAAGACTATTTGATTTACTAAAGTTTAGTAAATATGGTTATACTTACAAGTTTAAGTATAATTCTGAAACATTGGAAAAGTCTAAATGTATGGCAGAACGAATGGGAAGAATCAAATTAGGTAGAAAGATAAAAGTTTCTCAAATCTGAAAAGATGGGAGAGTACTTTAGTATCATGTTTGTGATCATCTTAATGATTTAGAAATCATATCACAATTAGTCCTCTAAAGGTCATCTTAGTGCATTCTTATGACTAAGAAGAGGAGTCATGAATTGTTGAAATGGTTAGATCAGGAAGATGAGTCATACTTTGTTCCAAAACAATTCTTAGAGTCATACTCCAAGATTGTAACTTGAGTGACATATCTTAAAGAAAGGTTTAAAACACTTGTCAAATGTAAGAGTAAAAGTGTCCTACTCTTGTACATTTGAAATTGGTAAGTTGTGATGTTTTGGATAAAACAAAGACCAACTAAGGCCAATTGTGTGAAGTGTTTGTCTTGATAAAGAATCTGCACTATCTCTTGAATATTTGGCAAGATAGTCTTATATGTCAAGAGGATAGTGGGAGTCTTAAAGATCCTAAAAAGAATTTCAAGAACTAATCAAGAATAAAACCTGAGGTTCTTCACTAGCACACGACTTGAGGTTTATAACCTATCGTGTTGACATATTCTGTGCCCATTCCAGTTAAAGTTGGCTTTGCATAGGAGTTCTGAAAGTTCTCAATTGGTTGCATAACAACTTGGAAGCAATGGCAGGCCCTGTACTGCCAGGTGGCAAAAAGTTAAGATTGCATAAGTTCAGTCCATATGAGTTTGGATTTGTCATTATCCTTGTCTTGTGACTATGGTTTTGACGATTCACATGGATAAGAACACATACACCATAAAATCTAAGGGTCATAAGGTTTCTCTCCGATTCATGAAAATGATGGTGGGGAAACGCTTCCACCAAGTAGATTTGAAGCAGATGGCAAACGATCTAAACAATTGAGACTATGATTACGACATTCCTTTTCATAGTTCTGAAATTGTTTAGACACACATGCATGCTATCTAAGGAAAGGTGTATGATTTTGATAAAGTTTTATCAAAGCATCTCGTATCAAAAATCTGAACTTTGGTAAGAAAGTCAATAAAGTATTGATTTCTAGAAGTCCAGCTGATTTCTGAGTACATGTCAAAGCTAGTGGGAGCATAAGTGTTATGCTAATAATCATCATGTTAGTGGGAGCATGATAATTATTGTTAGTGTTGCAAGTTAGCAATGTTAATTATAGAAAACAAAAGTTTCAATTCGTGAGGCTGCAGGGATTGAAAAAGTTGTTTTGCTATAATTAAGGGAGAGGATATACTTCATTTCAGTTCTAAAGGCTTAGATTGAGACCTTAATCATCTTTAGTCAAGAATATATATATGAATTTCATGTTGGATTGGTTCAACTTATGGAAATTCTATATATTGCGTTCTCAAAATTCGATTATGATTACGGCATCCCTCTTCATAGTCAGAATTTTGAAAACATGGCAAATAAAAATATTGTAGCAAAAGACTGGTCTAGAATCATGTCTTTATGTGAGACATCATGAATAGTGTACCATTTGCTTTGGGTACAGGATCGATTGCATGTGCTATAATATTTGTCATTTCTAAATTTTTCCAAATGCCCAGAGGCATTAAGAAGGGAAAAGGTCTAGAATTGGATATGACTAAAATGATTAAGCAATTGTCGAGGACAATCTGAGGTTTACCAAAGATTGGTTGCTCAGGGACAGTTGGAAGTATAGTGCTAATTTTGAAAGGACCATATTGACATATTCTGAAAAGAGGCATCTCTTATTCAGAAGTGATAGTCAAAATGAGAATATGGAGTTGTCTTCATAGGTGGAAGTTATCTGTGTAAGATTAGAAAACTTAATGCAAGAAGCATGTCCAAAGCAATGTACTTTGAATATGAGACTTAGTTTCCATGGAGTTGATCTCCATTGGAATACCTTATAATGACTGTTGACAAGTCTTTGTGACTTTGTACATATTCATTACAGGAGGGTCAGTGCATATAAGTTTAAAATCTAAACAGATTTCGATAAATGATAAGAATTTGAAATTCTCACATTTTTCGATAAGGATTTGGGAGTGTGAAATTAGAATCATTGAAATTATGTTCAATTGGTTTATTTCACAAAGTAAGGATCATAGAGAAACATAGAGTGCATACTTGGTGTATGGCAAAGCTATTGTTTAAGAAAAACATAGTGTACATGCTTGGAGCATGGGACAACTAGTGTTTTTAATTCAAGTATAAAGTTGATAAAACCGAAACAATGAATAATGAGTAATCAGTATGGTGATAAATAAAAGTGTTTATTTATATTAATAGGGTTTGATACCATATTTGATTCATTTATTCTTGTGTTTCACTTTGCATGTTTTGACTTCCAGAATAACTAAGTCGCTCTTCCTGAATGATTAAGTTATTCAAACCATCCACAGTCGGTCATATGTTGGAAGTAGATATGAATCAAGACTGTCATGGGTTGGTTTGTAGAGGTCCAAGTTGGTGGACAAAGTGGAGCTACAACACTCATGAGTGCTCATAAGTTCTGAGTATTGGATTCAACCCGCGCTCATTTGAATCACTTCATGGATTTTATCACGAGTGATCATGAGACGATAATATCTTATATTCTTCAAACCTAGAGATATGAGTTGTTACTATGAGTTGGTTATACATTGATTGCACGAAAACGCATTTGGTAACTCGATGTTATAAAACGTGCCTTTGTGTATGATTCAACAAGTAGTAGAACAAGCCATATGAGTCAAAGTTTATCCATTCCTTTTACCTTCGGGATAAAAGGGATATCTGTGGGCCCCTCGATGATTTAGCGATGACACATGTGAGTGCTTGGCCAAGCCAGGACTGATTTGATTTGTTCAATCATTCAGTCATCATAAATCGAAAATCAGGAAACAACAAATGGACAGAGAGAATGATTATAATCCATGTCTCAGTCCATATGATATCTAGAATGGAGGAATATATGATCCCTTATCTAATGGACAAGTCATTGACAAGGTCAGAGTTCGACAGCGGCTTTAAGAGCTACGATTGCCAGTTAGGTTTTGAAGTCATACTCAATAATAGTTTTAGACTTATCCAAGTGGGAGACTGTTGGATTAATGTCTAAGTCTATAACTATATTTGGTATGTACTTGACCCGACCCGGCATGATCCATTTGGGTTGCACTTCACCGGCACAATTTATATGGATAGTCTTTTGAGAATAGTATATTTATGATTTATATTAATATATTATAAGTTCTAATATATTAATATGAAATCATATTATTTAATTAGTATTGATCAAGAATTAATTTAGAATTAATTAAGTGATCAAAAAGAACTAATTAAATATGGACTCTTATATATATGGAATGGGCCAAGTTCATTTAGGTTGGGCTAAGCTTTCATGGATGGTCCATGGAGCTTTTAACCCATGGATCCTATGTAAATGAAAGGTCATGGGTATTAGGGTTTACATGGATGTAACCCTAATCCTCCATAATATATAAAGGGGTCCTTGGCTCACAAAATTGGCAAAAAGTGTGTGAAAATAAGAGTGGGCCGATTTTAGTGTGCATATATATTCTCTCAAGTTCTTCCAAGGTGTTTTGGTGATTTGTGATTCCATTTGAGGCTTCCACACTATTGGGGCTAAGCTCTTAAAGGTTGAAGACATCAAGCTACATCAAAAGGTATGTCATCTAACTAGAATTTTGTAGTATAGGTGCTTCATAATATGCTACTTAGGATGAAACCTTGGAATAGTTAATATTTGCATGTATAATAGAGAAAACATAGATCCAAGGTTTATAGGGTTGCATGTACACCATAGGAGTGTTAGAATGCTCAAAACCCAACACATTCATGGGTTTGTCGATCAGGTAGTGGGTGTCGCAAATGCGGTAAGGAGGGGCACTTTGCGAGGGATTTCCGTCAGTTAGCCCCGATTCAGGATATGGGAATTTGCTACCGCTGCAATCAGGTTGGTCACATGAAGACCAACTGTCCATTGCTCACTGCCAGGTTGGAACAGGCTCCAGCACCAGATACACTAAGGATTACTGACGAGAGTTAGAGTGGAGCAGAGCCCCCGAGGGCTCGGGGACGCGCCTTCTAGCTTACATCCGAGGAGGTCAGGACAACACCAGATGTGGTGGCTGGTATGTTTATATCCTTCATCTTATTGATTATATCTGTTTTCTGCTTATGTGTTTGTACCTATGTTAGGTACGTTCTTAGTGAACTCCTTACCTCTTTTATTGTTTGACTCTGAGGCGAGTCGGTATTTTGTCTCTCAATCTTTTAGTAGGGAGTTCGGTTTTCCCTTAGGAGAGCTAGAGTGTCCGTTGCGAATCTCCATCGCCAACGAACATGAAATTTTTGCTTCTTCAGTCTATCGAGGTTGCGTTCTGGAGATCTTCGGGGTATCTTTCCCGATTGACTTGATTCTGATTCCCATGGGGGAGGTTTTTGTGATAGTGGGTATGGACTAGCCGGGTCGCTTCAGTTCCATGATCGACTGTGAGGGTCAGCCTATGGTAGTTCGAACCCCAAGTGGGGGAGAACTGGTTATCTACGGCGAGGGCACTAGGTTGGGTTCAGGGTTTTGTTCAGCCACCAATGCTCGGCAGTATATTCAGCACAGGTGTGCGGGTTATTTGGCGTATGTGGTGGATACACGAGTCAGGGATCAGGTCTCGGTTTCCGAGGTTCCAGTCGTCAGAGAGTTTGCTGATGTGTTTCCGGAGGAGTTACCAGGAGTGCCTCTAGGGAGGCAGGTCGATTTCAGGATCGACCTTGTGCCAGGTGCGGCCCCTATCGCCAAGGCGTCGTACCGATTAGCACCACCTGAGATGCAGGAGCTGTCATCTCACCTACAGGAGCTGCTAGGCAAGCAATTCATTCGTCCGAGCAGTTCTCTGTGGGGAGCGCCGATTCTCTTCGTAAAGAAGAAGGATGGTTCACACCGGATGTGTATTGATTACCGAGAGTTGAACAAATTGACGGTGAAGAACCATTATCCACTCCCCCGGATTGGCGATCTCTTTGATCAGCTACAGGGAACATCTTGGTTCTCCAAGATAGACTTGAGGTCCGGGTACCATCAG
Organism: Lactuca virosa; assembly: GCF_052849685.1. Taxonomy (NCBI): domain Eukaryota; kingdom Viridiplantae; phylum Streptophyta; class Magnoliopsida; order Asterales; family Asteraceae; genus Lactuca; species Lactuca virosa. Next base: position 392,337,417 of record NC_136433.1, read on the forward strand.
GTCAGGGTACGGGAGGAGGGCGTGGAGAAGACCGCGTTCCGGACTCGATACTGACATTATGAGTTCATGTTGATGCCGTTTGGGCTCACCAATGCACCGACGGTGTTTACGGACCTGATGAATCGGGTATGCAGACCAATGCTCGATCGCTCGTTTATTGTGTTTATAGATGACATCTTGGTGTATTCCAATACCAGAGAACAACATGAGGAGCATCTCCGCGAGCTACTGGGAGTTTTGATACAAGAACGAATTTATGCCAAGTTCATGAAATGTGAGTTTTGGTTGCGAGAGGTTCAGTTTCTTGGACATCTCGTTAACCAGGAGGGGATTTTGTTCGATCCGGCCAAGATCGAGGCAGTTATGCAGTGGGAGGTTCCGAAATCTCCCTCGGATATCAGGAGCTTCTTGGGATTGGCAGGGTACTACCGGAGATTCATATAGAATTTCTCCAAGATTGCAGTACCCCTCACTTGTCTGACGAGGAAAGGGGGTGGATTTTCGATGGGGCCCTGAGCAGCAAATGGCATTTGAAACCCTCAGACAGCGACTTTGCAAGGCTCTAGTCTTGACTCTCCTAGAGGGAGTTAAGGATTTTGTGGTGTTCTGCGATGCATCCATCACAGGACTGGGAACGGTCCTCATGCAGAGAGGACGAGTGATAGCCTACGCATCGCGTAAGTTGAAGTCGCATGAGACGAGATATCCCACACATGATTTGGAGTTGGGAGCGGTGGTATTCTCTCTGAATATTTGGAGACATTATCTCTATGGGGTCCGATGTACCATATACACGGACCACAAGAGTTTGAGACATATCATGGATCAGCCGAACCTAAACATGAGGCAGCGCAGGTGGCCGGACGTAGTCAAGGATTATGACTGCAAGATCCTTTATCATCCGGGTAAAACGAATGTTATGGCGGACGCCCTGAGCCGCAAGTCGGCTGGATCTTCTATTCCAGAGACATGTATGAGGATATCAGTGGATTCTCCACTTATGATCTTGACCAGGGAAGCTCAAGATGAGGGTGTACGATAGGAGAACTAGAAGCTGGAGAGAATTAGGGGCGAGATCACCAGATTCATGCAGGATAGTCAGGGACTGCTGACCCGTTGTGGTCGGGTATGGGTTTCGATGTCTGCTGGGGTCAGACAGATGGTATTGGAGGAGGCTCATAAGTCTCGTTTCTCTATTCACCCGAGGGCCACCAAGTTGTACCGGGATCTGAGTCTGAGTTACTGGTGACCGTGCATGAAGCAAGAGATCACTTGGTACGTGGAGAGGTGGTTGACCTGCAGGATGGTCAAGGCCGAGCACCAGAGGCCGCATGACAAGCTGCAGCCTCTAGAGATTCCCATGTGGAAATGGGAGCAGGTCACGATGGACTTCATCATAAAATTGCCGAGAACGAAAAAGGGTTTTGACGCTATTTGGGTCATCGTGGATCGATTGACCAAGAGCTCATTGGCCGAGAAGCTGACCGATGTGTATATTTGCGAGATTGTTGCTCGCCATGGGGTTCTGGTCTCTATCGTTTCAGACCGTGATGTTCAGTTCACCTCCCGTTTCTGGCAGAATTTCCACGAGGAACTGGGCATGCGACTGCATTTCAGTACAACTTATCATCCACAGACGGACGGCCAGAGAGAGCGGACCATTCAGACCCTCGAGGATATGTTTCCTACCTACCCCTTGTAGAGTTCTCCTACAACAATAGCTATCACTCCAGCATAGGTTCTTCTCCTTATGAGCTGTTGTATGGACGGAGATGTCGTACCCTTATTTGTTGGGGCGAGGTTGGTCATAGGGTGATGGGTCGGACCGAGGTAGTCCTGCAGACTACCGATATGATACAGCAGATCAGGCAGCGGTTGCAGACTGCTCAGAGTCGGAAGAAGAGCTACGCCGACCGGCGCTGATCTGAGTTGGAGTTTCAGGTCGGTGACATGGTGTTACTGAAGGTCTAACCTGGAAGGGTGTGATCCGTTTTAGGAAGAGGGGAAAGTTGGGTCGCCAATACATCGGGCCATTCAGGATTATTGCCAGGGTTGGTAAGGTGGCATATAGACTAGATGTTCTGGAGGAACTCAGTCAGATTCACAACACTTTCCACGTTTCACAATTGCAGAAGCACATATTAGACGAGGATGTGGTCGTGTCATTGGATGGAATTCAGGTGGATGAGCGCCTGAACTATGTCGAGAGGCCCATAGCTATATTAGAAAGAAAGGTGAAGGTTTTGAGGAACAAGGAAGTACCTTTGGTAAAGGTACAATGGGAGCATCGGAGGGGATTGATGGGTTTTCAGCATTCTAACACTCCTATGGTGTACATGCAACCCTAGAAATCTTGGATCTATGTTTGACTAAGATACATGCAAATAATTATTTTTCCAATGTTCTTATCCTAACTAGCATGGCATGGGGTACTTGAATCAAATAAAACTAGTAGAATTACTTACCTTGTAGTAGTGGTTGATTGCTTGGAGTTTGAGAGCCTAGCACAAATAATGTGGATGCCTCAAATGGAAGTCACAAATCACCACAAACTTGGAAACTTGAGAGAATAGTCACAAACTTCTTGAAATCGGCCCTCTTAGTTTACACACATCAACTCATGTGATTTCAAGAACCAAAGCCTCCTTTATATAGTGTGGTGGATTAGGGTTACATCCATGTAAACCCTAATACCCATGTCTTTTCATTTCCATGAGATCCATGGGTTAAAGCTCCATGGAGTATCCATGGACTTTCCATGCAAGCCTAGCCCATTCCAAATAAGCATTAGCCCACACTATATAAATACAAGAGCCCATATTTAATTAGTCATACTTTTGATCTCTAAATTAATTCTAGATTAATTATAGATCAATACTAATTAAATAATATGATTTTATATTAATATATTAGGACTTATAATATATTAATAAATCATAACTTATACTATTCTCAAACGATTATCCATAAATTGTTCAGGTGAAGTGCAACCCAAATGGACCATGCCGGGTCGGGTCAAGTACATACCAAATATAGTTATGGACTTAGACACTATATCCAACAGTCTCCCACTTGGATAAGTCTAATAACTATAGTTGCAAGTATGACTTCAGGAACCGATCAGCAATCGTAGCTCTTTAAACTCTGTTGAACTATGAAGCGCCATTCTAGATAAGTGATCATATAATCCTCTGTTCTAGATATCAGCCGGACAAATACATGGAACATGGTCTTGCTTATTGTCCAACATTTGTTTCCCGATTTCCGATTTGTTTGACATAGAACTTAACTGAACACATCAATTTAGTTCTGACCGGGCCCGGTACATAGGTCAAAACAAAATCATCGAGGGGCCCAGATATCGCTTCTAATCCTAGAAGGAACAGATAAACTTCGACTCATATGTTTGCTCTACTACTTGTTGAACTACACACAAAAGCACGGTTTATAACATCGAGTTACCAATGCGTTTTCGTGCAATCAATGCATAACCAACTCATAGGCAACAAATCATATCTCTAGGTTTGAAGACTTATATGATATTACCGTCTCACGATCACTCGAGATAAATTCCATGAAGTGATACAAGTGAGCGTGGGTTGAATCCAATACTCAGAACTTATGAGCACTCATGAGTGTTGTAGCCCCACTTTGTCTAACATCTTAGACCTCTACAAGCCAACCCATGACAGTCTTGATTCATATCTACTTCCAACATATGACCGACTGTGGAGATTTTGAATAATATGATATAAACCATAACATAATTATTCTGGAAGTCAAAACATGCAAAAAGAAATAATAGTAAACGATTGACAAGAGATAGCAACACTTTACTCATAAATAACAACTTTTATTTATCATCAAATGTCAATTACATTTTACAAATTTCAAGATTCTCTAACTACTAAAACTAATATCATCCTTCAGCCCTATGCTCCGAGCATGCTGGAGATGCTTAGCCCGAGTCAGTCCCTTCGTGAGGGGATCTGCTGGGTTCTCATCCGATGATACCCTCTTTGCCACGAGGATTCCTTCTTCTATTCGATGTCTGATGAAGTGATATTTTCTGTCAATGTGTCTGGATCTCCCATGATCTCTTGGTTCCTTGGCTAAGGCAACCACACTATTGCTGTCACAGAAAATCTCCATTGGCTCCTTTGTAGCTGGTACAACTCCAAGGTCTCCGATGAAGTTCTTTAGCCATATAGCCTCCTTTGCTGCCTCGCTTGCTGCTATATACTCTGATTCACAAGTGGAATCAGCCACTGTCTCCTGCTTGGAACTTTTCCAAGTAATTGCCCCTCCGTTTAGAGTAAATACCCAGCCCGACTGAGAGCGGAAATTATCCCTGTCAGTCTGAAAGCTAGCATCACTGTACCCTACAACTCTCAAGTCCTCACTGCCACCGAGGGTAAGGACCCAGTCCTTAGTCCTCCGTAGGTACTTGAGGATATTCTTTACTACAGTCCATTGTGCCTTGCCAGGGTTCCCCTAATACCTGCTGACCATGCTCACAGCAAAGGCTACATCAGGTCGAGTACACGTCATAGCATACATGATCGATCCTACAGCTGAAGCATAAGGTATTCGACTCATTTCTGCTATCTCAGCCTCAGTACGAAGGCTTTGTGTCTTACTCAATCTGGTGTTACTCTGGATGGGTAACTCTCCTTTCTTGGAGTTATGCATGTTGAACCTTTTCAACACTTTGTCCACATAGGTGCTTTGACTAAGTCCAATTAGTCTTTTACTCCTGTTTCTCAAAATCCTTATCCCTAGGATATAGGCAGCTTCTCCAAGGTCCTTCATAGCGAAACACTTCCCAAGCCAGGACTTTACTTCCTGCAGGGTTGGGATGTCATTTCCTATGAGTAGTATGTCATCCACATACAATACCAAAAAGCTGACTATACTCCCACTAGCCTTGATATAGACACAAGATTCATCTTCACTCCTTGAAAAGCCAAATTCTTTGACTTTCTCATCAAAGCAAAGATTCCATCTGCGAGGTGCCTGTTTTAATCCATAAATGGATTTCTCGAGCTTACACACTCTACTGGGGTACTCTGTACTGACAAAACCCTCTGGCTGAACCATGTAAACATCTTCAGCCAACTTTCCATTAAGGAAAGCGGTTTTGACATCCATTTGCCATATTTCATAATCATGAAATGCAGCAATGGCTAACAGAACCCTAATAGACTTAATCTTGGCCACTAGTGAAAAGGTCTCATCATAATCAACTCCCAGAGTTTGAGAATAACCCTTTGCAACCAGTCGTGCCTTATAAGTGTGTACATTACCATCCATGTCGGTCTTCTTCTTGAAGATCCATTTGCACCCAACTATCTTACGATCAGGTACATTGTCAACCAAGTTCCAAACTTGATTGTCATACATGGACTGTATCTCGCTATCCATAGCCTCTTTCCATTTAGCAGCCTCAGGGCCTGCCATGGCTTTCGTGTAGCTGTTAGGCTCATCCAGATTTACCAGTGTGGTATCACTGATAAGTGTCTCACCTTCTGCAGTAATATGAAAACCATAATAATGCTCAGGTGCATTCCTAACTCTGGTGGAACGCCTCAGAGGTATAGATTCTTCAGTCGGCTCAACAGGAGTTTCCTCCTCAGGTTGAGGGCTAGGGTTTGAGGTTCCTTCACCACTTGACTCTTGAATTTCCTCAAGGTCAATTTGCCTCCCACTGTCTCCTTGGCTCATGAATTATCTCTCTCGAAAGAATCCTCTTCTTGCTACAAAGACCACATTATCACTGGGTCTGTAGAAGATGTAACCAAAGGATTTCTGTGGGTAGCCGATGAAAATACACCTTTCGCTTCGGGGTTCGAGCTTATCATGAGTCTCGTGTCTCACGAAAGCCTCGCAACCCCAAATCTTGATGTGGTCTAGATTGGAAACTTTTCCAGTCCACACCTCGTGAGGTGTTTTGGCAACCTTCTTTGTAGGGACTAGATTAAGGATATGGGCAGCAGTCTCTAAGTCATACCCCCAAAATGAGATTGGTAGCGAAGCTCGACTCATCATGGAACGAACCATGTCCAACAAGGTCCGATTGCGCCTCTCAGCTACACCATTCAACTGTGGTGTCCTAGGAGGTGTCAATTGTGAGACAATCCCACATTCCTTAAGATAGTCAAGGAACTCAGTACTAAGATACTCACCACCACGATCGGATCGAAGCATCTTAATGTTCCTGCCCAACTAATTCTCCACTTCTTGCTTAAACTCTTTGAATTTCTCAAAGGTTTCTGACTTATGCTTGATTAGGTAGACATATCCATATCTACTAAAATCATCAGTAAAAGTCACATAGAACCGATTAGCATCTCTTGTGGCCGTTCTGAAGGGTCCACACACATCCGTGTGTATGAGGTCCAACAAACCTTCACCCCTAGCACAAGTGCTAGTAAAAGGTGACTTTGTCATTTTACCAAGCAAACAAGATTCACAACTATCATCTGACTTTAGGTCAAATGACTCCAAGACTCCATCCTTTTGGAGTTGGCCTATACGTTTCTTGCTTACATGTCCAAGACGACAATGCCATAAGGATGCTTTATCTAAGCTAGTGGAAGAGTTAATACACAATACATTATTTCCTAACAGATACAGTTTCATACACGCCATCACAAGGTAATGCTTTAAAATAAAGAACATTATTAAAGAAAGCATCAATACTACCATTATTATTATCAAAATAAAAGGTAAAACCTTGTTTATACAATGCATGAAAGGAAATAACATTTCTTGCCATTTCTGGCCAATAATAACATTTATTCAAATGTAATGTAAACCCACTATTTAGCACTAAGGAATAAACTCCTATCTTGGTGACAGGTGAAGCTTTCCTGTTTCCCATGATTAAGTTTATCTTTCCCTGCTCCACATTCTCACTTCTTTTTAGTCCCTGCAAATGACAACATATGTGAATACCACAACCTGTATCAAGGACCCAAGACTTAGAATGAGGTGAGTTATTAGACAATATAGTGTATATACCTGCACGGTTGGGTTTTACTTTCCCATCCTTCAAATCTTGCTGGTACTTTGGGCAGTTTCGCTTCCAATGCGACTTTTCATGGCAATAGAAGCATTCAGCCTCATTTGGGTTAGCAGAAGGAGTGACAAAACCTTTCTTGGTTTTGCTTGAAGAGGAGCCTTCAAGGGTCTTACCCTTGGTACCCTTAGAAGGGTTCTTTCTCTTCTTCCCTTTGCCATGCCCGATTGCCAAGACATTGGCCGCAGTTGGAGTAGGAGTAGGAGTAGTAACAACCGACTTACCCTTTAGATCACTTTCGGCGGTCTTCAAGAGTCCTTGAAGTTTGCTGAGGGTGACTTATTCCTTGTTCATGTGATATGTCATGCAAAATTGATCATAACACGATGGCAAGGAGTGCAAAATGATGTCTATTGCTAACTCCTCAGGGAAGTTCACATTCAGCTTCAGTAAACGGTCCACATACCTTTGCATTTTCTGCATGTGGCCCGTGATGGGTTCACCATCCTTCATTCGGGTTGTTATCATGGAGGAGATTATTTCATATCGCTCTTGACGAGCACTTTGATGGTAGCGGTCCATCAAGTCCTGGTGCATCTCAAAAGGATAATAGTCCTCATAGGACTTTTGGAGCTCGGCTGTCATGGTGGCCCTCATGATGCTTGCCACTTTTGTAGCATCTCTTTCATGTACCTCATATTCAGCAAGCTCTTCAGGGGTAGCAGTTGGCTCGGGTACCTTCAGCTCCTTGTCGAGAACATATTCTTTGTTCTCATACCAAGTGACCATCCTGATGTTTCTGATCCAATCTGTAAAGTTAGACCCATCAAAGATGACTCTCCCACAAAGATTCATGAGAGAGAAGGAGCTAGTAGGGTTTGAGCCAAAAGCGTTGTTATTGGAAGACATCTGAAGAGAAGAGGGAATAGATTAGATTAGATATAGAGATAGTCCTTAACAAAACACCCAAATGTAATATTAAGGCTAGGACCCAACACAATATTTTATAACTTAGAAGAGGGATGCCGTAATCTAAGCTATAAGATATTTGAAGGTAGGTGAATGACGATTCACCAATTTCCACCATGAAAAACGAAATATTTAATTAGGTTTTAATTGGTTTAGAAACTCCTAGATTCTTTGGGATTCATTGAACTTTCTTCAATGGCATGTTTCAATCTCGAGTGTGCCCTTCAAGTTTTGTGACTGGGATGCCGATGATCACAAAACAAGGTGTGAAGTAACTATGCAAATTACTTGGTACCCTTAATGTATTACCCCTCAATCGATGTGCCGGTTAACCACACACGCTCCATCGATACTATGATAAACATTAAGTCACCCTTTACCTACCTTGTTAAGTTCAAGTTAGTGTGCCGGTTAACCACATATGCTCCACTAACGACTTAAACAAAGTGTAAAGTGTAATTTCATGGATTAGCACCTTATTCACATTTTCCTAAAACAACTAAGATTGGGAATTCAATAAAGTTTAGTTACTTTAGTATTATCATTATACTTTTAATGAGAATTTATAAGTCCTTGTCCTACCCATTCGGCTAACGACCCTCCACCGATCAAGGAAGCGGTGGGTGAGAGTGGACACCCATTAAGTTGCCATTTTATAGGCAACAACCTTATACCCCCCTTATAGACCGGCTTCGTGAATGAGGCGTACTAGCAGTAAGACGACTTGATCTTATACATATATAAATATTATTAAACTTATAATATTATAAAGTATAAGGGTTGAATTTTAACTTTTAAAATTCTAGGGGTTGGAACTAAAGTTTTTAATATGACTTTACATGTTCCAAAACTTGAGGGCAAGTTTTGTAAACTTTCAAAACTTTTCATTTCTCATAACTTATGAGTTAATGGTTATTAAAAATGAAGACTCTTCATTTTTTGTAACCTATGTGTTCTTTTAATGGCTATTTATAAATGTGACTTTTGGTTATCCATAACTTAAGAACTAGTTATGGACTCTATTAAAACACATAAAGATCAAGAATTAATCTAATCAATTATTAGCACATAATTTCTATGATCTTCTAAACTCATATGTTTATGAATGTTCATATAAAAAATTTCAAGAATCGTAAGTACATATACAAAACTTGAAATTTTGATACGAGCTTCTGAACAAAACTTTGATTTTCAAGTTTTTTTTTTTTTTTTTTTGCATCAAGTATCAAATAAACAAACCTGGCTCTGATACCACTGATGAGTTTTGAGCATTCTAACACTCCTAGGGTGTACATGCAACCCTAGAAACCTTGGATCTATGTTTGACTAAGATACATGCAAATAATTATTTTTCCAAGGTTCTTATCCTAACTAGCATGGCATGGGGTACTTGAATCAAATAAAACTAGTAGAATTACTTACCTTGTAGTAGTAGTTGATTGCTTGGAGTTTGAGAGCCTAGCACCAATAATGTGGATGCCTCAAATGGAAGCCACAAATCACCACAAACTTGGAAACTTGAGAGAATAGTCACAAACTTCTTGAAATCGGCCCTCTTAGTTTACACACATCAACTCATGTGATTTCAAGAACCAAAGCCTCCTTTATATAGTGTGGTGGATTAGGGTTACATCCATGTAAACCCTAATACCCATTTCTTTTCATTTCCATGAGATCCATGGGTTAAAGCTCCATGGAGTATCCATGGACTTTCCATGCAAGCCTAGCCTATTCCAAATAAGCATTAGCCCACACTATATAAATAAAAGAGCCCATATTTAATTAGTCATACTTTTGATCTCTAAATTAATTCTAGATTAATTATAGATCAATACTAATTAAAGAATATGATTTTATATTAATATATTAGGACTTATAATATATTAATAAATCATAACTTATACTATTCTCAAACGATTATCCATAAATTGTTTGGGTGAAGTGCAACCCAAATGGACCATGCCGGGTCGGGTCAAGTACATACCAAATATAGTTATGGACTTAGACACTATATCCAACAGGGATATGAGTGGACTTGGGAGCCGGAGGCAGAGATGCGGGAGCATTATCCGGAGTTGTTCCCTGCAGCAGACTTCGAGGACGAAGTCTAATTCAAGTGGGGGAGAATTGTAACATCCCGACTCCCAGGTATTAAATTTAAAGCTCTATATTCATATTTTTAGACCTACTCGACGAGTTGGCTGCCCCAACTCGTCGTGTAGAAACTGATCAGGCCGCGTGAACTTCAAGACCTACTCGACGAGTTGGAGGACACAACTCGACAAGTTGAGGTTGTGCTTGAAAACCCTAATTTTAGGGTTTGCACCCTATTTAAGGACCTTAGGTCCTCCCTCCAGCCTCCCTTACCACCTTCACGTCCATAAATAAACCCTAATCGAGCTAACCTTCTATTTTGAGTGTGTATGAGGCTAAAGAGTGTGTGTTTGGTGCATTTCTTGAATAGACTTGAAGATTGAGAAGCTTGGGACAAGAAGGAGCTTGTAGATCCAACATCTACTTTGTTTTGGCATTCATTTGAAGGTAAAAAGTCGCTACCTTGATCATTTTCTTGTTAGATCTCTCCATTCAAGAGTTTAGGGTATTTTTAGCTCACTTTGGATCCATTTTTAGAAGTCGAGCATGATTTGAAGTTGTAACTTCAGATCTGGACTCATCTAGACCCCCATAGTCATAAAGTTATCGACTTTATCTAGTCTTGCCCTTTCTTCATGCCCTTAACCTCTTCCTAAGACTAGTTTTGGGTGTTTTAACCTCTTGAGGCCTTGCATGCATGTAAATTTGACAACTTTACATGGTAACTACACCTTAGGAGGCTAGATCTATAGTTTGGAGCCTTGGTTTCGCTTAAAAGCATCTGAATGAGAAAAAGACTGAAGGAAGTCGACGAGTTGGTTAGGGTTTTTCCGAACCTTCTGGACACTGCATGGACTCGACGAGTTGTTTGGTAACTCGGCGAGTTGACTCGGATTTTCGCAGTTTCTGAGTTATGAAGGAACTCCACGAGTCTGTAAGCTGCACTCGACGATTTGGGTCAACATGGACTGTTGACCTTGACCGTTGACTTTGACTTTGACCAAGGGTTGACCAAGTTTGACTTGTGAACGAACTTTGGTAATTTGGGTCTTGAAGGAATTAGTCCTATGGTGGTTGTAGGTGTTTGAGTTTGGAGCTGTGACTCGAGAGCTTGATTCTTTCAGTTCAGTTCGACATTGTGAGGTGAGTTCTTCTCACTATATCAACAAGGTCTAAGGCACCAAGGCCGATGCTTTTTGGATTGTATCCTGGTTATAGGATGATGCTATGTTAGTGATATATTAGATCTGCATCCTGGTTATAGGATGATGCTATGTTTAGTGATTTGTTAGATCGGTATCCTGGTATATAGGATGATGCTATGATTAGTGATTTTTAGATCTGTATGATTATCTGTACATGCTAGCTAGCGTATGATATTATGTGTTATTTGTTTGATTGGAGGTGGGTTGAGTCGGTCCTGCTCTGTGCTCTAGGCCAACATACCCAGGGCGGCCCGAATAGACTGCAAACTCAATAGGGCGTATTAGTCAGGCCGAAGGCCCGGAGAACGGTCCAGACAGGCTGAAGGCCCGATAGGGCAGACCAGACATGCTAAAGGTTCTGAGAGTGGGCCAGATAGACTTAAGGCCTGGTGAGGGCGGTCCAGTCATACTGTAGACTCTAAGAGTAGGCATGGCCTGGTGAGGGCGGTCCAGTCATACTATAGAATCTATATGCATGTTGTTCGCTATGATATTGTTTTGATTGTATGGTGTTGGTATTTTGGGGGAACTCACTAAGCTTCAGGCTTACATTTGTTGATTTTGTTTCAGGTACTTCAGATGATCGCGGGAAGGCGAAGGCTTGATCGTGCACCTCCTCACATTTTATGATTTTGATTTCTGGGATACTCTGATATGAAACTATTTTGAAAACATTTTGTAATAAATAATGGTTTTTGAATGCTTGAAAAAGTTTTAAATTAGCTTGAATTTTATGGATGTTACACATACATAATTTAGTGATCCGGCATTGGTGCCTTCGACTCACGAGCACTGGGAGAAGACTTGTAACGCCCATAAAAATCAAGCCAATTTTGAACTTTCAAAAACATTTCAAAGTCATCAAAACATTACAATCTGGTTTTTAAAATGTACAATATCAGAGTTTTCCCAGAAACATAAACAAAACATGAGGAGTTGTACGATCACGCCTTTGCCTTGCCGCGATCCCCTGATGTACCTGAAACAATAAACTGAAATTGTAAGCCCGAAAGCTTAGTGAGTTCCCCCAAAATACCGATACACATACAATCCACGTAACCATGTCAGCAATATCATATCATAACAAACTGAACAGCATACAATGGGTCCACAGCTTTACAAACTGGATTACCCCCTGGGTCTGCAGTGTGAGTCTGGATTGCCTTCGGCCCACAGCTCACATCTGGCTTGCCACTGAGCCCACAGTACGAGTCTCCCTTAGCTTGTAACTGGAATGCTCCCGGGTTTGTTGGATTACCACACGAAGCAGTCTCACCTCAACCCATCCCACATAACATATCAACATATAATAACATAACCACTGAGCATGCAGATAAACATATAACAACACAGGTAGTCCTACAGATCTACCTAACTGGCATAACCACTAGCATGCAAAAACCCACTTCATACTCAATCATACTAACACACTAGAATAACATGTCCAATGGGTCGGCCTTGGTGCCTTAGACCCCTTAGTATAGTGAGGATAACTCACCTTGCAACTGTCGACTCGTAATGTAAGCTCAAGCTCTCGGATCACTGCCACCAACTCCACCTCCTATTATCACAACAGAACCGTACTCGTAAATTCCCAACTTTCCAAAGCGTCCCATAAGTCAACTAGTCAGCCCTAGGTCAAAGTCAGCAGTCAAGGTCAACAGTCCATGTTGACCTTAACTCGTCGAGTACCCTCAGCTACTCGCCGAGTTCCTTGTAGTACTCGCCCGCTCGCCGAGTCACCAGAGTGACTCGTCGAGTTCCTGAGGCTCGCGGTCGAAGCTCTAAGGCCACTCGTCGAGTTTTCCCACTTGCACTCGACAGTTCACACACATCAGTTAATTGGGAAAACCTTAACCGACTCGACGAGCCACCACGCTGGCTCACCGAGTCTACATCAATCTTCATCGAACTCGCCGAGTTGTTCATCCAACTCGTCGAGTTCAGGTCCATCTTCATACGACTCGCCAAGTTGTTCATCTAACTCGTCGATTCCCTTCAGTCCTTTAACCATACAGACACTTCTTAAGCCATGCAAGGGCTCCAAATTGCAGATCCAACATCCTTAGGCATGCTTATCACGTAAAGTTACAAACTTTACATGCATGCAAGGCTTTAAGGCCCAAAAATGACAAAACTAAGCTTACAATGAAGTCTCACACTTGAGGGAAGGCTCATACTATGCAAGGCTGATAGCTTTATGGATCTAGGGGCCAAAGGGAGTCCAGATCTGAAGTTACAACTTTAGATCTTAGCTCAAACATAAGAAGCCTTTCTTAAAACCCATCCAAAAGAGATCTTAGATGAAAATGAGCCAAGGAAAACAGTCTAATACCTTCAAGAGAGTGCTCACTGATGTAGATCTTGAATCCCACGAGTTCTTGCTTCTACTTGCTTGCTTCCCCAAGTGTTTCCTCCACCAAAATCCCTCCTCCAAGCTTGAATACACCAAAAGAACACACACACACTCGATTTAGGGTTATAGAGGGACAAGAAGCAGTAAATGTTGGATATAGTGTCTAAGTCCATAACTATATTTGGTATGTACTTGACCCGACCCGGCATGGTCCATTTGGGTTGCACTTCACCCGAACAATTTACGGATAATCTTTTGAGAATAGTATAAGTTATGATTTATTAATATATTATAAGTTCTAATATATTAATATCAAATCATATTATTTAATTAGTGTTGATCTATAATTCATTTAGAATTAATTTAGAGATCAAAAGTATGACTAATTAAATATGGGCTCTTGTATTTATATAGTGTGGGCTAATGCTTATTTGGAATGGGCTAGGCTTGCATGGAAAGTCCATGGATACTCCATGGAGCTTTAACCCATGGATCTCATGGAAATGAAAAGACATGGGTATTAGGGTTTACATGGATGTAACCCTAATCCACCACACTAGATATAGGAGGCTTTGGTTCTTGAAATTGGACTAGTCGATGTGTGTAAACTAAGAGGGCCGATTTCAAGAAGTTTGTGACTATTCTGTCAAGTTTCCAAGTTTGTGGTGATTTGTGACTTCCATTTGAGGCATCCACATTATTGGTGCTAGGCTCTCAAACTCCAAGCAATCAACTACTACTACAAGGTAAGTAATTCAACTAGTTTTATTTGATTCAAGTACCCCATGCCATGCTAGTTAGGATAAGAACCTTGGAAAAATAATTATTTGCATGTATCTTAGTCAAACATAGATCCAAGGTTTCTAGGGTTGCATGTACACCATAGGAGTGTTAGAATGCTCAAAACTCATCAGTGGTATCAGAGCCAGGTTTGTTTATTTGATACTTGATGCAAAAAAAAAAAAAAAAAAAAACTTGAAAATCAAAGTTTTGTTCAGAAGCTCGTATCAAAATTTCAAGTTTTGTATATGTACTTACGATTCTTGAAATTTTTTATATGAACATTCATAAACATATGAGTTTAGAAGATCATAGAAATTATGTGCTAATAATTGATTAGATTAATTCTTGATCTTTATGTGTTTTAATGGAGTCCATAACTAGTTCTTAAGTTATGGATAACCAAAAGTCACATTTATAAATAACCATTAAAAGAACACATAGGTTACAAAAAATGAAGAGTCTTCATTTTTAATAACCATTAACTCATAAGTTATGAGAAATGAAAAGTTTTGAAAGTTTACAAAACTTGCCCTCAAGTTTTGGAACATGTAAAGTCATATTAAAAACTTTAGTTCCAACCCCTAGAATTTTAAAAGTTAAAATTCAACCCTTATACTTTATAATATTATAAGTTTAATAATATTTATATATGTATAAGATCAAGTCGTCTTACCGCTAGTACGCCTCATTCACGAAGCCGGTCTATAAGGGGGGTATAAGGTTGTTGCCTATAAAATGGCAACTTAATGGGTGTCCACTCTCACCCACCGCTTCCTTGATCGGTGGAGGGTCGTTAGCCGAACGGGTAGGACAAGGACTTATGAATTCTCATTAAAAGTATAATGATAATACTAAAGTAACTAAACTTTATTGAATTCCCAATCTTAGTTATTTTAGGAAAATGTGAATAAGGTGCTAATCCATGAAATTACACTTTACACTTTGTTTAAGTCGTTAGTGGAGCGTGTGTGGTTAACCGGCACACTAACTTGAACTTAACAAGGTAGGTAAAGGGTGACTTAATGTTTATCATAGTATCGATGGAGCGTGTGTGGTTAACCGGCACATCGATTGAGGGGTAATACATTAAGGGTACCAAGTAATTTGCATGGTTACTTCACACCTTGTTTTGTGATCCTTGACATCCCAGTCACAAAACTTGAAGGGCACACTCGAGATTGAAACATGCCATTGAAGAAAGTTCAATGAATCTCAAAGAATCTAGGAGTTTCTAAACCAATTAAAACCTAATTAAATATTTCGTTTTTCATGGTGGAAATTGGTGAATCGTCATTCACCTACCTTCAAATATCTTATAGCTTAGATTACGGCATCCCTCTTCTAAGTTATAAAATATTGTGTTGGGTCCTAGCCTTAATATTACATTTGGGTGTTTTGTTAAGGACTATCTCTATATCTAATCTAATCTATTCCCTCTTCTTTTCAGATGTCTTCCAATAACAATGCTTCTGGCTCAAACCCTACTAGCTCCTTCTCTCTCATGAATCTTTGTGGGAGAGTCATCTTTGATGGGTCCAACTTTACAGATTGGATCAGAAACATCAGGATGGTCACTCGGTATGAGAACAAAGAATATGTTCTCGACAAGGAGCTGAAGGTACCCGAGCCAACTGCTACTCCTGAAGAGCTTGCTGAATATGAGGTACATGAAAGAGATGCTACAAAAGTGGCATGCATCATGATGACCACCATGACAGCCGAGCTCCAAAAGTCCTATGAGGACTATTATCCTTTTGAGATGCACCAGGACTTGATGGACCGCTACCATCAAAGTGCTCGTCAAGAGCGATATGAAATAATCTCCTCCATGATAACAACCCGAATGAAGGATGGTGAACCCATCACGGGCCACATGCAGAAAATGCAAAGGTATGTGGACCGTTTACTGAAGCTGAATGTGAACTTCCCTGAGGAGTTAGCAATAGACATCATTTTGCACTCCTTGCCATCGTGTTATGATCAATTTTGCATGACATATC
Source organism: Lactuca virosa (assembly GCF_052849685.1). Taxonomy (NCBI): domain Eukaryota; kingdom Viridiplantae; phylum Streptophyta; class Magnoliopsida; order Asterales; family Asteraceae; genus Lactuca; species Lactuca virosa. Next base: position 392,353,845 of record NC_136433.1, read on the forward strand.
ACATGAACAAGGAATAAGTCACCCTCAGCAAACTTCAAGGACTCTTGAAGACCGCCGAAAGTGATCTAAAGGGTAAGTCGGTTGTTACTACTCCTACTCCTACTCCAACTGCGGCCAATGTCTTGGCAATCGGGCATGGCAAAGGGAAGAAGAGAAAGAACCCTTCTAAGGGTACCAAGGGTAAGACCCTTGAAGGCTCCTCTTCAAGCAAAACCAAGAAAGGTTTTGTCACTCCTTCTGCTAACCCAAATGAGGCTGAATGCTTCTATTGCCATGAAAAGTCGCATTGGAAGCGAAACTGCCCAAAGTACCAGCAAGATTTGAAGGATGGGAAAGTAAAACCCAACCATGCAGGTATATACACTATATTGTCTAATAACTCACCTCATTCTAAGTCTTGGGTCCTTGATACAGGTTGTGGTATTCACATATGTTGTCATTTGCAGGGACTAAAAAGAAGTGAGAATGTGGAGCAGGGAAAGATAAACTTAATCATGGGAAACAGGAAAGCTTCACCTGTCACCAAGATAGGAGTTTATTCCTTAGTGCTAAATAGTGGGTTTACATTACATTTGAATAAATGTTATTATTCGCCAGAAATGGCAAGAAATGTTATTTCCTTTCATGCATTGTATAAACAAGGTTTTACCTTTTATTTTGATAATAATAATGGTAGTATTGATGCTTTCTTTAATAATGTTCTTTATTTTAAAGCATTACCTTGTCATGGCGTGTATGAAACTGTATCTGTTAGGAAATAATGTATTGTGTATTAACTCTTCCACTAGCTTAGATAAAGCATCCTTATGGCATTGTCGTCTTGGACATGTAAGCAAGAAACGTATAGGCCAACTCCAAAAGGATGGAGTCTTGGAGTCATTTGACCTAAAGTCAGATGATAGTTGTGAATCTTGTTTGCTTGGTAAAATGACAAAGTCACCTTTTACTGGCACTTGTGCTAGGGGTGAAGGTTTGTTGGACCTCATACACACGGATGTGTGTGGACCCTTCAGAACGGCCACAAGAGATGTTAATCGGTTCTATGTGACTTTTACTGATGATTTTAGTAGATATGGATATGTCTACCTAATCAAGCATAAGTCAGAAACCTTTGAGAAATTCAAAGAGTTTAAGCAAGAAGTGGAGAATCAGTTGGGCAGGAACATTAAGATGCTTCGATCCGATCGTGGTGGTGAGTATCTTAGTACTGAGTTCCTTGACTATCTTAAGGAATGTGGGATTGTCTCACAATTGACACCTCCTAGGACACCACAGTTGAATGGTGTAGCTGAGAGGCGCAATCGGACCTTGTTGGACATGGTTCGTTCCATGATGAGTCGAGCTTCGCTACCAATCTCATTTTGGGGGTATGCCTTAGAGACTGATGCCCATATCCTTAATCTAGTCCCTACAAAGAAGGTTGCCAAAACACCTCACGAGGTGTGGACTGGAAAAGTTCCCAATCTAGACCACATCAAGATCTGGGGTTGCGAAGCTTTCGTGAGACGCGAGACTCACGATAAGCTCGAACCCCGAAGCGAAAGGTGTATTTTCATCGGCTACCCACAGAAATCCTTTGGTTACATCTTCTACAGACCCAGTGATAATGTGGTCTTTGTAGCAAGAAGAGGATTCTTTCGAGAGAGATAATTCATGAGCCAAGGAGACGGTGGGAGGCAAATTGACCTTGAGGAAATTCAAGAGTCAAGTGGTGAAGGAACCTCAAAACCTAGCCCTCAACCTGAGGAGGAAACTCCTGTTGAGCCGACTGAAGAATCTATACCTCTGAGGCGTTCCACCAGAGTTAGGAATGCACCTGAGCATTATTATGGTTTTCATATTACTGCAGAAGGTGAGACACTTATCAGTGATAACACGCTGGTAAATCTGGATGAGCCTAACAGCTACACGGAAGCCATGGCAGGCCCTGGGGCTGCTAAATGGAAAGAGGCTATGGATAGCGAGATACAGTCCATGTATGACAATCAAGTTTGGAACTTGGTTGACAATGTACCTGATCGTAAGATAGTTGGGTGCAAATGGATCTTCAAGAAGAAGACCGACATGGATGGTAATGTACACACTTATAAGGCACGACTGGTTGCAAAGGGTTATTCTCAAACTCTAGGACTTGATTATGATGAGACCTTTTCACCAGTGGCCAAGATTAAGTCTATTAGGGTTCTGTTAGCCATTGCTTCATTTCGTGATTATGAAATATGGCAAATGGATGTAAAAATCGCTTTCCTTAATGGAAAGTTGGCTGAAGATGTTTACATGGTTCAGCCAGAGGGTTTTGTCAGTACAGAGTACCCCAGTAGAGTGTGTAAGCTCGAGAAATCCATTTATGGATTAAAACAGGCACCTCGCAGATGGAATCTTTGCTTTGATGAGAAAATCAAAGAATTTGGCTTTTCAAGGAGTGAAGATGAATCTTGTGTCTATATCAAGGCTAGTGGGAGTATAGTCAGCTTTTTGGTATTGTATGTGGATGACATACTACTCATAGGAAATGACATCCCAACCCTGCAGGAAGTAAAGTCCTGGCTTGGGAAGTGTTTCGCTATGAAGGACCTTGGAGAAGCTGCCTATATCTTAGGGATAAGGATTTTGAGAAACAAGAGTAAAAGACTAATTGGACTTAGTCAAAGCACCTATGTGGACAAAATGTTGAAAAGGTTCAACATGCATAACTCCAAGAAAGGAGAGTTACCCATCCAGAGTAACGCCAGATTGAGTAAGACACAAAGCCCTAGTACTGAGGCTCAGATAGCAGAAATGAGTCGAATACCTTATGCTTCAGCTGTAGGATCGATCATGTATGCTATGACGTGTACTCGACCTGATGTAGCCTTTGCTGTGAGCATGGTCAGCAGGTATTAGGGGAACCCTGGCAAGGCATAATGGACTGTAGTAAAGAATATCCTCAAGTACCTACGGAGGACTAAGGACTGGGTCCTTACCCTCGGTGGCAGTGAGGACTTGAGAGTTGTAGGGTACAGTGATGCTAGCTTTCAGACTGACAGGGATAATTTCCGCTCTCAGTCGGGCTGGGTCTTTACTCTAAACGGAGGGGCAATTACTTGGAAAAGTTCCAAGCAATAGACAGTGGCTGATTCCACTTGTGAATCAGAGTATATAGCAGCAAGCGAGGCAGCAAAGGAGGCTATATGGCTAAAGAACTTCATCGGAGACCTTGGAGTTGTACCAGCTATAAAGGAGCCAATGGAGATTTTCTGTGACAGCAATAGTGTGGTTGCCTTAGCCAAGGAACCAAGAGATCATGGGAGATCCAGACACATTGACAGAAAATATCACTTCATCAGACATCGAATAGAAGAAGGAATCCTCGTGGCAAAGAGGGTATCATCGGATGAGAACCCAGTAGATCCCCTCACGAAGGGACTGACTCGGGCTAAGCATCTCCAGCATGCTCGGAGCATAGGGCTGAAGGATGATATTAGTTTTAGTAGTTAGAGAATCTTGAAATTTGTAAAATGTAATTGACATTTGATGATAAATAAAAGTTGTTATTTATGAGTAAAGTGTTGCTATCTCTTGTCAATCGTTTACTATTATTTCTTTTTGCATGTTTTGACTTCCAGAATAATTATGTTATGGTTTATATCATATTATTCAAAATCTCCACAGTCGGTCATATGTTGGAAGTAGATATGAATCAAGACTGTCATGGGTTGGCTTGTAGAGGTCTAAGATGTTAGACAAAGCGGGGCTACAACACTCATGAGTGCTCATAAGTTCTGAGTATTGGATTCAACCCACGCTCACTTGTATCACTTCATGGAATTTATCTCGAGTGATCGTGAGACGGTAATATCATATAAGTCTTCAAACCTAGAGATATGATTTGTTGCCTATGAGTTGGTTATGCATTGATTGCACGAAAACGCATTGGTAACTCGATGTTATAAACCGTGCTTTTGTGTGTAGTTCAACAAGTAGTAGAGCAAACATATGAGTCGAAGTTTATCTGTTCCTTCTAGGATTAGAAGCGATATCTGGGCCCCTCGATGATTTTGTTTTGACCTATGTACCGGGCCCGGTCAGAACTAAATTGATGTGTTCAGTTAAGTTCTATGTCAAACAAATCGGAAATCGGGAAACAAATGTTGGACAATAAGCAAGACCATGTTCCATGTATTTGTCCGGCTGATATCTAGAACAGAGGATTATATGATCACTTATCTAAAATGGCGCTTCATAGTTCAACAGAGTTTAAAGAGCTATGATTGCTGATCGGTTCCTGAAGTCATACTTGCAACTATAGTTATTAGACTTATCCAAGTGGGAGACTGTTGGATATAGTGTCTAAGTCCATAACTATATTTGGTATGTACTTGACCCGACCCGGCATGGTCCATTTAGGTAGCACTTCACCCGAACAATTTACGGATAATCTTTTGAGAATAGTATAAGTTATGATTTATTAATATATTATAAGTTCTAATATATTAATATAAAATCATATTATTTAATTAGTGTTGATCTATAATTAATTTAGAATTAATTTAGAGATCAAAAGTATGACTAATTAAATATGGGCTCTTGTATTTATATAGTGTGGGCTAATGCTTATTTGGAATGGGCTAGGCTTGCATGGAAAGTCCATGGATACTCCATGGAGCTTTAACCCATGGATCTCATGGAAATGAAAAGACATGGGTATTAGGGTTTACATGGATGTAACCCTAATCCACCACACTAGATATAGGAGGCTTTGGTTCTTGAAATTGGACTAGTTGATGTGTGTAAACTAAGAGGGCCGATTTCAAGAAGTTTGTGACTATTCTCTCAAGTTTCCAAGTTTGTGGTGATTTGTGACTTCCATTTGAGGCATCCACATTATTGGTGCTAGGCTCTCAAACTCCAAGCAATCAACTACTACTACAAGGTAAGTAATTCTAGTAGTTTTATTTGATTCAAGTACCCCATGCCATGTTAGTTAGGATAAGAACCTTGGAAAAATAATTATTTGCATGTATCTTAGTCAAACATAGATCCAAGGTTTCTAGGGTTGCATGTACACCATAGGAGTGTTAGAATGCTCAAAACTCATCAGTAAAGGGGAGGCTGGGGGAGGCCAATGATCCTTTAAATAGGGTGCAATGCCCCGAAATTTAGGGTTTCATCTGCCAGCTCCTATTCGTCGAGTCCCTTCTTGGACTCGGCGAGTAGATCACTAAAATACGTGGACCAACCCGCTACTACTCGACGAGTAGGGCTACTAACTCGTCGAGTAGACCTAAAAACCAACAAGATTCATACGTAAATCACTACCTGAGAATCGGGACGTTACAATTCTCCCCCACTTGATCTAGACTTCGCCCTCGAAGTCTGCTGGGGTAAACAATGTCGGGTAATGCTCTCGCATCTCCACCTCCGATTCCCATGTCCACTCGGATCCCCTCACCAACAAGATGCTCCCACTGTACCTTCACCAAAGGTATCTCCTTGTTCCGCAGAACTTTCTTCTTCCTTTCCAAAATGGCCACAGGCCTTTCGACGTAATTCAGGCGCTCATCGACCTGAATATCATCCAGCGATACTATTGCCTCCTGATCCATAATGCACTTTCGCAACTGCGAAACATGGAATGTGTTGTGAATCCGACGAAGCTCCTCCGGGAGCTCTAGCCTGTATGCCACCTTGCCAACCCTGGCAATGATCCTGAACGGTCCAATGTAACGAGGACCCAGTTTCCCCCTCTTCCTGAAGCGGATCACCCCTTTCCGAGGTGAAACCTTCAGGAGCACCATATCACCCACCTGAAACTCTAGCTCGGATCGGCGTCTGTCGGCGTAACTCTTCTGCCGACTCTGAGCGGTCTGCAGTCGCTGCCTGATCTGCTGAATCTTTTAGGTAGTATGCAAGACTACCTCCGTCCGTCCCATCACCCTGTGTCCGACCTCACCCCAGCAAACCGGGGTGCGACATCTTCGCCCATACAACAGCTCGAAAGGCGGGGCGCCAATGCTAGAATGATAGATGTTGTTGTAGGCGAACTCTGCAAGAGGTAGGTGGGAATCCCAGCTCCCACCAAAGTCAATAATGCACGCCCTCAACATATCCTCGAGGGTCTGAATAGTCCGCTCACTCTGACCGTCTGTCTGCGGATGAAATGTTGTGCTAAATTGCAAGCGTGTGCCCAGTTCCTCGTGGAACTTCTGCCAGAAACGAGAGGTAAACCTAACATCCCGGTCTGAAACAATGGAGACCGGAATTCCGTGGCGAGCAACGATCTCGCGGACATATATGTCGGCCAACTTCTCGGCCGAAGAACTCTCCCGTATCGCCAAGAAATGAGCACTCTTGGTCAATCGATCCACGATGACCCATATAGCGTCGAACCTTTTCGCTGTCCTTGGCAGCTTCGTAATGAAGTCCATCTTGATCTGCTCCCATTTCCACACGGGAATCTCCAGAGGCTGCAGCTTACCATGCGGCCTCTGATGCTCGGCCTTGACCATCCTACAGGTCAAGCACCTCTCGACATACCAAGCGATTTCTCGCTTCATACATGGCCACCAGTAACTCAAACTCAGGTCTCAGTACATCTTAGTGGCCCCCGGGTGTATAGAGAAATGAGACTTATGAGCCTCCTCCATAACTGTCTGTCTGACCCCACCAGACATCGGAACCCAAACTCGACCACATCGGGTCAATAATCCTCGGTTATCCGAACAAACCGAGCGCTTTCGCCCTTGATCCTTTCCAACTTCCAGTTCTCTGGTCGCATGCCCTCGACCTGGGCATCTCTAATCAAACTCACCAGCGGGGAATCCACCGCTATCCTCATACACCTTGCTGGGGTGGAAGACCCAGCTGACTTGCGGCTCAAAGCGTCCGTGACCACATTCGCTTTACCAGGGTGGTAAAGGATCTCACAATCGTAGTCCTTGACTACATCTAACCACCTGCACTGTCTCATATTCAGGTTCGGCTGATCCATGATGTGTCTTAAACTCTTGTGATCCGTGTATATGGTACAACGGACCCCATATAGGTAATGCCTCCAAATCTTGAGAGTGAATACCACCGCTCCCAACTCCAGATCATGTGTAGGGTATCTCGTCTTATGCGGCTTCAGCTGCCGCGATGCATAGGCTATCACTCGCCCTCTCTGCATGAGGACCGCCCCCAAACCTGTGATGGATGCATCACATAATACCACAAATCCTCTACTCCCTTGGGGAGTGTCAAAACTGGAGCCTCACCATCGGAGGGTCTCAAACGCCCTCTACTGCTCGGGGCCCCACCGGAAATCCACCCCCTTTATCGTTAGATGAGTGAACGGTACTGCAATCTTGGAGAAGTCTCGAATAAATCTTCGATAATACCCTGCTAACCCCAGAAAACTCTTGTTATCCAAAGGAGACCTCAGCACCTCCCACTACATAACTGCCTCGATTTTGGACGGATCGACCAAAATCCCTTCCTGGTTAACGAGATATCCGAGGAACTGGACCTCTCGTAACCAAAACTCATACTTCGAGAACTTGGAATACAACCGTTCTCGTCTCAGAACTTCCAACAGCTCCCTGAGGTGCTCCTCGTGCTGCTCTCGAGTTTTGGAATACACCAAGATATCATCTATGCACACGATGACCGAGCGATCAAGCATCGGTCTGCAGACCCGATTCATCAGGTCCATGAATACTGTTGGCGCGTTGGTGAGCCCAAACGGCATCACCACAAACTCGTAGTGACCATAACGAGTCCGAAACACGGTCTTCTCCACGTCCTCCTCTCTAACCCGAACCTGATGATATCCCGACCTCAAGTCAATCTTGGAGAACCAATATGCACCTTGTAACTGATCAAAGAGATCGTCTATCCTCGGGAGTGGATAACGGTTCTTCACCATCAACTTGTTCAACTCCCTATAGTCAATGCACATCCAGTGCGATCCATCCTTCTTCCCGACGAAGAGGATCGGTGCTCCCCTGGAGAACTGCTAGGTCGAATGAATTGTTTTCCTAACAGTTCCTGCAGCTGTGAAGACAGCTCCTGCATCTCGGGTGGTGCCAAACGGTATGGCGCCTTAGCAATAGGAGCCGCACCCGGCACCAGGTCGATCTGGAACTCGACCTGCCTCTCCGGAGGTATCCTTGGCAACTCCTCTGGAAACACGTCGGCAAACTCCCTAACCACTGGAACCTCTGAAACCGAAATCTGAGCTCTAACCCGCGTATCCACCTCGTACGCTAGGTAGCCCGCACACTCGTGCTGAATATACTACCGAGCTCTGGCGGCTGAACAGAAACCTGGCCCCGCTCTGGTGCCCTCGCCATATACAATCAGTTCTCCCCCACTTGGGGTTCGAACTACCACTCGCTGGCCCTTGCAATCTATCATGACACCAAATCGACTAAGCCAATCCATACCCACAATCACGCATACTTCATGTTGGATTAATGTCTAAGTCCATAACTATATTTGGTATGTACTTGACCCGACCCGGCATGGTCCATTTGGGTTGCACTTCACCGGCACAATTTATATGGATAGTCTTTTGAGAATAGTATATTTATGATTTATATTAATATATTATAATTTCTAATATATTAATATGGAATCATATTATTTAATTAGTATTGATCAAGAATTAATTTAGAATTAATTAAGTGATCAAAAAGAGCTAATTAAATATGGACTCTTATATATATAAAATGGGTCAAGTTCATTTAGGTTGGGCTAAGCTTTCATGGATGGTCCATGGAGCTTTTAACCCATGGATCCTATGTAAATGAAAGGTCATGGGTATTAGGGTTTACATGGATGTAACCCTAATCCTCCATAATATATAAAGGGGTCCTTGGCTCACAAAATTGGCACAAGTGTGTGAAAATAAGAGTAGGCCGATTTTAGTGTGCATACATATTCTCTCAAGTTCTTCCAAGGTGTTTTGGTGATTTGTGATTCCATTTGAGGCTTCCACACTATTGGGGCTAAGCTCTTAAAGCTTGAAGACATCAAGCTACATCAAAAGGTATGTCATCTAACTAGAACTTTGTAGTATAGGTGCTTCATAATATGCTAGTTAGGATGAAACCTTGGAATAGTTAATATTTGCATGTATAATAGAGAAAACATAGATCCAAGGTTTATAGGGTTGCATGTACACCATAGGAGTGTTAGAATGCTCAAAACCCAACAGTGGTATCAGAGCCATGGGTTGTTTTCTGTTATATTGATGCAAATGTTTTATTTTCAAGTTGAAAAAAAAGGAAAAAAAACATGACGTTTGTCAAATTTTAAGATAATTACTTGTTTTGTGAAAAACGAATTATTTGTAAAATTTGAATCATTTGTTATATGAGTTGAATTAGGTCAAATTTAGTAAAAGATAAAATGATATGATTATTTTATTAGTTTTAAAAGTTTGATCTAAATGTTTTAACGAGTTACATATTTTGTCATAAAATTTTGGAGCTCAAACGTTTTTTTTAAGTTGTGATCTTAAGGGTTTTTGAAACTTCCATAAGTTATGGATATGAAAATTTTTTTTTTTAAAAAAAAAAAGTTTTGATTCAAAGTTTTTATGGAGTTACAAAATTTGGTGTTAATGTTTTAAAGAATTCCATAACTTGTTCTTAAGTTATGGAACATGGAAAGTTTCATCATAAAACACCATTAATTCCATAAGTTATGGAATCCAAAGGTTTTCAAGAATTACAAAACTTGCCCTCAAGTTTTGGAATTTGAGAAAAGTTTTTTATGAAAAAAAGAATTGAATTCTAAAACTCTTGGGTTCATAACTTAAACAATTAATTAAATGGTTTTAATTTTGAGTTTAATAATTGGAATTATGATATTCTGTTGAATAGTTCAAATTAACTCTTATGAACTTTATTAATAGTTAATTAAAGCGTTTAATTAAAAGAGTATTATTAATCCATAAATATATGGTTTGAGTTTAATTAAATTAAAAGTCTAGTTTAATTAATAGATTAAACCACCAAGTATTTTAAATGTCTAAAATACACCCTTATACTATTATAATATTAAAAGTTTAATATATTATATGTATAAGAGCAAGTCGTCTTACCATTAGTAGGCTTCATTCACGAAGCCGATCTATAAGGGGGTATAAGGTTACTGCCTATAAAATGGCAGTTTAATGGGTGTCCACTCTCACTCACCGCTTCCTTGACCGGTGGAGGGTCGTTAGCCGAACAGGTAGGACAAGGACTATAATTCTCCCTTCATTATAAGTATAATGATAAATACTAAGTAACTAAACACTTATAAATTCCCAATCTTAGTTACTTAGGAAAATGTGAATAAGGTGCTAATCCATGAAATTACACTTTGCACTTTGTTTAAGCTGTTAGTGGAGCGTGTGTGGTTAACCTACACACTAACCTGGACTTAACAAGGTAGGCAAAGGGTAACTTAATGTTTATCATAGTATCGTTGGAGCGTGTGTGGTTAACCGGCACATCGATTGAGGGGTAAATATTAAGGGTACCAAGTATATTTGCATGGTTACTTCACACCTTGTTTTGTGATCCTCGGCATCCCAGTCACAAAACCTGAAGGGCACACTCGAGATTGAAACATGCCATTGAAAACTTCAATGAATCTCAAAAGAATCTAGGAGTTTCAAAACCAATTAAAACCTAATAATACATTTCATTGATCTTGGTGGAAATTGGTGAATCGTCATTCACCTACCTTCAAATATTTTATAGCTTGGATTACGGCATCCCTCTTCCAAGTTATAAAATAGTTTGTTGGGTCCTAGCCTTAATATATCATATTGGGTGTTATATTAAGGACTTAAATCAACTTTACGTGAATTTCTCCCATTGTTGATGTCTGGTTTAGACAACAATGATCTTCCCAAACCAAGCTTTCCTAATGAATATGACTTCCCGAGTTTGGCTCATGGAAGTCATACTTCTCTTCCTCCACCTCCTCCAATTATTCTCCCTAACCTACAAGTTCAAGGTCACTCAAGCCCTAATGGCAAGCAAGGTCTATGTGTGATCACATCTTAGAGATGAAGTCACATATTGACAAGCCGGGAGAGTTGGGTGTCAAAGTCTTGAGAAAGTTGGATGTTCAATCACTTTCTAAGTCACATAGTGAGTTCCTTTGGGACTACTATGAAACAGACTATGACATGAACCTTAATGATCATATCTATTTGCTTGGTGCTGTTGAATCAACAATGATTTGGAACGATAGTAAAGCAAATTTGATTAGAAGATCAACTTCCCAAAAACTTTATGGACAGTGACAATGGTGACACTGGAAATCCAGAAAAAGCATTCTCTTCCCAATGGAAAGGGATTGGCCATAGTCAACCCGGTTGACCAAATGGTAAAGAGAAAGGCTAAGTCTGAGATAGTCCCAATACCAAAGGGTCCATATGTTTATTTTGCCAAAGGAAGGGGCGTTGATTGCAAAGCTGCCAAATTTACCTAAGGATGTTAAAGTCAATAAGTTTGATTCTACATCAGGTAGAGCCCATTATCTAACTCTGTTAAGTTCTATTCTGAGATCCTCATTACATGATGTGACTGGGTCACATGTTAATGTTTTAAGAATCAAAGAATAGAGAGAAATCTTAAAGGAAGTATATGTTGATTCTGATCGCGAAGGTGGATTTCTATCGCATCAGAATTTTGAGCAGTTGCTTAAGAAGTTATGATATATTGCTAAGGAATAGATAACAACAATTTTCCATGTGGATTGTAAGGATAAGTTTTTCCGCAAAGTTTTAAAATAAAAGAAAATTGTTTAATTTTATTTATTTGAAGTATCCTTACAATGGCATTTGTGGAAAATTGTTGCTTATATGATTCCACTGACAGCAATATTGGAAAATGGATTTGATTCTTTCATTTGTGGTAGTGTCTAAATTTACCAAATCAGGAAAGTTCCTCATCGCCCAAGTTTCAATTGGACCGAAACTTGGAATCATGCAAGTTGAATAGTATGATGAATGAGAACTTTCAAGCATTGGAAAATCAAGACTAATTACTTGTTCACATGGATGTGTGAGTCAAGTGAAGGACTAAAGGGATCGAGTACACATTCTTGTGCACTGGTCATGTCCACCACAAAGCTCGTTAAGACTATTTGATTTACTAAAGTTTAGTAAATATGGTTATACTTACAAGTTTAAGTATAATTCTGAAACATTGGAAAAGTCTAAATGTATGGCAGAACGAATGGGAAGAATCAAATTAGGTAGAAAGATAAAAGTTTCTCAAATCTGAAAAGATGGGAGAGTACTTTAGTATCATGTTTGTGATCATCTTAATGATTTAGAAATCATATCACAATTAGTCCTCTAAAGGTCATCTTAGTGCATTCTTATGACTAAGAAGAGGAGTCATGAATTGTTGAAATGGTTAGATCAGGAAGATGAGTCATACTTTGTTCCAAAACAATTCTTAGAGTCATACTCCAAGATTGTAACTTGAGTGACATATCTTAAAGAAAGGTTTAAAACACTTGTCAAATGTAAGAGTAAAAGTGTCCTACTCTTGTACATTTGAAATTGGTAAGTTGTGATGTTTTGGATAAAACAAAGACCAACTAAGGCCAATTGTGTGAAGTGTTTGTCTTGATAAAGAATCTGCACTATCTCTTGAATATTTGGCAAGATAGTCTTATATGTCAAGAGGATAGTGGGAGTCTTAAAGATCCTAAAAAGAATTTCAAGAACTAATCAAGAATAAAACCTGAGGTTCTTCACTAGCACACGACTTGAGGTTTATAACCTATCGTGTTGACATATTCTGTGCCCATTCCAGTTAAAGTTGGCTTTGCATAGGAGTTCTGAAAGTTCTCAATTGGTTGCATAACAACTTGGAAGCAATGGCAGGCCCTGTACTGCCAGGTGGCAAAAAGTTAAGATTGCATAAGTTCAGTCCATATGAGTTTGGATTTGTCATTATCCTTGTCTTGTGACTATGGTTTTGACGATTCACATGGATAAGAACACATACACCATAAAATCTAAGGGTCATAAGGTTTCTCTCCGATTCATGAAAATGATGGTGGGGAAACGCTTCCACCAAGTAGATTTGAAGCAGATGGCAAACGATCTAAACAATTGAGACTATGATTACGACATTCCTTTTCATAGTTCTGAAATTGTTTAGACACACATGCATGCTATCTAAGGAAAGGTGTATGATTTTGATAAAGTTTTATCAAAGCATCTCGTATCAAAAATCTGAACTTTGGTAAGAAAGTCAATAAAGTATTGATTTCTAGAAGTCCAGCTGATTTCTGAGTACATGTCAAAGCTAGTGGGAGCATAAGTGTTATGCTAATAATCATCATGTTAGTGGGAGCATGATAATTATTGTTAGTGTTGCAAGTTAGCAATGTTAATTATAGAAAACAAAAGTTTCAATTCGTGAGGCTGCAGGGATTGAAAAAGTTGTTTTGCTATAATTAAGGGAGAGGATATACTTCATTTCAGTTCTAAAGGCTTAGATTGAGACCTTAATCATCTTTAGTCAAGAATATATATATGAATTTCATGTTGGATTGGTTCAACTTATGGAAATTCTATATATTGCGTTCTCAAAATTCGATTATGATTACGGCATCCCTCTTCATAGTCAGAATTTTGAAAACATGGCAAATAAAAATATTGTAGCAAAAGACTGGTCTAGAATCATGTCTTTATGTGAGACATCATGAATAGTGTACCATTTGCTTTGGGTACAGGATCGATTGCATGTGCTATAATATTTGTCATTTCTAAATTTTTCCAAATGCCCAGAGGCATTAAGAAGGGAAAAGGTCTAGAATTGGATATGACTAAAATGATTAAGCAATTGTCGAGGACAATCTGAGGTTTACCAAAGATTGGTTGCTCAGGGACAGTTGGAAGTATAGTGCTAATTTTGAAAGGACCATATTGACATATTCTGAAAAGAGGCATCTCTTATTCAGAAGTGATAGTCAAAATGAGAATATGGAGTTGTCTTCATAGGTGGAAGTTATCTGTGTAAGATTAGAAAACTTAATGCAAGAAGCATGTCCAAAGCAATGTACTTTGAATATGAGACTTAGTTTCCATGGAGTTGATCTCCATTGGAATACCTTATAATGACTGTTGACAAGTCTTTGTGACTTTGTACATATTCATTACAGGAGGGTCAGTGCATATAAGTTTAAAATCTAAACAGATTTTGATAAATGATAGGAATTTGAAATTCTCACATTTTTCGATAAGGATTTGGGAGTGTGAAATTAGAATCATTGAAATTATGTTCAATTGTTTTATTTCACAAAGTAAGGATCATAGACAAACATAGAGTGCATACTTGGTGTATGGCAAAGCTATTGTTTAAGTAAACATAATGTACATGCTTGGAGCATGGGACAACTAGTGTTTTTAATTCAAGTATAAAGTTGATAAAACCGAAACAATGAATAATGAGTAATCAGTATGGTGATAAATAAAAGTGTTTATTTATATTCATAGGGTTTGATACCATATTTGATTCATTTATTCTTGTGTTTCACTTTGCATGTTTTGACTTCCAGAATAACTAAGTCGCTCTTCCTGAATGATTAAGTTATTCAAACCATCCACAGTCGGTCATATGTTGGAAGTAGATATGAATCAAGACTGTCATGGGTTGGTTTGTAGAGGTCCAAGTTGGTGGACAAAGTGGTGCTACAACACTCATGAGTGCTCATAAGTTCTGAGTATTGGATTCAACCCACGCTCATTTGAATCACTTCATGGATTTTATCACGAGTGATCATGAGACGATAATATCTTATATTCTTAAAACCTGGAGATATGAGTTGTTACTATGAGTTAGTTATACATTGATTGCACGAAAACGCATTGGTAACTCGATGTTATAAAACGTGCCTTTGTGTATGATTCAACAAGTAGTAGAACAAGCCATATGAGTCGAAGTTTATCCATTCCTTTTACCTTCGGGATAAAAGCGATATCTATGGGCCCCTCGATGATTTAGCGATGACACATGTGAGTGCTTGGCCAAGCCAGGACTGATTTGATTTGTTCAATCAGTCAGTCATCATAAATCGAAAATCGGGAAACAACAAATGGACAGAGAGAATGATTATAATCCATGTCTCAGTCCATATGATATCTAGAATGGAGGAATATATGATCCCTTATCTAATGGACAAGTCATTGACAAGGTCAGAGTTCGACAGCGGCTTTAAGAGCTACGATTGCCAGTTAGGTTTTGAAGTCATACTCAATAATAGTTTTAGACTTATCCAAGTGGGAGACTGTTGGATTAATGTCTAAGTCCATAACTATATTTGGTATGTACTTGACCCGACCCGGCATGGTCCATTTGGGTTGCACTTCACCGGCACAATTTATATGGATAGTCTTTTGAGAATAGTATATTTATGATTTATATTAATATATTATAATTTCTAATATATTAATATGGAATCATATTATTTAATTAGTATTGATCAAGAATTAATTTAGAATTAATTAAGTGATCAAAAAGAGCTAATTAAATATGGACTCTTATATATATAAAATGGGTCAAGTTCATTTAGGTTGGGCTAAGCTTTCATGGATGGTCCATGGAGCTTTTAACCCATGGATCCTATGTAAATGAAAGGTCATGGGTATTAGGGTTTACATGGATGTAACCCTAATCCTCCATAATATATAAAGGGGTCCTTGGCTCATAAAATTGGCACAAGTGTGTGAAAATAAGAGTGGGCCGATTTTAGTGTGCATACATATTCTCTCAAGTTCTTCCAAGGTGTTTTGGTGATTTGTGATTCAGTTTGAGGCTTCCACACTATTGGGGCTAAGCTCTTAAAGGTTGAAGACATCAAGCTACATCAAAAGGTATGTCATCTAACTAGAATTTTGTAGTATAGGTGCTTCATAATATGCTACTTAGGATGAAACCTTGGAATAGTTAATATTTGCATGTATAATAGAGAAAACATAGATCCAAGGTTTATAGGGTTGCATGTACACCATAGGAGTGTTAGAATGCTCAAAACCAAACACTTCCCCCATGGGAATCAGAATCAGATCTATTGGAAAGGTCACTCCGAAGATCTCCAACTGGCATCCTCGGTAGACCGAAGAAGCAGAAAATTCATGCTCGTTGGTGATAGAAACTCGCAACAGACACTCTAGCTCGCCAATGGGCACACCAAACCCCCTACTAAATGTCTGAGAAACGAAAGACCGACTCGCCCCCGAGTCAAATAGAACCAAAGCAGGCAAGGAGTTTACTAAAAACGTACCTAAGCACAGGTACCAAATATAAGCATAACACAGATATAATAAATGAGGTAAAGGAGAAAAACATACCAGCAACCACATCCGGTGCTGCCCTGGCCTCCTCTGCCATAAGCTGGAAAGCACGCCCTTGAGCCTTCGGAGGCTCAGCCTTAACTGGCCTCCCATTAGCAATCCTCAATGTAGCTGGCGCTGGAACCTGCGCTGGCTTGGCGGCTAGCAACGGGCAGTTGGCCTTCACATAGCCAACCTGATCACAGTGGTAGCATAACCTCATACCCGAAACCGGGGCGGCCTGGCGACAATCCTTCGCATAATTCTCCTCCTTTCCACACCTGTGGCATCCACTACCAGCTCGACATACTCTAGAATGACTCCTACCGCACTTCCCACAAGTGCGGCTCTGCTGACCCCCGGTCCTCGAATCAGCGGTCTTAGACCGCTTCGGCGCCGACTGAGACTGTTCCGGAGCCGGACGCTGCTCCCTCAACTGCAGCTCTATCTCCATATCTCGCCGCCTAGCGGCTTCTTGTAGGTCCAAAAGTATATCACAACGCTGCGTGGCAACAAACTGACGGATGTCCGTCTTGAGCATGCTCAGATAACGAGTCATCTGAGCCTGGTCGGAAGCAAACTCTGGGCAGAACATCGCCCTCTCTGTGAACATACGGGTGATCTCCATCACCGACTCTCCATCCTGCCTCAAACTCAAAAACTCCTGAGCCAACCGCTCCCGCTCCACTCGTGGAACGTAGCAGGCGCGTAACATCTCCCGGAACTGCTCCCAAGTAACAGCAGCTCTCTGATCATCATTATACGATCCGGTCGTCAGTCTCCACTAGTCCTTGGCCCCTAGCCTTAGCAGGTTCAGGGCACACCTGACCTTCTGGTCAGTAGGACATGAATACGTGAAGAAACAGCCCTCCACGTTAGATAACCACCTCATGGCTCTAATCGCATCCTGAGTACCATCAAATGTCGGGGGCTTCGTGTTATCGAAGTACCGGTACTGGAAACCCCGCCCAGCTCTACCTCCTGCCGCTGTTACAGCTGATGCAGCTGCGGCGGCAGCCGTCTCTGCAAGGGCTGCATATCGCTCGTCGAAGTACTCGACCATAGCGGTCTTAATAGACCCAAACATCTCCGGCAGCTGTGCCTGGAACGCAGCAGCAACCTCATCATGCAGGATCTCCCGAATCCTGGCATCCAACTCCTCTGTACCCATCTGCACCACGGGCTCAGGTGTTGTTGGCCCCTCCTGGCCGATAACCTCAGGTGCTACAGGGGCTTCCTGATCACCCTACCCTTATCCCGATCCGGATCTTGTCACGAAACGCCTCGTAACCACCATACTGAAAATATAACAAGAAGATATCAGCAATCCACATAAATAACCGGGAACCAACTCCCGACTAAACCCTAGGGGGTTGTGACTTCCTTGCTACGCGTATGGGTCATGTGCTTTCAGTAGTATGGGCCCCTACTAACTTCCACACCTACCCATATTTGTCTCAAGTATCACCACATCACCCTAACACTATACACATACCTGGTGGTCGCTCAAACTCACTCCTAGAGGAAGGCTAACTGTCTCACAGCTGACCTACCGGTCTCACACAACCCACCTATCCATGAAACTTCCACCAACCCTGCAGCACTAGTGTATGCTAGTCATACATAACGCTGGACCCTATAGACTTTCGAATACCTGATCCTACCCTAAGCCCTTCATCAAACAAGAACAGGAAATAAGGCCAAACCAAACATTCTCAGGCTATAAGATCTTAGTTATGTATGACCGTGCTGCATACACTAAGCAACTACATTAATGATGTCAATCTCATATTGAGGAAATCCCTAGACTACCAGGTAGCATGTAATCAGGCAATTCTATCATGCAATTCCTGAAGATCCCTAGCTTATCTCTAGCATACTGTTCTAACATATCGCATAATCAAATAACTGTATCGTATTTTGGGGTCTACTTACTGGCTCCGACTGATCGTACACCCTGCATCCTCCTTTACTTATTTTGAAACCATTTTAGAAATCATTTTGAAAACCTTTCCTTGATTTGAGACTGGATTCACATTCATGTTCCTCCAATTCACTCAAACCAACGCTCTGATACCAACTTGTAACACCCATAAAAATCAAGCCAATTTTGAACTTTCAAAAACATTTCAAATTCATCAAAACATTACAATCTGGTTTTCAAAATGTACAATATCAGAGTTTTCCCAGAAACATAAACAAAACATGAGGAGCTGTACAATCACGCCTTCGCCTTGCCGCGATCCCCTGATGTACCTGAAACAATAAACTGAAACTGTAAGCCCGAAAGCTTAGTGAGTTCCCCCAAAATACCGATACACATACAATCCATGTGACCATGTCAGCAATATCATATCATAACAAAATGAACAGCATACAATGGGTCCACAACTTTACAGACTGGATTACCTCCTGGGTCCGCAGTGTGAGTCTGGATTGCCTTCGGCCCACAGCTCACATCTGGCTTGCCACCAAGCCCACAGTACGAGTCTCCCTTAGCTCATAACTGGAATGCTCCCGGGTTTGTTGGATTACCGCACGAAGCAGTCTCACCTCAACCCATCCCACATAACATATCAACATATAATAACATAACCACTGAGCATGCGGATAAACATATAACAACACAGGTAGTCCTACAGATCTACCTAACTGGCATAACCACTAGCATGCTAAAACCCACTTCATACTCAATCATACTAACACACTACAATAACATATCCAATGGGTCGGCCTTGGTGCCTTAGACCCCTTAGTATAGTGAGGATAACTCACCTTGCAACTGTCGACTAGTAATGTAAGCTCAAGCTCTCGGATCACTGCCACCAACTCCACCTCCTATTATCACAACAGAACCATACTCGCAAATTCCCAACTTTCCAAAGCGTCCCATAAGTCAACTAGTCATCCCTAGGTCAAAGTCAGCAGTCAAGGTCAACAGTCCATGTTGACCTTAACTCGTCGAGTACCCTCAGCTACTCGTCGAGTTCCTTGTAGTACTCGCCCGCTCGCCGAGTCACCAGAGTGACTCGTCGAGTTCCTGAGGCTCGCGGTCGAAGCTCTAAGGCCACTCGTCGAGTTTTCCCACTTGCACTCGACAGTTCACACACATCAGTCAATTGGGAAAACCCTAACCGACTCGACGAGCCACCACGCTGGCTCACCGAGTCTACATCAATCTTCATCGAACTCGCCGAGTTGTTCATCCAACTCGTCGAGTTCAGGTCCATCTTCATACGACTCGCTAAGTTGTTCATCCAACTCGTCGATTCCATTCAGTCCTTTAACCATACAGACACTTCTTAAGCCATGCAAGGGCTCCAAATTGCAGATCCAACATCCTTAGGCATGCTTATCACGTAAAGTTGCAAACTTTACATGCATGCAAGGCTTTAAGGCCCAAAAATGACAAAACTGAGCTTGCAATGAAGTCTCACACTTGAGGGAAGGCTTATACTATGCAAGGCTGATAACTTTATGGATCTAGGGGCCAAAGGGAGTCCAGATCTGAAGTTACAACTTTAGATCTTAGCTCAAACATAAGAAGCCTTTCTTAAAACCCATCCAAAAGAGATCTTAGATGAAAATGAGCCAAGGAAAACAGTCTAATACCTTCAAGAGAGTGCTCACTGATGTAGATCTTGAATCCCACGAGTTCTTGCTTCTACTTGCTTGCTTCCCCAAGTGTTTCCTCCACCAAAATCCCTCCTCCAAGCTTGAATACACCAAAAGAACATACACACACACACTCGATTTAGGGTTATAGAGGGACAAGAAGCAGTAAAGGGGAGGTTGGGGGAGGCCAATGATCCTTTAAATAGGGTGCAATGCCACGAAATTTAGGGTTTCATCTGCCAGCTCCTACTCGTCGAGTCCCTTCTTGGACTCGGCGAGTATATCACTAAAATACGTGGACCAACTCGCTACTACTCGACGAGTAGGGCTACCAACTCATCGAGTAGACCCAAAAACCAACAAGATTCATACGTAAATCACTACTTGAGAATCGGGGCTTTACAAGACTCACCTGAATCGAAGAACCCTGAAACACTACGACACGATCCTTTTTCTGCATTGCTTGCACCCACAAATTCACTAATACTAGAACCAGATAAAATATTATTTAATAGCCCAAAACCCTCAAGTTTGACCCAAGGTCAAACTTGGTCAAAAAGTCAACGGTCAACGAAAGTCAACTTCAGGCTGAGTACGCCAAGCTTATTCACCGTCCAGAATCGGGACCCCATACGAGTACACCTAGCGTACTCGGCCAAATGACACTCTTCCATTAAGTGCTTAATCTCTTAAGTCCTTTCGTCCAACACTCATATCTAGTCCCACAACATCATTTTAAGTCATAAAGTTTCCACCTTTACGACTTTCCATGTCTAGACAAGGTTCAAAAGCCAAAACCTTACTTATTAATCCATTAAGACATCATGACACTTTCATGGAAGGAATAAAAGGATCAAGATCACATTTTTATGGATCCTAATAGCTCCATAATGGATAAAGTTTCCAACTTTATCCATTATAATGGTTCAAACCACCAAGATCTAGACTTTAAGTATCAAAGGGACCAAAAGGTGCATCTTTTCAACTTAATCCATTAAGTCCAAGTCTCCAACCTCCAGATCTGAATCATAATGATGTTTAGATGGATAAAGTTTCCAACTTAATTCATAATAAGGTCACAAACTTTCAAGATCTAAACTTTATGCACTCACATGACCAAAAGCTCATAACATCCAAAACTAGCTAGATCTAACAAATGCATCATCAAGATTCAAACTTTATACCTCTAGAAGATAGATCAATGTGAACAAGGTCCGAATCTACAAGCTCCAATGCAACCAACACTTCTCCAAGAAGTTCCTTCTTCTCCAAGGTGCACCATGCATACTCAAAAGCACTCAAAAACACCTTTTCTTTCTCACAAAGCTCAATCTAGGGTTAGGGTGACAAGAGAGGGTGTTGGAGAGGTGGAGGTTGATAATGGAGTGGGTTTGGGGGAATTAAGGAGCTTAAATAGGGTCCAAACCACGAAAATAAGGTTTGGGAACTAATCGTGTACGCCCTGCATACTCCTGGTACGCCCAACGTACTCAGGGTGCCCCAGTACACCCATCGTACTCCCCTCTGTACGCCCAACGCACTCAGCTTAACCCAAAACCGTCCAAACTTCAAACAGTCATAACTTCTTCGTTGCAACTCCGATTTCGACGATCTTTATATCCACTGAAAGGTATCGAGGAGCTCTACAGCCCTATCTAACTACTTTTGACTTAAAACACATCGAAATAAAATCCATAATTCATAAAAGAAGTCTGAAACACTACTTTCCCATTTTACCCTTTGACTCCAAAGCACAAACCGAACTCTTGGATCACACAATCTACATTACCCACATCCAAATGGGTCTAAACCTCTCGTTACCAAAGCCCAAAGCCTTATGATACTTGATCTTTGGGTCATGGCCCCAAATTATGAAACAACCCGAAATAGGGTGTTACACATGCCGAAAGCTCGTAAAGTGGTCCAGATAGGCTGTAGGCCCTATGAGGCGGTCCAGTCCGGCTGAAGGCTCATATTTGCATGCTTTGTTTGTTATGTAGTGTGTTGGTACTTTGGGGAAACTCACTAAGCTTTGGCTTACAGTTTTAGTTTATTGTTTCAGGTACTTCTGAGGATCGTGGGAAGCGAAGGCCTGATCATACACATCTTCTTATTTTCATGATATGGATTTTTGGGACACTCTGATATGACTTTACTTTTGAAAAATGACTCTTTTTGTAAACAATGATGCTTGATGGTTGATTTAAAAAATTTAAAATTTTTATGATTTTTGGAGTGTTACAATTATGCCTGTTAGAACTTAGGATACTTGTTGTGTTTAAAGTGTTTCTTGTAATTTTTGCCTTTTTGTGGGAGATAAGTAGGAAATGTTTTGACTTTGTCTAACAAAAAAGAAACATAGGAAGAAGATAAGCCAAATATTTGTTACATTTTGGAATGAAGTTATGACTGTCGTTACATGGTTTTTTTTATCACGGTTTGCAAGTTATTACACAAATATGGAAGGGTTAAACCATGTATCAAAAACATATCGTCGGATGTGGATCGACAATCAATATTGTATAGATATGCTTATAAAAGTGAAACTACATTCATATCACATCTTAGGATGACCGGAAGATGTTTCACAAAGTTGTGTAACATGCTTTACACCTTAAGTGGGTTAAGAGCACCTAATGTGAAGAATCGGGTCATGATAGGACATTTCCAACGTTTGGGATAAACAATTAGCAGAATTTTTATTCAAGTCTGCAATGCGGTGATAAGGTTGCATCCACATGTGCTTAAGAAGCCCGAACCTGTCATCGACAACTCTTCCGATCAAAGATGGAAGTGGTTCAAGGTATACATAATACTTATAACATTTTCAGATAGTTCATAAATTGCTTGATATGCCATATTGATCATTTCTTTTCTTATGTCGTGTAGAACTGCTTAGGATCCTTAGATGGAACACACATAAAGTGCTTAGTGCCAATTGAAGACGAGCCTAAGTACATGACTAAAAAAATGATATTGCCACAAATGTCCTAGGGGTGTGTTCACAAGATATGCAAATTATCTATGTTTTACTGGGATGGCAGGGCTCAACTGCTGACAGTAGAGTGCTTCGAGATGCCCTTATTAGGCCACATGGATTGAAGGTTCCGAGGTCGGGTTTGTGTTAATGGTATCTTGTATTTTATTAGTTATTAATTATACTAATTATAGTGTCTATTTAGGTTATTATTTGGTAGATGATGGTTATACAAATGAAGAAGGTTTTTTAGCTGCATATAGAGGTCAAAGATATCATTTGAATGATTAGCGTACTGGACACCAACCAACTACACCTAAAGAATTATTAAACATGAGACATTCATCTGCAAGAAATGTGATAGAAAGATGTTTTGGTATTTTGAAGGCAAGATGGAAAATTTTAAAAGACAATTCATATTATCACATTGATCTAAAAAATAAGATCATAATTGCGTGTTGTCTTCTTCATACTTATATAAGGCAGGAAATGTCAATTGATCCATTTGAGAATCGCTTTGAGCTATATGAGGGAACCAGAGATGTCGGTGGCGAAGATAATGATAATATCACGTATGTTGGCGTATCAATGGAGTGGACTACATTTCGAAACAATCTAACACAAACTATGTTTGATCCTTGGAATGCTACACATTGATCTTTTTTTGTTATGTTCGTCATAAACCCTAAATAAACTTGTGCTTCGTTTATTATTTGTAATAATTAAGTTTGATTTACTTTTATCAGTTTCATTTTTTATATATATGGTTGTGTAAATTTTTTTTATTTCATGTATTGTTTTATCTAAAGTTTATGTTTAAAACATTAGGTGTGATGGAAAAAACCATAAACTATCGCAATAGGACTATTACCGAAGATGCCAAGCTCGTGGAAGCAGCGGTAAATATGGTGAATATGGTAGGATTTAAAGCAGATAATGGTTTTTAAGTCAAGATATTTACAACATCTAGAAAATGCATTAAAGAAAAAAAAATCACTGACTCTGGTATAATGGGTAAACCCCACATTAAGTCAATGATCAAAATCATGAAAAAAGATTGACAAGTTATTTATGATATGGTGAATGGTACGAACACAAGTGGTTTTGGTTATGATAGTTCCACTCATTCTGTAACAGCTGAAGCATCAGCTTGGGAGACTTACATACAAGTTCAAAATCTAAACTATTATTTATTATATTACTCAATAACTATCTATATTTTATTTTCGTGATCCACATTTTTTGATACATAATAGGTTCATAAAGAGGCGGGCAAAAGGAGAAATAAGATATTCATCATTACGAGGATTTGTGTATTATTTTTGGAAAGTATAGAGCTCAAGGGAATAAAACCATGAATTTCGCCCAAATGGAAGAAGATGCAAACGCCGAAGAACAAACCAAACAAATAGAAGATGATTTTGAAGAACAAGCAACAAAAAATGAAGAATTAGCAAGCGCACGTTCAAAGAAGAAAAAAAGTAAACCTTATCATATTGTTTTTAGGAAATAACTATTACAACTAATGTGCTTGAATAAAAACTTGAAAAAGCAACGAATAACATTAATCAAACAATACTAGGAGAAACATAAGTACAAAAGAAAGTTTTGATGGTGATTTCTGAAATTTTAAAAATCCAGTCATTAAGCGCTTTGGATAGGTTCATAGCAAGTTGAAAAATAATATGTGGTCCGGAAACTATGTTAAGTTTTTGGAATTCGGAAGGATAAGACCGGGAGGATTTTGTGAAGTTTATGTTGGAAGAGTGATACGAACATAAACTAGGTACCTAGACATTGATTTACGTATTCATGCGTGGTTAAGTATTTTAATTTTCAATTAAGAATAATTAATAATATTTGTTGTTTTTTAATTTTGATTTAAAAAGTTTATTTATTTATTTATTATTTATTTGTGTCTTCATCGAATTACATGTTTTTTTAATCTAATTTATATATCGTAGAAGAGTATAATGAATAAACTTTGTAATTAAATGTAAATTTGTGATATTTATTTAAAAAAGTTACAAAAACCATTAAAAGGGTATTTTGGTCATATTACATAATTCATATTCTAATTTCTTTAACAATTCGACAAACCAAAAAGAAAATAGATTTCATTCCATATCAACCAAACACATATCAACTTCTAATTAATTTAAAGTCCAATTCCTTTAACAAATTTCATTTATTCCAAAAACAATCTGCAAACCAAACGAGACCTAACAACTTTCTTGTCATTATCTCATGTGAGTTTAATTGATTGTTGTATTTATTTATTTATTTATTTATTTTTGTATATAATGGAGTTGATAAATATAAATAAATGGCTTGTTTGACAACACTTATAACTTGAAGTTGTAGTTTTTATTTTTGTATAAATGTTCGTAAAAAATAGTTATCAACTTTTAAAAATAGACTAAACTGCATAAATGGTCGTTGTGGTATATCGAAAATTGCCACTTTGGTCCAAAAAGGTTTGGACTAGCACCACTGGTCCAAAAGTTTGATTTTGTTGCCACTTTGGTCTAATTTGCTTTGAATTTTTTTATAATGACCATTTTGCCCTTTGCAAAAAAAATGTATATTCTTTTTTCATTTTTTTATTATAGAGATAAAAATAGGCAAAAGGAAAATACCCTTCTCTCTCTCTTAATACATTTCCCTTTCACAACAACATAGCTGCCGGAAAATCAAATCAGATAATATCATCTCGCTGGAGCTATTATCCTCTCGCTGGAAAAATCAAATTCCACTTTAGTTTTCATCAGGCGAACCTTAACTCCGGTTAACTATTTGCAGATCTTTAGTTCCTCAGAGATAACTAATGTCGGCATTGGATCTGCACCATATATGCAAATTGTCGACACCGAGAATGGAGATGAGTAGAAAGAAATGGGAATGGAGCAGCTTTTGTACCACCACTTCTCCAGCGAACCCTAACCTTAACGCCTCGACCACCGTTTGAAAACCCTAACCCTAGCACCGTCAAACCCTAAACGACCGATTGGAGTGGCGAATCTAGGGTTTCTGTAACTCATAGATAGTTGTCGCCATCAAAGAAGGATAGAGACGAAGAGAGAAGAAGGCGAAGCTAGGGTTTCTGAAAACGCAAAGTCTTGAGCTAGGGTTTCTTATATGCAACGACAGCGGTGAAGTTGGCAATCGTCGATATTTGTTGAACAGATCTTCGTCCCAAGTCGTCGCTCTCTATCTCTTCACATCTCTCTCTCTCTCTATGATGGATTCGTTTACATTCTTCCTCGTCTTTCCAGATCCAACTGGTCGTTGCCGGAAAAAAGATGTTAGCGGTGGTGTTGAACTGGTGGTGATGGTGCTCGGCTGGTGGCAGTGGTTTCCGACAGGTGGTGGTGGTTGTTCATATTTTTCCGCCAGCTGATGATGGTTATGTTATATTCCTTTTTATGAAAAATCAAAGAGAGAGAGAGAGAGAGAGAGAGAGAGAGAGAGAGATGAGAAGAGGAAATGGGTTGAAATTTTCTTTTTCATTTTTATTTTAATATATTTAAATAAATAAATAAACAGAAAAAAATAAAATAAGGGCAAAATGGTCGTTATAAAAAAGTTCAAAGCAAGTTGGACCAAAGTGGCAACAAAATCAAACTTTTGGACTACTGGTGCTAGTCGAAACATTTTTGGACCAAACTAGCAATTTTCGACATACCACAGGGACCATTTGTGCAGTTTTGTCTTAAAAATATGAAATAAATTAAAACATAAAAACTTCTGGAAACTTAAAAAACCACTTGAAATGATTTTGGATTACAACTATTTTTTTTAAATAAAAGTTTTAATTAACGAAGTTTTTTTCTTTAATTCAAATAAAATTTAAAAACAAAAAGCTCTTAAAAACTTTCAAAACACGTACTTGAATATTACCTTTACGATTTTACAAAATTATACTATAACATAAATAATAAATAATATTATTTTTGAATAAAGCAATTTATGTGGTATATACTAAGGTAGTGTTTGTTTTTTGTCTGCAGATCTGCGTGACCTCTTTTGTCTGCGCCGCGCAGACCACGCGCAGACATTAGCCTTCGCAGACTGTTTGTTTTTTTGAAGACTGCAGACCTAAAAATGTTTGCGCGCCCTCTTCTTGGCGCAGATGTGGACCAGAGTCTTCTAACATTTTCAGACATCTTCTAGCCTAAAAAAACATATATATCTTTATTTTTTTTAAGTTTTTTTTTAATTTATATTTTTTCCAACTTTATTAATGATAAACAATTTGAAAAAAAAATTACAAAACATAAAAAAAAAAAACGTTCGACGATACAAACATGATATTTTTGACAAATTTATAAATAAAGATTTATTACAATATAATAGTCGTTGAAGTTGTTTATATAAATATGAAAAAAAATCATAATATATTCTTATATTTTTTTGCTAAATTTTGTAAAACATTATTTAATACAGTATCGTCAATTTCTCGAGAAAATATTTATGGTACGTTTTAATGGATATAATTGAAAAAATCGAAGTTTATTTCCATCTATTTATGTATCAAATTCTTCGATCACTAATTGTAATGTTTAGTTATAACTTTGCAACCAAAGTTGTTGGTTTTTATCAAATATATACGTTAATTCATACCATTTTTATTTTTATTTTTTATACAATAATACATAAAAGTTGAGCTAGATTCGTTAATTATTTATAACAAAGTCATAAAAATATTAAAAAATCACTTTGAAGTTTAAAAAAATCAGTTTATTTAGATTTCAGTTTATTTTAGTAGCCCACAGATGTTAAAAAACAAACAGTCTTCTTTTTTCAGACTGCAGACGTTTGGTCCGCCTCTTCTACTGCAGAGGTCTAAAGATGTGGTCCGCAGACTGCAGACATTTTGCCTCAGAAAAAACAAACAACACCTAAAAATAACGTTCAGGTCTTTTGACATATTTTCGCTCATTCCATCACTCTAACACATTTTCTTGCTAGTTGAATTTTTCTCTATTTTGTATGGATGACACATAATACATTAAAGTAGATACACTTTACCAGAGGAATTGCAATAAACACATCAACTTGTAACATTTTTGGCATGATATATAAGTATTTATTTGAAATTTTATGCAATCTTATTTCACGTCAAGTATTAACAATTGTGTTCCTTATATTTGACACATAAGTGATAATATATATTGGTCTAATTAACAAGGGAAGGGAAGTATGATTGAAAAGTTGTCGAACCTCAAAAGTTTAAACAATCAACAAACTTTAGCTTAATCATAATAATGTGTCAAAGGTGGATTGTTGCAAGAGCCAAGAAGGCATTTTAAGTTACAAATTAAGTTAATCTAAAAAATGTGTCACAAATTTAACTTATGAATTTTAAGTGTTATATTTTTTTGAGTAAAAGTAAAGATGTTGCAAGAATACTTTATAAACAAAGAAAATTTTGTATTTTAATTCTTTCGGTGTTAGTTTGTAACATAATAGAAAACTATAGATTATAGGAGCCCAAAAGCGGATACTTTAATTTCTAGAAACATGGGCCCAAACACGAATGTTACGCTCAAAGGCCGAAGCACTGCACTCGTATATGGAATTGGAAAGCATGACTGTTTTCTGTTAGAAACTACATCGGAATCGCAATCCGGAAACCCTCCAACATCATTTGCTCGAACAAGATTCCGTTCTTCTCTTCAGGTACACCTATGCTCTTGCTCGATTTTCGTTCTACCCTTTCTGGTTCTTTTAGGGTTTTGATGCTCATGCTCTTCACAAACATGTCTTTGATTTTTCAATCGCCTGCACCTCTTTCAACTGTTCAAAACCATAGTTTCTCTCTCTTAGGAGGATTTCGCAATATGTCTTGCTAATTTCAAGATCGTCTTCTTTATTTGGTAAATTGTAAAATTCTGTTTGTTGATGCATTCCAAGCAAGCAAGCAAGCAGCCAGTCTTTTGATTGCTAAAGATCTGCTACAGACAGACTGGGATAATTTTCGAGATCGCGTATCATTTAGTCTCATGAATCATTGAGTTTTAAGAATATTGGGTTGGGTCATCTCTTGTGGTGGTTATAGTCCACACACGTATATGTGATGGAGACTTTGTTAACTTGTACTTTTGCAGTCGATGGGAATTTATAGTTGCTTCTTTTTTCTTTTTGTGCAGCGAGCATTACCATATTGTATTATATATATTGCCCGGGTTTAAAGCTTTATAGGCTTCATGGCGAGGATTAAACCTCAAGCTCTGTTACAGCAAAGCAAGAAGAAGAAAGCACCCAGAAGTATCAGTATCCCCACAATTGCATTGTACAGCGTAGTTACTGTTGTTATGGTGTTTTTCCTGTTTGCTACTTACAGACACTGGTCTCAAAGGTTTGTTGACAAGAAATGTTTTCTTTTCATTTGAATGTTTAAGAAGGAAGCCAAAACTTTCTTTTTCTTGTATGTATTTATGCCACAGTTAGTCGATGAACTCATGTAAAACGCTTGGTCCATAAGGGCCATTATGCCTTACATTACAGCCAGAGGGCTATCACCTGAGGATTGGATACAAGTTCCACTAGCACTAAACAATTAGTTACTTCCTTAAATGGTTGTATGGCCAACTGATATATATATATATATATATATATATATATATATATGTGTGTGTGTGTGTTCTTGGTCCTAAAGCATGGATTTTTCCTCTTCTGTTTTATAAATTACCATCATCACTCAATCATGATGAGGAAACATGAACTTGTATAACATCTTACCTTATTCGATCATGGCTTGCATTCAGACATTGCAAGAGCAAGAACTAGGTCTAGGTCATGCATATAAAAACACCTAACTATTGATGTGCATGCTATTTTTAGGTCAGTAATGCAGGCAGAGGAAGGAACATCAAACTTTCAGGTACAACAGTTTTGTTATTCTTTCTTCTTCCCCCAAACCTTTGCTTATTTCCAGTAGTAGTTGAGTAGTATGATTATTGAATGCCCTTATATGGGAAAGTGATTATATAGAGAAGGTAGGACAAATGCAGAGATCCTGGAGTAAAGCTACAACTTTATTATGGAACCAAACCAACAATGGAATGGAATGGAACGAGAAAAGGGTTGCACGTTTCTTATGGGATTGATTGCTACAGAAAACCATTTCCTAAATTTTTTTTTTTCCACAAAGCAATCGGATGATTTCTTGTTACTAGTTATATTGTCCAATTTAGTTTCTTTAATCTGCTACAGGTTGAAGATGACTTTTCAGATTCAAAGAAATCAGATGTACCTAGATATGCTGTAAGTTTGCTTTCATTTGTCATATGCTTTTCTTGTAAACTATAGGCACAGTTTGTTTATATCCTCAAGTAAGTATGATTAGAGGTGACAGTTTCGACCCATTTACTTATAAGTTATAAATGAGCAGATTTGGGCCAAGTTTTATCTTTATAGGGTTAAATTTGGTAAAATCAGCAGAAATGAAACACGTCGAAAGGTTGAAAGTTCCATGGAGTTATTTTTAAAGCATACAAGCTCCTAAATGCTTTATTAAAAAATAGATTATTATTGTATAATCATATGGTAGCAGTCTCTGTATCCTGTACCTTGGGGTGGAGGTCCGATTGTCTACATCTTACCCCATTCCTATATATGGGATTTGGGTATTGTTGTTGTTGAAGACTTGAATCATATTTAACACACACTAACACTAATATAAAATAAAAAAAATGTACAAAAAGTTACCATTTTACCTGTTATCCACACCCATTTGAATTTGATGATGAGTCCTTGGGGCCATCCACTTGAATTGGTATTTTTTTACAAAAACTCAGATGAAGAAATCTTTCTTTTTTTTCACATGGGAGCCGTATGAGATGAAAGCCTGTTTTGTCTTGTCTTGGTTACAATTCTTTTGACAAAATTGTAGGTTGTTGGTTGCTACATAAAAAAGATCCATAATTCTTGCTTGTAGTATCCATTTGGGGTTTGTTTGATACATTATTGTTTGTGTGTCCAGATTTTTAACACTTCTAAAGGTTTGATTACGGTGGAACTTTACAAGGAAGGTTCACCTGAAGTTGTGGATGAATTTATCGATGCCTGGTCAGTATCCACTCCAGTCTCATCTTGTTTTGTTTTGTGGTGGTGGTTGATGTTTTTGGAAATTGGAATGTGTGTTGCAGTCAGAAGGGACATTTTAAAGGGATGCTGTTTCAACGTGTGGTGAAACATTTTGTAATCCAAGGAGGTGACTCTGAGAATCATGCAGTTATAGAGGACTGGACTTCCAGAGAGAAGCACTACAATCAGCTGGAGAAAAGGTTGCTCTCTAAATCCATTTTGTAACTTGTAATATCATTCACTCTTCAATCTTCATCATCATTTAATAATAATAATAATTAACAATCCATGCATCCATCCAGATTAAAGCATGAAGCCTTTATGCTTGGCACGTCCAACATGAAACACGAGAAAGAAGGATTTGATATTTTCATTACAACCGCACCGATTCCAGATCTGAATGCAAAGCTTAACGTGTTTGGACGCGTCATCAAGGGAGAAGATATTGTTCAGGTAAATAATAATCAATACACACACACACATATGTATGTATGTATGTATGTACAAAATTATCCTGGAAATTTGAGAGATTTTAATTGTGTTCCAGGAAATCGAGGAAGTGGACACAGACGAACATTACAGACCTAAATCTCGAATTGGGATCATTGACGTGACACTGAAACAAAAGATTTAAGGTCCCAGATCCCATAAAATTGTTTGCTGATTTTTTTTTTTTTTTTGGAGAGGGTGGGTGCATCATCATCATCATCAATTCATCATCATTGTTTGTGTATGTTAGTTACAAGAGTTGGTTGGTTGGTTTTATCAAATAGAGTTGTTGTTAGTTGTTACTTTTAGGTCAGGTTTGTTGACTTATGGATCGGATTCCTGAATTTGCTTTCTGCTAGAATGGATTCTATGCATACATATACAGATATGTTATTTTTGTTTGATATGACTCTACATACCACAACCTTCTCTTTCTTTCATGCCTCAGCCTCACATCTACTTACTACATCTACCACACTTGTTTTGCAATTTAATAAACATTTGGTAATATCAACCTGCTTTGCTTTGCTTTGCTTTGGCTACCATCATTATTGGCAATCATTTTTTATTTCTTTTATCTATAATAATACCACAAACTTTATTCCTTGGGGTTTAAACCACACAACTCTTGAATTGTGGAATCTTATTGCTTGCTCCCGACCTGCACCAACCAACGGGATTCCACTCAACACACATACACACACACTTGCACATGCACCAACCAAAGTGTCGAAATTTAAAGCGATCAACAACAAAAGGAAGGGTTGTAGACTTTTATAATGGACGCATATGCACTGGATTATAACAAAACTCACTTCTTTTTTTTTTGTTTAATTTTTTTTAGGCCATGATTTTTATCAAAAAAAAAAAAAAAAAAACCGAATGTATCATTGTTCGTGATTTTTCGTTCTCTTTCAATATAGATCTATATTGATATATAAAAAATAATAATTTTTTTTTTCAAAAAACGCATTTCATTTTCTTTGTTTCTTGAAAAGTTAAGGTATATTTTTTTGTAGAAAAAAATTAATAAATATATCAAAATTCATATTTTTTGGTACTCTTTAAACATAGATTTATATTGATGTTTAAAAAAAAAATCGAAATTTCAGTTCAAATTCACATTGTGAACGTGCTCAGATTCACGGTGTGAATAATAGTAATTCAGATTCATAATATGAATAAATCTATTTGTTGATTTTACAAAACTAATTTACGAGTAATGAAACGTTAAAATATTATAAAACTATATTAAATATATTTCGCTTCATATGCAAATTTCACTAAGTTAATGTGCAAATGATCAAAGAGTTGAAATAGTAAGTCAAATTCACATTGTGAATGTTACATATTGAAATATTTACAGTTTAGATTCACAATGTGTATATGAATTGATGAGTTTTTTTTTTTTTTTTTTTTAAATTTTATAAATCGGTGTTGATGTTTATTAATAGAGTACAAAAAATTAATATTTTTGGTATAATTAGTTTTTTTTTGGATAAAAATAAACTTAAATATTGAACAAAATAACAAAATGAAGTGAGTTTTTTTCGCAAAAAAAGTTCGTTTTTTATATATCAACATGGATCTCTATGGAAACTAACGAAAAATCGTGAACAACGGTATATTCGGTTTTTTTTTTCGATAAAAAATGTGGCCTAAAAAAAATACACGAAAAAAAAGGTGAGTTTTTTTGTAAGGAGGTGAATTTTTTGGTATAATCTGGTGTCTGTGCGTCTAATGTACAATTGTACATCTATTTCCTTAGCCGTTGATCATTATGATTTCCAACGTTCACAATTGGTTTCTTGGTTTCTTATTAATTATGTTTATTTATTGAACCTCAATATATATATATATATATATATATATATATATATATATATATATATATATATATATATATATAGTT
The DNA here is from genome assembly GCF_052849685.1 of Lactuca virosa. Classification (NCBI taxonomy): domain Eukaryota; kingdom Viridiplantae; phylum Streptophyta; class Magnoliopsida; order Asterales; family Asteraceae; genus Lactuca; species Lactuca virosa. The sequence continues at coordinate 392,387,247 of NC_136433.1, forward strand.
GAGATCGGTTGAGAATTCAAAGTTTCCCTGGAACCCGAGAACTGAAAGTGGAGCGTTGGATCAAAAGTAATTCGTTAAGGACATGATCGTCATCTTACCAATCTCATTTAATGTTTAATTCTTTTTGTGTTATTTAATATATTAATATATATGTCTAAAAATTTACATCATATATCAAATTTTGAGATTTTTTAAAAAATAGTATTTTTCGTTTTTTTTAAATGCAGATTTTTTAATTTTTTATAGAAAACATGTATTTTTGAAAAAAAATTGAAAAAAATATTTTTTTAAAAAAACTGCATTTTTTTTAAAAAAAAACTGCATTTTTTTTTTCAAAAAAACTGCAATTTTTTTTAATGAAAACTGCATTTTTTTTCAAAAAAAACTGCAATTAAAAAAAAAACAGCATTTTTTTAATAAAAAAACTGTAAGTTTTTTAAAGAATGTTACATTTTTTTCAAAAAAAAAAAACAGCATTTAAAAAAAACTGCATTAAAAAAACTACATTTTAAAAAATAAAATAAAATTTTAGGTGCATATATGCATATTTTTTCAAATGTATATATTCATATTTTTTATACTATAATATTCGTACGTGGATCATAAAAAAACTCATTTTATTTACCAATCTATAAACACAATAGAATAAGTATTTTATTCGATACAAAAAATATTAAAAACAAAAAACTGAAAAAAATTTCAAAGCGTTTTTATGTCTTCGTGTCAATAGTTCCATATTTTTCTTCAATTTATCATCTTCACCTCTTTAATATTCACCACAATTTCTTCAAAATCTACAAGAAAATTAAAAAAAAAAATTGATTGATGCAAAAACACTCATAAAAATACATATGTGATTAACATATGAATCACAGACGATTCGCGTATGAATTACATATGATGTATATGTGAATTACACGTGATTTACATGTGAATCTCATGTAATTCATATGTGAATTACATGTAATTCATATGTGAATTACATGTGATTTACATGTAATTCATATGTGAATTACATGTGATTTACATGTGAATCACATGTAATTCATATGTGATTTACATGTAATTCATTGTGATTTACATGTGAATCACATGTAATTCATATGTGATTTACATGTGAATCGCATGTATTTCATATGTGATTTACATGTGAATCACATGTAATTCATATGTAATTTACATGTAATTCATATGTAATTCACTTGTGATTTACATGTGCATCACATGTAATTCATATGTGTTTCACTTGTGATTTACATGTGAATCACATGTAATTTACATGTAATTTATTTGTAATTCGCATGTGAATCACATGTAATTCATATGTAATTCACTTATGATTTACATGTATTGCAATAATAATGAGAGGTAACTGTGGCAAATTTTATTGTCAAATATTTTGAAAACATGTCATAAGTTGTAGTAACATAGTCTTTTTTTTCTTCATGTAAAAAGATAAGCCTTTGCAATATGATGGTTGTTTTTTGCAACATTCAAATCCAAATCTAAAGTTTTCAACAAAATTAGATGTTTTTTGAACAATTGCATATGAATTTTTACTTCTTTCATACCTATATATCTCTTCAGCTAATTTATACTTGTCTTGCTGCAAGTGAGCCCACGTCAAGTTCCTTAATAACCTGATTCAATTCCAAAACATCAAAAAATTAAAACTAAATTTTGAAGATGACTCATGATTCTACATTTCTAGGTTTCTACCTTGAATACTCTTGTCCCATTGTGATTTGAATCTTCTTCCCTTGTGATCAAGCAAGCTTAGTTCGATTCCCATTCATGCAAGTAGCTTCTTCAATATGCTTAAGTTTTGCTTGAAGCAATCCTATTTGTTCATCAATGCGTCCTGATCTCTGATCTCTGTTAACAAATACAAATTTGCCTCTTTTGCACTACGTCCTGCAAGGGTCACCAAACATTTACATAATACATAAATATTCCTTTAGATATGTTAAGTATAATGGATGTTTCTTTTTCTTTTGATACGTGAAGAACGAATTATTAGATGAAGTAAGTCAGCAAAATAAGATTTTCCCTATTATGTCTTAACCTTCTACAAATTTTCAGTCATTTTACAAATAAACCGTCTAAATGAGAGTAAGTAATCATTTTATTCTTGATTTCCAACAAAAAGATTTCACAATAAGTTAATCCGAGTTTTTGGCTTAAACTATTAAGTCGTTCTGTCTAAATTACGTAAAAAAGAAACATGCATATATAGCTGTCTAGATTAAATGCTTAATCCATAAAGCTCATTAAGCAAAAAAGAAACAGTTATATAAGTAACCTGCTCCACTAACTCCAGAATTTTAAAGCAATATATGTTAAAATTTATTGTAATAACTTTTAAAAAGTTGAAGTGGAAGATAGTTGTGGTACCTCAAGCATATTTCTCAAAAATGGTTCTTCATTAAAATAATCTCTACGTACAAACACAGAAGGTAATTTGTATGCCAAAGCTTCACTACAAGTTCCATATCCAATTTTTCCTGAAACAATTTATGTCAAATCAGTTTGGATTGCAAAAGGAGAGAAAAAATTATATATTTTTATCACAGACCAAGAATGCAGTCAGATGTTGCCATGACATCAGGGGTATACACGTCTTTTTCCAGCTTCTTGAAATTGTGAGGAAGCTCCTGTTGATCATCATGTGCCCCACAAACCTGAACCATAGAGGTAGATTTATGAAATCAAACCTGATCAACTCCGTACTTTACCAATTTATGAAATCAAATGCTCCAGAAGAGCCATTAATCATATCCTCATAAGGAAGAATTAGGATTATAGAATAACAATTTTCAATTTCGAGTCAACCTAATTATTCACAATACTAGATCGAGGAAATTCAATTTTAAACAAATTATTAAGACATCATTAATCATAAGCAACTCCTTCTCAAGATCACTCAAATCCATCAACCCATTGACAGTATCTGTGAAAGAAAAAAATTCATTTCACGTTTCAACATATGAATTAAATAAAATTTTAATATATAGATATTGTAATGCACCTACCTTGTGGTACATAGGTTGGTGATCTGTATATTTTTCCATTTGTAAAAGGAAACGATCCAGAAATGATGATCTTATCGAATTCCATGGTTTTGACTTCTTTGCTATTACTGTTCATGGTGTCTACAGAGACACTTGAGGAGGTGCATCTGATGGCTAATACTTCTGTGTTGCATTGAACTTCTATGGGGAGAGAGTTGCTTAATTTCTGCCAGAATCCCATGTAGCCACCTTTAAACCGTCTTATTTTACCAGCCATTGAAGTTCTTGTGAATTCATGAATGTAAGCATAAGGCATATCTTGAACAAATCCATAAATCAATTAATTTAGTGGCTCATTAATTTGAAAATTCAAAGAGTATTTGTGTAGAAATCATAAAGGAATAAGACATCATTACCAGTCCAGCCACTATATCCATAAAGGAAAAAGAAAACAAGCCGATTAGATCATGTCCCCATTTTCAGCATTATCCACTAGCAAAGGGTATAACCGTCACACTCGTATCAACCAACAAAATACATTGACATTGTAAACGAAATTGGCTAAAAGCCATTCAATACAACAATGAGAAAACCTCAACAAACCCAACTGCTAAGGGACCGATCTGCCCCTGATGAAAAGAGTCAGTCAATCAAGCCCAAATTATTATCAAATTTCCAACAAACTTATTTCAGGCTTTTGCAACAAAAAGTAAAAGAAATAATTAACCCGTCAACGCAGACGCTCCAGAAATAATCTCAATCAGTTCAGTTGTGATAGGTACTTTTCAAATTAGGGAAAAAACCTGTCAATTGAAGCATTTGTTTGAGTTGTAGTGGATTCATCCACAGGAACTTCACCTCAATTGTTACATCTTGGCGATGCTAATAAGATATGGCAACAAGACGGACAGGAGGAGTGAGATCCGAACCAAGTCTCAAAGCACGTGACATGGAAACCATATCCGAACGTTCAGTGGAGAATGTTTCCATTCGAGGAGATGAAGGAGACTCAGGCATGGATTAGATCAGTTGATCCATTGAAGGAAATCGATCAATTGAAATGTGATATATGCAGAAATAAAGGTAGAGAATTCAAAACTTTGAAACCTGATATATGCCCTAGCTGTCATTTTTGGATCTCAGGAACAAAAACTAGAAAATTCAATGATCAGAAGAAAATTACCTTCACCGTGTAATTAATGATGAATTGTTGATGGTCGACGGAGAGGGAGGGAGGCTGATGTGGAAGATCTTTGACTGAAAGAGTAGTAGACCGATGTAGGGAGAAACGAGAAGAGATCGTCAATTTATAGGAGACGATCGTGATGGTGTAGGTTTTACAGGAGGTAATGGCGGTGATGTGGTTTCTAGGGGAGATTGACGAACTCCATGGCAATCATGTAAGGGTCTACAGAGGAATCATCCACCAGAAGGTATCATCATCAAAACTTGGAACGAGGCGTCTGGATTGACCTTCTCTAGGTCAATATCTATATCCCTAAAATACCCCCAATTCCATTTTGTTTCGGTACCCCCGTTTATTTACTTTCTCATTTATTTACAAAAATGCCACAAAGTATCTTGACCATCCTTTTTTTTTGATCTAACGGATGACTTTTAGTTCTCGGGTTCTCGGGAAACTATGAGTTCTCAAACGATCATTCCTCTCTCTCTCTCTCTCTCTCTATATATATATATATATATATATATATATATATATATATATATATATATATTATCATCTAAACAAAATTATTTTCTATTACTTTTGTCTTTATACACGTTGCTAAACTTCCAATATTAAAGATTCACAAGCCATCTACGTTCTTGCCTTATGTGTAGGGATTTTATAAGCATGTACAATTACGGTTTAAGCCTTTAAGGACTCGTGCTAGGCATCGTTATTAGGGATGACAAAAAGCCCCATACCCGATGGGGAACCCGAAACCCGCACCCGTTTTGACCGGGGAATCCCCAAGTTGACCGGGGATGGGGACGGGGATGGGGAATCCCCGAATAAAAAAGTGGGGAAGGGGATGGGGATGGGGATACCCCTAATCCCCGCCCCTGGACCCGCCCCTGGTATATATTAATATATAAAAGTAATACAAAACATATATTTATAGTACAATTTACAATACACAGAATTTTATCCAAGTAACCTAACTCATTAGTAATTACTTGGTTGAAATTATACTTTTTTTTTCTTTTTATCTTATGTAAACTCATGTATAATTTTTTTGTATTTTGTTCATCTATTTTACCTCAAATATCACTCTGATAATTTTTTCTACTTGATTTCTCATGTATATATTTAAATATGGTAGAAAATTTATTTATATTTTTTATGCAATCTATATATTTTTTTATATTTTGTAAAATCTTTAAACTTATGCTGGTAAAATTGAAATTTAGATGTTTTCTTTACATAAATTTTTTCATATTAAAAGAGAAAAAGAAATCACCTATTCCCCGTTGGGGATCCCCAATCCCCGTTGGGGGTGGGGATGGGGGTTTATCTATATTCCCCGGTGGGGATGAGGATGAGGATGGGGATTGGAATGAGGATTCGGGGATGGGGATGGGGATTGGGGTCCCCTGTAAAACCCGCCCCCGTTGCCATCTCTAATCGTTATCGTTTATTTCATTTACATTTTACAAAACTAACCACGTATGTTTGATTAATGATTACTTAAGGAGTCGGTAGATAACAAACAATTATTGACCACCCATTAATAAAACATTATTTATTCTAATTTATCATATCGAATATATGAAAGTACTAACACCCAAATCTTTTTGTTGTGGTCGTTTGTTTCATTCTATATATTCGAATCATTTGCTTTCAAACTGTTGGTGATTTTAGTGTTATCAACACATTTAGTATAGTTAGGATTTACATGTTGAGTTTAATTTGGCTACATTCCAAGATTGGAGATGCGGAGTGCTTACTCAGATAACTAATATAAACTCAAGAATACGGGGGTTCGAAACAACTCCCTTGGTGTGGGTGGGCTTCCAAAGGGCATCTCCCCTGGCGGGGTCTAGAGACAGTTCCCCTAGCAAGGGGCAGATCCCTTGGAGATTGAACTTTTGCACCCCAGTTCGAAACATAATCCATATAATGGAAATGGATTCGACCATTATTTTCTCGCAAAAAATCAAAGGGTCACGCCTATTCCAAGGGACATGACATTTCCCACCGAAACACCATCTTCTTCCCATAATTTGAAGACATGGTGTTAGCTTAATGGATACACGAAAATATTGCATTGTTATTCTGTCAGATTTTTGTCTCGAAAAGCATACAAACAACAAGGTATTTTGTGTTTGTGATTTGGATTAAGCCTGTAATCCGAATTGATTTTTATGGATTATCTCACGTCTAAATTCATGTAACAGCAGACATCAAATTGAATTACAGATTTCATAAATGTATTTAATAAGATTCATAAAATTGAATTACAGATTTCATAAAATGTATTTAATAAGATTCATAAAATTATAAGTACATATTGATATTCAAATCCTATTTTCTAGCACAAACCTCATCGCCTAATATTATTGGATACAAAATCTACTAAAATCAATCATCATGATAATGACGATAATAGAAGACGGGTATTAAACATATTGGAAAAGAGAAGTTAAAAATCTCCAACAATAATGGCTATTAGGAAGAAAGTTAGAAATTGAGTATATTGTGACGTGTGAGAGGAGAAGGTTCCGACGACAGCATATCATATATATGTATAAATAGAATCCAGTAAATTAAGAAAAGAAAAAGCGCGTTAAATCCGCGCGCGCACGTGCTCCTGCCTAGATTTTGCGGGATTTGGGATCAATCTTTACCCACAAAACAAATCATCCTAGGAGCTTTCATGCACCTTTATTTTATTAATAAAAAATAAGATAACAATAATAATAAAATATAGTTTCCTAAAAAAATGATTTTTATGTATGTATTCTAAGGGATTATATGACCCCTCAGCTCGCTAGCTGCTATTTCACATCAAATACGTACTGTCTGTCTATAATGTCTGCATCTCAAATACGGAAGAAAAAGTTTTTCAAGTTTTTTTTGAATGACGAATGTATTAAAAGTAAAATAGTAAAATGGCTAGAAAGAAACTAACAAAAGTTACAAATTACAAGCATTAAAAGAAGAATATACCACTGAAACCAACTTAAATTAGAAAATTTAAAACGATGCTTGATCCAATTAAACGTAGCAAGCTGGAGATCATCTGCCGTCTTCAGAAGAGAGCACATCTTATTGTTGACCACCAACGAGTTATGGGCGTCCAAATAAGCCAAATAAGCGAATAAGATAAGACCAAAATAAGCTTACTTTTCAACTTATTTGAGCCGGTAGCCTTCAACTCCTTTAAGAAATCATCTCTATCAATAGGGATAGTCTTGAACAAATTGCTTCAGGCTCCAACCACTTCCAGATGTGAGAAGAGATTGCATTTGAAAAAAACATGATCCACCATTTTTTCCTCAATATTACAAAAGGGGCATAACAACGAAGACAAAACAACGCCCGTAGAAGATAAGTTACAAGCCACAAAGGCCTATTTAAAAACATCATCCACAAAAGCAATTAATTTTAAGGGAATCCAAATGCACCATTTGAAAATTAGAAAGCATTCACCATTCAACCTCAAGCCCGAAAGCAATTGCCTGAAAGAGTGAACCGAGAAGATGTCTGAACTATCACCTGCCCATTTCCACGAGTCAACAACATTAGAGAGCTTTACATCAGCCATGACAATCAACATGTTTGCCAAAGCAGTCGACTTACGCCCCCTCCTAGGCTGCCTCGACTGTAACAACCTGAAATTTTGTGACAGCTTAATGTAATGAAAGTAAGATTTGTGTGTAAAGGGTAAAATGATCAAATCTATTAGTTATGCCAAAAGTTAGTGTTAAAGGAAGTAATGTAATATTGTATAAGTTAATTACATGTGGTAATGTTGTGTATACCCTAGAATGAAAAAGATATATGTAGCTTGTATATATATATATATATATATATATATATATATATATATATATATATATATATATATATATATATATATATCACTACTAGAAAAAATACCCTTTAATGACACACATTGCATGTCGTAAAAGGTACAGATGACACGCAAATGTGTGTCAAGGAAGCCCCTGCCATAAAGGAAGATGACATGTATTTGCGTGTCGTAACCTTATGACGTGCATTAATGACACACATTCACGACACGCATTGCATGTCAAGGAAGCCCCTGTCATAAAGGAAGACGACACACATTTTTGTGTGCCGTAATTTTAAGTGTTTTAAAAAAATATTTTTTAATAGATTTACTAATTTTCAAATTAAATAACAAATAATATATCATAATATAAGATAACATATCATACAAAAAAACAATCCATTTCACAATATATAATGTCATATATAAATAATCATTCTAATGCTACATAAATGTAATACATTGATATTAAGCGGTTTTCCCTAACTATATAATCTGGTAGTACATTGTCATACAACTAAGTTACATAATTTTAGTGTTTTGTCTAGTGCATAACTCTTCTAATGCCATTTCTCTCGTTATAACTCCAACCTAGAGTTTTCCTACTGCCTGCAGGAATGTTATGTGTACGTGTTAATTAGTTCAAAAATAAAAATAAAGAAAGAAAGAAAACATTCGTTTGGTTGTAGATCTTTCATCTCTTGCAACATCTGAACCACCAAGATCATGAACCTTACCAACAATATATCTCAAAGAAGCCAAACATGTTAAACCTATGGACACATTACTTTATGCAAATCAGAAAAACATGAAAAATAAATCAGAAGAAAAACTAAAGTGATTACATAAAATAGCAATCCACTATACTCTCACAATGTACTTAATTTTTCACCCATAACAGCAATATACTTATTATTATTATTTTTATCTATTATAGCAATGTGCTTACATTTCTTCATCCGATATATATATATATATATATATATATATATATATATATATATATATATATATATATATATAAACCCAAAAACTTGTAAAACTCTTACAACTTTTCATGTTACATGTAAGAAAATACATCCTTCATATATGTTGTGAATAAGGTAAAGAACTGCTAAGTATAATGCTATCATATTTAAAGAAATGTAAGTATGTTATTATTATGTGTTAAATAAAAGTACATATTACAAGTTTTAGGTTACATATTGCTATTGTTATTAAAAACATAAGTGTGTGGCTATTATGGGTATAAAGATGTAAGTACATTGTTTTTATGGGTAAAAGATAAAGTACATTGCCTACATTAATGAATAGAGTAAAGTACATTGCTAATTCCTTCAGTTTGCCCTAAAATTCATGGTATGACTACTTGATTAGTAGATTGGATTCCTATAATGGATTGGTGATAGTCTACTTGCAAGTGCATAAAATTCAAAGTCTTTGCTCCCCTTTGAAGAGTGACTTCATATGCCCGGTCACAAAGATCTTGTAGAAATAATTCCAAAGCTTTAGCTGCATCGATCAAGTATAAGTGTACAAAATTTGCCATAAAATAAATAGATTTTTTTTCATACAAATCTTTTCTGTATAAATAATGTCTAAAAATATATTTGAGTTAAAGGACGACACACTTGGAAAAATGGTGGTTATTTTTTTATGCATCAAGTCGAATGTGGTTATTATTTTTTCCATTTACTGAAAACAAATCATATTAAGTTTGAAGTAGTGAACCTATAAAGGAATTATTACTTACATACTAGAAGAGGGATAGCCACAACACCACAACAAAAATGACAAAATTAAAACCTTTTGTTAGAGCTCGTTGTGGAATTCTTCTTTCACCTTTACCTTTTCAGAAAGATTAGAAATTTATTTTTATAATAAAGAAAAACATGATGTTAGCAGTACATATACAGAACAAATGGAAAAGGACAAACAGGGAAACATTGGTTATTTGACCAGAAGTCATTATAACCTTTTGATGAACCAGAATTCATTCTAGAAGGAAGTCCCATTTTCCCAACAAGAACCTGGAAAAGGGGTAATCAAAAAATGATTTATTCATTACTTCATTCAGTCCCAAAGGAAAAGAAAGCATTATTGTTCAATAATATAGGAAACCAGAAGTTAATAATCTGATTGCTATTTACATCACTTCCATCAGGTGATTAGGATTTACGTAGATTTGATGTTGTCAAGGTAAGCACATCAAGAAGTATATTCCAGTCCATCAATAATCGATTGCAAAATTAAATCTGAATCATTGAGGAATGATCAAAGGTAATATATTAAGTAAGATATTAGTGTTACAATCCAAAAAACAATTTAGAAAGCATACCAGTGAACAAACCCCACAAAAATCAATGGCCTCCATGGAAACAACCTCTAAAAGTCTTATCTGTAACTGCATCAGTAACAATCTCAAAAGTCTTACCTTCAACACATACCTCTTGCTTACTTGCTACAATGACTTTCTGACATTTATAATTACTTTCTTATCATTTTTTGTTGAAAATCACTCATTCTTGTAATTCGAGTGATGAACAAAAGGTTTGAATAAAGGATCGAGTAAGGAGGAAGAAATTAACTATGATTTCGATTGGCAAACAAGTGTCAATCCTGTGTTGATAATACAGATCAATACAATCAACGCCAAGTTTCTCCAAGCTAGCTTCACAAGCCGTTCTTACATACTCCGGATCTCCGCAGTATTCCCTCGCTCCATTTACTTCTCTGATACCAAATTTGGTAGCCAACTCCATTTTCTCCCTAATTCCTCCTTTCAAAGCCTGCAACTACAAAAAAATGTAATCGAACCCTAAATTCACTGGATCGAAAATGTAAAGACCCTCACTGCTCTACTGACTAATTGGCATCGATAATTGATCAAAGATCGATCTAATTAGTAGAAGTATGTTACCTTGCCTAGAAGGGTTTCGTTGGTTTTAGGGTCGTAGATGTCGGAGGTTTCGAGGAAGGTAACACCGACATTAATGGTGTAGTGGATGAGCTTGATTTGTTTGGATATGTTGAATAGGGTTTCGGCTTGCAAATGATGGTTGTTGGTGGTAGACATTGTGTAATGCGTGGTTCCTGGTATGCATTTAAAATCATAATTTATTCACTTTTGTAGAGAAACTCGACGAGTTAGGAGCCCCAGACTCGTCGAGTAGAGATGATTTGGGATGCGGGTTAAGAAACCTACTCGACGAGTTGAGAGGCCTCATGTAACACCCATAAAAATCATGCCAATTTAAAACTTTTTAAATCATTTAAAAACCAATAATTATTACAAATTTGTTTTCAAAATGGTTTCATGTCAGAGTATTCCAGAATCAAATCTTAAAAAACATAAGGAGGTGCACGATCACGCCTTCGCCTTCCCGCGATCATCAGAAGTACCTGAAACAAAATCAACAACTGTAAGCCCGAAGCTTAGTGAGTTTCCCCAAAATACCAACGCCTTCGGCCTTGACCATCATGCAGGTCAAGCACCTCTCCACGTACCAAGTGATCTCTCGCTTCATGCACGGCCACCAATAACTCAAGCTCAGATCCCAGTACATCTTGGTGGCCCCCGGGTGAATAGAGAAGTGAGACTTGTGAGAATCCTCCAGAACAAGCTGTTTGACCCCACCAGACATTGGAACCCAGAACCGACCATAATGGGTCAACAACCCCCGACTGTCCTGCACAAATCGGGTGATCTCGCCTCTAATCCTCTCAAGCTTCCAGTTCTCCTGCCGTACACCCTTAGCCTAAGCTTCCCTGATCAAGCTCACAAGTGGAGAATCCGCTGATATCCTCATACATGTCACTGGAGTAGAAGGCCCAACTGACTTGCGGCTCAGAGTATCTGCAACCATGTTCGCTTTACCTGGATGGTAAAGGGTCTCGCAGTCATAATCCTTGACTACGTCCAGCCACCTGCGCTGCCTCATGTTCAGGTTCGGCTGATCCATGATGTGTCTCAGACTCTTGTGGTCCGTGTCAATTGTACAACGGACCCCATAGAGATAATGTCTCTAAATCTTGAGAGCGAATACCACCGCTCCCAACTCCAAATCGTGTGTGGGGTATCTCGTCTCATACGGCTTCAACTGTTGCAATGCATAGGCTATCACCCGTCCTCTCTACATGAGGACCGCTCACAGTCCCGTGATGGATGCATCACAGAACACTACAAAATCCTCAACTCCCTCTGGGAGAGTCAAGGCTGGAGCCTCTCAAAGTTGCTGTCTGAGGGTCTCAAATGCCCTTTGCTGCTCAGGGCCCCACCGGAAATCCACCCCCTTCCTCGTCAGATGGGTGAGGGGTACTACAATCTTGGAGAAATCCTGTATGAATCTCCGGTAGTACCCAGCCAATCCCAAGAAGCTCCTGATATCCGAGGGAGATTTCGGAACCTTCCACTGCATAACCGCCTCGATCTTGGCCGGATCGACCAAAATCCCCTCCTGGTTAACGAGATGTCCAAGGAACTGAACCTCTCGTAACCAAAACTCGCATTTTGAGAACTTGGCATAAAGCCGTTATCGCCTCAAGACTCCCAATAACTCCTGAAGATGCTCCTCGTGCTGCTCTCTGGTCTTGGAGTACACCAAGATATCATCTATGAACATGATGAACGAGCGATCGAGCATCGGTCTGCAGACCCGATTCATAAGGTCCATAAATACTGCTGACGCATTGGTGAGACCAAATGGCATCACCGCAAACTCGTAATGTCCATAACGAGTCCGGAATGCGGTCTTCTTCACGTCCTCGTCCCTAACCCTGACCTGATGGTACCCAGATCTCATGTATATCTTGGAGAACCAAGATGCTCCTTGCAACTAATCAAAAAGATCATCTATCCTCGAGAGTGGATAACGGTTCTTCACCGTCAACTTGTTCAACTCCCGGTAGTCAATGCACATCCGGTGTGAACCATCCTTCTTCCCGACGAAGAGGATCGACGCTCCCCACGGAGAATTGCTAGGACGAATGAACTGCTTGCCCAACATCTCCTGCAGCTGTGATGAAAGCTCCTGCATCTCTGGTGGTGCCAATCGGTACGACGCCTTGGCGATAGGGGCCGCATCTGGCACTAGGTCGATCCTAAACTCGACCTGCCTCTCCGGAGGCAATCCGTGTAATTCCTCAGGAAACACGTCAGCGAACTCTCTAACTACTGGAACCTCTGAAACCGTGGTCTGATCCCCGACCCGCGTATCCACCATATACGCTAAATTACCCGCATACCCATGCTGAATGTACTGTCGAGCCCTGACAGTTGAGCAAAACCCTGATCCCAATCTGTTGCCCTCGCCGAAGATAACTAGTTCTCCCCCACTTGGGGTTCGAACTACCATCCGCTGACCCTCGCAGTCGATCATGGCACCGAAGTGACTAAGCCAGTCTATACCCACAATCACACATACCTCCACCATGGGAATCAGAATTAAGTCTATTGGGAAAGATACCTCGAAGATATCCAACACGCAACCCCGATAGACTGAAGAAGCGGAAATCCCGTGTTCGTTGGCGATAGATACTCGCAACGGACACTCTAGCTCTCCTACTGGCAAACCGAACTCCCTACTAAATGACTGAGAGACAAAAGACCGACTCGCCCCTGATTCAAATAATACCGAAGCATGTAAGGAGTTCACTAAGAATGTACCTAATCATAGGTACAACATATAAGCATAAAACATATATAATCAATACGATAAAGGGTAGAAACATACCAACAACCACATCCGGTGCTGTCCTGGCCTCCTCGGCTGTAAGCTGGAAGGCGCATCCTCGAGCCTTCGAAGGCGCTGCTCTACCCTGACCCCTGTCAGTAATCCTCAGTGTAGCCGGCGTTGGAGCCTATGCCGGCCTGGCAGCAAACTGTGGACAGTTGGTCTTCACGTGACCAACCTGATGGCAGTGGTAGCAAATCCTCATATCCTAAACCGGGGCTGGCTGACGGAAATCCCTCGCAAAGTGCCCCTCTTTCCGCATTTACAGCACACACTACCAGATCTACAAACCCCTTAGTGACCCTTCCCGCACTTGCCACAAGTGCGGCCATGATGACCTCCACACCTAGAATCAGCGGTCTTAGACCGCTTTGGTGCCGGCTGTGACTGCGTCGGGGCCTGCCTCTGCTCCCGTAACTATAACTCAATCTCAAGCTCACGCCGCCTAGCGGCCTCCTGTAACTCCAGCAGTGTATCGCAACGCTAGGTGGCAACAAACTGACGGATGTCAGTCTTGAGCATGCTCAGATAATGTGTCATCTGAGCCTGCTCGGAAGCAACGTACGGGCAAAACATCGCCCTCTCAGTGAAGATATGGGTGATCTCCATCACCGTCTCAGCATTCTGTCTCAACTCCAAGAACTCCTGAGCTAACCGCTCCCGCTCGACCCACATAATGTAGCGAGTGCGGAACATATCCCTCAACTGCTCCCAAGTAACCGCAACTCTCTGATCATCTGTATACGACCCCGTCATCAACCTCCACCAGTCCTTTACCCCTAACCTCAGCAGGTTAAGGGCACATCTGACCTTCTGGTCAGTAGGACATGAACATGTGAAGAAACATCCCTCCACATCTGACAGCCACCTCATGTCTACAATCGGGTCCTGAACCCCATCAAAATTCGGGTTATCGAATTCCCGGTACTAGAAAGCCCGGCTGGTCCCACCACCAGCGGCTACTGCTGTGGAGGCTGCAACGGCAGCTGTCTCAGCAAGAGCTGTATAGCGCTCATCAAAGTACTCCATCATAGTGGTCTTGATAGACCCAAACATCTCCGACAACTATGCCCGAAACAGAGTAGCAACCTCATCATGCAGGATCTCTCGAATCCTGGCGTCCAACTCATCCGAACTCATATAACCAATGACCTCGGGCACTGCTGGTCCCTCCTGACATCCATCTCCTGATCCTGATCCGGATCCAGTTACAAATCATCTAGTAACCACCATGCTGAAAATATACCAGAAAGATATCAGTCATTCCATATAATAATCCGGGAACCAACTCCCAACAAAACCCTAGGGGTTGTGACTTCCTTGCTACACGTATGGGTCCTATGCTTTCAGTAGTATGGGCCCATACTACCTTCCACGCCTACCCATATTTGTCTCAAGTATCATCACAACGCCCTAACACTATACGTAAGCATGGAATGCGCTCAATCCTCACTCCTAGAGGAAGGCTAAATATCTCATAACTGGCCGAATGATCCCACACAACCTATCCATGAAACTTCCACCAACCCTGCATCACTCGTGTATGCTAGCCATACATAACGCTGGACCCTATTGACTTTCGAATACCTGATCCTACCCTACGCCCTTCATCAAATAAGAACAGGAAATAAGGCCAAACCAAACATTCTTAGGCTTTAAGATCTTAATTATGTACAATTGTGATGCATACACTAAGCAACTACAATAATGATGTCAATTTCATGTAAGGAAAAACCCTAGGCTATCAGGCATCATATAATCAGGTAATTCTATCATGCAATTCCTGAAGATCCCTAGCCTAGTACTAGCATGCTATTCTAACATATCATAAAATCAAATAATCTGTAAGGTATTTTGGGGTCTACTTACTGGCTCCGACTGATCGTACACTTGCATCCTCCTTTAGTATTTTGAAACCATTTGAAAATCATTTTAAAAATCTTGTCCTCAGTTTGAGATTGGATACACACGAGTGTTTCCACCAATTCATACAAACCAAGGCTCTGATACCAACTTGTAACACCCATGAAATTCATGCCAATTTAAAACTTTTTAACTCATTCAAAAACCGATAATTATTACAAATTTGTTTTTAAAATGGTTTCATGTCAGAGTATCCCAGAATCAAATCATAAAAACATGAGGTGCACGATCACGCCTTCGCCTTCCCGCGATCATCAGAAGTATCTGAAACAAAATCAACACCTGTAAGCCTGAAGCTTAGTGAGTTTCCCCAAAATACCAATGCCATACAAATATAACCATATCAAAACAAACATCATGCATAATTAGTCATTAGCCTGACTGGACCGCCTCCCAGGGCCATCAGTCTATCTGGACCACTCTCCGAGCAATCGACATGTCTGGACCGCCTCTCAGGACCTTCAGCTTATCCGGACCGCTCGCCGGGTCTTCGGCCTGACTAGTACGCCCTAACCGGGTCTGCAGTCTATCCGGTCCGCCCTGGGTATGTTGGCACAAGCACAAAGCATGACCGCCTCAACCCAACCCCCAATCAAACAATCATGTGCACATAAATATCCTACGCTAGCTAGCATGTACAGATAGTCATACAGATCTAACAGATCACTAACATAGCATCATCCTATAACCAGGATACCGATCTAACAGATCACTAACATAACATTATCCTATATACCAGAATACCGGCCTAACAGGTCACTAACATAACATTATCCTATATACCAGGATACCGACCTAACAGGTTACTAAGCATATCATCATGCTATAAACCCGGATACAAATCCAAAAAGGGCCGACATTGGTGCCTTCGACCCTGTTAGTATAGTGAGGACAACTCACCTCACAAGTAGCTCGGGATGATGATGTCAAACTTCCCAAATACAGCTCGAAACTCAAACACCTACATCCACCAATGATCCACTTCCATAAATTTCCAAATTACTAAAATACCCCCAGAAGTCAAACTGGTCAAACCTTGGTCAAAGTCATAGTCAACGGTCAAGGTCAACAGTCCATGTTGACCCAAATCGTCGAGTGTAACTCACTGAATCGTCGAGTTCCTTCAGAACTCAAGAAGTCGTGAAAACCCTAGTCGACTCGCCGAGTTTCTAGACAACTCGTCGAGTCCATGCAGTGTCCAGAATGTTGGGTAAACCTTAACCAACTCGTCGAGTCATCTCATTGACTCGCCGAGTCCATGCAGAACTAAAAGCAGGCAATCTTCATCCGACTCGTCGAGTTGACCATGCAACTCGTCGAGTCCCTTCAGTCCTTTTCTTATTCCGATGCTTTTAAGCAAGACCAAGGCTCCAAATTGTAGATATAGCCTCCTAGGGCAAGGTTACCACGTAAAGTTGCAAACTTTACATGCATGCAAGGTCTTAAATGCCAAAACCAAGCTAAGGAAGAGGTTTAAGCCAAAGAGAAAGGGCCAAATCTTGATAAATTCAATAACTTTATGACTATGAGGACTTAGAGGAGTCCAGATCTGAAGTTACAACTTCAGATCATGCCCAATACCCGAAATGACCCACAAATATGCTAAAAATGGCCTTAACCCCATGAATAAGGAGATCTAACACTAGAATGATCAAGGTAACAACTTTTTACCTTCAAATGGAATCCAAAACGATGTAGATGCTGGATCTATAAGCTCCTTCCCGTTCCAAGCTTCTCAACCTTCAAGCTTCTTCAACAAATGCACCAAAAACACTCTTTTTGCCTCAGAAACACTTAAAAATGGGGTTAGATCGCTTAGGGTTTTCTTATGGACGTGAAAGGGTGGTAAGGAGGCTGTAAGGAATGACTTAAGGTCCTTTAAATAGGGTGCAAACCCTAAAAATTAGGGTTTCATATTCCAGCTCCAACTCGTCGAGTTGGGTCCTCCAACTCATCGAGTAGGTCCCTTAAGTCACGCGGCCATATCCATTTCTACACGACGAGTTGGGTTATCCAACTCATCGAGTAGGCCTTTAAATATGAATATAAAGCTGTAAAATTTATACCTGGAAGTCGGGGTGTTACACCTCAACTCGACGAGTAGGCTGGCAGAAATGAAACCCTAATTTTCAGGGTTTTGTACCTTATTTAAAGGCCTTAATGTTTCATTGTGGCCTCCCTCATCGTTCCCTCCGTCCTGTAAAACCCTAATTCGTGTTTTTTTTATCATTTTAAGTGTGTGTGAGTGTAAAGAGTGTTCTCTTTGGTGCTTTCTTGAAGGAGCTTGAAGTTTGGTGTTGCTTAGTTGAAGGGAGAAGCTTTGGATCCGGGAATTCCTCTGTTGTGGCAGCCATATCAAGGTATAAAGTCGATACCTTGACCATTTATTTGATAGATCTCTTCATTGAGAAGTTTATGGCCTTTAGTAGCTTATTTTGGAGTCATTCTTGGATTTGAGCATGTCTTGAAGTTATGACTTCAGATCTAGACATTTCATGGCCTTTTGAGACTTAAAGTTTCCAGCTTTATCAAGTCTTGGCCCTCCTCCATGCCCTAGGTCTCTTATGAAGCTTAGTTTTAGTGTTTTTAGCCTCTTGATACCATCCATGGACGTAAAGTTAGCAACTTTACGTGGTATCTCAGCCCTATGGGACCAGATCTATGGTTTGGAGGCATTAGACTCGCTTGGAAGTGACTGGATGAGTTAAGACTAGGAAAACTCGACGATTTGCTTATCCAACTCGTCTAGTTGGAGCGTGGTCCCCCGAACTTTCTGATTACTGATCAAACTCAACGAGTTGTTGAGATGACTCGGCGAGTTGGCTAGGGTTTCTCGGTTTTCTGAAGACTGAAGGAGCTCGACGAGTTGATAGATGCACTCGATGAGTTGGGTTAACATGGATTGTTGACCTTGACTTTGACCATGGTTGACCAAGTTTGACTTCTGAGGGCATTTTGGGTATTTCGGGATTTTGATGGATTGATCACTTGGTTCAGGGATTGAGTAGAGCCGATTTCGGGACAGAGACGTTTCAGCTATCATCCGACATTCGAGGTGAGTTTCCTCCTGTAGGAATGGGTTGAAGGCACCAATGCCGGCCCGTATGTATGATTATATGTTTCGGATTTTGATCCGATGCCGGGCGGTGCCCGAGGAATGATTATATGCTTTCCAGACTACGGTTCGATGCCGAGCAATGCCCGAGGAATGTTTGTATGCTTGATGTCTTCGTGATTCTTGCATGTGTCTGTGTTTATATGCTTTACAGACTAAGGTTCGATGCCGGGCGGTGCCCGATGAATGTTTATATGCTTTCCGGATTTTGGTCCAATGCCGGGCGGGGCCTGAGGAATGTTAATATGTTTATGTTATGTGATTATCCTATGTGTATTTGTTGATATGTTATATGTATATCGAGCTTTGCTCGATGCCGGGTGGGGCCCGATGAAGGGGCGGGGACCACGATATGTTTATATGTGATTATGTGATTATGTGTATGGTATGTGGTAGTTTGGGGAGACTCACTAAGTTTCATGCATATAGTTTTAAGTTTTGGTTTCAAGTACTTCCGGTAGCAAATGGAAGAACTCGGGATGACTGCATTGCACACACCACGATGTTTTATCATGGGATGTTTACTCTGATATATTGACATATGTTTTTGATATGGATACTCTGATCATGATTTTTTAAGATACTATGACTTATGTTTTTGATGGATGTTTTGATAACTATGGTTTTATTTAATAATTAAAAATGAAATTTTTGGACCGTATTTTATTGGTGTTTCACATTGTGGGATATTAGGGTTTCAAAGAGTTGGATGGAAGAGGGTTAAAGGGTCTATAGGGTTTCATCTATTTGGAGTGTGGTAGCACCAGGCGAAAACGAGAGAGGGAAGCGAAACAAATGACATAATGAACCAACCCTAAATACCCCAAGGCGTTTTTTTTGGGATTTGTTTTCCCCCACTAACTACTAAGGATGAGACGCTCATTTTCCTTAAAATATTATAAAACGACAGGTAATTTTAGGACACGCAAATATATGTGTCCTAAATCGTTCAAATTTTATAAGGGATGACATTTTCTTTACGATACACACTATTGCATATCATAAATGACTGCGTCATAATTTGCGAGTCGTTAAAGGCCAGTTTTCTAGTAGTGTGTGTGTGTATATATATATATATATATATATATGTTGTTTTAGTATAATAGGGTATTTTTAGTCCAATAGACGAATTATGTGAAATGATTGAGTAGTGTTTAATTGTATACCAACATTTTTGGTGGGAAAACATTGGTGATATGTGGTTATATGAGTAATAAAAACCTGCACATTCATAGGGACTTAATTGTGGGAATATAGCATTCTTAAAAGGAAAACAAAACCAAAACTACAGAAATCACGATGTAGTGGTATAGGGTCGCGTTTTCGGTGATGGTAATTGGGTCTGAGTTTTGACGTAAGTTGAAGGCAATGTACTTTGGCCATGTCACAATGAGAAGGTTTGACCGCGTCACAAATTTGAAAGTGGAATGTGATACTAATTCCTTACCGTGGCGCGATTATTTGGATGTCACGATGCGGTCTCGCAAGTCTCAAAAAATATATTAATCTGTTAAAATCCATTTTCATGAACATAACACCCCTAGTTGTATTCTAAATCTCTGCATGGGCTATTTCGAAGATAAGAAGAAGTTTTGATACAAGAGGAATTCAATGGGTGCAATGATTAACCATCAACTACATCTAAAGGCAATATCATCTTCTTTAATAAAGCTTGTGAGCTTCAATGGTGGAATTATGAATTGAATGGAAAGTTGGGATTCCTTGCTATATAAATTGATTATAATATTACGGGAAGTGTTTAGAAGCTAATTATAACCTTCAGGTGATGATTTCATGGTTCAATTCACGTATTGATTAGTAGGGTTTCAAACCCTAATTAGTGAAAGTAAAGAACTAGTGAAATTGAGTTGATAATTTGATGAATTAAGCCATGAAGGAGTTTAATCACTTTCATAACAAAACTTGTGGATATATTGTGTTGATCAACGTATAAGTTAGTAATTGGAAACGTTATTAAGCTCTTAATTGATTTGGGGATGTTATAATAGAGCTTAATATGATGTTCAATAGGTTTGGATCAAGGAAGGATCAAAACTCATCAAAAAGGAGGATTGAAGATAACTTGAATATAGTTACTAACTAACTTGAAGGCGAGTTATAAATTTACAGCTAAATACGAATACATGGATATATTTTAGTGAATTATGTGTTTAATGGAAATGGAATTACGTTTATTGCCCATGCATATTGTGAAATTACTCAATGTTTTGAAATGTTACATTATCGTGCTATGTGTAAAATATTGACATAAAACATTGCCTTATAGTGTAAATGAAATGGGTAATGCCGACTAGATCAAAGTTTCCTAGGGGTTCGTATGGGAACCATGTACTGCGAAGGCCTTGTCTGGGTGATTTGTTCTCCAGTAAAGGTCAATGCCAGTATTGTCACTTTATGTGACTTGTGTTGTCACTTCATGTGACCAGTGTTGCCACTCTATGTGGCCAACCCAATTTGGGGTGTTAATAAAAGATTGATAATTATTATTTAGTAACTATTATTTAAATAGTTGTTTTAATAACTCACCAGACTTGTTTTCTGATATTTGTTATCTGCCATGTATTCCAGGTTCAGGTACCAAACCTTAGTGTGAGTGATGATAGTAACAACAAGAGTATGGACTGGATGTTGATTTTGTACATTGAAATCTTGTTGCTTTTATTATGGTGTTGATATATTTTTTACACTAGATAACTTCCTGGGAAACTTTACATGGTTTTTTAAACTCTAGTTTTTGAAGGATATTGTATAATACTTTGATAAATTCCCAAAAAATAATATTAAAAATGTATGTTAAGTTTTTCGGTGTTACATTGACTATCTCCACCCTAAAACAACTCCATTCGAAACCAACAATTTGTCCCTAACTTTAAAATTCTTCTTAGATTCAATTCTATACATATTAGGAAATGAATCTTTAACAATTAAATCCCCCACAATTTATCTTTCCAAAAAAACATTTCTTTTCCTTTCCCCACACACCTTTTAAAAAGCTCATTAATATAAAATCCCCATTATTCAATCTCTAAATGAACTTGGTAAATTGAAAGCCACGTACCTGGTAAACCTTGCTTAGCAAAAGGCTTACCATCCATATAACATATATTATGTAAACTAGAAATACAAGCAGGCCAAAAACTATTTTCTTTACATTTCAACCTCCGCCACCATTTAACAAGGAGAGCTAGGTTTAAAGAACGAAGACAAACCACAACTAGACCACCTTTATCCGTAGGTCTTCTAACCACATTCCAAGCTACCTAATGTGTAACATCCCAATTTTCAAGTCAAAAAATTTCTTTTTAATTAACTGACTCATAAAAAGATTCATAAGAAAATACTGTGAAAACACATCATCTCATAAAACAATGTATCATGTCTGAAAACCCAAGTCATAAAATAATAACATATCAGAGTACAATCCCAGAAAGTCCGATGCGGAATCATATGTGTGTGTGTGATGCGATGCTACGCCGCCGGCTCCTTCCCCTTAGACGAAGAGGTACCTGAAACCAAAACCGAAACCGTAAGCACAAAGCTTAGTGAGTTCCCCCATCATACCACATACCATACAATATCATCGGTATCTTTCAACCGGTAATCATCGTCGGTATCTTTCAACCGGTAATCATCATCGGTATCTTTCAACCGGTAATCATCATCGGTATCTTTTAACCGGTAACTGTCATCGATATCTTTCAACCGGCAACTGGGGACTATTCCACCTCTACCACTAGCATACAACAACAAGATATAAACATACAGTCAGGCATATCCGGGTACTGACCTACCCCTCGGTCCTAAGGACCGCTGTCAGGGAAACTAATCCCTATTATACACGTAACATATCATATAGATAAAACTCATGACCAAAGCACGTAACCAGACCAAGATAATTATCACAAAGACAATCATCTTCTAAATACCCCTCTTTGACATAGAAATTAGCCGACTGTCCATATCGTTGATATTTATGATGTAATAAGTTTGGGAAAAATTGACCTTGTAGGAGGTCTTACATCATATCTGGAGTAGAAAGGTTTTGACAGCATAAGGCCTAACTAAAAGTACTCACGGTACTGGGGTAGTTACATAGAAAAGTGCTACATAGGGCATAGACAGGAATACGATTCCTTATAACAAGGAAGGAAAAATAAGGCATCTTTTACTGGTGACGGTCATCCCTCTGGTGAACCCTTAGTTCAGCCAGTTGACGTTCCATATCTAGCAGGTGTCTTTCGTACACCCTCTGGCGTACTCGGAGCTCTATGACTTCGACTCGAGTTTCAGCTAGTGCTTGCAGTAGGGCCTCATGGTCTCCCCTAGATCTCTCACGAGCATCTTCCAAACGAATGGTACGGAGGGTATGCATTCTCGCATTGGCGTTAACTTCCGTGATCTGATGGAGTGCTGTCCTGCCCTGAATGTCGTTTCGGGCAACCCTGCGGACCAGGATTGGCAGAACCCTGTTTGCTGAGCTTCCCTCGCTCAGGTTATAGAAGCTTCGGTCTCCGTTAAACGGAATAGGTTGACCTTGCTCTTCGCTCCATGTCTCCAAACATTCTACCCGAGGAGGCGTCGGGCCTTGGAAAGCCGGACGAGGGTTAGGATTTGGATTGGGAGCCACCGGGGGTAGGTTCTCAACCTCAGGCTCAGAGTTAGCACCATCCGAAGAGCCTTCAGCATGGTGATCATCCAAAGGGATTGGATGATCATTTTCTGGCTCTTCTCCAAACCATCCAGCATTGCCTTCGTTCGGGAAGTACGGGTCGCCGTGGGGATGGGGTCCAGCCATGTTATCTACGCGAGAATTGGGGTAACGAAATGATTATTAGGCGTACTAGATAGTTATAGTAACACAAAATATTCCTAATGCTTTCCTTGTGGTAGTGTTGGTAAGTTTTTAGACTTGTTGCCATATCACAACCATTCTTGGGCATATGCTAATCACTCCTCGGACCAGCATAGTTGATCAGGCTATGCCACTCCCAGGACTGACTATACATCCCCGAGCTTACTTGTGATATTCAACAATCGTAATACTTTTGTTTTTGTCATTGTGACACTGATTTTAGTATGAATGCAGGCATGTATACTTAGTTAAATATTTTATTATTTAAAAGTATAAACTCTTGGTCAGATTATTTTAATCCCATTGTATTTATAGTCTGCATATCTTTTATGGGTTGATATACTCGATTCACTATAAACAATGCTCTGATACCAATCTGTCACACCCCAAAACCAAGAACGGCGGAAACGTTCTGGGGCGGAGGACGTCATGTAAAGTATCACAACAGTGTAAAGTAGTAAACAAGCAACAACATCATCCATTGCATTAATAGTAGAATTTTGGTACATGTGTGTTCTTTGATAGTATACGACATGATAATAAGAAATCAAAATAAAAGACGTGTCTTGACTGCTCCGTCTTCTCAAAACCTGGTCATCGTACCTGTTTACTGGTGACCTGAGAATACAAGTTATTTTGAAAGCGAGTATCAGCATTAAAGCTGGTGAGATCATAAGTAATTTAGTGTCATTGATTTGTAAATCTGTAAAGAAAAGACTTGTAATAGTTTTATGAAAAGTTTGTATAAGTATGAAAAACCCTAGAAAATCCTATATTTCCTATTAGTATAAAAACAATCTTCTATCAAGACTCAACTGTTTTGAAGATTTGCACTTCTGCAAAAATGAAGGTTTTTCCCCTAGTATAACTATTATTATCTAAATATAGCTATACATAAACGTGTATGTGAATAAATCACAAAGTAACTGTAATAGGGAAAATAATATTTTACTTCAGCAGTGACACTACTGGCTATAAAGTGATTAAAACCCAGACTCCAGGTGGTATTAAATGAACAATACGCCTCGAAAAGTCTAAATGAATGAAATGCAGACTCCAGGTGGTATTAAATGAATAATACGCCTCGAAAAGTCCAAATGCAGACTCCAGGTGGTATTAAATGAATAATACGCCTCGAAAAGTCCAAATGAATGAAATGCAAACTCCAGGTGGTATTAAATGAATAATACTCCTCGAAAAGTCCAAATGCAGACTCCAGGTGGTATTAAATGAATAATACGCCTCGAAAAGTCCAAATGAATGAAATGCAGACTCCAGGTGGTATTAAATGAATAATACGCCTCGAAAAGTCCAAATGCAGACTCCAGGTGGTATTAAATGAATAATACGCCTCGAAAAGTCCAAATGAATGAAATGCAGACTCCAGGTGGTATTAAATGAATAATACGCCTCGAAAAGTCCAAATGCAGACTCCAGGTGGTATTAAATGAATAATACGCCTCGAAAAGTCCAAATGAATGAAATGCAGACTCCAGGTGGTATTAAATGAATAATACGCCTCGAAAAGTCCAAATGAATGAAATGCAGACTCCAGGTGTAGGATGGTTAGTCCCGTGAGGAGTAGTGTATGTACTAGTGCACCTTCATATAGCATGTACTATATTTATTAGACTTATATGTATACAATAGTGTCTCTTCATATAGCATGTAATATATTTGTATAGACTCATGAATGAACTGACTCTTGTGTGATCCCTTGCACTAGGAATAGTAAATAGTATCTCCTAACTATACCCATTATAGTTACTAGTAATATATGTATATGAATAAATGGAAGTATGCCTTTGCTACCCAAAGGTACTGAACTGCCTGATAGAACTTTTATGTCTATATAGGTATACATAATATATAACTAATATTTAGACGACCTTCGAACAAATAACAGGATACCCTAAGTCCACAACCAAACAAGGAACAGGAAATAAGGTGGGTTAGCAGTCCTAAGTCCTTTAAACATTACTCATATAACTATACATATATAGGCATGCATTTGACAATATCACAGTTTAAAGTATAAGAAATCCCTTATTTGGAATATAGTTTAAAGTACATGAAAACCTCTTTTTGAAACATAGTCATAACTGAATTTGAAGGGAAAGATGTGTTTAGAAAACAAGTTTGATATAGAGTTCAACGTGTAAAAGCATTCGAGAAATCATTTTGAAGTAATTTGCTTGATAAAACAGCTAAAAGTGTAGTAAATCCATAGTTTGATAGTTATTAATCACATGTGATTGATATGATAACTATCATGATTCAACTTGTATTCCCCCCCATAAAAGCGTTTAAAAACATTTAAAAGGTTAATTAAGAGGTATGAACTCACCTGCAGTGAGTGGTTTGGATGGAAGTGCCGGATAGGATGCTAAGTGTCAAGTGAGGACTTGAACACACACACGGATCCTATTTAACATGTAATGATACATATATGTATCCAATTAGTCATTTAACAACCAATTTATCAAGTAAAGACACCCTAATACAAGGATAACACTTATTTTCAAGTGCTAGTAGTACTAAAGGGTTGCATCTAAAGAGAGTATGGTCTCACATTGGAGTTTACTTCCCATATGGTAACAACACATGAGTTTACGGCCCATGGTCATTTCCCCCATGAGTTTACGGCCGTAAACTCATGGTAATTTGTGCTATTGAGTGATTTAAGGTCTTATATCCCTCAAGGAAGTGTTCTAGGTTTGTATCAAAGGCTTAGGAAGGGACTAGGGCTCAAAATGGCCCTTCATTGGAGTTTACGGTTCTTGGACCACTCCTTGGAGTTTACGGTCGTAAACCCTTGCGTTTACGGTCGTAAACCCATGAGTTTACGGCCGTAAACTCATGGTCACTCCTACCATTTCGTGATTTGGGGTCTTTAGCTCATGCATGCAAGGTTCTAGTCCAATATCCAAGCCCAAGAAGGTGTTGGGGGCACTTAAACACCACTTGTTGGTGTTTACGGTTCAAGGAGATCCCTTGACCGTAAACCCATGTGTTCTTGGGGATTTTTGATGTTTTCCAATGGTTTAGCAAGTATACTAAGCAAACAACTAGATAGGAAGAGTGTACTTACTTATTGGAAGCTTGTAAGAGTGTTTAAGGACCAAAAACACTAGTGTGTGTTCTTGGTGTTCTTGGTGTTTTGAAGAACATTAGAAGATCTACACAAATGGAATGATTTCATGGATGAAATCATGTAAGATCACTAGATTAAGGTAGAGAACAACTAATCAAGGCAAGAAACACTTACTTTCTTAAAGATCTTTGAAGAAAAGTCGGATGATACTTGAGAGAGAAATGGGTTTTCTAGGCTTGAAATGGTGAAAAAGTGATAAAAATGACTAAGTGTCATATTTATACTCCTTGGGGTTTACGGTCGTAAACACCATGTTTGGGCCGTAAACTCCAAACTCTTGGAGTTTTGAGACCTTATTGTTGCACAATAAACCCTAGGGTATCCTCTCTCCAGTTATCTCCTGAAGTACTAAGCTTTAATACACTCAGACGAACTTTATACCGGCTAAAATTTAGCAGAAAAGTATTTGACTTTTATTTGAAGTGCTAGACTGTAGGGTTTGTACGAATGGAAATTTCGGGTTGTCACATCATCCCCCCGTTAGAAGGAATTTCGTCCCGAAATTAGAGTTTAAGCAAATAAAGTAGTTACAAAAATAACTAAGTAAAAGATGAGGATATTTCAGTTCCCACTGATCCTCTCGCTCCCAAGTGAATTCAGGTCCTCGCTTGGCGTTCCAGCAAACCTTCACTATCGAGATTCGGCTTTGCTTTGTTTGCTTGACCTCTCGGTTCATGATCTCTACAGGTTCTTCCACGAAGTTGAGGCTCTTGTTGATCTCGATTTCGTCGAGTGGGATTATAAGAGTCTCGTCGGGCAGACACTTTTTCAAGTTCGAGACGTGGAAAGTAGAATGTACGTTACTGAGTTCACGGGTAAGTTAAGTTTGTAAGCTACAGGGCCGATTCTAGTGAGAATCTTGAAAAGCCCTGCGTGACTTTTTTGTCGGTCACTAGAGGCTTTAATCGTCCACTAATCTGAACGATCTTCTCTAATGATGCCCTCTTACTCTAGATCGTGAATTTCATAGCTAGCTTTGAGGGTTTCTAACTGATGGGAGGCTTAGGTAATGACCTTACCTCATTACGTCAAAATGCAACTGAGCCCTTGATTTGGAAGTGTCTACTTGAATTCCTTCTTCACTAACAATGTGACACAGGAATTTGACCCTTCGAATCCAAACTCGCATTTAAGAGAATTTCGTGTAGAGCTCCTCTGATCGAAATGTTTCCAAGGCCTGCTGAAGCTGTTGACTATGCTCCTCCTTACTACGAGAGTAGATAAGTGTATCATCGATGAAGACGATGATGAACTGATCCTAGTAAGGACGACACACCTTATCCATTAAATCTATGAATACTGCGGGTGCGTTTGTTAATCCGAACGACATCACTACGAATTAGTAGTGCCCATAACAAGTTAGGAAGGCTGTCTTCGGAACATCTTCCCCTAGCACCCGTAGTCGGCGATACCCGGATCTTGGATCGACTTTTGAAGGGAAGATCGCCCTTTTTCCGTCGATCAAATAATTCGTCTATGATAGGCAAAAGGGTACTGATTTTTGATGGTTAGCTTGTTGAGCTTCCTGTAATTGATGCATATATGAAGTGATCAGTCTTTCTTTTTGACGAACCAGACCGGAGTTTCCCCAGGGTGAGAAGCTTGGTCTTATAAAGCCCTTGCTGAGCGGTTCGTTAAGTTGATCGGGCAGTTCTTGCATCAATGCAACTACTAGACGATAGGACGGTTTGGCTACCGAGGTAGCCCCTGGAACTAAGTCGATCCTAAATTCGACTTGATGTTGCAGATGTCATCCTGGGAGTTTTCTGTTCTACCTGAAACTACTGTCTTGATCGGTGAGAAGGCATTTGATTGGATTCTAAGTTTATCCGCATGGCAGTACGATTATTCGTAGTCTTGGGCAGTCTCCGTCTTCAAGTTCATATCAGAAGTCATATTTGGTTCATCAATCACAGCTTCGTGTATACGAGTCGTATATAATTAAGACTGAAAAGGCAGTCGAATAAATGATTCTTCTTTAAGCTCACATCCAAACAAGGAAAAGAAGTTAAAGCAGAATCATTAATTCTAAGCCTGTAGAACCTTGATTATATACCACCCTTGCATATACCTTCTCTAGCAATAGATCAACCGTATGGGTCTTCGGGTTGAACTTGACGTACTGTACGAGTGGTACTCCAGGGAGGTTTGCTGAGGTGTCTTCGGGAAGGATACGAAACATAAGATACTCTCCGCATGAGTACCTCGGAGTTCTGGAATGACGGCTTCGCTAGAAGGCGATTTTGAAGAAAAGAATTTACGCGTAAGACTGGTATTGTGAGGGTAGGATTTGCTCAAGTTATATGAAAATTTCGGACTACTCAGAATAAAAGGCATTAGACTTAGTTCAAAAAGGTGTTACAAACTAAACACAACGGTGCAACTTTAACAGAGTTTCAGTACTTTAGTTTACTACAAGACTACTGCTGCGAATAAAGTATACTACAAAAGCAAGTATACGCATCACGAGAGCCCCTTAACTGGCGGGATCTCGCAAAAGACAAGACTCGAGTTGCACTAGTGTTTAACAGTTTACAAGTCTAATATAACGAAACGCCCTAGTATTTCAACGTGGGTCTGGAGTAGTCTCTCCTGCGGCAGTGATCCTTAGTATCTTCCCGTCTACGCAGAGTTCTTTGTTATTGGACAATCCTTCTCGAGGTGTCCTATCTCACCGCATAGGTGACATATCTGGCTAGCACCAGAATCGGTGGTGGAAGTGATGTGTCAGGTCGGAGTTATGTGGACACGGTTGCTTTTGTTGCTCCTCCTGTTAGAACAATTCCTCTTAAAGTGTCCGATTTCACCGCAACCATAGCAAGCCTGGTTGACTTCGATGTCAGGGACTTGGGTGATGGGTCGTGCCGGTGCTCCACAACTACGAGCATGGTGCCCTATTTTGTGGCAATTGCAGCATTGCATTTCATGGCAAGCCCCATTATGATGAAAGCTACACTTGTCACACTTCGGAAGTTTTCCCTCGTATGGTCTGATCGGTGCTGGGGTGGCAGGGGTTGCCACTTGTTGCTGTTGCATGGCAAGTCTTTGGGATCGCTTGCGCTCCTTTTGGGTCTGACACTTTCGTTTCCTATTCTCCGTTTTTCGGCTTTGCAAGTCTGTGACTGTTATCATTTATTGGCTTCCCGGATCAATACAGCGATTGGAATTTTCAACCCCTTTGCCAGTCTTGCTTGCGTTGTTAGCGCTGAGGTTTGCAAGGACAGCTGCCACTGCAGCTGTTACTGCGGCTTGGAATGTAGCGGTGTCGATATGAAGGATAGGGGTTTCGTTGCTCGGCTGGTGATTTCTGGATGACGACATGATTCTGTTATACAAAGGAAAACGAGTTCGTGAGTGATTATGGTTGAACCTAGATGTATTTCAACCATTCATGTAAAGAGTAGGAGTAAGTTCTCGAGGGTTTGACCTACATCCATATGATGCAGTCCTTAGTAAAGAGTAGAAGTAAGTTCATAGAATGGTTATAAGACGATTACTATCCAACCTTCAACAAGAATTGGAAGTGATTCCTGAGCTAAATTACCATAGCTCAATAACTTGACTAGAGTGAGTTTTAGATAGAGTTCTAGAGATAGTAGGATGAAAGTATTTGAACAAAGATTGACACAGAAATTAGCCGACTGTCCATATCGTTGATATTTATGATGTAATAAGTTTAGGAAAAATTGACCTTGTAGGAGGTCTTACATCATATCTGGAGTAGAAAAGTTTTGACAGCATAAGGCCTAACTAAAAGTACTCACGGTACTGGGGTAGTTACATAGAAAAGTGCTACATAGGGCATAGACAGGAATACGATTCCTTATAACAAGGAAGGAAAAATAAGGCATCTTTTACTGCTGACGGTCATCCCTCTGGTGAACCCTTAGTTCAGCCAGTTGACGTTCCATATCTAGCAGGTGTCTTTCGTACACCCTCTGGCGTACTCGGAGCTCTATGACTACGACTCGAGTTTCAGCTAGTGCTTGCAGTAGGGCCTCATGGTCTCCCTAGATCTCTTGCGAGCATCTTCCAGACGAATGGTACGGAGGGTATGCATTCTCGCATTGGTGTTAACTTCCGTGATCTGATGGAGTGCTGTCCTGCCCTGAATGTTGTTTCGGGCAACCCTGCGGACCAGGATTGGCAGAACCCTATTTGCTGAGCTTCCCTCGCTCAGGTTATAGAAGCTTCGGTCTCCGTTAAACGGAATAGGTTGACCTTGCTCTTCGCTCCATGTCTCCAAACATTCTACCCCAGGAGGCGTCGGGCCTTGGAAAGCCGGACGAGGGTTAGGATTTGGATTGGGAGCCACCGGGGGTAGGTTCTCAACCTCAGGCTCGGAGTTAGCACCATCCGAAGAGCCTTCAGCATGGTGATCATCCAAAGGGATTTGATGATCATTTTCTGGCTCTTCTCCAAACCATCCAGCATTGCCTTCGTTCGGGAAGTACGGGTCGCCGTAGGGATGGGGTCCAGCCATGTTATCTACGCGAGAATTGGGGTAACTAAATGATTATTAGGCGTACTAGATAATTATAGTAACACAAAATATTCCTAATGCTTTCCTTGTGGTAGTGTTGGTAAGTTTTTAGACTTGTTGCCATATCACAACCATTCTTGGGCATATGCTAATCACTCCTCGGACCAGCATAGTTGATCAGGCTATGCCACTCCCAGGACTGACTATACATCCCCGAGCTTACTTGTGATATTCAACAATCGTAATACTTTTGTTTTTGTCATTGTGACACTGATTTTAGTATGAATGCAGGCATGTATACTTAGTTAAATATTTTATTATTTAAAAGTATAAACTCTTGGTCAGATTATTTTAATCCCATTGTATTTATAGTCTGTATATCTTTTATGGGTTGATATACTCGATTCACTATAAACAATGCTCTGATACCAATCTGTCACACCCCAAAACCAAGAACGGCGGAAACGTTCTGGGGCGGATGACGTCATGTAAAGTATCACAACAGTGTAAAGTAGTAAACAAGCAACAACATCATCCATTGCATTAATAGTAGAATTTTGGTACATGTGTGTTCTTTCATAGTATACGACATGATAATAAGAAATCAAAATAAAAGACGAGTCTTGACTGCTCCGTCTTCTCAAAACCTGGTCATCGTACCTGTTTACTGGTGACCTGAGAATACAAGTTATTTTGAAAGCGAGTATCAGCATTAAAGCTGGTGAGATCATAAGTAATTTAGTGTCATTGATTTGTAAATCTGTAAAGAAAAGACTTGTAATAGTTTTATGAAAAGTTTGTATAAGTATGAAAAACCCTAGAAAATCCTATATTTCCTATTAGTATAAAAACAATCTTCTATCAAGACTCAACTGTTTTGAAGATTTGCACTTCTGCAAAAATGAAGGTTTTTCCCCTAGTATAACTATTATTATCTAAATATAGCTATACATAAACGTGTATGTGAATAAATCACAAAGTAACTGTAATAGGGAAAATAATATTTTACTTCAGCAGTGACACTACTGGCTATAAAGTGATTAAAACCCAGACTCCAGGTGGTATTAAATGAACAATACGCCTCGAAAAGTCTAAATGAATGAAATGCAGACTCCAGGTGGTATTAAATGAATAATACGCCTCGAAAAGTCCAAATGCAGACTCCAGGTGGTATTAAATGAATAATACGCCTCGAAAAGTCCAAATGAATGAAATGCAGACTCCAGGTGGTATTAAATGAATAATACTCCTCGAAAAGTCCAAATGCAGACTCCAGGTGGTATTAAATGAATAATACGCCTCGAAAAGTCCAAATGAATGAAATGCAGACTCCAGGTGGTATTAAATGAATAATACGCCTCGAAAAGTCCAAATGCAGACTCCAGGTGGTATTAAATGAATAATACGCCTCAAAAAGTCCAAATGAATGAAATGCAGACTCCAGGTGGTATTAAATGAATAATACGCCTCGAAAAGTCCAAATGCAGACTCCAGGTGGTATTAAATGAATAATACGCCTCGAAAAGTCCAAATGAATGAAATGCAGACTCCAGGTGGTATTAAATGAATAATACGCCTCGAAAAGTCCAAATGAATGAAATGTAGACTCCAGGTGTAGGATGGTTAGTCCCGTGAGGAGTAGTGTATGTACTAGTGCACCTTCATATAGCATGTACTATATTTATTAGACTTATATGTATACAATAGTGTCTCTTCATATAGCATGTAATATATTTGTATAGACTCATGAATGAACTGACTCTTGTGTGATCCCTTGCACTAGGAATAGTAAATAGTATCTCCTAACTATACCCATTATAGTTACTAGTAATATATGTATATGAATAAATGGAAGTATGCCTTTGCTACCCAAAGGTACTGAACTGCCTGATAGAACTTTTATGTCTATATAGGTATACATAATATATAACTAATATTTAGACGACCTTCGAACAAATAACAGGATACCCTAAGTCCACAACCAAACAAGGAACAGGAAATAAGGCGGGTTAGCAGTCCTAAGTCCTTTAAACATTACTTATATAACTATACATATATAGGCATGCATTTGACAATATCACAGTTTAAAGTATAAGAAATCCCTTATTTGGAATATAGTTTAAAGTACATGAAAACCTCTTTTTGAAACATAGTCATAACTGAATTTGAAGGGAAAGATGTGTTTAGAAAACAAGTTTGATATAGAGTTCAACGTGTAAAAGCATTCGAGAAATCATTTTGAAGTAATTTGCTTGATAAAACAGCTAAAAGTGTAGTAAATCCATAGTTTGATAGTTATTAATCACATGTGATTGATATGATAACTATCATGATTCAACTTGTATTCCCCCCCATAAAAGCGTTTAAAAACATTTAAAAGGTTAATTAAGAGGTATGAACTCACCTGCAGTGAGTGGTTTGGATGGAAGTGCCGGATAGGATGCTAAGTGTCAAGTGAGGACTTGAACACACACACGGATCCTATTTAACATGTAATGATACATATATGTATCCAATTAGTCATTTAACAACCAATTTATCAAGTAAAGACACCCTAATACAAGGATAACACTTATTTTCAAGTGCTAGTAGTACTAAAGGGTTGCATCTAAAGAGAGTATGGTCTCACATTGGAGTTTACTTCCCATATGGTAACAACACATGAGTTTACGGCCCATGGTCATTTCCCCCATGAGTTTACAGCCGTAAACTCATGGTAATTTGTGCTATTGAGTGATTTAAGGTCTTATATCCCTCAAGGAAGTGTTCTAGGTTTGTATCAAAGGCTTAGGAAGGGACTAGGGCTCAAAATGGCCCTTCATTGGAGTTTACGGTTCTTGGACCACTCCTTGGAGTTTACGGTCGTAAACCCTTGCGTTTACGGTCGTAAACCCATGAGTTTACGGCCGTAAACTCATGGTCACTCCTACCATTTCGTGATTTGGGGTCTTTAGCTCATGCATGCAAGGTTCTAGTCCAATATCCAAGCCCAAGAAGGTGTTGGGGGCACTTAAACACCACTTGTTGGTGTTTACGGTTCAAGGAGATCCCTTGACCGTAAACCCATGTGTTCTTGGGGATTTTTGATGTTTTCCAATGGTTTAGCAAGTATACTAAGCAAACAACTAGATAGGAAGAGTGTACTTACTTATTGGAAGCTTGTAAGAGTGTTTAAGGACCAAAAACACTAGTGTGTGTTCTTGGTGTTCTTGGTGTTTTGAAGAACATTAGAAGAT
The DNA here is from genome assembly GCF_052849685.1 of Lactuca virosa. Taxonomy (NCBI): domain Eukaryota; kingdom Viridiplantae; phylum Streptophyta; class Magnoliopsida; order Asterales; family Asteraceae; genus Lactuca; species Lactuca virosa. Next base: position 392,421,795 of record NC_136433.1, read on the forward strand.
CTACACAAATGGAATGATTTCATGGATGAAATCATGTAAGATCACTAGATTAAGGTAGAGAACAACTAATCAAGGCAAGAAACACTTACTTTCTTAAAGATCTTTGAAGAAAAGTCGGATGATACTTGAGAGAGAAATGAGTTTTCTAGGCTTGAAATGGTGAAAAAGTGATAAAAATGACTAAGTGTCATATTTATACTCCTTGGGGTTTACGGTCGTAAACACCATGTTTGGGCCGTAAACTCCAAACTCTTGGAGTTTTGAGACCTTATTGTTGCACAATAAACCCTAGGGTATCCTCTCTCCAGTTATCTCCTGAAGTACTAAGCTTTAATACACTCAGACGAACTTTATACCGGCTAAAATTTAGCAAAAAAGTATTTGACTTTTATTTGAAGTGCTAGACTGTAGGGTTTGTACGAATGGAAATTTCGGGTTGTCACAGCATGCATGGGACTTTTGAGCCAAAAAGGCTCTAAAATGGCTCTTTTGTTGCATGGGACCTTCCTTGGGTGCAAAAGCAACCCAAATCTGCCTTATAACTCTTCCCAAGACTTAGATCCGAAGTCTTGACCCCCAACCATGTTTGCAATCATGGTTGGCTACCTCATATGGCTTAAAAAGCCCTAAATCTTCCCCAAAAAGGGATCTAACAAACAAGCAAGCAAGGTACAAACTTTATACCTTTCAAAGACTGCAAATGATGAACCAAAGTCGAATCCTTCAGTCTCCTCTTGATCCTTCTATGTTATTCCTCCTTCCTTGAGGTCAAAACCCACAAAAATCACTCAAAAGCCTTAGATCTTGCACCAAAACACTTAGAGTTTGCTATGGAGGGTTTCTGGGAGCATAAAGGGGCGATGGAGGCTGTATAAGGTTGTTTAAATAGGGTGAAAACCCTCAGATTAGGGGTTTGTCCAGTCAGAGCCTACTCGTCGAGTCCGGGACCCGACTCAACGAGTCCATCACTTAAATCCCGCATCTCATCCCGCTTCTACTGGCGAGTTGGGCCTTCAACTCGCCGAGTCCCAGGCCAAAAATGCAAAATTACTTAATTAAAATACATACCAGGAACCAGGTGCTACAAATCTCCCCCACTTATTTTAGACTTCGTCCTCGAAGTTTGCTGCTCGTTCCTGGAAAAGCTCTGGGTAATGCTCCATCATCTCATCCACCGACTCCCAAGTCCATTCCGAGCCCTTCCGGTGCTGCCATTGCACCTTCACGAGCTCCACCCTCTTATTCCTCAGATCCTTCGACTTCCGGTCGAGAATCGCTACAGGCCGCTCAATGTAATTCAGGCTGTCATCGACCTGAATATCCTCTAATGGTACCACTGCCGAGTCGTCCACCAAACATTTCCGTAACTGGGAGACGTGAAAAGTGCTATGAATCTGACTGAGTTCAGCTGGCAGATCCAGCCTATATGCCACCTTGCCCACCCGGGCTATAACCCTGAAGGGTCCAATATACCTGGGACCCAACTTGCCCCGTTTCCTGAATCGGATGACGCCCTTCCATGGCGACACCTTCAGGAGAACCATATCCCCGACCTGAAACTCCAGGTCCGATCGACGCTTGTCGGCATAACTTTTCTGCCGACTCTGAGCAGTCTGAAGTCTGCTCCGAACCTGCTGAATCCTCTCGGTCGTCTTGAGCACCACTTCGGTGCTCCCCATGTCCCTCTGGTCAACCTCACCCCAACATATCAGGGTTCTGCACTTCCTCCCGTATAACATTTCGAAGGGAGGACGGTCGATACTCACATGATAACTATTGTTATACGAGAACTCCGCCAACGGAAGGTAGATATCCCAACTACCCCCGAAGTCTAAAACACATGCCCGCAGCATATCCTCTAGCGTCTGGATGGTCCGCTCGCTCTGACCATCCGTCTGCGGGTGAAAGGCGGTGCTAAAATGCAGACGAGTACCCAGCTCGTCATGAAACTTCTTCCAAAACCTGGAAGTGAACCGCACATCCCTGTCGGAAATCACTGAAACTGGCACTCCGTGCCGAGCTACCACCTCTCGGATATAGATGTCAGCCAACTTCTCGGCCGAGATACACTCCTGGATCGGTATGAAATGGGCACTCTTGGTCAACCGATCCACGATTACCCAAATCGAATCCACTCCCCGTGCAGTCTTGGGAAGCTTGGTGATGAAATCCATGGTAATATCTTCCCATTTCCACATGGGAATATCTAACGGCTGCATCTTGCCGTGTGGCCTCTGGTGCTCGGCTTTGACCTTCTTGCAGGTCAAGCACCGCTCCACATACCATGCTACGTCCCGCTTCATGCAGGGCCACCAATAATCAGGACGAAGATCTCTATACATCTTCGTCGCTCCAGCATGGATAGAAAATCTGGATTTGTGTGCCTCCTCCATCAGGATCTGGCGCACGCCTCCATAATAAGGGACCCACACCCTACGGTGAAGAGTCAATAACCCTCGGCTATCATAGTCGAAGGAGGAAACCTGCCCCACAATCCGCTCGCTCTTCCGATGTTCCTCCTTCATGGCCTCCTGCTGGGCCTCCCGAATCTGCTCCAACAGCGGAGTCACCACTGTCATCCTCAGACAGATATCCCTGATCGGCGCATCCTTGCGGATAAGCGCCTCGGCCACCACATTGGCCTTTCCCGGGTGGTAGAGGATCTCACAGTCATAATCCTTTACCACATCAAGCCACCGACGCTGCCTCATATTCAGATTTGGCTGGTCCATGAGATACCTCAGGCTCTTGTGGTCCGTGTAAATCGTACAACGAACCCCATAGAGGTAATGACGCCAAACCTTGAGGGCGAACACAACAGCCCCCAGCTCCAAATCATGCGTTGGGTAGTTCGCCTCGTGAGGCTTCAGCTGCCTCGAAGCGTAAGCAATGACATGACCTCTCTGCATCAATACTGCGCCCAAACCCGAGATGGACGCATCACAGTACACGACGAAATCCTCCATGCCCTCTGGCAGGGCTAAGATTGGCGCCTCGCACAATCTCTGCCTCAATGTCTCGAATGCAGCCTGCTGCTCAGGCCCCCAACTAAATACCACGGCCTTCCTCGTTAGCCTGGTCAGGGGTACGACTATCTTGGAGAAATCCTGGATGAATCTCCGATAGTAGCCGGCTAATCCTAGGAAACTCCGAATCTCAGATGGAGACCTCGGAACCTCCCATCTCATCACGACCTCCACTTTGGCCGGATCAACCGAAATCCCGTTCTGGTTGACAAGGTGCCCAAGAAACTGCACCTCGCGCAACCAGAACTCACACTTGGAGAACTTAGCATACAAGTTCTCCCTTCTCAAAGTCTCCAGAACCTATCGCAGATGCTCCTCGTGCTCCTCATGCGTCTTGGAATAGACCAAGATGTCATCGATGAAAACTATCACAGACCGATCCAACATCGGCCTGCACACACGGTTCATGAGATCCATGAATGCGGCTGGAGCGTTGGTGAGCCCGAAAGGCATCACCACAAACTCATAGTGACCATAACGGGTCCGAAAGGCAGTCTTCCGCACATCCTCCTCTCTGACCCTCATCTGGTGATACCCTGAACGCAGATCAATCTTGGAGAACCAAGACGCTCCCTGTAGCTGGTCAAAGAGGTCATCAATCCTCGGGAGTGGGTAACGGTTCTTCACCGTTACCTTATTCAGCTCCCGATAATCTATACACATCCGATGCGACCTGTCCTTCTTCTTCACAAACAGAATCGGGGCTCCCCAGGGAGAACTACTCGGTCTAATGAATCCCTTGTCTAACAGCTCCTGCAGCTGTGTAGACAACTCCTGCATCTCAGGAGGAGCCAACCGATACGGTGCCTTGGCTATCGGAGCCGCACCAGGGACTAGGTCGATCCTAAACTCCACCTGTCGCTCCGGAGTTATCCGAGGCAACTCCTCGGGGAATACGTCTGCAAAATCTCATACCACGGGCACATCGCCCACCGTCGCCCTACCCGCTTCCCGGGTATCCATAACATAGGCGACATAACCTGCGCAACCCTGCTGGAGGTAGCGCCTAGCCCTCGCTGCCGAACATAAAGCTGGTCCTCGCTGTGGCCTTTCGCCCTGAACTACCAGCTCTCCCCCACTAGGGGTCCTAATCCGTACTGACTGCTGCACGCAGTCAATCACTACCCCATTGGGGCTCAGCCAATCCATACCAATAATAACCTTGTTCCCCCGCAAAGGTATGGGAACCAAGTCCACCAGGTAACGTTCCTCGAACAGCCTCAACACACAATCCCGGTAGACCTCTGATGCTCGTATCGACCGGTCGTCCGCAATCTCGACCTCTAGAGGGCAATCCAACATGACCGAAGACTCCGGAAACTTCTTGCTAAGCGCAAGAGAGACAAATGATCGAGTGGCACCCGAATCAAACAACACCTGAACTGGGATACCGTTCACATGGAACGATCCTAAGCAAGGCACATAATATATCAAAATCACAGCGACATAACATAAAAGCATACAAATAAGAAATCATACCCGTCACCACATCGGGTGCAGCGCGTGCCTCCTCGGCTGTCAGCTGAAATGCTCGACTCCGAACCACTGGAGCCTCCAACTTGGCCTTCCGGCCATCTACAACCCGTGCTGTCGCTGGAGTCGGCGCCACTGCCGGCGCCGCTGCTGCTGTCAATCTAGGGCAATTGGCCTTTTTATGGCCCTTCTGATTGCAATGAAATCAAATAAAGTCTGATATCTGAATCGCAGGAGTAGGGGCAGTACAATCTCTGCCAAAATGCCCAACCTTGCCACACTTATAGCAGCCTGAACCCGGCCCAGTCCGACAAGCTCCCTCGTGTGACCGACCACATTTCCCACAGCGGTCCCACCCTGACTGGCCTTTCGGCCTACCATCGGATCCCTTGGGCTTCTTCCCCGAAGCCCCCGTCGTCAGCCCCTCCGCTGCCTTCCTCTTCCGGATGTGCTCCAGATCAATCTCCCTCTCCCTAGCACTGGTAATCATGGAATCCAGGGTAGGGCAAGCTGAGAAACTGACATGCTCCCGGATGTCAGCTCGTAGCATGTCATGGTAGCGGGTCCTCTTCATGTCCTCATCACCCGCATACTGGGGAACCAACAATGCCCTCTCCCGGAACTTGGCGGTGATCTCCGCCACAGTCTCCGTAGTCTATCTCATGTCCAAGAACTCCCTGGCCAGCTGCTGAAGCTCCACAGCTGGCGCAAACTCCACCCTGAATCTGGTCACAAAGTCTGACCAGGTCATAGCCTCAACAGCCGAGGCTCCCAGAGAGTCGCCAACCGATTCCCACCAATCTCTGGCTCTGTCTCTCAAACACCCTGCAGCGAAACGGACCTTCGACCCTTCCGGGCAGAAGCTCGTCAGCTGCGCAGACTCGATGTCTGCGATCCATCTCCTAGCATCAATGGGGTCTTTCACACCTGAATGCCCTTAAAGGACAGTGTGCGTGATCCTGACTGGCTGGCCGCCATGTCACTCCTGAATTCCCTGAGGCGATCCTCCATCAGCTCAACAATCCCTTCCTTGATCGACCCGAAAATGACCGGGGTCGACTCAAGAATGCCTCTCGTGATCTCAGACGTGATGAAATCGCGCAACCCGTCATCAACCTGCTCGGATCCTGCACCCGAGCCTGATCCTGATCCTGATCCGGAACCTCCTGCTCCATGTCGCGTGGTCACCATGCTGAAAATACACGCATAAATGTCAGGATCATACATACTCTCGAGAGGTCTAACACACTCTCCAAGGTTCCCGGTTCTGTCTCAACCTTCCTTGATTCGAGTATGGATCCTCTGCTTCCAGTAGTACGGGCCCATACTACCTTTCATATCTATCCGTACTTTCCTCAAGGACTGTCTCGGCTCCACCAGGTCCCTTAACCAATATCCCTTTCCATCTAGTCTCATCCCAGGCTTTCCTGGGGCACTCTCTGACCTACTCTCCGCCATCAGCTGCACTAGGAGTCCCTACTTCCCTTCCCTAACTAGCTTGCGAGTACTGTTAAATATACGCTCACTAGTTAGTTAAAGTTAGCCAGGACCCCTTAAGCACAAAGCAAGCAGCATTCGTGCATCGAGTAACCGCATCAGGCATAACCTAATCAGGCTATCCTACTGCTGACTAAACAGTCCTAGCATACAGCTCATACAACAGGCATATAAGGCATCCTCCCTAGACCCTTAGCCCTAACTAGCATGCAATTCTCAGAATCATATATCAAGCACACAAGGCATCCTCCTAGATCCTTGGTCCTATTCTAGCATGCAGTTTTCTGAATCAAAACCATATAGCATAACATAGCAAGTATGGGTATCTTGGGAAAAACTTACTTGAGCCCAGCCGGTCGCATGCATCACACACTTCGTCTTTCTTAAAATCCTTCCATTTAGATTTTAGAAAACCATTTTCCTTGTAAAAACCTTTTAGCCCCTCGGTTTGAGTCCAGACACCCCCGAGGGTGTGTCCGAATCCCTCAAACCAGGGCTCTAATACCAACTTGTAACATCCCAATTTTCAAGTCCAAAAATTTCTTTTTAATTAACTGACTCATAAAAAGATTCATAAGAAAATATTGTGAAAACACATCATCTCATAAAACAATGTATCATGTCTGAAAACCCAAGTCATAAAATAATAACATATCAGAGTACAATCCTAGAAAGTCCGATGCGGAATCATATGTGTGTGTGTGATGCGATGCTACGCCGCCGGCTCCTTCCCCTTAGACGAAGAGGTACCTGAAACCAAAACCGAAACCGTAAGCACAAAGCTTAATGAGTTCCCCCATCATACCACATACCATACAATATCATCGGTATCTTTCAACCGGTAATCATCATCGGTATCTTTCAACCGGTAACTGTCATCGGTATCTTTCAACCGGTAACTGGGGACTATTCCACCCCCTACCACTAGCATACAACAACAAGATATAAACATACAGTCAGGCATATCCAGGTACTGACCTACCCCTCGGTCCTAAGGACCGCTGTCAGGGAAACTAATCCCTATTATACACGTAACATATCATACAGATAAAACTCATGACCAAAGCACGTAACCAGACCAAGATAATTATCACAAAGACAATCATCTTCTAAATACCCCTCTTTGGTGGGCCGACATTGTGGCCTTAGACCCACCCTTACTGGAAGGTAACTCACCTCGTATGAGTAGCTGCTGATAATCTGTGCGGGAAACCTCTGTCCGCTACTGCTCCGGAAATCCTCCGGATACAATCCCCACAAAACACTCAGTCAGAATCTGATATCTACTCTTAGGGTAAAATGACCATTTTACCCTTGACCAAGTCCAAGTCAAAGTCAAAGTCAACTTCCAGTTGACCCGACTCGCCGAGTTAGGCCGCCAACTCGTCGAGTCCCTATCTCTTCAACTGTCCTCATCCACGACCCTACTCGTCGAGTTTAGCAACGACTTGACGAGTTCCTCTTCGATGTGAACATCGAATGAACCTTCATCCGACTCCCCGAGTTGTATGAACAACTCGTCGAGTTCACCTTCATCTGATGAACAAGTTCTGACCTTGACTCGCCGAGTGTATGAACAACTCGTCGAGTTCATCTTCAATCATAAGGAGATTGCCTTGGACTCGCCGAGTCTGTTCTAGTACTCGTCGAGTCCCATGAACTCCAGGTCTAAAACTAAGTCCAATGCGTTGGATCACTCTTTCTGTCCTGCTACAACCCTTCTAAGACCCAACTGAGTTCTTTGACCCTCAACAGATATGGGACTCAAAGCCTTGGACTCGTCGAGTCCCAAGAACGGACTCGCCGAGTCGATAACGTCCACACCCTAAATCCTCGATTTCTGATGTACAACACTTGTCCAAATGATAGATCCAAGCCCCTAAGCTCGATCTAGCACGTAAAGTTACGAACTTTACGTGCATGCATGGGACTTTTGAGCCAAAAAGGCTCTAAAATGGCTCTTTTGTTGCATGGGACCTTCCTTGGGTGCAAAAGAAACCCAAATCTGCCTTGTGACTCTTCCCAAGACTTAGATCCGAAGTCTTGACCCCCAACCATGTTTGCAATCATGGTTGGCTACCTCATATGGCTTAAAAAGCCCTAAATATTCCCCAAAAGGGATCTAACAAACAAGCAAGCAAGGTACAGACTTTATACCTTTCAAAGACTGCAAATGATGAACCAAACTCGAATCCTTCAGTCTCCTCTTAATCCTTCTATGTTCTTCCTCCTTCCTTGAGGTCAAAACCCATAAAAATCACTCAAAAGCCTTAGATCTTGCACCAAAACACTTAGGGTTTGCTATGGAGGGTTTTTGGGAGCATAAAGGGGCGATGGAGGCTTTATAAGGTTGTTTAAATAGGGTGCAAACCCTCAGATTAGGGTTTTGTCCAGTCAGAGTCTACTCGTCGAGTCCGGGACCCGACTAGACGAGTCCATCACTTAAATCCTGCGTCTCATCCCGCTTCTACTCGCGCGAGTTGGGCCTTCAACTCGCCGAGTCCCAGGCCAAAAATGCAAAATTACTCAATTAAAATACATACCACAAACCAGGTGCTACATAATGAATCAATATTTTATCTTCAACACCTCCCCAAATAAAATTTCTTATAATACTCTCCAAAAGCTCAATGAATGTTAATGGGGCATTAATAAATTCAAAGTAATAAAGCGGTAGGCTCCCTGTTGCTATGTGGGATTCCATATGTCATGATAGTTATCCTCGTGGGACTGCGTCTAATGAACACCAGGGAAGTCATATTGCACAAGATCAACTAATACTAGGTTATAAAGCTATACCGAGGGTTGGACCCCGGTATTGCTCTCCGATGCCTAAATTAGATATTGCTTTGTGTTGTATTTTATAACTATTGCCTTCTTGCCATCCATACCCCTTTTTTAAGAAGAACATACCTTTATATAGGTGAGGCTTTAAGGCTTTCTTGCATGTGTCCCGTGTTAGTCTATAGGTCGCAAGGGTAGAACCCTTTAATAAAATAAGCTTTCTTTTTTGTGTTTCCTGGAATGCTGTTTGGTATGATTATGTACTGTAACATCCTAAAATTTAAGACCATATTCTTAAATTAATAAATAAAATAAATGAAATATGATTTATATAAATAAATCATCAAGGATTAATCATATCCTTAGTGTTATGAAGTTTAGAAAGCTAGAAGTTAAAATAATAACATTTTTTTTAAAAGTTAAAGGGCCAAAAGTGCCAAAGTGGAAAAGTGTGTTGACCAAAGGGTTGAATCAGTTAGTGTAAAGGACTAAAAAAGTTATATAATAGATTGAGAAGGACTTATTATGTCAAAACTTAAGTTTAAATCACAAATTACGAGTCATGGTGGAAATTGGCAAAATGAGCAAACTTGAGGGAGTAAATGGTAAACCTTTGGATAGTAAGATGCATCCCCTTCCCCCTATTCATTAGAACGTGTTTTTCAAAAAGGGGGAAGTGAAATGGCGATTCAAGCTCAATAAGAGTCGATCTCAAGCCTTTTTGGTTCATTTGGTGCAATTTATGAAGAAATAAACTGGTTCAAGGTATACTTTTTTCCTCCCTTAATGTAGAATTCGAGTTTCATCTTTGGATTGGGAGTTATATAAAAATTTAATATCATTTTAGGATTAGGGTTTTCTTTTCTAACCTCCCTTAAGTTATTTTAATGATCCCAATCTCAATCCAATCACTCCATTGATGGATTTGAGGATTTGGGTGAAAACCCTCATGAACCCTGGAAATCCAAATTGGGGATTTCTTGTTTATATGTTAAATTGGAATGGATTTCATGACCTAGATGATATTTGATAGCAATAAAACCAATTTCAATGCTCAAATTCATCCATGATGGTAGAATCAAGTATAAACATGGATTTGTATTATTTGGAGGGAAACTGTAATGAAAACAATGGAATCCCTAGTAGATAAGAATTTATGGAGTAAAGGAAGTTCATAATCATGAATGGATACTCTTGTAATTATTTGAATGAGAATACATGAAGACTTGAATGGTCACTACTTGAATTTATGGAATATTTAGCCATAAGGGTATTTTGGGAAATCTGGGGATAACTACATGATGATTGACATATTAGAAGTGGATAACCTTCATGAACATGAATCGTCACTTTAGATATGATATTGGAAAAATAACATGAAAGGATGCTAGTTAAATTCTATCCCTAGTGATTGTTTTGGTGTCATACCCCCGCCCGACGACGGAAACATCAGGCTGTGCGACGTAGAGATATTAGATCGAGGCAAACAAATATATTGAATATACACAGAAATATAACGCAAATGATACTTTTATTCATTATAATTTATTCAAGGGTTACATTCTTTGGTAGATCAAGCACACAACTTAAACATAACTAGAAAATAACATACATAAATAAACTCCATCAAGCCTCTTTAACGACATCCTCCTGTTCTTGGCTATCCTCCACACTCATCTCCCTGAGAATACATGTATTTTGGAAAACATCAACATAATGTTGGTGAGTTCAATCTACTTTATCTGATTGTTTTAAATTAAGATTCAATTTTCTTTTAGAAAAACCTTTCTTTCTTTGTTACGATATTTTACCAATCCTAACTTAAATACTTTCTAGGATATTTTACTAATCCTAACTTAGTATATTGTATTTTAGGATATTTTATCAATCCTAATCTATTATATTAACTACTTGAAGGCTTCCCTCTCGGTAATTGGTTCCTTCAGGTTTTTGGGTTGTATTACCATGAGCCCCTATAATCGACACTATAGACTAATAATTTCCCCGCACAACGCTTCATCGGACGTCGAATAATACTTGTATATAATAAAGAAAGTTATCCTGCCCGGATTGTAGCTAGCAGTCGCAGGTGGGGGTGTCACCCCCGTATAGATCTATACATATCTTTCTGGATCTCGCAAGTTTAACGATAATAGATTCGGGGTAGCCAAATTTAATCAGGCTAATGATGAATAATAACAAGTCACTGATATAGTTAACCTTGGGTGTTTTATCTTTTCTTTAATTCTTTTATTTAATCCTTAATTATCACAATATAATCTTTTTACTTTATATTTGATAATTAAAATACATAGGTCTCATAACTAACTTTATGTATGTATGTATATATATATATATATATATATATATATATATATATATATATATATATATATATATATATACCCTAGTTATGATTGATCTGAAAACATGAGATTTAGGCAGAGTAACGAATAGGTACAATGCATATCCCTAAAAATTGACCGACATTACTTCTAGGTACTATGTTATCATAGGAAATTGGCCAATATAACAGCTAGGTAAAATCTTTACCTAGACTATTGGACATCATAACTCTTAGGCATAATCTCATAGCTTACAACTAGGTAGAGTATCTATGGCTACATTATACTAAGGTTTTCATGCTTTGTATAACTACTATATATATATATATATATATATATATATATATATATATATATATATATATATATTGGTAAAGCGGTTTGATAAGAATGTATCCCTCCTTAGAACTTTGGAAATAGTAAAATGGGCTCGTGAACTTACCCTAGATGCGTGAGACCGCTGATGTATGGTTGAATCAGGCTCGGGACTCTGGGATCGCTCCGAGAATGCAACAACATCAAGGATTGAGAGAGAGACTTGGAGAGAGGTGTGCAGAATGGGTCTGCATTGCCTTCTATTTATAGGCAAGGATTTGGGGTGCATGTAACACAAGGATCTATGTGCTTCGCGCGTGATCATCGTGACTCTATCCAGAAGATGCTACGTGTCACCTCCCCACTTGGCCACGCCACTCGTAATCTACTCAAATCTGGTGTCAGGTGCACGACGGGCATAGGCGCACACCTCGCGCTCACGAAATGATTTTGTAAAAATCATAACTCTTTCGTGTGAGCTCCAATTTATGCCCTCTTTATATCTATGTAATGATATCAATGAGTACTTTTTGGTTGTTTTGGCTAGTTTTGACTTTCATTTTTGTGCCTAACGGGGGTAAAAAGAAATGATTTTACAAAAATCATATCTCTCTCTCATATGGATCCCATTTTTGACATTCTTTGTCCTAAGGTTTATATCTCAAGGAGTACTACAACTTTTCTTTAGTTACTTTTAGTCAAAACTCAACCAATCTCTAAGTATCGTTCCAACATAATTAACTTTAATTAAACAGTTGATTTTTACTTTTTACTAAATCCATAACTCCTCCTTTAGGAGTCGGATTTCTATGAATTTTATATCCTTGGAATCACGTCGATGAGTACTTTCTAAATACATTAACCATTTTAAAAGACGGTACAACCTTTTGGATGCTTAGTTTTTGATCCTAACAGTCGATTTAATCAATAAATGTAACGACATATTTTCACTTTTATTATCTCAAGAATCAAATACTACAATACTAAGTTATTACATTTATTTTCCTACTCTCCTAACGGGGGTCGGTGACAGGATTTTCTCGGTTGTCACATTTGACCCAAATGGCAATTTTGAAAAATGAAATGAAATTGAGGATTCCATAGTTAAATTGAGCATTTACAATGATATTAATGGTGGTTTTATATGCTTGACAACTTACATATGAGTATTCAATAAGTTGGGAATAAACCTTATGAGTTTTGGAATGGTCAATTGAACAATTGCCTACTTAACCCTTGTTATGGAATTTGAGAACCAATATGTTCTTAAATGGTTTCAATGAGAACTTAATGAATTAAGTGGTGTGTTTTAGGATGATAAAACACCTCCTAATCATGTGTGAGAACCTAAACAAATGGTACAAAGTGAATGGGAAGAGGTTTGTCAAGAACTATGCAAAGTAAGGTGTTATTTTGAGAAAAATCGAGTTTTGTATGTGTGTAGACATGAAAACACGGCTCGTGGATATTCATGCCTTAATTTCCATGGTCTGTGGAAGTCTCTGTTAGAGGTTTTCTTGTTTTTTTCATAACTTTTGCATATGGACTTGGATTTACGCACAATTTTCGCCTACATTCATAATTTTTCATGAGGAATAGTATGAAGCAATAAAATTTAGTAATGAAACATTTGAGGGATATTTTGGTCATTTTAATGACTTATGTCCATGTTGTGTAGGTGATGTTTGAGAGTGTTGCTATAAGGAAAGGAACTAGAAGATGACTAGCTAACCTACGTGTGATTGAAATGAGTACGTGTTGGCATTTTCCCACTTTGGGGTACATGGAAAAAACATTTTGTGATAATGGAATTCAAAGCTTTGATATATGAAATGTTTTGAAATGAAAGTGTTAAATGTTTTTGAAAAGAATGTTTTGAAAGAATGCTTTGAATGTAAGAATGTTTTGAAAGCAAAGGATATTTTGGAAGAATGAATGTTTGATATGTGAAATGTGTCTTCTCAAAGTATATCTTCCTAATAACCTATGATATTATAAATTATGATATAAGTATTTTTAATGTGGAAAGTGAAAGCTAAGAAGAAGGTAAAAAGGAAAAAAAGTAAAGAAAAAATGAAAGCTGTCTGGGCCATGATGCCTCATAGGAGGTCTAGAGGAATCTATTGGGGTGGCGCCTCCCCTTCGCGAAGTAGATGTCCTAGTTATCATGATACCTTGGTGGATTGATTTTTTCTTTCCACCTTGGTCTAGACTTGGGGGTACCTTAAGTATAAAAATTGGCAACAGTTTAATAGCATAATTAGCCCTTGATAAAATAGAAAGAAATGTAGCAAGATGTCTTTTGAAATGAAAAGAAAAGAAAAGAAATGATAAGATATGAAATGATATTTATGATGTGTATGAAAAGAGGTTCCCTTGAAAATGTTTTATGGTCTAAAACTATGTTTTGCAAAGATGAAATGTTTTTGATGAAAATATGATAAATGTTTTGGGTCTCAAACCTACGTAGATCACGAGACATTATTGTTTTACGTGTCTCTTTTTAATTACATGTATCGAAGGTCGTATTCAAGAAGAAAGATGATAGATGGAAGTAGAAGTTATGAGATAGATAATGGAGTGGAACTTGTTAACTTCCTTAAGTATTGTATGGATGTAATTCTTATTTGCTTGCTATGGTTTGTATGATTCTTAATGGTAACACCCAACTTTTAGTTGTAAATGTTTTTGTGGGACCAGTTTTTAGTAAATGAGGGTTAACACCCGTAATGATTTTGTTTAAACCATAACATTTTGAAGTTTGAAAAAGTTTGAAAATTTTGGGGTGTTACATGTATGGTAGATACGTGATTATTATACTGGTGGTCGGCTCGGTAAAGCGGTGGCCGACATGTATAATATGTATTGGGCTTGATTGTTGGCTTTTGGTCTATCCCAACCTGCTTTAGGTGTGGGTGTAGCCCATACCCCAATAGTCCCCCCATCCTAATTGTTAAAAATGGGTTCCAAGCCATTTTTTATAATTGTGCTTAAATATATGCTTGCAAATATAGGGTATTCGAAAGATCGGCGGTTACTGTAGGCGCCTTGGAAATTGTAGCAATTTGCATTTGATTTTTTTCTGGCAGCAGTCATCTTTCCTGCTATCCTTCTTCTGTAACTCATTGTTACATAAATCACTATCTTACTCATCGATTTTATTCTATGCTATTTTCCCTCATCTCCTTTCTTTTTGGTATTGCTCCGTTCTTGTTGGGATCACCGTGTATCGTCTAGTAATGCCTCCTTTCCATTCTACTGTTATGTACGAGTGTCTGGATTAAGTTTCTGTGAAGTATCATTTGGTTAAGGAAGATAGTGTTGTCCTTCCTGACTCTTTTGCGCTTATCGATCGTCCCCCACTGGGTAAAATAGGTTTCTATCTTTATTTCTTCAAGGCTGGACTTTGTGTGCCTCCTCTACCCTTCTTTGGTCAAATTGTGGAAGCATATAAAATTCATACTTGTCAATTAAAGCCGAACTATATCTCAAATATCATTTGTTTTGAGATATTTGTCATACTGCCTTCGTGGTTCCTACTGTTTCCCTCTTCCATTATTTCTTTCAGATTTGTAGCAATGGTGGTTGGTATTATTTTCGTTCTCATAGGCGTAGTGTTATTGAAGTTCTTCCTGAGTCCATTAAAAATGGAAATCGGAGTTTGTTTGGCTTAATGCTTGTCGTTTCTCTTTCCGCAATGTGTTTCATCTTTCTGGTACTATCGATGACCAGAAGCCCAACAAGACTCCTGACTTGGGGCATATAAAATTCATACTTGTCAATTAAAGCCGAACTATATCTCAAATACCATTTGTTTTGAGATATTTGTCATACTGCCTTCGTGGTTCCTACTGTTTCCCTCTTCCAATATTTCTTTCAGATTTGTAGCAATGGTGGTTGGTATTATTTTCGTTCTCATAGGCGTAGTGTTATTGAAGTTCTTCCTGAGTCCATTAAAAATGGAAATCGGAGTTTGTTTGGCTTAATGCTTGTCGTTTCTCTTTTCGCAATGTGTTTCATCTTTCTGGTACTATCGATGACCAGAAGCCCAACAAGACTCCTGACTTGGGGCAGGATATTGATAAGATATCTCATTTTAATGTTAAGATGAAAAAGGTTGCAGAGGATATTGATAAGATATCTCGTTTTAATGATAAGATATCTCGTTTTAATGTTAAGATGACTTGGGGCACATCGAGGATATTCTGAAAGTATCCAATTCTTCCGAAGTGTTTCCAATAGATCTCCTAGGAACACCACTTATACAGCAAGTCAAGTTCAAGCACAGAGGCCAAGGGAAAAATACGGTTAACCTATCACTATTAAGTATATATGCAAGAGTGGTATATAATTAAGATTCTATAGACCTAGGATCTGTGTTTCCGCCCTATCTCCTGTTCCTTTTTTGGTTGTGGACCTGGGGCAGAGTCGCACATCCGACCATCTTATTAATCTTAATTATATACGACTTGTATACACGAGACGATGATGGATGAACCAAGTATGAGTCTTACCATGAACTTCAGGACAAAGCTGTCCAGAACTACGAGTGGACATCCTACCAGTTGGATAAACATAGTCAAGTAAGCTAAACCCGCACACTCTATACCATTTAGAACAGAAGATCAGATAGAACCAAGGTACCCATTTTTTTCCCAAATTCATGAGTACCCACTTAGAATTCTGAATTTCGGGACGAAATTCTGTTTAACGGGGGGATAATGTGACAACCTGGAAAATTTTATCCTTATAAAAGTCAACTTTGGTCAAAATTACTTCTTTAATTATCTTAATATAGTTAGAGTAATAATATATAAGTGTTTGAACCTTGTATTCAAAAGTGTAGTGTGTCTACATTGGAAAAACCCTTAGGAATCTAAGAACCTTCGCATGGCCGCGAACCCTTCGCGGCCGTGAACAGCTTCGGAGCCGTGAACTTCAGATCTGTGAACACTTCACCACCTTCGGGCCGTGTATGAGGTTCACGACCGTGAACCATTTGCCGACTTCGGACCGTGAACCCCTCGGCCGTGAACCCTCGCATATATGTATGAGTGTTAGCCATTTTTTCCTCATATCTTATCTTCCAGCCGTGATCCTCTCAAATCTCTCTCAAGTATCATCTTCTAAACCTTCAAATATTCTTAGATTATTGTTTGGATCTTCAAGGTATTCTTCATTCCTTCAAGAACACCAAGAACACACACAAATCTGCAGCCTAAAACACTTGAATCTTCATCATCCTTCAAGAACAGCTGGCCGTGAACTCAAGAACACAAGCTGTTCTTGGGCCGTGAACACCTCCAGGTGGCCGTGAACTCCATTTCAGCCTCCTAACTTGCTTCTAATACTCTTTTGGTGAGTTATCCTAGCATCCTAGGTTGTTTACTAAACACCTTTGTAGTTATATTCACTAACTATATACATATATGGGTTATAATATGCTAATTAGGACTCATTTGTGTCTCGGGATTTCACTCGGGAAACTTACCAATCTATACAAAATCTTCTATTGAATCCCTCAAATAAGGTGAGTTCATACCCCCATATTTTCCAAGCTTTTTAAAATGTTTTAGGGGGGGGGGATACAAGTAAAACACAAGATTGCTTGTGTTTAAAAACACAATTTACTTATTATGTTTTCTTACTGTTTAAATGTATTTGAACTTGAAACTTGTTAAAATCATAGAAATCAACTTATAAACTATAATAGATATAGTTTATAGATCGTAGGAACTATTTTACAAAAATCCAGGTTAAAACATGGAAATGAACTTATAAACTATAATAAGTATAGTTTATGAAACAATAAGAAATCTTTTTACAAAATTACTTGTTAATTAAAAAGGTTTTACAATTTATGTAAATAGTTAATACAGGATTGTGAACTGCTAGATGTACCACTCAGGGTACCCGTTCGAATCTTAATTATAACCAGAGTCTTCATAAGGGAGAGCGCGAGTTGGTGTATAGATCTATACGGGACTAACTTTCTATTAGTATGGTTATAATGAATATTCACAATAGTATTAACTAATTATTTACATAAAGATATACTTTTCCTAAACTTTCTCAAGGGATACTAACTATATGATTTCTCAGTATATACAATAGGGTTAGATAAAATTGAAGTCCGGTAGACAGTGGAATGTGTGACTTCCGCCTCATTTCCTGTTCCTTGTTTCGTTGTGGGCTTAGGGCAGATTCACCCATTCAACTGTCTATTCGATCTCGGTATTATACAACTCGTGTGTACTAAGTGATCATAGGAGGGTAGTATCGTCACATCGAGTTTTCAGGGTAATTACATGTTCAGATAGGGTTACTGATAAACAAAACTGGGTATCATTAAGCTAAGTATGGTAATTATACTTGTGCTTCTCGGTCTCGGAGCGTTTAAGACTACAAATCGGGTTTATAGAAAATATAGGATTTTCTATGGTTTACATCGTTATTTTGGAAGATAAACTTATTTACAAAAGGTTTAATATTTTATTATTAAACTCGTATTACATAAAGGACCTTTAATGGTTAATTCTATAATTCCTTAGTTTATACATCCAAATTATATATAAATAATATCCGATAGGCAGTGGAATATGTGACTTCCGCCTCATTTCCTGTTCCTTGTTTGGTTGTGGGCTTAGGGCAGATTCACACATTCAACTGTCCGTTCGATATTAGGTTATATATAGTTAGTATAAACTAAGTGATTATAGAAGGAACTATTGTGGTTACCATTTTACCAGAGATTCGTTAATGTTAATTATGTAATTACTTGATGAATACATTAGGATTATATATAATAAAGATCTGGTAGACAGTGGAATGTGTGACTTCCGCCTCATTTCCTGTTCCTTGTTTGGTTGTGGGCTTAGGGCAGATTCACACATTCAACTGTCTAATCGATCTGTATTATATATAATTAGTATTCACCGAATGATTACAGAAGGATTAACTACAGTCATTTTACCTATTAAGAAAATATAGGATTTTCTTAAGGGATATTTTCAAATTAAAGGATCATTAAAGTTAATGTTAAATGTACTTAGTGAATACGTCAGGTTTAGATACATGAGGATCCGACATATAGTGGAATGTGTGGATTCCGCCTCATTTCCTGTTCCTTGTTTGGTTGTGGGCTTGGGGCAGAACCACACAGTCGAGTCTGTTCGATTTGAATGTATATGACTTGTATTCACTAAGTACTTGTAGAAGGAACATTCATGAGTCGTTTTACTTATCATTTATCATCAGAAAATAAAGGATTTTCTGGAGGAACTGGCGAACTTTTTCAAAAGAATAAAGGATATACTTTCTATAACAAAAATACTTATGAACTCACCAACTTTAATGTTGACACTTTTTCAAACCACTTGTATTCTCAGGGTCGTTAGTAGACAGGTACTCTCTCCCAGGTGTTGCGAAGACGGAGCTTTACGTCTTAACTTTTGTTGTACTTTTTATGTATTTGAAATAATGTTTTGAACATAATGTACATATTATATTATCAATACGATGGTTGTTGTTACTTTGATTACTATAATGCATGTGTTGTGATACTTGACATGACGTCCTCCGCCCCCGAACGTTTCCGCCGTTCCGGTTTGGGGGTGTGACAGTGAAACATTTATTCATCGAAAAAGATCGTGAATCGGCTGCTACTGTTGCACTTGTATCCGTTTATCTGGTGGGGAAGGTAGTAGTGGGGGTAGGGTTATCAAGAGGTCTCAATCTTTAGACACAGGCACCTTCCAATCTTTTGCTCAAAACTTGGGGATTAATCATCCTCCCACATACATTCGTCAGTTGCATGCTGGTAGTCCTCCTCATGATGCGAATACTCCTCATCATTCTGGTCCTGTATATGTCCTTGCCTGGGAGTATAGACGAGATCAAAATTTATTAGATCCTAAAGCTGCAATGTCCTTTTTTGAAAACTTTGATTCACCTGGTACTCGTGCCAGTGTTTGGAAAGGTTTGAGAGAACATATTCGAGATATGTTTAAAATCAATCTTGTGGAAAACATGGTTTTTGGTCAAGAAGTTATGTCCTGGTTGGATGAAAATGAATCACTTCATCGAGGTAATTGTGACTTGCGTTGTAACATCCAAACTTCCAGGTATATCATTTGTTATTATTTATTTATTTATCTTTTGAGCAACTCGACGAGTCGGTGCTCCAAATCGTCGAGTAGAGTCGCGATGTGCCATGTAGGATAAATGACCTACTCGACGAGTTCGAGAGCCGACTCGCCGAGTAGGCGCTAGGATGAGAAACCCTAAATTCCCGGGTTTGGGGCCTATTTAAAGGCACTTATAGCCTCACTTGCGGCTACCCTTCCTTGAGAGCAAACCCTAAACGACCTTTGAGCCTAGAGAGAGAGTGCTTTGCTAATTGTGAGTGTTTGGTACATTTTGTGAAGAGAAGAGAAGATTTCCAAGCCAAGGGACAAGAGGGTGCTGCTAGATCTGACGTTGTTTCACTTCAAAGCTTCTGGGAAAGGTATAAAGCTTGCACCTTTCTCATTATTCTGTATAAATCTCATGATTTTGTGAATCTAGGGGTTTTCACCCAAATATGAGGACCTTGAGTGTTCCATGCTCATTGAGAGGGTTGAACTTTAGATCTGGACCATGTGAGGTCCATAGAGTCCAGAAGTCCCTGCTTTATCCAGCCATAATAGTGATCTTGAGGGAAAAACCCTTTTTGGGGAGTGTTTTGGCATTTTAAGCTCAAAATGCCATGCATGAACGTAAAGCCTGTGACTTTACGTAATAAATGAGCCTTAGGAGTGTAGATCCAGAGTTTAGGGAGGTTCTCTACTTTGAAAACGACTGAATGAGAGATGAGTCTGAATGGACTCGCCGAGTCAAGAAGCCAACTCGACGAGTCGGATAGGGTTGTCCCGATGGTTTTGATCGTGCAGCAACTCAGCGAGTTGACGGGTCAACTCGGTGAGTTGAGGCAGACTTTCGAATGATTCTGTGGATGGCGAGCAGACTCGTCGAGTCCAATGAGTGCACTCGACGAGTAGGGTCAACATGGATTGTTGACTCGAGTTTGACTTCTGTTGACTTAGGGTTTGGTCAACCCTGTCTTTGGGAAAACATGGAGGGGAAAATTGGTCTTTTCCCACTTCAAGAGAGAGAGAGAGAGAGAGAGAGAGAGAGAGAGATAACTTAGTAAAATGTGTAATTTAAAGAGTTAATTAGATATAATTATCTTATGTGATTAGGAGGAGGCTAGACTTGGTGATTCGTGTGCGAGAGTATTCATTCACTTAGCTTACTTACGAGGTGAGTCTTCTCACTGTACTTACCAAGAGTGGTATCTTTACGTGATTGAGCTGTTTTATGTGTTTATCTGTGTATTGTAATATTCTGCATTATGTCTTGTGATTAATGTTGAATATTCTTGCTGTGAGTTTACTGAGTTGGAACCGGAGGGTTCCACTGAGACACATTGACCGGAGGGTCTTACTGAGTTATGCCCTAGAGTGGCTAATGAGCCGTGTATGGTATTTTGGGGAACTCACTAAGCTTTGTGCTTACCGTGTTATGTGTTATGTGTTTCAGGTACTTCTCAGGATCACGGGAAGGCACCAACTTGATTGTACACACACCGGAGATTGTTTTATGATTTATAGGATCCTGGAGTTTTATACACTGTTTTCTTTTGAACATGAATTTTGGTGGATTGACAATGTGACATTGTGCGGTTATTTATTAAAATTAATGTGTTATAAAAAGTAAAAATTTGGTTAAAAATTTTACGTCGTGACATGCGTGCTGAATTTAAGTGAGATTCCAATTTGATAAAACCCTTTGTGATGTTGTCGGGTGGTGTTTCTCATAATTTACACATGTTTCGCGACTAGTATGTGTATCTTGTGGAGAAAATTGATGAGTTGGAGCGTGTGGCAACCCGAAATTTCTAATTTGTGTAAACATTCAAATTTATCAGTGTTAGACTCATTTTGCTTCCAGTTATCACTGTTTGGAACCTGTTTTGAGTATTCTAACTCTAGTGAATCAAAGGAATTAGTATTTGGAAGTGTCAGTTTAAGTTCTAAACTACCTAGCAACCGTAAACCTCCTCAAAAAGGAAGTTTACGGTCGAGACCTTGAGTTTACGGTCAGGTAACCGTAAACTCGTGTAGACCGTGAACCTGTTTACGGTCAGGTGGTCCCCCATTGACCGAGAACTCTACCCTATATATATCGAGTACTTGGCCTTCATTTCACACTATAAACACTTCAAAGGCTTCTCTCTCTACTCTCTCTCTCTACCTGCATCGAATTTCCTCCAAGATCTTCAAGAACACGGTTGTGTTTTGGACCCAAAACACCTTCTTTGCCTTCAAAAACCGTAAGTATTATCTTCACCTTCATGAATCGAGTTAGAATCCTTCATTTTGGACTTAAGATCATCCCTCTATTGCTTGAACAAAAGAGTTTACGGTCCTATGAATCTTCATAGACCGTAAACCCTTAAAAAGGGTGTTCTTATAACCTTTACCCTTCCTAAGGCTAAGCATGGTCCCTAAAACCCGATGCCTTTGAATGAAGCCCTTGAAAACCATCATTTGTGCAAGATTGATGAGTTTACGGTTTAGTGTATCTCCTTCGACCGTACACCCTTCAATGACCGCATATTCATGGGCCGTAAACCCATGGAACCGTAAACCCATGGACCGTAAACCTTATGACCGTAAGGTCATTAGACCGTGAACTCCATGACCGTAAGGTCATTGGACCGTAAACACTAAAACCGTAAACACTAAGACCGTGAACACTTGGACCGTGAACTCCAATGGTCATACCTCTTTCATCGTAAACTCTATAGGGTGGCCATACCCTTCTTATTTAGTCGTCTATACACTAAATTCATACACATACATGTCTATATGTGTCTATTAGGATTGTTGTGTGCTCAAGGTTACACCTGACACTCTGCACTCCTCTTCCAACCACACATCAGAACCACTCACTACAGGTGAGTTCATACCCCTACATTTTCCGTTTTTTTAATGTTTTCACGGGGGGGGGGGGGGGGGGAATACAAGCCAAACTCAAAGTATTTTATTAAGTTTTAAACTTATTAATACAACTCAACGATTTCCATGTTTAATAACTTACTCAGATATTTTATCCCTGTTTGTAATATGTTGAGCATAAGGGAAATTGTTATTTTGGAAATCTCACTTCATAGCTTTCAGAAAGGTTTTACAAAACATTTTCCATAACAACACTAGTAAACTATAATGGGTATAGTTTGGGATAACCCTCTAGGCAGTTTCTACCAAATCAGATTTCATAGACGAATATATATAAACTATGGCCGATTTAGTTTATGTTATATGTTTTCTCAGAAGTATAAAGTACATTTATTCAAGAATAATTACTGTTTTATACTGTTTCTAGCTTGTAAACAAGATTATACAGAATTGTGAGGCTCTACTTCAATACTGTACTCTTAGGTGTACAATGATAAATCCTTTTAGTATAACCAGAGTCTCCTGGAGGGAGAGCGTGAGATTTGTGAATAGATCTATTCGGGACTGACAATCCCACACCTGAACGGCTAGCTACAGTTAGGTGGGCACGCCTGGGGTGAACAAATGTCATTTAGCTTAACGCCTGAAGAACGTTATAAAGGTCTCTAGGTCATATCAAGTATGGTTATACGACTCGCAAATAAGTATAAACTAACTTTGGTTTATGGACTCTACCCTTCATTTGTTTTATTTTTAGTAATAAAACTACCTTCATATATACACTGATAGTAATAAGGGATTTCTAAACTTACATCTCTACCTCTAGGACGGATAACTTGTTTTTAGGGAAAATATGGGATTTTCCCAGGATAACACTGGCATTTCTAAAACTGATGATTTGTCTTCTACTAATAGATACTCTTACAACACTGCTTTTCATAAGAAAATATCGGATTTTCTTGAGGAACACTCTTCAAAAAGGATCAAAGAAACATTTTCCACAAAAACTAAATGCTTATGAACTCACCAGCTTTATGCTGATATTCTTTCAAAACTGCTTGTATTCTCAGGAAATCAGTAGACAGGTACCTGCTGGATTTTGAGAAGCTGGAGCAATAAGAGTCATATGTTATTATTTTACATACTTTTGATGTACCTAAAACAAGATTTCAAACTGATGTAAACATTTTACTTACATATATATCCACTGTATTGGTTGTGTTGCTATGTTTCCTATTATTCATTGGGTTGTGATGCTAAACATGACGTCCTCCGGCCCCAAACGTTTCCGCCGTTCCGGTTTGGGGGTGTGACAGAGCGGGTATCTGCTAGCACAGGAATGGTCCTAGAGGCAGATTTGGATGTTGCTCAGAGTGAGTTGGAGTCTGCTCGAAATGAGAAAGTTGTGCTTGAGAGTTAGGTACCAGGTTATCTGTAATTAGAAGAGGAGGCTGCTATACTAAAAGGTACTACCGCGTCCTTGGAATTGGAGAAGATTGGTTTGGTGGTTAAGATTGCTATGTTAGAGCATGTTCTAAAGAAATTGAAGGGTGACCTTAATGTCGATGGGATTTAGGTAAAACAAATAAACTTAAAACCCTTAAGTTCATATGCAACCTAAAGGATCTATGTTTTCACTATTGAACCTATAACTATGAACATCAACTAGGAAACCCTAAGAACCCTAGGTAGTTTTTGAAGAACATAAATTAGGGTTTAGGATTACATACCTTGATTGTTATTGTAGCAAATAAAAATGATTCTTCAAAAGTAGATCTGTTTGGAGCAAGCACCACAAGTGTCGTGCCTCTAATGGAATGATACATGTGAAATATACTAGTTTTTATCCTAACTAACTTAGACAAAAACAAACACACGATAGGCAGTGTACCTAATCGAATAGTAGTTTAGTGCAGGTAAATAAGGTATCGAACACAAGGAACGTTAAAAACAATTAAATATAATACTAATGTTAACTAATTTAAACAATGATTAAAGAGGGGGTTTCTCTAGTTTTACAAGACTAGAAACTTAGATAATCACTTAAACACTTAGCAAAGAAACAAATAACGACTAATTGAAGAACAAAAGACGATAGAATCAAGAATATTAAAGAGACTTCCGTTTAGATACGATTCACTTACCCATGTGGTTGATTTCGTGGTAAGTGAAATGGATTAATGTGTCATCAATTACCGATTTCTAATGTGATTAGGTTCATGTTCACTATTACTAATCCTTTAGCAAAGAAATCAATTCAAACAGTGATTAGTTGATTAAACTAAAAAGTTTACTAGTATTAAGTTCGAATCATGCAAGACTTGTAATGGTTATTAATTTAATTGGTTGGTTAAATTAAGTCATATATGGTTGGTCATCATATATAGATCACACATTAATTTACTTATTCTCTAGTTAACCCTAGGTTTTGTTCAAAACACTAGGCTTACAATCTTGATGGTCACAAAATCATAAGAGGCAAGTAATTAAGAAGATGTTCATACAATCTCAATTTACTTAGTAATTAACTAGAAAATAATTATCATTAACACATAAGGTTCTTTTAACAAACTTAGCATGATAAATAATCAATTCAACATAATCCAAAACCACAAAATCAACACATAGTCATAAGATCCTCTACTCTAAATGAAAGTAGGGTTTAGCCCATGACTTCAACTAAAACAATCATAAAAATGAAATTCAACATTGCAAACATGATTTAAACAAAGGAATTAAGTAAAGTAATGATGAATTGCCTTTGATCTCTTCAATAACAAGCTTATAGTCGAATTCTGTAATCCACAGCTCCTTAGGGATTTCTCTGGCCTCCAAAAATCGATAAAAACTTCCAACATCAGTTAGGGTTTCGAAAAGAAACGATCCACATATAGATTCTGAAAAACGGTGCAACACGACGTGTTTTAGGACCCAACACGATGTGTTCTTCATTTTAAACGCGTGTACAGCAAGTCAATATTTCATCGCGAATTTCCGATACAACACGTCGTGTTTGATGATAACACGCCGTGTTCTTCTTAAATTTCATCTTCTTCTTGAAAAATCCAAGATCCGAGCTTCCATTGGCCAATTCCGCTTCCTTTTCCTTCCGAGCATGTCTTTTTTGCTGCAAAAGAAATTTTAAACTAATTAAGTACCTTTTGTTCAATATTTGAAACAAATGCAACATAAAATATTAAGATAATGCATGAATTATATGATTAAATATGCCGATATCATGGAATCACACCCAAACTAGCAAGAGAATGACTTAAGAGAGAGGAGAGGGGAGGGGGAATATAAAAATAATATTTCAAATTGGTAATTATCTGACACCTTATTTATCCACATGTGAAATTGTAGAAACCCTAGAATATCCCCTCCAAAACCGTCTACCCTATTCCATGGAAGGTTCTGGAGCCTTTTTTCAATTGTTAAACAATTACATTTTAGACCCTACACTTTTAATTAATTATTTTAATCCCACAATTAATTCTGATTATCTATTAATTAAATAATATTGTTTCTAATTAATATATTATTTTCATAATACATTAATAAACTTTCTACATTAATATATTAATCACATAATAAATTAATCTCTCTCTCTCTCTCTCTAAAAGTCATACTGTCCAATTGCTAGGTTCGAGGGCAACCCAAAAGGACCGTGCTACTATCAATTCAAGTATATACCAATTATAGTTATGGGCTTAGACACCTAATACAATAGTCACCCACTTGGATAAGTCTTTAACTAAAACTGCCAGTATAACTTCTGAATCGATCAACAAATTGTAGCTTCCAAAAGCCGTTGCCAAACTCTGACCCAGTCAGTTACGCGTCCTAAGATAAGCAATCATATAATCCTCTGTTTTGCAAGATATCATTCGGACATGAGACATGGAATAAAATCAATCCTCTGATTGTGATGACATAGTACTTTTAATCGAACACATCAATTTAGTTATGGATGGATCCAACACTATAAATCAACACCAAATCACTGAGGGGCCCAAAGATATCGCTTTTCCCGTTAGGGAAAAAGGAAAGGATAAAGTTTGACTGATATGCTTGTATCCTTTTCTCAACAAATCATGCATGACAATACATTTTATAACATCAAGTTACTAATGCGTTTACGCATTACCTATGTACAACCGACTTGTAAATTACAACTCATATGTCTCCGTTTCAAGATCATAAGATATTATCGTCTCAGAACTACTTGTGATAGATTCCATGAAGTAATTCTCTGAGCGTGAGTTTACCCAATACTTAAATCTCTCTTTCTAAGTACTCATGAACATTGCAGGAACACTATTTTATTGTCTAATACCCATAGACAATATACAATCCAGTTCTTGACAATCTTAATTCACTACTTATTTACAAAAGTCTGACCGACTGTGGAATTTGAATAATCATATTATTCGGGAAGTAAAACATGCAAAATGAAACACAAGAATAAACAATTGACAAAAGGTAGTAACCAAACTCATAAATAATTCTCAATTATATAATTACCAAAAGTCAATTACATTTACTTTGTTACAAGTTCCAAACTAATTATCTAACTACTAAAACTAATATCGTCTCTCAGACCAGTGCTCCTAGCATGCTGACTGTGCTTGACCCTACTCCGGGCCTTCGTTAAAGGATCTGCATGATTCTCTTCTGATGATACCCTCTTCATGATGATATGACCTTCTTCTACCCTATGTCTGATGTAATGGTACTTTCTGTCGATATGTCTAGACTTTCCATGATCTTTTGGTTCCGTAGTCAAGGAAACTGCTCCTCTATTATTGTATAAAAGTTCCAATGGCTCCTAAAAGGTCGGTATCAATCCAAGGTCACTGATAAAGTTCCTTAGCTAAGCCGCTTCCTTTGATGCTTTACTTGAAGCTATGTACTCTGATTCATTGGTTGAATCAGCTACCGTGTCCTGCTTGGAACTCTTCCAAGTTACCTCTCAATGGTTCAGAGTGAACACCCAGCTTGACTGAGAACGAAAGTTGTCTCTATCCGTTTGAATGCTGGTGTCACTGTATCTACTTAGTCTTAATGTATCACTGCCACCAAGGACTTGACGCATGTCCTTCGTCCTCCGCAGATACTTGAAAATGTTTTAACCGCTGTCCAATGAGCTTTACTTGGATTTCCCTAATAACTGTTGGATTAATGTCTAAGTCCATAACTATAATTGGTAAGACTTGACCCGACCCGGCATGGTCCATTTGGGTTGCATGGCATCATGCATTTGGATAGACTATAATGAGAGAAATAACACTTAAGGTTGGTTAATATATTATAAGTTCTAATATATTAATAAGGTTATTTAATTAGTATTGATCAAGAATTAATTTGGAATTAATTAAGTGATCAAAAGGAGACTAATTAAATATATGGGTTGATTGTGTAAATCATTCATTCTTATATATGTGGGCTTGTGATCCAAGATTCCTTATGTTGGACTAAGTCCATGGGGTGACCCATGGATACTCCATGGAGGTTAAAATCCATGGAGCATAAGGAATGGGTAAAGTTATGAGTTACATGGTGTAACCCTAATAGCCACCATATAAAAGAATCCCATGGCTCAAGAAATCGTGCACTAATGTGTGAGCGCGAGGGCTAGACGATTTCAAGGAGTGTTCAAGTTTCTCTCAAGTTATTCCAAGTGTATTTGGTGTTGTGTGAACCATTTGAGGTGTCACACTTGGGGCACTAGGCACTCAAGCTTCATGAAGACATTCTACATCAAAGAGGTATGTATTCTATCTTGTTATATTTATTATTTTGTATGCTAGATTAGGATAATACCTTGGATGTTCATAATTGTATGTATAATAGAGAAAACATAGATCCAAGGTATTTAGGGTTGCATGTAAACTTAGGAGTGTTAGAATGCTCATAACCCAACAGTGGTATCAGAGCCAGGTTTGTTTTCTTGTTATACTTGCAAAAGTAGCTGAAAAATCGAGTTGGATGCATATATTCGATTGTTTTGGCTGGAATTGGACTAGGAACATTACCCTAAGATGTTTTTGGACTTATAAACTTGTTTTTGATGTGGTAATGTTCATGCTAATCCAATTTCTAAGATAATTGTCATAATTTCAAGATTTGTATTAGTTTGTATGTTCATGCTAATTTCTTGAAGATTGATGATTTGAATTATCTTGTTCTTATGAAGTTCTTAGATTAATAGAAAAGTTGTGTGAAATAGTTGTTTTCAATCCATTTTAATCTAAGAGTTGATTCCAAAGTGTGTTTTTGTAACTTGTCCTCAAGTTATATGAAAAGTCACATTTAAGAATCATAAAACTCATAAAAGTTGGCAAAGGTTACTAAATGAAGAGTGTAGTTCTAATTAAATGGTTTTATGACTCCATAACTTGTCCTCAAGTTATGGAGGTTCAAGAGTCTCATCATTAAATTAAAAAAAAAAGTGTAACCTTAATTAGTTCCATAAGTTACAATAAAAAAAAAGTTATTTTTTTTATTAATTAGTTTAAAGTCTTCCATAACTTGTCCTCAAGTTATGGAACTTGAAGAGTTTTTTTTAATTAAAACTACTTTAAACTCATAAGTTATGGAATTAATTAGTTTTGAATAGTTTCAAAACTTGCCCTCAAGTTTTGGAATTTGAAAAGTTTTCACTTATGAATACTTTAATTCCAAGTTAGCCCTTAGAATTTTAAAAGTTAAAATTCAACCCTTATACTTTATAATATTATAAGTTAATAATATTTATATATATGTATAAGAGTAAAGTCAGTCTTACCGTTAGTAGGCCTCATTCACGAAGCTGGTCTATAAGGGGGGTATAAGGTTACTGCCTATAAAATGGCAGTTTAATGGGTGTCTACTCTCACCCACCGCTTCCTTGACTGGTGGAGGGTCGTTAGCCGAACGGGTAGGACAAGGACTATAATTCTCCTTTCATTAAAAGTATTAATGATAAATACTAAGTAACTAAACTCTGATTAATACCCAATCTTAGTTACTTAGGAAAATGTGAATTTGGTGCTAACCCATGAAATTACACTTTGCACTTTGCTTAAGTCGTTAGTGGAACGTGTGTGGTTAACCGGCACACTAACCTGGACTTAACAAGGTAGGCAAAGGGTAACTTAATATTTATCATAGTATCGGTGGAGCGTGTGTGGTTAACCGGCACACTGATTAAGGGGTAAATATTAAGGGTACCAAGTAATTTGCATGGTTATTCACACCTTGTTTTGTGATCCTCGGCATCCCAGTCACAAAACCTGAAGGGCACACTCGAGATTGAAACATGCCTTTGAACAGTTCAATGAATCTCAAAGATCTAGGACTTTCAAATCCAATTAAAACCTAATAAATTATTTCGTTTTTCATGGTGGAAATTGGTGAATCGTCATTCACCTACCTTCAAATATTTTATAGCTTGGATTACGGCATCCCTCTTCTAAGTTATAAAATAGTTTGTTGGGTCCTAGCCTTAATATTTCATATTGGGTGTCATATTAAGGACTTTAAATCAACTATCTTGAATATCTCCCAAAAAGATGTCTGGTCTAGACATTTATGATCTTCCCAAATCTCTTGAAACAAGCTTTCCTAAATGAAGATGATGTCCCATGGATATCATACTTCTTTCACCTCCTCTAATTATTCTCCCTAACCCACAAGTTCCTAAAAAGTTTAAGGTCACTCAAGCCCTATTGGCAAGGCAAGGTCTAGGTGTGATCACATCTTGGAGATGTAGTCACATATTGACAAGCCGGGAGAGTTGGGTGTCAAAGTCTTGAGAAAGTTGGTGGCTCAACTACTTTCTAAGTCACATAGTGAGTTCTTTTGGGAATCCTATGAAACAGACTAAGACAAGACCCTTAATGATCTTATCTATTTGCTAAGATCAACTTCCTAAAACGCTATGGACATTGACAATGATGACATTGGATATCCAGTAAAGCTCTCTCTTCCCAATGGAAAGGGATCGGCCATAGTCAACTCGGTTGACCCAATGGTAAAGAGAGAGGTGAAGTCTGAGATAGTCCCATTATCAAGGGTCCATAGGTAACTATTGCCAAAGGAAGGGGCATTGGTTACGAAGCTGCCAAATTTACCTAAGGATGTTAAAGTCAATAAGTTTGGCTCTACTTCAGGTAAAGTCCATTGTCTAACTCTATTAAGTACATGTTGATTCTGATCGCGAAGATGGATTTCAATCGCATGGTTCGGTGATCAGAATTTTGGGCTATTACTTAAGAGTTATGATATTTATATTGCTTAGGAATAAATAACAACAAGGTTTTCATATGGATTGTAAGGATAAGTTTTTCCGCAGAGTTTTAAAATAAAAGAAAAAGGTTTTGATTTTATTTATTTTAAGTATCCTTACAATGGCATTTGTGAAAAGTTGTTGCTTATAAGATTCCATTGATAGCAATATTGGAAAAATGGATTTGATTCTTTCGGTTGTGGTAGTGTCTAATATTACCAAATAAGGAAAGATTCTCATCACCCAAGGTTCAATTGGACCGAAACTTGGAATCATGCAAGTTGTATAGTATGATGAATGAGAACTTTCAGCTTGGAAAATTAAGACTAATTCCTTATGTGAATAAGGAAAGGACTAAGGGATCAAGTACACATTCTTGTGCACTGGTCAAGTCCACCACAAAAGATCAAGAAGACTATTCGTCATGATTTACTTAAGTTCAGTAAATATGGTTATACTTATAAGTTTAAGTATAAGTCTGTAGCATTGGAGAAGTTTCAATGTGAGACAGAACGAATAAGAAGAATCAAAGAATGGCAGAAAGATAAAAGTTTCTCAAATCTGAAAAGATGGGAGAGTACTTTAGTATCATGTTTATGATCATCTTAATGATTAAGATACCATATCACAATTGGTCCTCTAAAGTCATCTTAGTGCATTCTTATGACTAAGAAGAGGAGTCATGAATTGTTGAAATGGTTAAATCAAAAAGATGAGTCATACTTCGTTCCAAAACAATTCTTAGAGTCATACTCCAAGATTGTAACTTGAGTGACATATCTTAAAGAGGGTTTGTTAACACTAGTCAAATGTAATAGTAAAAGGTTATCTACTCTTGTACATTTGAAATTGGTAAGTTGTGATGTTTTGGATAAAACAGAGACCAACTTAGGCCAATTGTGTAAAGTGTTAGTCTTGATAAAGAATCCGCACTATCTCTTGAATATTTGACAAGGGAGTCTTATATGTCAAGAGGACAGTGGGAGTCTTAAAGCTCTTGAAAGTTTCAAGACTTAATCAAGAATAAAACCTAAAGTCCTTCACTAGCACACGACTTGAGGTTTATAACCTATCGTGTTGAAATTTTTGTAAGTTGGCTTTGCATAGGAGTTCTGAGAGTTCTCAATTGGTTGCACAACTACTTGGAAGCAATGGCAGGTACCTGAGTTGCCAAATGGCAAGAATTTAAGATTACACAAGTTTAATCAATATGAGTTTGGATTTGTCACTAACCTTGTCTTGTGATTATGGTTTTGACAAATCCACATGGATAAGAACACATACACTATTAAATCTAAGTGTCATAAGGTTTCTCTCCGATTCATGAAAATGATGGTGAGCAAACACTTTCACTAAGTAGATTTTAGCTAGATAGCAATTGTTATATTTGCATTCTCAAAGTCGTTAGTGGAGCGTGTGTGGTTTACCGGCACACTAACATGGACTTGTGAGAAGTGGCAAAGGTCTAAACAATTGAGACTATGATTACGACATCCCTTTTCATAGTTCTAAAATTGTTTAGACACACATGTGAGCTATCTAAGAGAGGTGTATGATTTTGATAAAGTTTTATCAAAACAATCTAGTATCAGAAATCTGAACTTTGGTAAGAAAGTCAGCTGATTTCTGAGTACATGTCAAAGCTAGTGGGAGCATAAGTGTTATGCTAATAATCATCATGTTAGCGGGAGCATGATAATTATGACAAAGGTTGCAAGTTAGCAATGTTAATTATAGAAAACAAAAGTTTCAATTCGTGAGGTTGCAGGGATTGAAAAAGTTGTTTTGCTATAATTAAGGGAGAGGAAATTATACTTCATTTCAATTCTAAAAGCTTAGATTGAGATTTTAATCGTATTTAATCAAGGATATATATATGAATTTCATGTTGGAATGGCTCAACATAAGGAAATTCTATATATGGGTCCATTATTTGCGTTCTAAAATTCGATTATGATTACGGCATCCCTTTTCATAATCTGAATTTTGAGAACTTGGCAAATTGAAATGGAAATATTATAGCAAAAGACTGGTTTAGTCTTTATGTGAGACATCATGAATCGTGTCCCATATGCTTCGGATATAGGATCGATTACATGTGCTATATTCATCCTTTCTAAAATTTTCCAAATGCCTGGGGCATTATGAAGGGAAAAGGTCTAGAATTGGATATGACTAAAATGATTAAGCAATTGTCGAGGACAATCTAAGGTTTACCAAAGATTGGTTGCTCAAGGACAGTTGGAAGTATAATGATTAATTCTGGAAGGACCATATTGACATAATCTGTAAGGAGGCAACTCTTGTTCAGAAGTGATAGTCAAAATGGAAAATGGAAATGTTTCAAAGTTAGAAATTATTCAATCTGTGTAAGATTAGGAAACTTAATGAAAGAAGGATGTTTCCAAGGAGCTGATCTCCTTTGGAATGCTCTGTAATGATTGTTGTCAAGTCTTTCTGACTTCGTGCATAATCATTAAGAGGATCAATGCATATAAGTTTAGAATCTAACAGATTTCAGTAAATGGCATGAATTTGGAATTCTTGCATTTGCAGTAAGGATTTGGGACTGTGAAAAGAGGATCATTGGAGTGATGTTCAATTGATCTATTTTACAAAGTAAAGATCATAGAAAAACATAGTATGCATACTTGGTGTATGGCATGACTAGTGTTTAGAAAACATAGTGTACATGCTTGGAGCATGGGACAACTATTGTTTTAAATTCAAGTATAAAGTTGATAAAACCGAAACAATGAATAATGAGTAATCAGTATGGTGATAAATAAAAGTGTTTATTTATATTCATAGGGTTTGATACCATATTTGATTCATTTATTCTTGTGTTTCAGTTTGCATGTTTTGACTTCCAGAATAACTAAGTCGCTCTTCCTGAATGATTAAGTTATTCAAACCATCCACAGTCGGTCATATGTTGGAAGTAGATATGAATCAAGACTGTCATGGGTTGGTTTGTAGAGGTCCAAGTTGGTGGACAAAGTGGTGCTACAACACTCATGAGTGCTCATAAGTTCTGAGTATTGGATTCAACCCGTGCTCATTTGAATCACTTCATGGATTTTATCACGAGTGATCATGAGACGATAATATCTTATATTCTTCAAACCTAGAGATATGAGTTGTTACTATGAGTTGGTTATACATTGATTGCACGAAAACGCATTGGTAACTCGATGTTATAAAACGTGCCTTTGTGTATGATTCAACAAGTAGTAGAACAAGCCATATGAGTCGAAGTTTATCCATTCCTTTTACCTTCGGGATAAAAGCGATATCTGTGGGCCCCTCGATGATTTAAAGATGATACATGTGAGTGCTTGGCCAAGCCAGGACTGATTTGATTTGTTCAATCAGTCAGTCATCATGAATCGGAAATCGGGAAACAACAAATGGACAGAGAGAATGATTGATAATCCATGTCTCAGTCCATATGATATCTAGAATGGAGGAATATATGATCCCTTATCTAATGGACAAGTCATTGACAAAGGTCAGAGTTCATCGACAAGGTCAGAGTTCGACAGAAGCTTTTGAGAGCTACGATTGCTGATCGGTTCCTGAAGTCATACGCAATAATAGTTTTAGACTTATCCAAGTGGGAGACTGTTGGATTAATGTCTAAGTCCATAACTATAATTGGTAAGATTTGACCCAACCCGGCATGGTCTATTTGGGTTGCATGGCATCATGCATTTGGATAGACTATAATGAGAGAAATAACACTTAAGGTTGGTTAATATATTATAAGTTCTAATATATTAATAAGGTTATTTAATTAGTATTGATCAAGAATTAATTTGGAATTAATTAAGTGATCAAAAGGAGACTAATTAAATATATGGGTTGATTGTGTAAATCATTCATTCTTATATATGTGGGCTTGTGATCCAAGATTCCTTATGTTGGACTAAGTCCATGGGGTGACCCATGGATACTCCATGGAGGTTAAAATCCATGGAGCATAAGGAATGGGTAAAGTTATGAGTTACATGGTGTAACCCTAATAGCCACCATATAAAAGAATCCCATGGCTCAAGAAATCATGGACTAATGTGTGAGTGTGAGGGCTAGACGATTTCAAGGAGTGTTCAAGTTTCTCTCAAGTTATTCCAAGTGTATTTGGTGTTGTGTGAACCATTTGAGGTGTCACACTTGGGGCACTAGGCACTCAAGCTTCATGAAGACATTCTACATCAAAGAGGTATGTATTCTATCTTGTTATATTTATTATTTTGTATGCTAGATTAGGATAATACCTTGGATGTTCATAATTGTATGTATAATAGAGAAAACATAGATCCAAGGTATTTAGGGTTGCATGTACACTTAGGAGTGTTAGAATGCTCATAACTCAACAATAACGACTGACCATGCTCAAGGAAAAATACACATCAGGGCGAGTACATGTCATAACATACATAATCGACCCTACAGTCGAAGCATAAGGTAACCGAATCATATCAGCTATCTTTTCATCTGTACTAGGGATTTGAGTCTTACTCAGTTTGATATTGCTCTAGATAGGTAGCTCTCATTTCTTGGAATTTTCCATACTAAACCTCTTTAGTACTTTATCCAATTATGTACTGTAAATAAGCCGAATTAGTCTCTTCTTTCAATCTCTAAATATTCTTATCCCGAGAATATAAGCTGCTTCTCTAAGGTCTTTCATGGAAAAACACTTTCCAAGCCAAGACTTAACTTCTTGCAAATTTGGAATGTCGCTTCCCATTAGAAGTATGTCGTCGATATACAACACCAAAAAAGTCATTTTACTCCCACTAGCCTTGATATAGACACATGACTCATATTCACTCCTAGAGAACCCAAACTCTTTGAGTTTCTCATGGAAGCAAAGATTCAAGCTGCGAGATGCCTGTTTTAGTCCATATATGGATTTCTCAAGCTTGCACACTCTATTTGGATACTTTGCATCTACAAAACCCTCTGGCTGACTCATGTAAACATCTTCATCCAAATTCCCATTAAGGAAAGCAGTTTTGACATCCATCTTCCAAACTTCATAGTCATAAAATGTAGTTATGGCGAGCATTATCCGAATAGATTTTATCTTGGCCACTAGTGAGAAGGTTTCATCATAGTCAACCCCTGGGGTTTGACTAAAACCCTTTGCAACCAGTCGAGTCTTGAAAGTGTGTACCTTTCCATCCATGACGTTCTTCTTCTTGAAGATCCATTTGCACCCAAATATTTCGACCTAGTTCATTATCAACCAAATTCCAAACTTGGTTGTCATACATGGACTTGATCTCGCTGTCCATTGCCTCTTTCCATTTAGCAGCCTCAGGGCCTGCCATTGCTTCCTTGTAGCTAGCCGGCTCATCCAAAATTTTCAGTGTCCTATCACTGACAAATGTGTCACCATCTATAGTAATAGGGAAACCATAAAACTCAGGTGGCATTCTAACTCTACTGGAATGCCTAAGAGGTAATGACTTGTCTATCGGTTCAACATGAACTTCTTCCTCAGGTTGAGTGCTAGTATCATCCAAGGTTCCTTCACTAGTCGACTCTTGAATTTCTTCATGGTCGATGGTACTCCTACTGTCCTCTTTGAATATGAGCTCTCTCTTTCTCTCTCTCTATCTCTCTCTCTCTTGACAGATTCCCCTTCGTGCTACAAAGACCACGTTCTCACTAGGTTTGTAGGACAAATATCCAACGGTCTGCTTTGTGTAACCAATAAAATACACTTCTCACTTCTCGCTGCTAGCTTGTCACGAGTCTCTCGTCTTACGAAAGCTTTACAACCTCAGACTTTGATATGGGATAACGAGGGAACTTTCCCAGTTCACATCTCGTGAGGAGTTTTGGCAACCTTCTTTGTAGGGACAACATTGAGGACTTGGGCGGCTGTCTCCAAGGCATACCCTCAGAAATGAATAGGAAGAGAAGAACGACTTATCGTGGAACAAACCATGTATAACAAGGTCCGATTACGCCTCTCAGCCACACCATTCAATTATGATGTTCTAGGAGGAGTCAATTATGAAACTATTCCACATTCCTTTATATAGTTGTTGAACTCGATACTAAGATACTCTCTGACTCTATCCGATCTAAGCATCTTTATCTTCTACCCAATTGATTCTCAAATTCTTGTTTAAACTCGTTGAACTCTTCAAAGATTTATGACTTATGCTTGAGTAAGTAGATATAACCATATCTGCTATAATCATCAGTGAAAGTCACATAGAATCGATTAGCATCCCTTGTGGATGATCTGAAGGGTCCACACACATATGTGTGTATGAGATCCAACAAACCTTAACCTCTTTCACAAGATCCAGTGAAAGGTGATTTTGTCATATTTCCCAAAAGACAAGATTCGCATATATCATCTGACCTTAGGTCAAATGATTCCAACACTCCATCCTTTTGAAGTTGGGGGATGCGTTTCTTGTTATTTTTTCCAAGATGACAATGCCACAAGCACACTTTGTATACACCATTAGACGAATCAATATGAAACATATCGTTGCCTAACTTATCAACACACGTCACAGTTTCATACACACCATCACAAGGTAAAGCTTCAAAATCAAAAACACTATTTTTATAAGAAGAAATAGAACTATTCAAATCATTAAACGAATATCTAAACCCTTTTTCTGAATAATGCATGAAAAGAGATAATGTTTCTTGTCATTTATGACCAGTAGCAACAATTTATTAAATTTAAATTAACACCATTACTAAGCACTAGACTATAAACTCCAATCTTGGTAACAGGAGAAGATTGCCTATTCCCCATGATCAGTTTCATTCTACCGTGCTCCAATTCCCCGATTCTTCTTAGCCCCTGCAAATTAGAACAAATGCGAAATGCACATCCTGTATCAAGGACCCAAGAACGAGAAGATGATGAATTATTAGATAAAATAGTGTATATACCTGAAAAAGTTGGCTTCACTTTGCCATCTTTGATATCTTGTATATACTTTAGGCAACTTCTTTTCCAATGCCCCTTGTCCTTGCAGTAAAAGCAAATATCCTCTTTGGGATCAGAAGAGGGTGGATGATCAGAACTGGACTTTCCTTTAGGGCCACTACTGGATGACCCTGCATGAGACTTTCCCTTCCAGTTTTGCTTGGGAGGACCTTTCCTCTTTTTACCGTTTCCCTTTCCAATGGCTAAGATGGGAGCACTAGCAAGAATGGAGGAAATACTTTTCCCCTTCATTCATTCTTCAGCTGTCTATAAAACGTTGTGCAATTAAGCCAAGGTGGTCTTACTGATGTTCAGATGATATGTCAGAATGAAATGATTATAACAACTAGGTAAGGAGTTTAGGACTATGTTAATAGCCAACTCATTAAAATGCACATTCAACCTAACAAGACGCTCCACGTAACGTTGCATTCTTTGCATGTGGCCACCGACAGATTCTCCTTCCTTCATCTTGCACACCATGAGGGACTTGACCACTTCGTACTTTTCTTGATGAGCTTGCTTATGGTACTTTTCCATAAGGTCCTTGTTCATCTCTTAGGTCCAATAATCCTCATAAAACCTTTGTAACTCAGGGGTCATGGTGGCTACCATGATGCAAGTACCTTTTGTTGCATCATCGTTGTGCTTTTGGTAGGAGACGTATTCTTCAGGAGTAACTCTGTCTTCATCGACTTCAGTGAGTTCCTTTTCAAGAACATACTCTTTGTTATCAAATCAAAGGGCCATTTTAATGTTTCACAACTAATCATTATAATTGGAACCATCCAATATGACTTTGGAGAAAATAGAGAGCAAGGATAAGTTATGGTGGTTGGAGGAGGAGGAAGCAGAAGCATCAGTTGAAGTTGATATCTGTAAAAGGAAGGTAGTTTTAGTTAGATAAGAATAATCCTTAATATAGAAACAAAAATAAAATATTAATGCTAGGATCCAACTATATAATTCACAACTTAGAAAAGGGATGCCGTAATCTAATTGTAAATTTTATAAAGGTAGGTAAATGACAATTTACCAATTCTAGCAATAGTAAACGAAATTTTGTTAAGTGAAATTCCTAGGTCTTTTGAGATTCTTTGAAACTATTCAATTTCATGTTTAATCTCAAATTATGCTCTTCTATTTATGACTGGGATACCGAGGATCACAAACAAGATGTGAATAACCATGAAAATGTGCTTGGTAACCCCATTGTCATTTATCATCCCAATTGATGTGCTGGTAAACCACACACGCTCCATCAATAATGATAATTTATGAGATACCCATTACAACCCCTTATTCGTCCCTATTAGTGTGCTGGTTAACTACACACGCTCCACTAACGACTCATAAAGTGTAAGGTCCAATTTCATGGGTTAGCATACAAATTCACATTTTTCCTAAAGTAACTAGATTTGAGATTTTAATAAAAGAAGGTTCTAGTAATTTTTAATATCATTATACTTTTAATGAGAATTAATGTCCTATCAAGTCTGTTCTGCTAAAGACCCTCTACCAATTAAGGAAGTGGTGGGTGAGAGTGGACACCTATTCAACTACCATTTTGTAGACAGTTTCCTTATACCCCCCCCCCCTTATAGATCGACATCGTGAATGAGGCATACTAGCGACTTGACTGAATTAGTTTTATACATATAATATATTAACAATTAATAATAATATATATAAGGTGTATTTTAAAATTTTCAAAATACTAGGTTTATTCTAATAAAATTTCGAAATTAATAAACAATTAATTTAATAAACCCAAATGATTTAATATTTATATATTAATTAATTTCCAATTAAATATATTAAACCAAGTAAGGATTAACTAATTAAATTAATCAAATAATTTAATCCTAATCCTTACCATCTGAAATTTCCAAAATAATGGGTATAGGATTATCCAATTTTATAACTATCCCTTTTAATCAAATTAAACTAACAATTATAAAAAATTAGGACTGTGTTAATAAAAATTCAAGTATATACCAATTATAGTTATGGGCTTAGACACCTAATCCAACAAATGCCTAGTCTTTGAAGAACACTGATCTTAAGGCGAGTGTAAGTGGCTTGGAAGGTCTGGTACAAGAGATGACTGAGGACATGGGGTGGGTATTGTCTACTGGCATACCAAATATTGTGGATAAGTTGGTTTTTGAATCGTCATTCTATGAAGCCAATTAGGAGTTACAACGAATCTATTTTGATTTTGGTAAGAGGCAATGATGTAAAATGATGAATGCTGAGTATGATATGGGGTTGGATCCTGCTGATGTGCCACTGTACGTTCCTATGTGTTTTCAACATATGCAAGATGCCTTTTCCTACCTGTATTGTGGCGATTACTTGGGTGAGTTAGGTTTTTCACTTACCGAAGTGGAAAAACTACTCGTTCTAGTTGCTGGTCCTGGTGTTGGTGGTGCATTTAGTAGTAGTGGTCCTACCAATGAGGGATGATTTGTGGAAACAATGTGTATGGGTGTTATATTTGCTGGTGTTATCTTTTGGTTTGATAAACAATTTCCTTTTCTTGTCTATTATTTTGATTAAGGAGTTGGGTACAATCATATTATCGTGTTTTGTAAGATTGTGTTTTCTTGCCAATTAGTTTTTCCTTTTTGTGATATCTTGCGAGTGGTTGCATGGGCTCCCTCTCCTTTTTTATATATCTTATATGCTGGAGTTGTTTCCTTGTACCCGCTATAAGGGTCTATTTCTTTATGTAGTGGCTTTATCTCAATTCTATTATATTTTGACTCTTGTATTTTAGTTCCATTGAATACTAATACTGTTATCGTCTTGTCACGATATTGAGTAACTGAAGGTTTCTATCGATCGGATACACTCAAGTATGAGAAACAACGAACAAACAAGAAAAGTAAAGATTAAACAGAAAACATAAAGAACACGAAGAATTCACCAAATTGTCTTTCACTAAGAAATGGGTTGTTTTCACCAAGATATTGACGGCACCAAGCCATACATTAGGGCTTCACCCTAATGTTATATATATATATATATATATATATATATATATATATATATATATATATATATATATATATATATATATATATATATATATATGTATCAAAGTTGTAAGAATCGTTCGGCAGTAGCTCGGCGGTCGACTGGGGTCAAATGATTAATCGGTTTGGCGGAGATTAATCGGAGGATTAATCCGGGACCATAAATTACTAATAAAACTATTTTAAAACTTAATATATCCTAAGAAAAAAATAGTATTTGAAAATTTAAAATTTTTAAAATTTGAAAATTTGAAATATTTGGTATAACATTTGAAAATTTGAATATTTAAAAATTTAAAATTTTGAAGTTTTGTAAATTTTGGTGTAATATTTGAAAATTTTAAATTTTGAATTTTTTAAAATCTTCCCGCCAAGGACCGCCTAGCCCGATTTTGACCGATATTGATCAATTTCCGCCAAGCACTCCTAATCGTAATCATTTGCAGACCGCCTAGCACCAAGGCGCCGCCTAGGCCGATATTTACAACATTGATATATATATATATATATATATATATATATATATATATATATATATATATATATATATATATATATATATATATATATATATATATATATATATATATATATATATATATATATATATATATATATAACGCCCGTAGATCCGGGATAGTCAATTTAGAGACGATAAGCATCAAAAACGACTTTTTTATGGAAGATTATTTAGAAGGATTAATCTTAACCAAGTTGTAGTATATGTCTCAAGGTTTCCGGATATATAAAGAATGCCGAAATCCGAGTTATAACGAAGAAGTTATGACCTGTCGAAGTTTCGCGACAAACCGGCACGGTGCCGAATGTCGTAAAAAGTGAGTTTTTGATAAACTACTTTTTAGCCTTAGTAATCTAAACGAAACTTGTAGTATTCGTTAAACCGAGAAGTTCGATAAAAAGAACGCCCAAATCTGACTTCGTATGAGGAAGTTATGATTTTTCTAAGTTTCAACATAGCAGTAGATAACTAAAAACTCGAATTTTAGATCGAGTGATTTTCAGCCGACACAACCTAAACGAGAATCGAAGGTCTCGTCATTAGTAGTACAACGGTAAAAAGTCTGACGAAAACGGACGTCGGATGAAGAAGTTATGAATTTTTAACGGATTTACCAGTCCCGGTCTGTTAAAAATAATAATATAAAAATAAAATCAAAATTTTCCGACGAAATCTAAACGAAAGTTGTAGAGCATAAATTTCTCTACGCGTGCATATAAAGAACGTCAAAAACAGAGCCCGTATGAGAAAGTTATGGATTTTACAAGATTTGACACAATTTTCGAGAAATTTCGGATGAGTCATCTTTGGAGACGTCACCCTCGCATGCGAGGCTTACACGTGTCGGACATGTGCTCGCTGCTGATTGGACCGCAGTACGCGTGTCACCCTATGATTGGTCCGAAGTCGTCACCCTTTTTCCCCATTGGACCGAAGCTCGGTCCGCTAAGAAGCCTCCAGCTGTCCGAACCGAGGCCTCGCAGAAGTTGTCGCGTGTCCGAGCCAGCTGCTTCGCTCCGCGGTCACCACCTGGGCTTCGCTGCTGATGCCACGTGCCTCGCTGACTCCTCCTTCTCGGCCGAACCCTCGCAGCTCTCCCCTATAAATAGTGGCCTTGCGAGATTACCTGGGTATTTTGAGTATTTTGCCATTTTTCACCCATTATTCCATATTTTTACTATTTTGACTTCCCCCGAAGCCCCGAGATTATTTCCAACGCCCGAAACACGCCCCGAAGTGCCCGAAGACCCAAATTTATCTTTTCGGTTTTGAAGCCCGACCTTTCGCAGAGCCCGGTTTCTCAATAAAACTCCCGGTTTTATTAGAAACGATCGTTTTAGGAAACGAATTGCTGCCTGATTTTCATTAAATCAGGTGAATGTATAGTCACCTTCATCTTACACATAGATATGAAGTAGTTTTTATAAAATACGTGATATGTGTATATATGTTGTTTGTTTATTTGAGATGGATGTTGAATGAATATTTTATACATGTTTAAAATGATTTAAAATGTATATATATTTTATCTTCAAATATGTTGGGTAAAACATTGGTAGATAAAGTATGAGGGATAAAAGTACAGTATAGATGTATGTTGGTAGCTATGAATTTAGTACAGTATAGATGTACGTTGGTAGCTATGTATTTAGTACGCTGGCAGCTATGAGACGTAGTGCCTATTAGATAAACCCTGGCGACGATGTGACTGTTGGGTTTTGAGCATTCTAACACTTCCTAAGTGTACATGCAACCCTATTAAACCTTGGATCTATGTTTGTCTAAGATACATGCAAAATATTATTTTCCAAGGTTTATAACCTATCTAGCATGGCATGGGGTACTTTTAACCATAAAAGAACTAGATGAATTACATACCTTTTGTTGATTGTTGATTCCTTGGAGTTTGAGAGCCGAGCACCAATAATGTGAATGCCTCAAATGGAAATCACAAATCACCACAAACTTGGAAAATGTATGAGAGAGTATACTAACTCTTGATTTTGGCCACCACACTTACACACACACTTAGTGTCTTTTTCATGCAACATAAGCTTGTTTATATAGTGTACATGGTTAGGGTGAAACCCTAATAACCCATGTCTTTTCCTCTTCCAAGGATCCATGGGTAAAAGCTCCATGGATCATCCATGGACTTCCATATAGGCTTAGCCCATTCCCAAATGAGTGTTAGCCCACACCATATAAATATAATAGCCCATGATTTAATTAGTCTTCCTTTTAATCACTAAATTAATTCATAATTAATTCAAGATTAAAACTAATTAAGTAACATGACTTTATATTAATATATTATAACTTATAATATATTAATAAATCGTAAGTATACAACTCTCATAAAATTATCCATAACTAGTTTGGGTAAAGTGCAACCCAAATGGACCATGCCGGGTCGGGTCAAGTATATACCAAATAAGTTATGGACTTAGACATCTTATCCAACAGACTCCCACTTGGATAAGTCTAATAACTGTATTTGCCTATATTACTTCAGGAACCAACCGGCAATCGTAGCTCTCGAAAACTCTTGTGAACTATGAAGC
Source organism: Lactuca virosa (assembly GCF_052849685.1). Classification (NCBI taxonomy): domain Eukaryota; kingdom Viridiplantae; phylum Streptophyta; class Magnoliopsida; order Asterales; family Asteraceae; genus Lactuca; species Lactuca virosa. Next base: position 392,465,602 of record NC_136433.1, read on the forward strand.
GCCATTTTAGATAAGTGATCATATAATCCTCTGCTCTCATGATATCAGCCGGACAAATACATGGAACAATGTCTTACTTATTGTCTAGCAGTTGTTTCTCGATTTCCGATTTGTTTGACAAAGAACTTAACTGAACACATCAATTTAGTTCTGACCGGGCCCGGTACATGGGTCAACACAAAATCATCGAGGGGCCCTGATATCGCTTCTATTTCTAGAAGGAACAGATAAACTTCGACTCATATGCTTGTTCTACTACTTATTGAATTGCACACAAAGGCACGTTTTATAACATCAAGTTACTGATGCGTTTACGTGCAATCAATGCACAACCAACTCATAGGTAACAACTCATATCTCTAGGTTTGAAGACTTATATGATATTACCGTCTCACGATCACTCGAGATAAATTCCATGAAGTGATACAAGTGAGCGTGGGTTTATTCCAATACTCATAACTTATGAGCACTCATGAACGTTGTAGCAACCATTGCTATGTCTAAACACCTTTAGCCATCTACAAACCCAATTCATGACAATCTTGATTCATACCTACTTCCGACGTATGACCGATTGTGGAGGTTTGAATAAATTGATTATTCTGGAAGTCAAAACATGCAAAACTGAAACAATAGTAAATAATTGACAATGATAGTAACACTTTACTCATAAATAAATCACACATTTTATTCATCATCAAACGTCGATTACATTTTACAAGTTTCAGAAAAGGCTATCTAATCTGTAAAACTAATATCGTCCCTCAGCCCGATACGCCTCGCATGCTGCAAATGCTTAACCCTCGTCAGTCCCTTCGTAAGGGGATCCGCAGGGTTCTCATCTGACGATACCCTCTTTGCCACGAGGAGTCCCTCTTCTATCTTGTGTCTTATGAAGTGATATTTTCTGTCAATGTGTCGGGATCTGCCATGATCTCTTGGTTCCTTGGCTAAGGCAACCGCACTATTGCTGTCACAGAAAATCTCCATAGGCTCCTTAATAGCTGGTACAACTCCAAGGTCTCCGATGAAGTTCCTCAGCCATATCGCCTCCTTTTCCGCTTCACTCGCTGCTATGTACTCTGATTCACAAGTCGAATCAGCTACAGTCTCCTGTTTGGAACTCTTCCAAGTGATTGCCCCTCCATTTAAGGTAAAGACCCAGCCCGACTGTGAGCGGAAGTTATCCCTATCAGTCTGAAAGCTAGCATCACTATACCCTACTACTCTCAAGTCATCACTCCCATCAAGGGTAAGGATCCAATCCTTAGTCCTCCGCAGGTACTTGAGAATATTCTTTACCGCAGTCCAATGAGCCCTGCCAGGGTTCCCCTGATATCTGCTGACCATGCTCAAAGCGAAGGCCACATCAGGACGGGTACAAGTCATAACATACATGATCGAACCAACAGCGGAAGCATAAGGTAATCGACTCATCTCAGCTATCTCATCTTCTGTACTCGGGCTCTGAGCCTTGCTCAGTTTGGCATTGCTTTGGATCGGTAATTCTCCTTTCTTGGAATTCTTCATGTTGAACCTTTTCAACACCTTATCCAAGTAGATACTCTGACTAAGTCCAATTAGTCTTTTACTCCTTTCTCTTAATATCCTTATCCCTAGGATATAGGTAGCTTCTCCAAGGTCCTTCATAGCAAAGCACTTCCCAAGCCAGGACTTAACCTCCTGCAAGGTTGGGATGTCATTTCCTATGAGTAGTATGTCATCCACATACAGTACCAAAAAACTAACTATACTCCCACTAGCTCTGACATACACGCAGGACTCATCTTCACTTCTTGAGAAACCAAACTCTTTGACCTTCTCATCGAAACAAAGATTCCAACTTCGAGATGCTTGTTTCAATCCATAAATGGATTTCTCAAGCTTGCACACTCTATTGGGGTACTTTGCACTGACAAAACCTTCTGGCTGATTCATGTAAACATCCTCAGCCAACTTTCCGTTAAGCAAAGCGGTTTTGACATCCATTTGCCATATTTCATAATCATGAAATGCAGCAATGGCTAGCATAACCCTAATAGACTTAATCTTTGCTACTGGTGAAAAGGTTTCATCATAATCAATTCCCTGAGTCTGAGTAAACCCCTTGGCAACCAGTCGAGCATTATAAGTGTGCACCTTCCCATCCATGTCGGTCTTCTTCTTGAAGATCCATTTGCACCTGACTGTCTTACGGCCTGGTACATTGTCAACCAAGTTCCAAACTTGATTGTCATACATGGACTGTATCTCGCTGTCCATAGCCTCCTTCCATTTAGCAGACTCTGGGCCTGCCATGGCTTCCTTAACACTGTTAGGTTCATCCAGATTTACCAGTGTACTGTCACTGATAAATGTATCACCTTCCGTAGTAATATGAAATCCATAATAAAACTCAGGTGTGTTCCTAACCCTTGTGGAACGCCTCGGAAGTACAGACTCGTCAGCTGGATCAACAGGAATTTCCTCCTCAAGTTGATTGCTAGTGTTTGAGGTTCCTTCACCAATTGAGTCTTGAATTTCTTCAAGGTCAATTTGCCTCCCACTGTCTCCTTGGCTTATAAATTCTCTCTCTCGAAAGACCCCTCTCCTAGCCACAAAGACCACATTCTCACTGGGTCTGTAGAAGAGGTAACCAAAGGATTTTTGTGGGTAGCCGATGAAAATACACCTTTCACTTCGAGGTTCGAGCTTGTCATGAGTTTCGCGCCTCACGAAAGCCTCGCAACCCCAAATCTTGATATGGTCTAGATTGGGAACTTTCCCAGTCCACATTTCATGAGGCGTTTTGGCAACCTTCTTTGTAGGGACTAGATTAAGGATGTGGGCGGCAGTCTCTAAGGCATACCCCCAAAAAGAGATTGGTAGCGAAGCTCGACTCATCATAGAGCGGACCATGTCCAACAAAGTTCGATTGCGCCTCTCAGCTACACCATTCAGCTGTGGTGTCCTGGGAGGTGTCAATTGTGAGACAATCCCACACTCCTTAAGATAGTCGAGGAACTCAGTACTAAGATACTCACCACCTCGATCGGATCGAAGCATCTTAATGTTCCTGCCCAATTGATTTTCTACTTCCTGTTTAAACTCTTTAAACCTTTCAAAAGTTTCTGACTTATGTTTGATTAAGTAGACATAACCATATCTACTAAAATCATCAATAAAAGTCACATAATAGCGATTAGCGTCCCTTGTGGCGGTTTTGAATGGTCCACATACATCAGTATGTATAAGGTCCAACAAACCCTCACCCCTTGCACAAGTACCAGTGAAAGGTGATTTTGTCATTTTTCCAAGTAGACAAGACTCACAACTATCATCCGACTTGAGGTCGAACGACTCCAAGACTCCATCCTTTTGGAGTTGGCCTATGCGTTTCTTGCTTACATGTCCAAGACGGCAATGCCACAAAGATGCTTTATCCAAGCTAGTAGAAGAATCAATACATAATACATTATTTCCTAAATTATCTACAACCGATACAGCTTCATACACACCATCACAAGGTAATGCTTTAAAATAAAGAACATTATTAAAGAAAGCATTAATACTACCAACTTCATTATCAAATGAAAAGGTAAAACCTTGTTTGTACAAAGCATGAAAGGAAATAATATTCCTCGCCATTTCAGACGAGTACACACATTTATTCAAATCTAACTTTAACCCACTATCTAGCAACAAAGTATAAACTCCAATCTTGGTAACAGGTGCAACCTTCTTGTTCCCCATGATTAAGTTTATCTTTCCGTGCTCCACATCCTCACTTCTTCTTAGGCCCTGCAAGTCACAACAGATGTGAATACCACAACCTGTATCAAGAACCCAAGAATTAGAATATGGTGAGTTATTAGACAATATATTGTAAATACCTGCATGGGATGGTTTCACTTTCCCATCCTTGACATCCTGCAAGTACTTTGGGCAGTTTCGCTTCCAGTGCCCCTTATTTTGACAGTAGAAGAATTCAGCATCCTTAGGGATGGCAGAAGGAGTGATAGAACCACCTTTGGTTCCAGATGAGGAGCCTTCAAGGGACTTTCCCTTGGTACCCTTCGAAGGGTGCTTCCTCTTCTTCCCTTTGCCTTGCCCGATAGCCAAAACAGGGGTAATAGTAGGAGTAGGAGTAGCAACCGACTTACTCTTAAGACCACTTTCGGCAGTCTTCAGAAGTCCTTGAAGCTTACTGAGTGTGACTTCCTCCTTGTTCATGTGGTATGTCATACGAAATTGATCATAACACGATGGCAAGGAGTGCAAAATGATATCAATTGCCAACTCCTCAGGGAAGTTCACATTCAGTTTCATTAGACGGTCCACATACCTTTGCATTTTCTGCATGTGGCTCGTGATTGGTTCGCTATCCTTCATACGGGTAGTGATCATGGAGGAGATTATTTCATACCGCTCTTGACGAGCACTCTGATGGTACCTTTCCATCAGATCCTGATGCATCTCAAAAGGGTAATAGTCCTCATAGGACTTTTGGAGTTCAGCTGTCATAGTGGCCATCATGATGCATGCCACCTTGGTGGCATCTCTTTCATGTGCCTGATACTCAGCGACCTCCTCAGGAGTAGCAGTGGACTCATCAAGCTCCTTTAGCTCCTTATCGAGGACATATTCCTTGTCCTCGTAACGAGTGACCATCCTGATGTTCCGGATCCAATCCATGAAGTTGGAACCATCAAAGATGACCCTCCCACAAAGGTTCATGAGGGAAAAGGAGCCAGTAGGGTTAGAGCCCGAAGCTTTGTTGTTGGAAGACATCTGAAAAGAAGAAAACAAGTTTAGATTAGATATATCGAATCCTTAATAATACACCCAAATGTAATATTAAGGCTAGGATCCAACACAATATATTATAACTTAGAAGAGGGATGCCGTAATCTAAGCTATAATATATTTGAAGGTAGGTGAATGACGATTCACCAATTTCCACCATGAAAACGAAATGAATTATTAGCTTTAATTGGTTTTGAAATTCCTAGATTCCTTTGAGATTCATTGAACTTTTCAATGGCATGTTTCAATCTCGATTGTGCCCTTCAAGTTTTGTGACTGGGATGCCGAGGATCACAAAACAAGGTGTGAATAACCATGCAAATTCACTTGGTACCCTTAATATTATCACCTAATCAATGTGCCGGTTAACCACACACGCTCCACCGATCTATGATAAACATTAAGTCACCCTTCGTGATCCTTACTAGTCCAAGTTAGTGTGCCGGTTAACCACACACGCTCCACCAACGACTTGGTAAGGTACAAAGTGTGAATTTCATGGGTTAGCACCATATTCACATTTTCCTAAAGTAACTAAGATTGGGAATTTATAAAAGGTTTAGTTACTTTATAATATTCATCATACTTTTAATGAGAATTTATAAGTCCTTGTCCTACCCGTTCGGCTAACGACCCTCCACCAGTCAAGCAAGCGGTGGGTGAGAGTGGACACCCATTAAGTTGCCATTTTATAGGCAACAACCTTATACCCACCTTATAGACTGGCTTCGTGAATGAGGCGTACTAGCGGTAAGACGACTTTAATCTTATACATATATATAATAATTAACCATTAATGTTATAAATAGTATAAGGGTTGAATTTTAACTTTTAAAACTCTAAGGGTTTGGAATTAAAGTATATTAAAGTGTGTGTAACTTTACAAATTCCAAAACTTGAGGACAAGTTTTGAAACTATTCAAAACTTTTCATTTCATAACTTATGAATTAAAGGTTCATAAAAATGAAGACTCTTCATTTCCATGTAACTTATGTGTTTTAAGTGTGTGTTTAAAAGAAGTGACCTTTGGATATCCATAACTTGAGGACAAATTATGGACTCCATTAAAACACATAAATGATCAAGAATTAATCCTAAACAATTCAGCAAATAATTCCTATCATCTTCTAAATTCATAAGAACATGAACATGATCATCAAAGTTTCAAGAATTATATGAACACATACAAAGCATGAAATTTTGATATAAGCTATTGTAAATGGATTAGGACAACCATTACACCAACTAAAACAAGTTTTAAAACACCAAAACAGTTTAGGGTAATGTTTCTAGTCCATTTCCAGTAGCAAAAGTCGAAAATCTGCATTCTGAGGCTCCTACTCGCCGAGTGCACGAACCTACTCGCCGAGTAGGATGAGTTTACACATGAACTCGGCGAGTCCCCCCATGGACTCGGCGAGTTCATCAGTCAGATAGCAAAAAAACAACTTTTTATCACTATTTTGCATCAAGTATCAAACAAACAAGCCTAGGCTCTGATACCACTGTTGGGTTTTGAGCATTCTAACACTTCCTAAGTGTACATGCAACCCTATTAAACCTTGGATCTATGTTTGTCTAAGATACATGCAAAATATTATTTTCCAAGGTTTATAACATATCTAGCATGGCATGGGGTACTTTTAACCATAAAAGAACTAGATGAATTACATACCTTTTGTTGATTGTTGATTCCTTGGAGTTTGAGAGCCAAGCACCAATAATGTGAATGCCTCAAATGGAAATCACAAATCACCACAAACTTGGAAAATGTATGAGAGAGTATACTAACTCTTGATTTTGGCCACCACACTTACACACACACTTAGTGTCTTTTTCATGCAACATAAGCTTGTTTATATAGTGTACATGGTTAGGGTGAAACCCTAATAACCCATGTCTTTTCCTCTTCCAAGGATCCATGGGTAAAAGCTCCATGGATCATCCATGGACTTCCATATAGGCTTAGCCCATTCCCAAATGAGTGTTAGCCCACACCATATAAATATAATAGCCCATGATTTAATTAGTCTTCCTTTTAATCACTAAATTAATTCATAATTAATTCAAGATTAAAACTAATTAAGTAACATGACTTTATATTAATATATTATAACTTATCATATATTAATAAATCGTAAGTATACAACTCTCATAAAATTATCCATAACTAGTTTGGGTGAAGTGCAACCCAAATGGACCATGCCGGGCCGGGTCAAGTATATACCAAATAAGTTATGGACTTAGACATCTTATCCAACAGTGACTTCGTGCCTATTAGATAAACCCTGGTGACGATGTGACTTCGTGCCTATTAGATAAACTCTGGCGACTATGAGACGTAGTGCCTATTAGATAAACCCTGGCGACTATGTGACGTAGTGCCTGTTGTATAAACCTTGGCGACGATGTGACTTCGTGCCTATTTGACATAAATTGCTGAGGGAAAGCAATGTTGTCACCCCGGTGTTTGTTTTATTTGACATAAATTGCTGAGGAAAAGCAATGTTGTCACCCTTTTGACATAAATTGTTGAGAGAAAAGCAATGTTGTCACCTCGATGTTTGTTTGACATAAATTGCTGAGGAAAGCAATGTTGTCACCATTTTGGTTGTCTTGTTTGACATAAATTGCTGAAGGAAAGCAATGTTGTCACCTAATTGGTTGTTTTATGTTAGGTTGTTTTCTTTGACATAAATTGCTGAGGGAAAGCAATGTTGTCACCCTGATGTTTGTCTTGTTTGACATAATTTGCTGAGGAAAGCAAAGTTGTCACCTTATTGGTTGTCTTGTTTGACATAAATTGTTGAGGAAAACAATGTTGTCACCCCTAATGAAAATCCTTAGGCTAGGTCCCTTGTGATAGTTGTTTTAGGGACGTAAGGTGAGGATAACGGGAACGGGTAATTAGGGTTGTTTTTGGTTGATGAAATTAATAAATTATTTGTTGATTGATAAACTTAAAGAGTTTATTATTTATTGTGGGTTGAAAACCCTATATGCTCACCAGGCTTCCAAGCCTGACCCACTCAGCTTTTTATATTACAGGTAGTGGACCCGAGCATAGTCGGATGATGACAATGAGTGATTTTTGGATTATAGGCCAGTAGTTGTAAATAACTGTGTAAGGCTTATAATGTCTTGTTTATGCTTTTGATCTGTATCGGAACATGACATCCCGAGGTTTTGTTATGAAATAAAAATATATATTTCTTAAAGAAAGGTTTTGATAAACTTTTATCATGTTTTGTTTTGGGGACCAATTCTGCAACATCTTTTAAAAAGATTTCTCTGATTTTATTTTAAAAAGCATAAACGAAATCGGTCTTTTCTGGCCGTGAAATTGGGGATGTCACAATATATATATATATATATATATATATATATATATATATATATATATATATATATATATATATATATATACTAATCTAATCTAATGAATCCCTTCATTAAAGGGATTGTATCTAATCTACATATAAACAAATCCTTATCACCAAGATATCAGATCTTTTATCTATTCTATATTACAGAGTATAACTACCTAATATACTAAGATATATTCCTAATATATAATGATCACCAAGATTATGGACTTCACGCTGATGCTGACCATTTTGGCGCTGGTGCTGGCACTGGCATTGGTGCTGACGCTGGCGCTGGTGGTCATCGTGTAGTGTGTTGGACTCATCAGATTATAAGGTGTGATCTTACAATCTCCCCTATGTGATGATGTCAAAACTAATCTTTAACAAGTTCTTTAGCTTTAACTAATGCCCCCTGAGAAGGTGTATGACTCTTCCCATTTTTTGTTATCGGCAGTAGAAGCAGTAAGAGTAGTGGAAATAGTCAGCGTATCATGAGTTGCAGCAGAATGATAGATGACAAGGAGATGATAGAATGTTGATATCAGTTTCCCCTTAGATTTTGCTCCGCCTCAGATAAACAACAACTGAGGTCTACTCCCTATTAGATAAATAATCTTCTTCTTTTAGTGAGTGTGTGCTATTCAATAAATGATCAAGTGATAACATAGCAGAACAAAACTTTTCACCCCCTTTTTGATTGCATCAATAATCACTGCTTTTTATTTATTTATTTTTTAATTTTTAAGAAGACAGCAAGTAACCTGAAATTAAATAAACATCAAATAAATTTCAGAAATGGGAGAAGATTTGCTGAATCACACTATTTTGTTGTTGCAATAGCAAATCATTTACATCGAATTGTGAAGTCTCATCAACATATGGTTTTATACGCTGAATCATTAACTACATTTATAAGAAGAGAGAAGGGCGAGAGTGGAATGATGCGTGAAATACATTCTGATATGGAATGTACCCATTAGCATAATTTTTTCAAGTTCTCATCAGTGTCTGGTATTTGAAACTGAATCATAAAGCCTTTAAGAAGAATGATAGGGAAAGAATGGTTTGGTGCATGTGATAAACTACGATACATAGTCTAACCACCAGGACAAAATTTCAAACTTTTATCAATGTGTAGTTTTACACAGTGAATCAACAAATTGTATATTAGAAGACTTATGGGAAAGAAGTAGAATGTCTCAATCACGCCGAGGTGAAATCAACGTGAATCATTAACAAGGTATAACTCATCAACAAGAAGTGGTTTAATCCTTGCATCATAGAGTTAGCTACAGTCTAGAATCAAATCAAATATTCACCATCAATTCGTTATGGTACCATGTCATACCTCAGCCTAGGAGGTCAAGGACATAAATAGCCCTTTTTCCTTTAAGGACCAAGTATCTCTTACACTGATGACTATGCAATCAAGGTAAGCCACTGGGTTATGCTCGATGTTTCAGCAGAACATGAGACTTGATGGCATATGACAAACATGCTTCCAGGGACAAGAGTCAGGTAAGCGACAATTAACCAAGAAAATAAACACCCAAGCCTTGCAACAACTTTTTGATGTGGACCAGGAAATCTCACTTTGAAAGTTTATACAATGCTAGACAATTAGCGTGAGTGGGTGACTCAATGCCATCTCAACAGATGGTCTCGTGATGAGATACTTAGAGAGATTTAGGCACATACAACAACATGCTTCTAGGGACACTATCTAGTCAAAAGTTACATACTTGGCGCAAGACATACCACCATCAAATCATGAAAGGTACAATGATATTTAGAAAGAATGGCCATACCTGATGAAGCTTGTAAGAGACAACTGCATAAATCAACCAGCTCGTGATAACTTTATGACCAACTAGTCAATTTTCAGCTTGGTTGCATTTTTCAATAAAATTTTCAGAGTAATCAGCTTTACATGGAAAGGTCACAATAACTTATTTATTTATTTATTTATTATGTTATTTATTATTTATTATTATTATTATTATTATTATTATTATTATTATTATTATTTTTATTATTATTTTTATTAAAAAATTTCTACTAATGCATCTTGAATGCATACCTTCTAAGCTTTAAATTTCCAAAATGAAATAAAACTGCCCTTTTGTTTTAGAAAGACATGGTGATAAAATTTTCTTGACAATTACCACATGTTCCTTTTGACCGGACCTGTAGTTATCCAAAAAAACATATAGATTCCATACCAGACTTATCTCTTACAGATCATAAGCAATGAGACAGAACTGCCCTTGTTTTCTTTTGCATTACGTTGTCTTTAGTCACTTACAGATCAATGAAGAGAGCTGTGCATTCACTTTTCTGACTAGTCCCCAATTTTCATTGTCCATTTCTAACATGCTGGAGGTTAACACCCAAGTATCAACCCACTTTTTCAGTGTCATCTATCAACACCAATCTACCCCAGGCCTTCTTTTCTAGAATTGTCACAAATTCTTTTGACAGCTCATACAACGGTAGCAAGATGACAAAAAGTGAAATAGATTCGCGGAATACTAGCAGCAACATTAATCCCTTCTAAAATTGCTCTTGATGGACAACAATATTTAATTGGACCAAAATACCATGATATGAATCACAAGAATTGGAATGTTTGAAGTAGCCATTTTTTACATGAGCATCCTTCTAGTTCTAGATTAAGTTTAATTTGAAATTCCCCACGTGATGTTGCAGCTTTGAAAGTTTGACTGACACTCCATGGTTTTATCTAGTCAGTGAGTGAGAACGCATACAGATCATCTTCAACACCTTGTCATGTTGCAATCCCCCACATTGTTCTTGAGAATTTTCTCGGTAATTGAACACATGAAAAAGGTGCACATCAGCATGAGTCCCATCAGCTTCAACTTGTGGTTGATCAGTGTTAAGGTTGATTGAAACTTCTTGAACTTATGATGCAAATTTAGAGCAGTGAAGGTGGCGGTGTACGGAGTTGCAGGTGGATTGATGGAGGTGATGGAAACAACATGAGGGATGGGCATCAGTGTGAGAGACAGGATCAGGGACAAACTTGACAATTCCTTTGATGAGAAGAAATTACCCTTGAATCATTTTGACATAACCCTGATTAGAAAAAGGCTAGTGCAACATCTTTTATAGATCATGTTGACTTTTCGAGAGTGGCCAGGAGATAAAGGAGTTCAACCAAGCATATACCTTTTTCTTAACTTCTTTTGACTAAACTACCCTTGTCTTGTTTACTTTTCAGTCTTGTACATGTACATTTTGCAACATATTTTGTGAACTAACTCTATAGCCATACATTGAGACGTGTTGGTGCTGGGATATGTAGCGTGAGAAACATTATGAATCTGAAATCAACATGAGGCACAAAAAATTGTGACAACATAATTCATTCTTCCTTTTTTTTAATCCATGTAAGCTTTTGTGTCCCATTTCTTGAAATCTATGAACCAAACAAGGACCAAGGCAAGATATCCTCTTTATATTAACGACCTTTTTAATAGTCACCAAGATCTGCAATTCTTTGATTTTTCATGATAAATACGGACGACAATTCCCTTTCCTTTCATTACTTTCACCATTCCCATGCTTTCTCCTTCTTCCTTGAGACCTTGTACTCGCTACTCCCTTGACTTGTCAATTCAAGAGGAATACCAGCGATGGAGTTTACACAGGAACCGTTAGCATGAAATCATGATGAACACATTGTTGGACATTTTGATAACCAAAAACATAAACACGGAAGCATGAACTTTGGATCTTCAAACTCGAATCTGATTAAAAGAAAACTTAAACATTAAAGAACGATTACATACCTGATTTCATTATGATCTTCGGATCTGAAGAACTAGGGTTGGTTTTCCAGTTGATCTCAAGAGCTCTCTCTAAAATCCCTTAGCAAACCCTAAACGAATTTACATGTGTATTTCGTGTGTCTTGATCTGCTCCTCATCACATGTATTTATAGATGGAGATAAACCCTAATGTGAGAGATGGAAGGGATCTTGAGGATCTTGAGTCAAACCGGGAACTCAACCCACAAGGTAAGTAAATATTCTATAAATCGGTCCATCAACAATTTATACTCTTACAATAATAACTGGATTTAATGATATATCATACATATTTATGAAGTGGTCCCATAATTATCCAACAATCTCCCACTGGACCACGAATAGATAAATGTACGTATAACTATATAAGCGCTTTAATGAATGTTATTATAACATTGGTACCCTTAAACAATCTCGTCCACTAATCATAATAATATAGGATCAAAGCGGCCTTCGTTACAATTTACGTAACTAAACCTATCAATGGTCACATATACATATATAACTAACGACATAGATTAAACATGATGTGTGGTTTTAAAATCTAAATAGATTTCCGACGAGTTCCTCTTTAGATTGAAGTGAGATCAAACTTCAAATAAGTGCAACTAATAATGGAGTTAACCGAATTCTTAATTCTGTACAGGAAAACATAATTGTTCTTAAATAAAACATAAGGCACCATAAAACTCCCACTAAGACCAAATATCACACCAACGTGTGTAGTATGCTCATGAAAGACCTAGGGAGGTAATCCCTTTATGAGCGGATCCGCTTTCATGGAGTTTCTTCATATGTGCTATATATATTTCCATTTTGCGCTATTGTGTTAACAGAAGGAAACTTGATGTCAATATGCTTTGACTTAATAGAACTTGTGTTGTTGGAATATAATATTGCTGACTTATTATCACAACTTTAGTGGTCTTTCAATACCAATAATGTGTAGCCTCGTGACAAATTTCTGCAACCATATTCCATGCTACAAATTATGATGCCATTATGGAAGAAGCTACCGAAGTCTATTCCATGAAATGGCTCATCATACAAAAATGTAAAAGTATCCCGATATGGATCGGTAACCATTTTGGCATCTAATAAAATCAGATTCTTAATAAAAATGATCTCCAAAACATCTGATTTCCTATAGTTGAGCATATATTCTTTCGTTATATATAGATATCTCAAAATCCATTTGGCTGCTTTCTTATGATCCAAACTTGGGTTGTGTAGATATCTGCCCAAAACCAAAAAGATAAATTTACTCCCACATAATCTGTGATACACAAAATCATCTACTGTATTTACCTCAAAACCAAAAGAGATAATAAATTAATGAAAAATATGGTACCACACATATGATATCCAAAGTTGAGGTTGTTGAGTTTGTGTATTCAGAATAGGAGATTGAATAACATTGCCGATCACTAATTCATAATCTGCATACTATCGAAAGCAATAATAGGAATCAAGATTGATTCCTCCTTAAGGACAATGTTTTAACCTTGTTTCTCCCCCAAACTCAACATCCTCAAAGAATTTTGCTCTATCCAAAATGCAAGGTCAATATCCATGCGATTGAGAACTAACATAATGCCTTCATTCCATTCCTTAAAGTTAATCTCATTGATTACATGAATCATAAATGTATTCAATGTTAGCAGATATAATACCATAATTCAAAAATGAGCAAATCTATTTTAATGCTCATTAATCCATAAACCGTAATCAATAAATTCAATTTATGACATCTTTACAAGTTATCAACACAACATTAATATCAAGTCTTTGGACAATAATACTAACTTGCAAGAGATATCCTTGTTTTAGAGATACACATTGAAAATAAATCATGTCAATTAACAAGCCCCTCTTTGGATTGACTTATTAATCACATGGACCCAAAACATCACCACATGTTTATCACCACATATATGTTTATTCGGCCAAATATCAGTTTACCTTTGGGTCGGCTAATACCCGCATTAATAAACACATAAACTATAAATTTTGATAATAAAAATTGACAATATATCATGTCAACTAATAAGTCCCTCTTTGGATTGACTTATTGATGACATGTAACCTAAAAAATTGTCACATATTTATCATTAAACATGTATTTATCCGGCCAAATATTAACCTACCTTTGGGTCGATTAATATCACCATTAATAAACATAAACCATAAAACTTAAGTTCTTTGTAAATCAATTTTCACAAGAATATATTGTGTCAATTAATATACTTTGAAAATAAACAAATATGTCATTAATATAGTTTATTGGCAACCTGAAATATTTTGAAACTCTGTTTGACCTTTTGGTCGAACACATTTCATATAACCACTATAAGTTTTCATTAATTACTATGATTAATCAAATCTTTGCAAAATTTTGCCAATAAACATTAACCAATCACCACTCTATATAATAATATACATTTGTATTGACCCACGATCTAGAGCCAAATTGTTTTTATGTACATGCAAATAATGTTTATTAAATATCATGAGTGATAAACATTATTTTTCTGTCATGGACTTATGTTCGTAAATCCTTGAATGCCAAATTAATATAACCAAATTAGCATTACACTCTTAGCCGATTAGTTTTCGTAACCAAATTTAAACACAACTAATAGATATTAGTTTCCAAAAATAGATTATAGAAAACCTTACATTATAAAAAATGTAAACAATTAAGTCTGCATAAAATAACACGCATGCATCAAATAGGCTCTTTCACTAGGGTGACAATTGCTAGAAATTAAAGTAATAAACATTTAGTACTCGATGCCAACATTAAGGCAAGCAATCATGTGAAACTCATTTCAAAAGAAACATAAATTAAACAATATTATCCGTAATAATATGCATTTACAGAAACATAATCGTAAATTTAATAAACATTGTTGTTTCTTTAATGAAAAATAAGTTACAAAAAATGTAATTAAACATATATTACATTTAAATGATCACTTATTTTGTAAACAACTTAACATATATACATGCACATAATATTATGAATTATTTAAAAAGATCACACCTTTAAATATTTACCTTTTTTTTTATCAAATCAAAATTAATTTGAGTGGTTTCGTGAAATATAAAATAAACTTTATAGTATTATTTTATGAGTTTTAACCAAAAGCAAAATATTTGAAACCATAAAAGCGGTGCCATGTACATATCATATCCTTCATTCCCATAAGAAAATAAAATACATAAATAACCAAGGTAAAATAGCAAAATAAAGTTGCTACCATGAATGTGACAAATCATGGTTTGTCTTCTTTAATAGTGTCAGAAAAATATTAATTAAAAAGAAAAGAGGGTATTTTGCCGTTCTAAAATAATTTTGGCCTCAATAACAATAAGAAACATATCTGACTTTTCTTTCTCTTATCGCCGATCAAGAAAATTACCATAATGAAACCAAAATAAATAAATAACAACATGAAACAGATCTGACTTTTCTTTTGC
The DNA here is from genome assembly GCF_052849685.1 of Lactuca virosa. Classification (NCBI taxonomy): domain Eukaryota; kingdom Viridiplantae; phylum Streptophyta; class Magnoliopsida; order Asterales; family Asteraceae; genus Lactuca; species Lactuca virosa. Next base: position 392,481,072 of record NC_136433.1, read on the forward strand.
TCAACCTCGAACAACTAAAGCAAAAACAGGTATGATTATGTTCGAATATTACTTTTAGAGATCTTGAACCCAAAAAAAAAAAAAATTCTAGTAATAGATTCGAGTAGGCTCTGATACCAATTGTTGGACATTTTGATAACCAAAAACATAAACACGGAAGCATGAACTTTGGATCTTTAAACTCGAATCTGATTAAAAGAAAACTTAAACATTAAAGAACGATTACATACCTGATTTCATTATGATCTTCGGATCTGAAGAACTAGCGTTGGTTTTCTAGTTGATCACAAGAGCTCTCTCTAAAATCCCTTCGCAAACCCTAAACGAATTTACATGTGTATTTCGTGTGTCTTGATCTGCTCCTCATCACATGTATTTATAGATGGAGATAACCCCTAATGTGAGAGATGAAAGGGATCTTGAGTCAAACCGGGAACTCAACCCACAAGGTAAGTAAATATTTTATAAATCGGTCCATCAACAATTTATACTCTTACCATAATAAGTGGATTTAATGATATATCGTACATATTTATGAAGTGGTCTCATAATTATCCAACACACAAATCTTTATCAGCATGAAAGAAGACATAATTTTGATGTCAGCGTGTACACTCACTGATGATTGAGAGGTGCCTTGAGAACACGATCTTTGTCCCTTATTCCTTTCACCTTTTCTAACAGACCAAGCTACAACTGCATTCCATTTGAAATCTCGAAGGAATCAAAGGATCACCTGTTACATCCTTCTTCTGCTGCTCATTTCTTTGTCCATACTTGCCTTAAATTTTACTCCAAAAATCAAAGATTTTGCTTCAAATGACTTCAAACGAGGGCCCACGTGATTTAAATCAACCCTCATTTAGCGTGTGAAATAGGCATCGACATGTGAATACAAACAGAAAGCACATCAGCATGAAGGTCTTATCAGCTTTAACCAAAATGCTCATCTCAGCTTTGATCTCCCGAATACCTGCATACAAATTGAAACCATGAGAGAGACTAATCACATTTAATTCCTTGATTTATCTGGATAGCAGAGGATGATGCTTTTCCATTGGTTCATGAGTCTTTTGCTTTTTGATGCAATGACTAACTATTTGAGTAGTATCACACCTAAATTCCATCATTTCAACACCAACTCATATTTTACACATCCTCTAACCATGTGACACCAAATATCCTTGAACACTTGCTTCTGACTTATCTCTTTTCAGCCATTTGAGAAAAGGAAATAGAGTGTAGTAGAATTTTCTTTGAGCTTCAAGAGCAGTCACCATCACATGAAATAACATGAAATCCTTAACGACCGAAACACCCTACATCTAAATCCTTTTGTTTTGTTTATTGTAGACTTGTACCCCTTGCAAGAGACAAATCTTGCTTACATTTATCTTCTTCTCCCAATGGCTCCGGAACTTTGTTTCATCTGGATTTTGGATAGAAACGCCAGCGTAAGAGACAATCGGCATGAAAGACTTGTAATAACCAAGCTGCTCTATTATCTTGATGATAAGCACAAGAAAGAATGATATCTATACTCACTTTGCTTAATAGCTTAGAATATTTTCTTGTAATATTTTTTTTTTGTTTTTGACATCAAACCAAACACAATGATTTCAAAAATAAAGACTGTACACAAACTTAAAAGAAAATGAAATAAAGGACATTAAAAAAACTTTACACAAAAAATATACAACAAATCTTACATTTGCTTAGCGAGTGTGAGGAAAAGTGACTACCAACCAGAATTTTGAAAGATTCAAATTCTTTCTCTCATCTTTAGATTTTAACACATGATTTTTAGAGACCAAAAGAGGATTTGGTTTAGAAACACTTACCTGGAGGTATCTTTGAGCAAAAGAATAATGAACACAATGTTTATGTATCTGAAAAAATCTTAAAGAGATCCATTTTAATCTTACTTCTTCTAAAGATTTATGATTTGAAAGACAGAAGTTTGCTTCAAGATTTTTGAACCCTTCTCTTCTTCTCCTCATTTTCGAAAATTTCTGATTAGATTGAGCTTCAAATGTCTGAACTCTTTTCTTCTTCTTATTCTTCTTCTTCATCTACATCTTCGTAATAGCCATCAGATCTGGTGAATGATTGTATAAAGAAGGATTCTTCTTTTTCTTTTGATTTTTGTGATTTCTTAGAACCAATTTTTGACCTTCTATGAACATATCTTAAAACAAAAATTCTTACCAACTATAATAACTTGAATGTATCAGAAAACCTGCTCTGATACCAATTGAAGGTTTGTATCGATTGGATACAGTCAAGTATGAGAAACAACGAACAAACAAACAAAGTAAATACTAAACAGAAAATGCAAAGAACACGAAGAATTCACCAAATTGTCTTTCACCAAGAAAGGGGTTGTTTTCACTAAGAAAACGGGTTGTCACAAAGACGTTGACAGCACCAAGCCATACATTAGTATTTCACCCTAATGTTGTGTGTGTGTGTATATATATATATATATATATATATATATACATACATACATACACACACACAACAACAACAACAACAGCAACACTAATCTAATCAAGTGAATCCATTCATTAAAGGGATTGTATCTAATCTACATATAAACAGATCCTTATCACCAAGATATCAGATCTATTATCTATTATATATTTATAGATTATAACTACCTAATATACAAATATATCTTCCTAATATATAATGATCACCAAGATCATGGACTTGACGCTGACACTGATCATTCTGGCGTTGGCGCTGGCGCTGGTGCTGGTGGTCAATGTGTAGTGTTTTTGACTCATCAAATCATAAGGTGTGACCTTACATTAACCTTTTCCTTGGACTCACCTATTGACAACGACATAGGTCTACCTAATCATTCGAGCCGGTGGGTGGAATTTTCCTAGGTATTTTTATGCCAAAGTGTCTTTATGGCTTCAGATCATATACATCTGGCACAACATGTTATTTGTAGAGAGAAAAGTGTGTTATCGGATTGAGTAGGTGTTTTTGATAAAAACCATGCACCGTTTGCAAGAGATGTTTGTAGGTGATTAGTTGGGTAATGTATTTTGAGGCTAAGCTAGTAGCCTTGGTCAAGATGCGGTGTTTGACTTTAAAAAATGTGTGTATTTGGCTTGACGAGCTACATTATGAAGAATGGAGTGTATTCTTAGGCTAAAGGGGTAGCCTTTTTCAAGATGTGGCATTTGACAATGTGTGTAGTCGGTTGGACGAGCTACATTAGGAAGAATATAGTGTATTTTTAGACTAAGCAGGTAGCCTTGGTCAAGATGTGGTGTTTGATCCTACAAATGTGTGTAGTTGGCTGTACAAGCTACATTATGAAGAACAGAGTGTATTCTTAGGCTAAACAGGTAGCCTTGGTCGATATGTGGCGTTTAACCCTATAAATGTGTGTAGTTGGCTGGCCAAGCTACATTATAAAGAATAGATTCTATTCTTAGGCTAAGCGGGTAGCCTTGGTCAAGATGTGGCATTTGACCCTACAAATATGTGTAGTCAGCTGGCCTAGCTACGTTATGAAGAATAAAATATATGGACCTTTTTAACAAAAGTCATATCGCTTATCCTTTTCCCAATTTTATGTTGCATGCCCCTGGCCTACATCCTTGCTTTATGTAGGGTAGGTTTTTGTTTTGTTGCTACTTTTATCCCGCACTTTGTTTTTTATTTTTACTGAGTGCTCTCTTCTACTCCATTTCTATTTGCCATTTTTTCTTCCCCCATGATGGCCAAACACTAGGCTCCTTATTGGTTATTTGGTAATCTTCTTTTGTCTTGATAGTTTTCTTCTTTTCTCCATCATAAAACTCATTTATGCTTTTGTTTTGTGACCTTCTCTTCCTTTTAATGCTTGTTGAAGACTCCTTACTTTTTTTTACTTCGTACCCTTTCTTTCCCTTTTCCTTTCATCAAACGATCATTCTTCTCATCCTCCTTTTCTGTCAACAGTGGGATTGAGCTTATCCGAACTCCTTCCACCTCGATTTGGTTTTTTTTACGTTCCCTCTCTTATGACCAGTTTTATGATTATTGTCCATTTGAACCCTTTCACCATCACACTTCTGTCTGCCTATGTCATGCATCATGATGCCTGTTTAGCCAACAAATTTAATGCCTGCTTTTGTTAGGGTACAAAGTCATGCTTGGATGTGGAGTCTTAGGTTTTACCCCTTTGTATGTGTAAATGGGTTGAGTCTTTCCTATAAATAGGAAGTGAGTGACTCCCGTTATGTAAGGAACCATTTGGAGTGTTAGACTAGAGAGAGAAACTTTGTGCAAAACCCATTTGTATATTCTTTCTAGATCTAATATGAGCTTACAAAGATTTATTTACTCCTTGTGTTCTTGAATTTGTATGATGATTCACTAGATCTTTTCTAATTCCGCACATGCCATCATAATCAACACCACTACAATTGGTATCAGAGCGGGTGTTCTTGATTGGATCAAAAATTGATCCTTGATGGCTATTTTGATTTGGTGATTCATTGTTTGATCTTTGATCTTCGTGTTTTAGAGAGTTTTTGGATTCTAGAAATCGAATTCATCTTTGATTCTATTCATAATTCGATTTTCTTCACTAGAATTCAAGTGATTTTTACTTTCTCTCTCTAGAAAACCCATTCAAAATCACTTTCTCTTTCTAGAAATCTTCAAGTTTTTGTTATCATGGTGCGTTTGGAGTATGATTCTTGGGTTGTGATTGTTAAAGATTTGAAATACAAAGTCAACGAATATCAATTCTATGGATTGGTGTTAAGTGGGTTGATTTCACAAGAAACTTTGATTTCTTATGGAGGTTTGAAGGATGTTCATGGAAGATTGGTATTTCAATCACTTTCAAAGATTGAATGCTTGTATGATCTTTTCATTGTCATGTTAGTTCGTAGTGATAACCGAAAAGAAGGAGAAGAAAGAGATTTTTTTTAATAAAAGATACATTTCTCTTGTTGAAAACCCAAGTGATCTTCAAGCTCTTATGTTTGTTGAAGATGTTCTTGATGATCATCATGTTCTTGATGTTCTTGATGTTCAAGAAAAAGGAGTTCAAGTTGATTCTCATGATAAAAAAGTTTTTTGCCCGATTGGAGTTCAAACCGATGATCTTTTGTGTTCTTGTGATTCGTTTGAAGGAATGATTCCTTATCGGAAGTCGGTGATCCAAGAAAATCTCAAGTATCAAACTCCAAAAGATTTGATTCAAACTCACAAAGTTGAAGTTGTGGAAAGTGGGTTTGTTTATGAAATCAAGTCTTCAAGATGCAAAAAGATGAGAAAGAAAAAGAAGAAGAAGATCAAACACAAAAACAAACGGGTTTATTCACAAAAATCGTCGAATGTTGTTGTGAATCCGAAATCCGTGAAGCAAATTTGGGTTCCAAAGCAACAATCTCCAAAGGTTGCATTGCATTTGAAGTCAAAACCCAAAAGTGTTGGTGGTTCTTTTGAAGATGTTCTTGGATCGTTGAAGAACACGAAGAACACGAAGAACGAGTTGTACATCAAGCATAATGGGTGGTACAATGTTCAAATTGGAGATTTTCTCGTTCCAACAAAAGAACCAAGATCTTCTAAATTTGATTCGTTCGTTGAAAATGGATCTCGATTCGTCAAAAAGGTATCTCAAATTCTCAAATGGATTCCAAAACATCCAAGATTTCGCTTCGTACTTTACGTTTTTCATTTTTGATCGATTTGCCTCATTGGATCAAATCCGTTTCAACCTCATTGATTGATCCAATAAATTTTTTTTAATGATCAAGTCCAAAATCTTTTACAGTTACTGTTCATCTGATCCGTGATCCGTATTTCAAGCCCAATCTAAAACCTTCTTACTGTTCGTATGATCTTGAAAGCCCAACCTTGTTCGTAGCCCAATCTGATTTTATTCAGTCGACATAAATTTGATCTGTAACTGTTCATGGACAAATAATTCTGATATTGATTCGATCCTATCACGAGTATTTGCAATCGACGATTTCGTTGATTTATGAAGATTGAAATATGGTTCATATTGGTTAATAGATGGTGCAAATGAAACTTCGAAGAACTCGATGATTAACGTATGAAGATGTTCATGAATTTGTTTGAAAAAGATGTATTTGATCTGAAAAGTGTTTTGAAGAAGGTCGATTTGTTGTTTGTCGATGATCGATTTTGAAGGTCAACGCTAAATTTCAAAATTGAATTTTGATTATGTTGTTTGGAACGAAAGAAAAAGCTGGGAAATCAGAGTGAGGATCGTCAGAACGAAGGATGACTCGCAAGTGGTCTCAAATTGCAATTGGATTTTAATGGTCAAAGTTGGAAGTCAAAATCGGAGATAAAGTCAAAATCATATTTTTTATGTTTTGTGTTCGATGATCGAAGTGGCTCAAGTTTTGATTTCGAATGATGGGGGTTACTGATTCGATGTGTTGTTGTTAGATCGAACTAAGCCAAATTGGTTTGGAGCAATTCGAATCGATGATTGGTTATATTCAATTGGAATGGTGCGTCTGGTCAAACAGTGCAATATAAGTCAAAATGGGTCTTCGACATTGAAAAGTGAATGGAAACGAAATGGAAATGAGTTAGGAACGAAAATAACTTCCTTTATGATCTGGAAAGCGAATTGGAGGTTGAACAAGTTCTCGCTAAGGGTTGAGTGGCTGAATTCAAAGTCGAGGGTTCTTGTAAGGACATTACCGAGCATCGAGGATCGAAGGTTTTGGGGTGTCTACTCGACACTCGACATCACTCGACGAGATTTGTGGAATCGGGATCGTGATCGAGAGTCCCTTGGGAAGGTGAAGGCTTCGAAATTTACTGATTGAATGTTCGATATGGAGGTTCAATTTTGACATCGTTGTGGTCAAAACTCCTTATTAGCGTCTGATAACGAAGTGGGGAAGAAGATATAAATGTTACGAATTGGTCCCTTCAAGTTTCAATAGTTTGACGGTTTGTAGCCATATTCGAAATTAGGACTGCTTTTTGACAGTTTGGAAGAAAAGAAGGCAGAATTTTCGAAGTGAGTCCCTGCAGTTTTGAAATTTTGGCAGAAAATACCCAATTTCGAAATTGGGGTAATAAAGCTGAGAAATTGAAGATTTTACAAGTTTAGTCCCTGCAGTTTGTGCGAATTTACGCTTTATGCCCAGTTTCGCAAATAGGATAGAGTTTCGCATATTTGGCTGTTTTTGGCGCAACGGGTCCCTGCAGAATTTTGTTATTGACGATTTTTACCCGGATTTTAGAAAATCTTGCAACTCTCACTCAAAAAGTCAAAAATTTTCATAAATTGGAAATTTTTTTAGGCTTTTTCGTGATTGTTTTTTCGTGCAATATTTTCAAGGTATCATTTTTGGTACACATCAAGGGGGAGTATTGTGAAGTTTATTCCTCAGGCGCTTCTCACCCTTAATGGGTTTTATAATCTTTTTTTTGATTATAAAAGGGGGAGAATGATGGGTATTCGAAGCAGGTTTTTTGGGTATTCATTTGCGGATTTGAAGACCGGTGTTACTTCGAGGGGGAGTTTGGTATTGTTCGCGCTAGCTCGTTGGAGATTGAAGCCGGGACATCCAATCCTAACTTTGAGGGGGAAAATGTTAGGGTACAAAGTCATGTTTGGATGTGGAGTCTTAGGTTTTACCCCTTTGTATGTGTAAATGGGTTGAGTCTTTCCTATAAATAGGAAGTGAGTGACTCCCATTATGTAAGGAACCATTTGGAGTGTTAGACTAGAGAGAGAAACTTTGTGCAAAACCCATTTGTATATTCTTTCTAGATCTAATATGAGCTTACAAAGATTTATTTACTCCTTGTGTTCTTGAATTTTTATGATGATTCACTAGATCTTTTCTAATTCCGCACATGCCATCATAATCAACACCACTACAGCTTTAGACATCTATTTTATTCTATGTCCTTGATGTCCTTTCCCATTCCCTTTACTTCTTCTCTCTGGGCTTCATTGTTATTCCTTTATTGCGTCGGTATCTCACTGCCCATATCCCCCTTCAAATTTTGAAAACCCTAGTCTTTGGTGCTATTATGTTTAGGGGCGTGTTCAACATAGCCGATTTTTCTTTTTGTTGGTATTGTCCCTACCCCCGACATTGAATGGAATTTTAGTACACCGTGAATCATGGATGCTATTGCTTTGAGCTTATGCATTGCCGACCTTCCGAAAATTAGGTCACACGGTGATGATGCATTTATTATGACAAAACACACCAATTTGGTACTATTCCTGCCACTATGGTGATACACACGGTGATGATGCATTTATTATGCTATTGCTATACATTGTGACGAGTGAAACTGATGAGGTGATTCTCTGGCAGCTCGATGTTCTTTTATACAAACCCTGGTAACTGCTTGTAAAAATGCTTATACATGACATCTGTAGAACTTCCACTGTCTACATAAATGTCATTCACACAGTTTTTCCCATGAATCCTCCTACTATGATTGGCACTTATCCTATGTGGCTATTATTGTTGTAATCGCATACGCCGAACTTAAACATATAGTCTTCCCATTCCCTTTGTGCTTCTCGTTGGTCCATTTCCCTGAACATGAAAATTTCATTTTTCCCAGTCCTTTCGACTTCGGCTCGGTATGCGTAGACCTAACTCCTTTTATTAAATCTATTAATCGACCCAACTACATTCTATTTTGCAATTCATGATGTAACATGGTACATTGAATGGTATCAGGTCCTGTAGTTTCATGGAACTCACAGTATCTACCATGATCCTTGGTCGCTGCCTTTTCTCCTAACCTTCCTTCATTCTTATTGTGTTCCCCAATGGTCGTCACTTCATTCCGATTAACACCTCTTGCCACTATATCACCTATACTTGCGTTGGGAAAACGATTTTGCTGGAACTGCCTCATATTTTGGTACCTAGGAATTTCTATTTCCTGGGTTCTCACATATGGTGCTCTGCTATCCTTTTGTACACTAGGTCTTTCCACTTGGTCGGTTTTTAGATTTTTATACGCTGATTCTTCTTGTTTCATGTAGACATGGACCCTTTCCATCATCTCCTTCCGAGATATAGGTTGTTTATCCATAAGTTGTTTGAGCAATGCACCTAGTAGGTTGTTTGCCCATAATTTTTTTGAACAATGCACATAGTTGTAACCAGAATATGAACGCGGTGATCACCATATTGTCCACATTCTCTGGGATGTTAAGCGTATCCTTAATGAAACATCGAACGAAAGTGCTTAGGGTCTCATCTTCTTGTTGTCGGCACCCTAGAATATCTTGTGCATCGGTTGTGTACCTTCTCTACTGGATAAAATGTTCGACAAACTCCTCTATTAACTAATTAAATTCAAGTATACTTTCCGCTGGTAAACTCTTATACCATAGTCGTGTTGGTCCGAACATGGTTGTGGGGAAGAAAATGCATGAATACTTCTCGTCTAGATAATATGTGTCCATCGTCCATCGATAATTTTCAATGTGGTCATTGTCATCATATTTTGATATTTCAGGTATAATTTCTCCCAGTGGAAATTATCATTAATGTATGCTTCGTACCAATGGTGAATTATCCAACCTTAAAACTCGTCCACCTCTTACATTACTCATCGGGTCTTGCATGTTGTTTCCACTTAGCAACTGAGTTGGTTGTCCCACGTGTGTTGTCATCTGGTCCCCGAGGATGGGTTGCAATATATAATCTTGCTGTTTCTAAGGAAGCCAAAATGCTTAATAGTGCGTATATGGGAATAGTGGTGGTAACGGTATATATGGTGGTATGTTTTGTTGTGCTAACGTTGTTGTTGCTAAATGTTGTTGCAAGAAAGGTTGTGACAACCCGAAAATTTCTATCTTGTAAAGTCAATCCAATCAAACAAAAGTCAGGCTTATTTCTATTACCTTTTAGCCTTGTTTAGAGTTTTTTTTTTCAGAGTTTCTAAGCCTAGTACACTCAAGGTTTGTGTGTTAGGAAGTATTAACTTGAGTTCTATGAGTTGCAATCAAGCCGGAATCACCATCAAAATGAGTTCACGGCCGAGAACCCTCACTTGGCCATGAACTACTCATATGTATAAGAGATTGGTCCATTTTTCTTCATTTCTCAACCCTTGGCCGTGAACTCTCAAGTCTCTCTCAAGTATCATCCACAAACACTTCAATCTTTCACTCTTAAAACACCCATTTCCTTAGATACTCCATAGAAGCTTAATAGGATCTTCAAACACTAGCCAAAACACAAAGATCTTCAAGTCTTCATCTTTTCGCCAAGAACACCAAGAACACACACTTGTTCTTGGGTCGTGAACACTCTAAGGGCTTCCAAATTGTAAGTATCTCATTCATCTTCTAGTTGTCCATTAGAATCACTTGAATCCCCATGAAAAAAACATCTCATTGGCATGATTCTTCAAGAGTTCACGGCCGTGAACTCTTCATTGGGCCGTGAACCCTTCATAAGATCATGGTGGCCGTCAACCCTTCAATCCATGGTCGTAAACCCTTCTTAGACCAAGCTTGGGCTGTAAACACTTCAAGCATTCTTGGCCGTGAACACTTCCTTGTGTGGCCGTGAACTCCCTTCAATCAATCATATGTGATTGTAACACTTCATTGCAAGTGTTTCCTAGTTCCTATGGTTGTTTCCCTTACATGTTAATTGTTATACACACTAATTATATACATATATGTATCAATATATGTCATCTAGGACTCGTTTGTGTCTCGGGACTTCATTCGTGGAACTTCTCATCCTTACTCGAATCTCCAAATTGAATCACCCACATAAGGTGAGTTCATACCCATATAATCAATCTTTTAAATGTTTTAAATGCTTTTAACGGGGGGGGGGGGGGGGGAGGGGACACAAGTTGAACACAATGATATTGTGTAAATATTTACCTGTGATAACCATCACATTAAAGGATTTCTTATACTTTTGTAAGTGATCAAATCAATTCAAAAACTCTTTTAAAAAGATGTTAGTTTCTCGTTTATAAAACTCCGTTTCTAAGTTACATGCTTAATTCAGTTGATAATTGAGTCTTTTCGTCAAATCAGTAACAGTTCAAACAAGCATACTAGTACACTATAATAGGTATAGTTTAGGGGTCAGTTCATACTATAACAAGAACAGGAAGGAACATACTATATTCTAGAACAGAAGAACAAATCATGATTCACGAACTTATACTTTACAGTCCCAGTAACCTAGGAAGGAAACGTATCATTAACTCATTTTTTATAACAAAATATGATAAAATACAAGGTATAAGGATATATATGTGGTACATCTACAAAGTACCGGACAATAATAAATAAAACATAGTAATATATATATATATATATATATATATATATATATATATATATATATATATATATATATATATATATATATATATCACAACAGTATCGACTGAGGCGTTTAGAGTACAAGATTTCATTACTTCTAGTGGTCTTACTAACAAATAGAATAGCGCCACATAACTTCCTAGTAACATGAACATTCAGTTAGAAGGGGGCCTATAATGCTAACTTTATGATTCCTTGGTGGATACATTAGGGATATATATTAATCAGATCCGACAGGCAGTAAGATGTGTGCTTTCCGCTTCATTTTCTGTTCCTTGTTTGGTTGTGGGCTTAGAGCAGATTCACACAGTCTACTATCTATTCGATCTTATATATATATATATATATATATATATATATATATATATATATATATATATATATATATATATATATATCCTGTATACACCTAATAATCATAGGGAGTAACAGGTATAGGTCAGGTCATAGCATACAAATTAAGTATACCACTTTCTAGTACAAAAACATACTTTTCGGATAGTTCATCAAGTAAATGAAACTAGAAACTTATCTATAGAAGGTTTAATTCGTTTTATTAAACCAGTATAACTTAAAGGACCTTTAGTGGTTAATTCTATAATACCTTAGTTTATACATCAGGGTTATATATAATTAATATCCGATAGGCAGTTGAATGTGTGTTTTCCGCCTCACTTCCTGTTTCTTGTTTGGTTGTGGACTTAGGGCATATTCACACAATTAACTGTCTGTTCGATATTAGATTATATATAGCTAGTATGAACTAAGTGATTATAGGAGGAACTATTGTGGTTACCATTTTTTTACTAAAGGAAATATATGATTTTCTTAAAGAATGTTTTCATCAAATATAAAAGAACTATTACAGTTAAATCCGTAAGTACCAAATGAATACGCCAGGGTTATATACAATGAAGATCTAACAAGTAATGGGATGTGTGCTTTCCGCTTCATTTCCTGTTCCTTGTTTGGTTGTGGGCTTAGGGCAGATTCACCAATCGATTGTCTGTTTACTCTAAATTATGTATAACTTGTATCGATTTAGTACTCATAGAAGGAATTGTAGAGTCATTTTTACTTATCTTTCATCATATCAGAAAATATAGGATTTTCTGGAGGAACAGGCGAACTTTTCTAAAAGAACTTATAGTATACTTTTGACACTAAAATACTTATGAACTCACTAGCTTAAATGCTGATCTACTTTTTCAAAATAACTTGTATTCTCAGGGAACTAGTAGACAGGTACGCGCACTGGGATTCAGAAGATGGAGCATAGTAGCTTCATGTCTTGTTTTGTTATTTACTTTTGGAGTCAATCTTTTGTGAATCACATACTTTGTAAACACTTTAATATTAATGCAATGGTTGTTTGTTACTTTGATTACTATGATGCATGTTTTGTAATACTACATATGACGTCCTCCGCCCCCGAACGTTTCCGCCGTTCCGGTTTGGGGGTGTGACAAAGGTGGAAAAGTCTGTACTACTATCTCATTACTTTTATTTGGGAATTTAGTTGCCTTTTTAGTCGTATTTCTTCCTCCAGTACTTGAGCTAGTGTCCCTTTCAACTATGACGGATAACGCTTGTCTGGCTATGCACTCTCTTCCCGATGGTTGAGCTTCTAGACCATGTTATTGCTGGCCACTCGACCGGGTTGTTGTCAAGGAAGGCGGTTGTGACAAGGATGCTACTCTGTCACACCCCCAAACTGGAACGACAGAAACTTTCGGGGGCGGAGGACGTCATGCACAATATCACAACAATTGTATAATAGTAATCAAAGCAAACACAACCATTACATTGATAAAATATAGTATTTACATCTGTTCATAACATAGTTTGTATGGCATCAAAATGTATAACAAAAGTATAAAAGACGAGACTCTATAAAGCTCCGTCTTCTCAAAATCCTGCGGGTGTTTCTGTCAACTGGTTCCCTGAGAATACAAGTGATTTTGAAAGCGTATCAACATTTAAGTTGGTGAGTTCATAAGTATGTTTTAGTGATGGAAAACTCGTCTTTGTACTTTGAAAATGCTAATTTGTTTCTCCAGAAAATCCGATATATTTTATAGTGAATGTAATGTAGTCATGTATGTTCCTTAAAAATGTATACCGTAGTGGTGTACTTTGTACTAAAAAATAGTGTGTTGTAACTGTATTTGTATGAAAACCTTTATATGTATACCTATAGACCACCAGTTGTAGTGAAAGTAGTGTACTGCAATAGCGTTTGTATGAAAACCTTAGTATAATGCCTGGTTATCACCAGCTGTAGTGTAATGTAGTGTATCGTAGAGTACTGTAATTTTATTAAATAAAATAAAATCACTAAAGTAGTGTTAATCTCATAAACATATGTGTTAGTTATATTGTTGTAAGCTTCATATAACCATGCTTGATATGACCTAGTGACCTCTACGACGTTCTTCAGGCGTCTGAAAGTTATGACATTTGTCACCCAGGCCTGCCGGCCTAACTGTAGCTAGCAGTTCAGGTGTGGGATTATCAGTCCCGTATAGATCTATACATAAATCTCACGCTCTCCCTCTAGGAGACTCTGGTTATACTGTATAGGATTTAGTTTCGTTCTTGGTGGATACTAGTGAAGTAGTGCCACACAACCCTGTATTAACTAGTTTACGTGTAGTGTTGTAGTGTTGTCGTGTTCTCTTGTATTAAAACTGCATGTATTGCCTTGTACTAATGTACTTTGTAGTGTAAAATAATTATACTTAAATAATTATTTTAATAGTGTATACTTGTATCAATGTATTAGAGTAGTGTTTCCCAAACTATACCTAGTATAGTTTTGATTGTATGTTCTTGTTCCGTGTATTGTTCTTAACAAAATAGTGTAGTGAATCTCAAACCATACTGATTAGAGTTTAACTGTAATGTTCTGTAGTGTAATGTAAAAATTTGCAATTTATTTGTATAAAAGCAATTTACCCTCGACATATATGAAATACTTTTAGGAAATGTAGCGAATACTCGGTTTGAAACAATTGCAAAGGTTTTTAAACTATTTAAAAATGTTTGAATAAACACAAAAGTCCTTGTGTTTTACTTGTATTCCCCCCTAAAAATATTAAAAACATTAAAAATGTAGGGGTATGAACTCACCTCGAATGTGCGTTTGTGTTTGAATTAGCGAGCTTGTAGAAACGATCCTCGGGTAAGCGTACGCGCTAATAACGTTATCCTAAAAATAATTATAGTCGACGTCGTAGTTAAATTAATAAAATATCTATTTAAATAATGTTTTAAATAATTAATTATGTAAGGAACACTTACAAAAATTAATTTGGAATAATTGGAAATGTTGAAGGATGTTTTCGGTGGGCAAAATTTCGGTGGGGCTGGGGAGTGTTTTCGGTGTGATGATGTTGGTGGTGTGTGTTCTTGGTGAAACACTTAAAGATATGAAGGGACTTATGAATGTTCTTGAGGATTTGGTTGAAGATTTGAAGATTCTGGGCAAAATCTATGAAGATTGAGAGAATCGTTGGATGACGTTTGAGAGCAAATTGGGTGTGTGTTCGGTGGGAAATGATTTGAGTGTTCGGCTATATATATATATATATATATATATATATATATATATATATATATATATATATATATATATATATATATATATATATATATATATATATATATATATATGGGAGGTGTTCGGTCCTTAATGGGCCTCAAGTTTGTGAATTCGGTCCTACATGACCGAATTCTCCTTGAATACGGTCCTAGAGTGGGACACAAAGTGTGAATTCGGTTTCTTGGTCAAAGAAAGAGGGAATTCAGTCATGCCTTTAGTCCTTTAGGGAATTTGGTTTTTTTTTTGAAATTAGATTCCAAAAACCGAATTCTGTATATATATTAATATATATTATGATTTCATGTAAGTGTTAGGCTTATATATGTTTCCAAAGACATGACATATCATGATTTACACTATGTATTAGGTTTTAGAGTGAAGGATTTTAAATCCTTATTTATACTAGTGTAAACTTTGATTGAACTAGTGTGAATTCCATTGACTTTTATTGACTCGAAACAACGGGTTGTTACATTATCCCCCCGTTAGAGGGAATTTCGTCCCGAAATTCATTCTAAGACGAATACATCATGGATTAGGAAAAAGGTGTGGGTACTTTTGTTTCATTTGATCCTCTTGCTCCCAAGTGAATTCAGGTCCCCTCTTGGCATTCCAGCGAACCTTCATTATCAGTATGCGACTTTGTATCGTTCATTTGACTTCCCTATCCATGATCTCTACTGGTTCTTCCACGAAGTTTCATTAAAGCTCTCGTTTATCTTGATTTCATCGAGTGGAATCACAAGAGTCTTCTCAGATAGACACTTCTTTAAATTTGACACGTGGAAGACAGGGTGTACGTTGTTAAGTTCTTGCGGTAGACGGAGTTTGTAAGCTACTGGGCCGATTCTAGCAAGGCTCTCGAATGGCCCGATGTATCTTGGATTTAGCTTTCCACGCTTTCCGAAGCGTATCATGCCTTTCCAGGGAGAGACCTTCAATAGAACGCAGTCACTAACCTAGAATTCCAAGGGTTTTCGTCTCTTATCTGCGTAGCTCTTTTGTCTATCTCTAGAGGCTTTCAGTCGTTCTCGGATTTGCATAATATTTTATGTGGTCTCTCGAATGATTTATGGGCCAGTGAGAGTGCTATCAGGAACTTGCCCCTTAGCTAGCTACGTGTCACCCACCTCAGCCCAGCACAGAGGGGATCTGTACTAACGGCCATAGAGGGCTTTGAATGGAGCGGCCTTGATGCTAGTGTGATAGCTGTTGTTATATGAAAACTTGACTAGTGGCAAATGGGTATCCCATGCTTTACCAAAATCTATGACATAGGCTCTCAACATGTCTTCTAGTGTTTGAATGGTTCTCTCACTCTGCCCGTCAGTTTGAGGATGGTAAGCTGTGCTCATGTCCAGCTTAGTTCCAAGAGCCTTCTGAAGTGACTGCCAAAATTGCGAGGTGAATCTACTATCTCTATCCGAGATAATGGATATGGGCACACTGTGCAGTCGTACTATCTCTCGGATGTAGGTTTTGGTCAACTTCTCCATCTTGTCTGTTTCTTTGATTTGCAGGAAGTGGGAGGACTTGGTTAATCTGTCAACGATTACCCAAATAGTGTCATGACCACCCATAGTCTTGGGTAACTTGGTTATGAAGTCCATTGTAATCCTCTCCCACTTCCACTCAGGTATTTCTGGTTGTTGAAGTAAACCTGAGCGCTTTTAGTATTCTACCTTAACTTTGGCACAATTTAGGCACTTGCCCACATAGGTAGCAATCTCTACTTTCATGTTTGGCCACCAATAGAGTTTCTTGAGATCCAGATACATCTTATCTGAACCTGGGTGAACAGAGTATCGAGTCTTATGTGCTTCATTCATGACTACGTCTCTGTAACCACCGAACTTTGGGGTCCAGATCCGGTTCATGAAATAACGAACTCCGTCTCCCTTGATCTCAAAGTTCTTCTCCATTCCTCATAAGGTTTCATCTGCCACGTTATTCGGCTTCAAGGCTTCTAACTGAGCCTCCTTGATTTTTGTGGACAAATATGAATGGATTGTCATGGTTAGTGCCTTCACCCTACGACCTGAGTACTCCTTTCGACTAAGGGCATCCGCTACTACATTGGCTTTATCGGGATGATAGCGAATTTTGCATTCGTAATCATTGAGTAACTCTACCCATCGTCGTTGTCTCATGTTAAGTTCCTTCTGATCAAAGATGTGTTGAAGGCTTTTGTGGTCGGTGAAGATAGTGCACTTGGTACCATATAGGTAACGTCTGCAGATTTTTAGTGCAAAGACCACTGCTCCCAATTCAAGATCGTGAGTAGTCTAGTTGACTTCGTGTGCTTCAAGCTGTCTCGATGCATATACAATAACTTTCCCTCGCTGCATAAGCACACATCCTATCCCCTAATTGGATGCATCGCAATATACAATGAAATCCTCTGTCCCTTCTAGAAGAGACAAGATAGGTGCGCTGCACAGGGCTTGCTTCAGTGTCTGGAACACAATGTCTTGTTTTTCTCCCTAACTAAAAGTCACTCCCTTATGAGTCAGGGTAGTAAGTGGCTTAGCAATTATGGAGAAGTTTTGTATGAATCTACGGTAATAGCCACCAAGACCCAATAATTTACGGATTTCTGTGGGAGTTCTTGGTGCTGACCAGTTCTCGATTGCCTTTATTTTGGAAGGGTCCACGTGTATGCCTTCTTCGCTGACCACGTGGCCTAGGAAAGTTACCTTCCTAATCCAAAACTCACACTTTGAGAATTTCGCGTACAGGTTCTCCGCCCGCAGTGTTTCTAGAACTTGTCTCAAGTGCTGACTATGTTCTTCCTCGCTTTGTGAATAGATAATTATATCATCTATGAATACTATCACGAATTTGTCTAGGAAGGGTCGGCACACCCAATTCATTAGATCCATGAATACCGCGGGTGCATTGTTTAGACCAAAGGACATTACTACAAACTCGTAGTGACCATAACGAGTTCGGAATGCTGTTTTGGGAACATTATTCTCATGGACTCGTAACTGGTGATACCCCAGGTCTATCTTCGAGAAGTAGCTGGCTCCTTGGAGTTGATCGAAGAGGTCATCTATTCGCCGGAGAGGGTATCGTTTTTTAATAGCGAGTTTGTTCAGTTCGCGGTAGTCTATGCATATTCGAAAAGATCCATCCTTCTTCTTAACGAACAGGACCGGTGCTCCCCAGGGTGAGAAGCTCGGTCGAATGAATCCTTTACTGAGCAGTTCATTTAATTGGCTGGACAATTCCTGCATCTCTGTTGGTGCTAGACGATACGGGGATTTGGCTACGGGGGTAGCTCCAGGAATCAAGTCGATTCGGAACTCGACTTGGCGTTCAGGAGGAACTCCTGGAAGATCTCCGGGAAAGATATCAGGAAAGTTGCAGACTTCGGGGATGCTCTCGAGGCCATTAACTTCTTGTTTTTCATTAATTACATGAGCTAGGAATGTGTGACACTCCTTTCGCTGGTATTTTTGAGCTTTGATGCACGAGATGATGCGAAGGGTTGTGCTGAGTTTGTCGCCATAGATAACGAGGGCTTCACCATTTGGCAAATTGAGACGAATGGCTTTTTCATAACAAAGGATATCAACACGGTTAGGACTTAACCAATCCATGCCGATAATGACGTCGAATCTTTTTATGGAGACCGGCATAAGGTCAATTGAGAAAGAGTGGTCGTTTAGGGTGAGGGTACATCCTATGAATATTTCGTTAGTGCTCTATTTCTTCTCGTTAGCCATCTCGATGGTGAGTGTTTCGTTTAGTGATTGTGGTTTGTGTTTGATAAAGTGTTTGAATTTATGACTAACAAAACTCCTCTCCGCGCCACTATCAAATAGAATGCATGCATAAGCGTTGTCGAGGAGGAACGTACCCGTGACTACGGTGGGATCTACAACTGCCTCCTCCTGGCCCATGGCTAGCACTCTCCCTATGTTGCCAACATCTCTTGCCTTAGGGAAATTCCTCTTGTAGTGTCTGGTCTCACCACAACCATAACAAGCCTGGCCTATTCCAGCTCCGGGGGTTTGAACATTGGGCTGCATAATCATCTTGCAGAAGCGGGCTGTATGCCCCTTCTTGTTGCAGCTAGTGCATTGCAACTCCCAACAAGGCCCATGATGATGTAAATTACATTTGTTGCACCTCGGAAGGGTTCCAGCATATCGACTGGTAGATGCTTGAGTAGTGGGAACATCATCAGGAAGGGTAGCAGCATGGACTGCCACTATTTGCTATTTCTTGGAGGGCTCCTGCGAATATTGGCCCTTTCGCTTGTTCCAGAACTTCTTCTTTCTGCTACCTTCTTTTGGTGGATCAGGAGCGGCTGCTACGGAGTTGTGGCGATCCCCGTGATTCATTAAAGTTTGTGCCAGACGCTTGGCACTATCAAAAGTGAGTGGTTTAGTAGCTAATACATTCCCTTGAGTTGGGGGTGTCAATCCCCATATGTATCTTTCAACCTTCTTGCTCTCTGAGGTGACCATCCCGGGACACAAAAGAGCCAGGTCACTGAACCTAGCAGTGTAAGCAGCGACATCGGAATCCTTCATCTTCAGATTCCAGGGCTCCTGCTCTAGCTTTTGCATTTCACCCCTCGGGCAGTATTCCGCTAGCATAAGCTCCTTTAAGTCGTCCCAAGTCATGGCATTGGCTACCGGGAGAGTTAAATACTTGACTTGCCTGTTCCACCATGTTAGGGCTCTATCGGTGAATATGCATGCTGCAAATTTCACTTTGTTGGATTCAGGGCACGCACAAATCTCGAATATTGATTCGGTCTTCTCGAACCAACGGGTTAAGGCGATAACACCTCCGGTGCCATCGAAAGACTTAGGTTTAGCGTTTGTGAAATCCTTATAGGAACACTCCCTCGGGTGTCCTTGGCTACCTCCGAGGTTAAGAGGATTGGTACCACTACCCGATCCGCTAGTGACGTTGTTATTGATCTGTGATAGCCACAGCGGCGGTTACTGCTGCTTGGAAGACAGCAGGGTCAAATTGGGGTGGTGGTGGCAGTGGTGGATTTGTCGAAGTGTTGTTCTTCTTCCTGTTGGACTTCTTTGGAGCCATCTTTCTCTAAAATGATTTAAGAGAAAAGGATGATAATGATGGGTTTTAGTATACTACAACATCCTATGGTGCACATACAACCCTAAATGCTTTGGATCTATGTTTTCTCTAATTATACATGCAATATTGTTTCCAAAGCATTAAGCCTACAACTAGCATGGAAATGACATAATCAACATAAAAGGGAGTTATAGAATTACCTCTTTGTTGTAGCTTGTATAACTTCTTGAGTTTGGCCTTTAAGAACTTAATGCCCCAAGTGTTGCACCTCAAATGGAATCACAACACACATAGAACAAAGGAGACTTTTGAGAGAGTATTTCTTGCAACAAAATCGGCTCATGGAACTCCAAGGATCACTAGTGTGTCATTTTGGATACTAAGGGACTTCTTATATAGTGTGGCATGATTAGGGTTGCACCATGTAAACCCTAATGGTCATGACTTTCCATATTCCTTAGGCTCCATGGGTTTAAACCTCCATGGATCATCCATGGATTGTCACATGGGTTTAGCCCAACCTAAGGAATCATGGATCATTGGCCCACACCATTAGAATGAATGATTTACCAAATCAACCCCTTATATTTAATTAGTCTCTTTTGATCACAAAATTAATTCCAAACTAATTCTTGATCAATACTAGTTAAATAATATGATTTCATATTAATATATTAGAACTTATAATATATTAACAAATCATAAATAACCTCTTCTCAAAAGTCCATGCTATCAAATTGTCCTGGTGGTATGCAACCCAAATAGACCATGCTACTCTCGGGTCAAGTACATACCAATTATAGTTATGGGCTTAGACACCTAATCCAAATGTCTCCCACTTGGATAAGTCTAATAACTATTATTGCAAGTACGACTCCACAACCCGACTAGCAATTGTAGCTCTTAAAAGCCGTTGTCAAACTCTGACCTAGTCAATGACGCGTCCAATAGATAAGGGATCATATATTCCTCCATTCTATATATCATATGAACTGAGACATGGATTTTAATCATTCTCTCTGTCCATCTGTTGTTTACCGATTTCCGATTTATGACGACCGACTAATTGAACAAATCAAATCAGTCCAGGCTTGGCCAAGCACTTAGGGGTGTCATAACTAAATCATCGAGGGGACTACATATATCGCTTTTATCCACATGGGGTAAAAGGAACGGATAAACTTCGACCCAAATGCTTTTTTGTACTTACTCATCAAATTACACACAGCAATATGTTTTATAACACCAAGTTACTGGTGCGTTTACATATGTCAATGTGCAACCGACTTACAATTACAACTCACACGTCTTGGTCTCAAGAATATAAGATATTATCGTCTCACAATCACTCGTGATAAAATCCATGAAGTGATTCAGATGAGCATGGGTTGAATCCAATACTCGAATCTTATTCCAGGAGTACTCACGAACACTTCAGCTATGTCTAACACACCTAGACAAACTACAGACCCATTCATGACAGACTTGCCTCAATACCTACTTCCAAAGTATGATTGACTGTGGATGGTTTGAATAACCTAGTTATTCGGGAAGTCAAAACATGCAAAGTGAAACACAAGAATAATACTAATCTTATATGGCCCCAAAACTTTTGAGTGCCATATTGATTACTCATTATTCATTGTATAATGTTTCGATTTATCAACTTAATACTTGAATTAAAACAATAGTTATGCCATGCTCCAAGCATGCACACTATGTTTGTCTATGGTCCTGACTTTGTGAAATAGATCAATTGAAAAACATTTCAATGATGCTCATTTCATAATTCCAAATCTTTATCGTAAATGTAAGAATATCAAATTCTTGCCATTTACTATAATCTGTTAGATTCTAAACTTATATGCAATGATCCTCTTGTAATGACTATGCACAAAAGTCACAGAGACTTGGCAACAGGCATTACAAAGTATTCCAATGGAGAGCAATTCCATGGAAACGAAGTCTCAAATTCAAAGTACATTCCTTTGAACATCCTTCTTGCATTAAGTTTTCTAATCTTACACAGATTTAAAGAATAACTTCCACTTATGGAAACATTTCCATGTTCCCATTTTGACCATCACTTCTGAACAATAATTACCTCTTCTCAGAGTATGTCAATATGGTCGTTTCCAAAATTTAAAATATACTTCTAACTGTCCATGAGCAACCAATCTTTGGTAAACCGTTTATTATTCTCGTCAATTGCTTAACCATTTTAGTCATATCCGGTTCTATTCCTTTTTCCCTCTTAATGCCCTAGGCATTTGGAAAAATTAGAACACGAGAATATTATAGCATATGTAATCGATCCAATACCTGAAGCATATGGGATGCGATTCATAATGTCAAACATAAAGACATGATACTTGATCAGCCTTATGCTATAATATTTCTATTTGCCATGTTCTCATAATTTTGATTATGAAGAGGGATGCCGTAATCATAATCAAATTTTGAGAACGCAATTAACATTTCCATATATAGAATTTCCTTATGTTGAACCATTCCAACATAGCATTCATATATATATTTGACTAAATTTGATTAAAAACTCAATCTAAGCTTTTAGATTTTGAAATGAAGTATGAATTCCTCTTCCTTAATTATAGCAAAACAAATTTTCAAACCCTGCAACTTCGTGATTTGAAACTTTTTGTTTTCTACAATTAACATTGCTAACTTGCAACACTTTCCATAATAATTATGCTCCCACTAGCATCATAATTATTATCTTACTTGCATAGTACATGCTCCCACTAGCTTTGACATGTATTCAGAAATCAACTGGACTTCTAGAAATCAATACTTATTGACTTTCATTACCAAAGTTCGGATTTATGATACGAGATGCTTCGATAAGACTTTATCTAGGCTTCTCAAACTCATACACCTTTCCTTAGATAGCCCACATGTGTTTCTTAACAATTTTAGAACTTACAGCAATAAGTCTCAAATGTTTAGACCTTTTCCATTTCTCACAATTCGAACTATGAAGACGGATGCCGTAATCATAATCGAATTTGAGAATGCAAATATCACAATTTCTATCTCTTTAAAATCTACTTAGTGAAAGCGTTTCCTCACAATCATTTTCATGAATTGGAGAGAAACCTTATGACACTTAGATTTTATGGTATATGCGTTCCTATCCATGTGAATTTGTCATAACCATAATCACAAGACACGGTTAGTAACAAATCCAAACCCATATGGACTGAACTTGTTTAATCTTAATTTCTTACCACTTGGTAACACAAGGGCCAACCATCGCTTCCAAGGTTGTTATGCAAACAACGGAGAACTCATAGAACTCATATGCATAGTAAACTTTAACTGGAATGGGCACAGAAACAAGAATATGTCAACACGATATGTTACAAACCTCAAGTCGTGTGCTAGTGTTTAACAATAGGTTTACTCTTGATTAGTTCTTGAACCTTCCAAGATCTTTAAGACTCCCACTAACCTCTTGACATATAAGATTCACTTTGTCAAGGAACATTACTTAACAAACAAATATTCAAGAGTTAGTTGGGTTTCTTATCAAGACAAACACTTCACACAATTGGCCTTAGTTGGACTTTGTTTTATCCAAAACATCACAACTTACCAATTTCAAATGTACAAGAGTAAGAAACATGTTACTCTACATTTGATGATTGTTATAAACCTTCTTAATTTAGTGTCACTCAAGGCACAAGCTTGGAGTATGACTCTAAGACTTGTTTTTTTTGGAACGAAGTATGACTCATCTTCTATATTTAACCATTTCAACAATTCACGATTCCTCTTCTCTGCCATAGAAATGTACTAAGATGACATTAGAGGATCAGTTGTCATATGGTTTTCCATAATCATTAAGATGATCATAAAACACGATACTAAAGTACTCTCCCATTTTTTCAGATTGGATAAACTTTTATCTTTCTGCCTAATTCGATTCTTCTTATTCGTTCTTCTATACATTGAAATCTTTTCAACGATTCAGAATTATACTTAATCTTGTAAGTATAACCATATTTACTAAACTTTAGTAAATCATGACGAATAGTCGTATCGATCTTTGTGGTGGACCTGACCAGCGCACACCCAGTGTACCCGATCCCCTAGTCCTTCACTTGACTCACATATTCATGTGAACAAGGAATTAGCCTTAATTTCCCAAAAACAAAGGTTCTCATTCATCACACACTACAAGTTGCATGATTCCAAGTTGCTATCCAACTGAAACTTGGGTGATGAGAATCTTTTTCTTATTTGGAAAATTTTCGACACTACCACAAACGAAAGAATCAAATTCATATTGCTTACATAGAAACATACAAAAATCAATTTTCACAAATGCTATTGCAAGGAGATAAAATAAAACAAATTTTTATTTATTTATAAAATGCGGAAAAACTTTTCCTTACAATGCAATTACAAATGAAAACTATGTTTCTAAATATTTCTAAGTAATCTATCATAACTCTTAAGCAGCAGCTCAAGAATCCGATCATCGAACCATGCGATTGAAATCCATCTTCGTGACCAGATTCAACATACTCTTCCTTTAAGCTTCATTTCTCTTTTTCGATCCTTCAAAACATCAAAATGTAATTACATTACATCATGTATTAAGGATTTCGAAATAGGAACTTAATAGAGTTAGATAGTGGACTTACTTGAAGCAGAGTCATACACTCTGACTTTACCATCCTTGTGGTCCTTCAGGTAGATATGGCACCTTCGCAACCAATGCCCCTTCTCTTGGCAATAGAAACATATGGACTCTTTGGAATGGTACACGGGACTATCTCAGACTTAGCCTTTATCTTTACCATTTTGGTCAAATGACTTGACCATGGCCGATCCCTTTCCATTGGGAAGAGAAAGCTTTTCTGGACTTCCAATGTTACCATTGTCAATATCCATGGAAGTTTGGGGAGTAGATCTTCCAATCAAATTTGCTTTATCAGTGCGCGAAATCATTGCTGATTCAGCAGCAACAAGCAAATAAGCAAGATCGATAGGGGTCATGTCGTGATTTGTCATATAGTAGTCCTCAATGAACCCACTATACGACTCAGGAAGTGATTGAAGAACCCAATCAACAGCCAACTTCCTCGAGATAACGACACCCAATACTCTTAGCCTGTCAATATGTGACTTCATCCCCAAGACGTGAGTAGACACAAACTTTCCTTCCTGCCAATAGGGCTTTGAGTGACCTTGAACTTGTGGGTTAGGGAGAATTATTGGAGGAGGTGGAGGAAGTGAAGTTCCACTATATCACGAAGAAGGGATTAATCTTTCACCTTGATTTCCTGGTGGAAAATCATCTTTGTAAAGAAAGCTTTTTTCAAAAGATTCGGGAAGACCATAGTTGTCTGAACTTAGACATTTATGAGGGAGAAATTCAAGTTTAGTTGATTTTAGTCCTTAATATAACACCCAACATGAAATACTAAGGCTAGGACCCAATACAATACTTTTTAATTCGGAAGAGGGATGCCGTAATCCAATTGTAAAATATTTGAAGGTAGGTAAATGACGATTTACCAATTTCCACCATGAAAAACGAAATTGATTATTAAGTTTTAAATGGATTGAAACTCCTAGATCCTTTGAGATTCATTGAATTTTTTCAATGACATGTTTAAATCTCGATTGTGCCCTTCAAGTTTGTGACTGGGATGCCGAGGATCACAAACAAGGTGTGAACAACCATGCAAATTAGCTTGGTACACCCAATGTTACAACCACCTAATCAATGTTTCGGTTAACCACACATGCTCCCTTGATCTATGATTAACATCAAGCTACCCTTTTCCACGCACTGTCAGTCCCAGATTAGTGTGCCGGTTAACCACACACGCTCTACTAACGACTTAACAAGGTGCAAAGTGCAATTTCATGGGTTAGCACCAAATTCACATTTTTCCTAAGAAACTAAGATTGGGAATTTATAAGAGTTTAGTTACTTAGTATTTCATTATACCTTTAATGAGAATTTAAAAGTCCTGTCAAACCCGTTCGGCTAACGACCCTCCACCAGTCAAGGAAGCGGTGGGTGAGAGTGGACACCCATTAAACTGCCATTTCATAGGGAGTAACCTTATACCCCCCCCTTATACACCAGCTTCGTGAATGAGGCCTACTAACGGTAAGACTGACTTTCTTCTTATACATATATATATATATATATATATATATATATATATATATATATATATATATATATATATATATAATTATTAAACCTATAATATTATAATAGTATAAGGGTTGAAGTTTAACTTTTAAAACTCTAGGGTTTGGAACTAAAGTATTCAAAAGTGAAACTTTACAAATTCCAAAACTTGAGGGAAAGTTTTGAAACTTGTCAAAACTCTTGAATTTTCATAACTTATGAGTTTAATAAAGGTTTTATGAAAAGGACTCTTGAATTCCATAACTTGAGGACAAGTTATGGAGCTCATAAAAAACATTTACGAAAGACCTCTCAAATTCCATAACTTGAGGACAAGTTATGGAAGACTTAAACCATTTAAGATGACATTTAAAAAAGAGACTTTTCTTTTCCATAACTTGAGGACAAGTTATGGATTTCATCAAAACATTTAGATCAAATATTCTAACTAACAAAATCAAACAATTTGTCTATGATCTAGATTAAACTCATAAGTCAAGATAATTCATATCAAACAAATTTCAAGAAATTAGTTTAATCTTATAAACTAATACAAGACTTGAAACTTTGACAATTATCTATTAATTGGATAAGAATCATCATTACCATAACAACAAAATCAAATTTTATGAACTAAAATATTTTGTGGTAATGATTCTAATCCAAACCGGCCAAAAAAACTCGAAAAACTGCCCATTGGAGCACCAACTCGGCGAGTGCATGAACTGGACTCGTCGAGTTGGTCAGTTTCTGAGTGGACTCGGCGAGTCCATCAGTCAGATGCAAAAAATTCGGTTTTTTCAACTTTATAAACCAATAAGCATCAAGTATAATAGAAAACAACCCTAGGATCTGATACCACTGATGGGTTTTAGTATACTACAACATCCTATGGTGCACATACAACCCTAAATGCTTTGGATCTATGTTTTCTCTAATTATACATGCAATATTGTTTCCAAAGCATTAAGCCTACAACTAGCATGGAAATGACATAATCAACATAAAAGAGAGTTATGGAATTACCTCTTTGTTGTAGCTTGTAGAACTTCTTGAGTTTGGCCTTTAAGAACTTAGTGCGCCAAGAGTCGCACCTCAAATGGAATCACAACACACCTAGAACAAAGGAGGCTTTTGAGAGAGTATTTCTTGCACCAAAATCGGATCATGGAACTCCAAGGATCACTAGTGTGTCATTTTGGATACTAAGGGACTTCTTATATAGTGTGGCAGGATTAGGGTTACACCATGTAAACCCTAATGGGCATGACTTTCCATATTCCTTAGGCTCCATGGTTTTAAATCTCCATGGATCATCCATGGATTGTCACATGGGTTTAGCCCAACCTAAGGAATCATGGATCATTGGCCCACACCATAAGAATGAAGTATTCAAAAGTGAAACTTTACAAATTCCAAAACTTGAGGGAAAGTTTTGAAACTTGTCAAAACTCTTGAATTTTCATAACTTATGAGTTTAATAAAGGTTTTATGAAAAGGACTCTTGAATTCCATAACTTGAGGATAAGTTATGGAGTTCATAAAAAACATTTACGAAAGACCTCTCAAGTTCCATAACTTGAGGACAAGTTATGGAAGACTTAAACCATTTAAGATGACATTTAAAAAAGAGACTTTTCTTTTCCATAACTTGAGGACAAGTTATGGATTTCATCAAAACATTTAGATCAAATATTCTAACTAACAAAATCAAACAATTTGTCTATGATCTAGATTAAACTCATAAGTCAAAATAATTCATATCAAACAAATTTCAAGAAATTAGTTTAATCTTATAAACTAATACAAGACTTGAAACTTTGACAATTATCTATTAATTGGATAAGAATCATCATTACCATAACAACAAAATCAAATTTTATGAACTAAAATATTTTGTGGTAATGATTCTAATCCAAACCGGCCAAAAAAACTCGAAAAACTGCCCATTGGAGCACCAACTCGGCGAGTGCATGAACTGGACTCGTCGAGTTGGTCAGTTTCTGAGTGGACTCGGCGAGTCCATCAGTCAGATGCAAAAAATTCGGTTTTTTCAACTTTATAAACCAATAAGCATCAAGTATAATAGAAAACAACCCTAGGCTCTGATACCACTGATGGGTTTTAGTATACTACAACATCCTATGGTGCACATACAACCCTAAATGCTTTGGATCTATGTTTTCTCTAATTATACATGCAATATTGTTTCCAAAGCATTAAGCCTACAACTAGCATGGAAATGACATAATCAACATAAAAGAGAGTTATGGAATTACCTCTTTGTTGTAGCTTGTAGAACTTCTTGAGTTTGGCCTTTAAGAACTTAGTGCGCCAAGAGTTGCACCTCAAATGGAATCACAACACACCTAGAACAAAGGAGGCTTTTGAGAGAGTATTTCTTGCACCAAAATCGGCTCATGGAACTCCAAGGATCACTAGTGTGTCATTTTGGATACTAAGGGACTTCTTATATAGTGTGGCAGGATTAGGGTTACACCATGTAAACCCTAATGGGCATGACTTTCCATATTCCTTAGGCTCCATGGTTTTAAATCTCCATGGATCATCCATGGATTGTCACATGGGTTTAGCCCAACCTAAGGAATCATGGATCATTGGCCCACACCATAAGAATGAATGATTTACCAAATCAACCCCTTATATTTAATTAGTCTCATTTGATCACAAAATTAATTCCAAACTAATTCTTGATCAATACTAATTAAATAATATGATTTCATATTAATATATTAGAACTTATAATATATTAACAAATCATAAATAACCTTTTCTCAAAAGTCCATCCTATCAAATTGTCTTAGTGATATGAAACCCAAATCGACCATGCTACTCTCGGGTCAAGTACATACCAATTATAGTTATGGGCTTAGACACCTAATCCAACATATAAGTCCTCTATAGTGGTCATGAGTCAGGTGATAATGAACGGGGCATATCTTATCCTGACAGTTATAGTGTTCTATTAAGCGATTTATAGTGGAGGTCTACTAATACAAGTAGACAATCGCCATGAAATTAATAGCAACACTTGGAATGAGTTTGTATAATGTGATTTGTGCCTAATCTCCCCTATAATCACATAGTGTACACAAATTATATATAACTAAAATCAAATAGACCTTCGACTAAGTGATCCTACGCTAAGTCCACAACCAAACAAGGAACAGGATGTAAAGTTAAACCACCTATTCTGAGTCTATGAAATCTTACTTATATATAATTTGCATGTATACCCTTAGCAATTATAAATTTATCATTAAGAGTTCTTTGTTTTCACGTGTTTGGCTCTAGTGTTATAGTGCTATAAAATACTCCTATAGTATTTTAACTGTGTATCAGGTTCTATTGTTTCCTTTGTATAGAGTTTGGTAAGTTTTAGACTTGTTGCAACACCACTAGCACTCCCAAAGACATGTTGGTCGTATCTTAAATAAATATAGTTGATCAGGCTATATTTATCCCAGATATGATTACATAACTATCCAGGTTTAACCGTAGTGTTCAACATCTAAATACTTTTGTTTTGTTCTTCTTCTGATACTGTTTCTGGTATGTATGTATACTTGCATACTTTTTATAAAATACTTAGATTTTTAAAAGGATACGTGTAGTTCAGAGCGCTTCGGCCCCATAGTGTTTATAGTTGTATATCATGTAAGGTTTGATATACTTAGTTCACTATAAACAATGCTCTGATACCAATCTGTCACACCCCCAAACCGGAACGGCGGAAACGTTCGGGGGCGGAGGACGTCATGTACAATATCACAACAATTGTATAATAGTAATCAAAGCAAACACAACCATTACATTGATAAAATATAGTATTTACATCTGTTCATAACATAGTTTGTATTACATCAAAATGTATAACAAAAGTATAAAAGACAAGACTCTATAAAGCTCCGTCTTCTCAAAATCCTGCGGGTGTACCTGTCTATTGGTTCCTTGAGAATACAAGTGATTTTGAACGTGTATCAACATTTAAGTTGGTGAGTTCATAAGTATGTTTTAGTGATGGAAAACTCGTCTTTGTACTTTGAAAATGCTAATATGTTTCTCCAGAAAATCCAATATTTTCTATAGTGAATGTAATGTAGTCATGTATGTTCCTTAAAAATGTATACTGTAGTGGTGTACTTTGTACTACAAAATAGTGTGTTGTAACTGTATTTGTATGAAAACTGATAAGGCTAAAATCCTTATAGATCGAATAGATTCTAAACAAGAATGATATGAACATGAAGTAAAGTAAAAACACAGAATGAATCAATCAATGTGTCGAATGATTAAAAGTCACGCCTCAGAAGAACTCTATGAAGAATTGCTACTGTAGAGGCGTGCTAGGGTTTACAAGAATATCTCTATCAAAACGTTAACAATCTACGGTGCATGCATGCACTATTGATACCTAAACCCTAATAAATGATACGGCTTGGATATGCCCACTACCGAATACAAAATAAATAAGCCCAATGACGCAACCTATTATATCCAACAATCTCCCCCTTTGCGTCAATTGAGTCCCAAACCCTTCAGCCTTGGATTCGCTTCTGCACATCATACACCTTCGGAATCATGGCATAAATTGCTTGGCGTACCTCAATGTACCATAGAAGCATATCTGAGAAGAACTTGATATCATCTTTCTTGTTGCCTTTGAACTTGCTCACTTGGTCCAAAAAGAACTCAAGGAAGTTTGTGGTATAGAGATGCTTATCAGTAAGATAGAAGCATCCTTTGTGATAGTCTGCTCCAGTTCGTTCCCTAGCAGAGTAAACCACAAAACAATCTTCACTGTAAAGTTTCCCTGGATTCAACTTTTCAAAATCCTTAGGAGTTTCCTTAAGAACAGCCGAAGGCTTCTTTCGCAGGAGAGCAGCAACTTCAACATCCATCTCTCCAATCTCCTGAATATATGACTTTATCATGAGCTTGAGATGAGACATGACAGGTTCATATTTTTCTTTGTCCTTCAGCAATATGTTGTAAAGAATGAACCAGTCATATGGATTAAGGCATGGAAGATCTA
The DNA here is from genome assembly GCF_052849685.1 of Lactuca virosa. Classification (NCBI taxonomy): domain Eukaryota; kingdom Viridiplantae; phylum Streptophyta; class Magnoliopsida; order Asterales; family Asteraceae; genus Lactuca; species Lactuca virosa. The sequence goes on from NC_136433.1 coordinate 392,512,327, forward strand.
CAAGAGTAAACTCATAGCATTAGCTGGCTGAACCTCTTGCCACTTTGAACTTGGCATTTGGAAAGCTATCAGTCTTGATCTGCCCTGTAACCTTCACACCGATAATTTTGCATAATGACCAGGTTTCGTATTGTGGCTTCAAATTCTTCAGATAAAATGAAAACATCATATGATCAGCTCCGCTGTCTGTGAATGGAGCGTTGAAAGCTTTTGAAGTAATTGGCAGATCCAGTTGTGAGTCTTGTGTATTCTGAAGATCAACCGAAACTACTGGTTCTAACCAATACTGGCTTGGAAGATCAACAACATCGCACTGGATTCGCTTCAGGGTCCATTGGGGGAACAAGAGCTTTTTTCTCTGAAGAGTAGTCTGTTCTTCTTTCTCAGCTCTTTCTTTCTCTTCAGCTTCACGGATGATTCGCTAGTGCTCATCCAGTTCAGCCTCACGAACTTTTCGCCTTTTTAGTTCTTCTTCAGTAGCCTCTTCTTCGTCTTCATTATCAAGAATTGATTCGTCACGGAACAACTTTTCCTTGCCTTTGGATTCGTCACCAGCTGCACTTTCTCCCCCTTGTTTCGGATGAAAGGATTGATCAGAAACACCTTCAAGGCGGTGAAGCATGGCGAAGATTGGCTTTAACTTTTCTGCCAGATGCTTAGACATGGTATTGGTGATCATGGAGTCCCTAGTCTCAATGATATCCGAGAGCATGCCAGTAATATCAGTTATACAGCTGCGCATGATTGCCCTCTCAGATAACAAATCATGGACCTGCTTCTCCGAAGCTTCATGTTTGGTACTTAACACCTTGGCTTCTTCTGACTTGAGAGCGAGAGAGTTCTTCAGGGTACTCTCCTTCACTAGTTCGTCTTTAAGCTGATAAAGCTGAGAGGAGATAGTGGCTTGAAAGGATTCATGGTCGGTTTTAAGACCAGTACGAATCTCTTGGAGTTTCGTCTTCTCAATCTTGAAGAGAGAACCGCTACTCTTCAATGCTTCGTTTGCTGATGTGGTGTTGGAATTGAAAGTGGTTTGGAATTTCTCCATGAAAGGATTAGTATCTCCAATTAGTTTATAGACTTTTTTGGTCGTAGACTTGCAAACCTCAACAGAATCGACGACAACATTATTCGATGATGTAACAGTAGCAGAGTGTTGCTTCATGATTTGCTCAAAGAGAGACTCAACAACTGCTTTGGCGTATGCATCAGTGGATGAAGCTTTGATAGAGAGAATCAGTTGATCAATCTTTTCATGGAGGGATTGGAGTTGCCCTTTCGTGACTTGCACCTCATCTTCACTCTCAGTCCAGATTTGGAAGGGACTGTAAGTGAAACCACCAAGATTTTCGTCTTCGTCATCACAAAAGACCATTTCTGGGTCATTACAGTTAAGAGGGGAAATGGGAGGTGATACATGAGGGGAGAAACCTGAAGTTTGAGCCCGAAGTCTTTGACCGAAACAGAAGGTGGGATTGAGGTAGTGACAAAACCCGAAGTCTTTGCCCCCGCATCAGATGCGTTGACATTGACGAGAGGTTCACCTGTGGTGGTTGTTGTAGTGGTTTCAGTGTAGATGGGTGTCGGCTGGGTAGTAGAGGTGGTTGTTGTAAAAATAACAGGTGGTGATTGAGATGAAATAGGTGTTGGTTGAAAGGAAATTGGTGGTGGGGAAGGAGCAATGGTGATAGGAATAGTAGAGCGAGTAGGAGAAGGAGGGGGAGTTGGAGCAGAATCGTTTAAAGGTACCTCTTGATGTGGGGAAGGTGGAGGCGAATCACCACGAAGCGAACTATCAGATTGAGAACTTTCTCTTTTGCTTGATTCTCCTTTAGCAGGATCAGAAGGAACGTACTTAGTATCGCTTGTCGAAGATGAGCTGGGCTGCAGAGTCATCTTTCTAAGCTTTCGCTTCTTTGGAGCCGGATGAGCTGCACCTTCAGTCTTTCGCTTCTTAGGAGTTGGAGCTTGAGAAAATTGACCATCTTGAACCCCTTTCTTCTTGTTTCCCCTTTTGCCTCCCTTTTTGGGTTTATCAGCTTCATCTACAGAGTGTTGCATCTCAGAAGTAAGCTCCCTAGGACCCAAAACAGGATGCTTCTTGTACTCAGTGATAATTTTTCTAGCCCCAGAAACACATCTGTACATAGTCTCCGGAATAGACCCCAGAAATAAAAACTTCGAATTGTCAGCGAGAATAATCTTTGTAGTGTGGAAGGTAGCAATCGAAGACATTAATGAGTCCGCCATCACTGTAACATTGAAATTTTCCATTGCCCGCTGCACCACAATCGTCCAGAAACGTACGCAAGAGATCTCGCTGTGTCGAGATGAAGAATTCATACTCTGCACCAATTGAGCCCAAAGAACGGACCCATATTCAAGGTTAATCCCATGGTAGAGGCCATACAGGATTGTCATGAATGATTTGCTAGCACAATCGGATCCAGTTACTCTCTCAGAGAAAGCCCTGAAGAGAAGAGTAAATAGACCATTCCATTGGGGTGGAAGACATGACTTCTTGAACTTGGTGATAGTGGTGAGAAGATCAGTATACCCCATTTGGTAGAACATGTCGAAGATCTGGGCAGTAGTAATAGTCTCCGGATTCACCAATGATTCGACATAGTTTAGCCCTAGAAGAGAGAAAAACCTAGACTTTGAGACTGAGTGTTTCTTATCAAGAACTTCAAAGATGATCCTTTCCTCCTCCTTGACATACTTAGCAGAAGAAAAGGCCTTCAAAAACAGTGACATTGGAACACATTCAACCTTGGTTAAAGCAGTAACCAAAGGTGAGGACTTCAAGCACTCGACAATGGGAAGCATGAACGCATCATATTTGAACGGAGCCAAGTCGAGGATCAAGTTCTGGTTGGGCTTGATGGTGATGAAAGAGGACCGAACAGTGTGTTCTTGAACAGATGATGAATCGGCCATTGTTGCAGGTGCGTGAAGAAGAAGATGAACAGTAAGAAAAATCGCCTTTAGGTTTCTTGAGCGTATTGAGAGTGGTAAAGAGAAATATGAGATATGTGAGAGCCTTTTATACGATGTACCAGGAGAGAGAAATATCTTTGATGACGATTGCGTGATTTTCTCTGAAAATACGCCTGGAAAAGCGTGATGTGACAACTGTTATCCCGAAAAAGGTGTCTGGCGGCGTGATGATAAGAACCGTTTCAAATTCACGCACCTTGTGGTTTGAAATCTTATCCGTTCCTCCACCTCGTCATATTTTTCCCTAACGCTTCATATTCCAATTAAATAATCTGAGCACCTTTTGCCTTTTGAAATACAAGACCACCATAGCATTAAGAAGTGAAACTGTGAATCTGAAAAACACCATAAGTACCACGAACTAGAGTTTTGAAAAATCATAAAGATCTTCGTGCAAGACTGTGCCAAAGAAAAAGAAATAAAGCAAAGTATATCAGTGGGATTGAGTGATGTCATATATGACACGAAACTGAGGATCCCGGGCACGAAACTCTTCCTTCAAAGTCAAGAGAGACTGAGAAGTGTCTGTCTGGTTTCCCGTTGAAGTACGATCAAATGTTTGTTAAGAAACATTGAAAGGCATCTTTTTAATTTAGGCTTGTGAGGTAGCTTTCGCATCAACCAAACTACGAACTTGATATAAGAACGAAAGTTGGATGAAGTACTTGTGTGGCTAGTGTAGCCTATAACATCAAGTAGGTTTGATAATTGTTCAGTGACTTGGTAAAAAGTTAGAATTCTCAAAATTAAAAACGAAACTGGATCTTTTGGGAAGAAAAGTCTTAGTTTTAGACAATTTCATATAGATCTCGCAAAAATAAAAGAGATTCCGTGAAACAACAAACAAAAGTGGCCATCGTTGGAGTGTTGGTGAAAAACTAGAACATTCAATTGTTCACCGTCAATTCATTAAAGGTGTTGGATTGTGGGTTTCACTTAGCATGTGGTAAAACGAAACTAAGATCATCAACACAGATGTTGTGTAACCATAAACCTCAGTGGTAAATGCTGAGAGTCTTAAGGTTCACGTTTATGAAACGAAATTGATGGAGAAAAGTGTTGAGGTGGTATAAGAAACGAAAGTATCTCTGCTATGCGATAGTGACTAAGCAGTAACTCTTAACTCAATGTGAGAAGAGTAAGGTAGCTCATGACTTAAGTGAATTTACCAGCCTGATTGGGAAGAAACGATTTGTATATATCGAATCGATAAGGCTTCACTTTAGAGTCGTTGAGGCTTTAGACAACATGCATCAGCATGCTTCTAGGGACACTTAGCTAATACATAGATAAAGAATGCTATACCTGCCCTTTCAAACGAAACTTTGCCTCCATGATCATCTGAAAATATTTTTATGTTTTTATAATATGTGAAAATAAAAGAAATAGATAACACAAAGGAAATATTTTTGTATTTTGAGATTTTCTAAATAAAACAAAAAGGAAAATATTTTTGTATTTTTGATTTTCGAAATAAAAAAAAAGGAAAATATTTTTGTATTTTATTTTTCTGAAAAAAAATAAAAACAGAAAGAAAAATCTTTTTGGATTTTCTGAAAATAAATAAAAACAGAAAATATGTGAAACAAACTTTTAGAATGCATAATATACAAAAGATACAGGAGTTTCAAACCACAAGTAAGAAGTGAAATCACTAACCAAACGTTCGCTTATAAAGAATGAGTGAAGCGAATAGGAGCGACTGTTCGTTCCATTTCGTGTCCTGAAAAAGACGGAACGAAATAGAGCGAACATTCGCCTCATTTCGCTTGATAAAAACTTATAGAGCGAAGACGAAAGTGATACTCATGGAAGCGAAGGTGGTTTTGGAACCGATTCAGCTTCCATCAGTCCTAAGCCTTAGAGTATTCTATTAAAGGTTGATTCAGGCAAGGCTTTCGTGAATATGTCAGCTAATTGATCAGCAGACCGAACGAAATGAATCTCGACATTACTATCTTCCACATGATCCTTGATGAAGTAATATCTTAGTGCGATGTGTTTCGTTTTTGAGTGTTGCACTGGGTTGAGACATATGCGAATTGCGCTTTCGGAGTCACAGTAAAGTGGGATTCGCTTCATGTTCAGGCCGTAGTCTCTTAATTGAATTTGAATCCATATAACCCGTGAAGCACATGACGCTGCAGTGATGTACTCAGCTTCGGCTGTGGATAAGGATATGCATGTTTGTTTCTTAGACTTCCAGCTGACGAGTTTGCCATCGAGAAATTGACATACGCCAGTAGTGCTTTTTCTATCCAATCCACATCCTCCAAGATCAGCATCTGAGAATGCTTGAACGAAGAACCCTGATTTCGGTCCTACATGACTGAATTCTCCTTGAATTCGGTCCTAAAGTGGGACACAAAGTGTGAATTCGGTTTCTTGGTCAAAGAAAGAGGGAATTCGGTCATGCCTTTAATCCTTTAGGGAATTCGGTTTTGGTTTTGAAATTAGATTCGAAAAAACCGAATTCTATATATATATATATATATATATATATATATATATATATATATATATATATATATTAATATATATTATGATTTCATGTAAGTGTTAAGCTTATATATGTTTCCAAAGACATGGTATTTCATGATTTACACTGAGTATTAGGTTCTAGAGTGAAGGATTTTAAATCCTTATTTATACTAGTGTAAACTTTGATTGAACTACTGTGAATTCCATTGACTTTTATTGACTCGAAACAACGGGTTGTTACATTATCCCCCCGTTAGAGGGAATTTCATCCCGAAATTACATTATCCCCCGTTAGATGGAATCAAGTCGATTGGGATGAAAGGTGACTCAGAATGTGGGTGAAAACTTGGTTGTTTGATCTGTATTTTTGAATACGGATGGTGCCAATGTTGCTATATGGGCTTTCGTGTGTCTTCATAGTTATCCTCGTGGGACTGCGTCTAATGAACACCAGGGAAGTCATGCTGCACATTATCAACAAATACTAGGTTAGATAGCTATACCGAGGGTTGGACTGTAACACCCGCAGATTTGAGCTAGACGATTAAGACATAATAAGGGATAAAAATGACTTTTTGATAGAATATTATTTTGGATAAATAATCTTAACTAAACTTATATTATATGTGACAAGGATTCCGTACATATAAAGAACTCAAAAATCTGATTTCGTATGGAGAAGTTATGCTTCTTCGAAGTTTCATGATTAAACCGACACAACTCTATGTATCGTAAAAAGTGAATTTTAGATAGTTAGCTTATTAGCCTGAACAATCTAAACTAAATTCGTGGTAATTGTAAAAACAAGAGCGCACATGTAGAGAACATCGAAATCTGACTTCATATAAGAAAGTTATGATTTTTCAAAGTTTTTGAGCACGACTGTGTTAACACAGAAACAAATTTTGAAATCGGTCGATTGTTAGGAAAAACAATCTAAACAAGAGTTGAAGATCTTGTCAATACCTATCTGTTGATATAAACACAGTCGAGAACAGACGTCGGATAAGAGAGTTATGAATTTTTAACGGACTTTAACAGTCTAAGCCTATTAAAGATATAACTTTAAAAATAAACTCAGAATTAGCCTGCAGAATCTATATGAAAGTTGTAGATCTCGTTGGAACTCTGTGTGGATATAAAAGGCTTCGAAAAAAAAGCTTGTATGAAAAAGATATGAATTTTTAAAGAGTTTATCAAGTTCGCGCGTAGTCGTGCACACAGACAACATGTGATGCGCGCATCTGAGCCACCACAGGATTTCAACATGTATCACCACTCAACAGTTGCCATGTCACCTGATCCGACCATTTACACGACATGCAATCCTAATTTGGCTATATATAGTTGCGAGTTTCAGCCACATTTCTCACAACTTTCTTCTAGAATCCTCTGTAGCACCTTCCACCCTCTAGTCCTGATACTTTCTAGTTTCCGACTACTTTAGTGAGACCTTGAAGTGTCTGATATATAGAGCTTTCAGATCGAGATTATGCATGCTTAATTCCCGATTTTTGCTAAACGCTATGTAAGTTAAGCTACACTTATTTTATGCAAGTGTAACTTTTAATTATAGTCATAGTCGTTATTATGAACCTATAATTAAGATTTATTATTAATTGCAAGTTATTATGTTGATTGATCTACTTACAAGAGTGATGTCTGGGCTGGATTTGAGGTGTTTAAAGTGGGATTTCCAAACAATATAATCTGTATACCAAACGGACCCCACCTCTGATATGATCCTACCTGGTTATTCCTTACGTGATAGATCTTGATGTAGACATTTAGATTATTGACTAATCTAGACTATCATTATATAGTCAACATGTGTATTAAACTAAGAATTAAGTAGTAATTATACTATCACATCAAAGGAAAAGCTAAAGGTGTAAGTCGAAGTTCTGCTGAAATCACCAGTCATTCATCTAAGTAGGTGAATGCACAGTTACTTTCATCTTACATATAGATATGAAGTATTTAGAAAATTAAATATTATGTGTGTCTATTATCTGCAATATGTGTTGGATCATGGATGAAACTACATGATATGATTTTACTCGATTTAATTATATAAGTATTTTTGTATTTATTTATTTGCTTTTAGACCCTTGATTTATGAATCTTTTGCAAAGTGGGTCCCCAAGGATAATTTTGGGACTTTAGGTGCAACTTCAGTATGTTAGGAGTACACTTTGGTACACTGAGCGTACTAAGCCCCACGCCAGTATGTTGCGTATACACCTGTACGCCGGACATACGTGGTTTAGAAGAAAACCCTAATATTTAGGGTATGTGCACTATTTAATCACCATTGTAGCCCCAAGACCTTTCCCTTTATTATCCTCCATCCCAAGATCGACCCTCCTTGCAAACCCTAGTTCATTTTGAGAATTTTGAGCATTTGGAGTGAGTTGTGTGCTTCTTTGTTTGTGAAGAAGGACCTTCAAGGAGTAGGCTTTGCTCTCAAGACTTTGGATCCAACATATTCTCCTCATTGTTCGCCATTCGAAGGTATAAAGCTCCAAACTTGGCTTATATTTCTTTAGATCTTAGTTAAGCCTTGATTTTCTTCCTTTTTGTCCCAAAACCAAGAGCTTGGTGAGTAAGAGGTACTCCAAAGCCTTTGAGGTGTCCTTTCAAACGTTCTAAGGCATTTTAAGTCATAAAAATGCAAGCTTGGACCTTGATTTGACCCATGAAAGGGTTAGGGTGTAGAAAAGGGTTAAGTAAGCTAGGTTTTTGGTGTTAGGTTTCTTGTAGCCATGCAAAGACATAAATTTTGCAACTTTATTGTCTTAGGGGACTTAGTAAACTCATATCAGAATTTTGGTCGTAGGGTCTTAAGGCATTAAGACCTTAGCATGAGTTTTGCCTTAGGGGTGTGTACGATGGGCGTAATTCCCAATACGCCACACGCACTGCACCCCAGTCGCGATTTTCCCGCTTTAGTTGAGTACGTTGCGCGTACGGACTAATCCAGATTTGGTGATTTTGGGCCTTTATCATTGGGCTCTACTTGTTGGGATTGGACCATATAGTTTCATGGTAATGGGTCACTTCTGATTCTAGGTCCATTTTTGTCTTTGATGATCTTTGGGGTTGGGACTAGGATATTTGTTTAGGCTTAAAAGAAAAGGGGTTAGTTGGCTCTTTTTACTTTGGACACTAGGCAAGTAATGTAGATTCTCAGTTATGGGTGATGTCCCAATTATTAATTGGGACTTTGTTTGTTTAGTTAGCACGGGGATTTTTCTAGTCTAGTAGCCTGTGCATTTGTCTGGTTTTTCAACAGTTGAGGTGAGTTTCCTCACTAGATCCATGGTTCGAAGGCACCAATGTCGACCCATTGTTTGTTGTGTAGAACATTGAATCCTTTGTGAGAATTATATAGAAAACCAGGATCTGGTCCCTGCATTTGTATGAAAGAACAAGGCCTGGCCCTTGGCTGTAACATCCCAAAATTCATGACCAAAAAATTTGTTTTTAATTAAGTAACTTATAAAATTGTTTACTGAAAAACATCATCAAATCATATCATTTCGTAAAACCATAGTCACATGTCTCAAACCATATCATAAAATAGTAACAATGTCAGAGTACAATCCCATGAATCTCATAATGCGGAAATCCTGTGTGTGTGATGCGCTGCTACCGTGCCGGCTCCTTCCCTTTCGATGAAGAGGTACCTGAAAACAAAACTGAAAACTATAAGCACAAAGCTTAGTGAGTTCCCCCATCATACCACATACCATATAGCAAACATACTGCTAGGAAATTCTGGGGGTGCCTGAACTACCCATGTCAAGCCATTCTGGGGTGCTCGACCTACCCTGCCAGACAATTCTGGGGTGCCTGAACTACCCATGTCAAGCCATTCTGGGGTGCTCGACCTACCCTCCGGTTTATCTAAACCGGCTACAGGGACTATTTCACCCTACTACTACTACCATATAATAACATAGCATAAACATACTGCCAGACAATTCTGGGGTGCCCGACCTACCCTGCGGTCCTTACGACTATGACACGGGGACTATTCCCCCTACTACCACTATCACCTAACATCATATCATGCTAGCACATAAAGCATATCAGTTAGTAGCAAACCTAGATAATTATCACAAAGACAATCATCTAACAAACAACTCCTACTAGTGGGCCGACATTGTGGCCGTAGATCCACTTCAACTGGAAGGTAACTCACCTCAATGTCGTGCAGTAACTGAACTGTCCTAGGTGCTAGGATCAACTCTCCTCAAACTCCTACACATAACAACCTTCCTTAATTACCATTTCATACTCATAACCCTTTCAAGGATCAACTCAGGTCAAAGTCAAACTCAAGGTCAACACCGTGGTCAAAGTCAACTTTTGGTCAAAGTCAACATCTGGTTGACTCAACTCGCCGAGTTGGTCCACCAAATCGTCGAGTTCCATAATCCACAAAATACTGGAACTTCGATCCTACTCGTCGAGTCTTTCAAGAACTCGTCGAGTTCTCCTTCATACAGAATTGTGAGCTTTTTGCTCTTGACTCGCCGAGCTCGTCCATGAACTCGTCGAGTCCTTCTTCATAAAAGTTGAAGTGTTTAACCTTTGACTCGCCGAGTTCTTCCTTGAACTCGTCGAGTTCTTCTTCATATAAGTTGGTACATTGCCTTGAACTCGCCGAGTTCATCCTTGAACTCGTCGAGTTCTTTGATCTTCAAGTCCATATTCATGTCCATCTTGTTGAGCCCTCTTCTAGACTCAACCAAATCGATCAGAAACAGAAAAGGTTGGGGAATCATAACCCGACTCGCCGAGTTCCCCAAAGTCCAAACCCATACAGGCGATTTCAATCGGGCTCAACGCATCCAGAACACAAATCTGACCTCCTAGGGTCGATATTGCACGTATAGTTACAAACTTTACGTGCATGCAAGGTGTTATGAGCTAAGAACACCATTTCCAAGTCCAAAATGATGTCTAGGCCAAAGGGAAGGGCTAAAGCATGATAATTTCGTGAACTTTATGGCTATAATGACTGAAAGGGATCTGGATATGAAGTTACAACTTCAGATCACACTCCATACTCAAAAAGGCTCAAAAACTTGTTAAAAGATGGCCTTAAACTCAAACATGGAAAGATCTAGCAATAGAGAAGTCAAGGAAGCGACTTTATACCTTAAAGGAACTGGAAATGAGCTTGAACTCTGGATCTACTGTTTCCTTGAACCTTTTAGATCGTTCTTCTTCTTCCTCTAGCTTCAAGATCACACAAACACTCTCAAAATGACTCACACACTCACAAAATGCTCAAAGGTTTCAAGTTAGGCTTTTCTGGACTAAGGGAAACGATGGAGGATGGGAGGGAGGCCAGTTAAAGTGTTTAAATAGGGTGAAAACCCTCAATTTTAGGGTTTCATCCAGACAGGTCTACTCATCGAGTCGGGGCTTCTGAATCGGCGAGTAGACTCTTCCACCCGCGTGCTATCATTCGCATCTACCCGATGAGTTGAGCCTCCAACTCGTCGAGTCCCTGTGTAAATATGCAAAAAATTATAATAAAAATACGTACTGGGAACCAGGTGTTGCACTGGCGGTTATATGAAAGACCAGGATCTGGCCCCTGGCCCATAGTATTAACTTCTTGCATGTGTGGTATGTGGTACTCAGAGTAACTTACTAAGCTTTATGCTTACATGTTATGTTTATCGTTTCAGGTACATCTAGTTCCAAAGGAAAGGGCTCGGCGTGATGGCACAACTGATGGGTTTTATGCATAAGAAACAATCCTATGTGCTCATACAAACCCTAATGCTTGGATCTAGGTTTCTCTATTGTACATGCTTTGAATCCAAGACTTACAAACCCTAGATCTATCAAATAAGAACTGAAATAAAGGGTTTAGTAATTACTTTTGATTGTTATATAGCAATAACAATCAATCCTTGCTTTGATTTGCTTCAGAAAGCTTAGTGCCTCAAGTGTTGCACCTCTAATGGAGTCACAAACACCACTAAGCAACTTGGATGAAGAGGGAGGAGAGAGGAGGCAGCCAAAACGTCTAGAAACCCTAATCTAAGAGTTTTCCACGTTTTTGGGCATAAAGGGCTCTTTATATAGGTGTAGGCTATTAGGGTTTACAACTAGGAAACCCTAATCTGACTGCTTAGGCCCTAAGCAGCCCATGGATCCCTTTCTTTAGAGTCATGGACGAAATCTTATGGGCTTCCCCATAAATTTTGTCCACTCTACTCTATGGAGTCCATTAGCCCACTCTTGCAATTATCTTATGATTACAATTCCATTCCCTTAAGTTTAATTAATCTCTTTTAGTCACAAAATTAATTCATAATTAATTCTCGACTAATATTAATTAAACAATATGATTTCTCCTTTAATATATTATTCTTATAATATATTAATAAATCATAATTCTCCTTAATTCATCCTACATATTGCTATGGTAAAGGCAACCCAAAAGGACCATGCTCATAATCGGGTCAAGTACATACCAAAATAGTTATGGACTTAGACACTAATCCAACAGTCTCCCACTTGGATAAGTCTAATAACTATTCTGCGTATGACTTCAGAACCTGATCAGCAATCGTAGCTTTCAAAGCCGCTGTCAACTCTGATCTTATCAGATACGCGTGTCCTTTAGATAAGGGATTATATATTCCTCCATTCTACAAGATATCGTATAGACATGAGACATGGTTTGAAATCATTCTCTCAGTCTACGTGTCGTTTCCCGATTTCCGATTTATGACAACTGACTAATTGAACAAATCAAATCAGTCCTGGCCCGGCCGAGCACTTTCCTTTGTCATCACTAAATCATCGAGGGGCCCACAGATATCGCTTTTATCCCACTTTGGGTAAAAGGAATGGATAAACTTTGACTCAAATGCTTGCTTGCACCTACTAATCGAATCACACACAACAATAAGTTTTATAACACCAAGTTACTGGTACGTTTACTTATCATCAATGTGCAACTGATCAGCAAGTAACAACTCACACGTCTTGGTTTCAAGAATATACAATATTATCGTCTCACCAATCACTCGTGATAAAACCATGAAGTGATTCAAGTGAGCATGGGTTTAATCCAATACTTTAATCTTATCAAAGCACTCATGAACTCTGCAGCAAACTTATGCTATGTCTAAACACTTTAGACAATCTACAGACAGATTCATGACAGTCTTCCTTCATACTTACTTCCAACGTATGACCGACTGTGGAGGTTCGAATAACCTAGTTATTCTGGAAGTCAAAACATGCAAAATGAAACGCAATAATAATATTAATCCTATATGGCCCCAAAATTTTTGAGCGTAAATAAAAACACTTTTATTTAAACACCATATTGATTACTCATTATTCATTGCTTACTGTTTCAGAAAATCAACTTATTACTCGAATTATAACCACAATTGTCCCATGCTCCAAGCATGCACACTTTGGTTTCCTATGGTCCATACTTTATGAAATAGATCACTTGGAAAACTTTTCCAATGAAACTCATTTCACAATCCCCAATATGTCAGATTCTAACATTTTATGCAACGTTCTTTTCGTAAAGTCATAGCACAAAAGACATCAAGACTTGGCCAATGAAATCACAAAGTACTCTATCTGAAATTGTTACAAAACAATTATATAGATGTGATGTCTCTCACTCAAAGTACATTCATTTGAACATCCTTTTTGCATAAAAGTTTCTAATCTAGACATATTTCTTAATATCCAACTCCTATTAACGGAAACATTTCCATATTTGCCATATGACACCTCATTCTTCATAGAATCTTATCTATTCATATAATGTCAATATAGTCCATCAAGTATTATACTTCCAACTACTCACAAGCGACAAATCCTTAGTGAACCTCAGATCGTCCTTTGATAGTTGTTTAATTATTTTAGTCAGAACCAGTTCTAGTCCCTTTTCCCTCTTAATACCCTAGGCATTTGGAAAATTTTAGAATGGTCAAATATTATAGCATATGCAATCGATCCTATACCCGAAGCGTATTGGACACGATGCATAATGTCTCATATAAAGACGTGATACTTTATCAGCCTTCTGCCATAATATTTTATGTGCCATGTTCCCGCAATTCGAACTATGAAGAGGGATGCCATAATCATAATGGAATTTTGAGAATGCACTATGTATCCTTGACTAAATTTATTAACATTTCTCGATCTAAGCTTTAGAATTTTGAAACGAAGTATAATATTCTCTCCCTTAATTATAGCAAAACAACTTTTCAACCCTTGCAACTTTGCAAAGTGAATCTTTGTTTTCTATAATTAATATTGCTAACTTGCAATACTTACCATAATAATCATGCTCCCACTAACATGATGATTATCTTCTTACCAGCATAACACTTATGCTCCCACTAGCTTTGACATGTATTCAGAAAACAATTGAACTTCTAGAAAACAATGCTTATTGAATTCCTTAAGTTCATATTTCTAATACCTAATGCTTTGATAAGCCTTTATCTAAGCTTTTTAAGCTCATACACCTTTGCATTAGATATCTCACATGTGTGTCTAAACAATTCAGAATTTATGTTACTAAGTCCCAAATGTTCAGATCAATTGCCAAATCTCACAATTCGAACTATGAAAAGGGATGCCGTAATCATAATCGAATTTGAGAATACAATTTTCTCAATTGCTATCTTCTTAAAATCTCTCTTAGTGAAAGCATTTCCTCACAATCATTTTCATGAAGGAGGAAAACCTTATGACACTTAGATTTGATGATGTAAGTGTTCCTATCCATGTGAATTTGTCAAAACGAAAGTTTGCGGCAAATCTAGAACCATATGGACTGAACTTGTTCAATCTTGATTTCTTGCCTCATGGTAACATGAATGTCTACCATGTCTACCAAGCAACTCACCCTTTCGTATCAATGTACTTTCCATTGATCAAGATGCTTTGTCTTTATGCATTCAAATGAGAACTCAAAGAACTCACATGCATAATTAACTCAATTGGAATGGCACAAAAAAAGAGTATGTCATCCACGATAGGCTTTAGACCTCAAGTCGTGTGCTAGTGATGATCAACTAGGTTTACTCTTGATTTGTTCTTGAAACTTTTCAAGACCATTAAGACACCCACTGACTCCTTGACATATAAGATTCTCTTGTCAAGAAACATTTCTTGACAAACAAATATTCAAGAGTTAGTGTAGCCTTTTGTCAAGTTCAAAACCTCACACAATTGGTCCTGGTTGGTCTTTGTCTTATCCAAGACATCACAACTTACCAATTTCAAATGTGCAAGAATAAGAAAACTTTTCCAAATTCCACATTTGTCGAGTGTTATAAACCTACTTAAGACTTGTCACTCATGTCAGAATCTTGACTCTAAGACTTGATATTGGAACGAAGTATGATTGACTTCTTGATTTAACCATTTCTACAATTCTCGATTCCTCTTCTTAGACATGCAATTGCACTAAGACTCACTTAGAGGATCTATTGAGATATGGTTCTTAATCATTAAGACTTATCATAAAACACAATAAAAGGTACTCTCCCTTCTTCTTGGAATGGAGAAACTTTTATCTTTCTGCCTACTCGATTCTTCTTATTCGTTCTGCTATTGATTGAAACTCTTTCAATCAACTCAGAATTATACTTAATCTTATAAGTATAACCATATTTAATAAACTTTAGTAAATCATGACGAATATCTTTATCACTCTTGTGGTGGACTTGATCAACGCACAACCTAGTGTACTCGATCTCCTAGTCCTTCTCTTGACACTTTGTCAAAGAATTAGTCTAATTTCCAAATATGAAGTTTCTCATTCATCACGCAACCAAGTTCCATAATTCCAAGTTTCTGTCCAACTGAAACTTGGGCGATGAGAATCTTCCTTTATTTGGAAAATCCTCGACATTTCACAAATAACATAATCAAGAATCACATCCAATTCAACATTGCTAAAATTAGAAATACATAAACATCCATTTTCACATATGCCATTGCAAGGATAAATAAATAGGACGAAATCAAAATTCATTTTATTGCGGAAAAACTTGTCCTTACAATGCAATTCAAATGAAAACTATGCTATTTCAATTTCTAAGCAATCTATTCTAACTCTAAAGTAGTAGCTCAAAAATCCAATCTTCAAGCAATGCGATCGAAATCCATTTCTTCACGATCAGATTCAGCTTACTTCTTCCCTTAAGCTTCCTCTCTTTTCTTCGATCCTACAAAACATCAAAATGTAATCTTATCACATCATGTATTGAAAATCAAAGAATAGGAACTTATAGAGTTAGTTATTGGATTTTACCTGAAGTAGAGCCATACGTCTTGACTCTCCCATCTCTTAGATCTCTCAGGTAAACAGGACAACTTCGTCTCCAATGCCCCTTCTCTTGGCAGTAGAAGCAGATGGACTCTTTTGGAATGGCACAAGGAACTATCTCAGAATTTACCTTTTCTGGATTTCCAATGTCACTATTATCAATGTCCATTGAAGTTTGGGAGTTTGATTTGCCAGACAAATTTGCTCGATTAGCACGCCAAATCATTTCTGATTCAGCAGCTATAAGCAAATAGGTCAAATCAATGAGGGTCACGTCATGGTCCATCATATAGTACTCTCTAACGAACTTGCTATATGATTCAGGAAGTGACTGAAGAACCCAGTCAACAGCCAACATTTCTGAGATATCGACACCCATCATTCTTAACCTATCAATGTGTGACTTCATCTCTAAGACGTGTGCACACACAGGTTTCCTATCTTCGTGTTTACTTGCCAAAAGGGCTTGAGTGAGCTTGAACTTTTCAAGCCTTTGAACTTGTGGGTTAGAGAGAATAATTGGAGGAGGTGGAGGAAGTGAAGCATGACTCTCATTTCCTTGATCGTATCGAGGAACGTCATCTTCATTTGGAAAGCTTGTTCCAAGGGACTTGGGAATACCATTGTAAGATTTAGACATCTACAAAACGGGAGAATATTCAAGTTAGTTGATAAGAATCCTTGATGTAACACCCAAATGAAACATCAAGGCTAGGATCCAACACAACATTCTACAATCTAGAGGAGGGATGCCGTAATCTAGTTGCAGAATATTTGAAGGTAGGTAAATGACGATTTACCAATTTCCACTATGAAAAGCGAAAAAGAAATTTAAGTTTTAAATGAATTGAAACTCCTAGATCTTTTGAGATTCATTGAACTTTTCAATGGCATGTTTTATCTCGATTATGCCCTTCTATTTGTGACTGGGATGCCGAGGATCACAAATAAGGTGTGAATAACCATGCGAATGTACTTGGTGCACTCAATGTCATGCTCACCTAATCAATGTGCCGGTTAACCACATACGCTCCATTGATCTATGACAGACATCGAATCACCCTTCGCCACCAATGCCAAACCCAAATTAGTGTGCCGGTTAACCACACATGCTCCACTAACGTTTCGACAAAAGTACAAAGTGTAATTCCATGGATTAGCATACAATTCCACATATTTTCCTAAAGTAACTATGATTTGGGAATTTATAAAAACATTTAGTTACTTTGTACTTCATTATACTTATAATGGAAGGTTTCGTCCTATCCTACCCGTTCGGCTAACGACCCTCCACTAGTCAAGAGTGCGGTGGGTAAGAGTGGATACCCATTCAATCGTCATTTTATAGGCAATTTCCTTAAACACCCCTTGTAGACCAGCTTCGTGAATGAGGCCTACTAACGGTAAGACTGACTCTTTACTCATATATAATATTAGACTTTTAATGTTACATATATATAGTATAGGGTGTATTTTACACTTTTAAAATACTAGGTGATTTTATTAACTTTCTCTTTTAATTAAACTTTTAATTAACTTAACAAAACCATGAGGGTGTAATTTGAACTTTTCAAAATACTAGAGTTTTAGAATTTAAATATTACATAATTAAACTATTAATCAAAATTTTAAATGCCAAAACTTGAGGGCAAGTTTTGAAACATTTCAAAACATTAGGGTTTAACTATTTAAATTTCAAAAAACAAAACTTTTAAGTTCAAATTTAAACTATAAAACCTAAAGGGAATAATTTGAAACTATTCAAACTTACTATGGATCAAATAACAAATAATATAAATCAAATAATTAATTTAGTGATTATCTATATTTGACCTAATCTAATTTTAGTCATTAGATAATTACCAAATAACTTTAAATAATCCATATTTATCAAATAAACAACTAATATTCAAAAGATTTGAAATTATCTATTGTTTTGGCAAGGATAATCATTTAATTAAGATAAAATTCGGATTTTAACTTCAAAAAACGATTTAGGCATCAAATCCAAGTCAAAATAGCAACAAAATCTAGAAATATCCTCTGCCTGACACACAAACTCGCCGAGTCAGCTCTGAACTCGCCGAGTAGGGCCAACTCGCCGAGTCCAGATACTGACTCGCCGAGTCCAGATACTGACTCGCCGAGTTGAGTGGGGCAGAGGCAAGAAAACGTTTTTTTCAGCAAACAAAACAGTTAAGCATCACATACAATTGAAACCAATCAAGGCTCTGATACCACTGATGGGTTTTATGCATAAGAAACAATCCTATGTGCTCATACAAACCCTAATGCTTGGATCTAGGTTTCTCTATTGTACATGCTTTGAATCCAAGACTTACAAACCCTAGATCTATCAAATAAGAACTGAAATAAAGGGTTTAGTAATTACCTTTGATTGTTATATAGCAATAACAATCAATCCTTGCTTTGATTTGCTTCAGAAAGCTTAGTGCCTCAAGTGTTGCACCTCTAATGGAGTCACAAACACCACTAAGCAACTTGGATGAAGAGGGAGGAGAGAGGAGGCAGCCAAAACGTCCAGAAACCCTAATCTAAGAGTTGTCCACGTTTTTGGGCATAAAGGGCTCTTTATATAGGTGTAGGCTATTAGGGTTTACAACTAGGAAACCCTAATCTGACTGCTTAGGCCCTAAGCAGCCCATGGATCCCTTTCTTTAGAGTCATGGACGAAATCTTATGGGCTTCCCCATAAATTTTGTCCACTCCACTCTATGGAGTCCATTAGCCCACTCTTGCAATTATCTTATGATTACAATTCCATTCCCTTAAGTTTAATTAATCTCTTTTAGTCACAAAATTAATTCATAATTAATTCTCGACTAATATTAATTAAACAATATGATTTCTCCTTTAATATATTATTCTTATAATATATTAATAAATCATAATTCTCCTTAATTCATCCTACATATTGCTATGGTGAAGGCAACCCAAAAGGACCATGCTCATAATCGGGTCAAGTACATACCAAAATAGTTATGGACTTAGACACGAATCCAACAACAACATCCTCCCCTCACGAGTTCCGCATTTGATATATTTGTACTCTGACTTTTTGAATATTATGACTTGATGTTAATTATGAACAACTTAATGAATGATTTGATAAGTTTTTAAAAAGGAAAAAAATGTTACTATTTTTGGGCCGAAATTCCCCAATTCGCTCATCCAGCAACTCCATAACCCAGTGCGATACGTGACCAGACGCCCCTGCATAATCTCCATGATCCCCTTCTTGATCGTACAAAAGATCACAAGAGTCTGTTCCAAAATACCATGGGTGATCTACGACGAGATGAACTCATGCATACGCTCATCAATCGGTTCAGCACTAGCACCTGAGCCTGAACCAGAACCCAAACCTCCTCAATAAGTTCTCATCACCATACTGAAGAGCAACCATACAATCATCAGAACATACCCAAGAATCCTCATCCGTAGGGTTCCTAGAGTCTCCGTGACCCCCCTCGATTCAAGTATGGATCATGTTCTTTCAGTAGTACATGCCCAATACTACCATCCATACCTATCCATACTTTCCTCAAGTGTTATCCCGAATCCTCCAAGTCACCTTCTCAAATCGGTACTCCAAGTACCTGCTAATCAGCACAACCAAACCCACTAAAGCACTTCCTAGGCTCTCTTAAGTTCCGACCTCACCCTACCATCAGCTGCAGTAGAACTCCCACTAACATCAGGTGACTAATTCATGAATATAATCACATGCCACAAAGCTTAGATAATCCTTCGAGTTACAGACTCAACCCTACAACGGTTAGACTCAAACAAGAGCTACACATTAGAGTCAATTCCATCACTTTGAGATTTTTTAACTTTTGCAACATGTGACTCGACATAGTCACTTAATAGTTAACTCGCATCACTAAGAGCTCCAAAAATCACAAAGCAAGCAGTATTCGTGCAGTAACATTCCAAACCATAGAACAAACAAATGACATCCCAAGCTCACTTACTACTATCCATGTTAGGAACCTCCACTCTCACTGTCGGTTGCCTTATGCATACATATTATACACAATACAGGATCAAATAAAAGAATCTACCCTAGGACCTCAACTAAATGAGGAACAAGAAATAAAGCCAAATCTGTCAATTCTAGGGCTATATGATCCTAATTGTATACAATTTTTAAAGCATACACTTAGCAATTATTGATACCAATACATATTCCCAATCAATCATAACATTCAATGTTTCCTAGGCTACAAGGCATCACATATCAGGCCAATCTATCATGAAATTCCTGAAAATATCCCTATCCTCATCCTAGCATGCAAGCATTCATATAATATATCAAAGTGTATGGGCATTCTTTGAATCACTTAGTTGAGCTCAACTGATTGCACGCATCACATCCTCTTTTTCTTTATAAAAGTCTTTTTAGAAACTTATTTTCTTTACAAAAATCTTTTTAGAAACTTATTTTCTTTCAAAATATTACCAATACCTCGGTTTGAGTTCAATCACACCCAAGAGTGTGCCCGAATCGCTTAAACCAAGGCTCTGATACCAACTTGTAACGTCCCAAAAATTCATAGTAAAATTTTCATTTTTAAAACAATAAACCATACAAACGATTTGTTCCAAAACCAATCAAGTCGAATATATTATTTAAACATCAGAGTAAATATTGAAATATGTCAATGCGGAAAACTCTGGTGGATGCGGTGCAGTCACGTCGGGCCCTGCCCTTTCATACCGGAAAAACCTGAAACCATAAACATAAACGGTAAGCACAAAGCTTAGTGAGTTCCCCAAAGTACCACATAGCATAACATACAAGTGTCATGAGCTACCCCCATGGTCTTTCCTTGCAATGCCGAGGGCCAAATCCCGGTTTTACATACAAGTGCCATGGGCCAGATCCTAGTCTTTCATACAATTGTCAGGGGCCAGATCCTGGTCTTTCATGCAAGTATCACATAGACAACTAGTATTCTACATAACAAAGCAATGGGTCAGAATCAGTGCCTTTGACCCATGGATACAGTGATAAAACTCACCTCACAGTCTGAAAGAATAGCTACACCGATTACTACTCTAAAAGCTATCTGTACCGGTCACTTATACAACTAACGGGTTCCCAAATCTCAAACTATACATCAAATTACCAAAAATTCCATTAGGTCAAACTTGGTGGAAATCCTGGTCAAAGTCAAAAGTCAATCGAGTCGACCGGGTCAACTCAGTTGAGTGCGCTTGGTGTACTCAACACATACGCGGGGCGTACTACGCCTTGACTAGAATTCGATGGGCTGACCAGATACGTGCAACATACCCTTTGGTATGCCCAGCGTACTCAGTTGCCATCCTCCCAATCCATTAAGAGCTTAATCCTTTAAGCTCTTTCGTCCGAAATCCAGATCTAACCCTCAACTGATATCCTTAACCATAAAGTTTCCAACTTTATGGTCTTGCATGGCTATTAAGGCCTCAACATCCAAAAACCCTAACTTCTTAACCCATTAAGACATCCAAGACCATGCATGGAGGAAAACTAGGGACCAAAGTCACATTTTTATGGTTCCTAATGACTCCATAATGGATAAAGTTTCCAACTTTGTCCATTTGAATGGTCCAAACAACCAAGATCTAGTCAGTAAGTCTCAAAGGGACCAAAAGGGCATCCTTTTCAACTTAACCCATTAAGTCCAAGTCTCCAACCTTTAGATCTAAATCAAAATGTTGTTTAGATGGATAAAGTTTCCAACTTTATCCATAACAAGGTCACAAACTTTCAAGATCTAAAATTTATGCACTAAAGTGACCAAAAGCTCATAACACCCAAGACTAGCTAGATCTATTAAATGCATCATCAAGATTCAAACTTTATACCTATAGAAGAAAGATCAAGGCGAACGAAGTCTGGATCTACAAGCTCCAATGTAACCAACACTTCTCCAATGAGCTCTTTCTTCTCCAATATGCACCAATAACACTCTAAAGCACTTAAAAACACCTTCGTTTTGCTCACAATGCTCAAACTAGCATTAGGGTTTCAAGGGAGGATGTTGGAGAGGTGGAGGTTGAGAACGAAATGGGTTTGGGGAAATTAAGGAGCTTAAATAGAGCTCAAACCAGGAAAATAGGGATTGGGAACTGATCTTTTACCCCCAACATACTCCTGGTACGCCTAACGTACTCCAGGTATGGCTAGTAAGCCCAACGTACACAGCTTAACCCAAAACTGCCCTAACTTCAAATAGTCATAACTTTTCATTTCAACTTTGATCTCAACGATACTTATATCCACATAACGGTAATGGGAATCTCTATAATCCTATCAACTCTCATTTTCCTTAAAACTTTCCGAACTTAAATCCAAAATTCATAAAAGGCCCGAACTGTCACTTTACGGTTATACCCTTGGGCTCCAAAGCACCAACCGAACTCTTAGATCGCCTAATCTACTTTACCCACATCCAAAGGGGTCTAAATCTCTTTTTCCCCCAAGTCCCAATGCCTTATGATAACTAATCTTTGGGTCACGACTCCAAATTATGAAACGATTCAAAACAAGGTGTTACACTTGGTGGATACTTCTAGAGAGCTTCTTAATTTAGAGCTTAATGCCACACTTCATCAATTTCCAACATCTCATGAGGATCAAAGTATTCAAAGGTTAAAACACTTTCCTTCTATGGGTGTTTTAATGTTTGTAAGTCTTGCTAAATGATCTTTTGATGGGAATAAAACTAGTTTTATTTTTTTTTCAAATCTTAAGTCTTTCGTTGCGATGTTTATGTTTTTGAATCAATTTTTAATAAAATCCCAATAGGAAGGTAGTATTGGGCATGTACAATTGAAAGCACAGGATCCCTACATGGATTAGGGGTGTTTCAGGAATACCAGCAAACTTATAGTTGGGTGTTAATAATATGGGTTTGCATTGTACATTGATTTTGATGTGTTCCCATTACCTTTCAGATTAAGAATGACAACCTTTTATGTTGGAGATTCAAGTTCAAGAGAGAGGGATGTCCGTGACATCATGCCTACAGGGATTTTGATGTTCTTGGGGAGAGGATTTTCCTAGTTTAATCAGATCTGTCATGGATGAGTTGATTTCAAAGATGGATTTTGTTAGCCGAGTTGGAGGCCAGTCAACCATGGGCGCGTGGAGTCACATTCAAGGAATTTTATGCCTGTTGGGCTCCACGTTTCATGGAGGAGGGATCCAATTGTTAGTATGAAATGGATTGAAAATGTGGAGAGTACCTTTTACGACAGTTTTTGTCCGGCGGATGCCAATGTCAGATTTGCATCATGTCTTCTGTCAATGGAGCTAGCGATTATTGGAGCGAGGTTTTTAAGAGTCTTGAAATAGGTGCAGTAGAGTCTATGCCATGGGATGATTTGTCACCAGATTCAAGAGAGAGTTGGTGATGGAGATTGAGGTTTAGTAGTTGGCTCGGGAGTATTTGGCACTTGAGTAGACTACAAAGTTGATGGCTGAGGTCACCACCAAGTTCAGATTGGGGGCGTTTCTTTGCCCTCAAAATGTGACTTCGGAGGAGATGAAGACGAATCGTTAACATGATATTTTGAGGAATGAGATTCGGGATCACGTGAGTATCTCGAGTCGTAAGACTCTTTGCGGTTTGGTGGAGGCAGCCAGGGAAAGAGAACTGGAGTTGGAGACCCAACAATAGAAGATAAAGTAGAAGCAAATTCATTAATCAGCAGCCACAGTCAATAAGGGCAGGGTGACTGATTTTCGGTTAGGTGATTGAGAGACTCACGAGTTTTATGATGGGCGTGGTCTGGCTCATTGGATATTTTTCGCGTGCTAGTTACTGGATCTTTCAGATGCGGTCAGTAGGGTCACTACAGTCGGGACTTTAGTCAGAGGGAGTTGAGGGTGTGTTTTATTTGTAGCCAGCCTGTCCATGTTAAGGTTGATTGCCATTAGATAGAGGATATGATGGTTTTGGATCCGACACCTTTATCTTGGCAGTTACCGGATGGACGACATGGGACATCTAGAGTCCCAAGGGTTCGCATTTGAGTTATTAGTTTTCTTCAATGTGGTTGGATGCAGTATTTGTTGGTGTCCCAGTTCCTTTTCATTTATGTTTTTGATGTTTCAGTTGTAATATTGAATGATCTGTTAAATGATAGTGTCTTAACCAATTCTGGTTCTATTTTGAATGATTATATATGGTTGGATTGTTTTTATTGTGAGGTTATGGGTGTATGTTGGAGCTCTTTGGTTTTGTTTGAAGGATTCAGATTCTATTATGCATAGTGATGTCAGGTGTGTGGTTGTTAGGAACCAAGTGGTGAATTTATTGCATTTTCCTGAAAATTTAAACGGTTAGGAGGTCTTCGGAGTCTATCCGATTCCAAGTGGGGAAGAATCGCCTTATCAGATGAAAAGATTTCAAAGTGCAGGCCATCCCAGAATTTTATATTCAAGGGTGGAAGGATAGCAGGTTTTGGTTGTTGTTAGAAATGAAGCTTATGTAAGAAATGTTGTTCAGCAATCAGTAGAAAATCATGGAAGAATATGTTGAGGATTCAAGGTTATCTCATATGAACACTTGAAGCATATGTGATGTCGCAAGTCAGGGTTAGTGATTAGGCTCGGGTCGAGGGTTGTGTGAAATCCTCTCTTCCTGTTCTTGTTTGATGAAGGCTTTGGGGTTCGAACCATGACCCAAATACCTGATAGGGTCTAATACACTAGGGACCACATCGTGTTAGTTTTTATTGGTATTTTTGTAGGTTGTTGGAAAGATCATGGGGAAGCCCATGAAAATCGTAGGAGTGTTGTAAGACTATGATATGGCCCATAACATTCACTTGGCTGAAATAGGCTGTTGTAGGGGTGATTGTAAGACTATGGGAGGACCAAAACATTCACTTGGGTTGATCCAAACTCGTCATTATTGTTTAGCCACTCCTTGTTCAAGCGCGAGGGCTGTTAGAGTCATATCGATGTCTACGATTGTGTACCTTTCATTGTGGGGCAAGGTCCATTTGTATATGTTATCTTGGGTGATACTCGTGGGCGAGGCCCGTTTTATATGTTATCTTGGTTGAGACCCGTGGGCAATGCCCATTTTTATATTTTATCTTGGGTGAGACCCGTAGGCAAGGCCCATTTGTATATTTTATCTTGGGTGAGACACGTGGGTGAGGCCCGTTTGTGTATGTTGTCTTGGGTGAGTATTATGGGTGAGGTGTGATTATATGTTTGTTAGGCTTTTGTTTGGGGTTTTCTTTTGCGTCCCTGTGTGAGGTTGTCGGCTCTAGCAGTTAGTCATGGATTTCATTCGTTAGTTTAACAGTAGGCGGCGTAAGGTCGGGGAGGTCTTGATCGGATTAGATCCATGAGTTTTGGTCAACATGTTTGATGCATGGGGTGGCTATGTCTGGTTGGAATTCATGTATAATCATGAAGTCTTCGATTGTGGATAAGGAAATTAGCTCTTCTTGATGTCAGTTAGTCATGATGTGTTGGTGTTCGTCTTTTTGTCGGGTCGCGTATTTCTTGCTAAGGATTGAATCAAATTTTGGGTTTGAAGGAAGTGTCCATATAGAGCATTGTTACAGTGCTGTAGTGAATGCGATTTCGACCTTTGGAGGTTTCCGCTCGGGTTTGGCTTATGCTATTGGTTTTGGAAATCCTGGTGTTAGTAGTTGCAGATTTTGACATTCTGAGTGGATCATCTGTTCGAATGTCTATATAATTCCAGCTATGTATGGCTTTGGCATTGAATGGAAGACTAGGATTTCGCCCCTGGGAATAATACGGAAGACCATGATGGGACTCCTAGCAATGGAGTTTGGTTTTGGCCCGTTTACTCCTTGTATGGGGCCCGTTTATTTAAGTTTGGGCGGGGCCCATTATGTATGTTTGGGAGGGGCCCATTGTGTGATGTGGGATGAGCCCGTTAACCGTTGGCTTGGGCCTGTGAACTCCTGGGTTGGGCCCGTTGTGTATGATATATGTATGTGGATAGGAGTTTTGGTTGCTTAGCGCTAGAGTCGAGGATTGTGTGTGGATGATTTGTATGTATGGTTGAATATGTGGTATACTGGGGACATTACTAAATTTTATGTTTGTAGTTGTGGGTTAAACATTTTGCAAGTCGTTCATAAGAAGAACTCGATGGGACTGTACACACACATCAAAGATATTTGTTTTCGCGGTTTTGTAAACTTAACTATGATAATGTATGGTTTTCAATCCATAAATTTAGAAACAAAGGTTTAATTGGTTAATCTATTTTAAAAATGAAAAATCCCTTTATAATTTTTGGGACATTACAAACTACATTGTCCCATACTTACATTTATGTTGAATTTTCTGGATACTTTAGCTTTCATCTTCTTTAAACTTATTTTTGGCTTCTCTATAATTTCACTAATAAAATGTTTGGCTATCCATTTATACATTACTATTGACCCAAAATTAAACACCCAAAGACAATTATGTTCATGCATTAGAGAGTTGATCTGAAAAGTATTCTCTTTAGCCATCTAGGAGGCCCAAAGTCTAAAAGGGCAAGATGGTGACCTTTTATTTTTGCAACATTTAAGTAATAGTCTTTTGGAGACACTTTTTTCAAACCAAAGATCATAGCCATTAGCAACTGCCTAGTTTCTTAACATATCTTTAAGCTCATCGGGGTTTGAAAATCGCATACTTATCCTTGGTTTCATCTTATCCCATGGTAGTCTTTCATCAGGCACGAGGTATTAGGGTAACACATATTTATCATCTTCATCTTCATTGATTGTATGATGGCAAAGAATGTTTAAAAATCTATCATCTACAGTTTGTTAGCTGAAAAAGGATAAGAAGCATCATCTTCTTCATGGTTAATTGTAACATCCCAAAATTCAAGACCAAAAATTTCATTTTTGATTTAACAATTCATAAAACAGATTATGGAAAACATCATCGAGTTATCTCATTTCATAAAAAACATAAATCATATGTCTCAAAAGCATCTCATAAAATAATAATAATGTCAGAGTACAAATCCCAAGAACATCATAGTGCGGAAAATCATGGTGTGATGTGTTGCTATCATGCCGA
Source organism: Lactuca virosa (assembly GCF_052849685.1). Taxonomy (NCBI): domain Eukaryota; kingdom Viridiplantae; phylum Streptophyta; class Magnoliopsida; order Asterales; family Asteraceae; genus Lactuca; species Lactuca virosa. Next base: position 392,539,251 of record NC_136433.1, read on the forward strand.
CTCCTTTCCCTTCGAAGAAGAAGGACCTGAAACAAAACCGAAAACCGTAAGAACAAAGCTTAGTGAGTACCCCCATCATAGCACATATCATATAATAAACATACTGTCAGGCATATGTAGGTGCCCGACCTACCCTGCTGAGCGTACCGGGGTGCTCAACCTACCCCTGTCAGACATACCGGGGTGTCTGACCTACCCCTGTCATGCATATCTGGATGCCCGACCTACCCTCCGGTTTATCTCAACCAGTTACGGGGACTATTTCACCCCTACCACTACCACATAGTAACATATCATAACATACTGCTAGGCATAAATACCCCTTTGGTCTCTTTCAACCGGTAACCATGGACTATTTAACCCCTCCTACCACTATCACATAATATCATAGCATTCTAGTACATAAAGCATAACCAGATAGTGGCATACCAGAAAATTATCACAAAGACAATCGTCTCAACTACAAACAATTAATAGTGGGCCGACATTGGTGCTTTCGACCCACTTCTACTGGAAGGTAACTCGCCTCAATGTCGTGTAGTAGCTGAACTGCCCTCGACTATGGAATCAACTCCTCTCAAACCCCTACACATAATAATCTCCTTTAATTACTCTTTCATACTCATAACCCCATTAAGGCTCAACTCTGGTCAAATTCCAAGTCAAAGTCAACATCCTAGTCAAAGTCAACATTCTGGTTGACTCAACTCGTCGAGTTGGTCCATCAACTCATCGAGTTCCATGAACCATAAATCCTGCAATCGCGATCCAACTCGTCGAGTCCTCCCTCAGACTGGTCGAGTTCTTCCCTATAACAGAATCGGGACTTTTCACTATAACTCGTCGAGTCCTTCCTTGAACTCATCGAGTTCTTCAATCTACGAAACCCCGGAAACCTAAGCCAACTCGCTGATTCATTTCCTAGACTCACCGAGTTTACTTAGTAATCAGAAAAGGTTGGGGGACCACGACCCAACTCGCCGAGTTGGATGAACAACTCGTCGAGTCCCCCTTAGTCTACATCCATTCAGTCACTTCCAATCGAGTTCAATGTTTCCAAACCATAGATTTGGTCCCCTATGACTAAGTTACCATGTAAAGTTGCTAACTTTACATTCATACATGGTGTCATGAAGCTAGAAACACCAAAATTAAGCTATATAAGAGGTCTAGGGCATGGGGAAGGGCCAAGGCTGGATAAATATGGCAACTTTAAGCCTCATAAGCTCATGAGTGTCTAGATATGAAGTCACAACTTCATGATACATTCAAATCCTGAAAATGACTTCAATATGGCCCAAAAGTGACAACATGGTACACTAAATGAAGATCTAAGTAATAGAAAGCCAAGGTATCAACTTTATACCTCAAATGAGTCAGAAATGCAGCTGAAACTCCGGATGTACTATCTTCCTCTTGAGCCCCCAAGCCTCTCCTTCCTTATCAAGCTTAAAAATCACAAAGAGCACACAACAATGGCTCAAAAACACTCAAAAGTGGATTAGGGTTTCGTGGCTAGGGTTTGGGGTGATGGAGGATGCAAATGAGGCCAACCTTTGGAGGTTAAGGTGCTTAAATAGGGTGCAAAACCCTGAAAATTAGGGTTTCAATTTGGAAGCCCTACTCGCCGAGTTGAGGCTTTCAACTCGTCGATTAGACTTCAATTCCCGCGTCTAAATTCCATTCATACTCGATGAGTTTGGGGCCTCCAACTCGTCGAGTCCCTTTGTAAAAATGAATAATTTTTTTTAAAAGTACATACAAGGATCCGGGCGTTACAAATCTCCCCCACTTATTCTAGAGTTCGTCCTGGAAGTCTGCTGCATCTGGGAATAGCTCTGTAGTGCTCCCTCATCTCATCCTCAGGCTCCCAGGTCCATTCTGACCCCTTGCGATGCTGCCATTGCACCTTCACCAACTCAACCTTCTTGTTCCTCAGATCCTTTGTCGTCCTATCGAGGATGGCTATTGGTCGCTCGATGTAGTTCAGGCTGTCATCCACCTGAATATCCTCTAGGGGCGCCACTGCGGATTCTTCTACCAAGCACTTCTGCAACTGGGAGACATGAAAAGTGTTGTGGATCTGACTAAGCTCAGCTGGCAGATCCAGCCTATACGTCACCTTGCCTACCTGGGCTATAACCATGAACGATCTAATGTATCTGGGGCCCAACTTGCCCCGCTTCCTGAACCGGATGACACCTTTCCAAGGTGACACCTTCAGGAGGACCATATCTCCTACCTGAAACTCCATGTCTGATCCTCGTTTGTCGGCGTAACTCTTCTGCTGACTCTGGGTCGTCTGGAGTCTACTCCGTACCTGCTGTATCCTCTCTGTCATCTTGAGTACCACTTTGGTACTCCCCATGACCCTCTGTCTAACCTCACCCCAACATATCGGGGTTCTGCACTTCCTCCCATATAACATCTCGAAGGGAGGACGGTCGATGCTGGCATGCTAGCTATTATTATAGGAAAACTCTGCCAAGGAAGGTAGGTATCCCAGCTACCATCGAAGTCAAAGACACACGCTCACAGTATATCCTCCAAAGTATGGATGGTCCGCTCACTCTGACCATCCATATGCGGGTGAAAATCTGTGCTAAAGTGCAGACGAGTAGCCAACTCGTCATGAAATTTCTTCCAGAATCGGGAAGTAAACCGTACATCTCGGTCAGAAATCACGGAAGCCGGCACAACATGTCGAGCTACTACGTCTCTGATGTATGTGTCGGCCAGCTTCTCGGCCTAAATGCTCTCCTGAATCGGTATGAAATGGGCACTCTCGGTCAACCGATCCACGATGACCCAAATCGAATCCACTCCCCGTGTGGTCCTGGGAAGCTTTGTGATGAAATCCATAGTAATATCCTCCCATTTCCACACAATGATATCCTATGGCTGCGTCTTGCCGTGAGGCCTCTGGTGCTCGACCTTGACCTTCCTGCAGGTCAAGCACCCCTCAACGTACCTGGCTACATCCTGCTTCATGCAAGTCCACCAGTAATCAGGACGAAGATCTCTATACATCTTCGTCGCCCCGGGATGGATGGAAAATCTGGATTTGTGCGCCTCCTCCATCAGGATCTAGCACACACCGCCTGCGTACGGAACCTACACTCTGTGGTGAAGTGTCAACAGCCCATGACTATCATAATCGACGGAGGAAATCTGGACCACTATAAACTCACTCTTCCGGTGCTCCTCCTTCATAGCCTCTTGTTGGGCCTCCCGGATCGTCTCCAGAAGCGGAGTCACTACTGTCATCCTCAGACAAATATCTCTAATCGGGGCTTCGAATGCCTTGCGGCTAAGTGCATCGGGCACAACATTGGCCTTCCCCGGGTGGTAGAGGATCTCACAGTCGTAATCCTTTACCACATCTAGCCACCGACGCTGCCTCATTTCAGATTTGGCTGATCCATGAGGTACCTCAAGCTCTTGTGGTACGTGAAAATCGTACAATGGCTCCCATAGAAGTAGTGTCGCCAAATCTTAAGGGCGAAAACAACTGCTCCCAGCTCCAGATCGTGCGTCGGGTAGTTCGCCTCGTGAGGCTTCAACTACCTCGAGGCGTAGGCGATGACATGCCCTCTCTGCATCAACACTGCGCCCAAGCCCGAAATGGATGCATCGCAGTATACTACAAAATCCTCCACGCCCTCCAGCAGGGCTAAGATCGGCGCCTCGCACAACCTCTGCCTCAATGTCTCGAACGCCGCTTGCTGCTCAGGCCCGCAGCGAAATACAACGGCCTTCTTCGTCAGCCGGGTCAAGGGTACTGCTATCTTGGAGAAATCGTGTATGAGTCTCCTGTAATAGGTTGCTAACCTGAGGAAACTCGGAATCTCAGATGGAGACTTCAGAACCTCCCATCTGATCACGTCCTCCACCTTGGCCGGGTCGCCCAAAATATTGTTCTGGTTGACAAGGTACCCCAGAAACTACACCTTGCACAACCAGAAATCACACTTGGAGATCTTGGCATACACGCCCTCCCTCCTCAGGGTATCCAACACCTCTCGCAAGTGCTCGTCATGCTTCTCCTGCGTCTTGGATTAAACCAAGATGTCATCAATAAAGACTATCACAGACCGATCTAGCATCGGTCTGCATACGCGATTCATGAGGTCCATTAACGCGGCAGGGGCATTGGTGAGCCCAAAGGGCATCACCACGAACTCATAGTGGCCACACCGAGTCCGGAAAGCAGTCTTCTGTACATCCTCATCTCTGAATCGCACCTGGTGATAGCCTGAACGCAAATCTATCTTGGAAAACCAAGATCCCCCCTATAGCTGGTGGAAGAGATCATCAATCCTCGGGAGTGGGTAACGGTTCTTCACCGTTACCTTGTTCAGCTCCCGGTAGTCTATACTCATCCGATGCAACCCGTCCTTCTTCTTCACAAACAGGATCGGGGCTCCCCAAGGTGAACTGCTCGGCGTGATAAATGATGGGTTTTGAGCATTCTAACACTCCTATGGTGTACATGCAACCCTAGAAACCTTGGATCTATGTTTTCTCTATTATACATGCAAATATTCATTTTCCAAGGTTCTCAACCTAACTAGCATGTTATAGGGGTACTTGTAATATAAAACTTTAGTAGAATAACATACCTTTTCTTGTGGTTGATTGCTTGGAGTCTTGAGAGCCTAGCACCAATAATGTGGATGCCTCAAGTGGAATCACAAATCACCAAAACACCTTGGAAGACTTGAGATAATAGTATGGACCAAGTAGAAATCGGCCCACCCTTTGTACTCACACACTAGTGCCATTTCATGTGCCAAAGACCTCTTTATATAGTATGAAGGATTAGGGTTACATTCATGTAAACCCTAATACCCATGACCTTTCATTTCCATAGGATCCATGGGTTAAAAACTCCATGGACTATCCATGCAAGTTTATCCCATCCTAAATGAACTTGGCCCATTCTATATACATAAGAGTCCATATTTAATTAGTCTCTTTTTATCACCGAATTAATTCCAAATTAATTCTTGATCAATACTAATTAAATAATATGATTTCATATTAATACATTATAACTTATAATATACTCATAAATCATAAATATACTATTCTCAAAAGATTATCCATACAAATTGTTTTGGTGAAGTGCAACCCAAATGGACCATGCCGGGTCGGGTCAAGTACATACCAAATATAGTTATCGACTTAGACACCTTATCCAACAATAAATCCCTTGTCTAACAGCTCCTGTAGATGTGTAGACAACTCCTGCATCTCGAGAGGAGCCAACCGATATGGTGCCTTGGCTGTCAGAGCCGCACCAGGGACGAGGTCGATCCTGAACTCCACCTGTCTCTCCGGAGGTATCCCAGGAAACTCCTCTGGAAATGCATCCGGGTACTCCCGCACCACTGACACGTCTCTCACGGTCGCCTCACCCGCCTCCCGGGTATCCATAACGTAGGCGACATACCCTGCAAAACCCTACTGAAGGTAGCGCCTACCCCTCGCTGTTGACCACAAAGCTGGTCCATGTTGCGGCCTCTCGACCTGAATCACCAACTCTCCCCACTTGGGTCCTGACACGCACTAGCTGCTGTGCACAATCGATCACCGCCCCATTAGGGCTCAACCAATCCATGCCGATGATGACCTTGTTCCCACACAAAGGAATGGGAACCAAATCCACGAGGTAATGCTCGTCATACATCCTCAAAACACAATCTCTGTAGACCTCCGATGCCCGGACAGATAGGTCGTCAGCAATCTCGACCTCTAAAGGACAGTCCAACATGCCCGAAGACTCAGAAAACCTCTTGCTAAGTGCAAGAGATACAAATGATCGGGTAGCCCCCGAGTCGAATAACACCTGTACTGGGATACCGTTCACATGGAACGATCCTAAACAAAACACATAAACATAAACCATAAATATCATAACCGACATGTAATAAGAGTTAGGGAGAAGAAATCATACCCGTCACCACATCCGGTGCGGCACGTGCCTCCTCAGCAGTCAGGTGGAAGGCTCGACTCCTCACCACTGGAGCATCTGTCTTGCCTTGTCGTCTATTCGTGATCCGCAGGGTCGCTGGAGCTTGCGCCACCACTGGCGCTGCTGGTACCAATCTTGGGCAGTTGGCCTTATTATGGCCCTTCTGATTGCAGAGAAAGCAAATCAGGTCTGATCTCTAAAAAGTGGGGGTAAGGGCAGTACAATCCTTTCCAAAGTGCCCAGTCTTACCGTACTTATAGCAACCCGGTCCCCCAGCTCTACAAAACCCCTCGTGTGGCTTGCCGCACTTCCCGTAGCGGCTCCGTCCCTGGTGGCCCTTCGACCTCGAGTGGAATCCCTTGGGTTTCTTCCCAGAAACCCCAGTCGCCTGCATAGTCTCCGCCTTCCTCGTCCTGATGTGCTCTATATCAATCTCCCTCTCCCTCGCCCTTGCAATCATGTCATCTAAGGTCGGGCATGCCGAGTAGCTGACATGTTTCTGGATGTCAGCCCTCAACATGTCGTGGTACCGGGTCTTTTTCATCTCCTCATCCCCCGCGTACCGAGGCACCAGTAAATCCCTCTACATGAACTTGGCAGTAATCTCCGCCACCGACTCAGTAGTCTGCCTCATATCCAGAAACTCCTTGGCCAGCTACTGAAGCTCCACAGCCAGCACAAACTCAGCCCTAAACCTGGTCATAAATTCCGACCAGGTCAGAGCCTCAATGGCTGGGGCTCCCAACGAATCACTGACCGCCTCCCACCATTCTCTAGCTCTGTCTCTCAAACATCCCGCAGCATACCGGACCTTCGACCCCTCAAGACAGAAGCTCGTCAACTGTGTAGACTCGATGTCTGCAATCCATCTCCTGGCCATAATGGGGTCCTTCACCCCGTGAAAGTCTGGTGCACCACATCCCCTGAAATCCTTGAAGGAGAGTGTGCGCGCCCATGACTGGCTAGACGCCATGTCGCTCCAAAATGCCCTCAGGCGATCCTCCATCAGCTCAATGATCCCATCCTTGATCGACTCGAAAATCACCAAGGTCGCCTCAAGGATGCCTCTCGTAATCTCAGATGTGATGAACTCGCGTAGTCCGTCATCAACCGGCTCGGAACCTGCACCCGAACCTGAACCTGAACCTAAACCTGATCCAGATCCTGAACCTCCTACTTCGTGACGTGTCACCACCGTTCTGAAACAAAACACATAATCGTCATTGTCATACATAACCTCGAGAGGTCTCACATACTCTAAAAGTTTCCTGGTTCTATCTCAGTCCTCCTTGAATCGAGTATGGATCCTCTACTTTCAGTAGTACGAGCCCATACTACCTTCCACATCTATCTGTACTTCCACATCTCATCCTATGCTCCCCCCTAGGGTAATCTCCGACCCACTCTCCGCCATCAGCTGTATAAGAAATGTCTGCCACCTTTACCTAACTAGTTCGCGAATACCATTACATGTCACTAAGACCAGATATTTCTTCGAATGAGAGGTCCTACCCTACAACGGTTGGACTCTAACAAGAGCTGCGAAATAGGGCTAAACCAAACCTTCTAAAATTATTTAGTCCTCGTAATATGTAACTTAACATATTTGTTTTCTAGTTAGCCAAAGATAACTAGAACTCCTAAAGCACAAAGCAAACAACATTCAGGCATTGAGTAACCAAACCAAGCATATCCTATTCAGGCTATCATATCACTGACTAATCAGTTCTAGCAGGTAATTCAATAAGCACATATAGCAGGCACATAAGTCATCCTCCTAAACCCTTAGCCCTAATCTAGCGTGCAGTTCTCATACACATACAGTAGGCATATAAGACATCCTTCCCAGATCCTTAGCCCTAATCTAGCATGCAATTCACATATTCTCAGTTCATATCATATCATATATCATAACAAACATGTATGGGTATCTTAGGGAAAACTTACTTAAGCTCGGCCGATTGCACGCATCACACACCTTGTTCTTTCTCAAAGCTCTTTATTTTAATTTTTATAAAAACTACTTTCTTGTAAAAATCTTTCAAACCCTCGATTTGAGTCCAGACACCCCCGCAGGTGTGTCCGAATCCCTCAAACCAAGGCTCTGATACCAACTTGTAACATCCCAAAATTCAAGACCAAAAATTTCATTTTTGATTTAACAATTTATAAACCAGATTATGGAAAATATCATCGAGTTATCTCATTTCATAAAAACCATAGATCATATGTCTCAAAAGCATGTCATAAAATAATAATAATGACAGAGTACAAATCCCAATAACATCGTAGTGCGAAAAATCATGGTGTGATGCGTTACTATCGTGCCGGCTCCTTTCCCTTCGAAGATGAAGGACCTGAAACAAAAACGAAAACCGTAAGCACAAAGCTTAGTGAGTTCCCACATTATACCACACATCATACAATAAACATACTGTCAGGCATATCTGGGTGCCCGACCTACCCTGCTGAGCATACCGGGGTGCTCAACCTACCCCTGTCAGACATACCGGGGTGTCTGGCCTACCCCTGTCAGGCATATTTGGGTGCCTGACCTACCCTCCGTTTTATCTCAACCGGTTACGGGGACTATTTCACCCCTACCACTACCACATAGTAACATATCATAACATACTGCTAAGCATAAATGGGTACTATCTACCCCTTCGGTCTCTTTCAACCGGTAACCAGGGACTATTTCACCCCTCCTACCACTATCACAATAATATCATAGCATTCTAGTACATAAAGCATAACAGATAGCGGCATACCAGACAATTATCACAAAGACAATCGTCTCAACTATAAACAATTACTAGTGGGCCAGCATTGGTGCTTTCGACCCACTTCTACTGGAAGGTAACTCACCTCAATTTCGTGTAGTAGCTGAACTGCCCTCGGCTCTGGAATCAACTCCTCTCAAACTCCTACACATAACAATCTCCTTTAATTACTCTTTTATACTCATAACCCCATTAAGGGTCAACTCTGGTTAAAGTCCAAGTCAAAGTCAACATCCTAGTCAAAGTCAACATTCTGGTTGACTCGACTCGCCGAGTTGTTCCATCAACTCGTTGAGTTCCATGGACCATAAATCCTGCAATCACGATCCAACTCGTCGAGTCCTCCCTCACACTCGTCGAGTTCTTCCCTATAACAGAATCGAGACTTTTCACTATAACTCGTCGGGTCCTTCCTTGAACTCGTCGAGTTCATCAATCTACGAAACCCTAGAAACCTTAGCCAACTCGTTGAGTCATCTCCTAGACTCACCGAGTTTGCTCAGTAATCAGAAACGGTTGGGGGACCACGACCCAACTCGTCGAGTCCCCCTTAGTCTACATCCATTCAGTCACTTCCAATCGAGTTCAATGTTTCCAAACCATAGATTTGGTCCCCTATGACTAAGTTGTTGGATTAGGTGTCTAAGTTCATAACTGTTTCTGGGTTGTACTTGACCCGACCCGGCATGGTCCATTTGGGTTGCATGGCAACATGCATTTGGATAAACTAAAATGAGAGAAATAACACTTATGGTTTATTAATATATTATAAGTTCTAATATATTAATAATATTATTTAATTAGTATTGATCAAGAATTAATCTAGGATTAATTAAGTGATCAAAAGATGACTAATTAAATATATGGGTTGATTATGTAAATAATCCATAACTTATATAGTGGGCTAAAGGCTCCATGGATTATCAAGTTGGGCTAAGGTCCATAGGATGCTTCATGGGAGTTACAAACCCATGGGTCATGGAAATGAAGAGCCATGTTACATTAGGGTTTACATGGTCTAACCCTAATTGGAACACACTATATAAAGGATATGAAGCTCACCAAAATTGGCACTAGAAGCAAGTTTGAAGGCAAGCCGATTTCTAAGTGTGACATTCTCTCTCAAAGTTTATTCCAAGTGCATTTGGTGTTGTGTGAGACATTTGATGCATCACACTTGGGGTGCTAGGCTCTCAAGGTTTTCAAGGAATCAAATCAATTACAAGGTATGTAATTCTAGCCATCTTTTATGTTTAAATGTTCCCCATGTATGCTAGATAGGATTATGAACCTTGGAAAAAGTATTTTGCATGTATTTTAGACAAACATAGATCCAAGGTTTTCTAGGGTTGCATGTACACTTAGGAGTGTTAGAATGCTCAAAACCCATCAGTGGTATCAGAGCCTAGGCTTGTTTGTTGATACTTGATGCAAAATAGTGAAAAAAGTCGAATTTCTTGCTATCTGCACAGGGAACTTAACGAGTCCATGGGGGGACTCGACGAGTCCAAGCATAAACTCATCCTACTCGTCGAGTAGGTTCTTGCACTCGACGAGTAGGAGCCCCAGGGTGCAGATTTTCGACTTTTGCTGCTGGAAATGGACTAGAAACATTACCCTAAACTGTTTTGGTGTTTTAAAACTTGTTTTTGATGGTGTAATGGTTGTTCTAATCCATTTACAATGGCTAATATCAAAATTACATGATTATATGTGTTCATATGTTCTTAAAATTTTGATATGACTGTTCTTGTTCGTATGAGTTCTTGATAGATCATAGGAATTACTTGTTTAATGCTTAATTCATGATCTTTATGTGTTTTAATGGAGTCCATAACTTGTCCTCATGTTATGGATTACCAAAAGTCATTATTTTAAAGTCCATTAAAGAAACACATAGGTTACAAAAAATGAAAAGTCACTCATTTTATTAAACCATTAACTCATAAGTTATGAAAGATGAAAAGTTTTGAAAGTTACAAAACTTGCCCTCAAGTTTTGGAACATGTAAAGTCACATTAAAAACTTTAGTTCCAACCCTTAGAATTTTAAAAGTTAAAATTCAACCCTTATACTTTATAATATTACAAGTTTAATAATAATTATATATGTATAAGATTAGATTAAGTCGTTTTACCGTTAGTAGGCATCATTCACGAAGCCGGTCTATAAGGGGGGTATAAGGTTGTTGCCTATAAAATGGCAGCTTAATGGGTGTCCACTCTCACCCACCGCTTCCTTGACTGGTGGAGGGCCGTTAGCCGAACGGGTAAGACAAGGACTTAAAACCTTCATTAAAAGTATTAATGATAAATATAAAGTAACTAAATGTTTTTATAAATTCCCAATCTTAGTTACTTTAGGAAAAATGTGAATAAGGTGCTAACCCATGAAATTACACTTTGCACTTTGCTTAAGTCGGTTAGTGGAGTATGTATGGTTAACCGGCACACTAACTTTGACTTAACAAGATAGGCAAAGGGTGACTTAAGGTTGTTCATAGGTCGGTGGAGCGCATGTGGTTAACCGGCACATCCATTAAGTGAAAAACATTAAGGGTACCAAGTAATTTGCATAGTTACTTCACACCTTGTTTTGTGATCCTCGGTATCCCAGTCACAAAACATGAAGGGCACACTCGAGACTGAAAGATGCCATTGGAAGTTCAATGAATCTCAAAAGATCTAGGAGTTTCAAATCTAATTAAAACCTAATAATTTATTTCGTTTTTCATGGTGGAAATTGGTGAATCGTCATTCACCTACCTTCAAATATTTTATAGCTTGGATTACGGCATCCCTCTTCCAAGTTATAAAAATATTGTGTTGGGTCCTAGCCTTAATATTTCATATTGGGTGTTATATTAAGGACTTAAAATCAACTAACTTGAATATCTCCCATTGCAGATGTCTGGTTTAGACAACTGTGATCTTCCCAAATCTAATGGAAATCATATTTCTCTACCCCCCCCCCTCCTCCATTTATTCTCCCTGACCCACAAGCCCGAAGACTTGAAAGGTTCAAGGTCACTCAAGCCCTACTAGAAATGAAACATAAAGATGGAAGATCTGTGTGCACTCATGTCTTAAAAATGAAGTCACACATTGACAGGTTGAGAATGTTGGGTGCTTTTATTTCAAGGAAGTTTGCTATTGACTGGGTTCTTCTGTCACTTCCTGAGTCGTATAGTGAGTTTATTAAAGACTACTATATGACAGATCACGACATGACCCTAATAGATCTTTCTTATTTGCTTGTTGCTGAATCAGCAATGATTTGGCGCAAAAGTCAAGCAAATATGGATGGGAGGTCTATTTCTCAAACTTCTATGGACATTGATAATGGTAAAATTGGAAGTCCAGAAAAGCTTTCTCTTCCCAATGGAAAGGGATCGGCCTTGGTCAACCCGGTTGACCAAAAGGTAAAGGGAAAAGCTAAGTATGTGATAGTCCCATGTACCATACCCAAAGAGTCCATATGTTTTCATTGTCAAGAGAAGGGGCATTGGTTGCGAAACTGCCCTGACTACCTGAAAGATCTAAGAGAGAAGAAAAAATCAAGAAGATTTGACTCTACTTCAGGTAAGTCCACTATCTAACTCTATTAAGTTCCTTATTAATGATTCTTAATACAAAATGTGACTCGGTTACATTTTTTTTTGTGTTTGGCAGGATCAAGCAAAGGGAAGGAAACTTAAAGGAAAGGTATGTTGAATCTGATCGCGAAGATGGATTTCAATCGCATGGTTTGAAGATCGGATTCTTGAGCTACTACTTAGAGAGTTATGATAGATTGCTAGGAAATATGTAATAGCACAGTTTTCATTTAAAGTTGCATTGTAAGGAAAGTTTTTTCCGCATTTGATAAATAAATAAAATTTTGCTTTATTTTATATCTCCTTGCAATGGCATTTATGGAAAATTGATGTTTGTATGGTTCTAGCAATAATGGAAATGTGAATTTGATTTTTTCATTTGTGGTAGTGTCTAAATTTACCAAATAAGGAAAGATTCTCATCAACCAAGTTTCAATTGGACCGAAACTTGGAATCATGCAAGTTGTATATTATGATGAATGAGAACTTTCAGCTTTGCAAAAAAATTAAGACTAATTCCTTGTTCATATGTATACGTGAGTCAAGTGAGGGACTAAGGGATCGAGTACACATTCTTGTGCACTAGTCAAGTCCACCATAAAAGATTGATAAGACTATTCGTCATGATTTACAAAGGTTTAGTAAATATGGTTATACTTACAAGATAAGTATAATTCTGAAACATTGGAAAGACTTCGATGTATGGCAGAACGAATGAGAAGAATCAAATTAGGCAGAAAGATAAAAGATTCTCAAATCTGGAAAGATGGAGAGTACTTTAGTATCATGTGTTGTGATCATCTTTATGATTAAGAAAAAACCATGTCACAATTGATCCTCTAAGGACATCTTAGTGCATTCCTATGGCTAAGAAAAGGAATCAGGAATTGCTGAAATGGTTGAATCAAGAAGATGAGTCATACTACGTTCCAAAACAAGTCTTAGAGTCATACTCCAAGACTGTAAGTTGAGTGACATATCTTAAATAAAGGTCTATAACACTTGTCAAATGTAAGAGTAAAAGTGTCCTACTCTTGTACATTTGAAATTGGTAAGTTGTGATTTTTTGGATAAAACAAAAAACCAACTAAGGCCAATTGTGCGAAGTGTTTCTCTTGATAAAGAATCCGCACTATCTCTTGAATATTTAGCAAGTGAGTCTTATATGTCAAGAGGACAGCGGGAGTTTTAAAGATCTTGGAAAAGCCTTTAGATTTAATCAAGAAGAAAAACCTATAGTTTATCACTAGCACACGACTTGAGGTTTATAACCTATCGTGTTAACATATTCCTACATCTGTGCCCATTCCAGGAGAAGTTGGCTTTGCATATGAGTTCTGAGAGTTCTCAATTGGTTGCATAATAGCTTGGAAGCAATGGCAGGCCCTTGAGCTACCAGGTGGCAAGAAGTTAAGACTGCACAAGTTCAATCCATAAGAGTTTGGATTTGTCACTAACCTGGTCTTGTGATTATGGTTTTGACAAATTCACATGGATAAGAACACATACACCATAAAATCTAAGTGTCATAAGGTTTCTCTCCGATTCATGAAAATGATGGTGAGGAAACACTTTCACTAAGTAGATTTTAAGTAGATAACAATTGTGATATTTGCATTCTCAAAGTCGTTAGTGGAGCGTGTGTGGTTAACCGGCACACTAACATGGACTTGTAAGAAATGGCAAAGGTCTAAACAATTGAGACTATGATTACGACATCCATTTTCATAGTTCTGAAAGTGTTTAGACACACATATGTACTACCTAAGGAAAGGTGTATGATTTTGATAAAGTTTTATCAAAAGCATCTCGTATCAGAAATGTGAACTTTGGTAAGAAGTTCAATAAAGTATTGATTTTTAGAAGTCCAGCTGATTTCTGAGTACATGTCGAAGCTAGTGGGAGCATAAGTATTATGCTAATAATCATCATGCAAGTGGGAGCATGATAATTATGATAAGTGTTGCAAGTTAGCAATGTTATTTATAGAAAACAAAAAGGTTTCAATTGGGAAAAGTTGTTTTGCTATAATTAAGGAAGAGAAAATTATACTTCACTTCAATTCTAAAAGCTTAGATTGAGGTTTTAATCATATTTAGTCAAGGATATATATATGAATTTCATGTTGGAATGGCTCGACAGATTCATGCTGGAATAGCTCGACATAAGGAAATTCTATATATGGGTCCATTACTTGCGTTCTAAAATTCGATTATGATTACGACATCCCTCTTCATAATCTGAATTATGAGAACTTGGCAAATAGAAATAGAAATATTATAGCAAAAGACTGGTCTAGTATCATGTCTTTATGAATCATGTCACATATGCTTCGGATATAGGATCGATTGCATGTGCTATAATATTCATATGTTCTAAATTTTTCCAAATGCCCAGAGCATTAAGAAGGGAAAAGTACTAGAACTAGATATGACTAATTTGATTAAGCAATTGTTGAGGACAATCTAAGGTTTACCAAAGATTGGTTGCTCAGGGACAGTTGGAAGTATAGTGTTAATTGTGGAAGGACCATATTGAGATATTCTGAAAAGAGGCAACTCTTGTTCAAGAGTAATAGTCAAAAGGGAATATGGAAATGTTCCCATAAGTGGAAGTTATTCATTAAATCTGTGTAAGATTAGGAAACTTAATGCAAGAAGAATGTTCAAAGCAATGAAATTTGAATATAGACTTCGTTTCCATGGAATTGATCTCCATTGGAATACTCTGTAATGTCTGTTGATGAGTCTTTGTGACTTTGTGCATAATCATTACAAGAGGACCACTGCATATAAGTTTAGAATCTAACAGATTAAAGTAAATGCCAGGAATCTGGGATTCGTGCATTTGCAGTATGGATTTGGGATTGTGAAATGATAATCATTGGAAGTATGTTCAATCGATCTATTTCACAGAGTAAAGATCATAGACAAACTTAGTGTGCATACTTGGTGTATGCCATGACTAATGTTTAGACAAACATAGTGTGCATACTTGGTGTATGGCATGACTAGTATTTAGAAAACATAGTGTACATGCTCGGAGCATGGGACAACTATCGTTTTAATTCAAGTATAAAGTTGATAGTTTGAAACAGTATACAATGAATAATGTGCAATCAATATGGTGATAAATAAGAGGTGTTTTTTTATTTATATTCATAAGTTCTGAGACCATAGTTGATTCGATTATTCTAGTGTTTCACTTTGCATGTTTTGACTTCCAGAATAACTAAGTCGCTCTTCCTGAATGACTAAGTTATTTAAACCATCCGCAGTCGGTCATATGTTGGAAGTAGATATGAATCAAGACTGTCATGGGTTGGATTGTAGAGGTCTAAGATGTTGGACAAAGTGGTGCTACAACACTCATGAGTGCTCATAAGTTCTGAGTATTGGATTCAACCCACGCTCACTAGTATCACTTCATGGAATTTTATCTCGAGTGATCGTGAGACGGTAATATCATATAAGTCTTCAAACCTAGAGATATGACTTGTTGCCTATGAATTGGTTATATATTGATCGTACGAAACCGCATTGGTAACTCGATGTTATAAAACGTGCCTTTGTGTATGATTCAACAAGTAGTAGAACAAGCATATGAGTCGAAGTTTATCTGTCCCTTCTTGGATTAGAAGCGATATCTGGGCCCGTCGATGATTTTGTTTTGACCTATGTACCGGGCCCGGTCAGAACTAAGTTGATCTGTTCACTTAAGTTCTATGTCAAACAAATCGGAAATCGGGAAACAAACTGTTGGACAATAAGCAAGACATTGTTCCATGTATTTGTCCGGCTGATATATAGAACAAAGGATTATATGATCACTTATCTTAAATGGAGTATCATTATCATCTCAGTTCCGCGAGACCTTGAAAAGAGCTACGATTGCTGATCGGTTCCTGAAGTCATACTTGCAGTTATAGTTATTAGACTTATCCAAGTGGGAGACTGTTGGATTAGGTGTCTAAGTTCATAACTATTTCTGGGTTGTACTTGACTGTAACGCCCGCAAATCCGGCCTAGTCAATTTAGAGACGATGAGCAACAAAAATGAGTTTTTGATAGAAGATAATTTAGAAGGATTAGTCTTAACCAAGTTGTAGTATATGTTACAAGGGTTCCGTACAGATAAAGAACGCCAAAATCCGAGTTATAACGAAGAAGTTATGGCCAGTCGAAGTTTTATGGCAAAACCGGCACGACACCAGGAGACGTAAATAGTGAATTTACGGTAGAAGACTTTTTAGCCTTAGTGATCTAAATAAAATTTGTAGTATACGTTAAACTGAGAACATACAAAAAAAGAACGCCCAAATCTGACTTCGTATGAGGAAGTTATGAATTTTCTAAGATTTTGGCATAACAGTGCACGACCCGAAACTTGAATTTTAGTTCAGGCGGTTTTTGGCCTACGCAACCTAAATGAGAGTTGAAGATCTCATTAATAGGAACTCAACGGTAAAAAGACAGACGAAAACGAAGTCCGTATGTAGAAGTTATGAATTTTACGCGGACATTTAATAGTATAATCTCCTCCTACTATTAAATTTAAGAGCGGTCGAGAATTAGCCGACAGAGTCTAAATGAAAGTTGTAGATATTGTTTTTACCTACGCGTGGATATAAAGAATGTCGAGATTAGAGCTCGTATGTTATAGATATGGACGAAACATGGTCCCTACTCTTCGAGCGCGATAAATTCGATACAGTTTTGTAAATCTGAGATAGAATGAGAATTAGCTGACTGCGTCTAAATGAAAGTTGTAGTACTCGTAAATACCAACGCGTGGATATAAATAACGTCAAAAATGGAGTTCGTATGAACGAGTTACAAATTATAATAGCATATTTACGTATTAAAATAAAGTATAAATCATATATACGCACACATATATATACAAATGTATATATCATTAGAAAGGTATCGACGATGCGGTTATTATAAGACTAGTGTTGAGAACTTTCGACATTAGTTTAGTACAAATATCGTTAAATCTATTTAAAATAGTATTATGAAGGGGTGTTTAGTCGTTTATATAACTATAAGGTCATTAAGTAATTATGGAGGGTAGTTTTTGTAAATTCAATTACTATAAATAAGAGGCTTGGGCTCTCATATTTGTTGCACCATTCTCTTGATTCAAGAGTCTTTCTCTTCTTATCCCCCGAGCATTTCGGTCCCTCGTGATTCGACTTCTCTTTCTGTAGTTTTAGTATAGTAAGGTGAGCGCTGAAGCGCCGCACGAATCTTTCTTAGAAAGATTCAGCGACGAAGTTCTGCCCCTGCAGAGCCCGACTCCTAGCTAAAACCCCCTTGTAAGTAAGTTATGTTTACCCTATTTTAAATATAGTTTATATTTAAAATTAATATTGTTATTATGAACTTATAATAAATATTTGAGCTATTATTATGACTTATATAAGTGTCGTTATAATATCTTTTTAACTACTCGCGGTACGGGGAATCTGGTTTAAAGGGCCGCATAGGGTTGTTGGATTTCAGAAGTGTTATATGCCAAAATGGTCCTGCCCTCCGGTGTTTTATGTCTGGCCCTGTCTGTACATGGTGGTTGGAAAGTATTGTTTAAACGCTTATATAATAATAATAATAATAATAATAATAATAATAATAATAATAAGACTAATAATTAGTCACGGTAAATATTAGACTAAAATCTAGTGGTAATAATACTAGGTTTCGTCGAAGGAAATTATTTTAAAGTAAACGAAGCGCTGTCCGAGTACCGAGTCACCACTTTATCAAGTGAGTGCATAGTTACTTTCATCTTACACATAGATATGAAGTATTTTATATAAATTACGTGCTATGTGTGTATACTGTCTGAATAGTTGTTGTCTATGTTGGATGAAATGTTTTATACATGTTTAAATGATCTAAACTGTATATGTATTTTATATCTACAAAATGTGTTGGGTAAAACATGGGTAGATTAGAGGTGAGATAAATGATGAGCGATGAAAAATGAGATAAATGATGAGCGATGGAAAATGAGATGAATGATGAGCGATGATATATGAGTGATAAAATATGGTGCGAAGCGATGAGGCAAAGCGATGAGCCAAAACGATGAGCCAAAACGATGAGCCAAAGCGATGAGCCAAAACGATGAGCCAACGATGACCCAAGCGATGGCCCCGTCATCTAGCAGAGTATGGATGACAACCACAGACTATTCTAGACAGTCTAGTGGAACACTAGCAGGCTTGCAACATGTAGGTGTTGTGAACGATGTGTTCACCCGGTGTACTCTAAAAACGCATTGACAGGTATTACGAGTGGACTCTCGAAAACGATACTATCAATAAACGAGATAAACCCTAGCGACTATGCAGACTTAGTGCCGATTCCTTAGGATACTCCTTAGGAATGAATGAACGAGGAATAGCTGAATCTTAGGGTAGATCCTTAAGAATAAAGAAGATAATGGGGATGGGTAATTGGGTTGATTGTTTGATGTTTAACATAATAATTATATTATTGTGGGTTGAAAACCCTATGTACTCACCAGGTGTCCCAACCTGACCCACTTAAGCTTATTTGTATCACAGGTGTCGATATGAAGCTACTTTAGACTGAGGGATTTAAAAGAGATGTAGATCACTAGTGTAAATGAATGTAAGTTCTGTTTATGTTTATGTTTCTGTATTGACGATGACATCCCAAATGTTTTAAAATGGATAAAAATACATTTCTTCGGAAATGCTTTGATAACGTATTCATCATGTTTTTATGGGAACAAATTCCGCAACATTTTTATTAAAAGAGGTACACTGATTTTTATAAAGCATAAACAAAATCGGTCTTTTCTGGCCGTGAAAATGGGGATGTCACAATTGGTATCAGAGCATTCGTTTAAGCGAACTAGGAATAATGATTTATTTCTGGACTTAAACTTAGAATGCTAAGCGATGATTGTGAGGAGTGTGTCTAATATATTTTAGGCAGTACACCTAAATAGACGCAAGCACTAGCTTATTTAAGGAAAATGCCTAACATGCTTTTATGTGCTAAATGATTTGTGACGCTTTATAATATTGTTTGATCGGATCTAAGGTCTGTTGCCGACCGGATCTAAAAACTTTATGTGTTCAGATTTTTAAACGTATAATTACGGTATTAGAACTGGCATGTAACTTTTCGGAGTGATAGGGAAATTTACACGTCGATCGTAAATGAAATCTTTCATATCTTAATTCTCGTCATTACACACCGAACGTCTGAATTGGTGCATAGATCGAAATGGCAAGAACCCGAAGTGGAGTCGGGAACGCAAATAGAAATAGGAATCAACAGCCCCCAGTGATTGAGCAAATACTTGTTGTAGTAGAAGCTGCACCTGAACCAATCACCATGGCTGGACTACAAGCCATGATTCGGGCTATGTTAGCTGAACAAAGGGAAGAAATGAGGAGGATGTTGCATGAAAATAGGGACGAACCTACCATGCCTATTGAGCAACCTGAGCTGATTCCCGAGCAATCGGAGGAAGGGAACTATAGCGGCCCTGTGAGTCAAGTTGGGACTCAAGGAGAACGAAGGAATGGCCCGGAGAGGGGAAACGACAAGGATGGACGAATGTATAAGAACTTCTTGGGCACCAAGCCACCAAGCCTTTCCGGAAGCCCGAAGCCGGTTGAGATTATGGATTGGATCTCCGAAATGGAGATGGTGTTTGAGAGTTGTGACTGTAGCGAGAAGCAAAAGACCATCTTTGCAGTCAGACAACTAAAGACCGGAGTGTTAAGTTGGTGGAAGTTGCTGGAAGATACAATGCCACGAGGAGAAGCCATACGAATGTCTTAGGAAGCATTCACGGGGCAGTTAAAAATGAAAAACTGCTCAGAGATAGATCTGATAGACCTAAACAACGAGTTTCAGAACCTGAAGAAAGGGAAGATGAGTGTTGATGAGTATGCCACCGCATTCACTAAGAGGATGAAGCTATTCCCCTACTTGGTGCCTACTGAACTCTCCAAGATCGATAGGTTTGATAATGGACTGCCCGCAAACTTTGGCCCAACGGTCAAAATGACAACTACTTTGAAAACAGTCGTTAGAGCAGCTAAGAATATAGAGACCCAGATAAGAGAAAAGGGTCTAGAAAAAGATAAGGCAGGAGAAAAGAGGAAGTTTGAAGGATCTTCAAGGCCCAACAAGGAGAGTAAATTCTCGAAGTTTGGAGGAGGAGGAAGAGGCGAAGCAAGATGGTGTGATAAGTGCGAGAAGAAACACTTAGGAAAATGTGGCGAAGAGGTGATATATTTCAAGTGTGGAAAGTTTGGCCATTACGCCAACGAGTGCACATTCAACAAGAAGGTATGTTTCGGATGTAACATAGAAGGGCATATTTCTAGAGACTGCCCAAAGAAAAATGGAGCAGCAAGGCCAAATGCACCGCCAAAGCCAAGGGCATTTCACATGATCCTCGACGAAGCAAATAACAACGCGAGGAGTCAAGGATGAGGAATTCATACCCGAAGATCGAGTTATGAAGTAGCCAAGGGGATAGAATCATATGATGTAGCCGATTAGAGGCATAGTCTAGGGTGAACTTGAACACCTATGTAATAGTTTCAAGAAATAATAATAAAACCTTCGTTTTGTTATCTAGGGTGTTAAATTGTTTTGTAATTTTCTTATATGGTGACTTGGAAAACTGCGAGACAATACTTGGGACGAGTATGAGTAGGTGTGAATGGTAGTAGAGGCCTATACTACCGGAAGCACATGACTCACGCTTGGATCAGGGAAAGTCACAAGGTTACAAAGAAACTAGTAGTTGATTCCGTTTTATTCATGTATGTCATTACCATTGTTTCGATAATGACTAAGAAGATGACTGTTATTCCGACCCTAGTGGTCATATCAAATTGAGTCCGACTAAGACGAGTATGTTAAATGGTTCAGAGGACCAAGTCCGATGTAGCATCTGACTTAAGCTTGAAGCTTGAAGTGAAAGACAATCAAAGCGATCAGTAGAGGTATCGCGATAGTTGCTTGTAGATAGGAATGCTACCTTTTAAGATGTGATTATATCACAATAGAACATGAGGGAAGGTATAGTCTGTTCTGGAATTTGACTCTAAGAGACCTGAGTCTAAGCGCTGCAACATACGATGATAGGTCATTAGAATATGACACATCGTTCCATTGTAGTAATAAAAAACTTATCTTAAGTTCGTATCCAGTGAGGATCGAGATTGTGACTTGAATGTCATAATTTGGAGTCTAACGTGAGATAGGGAGCAAGTGCAAGATCAAGCACCGCCTGCAGTCGAGAAGTCCAAGAATTAGATACTCATTCGAAGGAACATAGAAGTTACGATTATTACCTAGGATAAAGAGATAACATACAGAGTCATTATATAGCCCTGTTTCGTTGATGATTCCGGGACGTAATCATCCTAAGGGGGAGATAATTGTAACGCCCGCAAATCCGGCCTAGTCAATTTAGAGACGATGAGCATCAAAAATGAGTTTTTGATGGAAGATAATTTAGAAGGATTAGTCTTAACCAAGTTGTAGTATATGTTACAATGGTTCCGTACAGATAAAGAACGCCAAAATCCGAGTTATAACGAAGAAGTTATGGCCCGTCGAAGTTTTACGGCAAAACCGGCACGGCATCAGGAGACGTAAATAGTGAATTTACGGTAGAAAACTTTTTAGCCTTAGTGATATAAACAAAATTTGTAGTATACGTTAAACCGAGAACATACAAAAAAAGAACGCCCAAATCTGACTTCGTATGAGGAAGTTATGAATTTTCTAAGATTTTGGCATAACAGTGCACGGCCCGAAACTCGAATTTTAGTTCAGGCGGTTTTTGGCCTACGCGACCTAAATGAGAGTTGAAAATCATATTGATAGGAACTCAACGGTAAAAAGACAGACGAAAACGGAGTCCGTATGTAGAAGTTATGAATTTTACGCGGACATTTAACAGTATAATCTCCTCTTACTGTTAAATTTAAGAGCGGTCGAGAATTAACCGACGGAGTCTAAATGAAAGTTGTAGATATTGTTTTTACCTACGCGTGGATATAAAGAATGTCGAGATTAGAGCTCGTATGTTATAGATATGGACGAAACATGGTCCCTACTCTTCGAGCACGATAAATTCGATACAGTTTTGTAAATCTGAGATAGAATGAGAATTAGCTGACTGCGTCTAAATGAAAGTTGTAGTACTCGTAAATACCAACGCGTGGATATAAATAACGTCAAAAATGGAGTTCGTATAAACGAGTTACAAATTATAATAGCATATTTACGTATTAAAATAAAGTATAAATCATATATACGCACACATATATATACAAATGTATATATCATTAGAAAGGTATCGACGATGCGGTTATTATAAGACTAGTGTTGAGAACTTTCGACATTAGTTTAGTACAAATATCGTTAAATCTATTTAAAATAGTATTATGAAGGGGTGTTTAGTCGTTTATATAACTATAAGGTCATTAAGTAATTATGGAGGGTAGTTTTTGTAAATTCAATTACTATAAATAAGAGGCTTGGGCTCTCATATCTGTTGCACCATTATCTTGATTCAAGAGTCTTTCTCTTCTTATCCCCCGAGCATTTCGGTCCCTCGTGATTCGACTTCTCTTTCTGTAGTTTTAGTATAGTAAGGTGAGCGCTGAAGCGCCGCACGAATCTTTCTTAGAAAGATTCAGCGACGAAGTTCTGCCCCTGCAGAGCCTGACTCCTAGCTAAAACCCCCTTGTAAGTAAGTTATGCTTACCCTATTTTAAATATAGTTTATATTTAAAATTAATATTGTTATTATGAACTTATAATAAATATTTGAGCTATTATTATGACTTATATAAGTGTCGTTATAATATCTTTTTAACTACTCGCGGTACGGGGAATCTAGTTTAAAGGGCCGCATAGGGTTGTTGGATTTTAGAAGTGTTATATGCCAAAATGGTACTGCCCTCCGGTGTTTTATGTCTGGCCCTGTCTGTACATGGTGGTTGGAAAGTATTGTTTAAACGCTTATATAATAATAATAATAATAATAATAATAATAATAATAATAATAATAATAAGACTAATAATTAGTCACGGTAAATATTAGACTAAAATCTAGTGGTAATAATACTAGGTTTCGTCGAAGGAAATTATTTTAAAGTAAACGAAGCACTGTCCGAGTACCGAGTCACCACCTTATCAAGTGAGTGCATAGTTACTTTCATCTTACACATAGATATGAAGTATTTTATATAAATTACGTGCTATGTGTGTATACTGTCTGAATAGTTGTTGTCTATGCTGGATGAAACGTTTTATACATGTTTAAATGATCTAAACTGTATATGTATTTTATATCTACAAAATGTGTTGGGTAAAACATGGGTAGATTAGAGGTGAGATAAATGATGAGCGATGAAAAATGAGATAAATGATGAGCGATGGAAAATGAGATGAATGATGAGCGATGATATATGAGTGATAAAATATGGTGCGAAGCGATGAGGCAAAGCGATGAGCCAAAACGATGAGCCAAAACGATGAGCCAAAGCGATGAGCCAAAACGATGAGCCAAACGATGACCCAAGCGATGGCCCCGTCATCTAGCCGAGTATGGATGACAACCACAGACTATTCTAGACAGTCTAGTGGAACACTAGCAGGCTTGCAACATGTAGGTGTTGTGAACGATGTGTTCACCCGGTGTACTCTAAAAACCCATTGACAAGTATTACGAGTGGACTCTCGAAAACGATACTATCAATAAACGAGATAAACCCTGGCGACTATGCAGACTTAGTGCCGATTCCTTAGGATACTCCTTAGGAATGAATGAACGAGGAATAGCTGAATCTTAGGGTAGATCCTTAAGAGTAAAGAAGATAATGGGGATGGGTAATTGGGTTGATTGTTTGACGTTTAACATAATAATTATATTATTGTGGGTTGAAAACCCTATATACTCACCAAGTGTCCCAACCTGACCCACTTAAGCTTATTTGTATCACAGGTGTCGATATGAAGCTACTTTAGACTGAGGGATTTAAAAGAGATGTAGATCACTAGTGTAAATGAATGTAAATTCTGTTTATGCTTATGTTTCTGTATTGACGATGACATCCCAAATGTTTTAAAATGGATAAAAATACATTTCTTCGGAAATGCTTTGATAACATATTCATCATGTTTTTCTGGGAACAAATTCCGCAACATTTTTATTAAAAGAGGTACTCTGATTTTTATAAAGCATAAACAAAATCGGTCTTTTCTGGCCGTGAAAATGGGGATGTCACATTGACCCAACCCGGCATGGTCCATTTGGGTTGCATGGCATCATGCATTTGGATAAACTAAAATGAGAGAAATAACACTTATGGTTTATTAATATATTATAAGTTCTAATATATTAATAATATTATTTTATTAGTATTGATCAAGAGTTAATTTAGGATTAATTAAGTGATCAAAAGATGACTAATTAAATATATGGGTTGATTATGTAAACCATCCATAACTTATATATTGGGCTAAAGGCTCCATGGATTATCAAGTTGGGCTAAGGTCCATAGGATGCTCCATGGGAGTTACAAACCCATGGGTCATGGAAATGAAGAGCAATGTTACATTAGGGTTTACATGGTCTAACCCTAATTGGAACACACTATATAAAGGATATGAAGCTCACCAAAATTGGCACTAGAAGCAAGTTTGAAGGCAAGCCGATTTCTAAGTGTGACATTCTCTCTCAAAGTTTATTCCAAGTGCATTTGGTGTTGTGTGAGACATTTGAGGCATCACACTTGGGGTGCTAGGCTCTCAAGGTTTTCAAGGAATCAAATCAATTACAAGGTACGTAATTCTAGCCATCTTTTATGTTTAAATGTTCCCCATGTATGCTAGATAGGATTATGAACCTTGGAAAAAGTATATTGCATGTATTTTAGACAAACATAGATCCAAGGTTTTCTAGGGTTGCATGTACACTTAGGAGTGTTAGAATGCTCAAAACCCATCAGAAGTTACCATGTAAAGTTGCTAACTTTACGTTCATGCATGGTGTCATGAAGCTAGAAACACCAAAACTAAGCTATATAAGAGGTCTAGGGTATGGGGAAGAGCTAAGGCTGGATAAAGCTGGCAACTTTAAGCCTCATAAGCTCATGAGTGTCTAGATCTGAAGTCACAACTTCATGATACAGTCAAATCCCGAAAATGACTTCAATATGGCCCAAAAGGGACAACATACTACCCTAAATGAAGATCTAAGTAATAGAAAGCCAAGGTATCAACTTTATACCTCAAATGAGTCAGAAATGCAGCTCCAATTCCGGATCTACTATCTTCCTCTTGACCCCCCTCCCCCCAAGCTTCTCCTTCCTTCTCAAGCTTCAAAATCACAAAGAACACACAACAATGGCTCAAAAACACTCAAAAGTGGATTAGGATTTCGTGGCTAGGGTTTAGGGTGATTGAGGCTACAAATGAGGCCAACCTTTGGAGGTTAAGGTGCTTAAATAGGGTGCAAAACCAGTAAAATTAGGGTTTCACTCTGGCAGCCCTACTCGTCGAGTTGAGGCTCTCAACTCGTCGAGCAGACTTCAAGTCCCGCGTCCAAATTCCATTCCTACTCGACGAGTTTGGGGCCTCCAACTCGTCGAGTCCCTTTGTAAAAATGAATAATTTGATTTAAAAATACATACCAGGATTCGGGCGTTACATTAATAGAACATGAATTTGAAAAGAAAGAATCTTCATCTTCTTCACAGTTTTGATCTTCATCGTCATTTGTTTCTTCAGTTACTTCATCCTCAATCCAGTCGAAGATAGGTTCATTCTAATGGTCCACATACACATTTATTCTCTTCCTATTAGCATATGTCATATCCGAAAATTCTTTGTAGTCACCATTGTTGACCAGTGTATGAATACCCCTGACTTAACCATTCTTATGGAAGGTAGAAGTGCATATCTTTGCTTCTCGTTCTAGTAAGCTTCTGAAGGACATCAATGAACTCTTCATACTCAAACCCACTAAACTCAACGTCTCGAATAGATGCTCTGTCGGGATCAAAGGAAACTAATGGATTTGGTGAAAACATCTCATTGTAGTGGAAATCCACGTCATTTCCACCTAATGCTTCTTTTATACATATTAAAATCCAAACCTGTGAAACCGTCTATAACCGGTAATATTGGTACAATTTACACGTTTCAAAAGTTCAAAGGTTAATAAAGCACGGAAAATAATTTAGTAACCAAATGTAAACAAAAGCTAAAGTACGTCACCCTTTCAAGTCATTATCCCTACAAAATATGGTAGTGAGTGGTATTTATATAGGTTGAAAAATGAGGTAAAACTTTGATTGTTTTTAAACAAAACCGTAATAAATTGTGTAAAAACTACTAGATTTTTGAAATTGGAACAAACCCCTATTTCTCTCTTATCGGCGACCATCTATCGAGTTTGGCCACCGAACTAGGCATGCCGAGTTGGTGGCCTGGTGTTCACCGAGAACACGTCGGCAAGTGCCGAGCTCCACCGAGTCCACTTCACTTAGTCTTATACCATAAATCATAATTATTTTTGATAACTTGTAGTTTGATATAACTTCAACGATCTATGAATGTTTTCAGTAAAACTAGCTGGTAGCATTTTGCTAAACGTTTTCGTCAAATGAAGTCTTTTGTTCAAAACGGAACGTTTTGCCTAGGGATGTCAACGGGGGCAAACGGGGCGGGGATTGCATCCCCCGCCCCCGCCCCCGAAATCTCTAGCCTCCCCACCCCAGCCCCCGCCCCCGAATCCCGAGATTACCCCCGCGGCGGCCCCCGTTTCCCCGCCCCCGTTTGGGTTGACTATTGTTTTGGGCGAACGAATGTGTTCTTTAGGCTAAAAGAAGTTGTTTTTTTTGGGCTAAAAGAAGCTATTTTGGTTAAAAATAGTTATTTATAGCATAATTTTACACGTTTAAAATAAAAATATTATAACATCTTAAAGACGTTATACTAACAACTTAAAAACATGGCATTTTATTGAATTTTTGAAGTTCAAAATAATTGTTATTAATTATTATATTTTTATAATTAACATATATTAATATAAGTAATATATTAACGGGGTCCCCACTGGGGGTTCGGGACGGGACTACCCACCCCCGCCCCCACCCCCGAAATTAAAACGGGGGTAAACCTTGCCCCTACCCCCGCCCCCGCCCCCGCCCCCGATTTTTTTGACAAATATCTCCCATACGGGATCGGGGCCCCACGGGTTCGGGGTCCCACGGGACTTTTTGACATCCCTAGTTTTACCAAACACTGAAAACTAGAAGCTCTCAGACGCTCCTAAAAGCTTCGTACCAAATACACTTGTATATTTTTCAACTTTTAGAATACAATTATGGTAATTTAGAAAAGAAAATGACGTCTTTTCCTACGATAAAGTTGCAATTTTTTTTTTCCAAAATGGTGCAATGAAATGTTTTTATTCTTCCAATTAAAGTAAAATATGTTTCAGCTTGTTATAAAAAACTTGTGGAATTATATATATATAAATTTATACGAAAAAACAGATTGTTTAATGTAATGAAGTTATACATTTTAAATATTACAAAATAAATTATGAAAACAAAAACAACTTTATTAGATTATTTAATAAATATATAATTTATTGCATAAATAAATCATCAATCATCTAGAAATAGTTCCTCGGGATCTTACAAATGGAAAGTTAAAGCCAGCTCTTTTGACGTTCATCACCCTCTTCCTCTTTTTTCCCTTTCTTCTTCTACTTTTTTATTTATTCTTTTCTAAATTTTGAAGATCGTTGATAAATTTGAAGTGTTTGTTGAACCTTTTTCTTTTATAAATAGCAATCACTTCAAATTATTTTAGTTTTCATATAGGGTCCTTTTTTTTTGGTTTTACTATATGTACGTACTAAATGTTGATTTTCAATCATTATATTCAATTATAAGTAAATCTTTAGAAAAATCTAAATATTTATATACAATATAAAAAAAAATCTTAATTATTATTTTGTTAAAAAAAAATTCTTGATTACGGGATAAAAACTTCAAATCAATCCTTTTTAGTAAAACTATTTTTTAACTTTTAGAAAAAAAATCTCATTATTTTGATACAAATCACGAAAAAGTCTCAAATTTCTTTTTTATTTCAACTCTTACCATTTCACTAAAAATCTGAAAATTTCTTGAAATAAAGGTCGTCTAACTATTTTATTTGTTTTGCAACTTGGATAATTTGATAAGAAATTTGTTGTGATAAAGGTCACCTAAGCAATACAGTTCTAAGGCATAGTTGAGATCAAACATGTTTATTACACTTTGTTATTAACGATCCCATAAAATTAGGAATTATATATTTTTATATAATTGATAATCCAATCTTGTTACAATGCATGATCTTAATATTGCTGATCTACGAGAACATATAACATTCAACATATACAATTTCTTCGACTGACTTCATATCTTGAAAGAGAATCTCGAAGGAGATGAGAAATTGTACATTATTAAAGGCCTTATTCCTGAACCACCTGCACTTACTAGTAAAATTGAACATGGTGTTTGGTAGAAACATGTGTGTGATGAAAATGATGTTTCTGAAACCATAATAGGTGTAGTTATTCATGACCTTTTGTAACACCCATTTCCCGAAGAAGGTTGGCTAAAGACTTAAAGAATCAAAAATAGGGTTCTTGGGGAAAACCCTCTGCGACGACATGGTGCATGGATGCTCACGACGTGGCGTGAGATAAATGAAACGCGTGTTTTGGAATACACCTCGACATGGCATGAAGATGGACACGTCATGGCAGCCGCCGCAGCTTAAACCCGAGATTTTTAGGGTTTTCCTCATGTATATAAACACCTTAACTCTCATTCTAGGTCATCTTCTTCAGCCTCCACCTCCCTATCTCGAAACCATAGCCTCCTTTCCATGATTTTGAGCTTAGTGACTTGATTTTTAGGGTTGTTCCTTTGTTTTGGTGAATTTTGTGAAGGAAGGAAATCTATCTTGGTGCAAGAAGCAAAAGGGCAAGCCTAGACCCATCATATTCTTCAAGTTTCTAGACCTTTGGAGGTCAAATACTTGCACCTTAACCTTATTCTTTTGAGATTCATGTTGTTGGTCATTTTTAGTTGGTTTTGGTCCCATTCTTGGATGCTCTTGGATTTTGAGGAACTCCAGAGCTTAATACGACATTCTAATTGTCACGAACTTCTGATTAATGGAGCAACATGTCATAGCTTGAGTGTTCCTGGTCCCATGATTAAGTTTTGGTCAAATTAAGAGCTTATAGGACTTAGGGTTGTAGATCTTGCCTTGGTGTGAGGTCCAAATGGAAAAAGTTAGAAACTTTATCCATTAAGTCGTTGAAAAGATTTAGATATGAAGTTTTGGTCTTAGATCTATAACGATTAAGTGCTTAATTAAGAAAACGGCAGTTCGGACAGTTCCCCAGGACGTGGCTAAGGAAAGCCCATGTCGTGGCTGAGTCCCAAGCCGCGACTATTTTATTCTGACATTGCCACAACGTAGACAAGGAGAGCCCACGATGTGTCAATGTCTTGGGTGTTGACTTTTGACCTTGCGTTTCCACAATGTGGCCAATAGGGCCAACAACGTGGTGTTCACTTTGACCAAGTTGACCGTTGACTTTTTACCAGCTTAACTCTGGGTTAAACTTGAAGGAATTGGGTTGTTGATTAAGGGCCTTCCACGTTTTCGTCGTATGCGGTTCGCGGGAGCAATCAGTGTAGAGGGTGAGTGTGTCGCTTGAAAGATCTAGTATGCTCAAGAGTCATATTAAAATGATATTTCTAAATAACATATGATCCTAAGGGTCACACTAACAACAACTTGATACAATTGATTATTTATTAAAAATTGATTTTAATAAATATTCATAAATTCTTATAATAAATTAGGAAAATATTTATTTTAAGGAAATAATTATTTTACAATACAAATAACACATTATGTCATAATGTACGAATTAATAAGTCATGTACAACATTTTGGACCAGTTGAGTCTTTTGTCTTTTACCTAAAGACAAAGTTTATATTTTATAAACTTTAAGTTTATAAAATTTAAACTATTTGTCTTCTTTTGAGAGCATGGCCTTTTGTATTTGTTTAATGAAAAAGTAACCACCCTCGGAGACATGATTGATGACTTAGGGGCATGGTAGCCTTAAAAGTGTAAATACCTCATGGTTAAAGACCATGTTTTATGGCTATAAAAGGATGAAGCTTGCACTTGTATTAGACACACCTTTTGGCTTGCATTTTTGCCCAAAAAATTCGTGAGCTTCTTCATCCTCTCTCCATCTCTTCTTTAGCTTTGAGTTCTTGAAGAAATTGTTACTTGTTTTTCTCTCTTGGAATATATACTTGGGTATTTTGTTCCAAGCTTAAGAGTTAACATAAGAACTAGAATTCTAATCAAGTTGGGATATTGTTGGTGTCTCAAGGGTTCATCCTCACTCCATCAACTTCCAAGCCTCCCCTAGAGGACTCAAAGTGCTTCAAAAGTTGTTACCACTTCTTCCTTCTATGGTTGTGTTTTAAATCTTTCTTATACTTGCAAGATGATCCTTGGTGGGTGATAAAATGTTTATGTTATTTTATAAAACTCAAGTCTTCCGTTTGCCATTATTTGTAGTTTTTGAAACTAAGTTTTAAATAAAACCCAACAAATAGTATCAGAGCCACCTTGCAAGTTTGGTTAGATTTTTGATTTATGGAAATCTTAGTTTTTGGAGAATATGGATAACTTGTTTTTGTATAAAAACAAGTTCATACATATTTTCTTTGACAACTTTATAATTGTTATATTTTTTGACAAAACTTACATGCATTTTTGTCACTTAAAGTTGTCTTAGAAACACAAAGGTTGTTTTATGTTTATATGTGTTTTAGAGTGCATAAACAAGCCTTGGACCATTTGTGTTGTTGTTTGTGTGATTTGGTTGAAAATGGTTTGTAATATTCTTTTATTCATAAAGTATGTAATAAAAGTAGCTAGTTTTTAGTCTTGTTATTTTTTATGTAATAGATTAGTTTTAGACTAGATTTATTTTATGAAAAATGTAACAAGATGAAGATGGAGGCCATTTCTTGAAGAACCATGGAGACCCACATTTTTTTATAAAGATTTTATAAAGGTTCATAACTTTTATAAAGTTTTTATAAATTTGCAAGAAAGTTGGTTGTCGATGCAAGTGGGAGCTTGAAGATCACATGAAGAAAATGTTGTAATATTTGGTCCCTTTGTCCCTTAGGAAGGACTTAACACTTTTGTGTTGGCTCACAAAAGTGTTATATAGTTTAAGGCTTGTTTATGTCAAATGCATGATTGTGTTGTTTATTTTTCAAGTAAATATTTTGTGTGGTTGATAACTTAGTTTTTCACAAACTCAAACTATTTTTAACAAAAATAAACATCACATGGAGTTTGGATTTCAAAAGGTAAAATATGGACATAAGATGTAACATATTCTAGTAATAAAATTGTTAATTACGACAACTTTTGAAATATTGAATTATTGGTGTAAAAATCATGTTTTTATAACTTATAAAAACTCCAAAGTAATATTTAATGAAATGAAGTTTTATTAAACAATATTTAAAAGCTTATACATGGCTCAAACACAAACTTAATACTAGTTATTAATTTTAAAATTGAACCATGCCAAAATATAAAAACGGAGTTTTTTATAAGAACCTTGAAAGTGATTTTTTAGAAAAAATTATACCATGACATATTTGATGCATGCAATTGTCATGATATAATATGTTTTAAATAGAATAATAAAACATACAAATCCATTTTTTTCAAAAATGCAAGTCTATGCCATCCAATTTTAGAAACATTTGCACATCACACGTATAATGCTAATGGGATAAAGGATACCTAACCATTAGTATTATCTTTAGATGGCCAAAGTATTTTTGTGATTTCTATAACCAAGTTATGGACCAATTGTACAAGTTTCTCTAATTGGATGACTTGATTAGAAACCTCTTGTGATAAAGGTCACCTAAGCAAGAGTATTCCAAGGCATAGATGAGACCAAACATGTCAAATTAACAAATGGATTGTTAAGGGTCTCATAAATCTAGGAATTACAAATGGTGTAATTAATACAAGTTATTTACCTTGTTAAAATTAGGTAAATGGGATAAAGGATACCTAACCATTTATTTGATTTGTAACTTCGATCCTAGACTTTAAATAAATAATGTTTTAGGAAACAAAAGGGGTAGTATTATTTAAAGAGTTAAATACTAAATGAAAACTTTGTTAAACTTTTGTATATGGCTCCACCAATTACTGTAACACATCACTCAATGAACATTCGGTCAATTCTTGACAGATATAAGCTCAACCACTCCAACTTTTTGGACTGGCACAGAAATTTAAGAATCGTTTTGAAACAAGAAAAGAAAGACTATGCCCTTGAAAACCAAACCCCTGATGAACCACCTGCTCTCCCAAAGGCTGCACATGATGCATGGCTAAAGCATATAGATGATTCACTTGATGTTTCATGTCTTATGCTTGCCTCTATGGTTCCCGATCATCAGCGGGATCTAGAACACTACACTGCCTTTGACATGATTGAACATCTCAAGGAGATGTTTGGAAAACAAGTTAGAACCGAAAGGTTTGACATTGTGAGAGCACTTCATGCCATGAAAATGGAGGAGAATGGGAATGTGAGCACACATGTTCTCAAGATGAAAAGCTACATGGATCAATTGGAGAGATTGGGCTCTCCATACCCACAAGACTTGGCTACAGATATCATTCTGAACTCTTTGCCAAAGTCTTACAATGCTTTCATCATGAACTATAACATGAATGGGTGGGAGAAACCTATCTCTGAGTTGCATGGGATGCTAAAAACTACAGAGAAAAATATCCCAAGTAAAACTCCCCAAGTGCTCATGATTAGGGAAGGAAAAGTCAAGAAGAACAAAGGCAAGAACTTCAAGGGAAAGCCATAAGCTGGCAAGGGAAAAGGGAAGAAAGCTCCTCAAAACCCACCACCCAAGAAGAAGGAAAAGGTTGCCAAAGATGACACATGCTTTGAGTGTGGAGTTGTCGGGCATTGGAAAAGGAATTGTCCTAAGTACCTTGCAGAGTTGAAAAACAAGAAGGCGGGGAAGGCCCTTCAGGTATATCCATTTTCTTGATTGAAATGGGATTATTTAATTTTTGATCTAACACTTGGGTATTAGATACTGGTTGTGGAACTCATATTTGTAATTCGTTGCAGGGGTTCAGAAAGAGTAAGGAACTGAAAGTGGATGATATGGTATTACATGCCGGCAATGGAGCACGTGTTGCGGTCTAAGCTTTAGGACATTTTGATTTATGTTTACCATTTGGTCTGTACTTGACGTTAGACAATGTGTGTTTAATTACTTCTATTACTTGAAATATCATTTCAGTTTCGCGTTTGAGGAAAACTGGTTATGATTTCAAATTTGTTGATAATAACATTCACTCCTTATTGAAAGGAATCTTCTATTTTGAGGCTAGACCAATAAATGGAATTTATGAATTAAACCTAGATGACACCTCAAAAAATAAGTCCCTTTATCATGTTAACACCAAAAGGTCCAAACCATATTTGAACCAAACATATCTATGGCATTGTCGCCTTTGTCATATAAACAAGAAGCGCATATCTCAACTCCAAAAGAGTGGACTTTTGGGGGCAAATGACATTGAGTCATTTGACATATGTGAATCGTGTTTATGTGGCAAGATGACAAAATCCCCTTTCTTTGGAACAAGTGAAAGGGCAAGTGTTTTATTAGGCATCATACACACCTATGTATGTGGACCTTTCAAAACAATGTCAAGATATGGTGAGAGATATTATATCACCTTCACTGATGACTTCAATCGTTTTGGTTATGTGTATTTGATGAAACATAAACATGAAGCATTTGAAAAGTTTAAATTGTTTCAAAGTGAAGTTGAAATTCAACTCGACAAAACAATCAACATCCTTTGTTCGGATAGAGGAGGCGAGTACTTGAGCCAAGAGTTCCAAGACCATCTAAGAAGTCGTGGGATTATCTCATAACTCACTCCACCTAGAACACCACAGCTTAATGGTGTTTCTGAGAGGAGAAATCGGACCTTACTTGATATGGTTCGATCCATGATGAGTCGAAGTACCCTTCCTTTATCATTTTTGAGTTATGCTTTACTCATCGCAACCCGTATCTTGAATATGGCACCAACTAAGAAGGTAGAGAAAACACCTTATGAGATGTGGTATGGAAGACCTCCATGCTTATCTTATATGAAAGTTTGGGGATGCGAAGCTTATGTTAGACAAGATACTTCTAGCAAACTTGAGCCTAGATCTACCAAATGCATCTTTGTAGGATATCCTAAAGGTTGTTTAGGATATTACTTCTACATCCCTAGTGAAAATAAGATCTTTATTTCACGAAAAGCTGAATTCTTAGAAAGCAAGTTTCTAACGGATGAGGCTAGTGGGAGGTGTGTGGAACTTGAAGAAGATCAAGAAC
The DNA here is from genome assembly GCF_052849685.1 of Lactuca virosa. Lineage (NCBI taxonomy): Eukaryota > Viridiplantae > Streptophyta > Magnoliopsida > Asterales > Asteraceae > Lactuca > Lactuca virosa. The sequence continues at coordinate 392,574,201 of NC_136433.1, forward strand.
CTCAACCCGATGCATCTTTAGTTGGCACTAGTATTGAACAAGAGGTTGTTGAAGATGAAGAGATCATTGTCCTTCAACCTACTGAAACACAAGGCGTTCGCAGATCTGGTAGAACTCGTTATGAACCTGAGAGATATGAATTTCTCATTGACGAGTGCTTCGTCATGACGAATGCTGATGAGCCGGTCAGCTACCGATATGCAATGTCAGATCCCAAATCTGACAAATGGCTTGAAGCCATGAACGCTGAGATGCAATCCATGAGAGAAAATCAAGTCGGGGACTTGGTTCATCTTCCTCCCAATAGCAAGACTGTTGGAAGTAAGTGGGTCTTCAAGAAGAAGATTGACATGGATGGCAAGTTACACACATTCAAAGAAAGATTGGTTGCCAAAGGATTCACTCAAACTCATAGGGTTGATTATGATGAAACCTTTTCACCAGTAGCTATGATTAAATCAATTAGGATACTATTTGCCATAGCTGCATATTATGACTATGAGATATGGCAAATGGATGTCAAAACCGCTTTTCTGAAAGGACACTTGGAAGAAGATGTCTATATGGATCAGCCCGAAGGTTTTGTCGACCAAAAGCATCCTAATAAAGTGTGTAAGCTCAAGAGATGCATTTATGGGTTAAAGAAAGCATCTCGTAACTGGAATCATCGTTTTGATGATGAAATCACAAAGTGTGGTTTTATTATAAATGAAGATGAATCTTGTGTTTACATGAAAACTAGTGGGAGCTCGGTGACATTCTTGGTCCTATATGTGGATGACATATTGATCATAGGAAATCACATTCCAACTTTAAAAAGTGTAAAAATTTGGCTTGGAAAGTGTTTCTCAATGAAGGACCTAGGTGAGGCACAATACATTCTTGGAATCAAAATCTATAGAGATAGATCAAAAAGATTAATAGGTCTAAGCCAGGGTACATATATTGAGAAAGTATTGAAGCGGTTCAATATGGAAAACTCTGAGAGAGGATTTGTACCCATGGCACATGGCACTATACTAAGTGTTGGGTTTTGAGCATTCTAACACTCCTAAGGTGTACATGCAACCCTAGAAACCGTAGATCTATGTTTGTCTAAAATACATGCAAAATATGATTTCCAAGGTTCTTAATCCTATCTAGCATACATGGGGAACTTTTAAACATAAAAGATAGCTAGAGTTACATACCTTGTATTTTATTTGATTCCTTGAAAACCTTGTGAGCCTAGCACCCCAAGTGTGATGCCTCAAATGTCTCACACAACACCAAATGCTATTGAAATGACTTGAGAGAAATGTAGAACACTTAGAAATCGGCTATGCCCTCTCACTCTTGCTTAAGTGGCCGATTTTGGTGAACATGATGATCCTTATATAGTGTGTTACAATTAGGGTTACACCATTTAAACCCTAATGTGACATGACTCTTCATTTCCATGACCCATGGGTTTGTAACTCCCATGGAGCATCCTATGGACCTTAGCCCAACTTGATAATCCATGGAGCATTTAGCCCACTATACAAGTATGGATGATTTACACAATCAACCCATATATTTAATTAGTCATCTTTTGATCACTTAATTAATACTAGATTAATTCTTGATCAATACTAATTAAATAATATTATTAATATATTAGAACTTATAATATATTAATAAACCATAAGTGTTATTTCTCTCATTTTAGTTTATCCAAATGCATGATGCCATGCAACCCAAATGGACCATGCTAATCGGGTCAAGTACAACCCATAAATAGTTATGAACTTAGACACCTAATCCAACAGTCTCCCGCTTGGATAAGTCTAATAACTATATCTGCAAGAATAACTTCAGGAACCGATCAGCAATCGTAGCTCTTTCAAGGTTTCTCGGAACTGAGAAGATGATGATATGTCATTTAAGATAAGTGATCATATAATCCTCTGTTCTAGATATCAGCCGGACAGATACATGGAACAATGTCTTACTTATTGTCCAACAGAGAACTTAAGTGAACAGATCAACTTAGTTATCATATAATCCTCTGTTCTCGATTTCCGATTTGTTTGACATAGAACTTAAGTGAACAGATCAACTTAGTTCTGACTGGGCCCGGTACATGGGTCAACACAAAATCATCGAGGGGCCCAGATATCGCTTCTAATCCAAAAAGGAACAAATAAACTTTGACTCATATGCTTGTTCTACTACTTGTTGAATTACACACAAAGGCACGTTTTATAACATCGAGTTACCAATGCGTTTTCGTACAATCAATGCATAACCAACTCATAGGCAACAAGTCATATCTCTAGGTTTGAAGACTTATATGATATTACCGTCTCACGATCACTCGAGATAAATTCCATGAAGTGATACCAGTGAGCGTGGGTTGAATCCAATACTCAGAACTTATGAGCACTCATGAGTGTTGTAGCACCACTTTGTCCAACATCTTAGACCTCTACAAGCCAACCCATGACAGTCTTGATTCATATCTACTTCCAACATCTGACCAACTTTGGATGGTTTGAATAACTTAGTCATTCAGGATGAGCGACTTAGTTGTTCTGGAAGTCAAAACATGCAAAGTGAAACACAAGAATAATCGAATCAACTATGGTCTCAGAACTTATAAATATAAATAAAAACACCTTTATTTATCACCATATTGATTACACATTATTCATTGTATACTGTTTCAAACTATCAACTTTATACTTGAATTAAAAACAATAGTTGTCCCATGCTCCGAGCATGTACACTATGGTTTTTTTCTAAACATTAGTCATGCCATACACCAAGCATGCATACTATGTTTTTCTAAACATTAGTTATGCCATACACCAAGTATTCACACTAAGTTTGTCTATGATCTTTACTTTGTGAAATACATCGATTGAACATAATTCCAATGATTCTCATTTCACAATCCCAAATCCTTATTGTAGATGTAAGAATTCCAAATTCCTACCATTTACTGAAATCTGTTAGATTCTAAACTTATATGCGTTGGTCCTCTTGTAATGATTATGCACAAAGTCACAAAGACTTGTCAACAGACATTACAGAGTACTCCAATAGAGACCAACTCCATGGAAACGAAGTCTCATATTCAAAGTTCATTGCTTTGAACATTCTTATTGCATTAAGTTTCCTAATCTTACACAGATTTAATGAATAACTTCCACCTATGGGAACATTTCCATATTCCCCTTTTTGACTATTACTCCTGAATAAGAGTTGCCTCTTTCCAGAGTATGTCAACATGGTCCTTCCAAAATTAACACTATACTTCCAACTGTCCCTGAGCAACCAATCTTTGGTAAACCTTAGATTGTCCTCAACAATTGCTTAATCAAATTAGTCATATCTAGTTCTAGTACTTTTTCCCTCTTAATGCACTAGGAATTTGGAAAAATTTAGAACAGGTGAATATTATAGCACATGCAATCGATCCTATATCCAAAACATATGGGACACGATTCATAAAGACATGATACTAGACCAGTCTTTTGCCATAATATTTCTATTTTTATTTGCCAAGTTCTCATAATTCAGATTATGAAAAGGGATGTCGTAATCATAATCGAATTTTAGAACGCAGATAATGGACCCATATATAGAATTTCCTTATGTTGTGCCATTCCAACATAAAATTCACATATATATTCTTGACTAAAGATGATTAAAACCTCAATCTAAGCTTTTAGAATTGAAGTGAAGTATAATTTCCTCTCCCTTAATTATAGCAAAACAACTTTTTCCCACTTGAAACCTTTTTGTTTCTATAATTAACATTACTAACTTGCAACACTTATCAGAATTATCATGCTCCCACTTGCATGATGATTATTAGCATGAAGCTTATGCTCCCACTAGCTTTGACATGTACTCAGAAATCTGGTGGACTTCTAGAAATCAATGCTTTATTGACCTTCTTACCAAAGTTCAGATTTCTGATACGAGATGCTTTGATAAAACTTTATCAAAATCATACACCTTTCCTTAGATAGCACACATGTGTGTCCAAACAATTATAGAACTATGAAAAGGGATGTCATAATCAGAATCTCAATTTTTTAGACCTTTGCCATTTCTCACAAGTCCATGTTAGTGTGCCGGTTAACCACACACGCTAAACTAACGACTTTGAGAATGCAAATATCACACTTGCTATGTACCTAAAATCTACTTAGTGAAAGCGTTTCCTCACCATCATTTTCATGAATCGGAGAGAAACCTTATGACACTTAGATTTTTCTGGTGTATGTGTTCCTATCCATGTGAATTTGTCAAAACCATAATCACAAGACAAGGTTAGTGACAAATCCAAACACTTATGGATTGAACTTGTTCAGTCTTAACTTCTTGCCACCTGGCAGCTCAAGGGCCTGTCATTGCTTCCAAGTTGTTATGCAACCAATTGAGAGCTCTCAGAACTCATATGCAAAGCCAACTTTAACTGGAATAGGCACAGAAATAGGAATATGTCAACACGATAGATTATAAACCTTAAGTCATGTGCTAGTGATAAACTATAGGTTTTTCTTCTTGATTAGATCTAGAAGCTTTTTCAAGATCTTTAAGACTCCCACTGTCCTCTTGACAAGTGCTAGTGATAAACTATAAGACTCACTTGCCAAATATTCAAGTGATTGTACGGATTCTTTATCAAGACAAACACTTCACACAATTGGCCTTAGTTGGTCTTTGTTTTATCCAAAACATCACAACTTACCAATTTCAAATATACAAGAGTATGACACTTTTACTCTTACATTTGACAAGTGTTATAAACCTTTCTTTAAGATATGTCACTCAACTTGCAGTCTTGGAGTATGACTCTAAGACTTGTTTTGGAACGAAGTATGACTCATCTTCTTGAATCAACCATTTCAGCAATTCTTGATTCCTCTTCTTAGCCATAGGAATGCACTAATATGTCCTTAGAGGACCAATTGTGATATGGTTTCCTAATCATTAAGATGATCACAAAACATGATACTAAAGTACTCTCCCATCTTTTCCGATTTGAGAAACTTTTATCTTTCTGCCTAATTTGATTCTTCTCCTTCGTTCTGCCATACATCGAAGCTTTTCCAATGTTTCAGAATTATACTTAACTTGTAAGTATAACCATATTTACTAAATCTTTGTAAATCATGACGAATAGTCTTATCAATATTTTGTGGTGGACTTGACTAGTGCACAAGAATGTGTACTCGATCCCTTAGTCCTTCACTTGACTCACATATAAATGTGAACAAGGAAACAATCTTAATTTTCCAAAGCTAAAAGTTCTCATTCATCATACTATACAACTTGCATGATTCCAAGTTTCGGTCCAAATGATACTTGGTTGATGAGAATATTACTTATTTGGTAAATTTAGACACTACCACAAATGATAGAATCAAATTCACATTTCCATTATTGCTAGAACCATACAAACATCAATTTTTCATAAAATGCCATTGCAAGGAGATATAATAAAATAAAACAAAATTTTATTTATTTATAAATGCGAAAAAAAAAAACTTTTTTTCCTTACAATGCAACTTTAAATGAAAACTATGCTATTACATATTTTCTAGCAATCTATCATAACTCCTAAGTAGTAGCTCAAGAGTCCGATCTTCGAACCATGCGATTGAAATCCATCTTCGCGATCAGATTCAACATACCCTTTCTTTAAGTTTCCTTCCCTTTGCTTGATCCTGCCAAACGCCAAAATGTAACCGAGTCATATTTTGTATTAAGTATCATCAATGAGGAACTTAACAGAGTTAGATAGTGGACTTACCTGAAGTAGAGTCAAATCTTCTTGATTTTTTCGTTTCTCTTAGATCTTTCAGGTAGTTAGGGCAGTTTCGCAACCAATGCCCTTTCTCTTGACAATGAAAACATATAGATTCTTTCGGAATGGTACACGAGACTATCACAGACTTAGCTTTTCCCTTTACCTTTTGGTCAACCGGGTTGACCAAGGTCGATCCCTTTCCATTGGAAAGAGAAAGCTTTTCTGGACTTCCAATGTTACCATTGTCAATGTCCATGGAATTTTAAGAAATAGACCTTCCACCCATATTTGCTTGACCATTGCGCCACATCATTTCTGACTCAGCAGCAACAAGCAAATAAGATAGATCTATTAGGTTCATGTCGTGATCTGTTATATAGTAGTATTTAATAAACTCACTATACAACTCAGGAAGTGACTGAAGAACCCAGTCAATAGCGAACTTCCTTGAAATAACAACACCCAACATTCTCAACCTGTCAATGTGTGACTTCATTCTTAAGACATGATTGCACACAGGTCTTCCATCTTTATGTTTCATTTCTAGTAGAGCTTGAGTGACCTTGAACCTTTCAAGTCTTCGGGCTTGTGGGTCAGGGAGAATAAATGGACGAGGTGGAGGTAGAGAAGTATGGATTCCATGAGATTGGGGAAGATCACAGTTGTCTAAACCAGACATCTGCAATGGGAGATATTCAAGTTAGTTGATTTTAAGTCCTTAATATAACACCCAATATGAAATATTAAGGCTAGGACCCAACACAATATTTTATAACTTGGAAGAGGGATGTCGTAATCCAAGCTATAAAATAATTGAAGGTAGGTGAATGACGATTCACCAGTTTCCACCATGAAAAACAAAATAAATTATTAGGTTTTTAATTGGATTTGAAACTCCTAGATCTTTTGAGATTCATTGAATTCACCAATGGCATGTTTCAATCTCGAGTGTGCCCTTCAGGTTTTGTGACTGATTTGCTAAGGATCACAAAACAAGGTGTGAAGTAACCATGCAAATTACTTGGTACCCTTAATATATTACCCCTTAATCGATGTGCCGGTTAACCACACGCGCTCCATAGATACTATGATAAACATTAAGTTACCCCTTGCCTACCTTTTTAAGTCCAGCTAGTGTGCCGGTTAACCACACGCGCTCCACTAACCGACTTAAGCAAAGTGCAAAGTGTACTTTCATGGGTTAGCACCTTATTCACATTTTTCCTAAAGTAACTAAGATTGAGAATTTATAAAACATTTAGTTACTTTATATTCATCCTTAATACTTTTAATGAAGGTTTAAAGTCCTTGTCTTACCCATTCGGCTAATGACCCTCCACCGATCAAGGAAGCGGTGGGTGAGAGTTGACACCCATTAAGCTGCCATTTTATAGGCAACAACCTTATACCCCCCCTTATAGACCGGCTTCGTGAATGAGGCCTACTAAAGGTAAAACGACTTAATCTTGTACATATATAATTATTATTAAACTTATAATATTATAAAGTATAAGGGTTGAATTTTAACTTTTTAAAATTCTAGGGGTTGGAGCTTAAGGTTTTAAAGTAACTTTACATGTTCCAAAACTTGAGCGCAAGTTTTGTAACTTTCAAAACTTTTCATCATTCATAACTTATGAGTTAATGGTTTATTAAAATGAGAGACTTTTCATTTTATGTAACTATGTGTTTAATAATGGACTTTCAAAGTGTGACTTTTGGTAATCCATAACTTGAAGTAAAATTATGGATTCCATTAAAACACATAATGATCCAGAATTAAACTAACAAGCAAGTTACAAATAATTCCTATGATCTTCTAAACTCATAAGTTCATGAACATGCATATCAACAATTTCAATAATCATAAAATTAACCATATAAAACTTGAAATTTTGATAATAGCTATTGAAAATGGATTAGCGTAACCATTACACCATCTAAAACAAGTTTTATAAGACCAAAACAGTTTAGGGTAATGTTTCTAATCCATTTCCAGCAGCAGAAGTCGAAAAACTGAATTCTGAGGCTCCTACTCGTCGAGTGCATGAACCTACTCGACGAGTAGGATGAGTTTACTCATGGACTCGGCGAGTCCCCCCATGGACTCGGCGAGTTCATGCTTCAGAGTACAGAAAAAATGAGTTTTTTCACTATTTTGCATCAAGTATCAAACAAACAAGCCTAGGCTCTGATACCACTGTTAGGTTTTGAGCATTCTAACACTCCTAAGGTGTACATGCAACCCTAGAAACCTTCGATCTATGTTTGTCTAAAATACATGCAAAATATGATTTCCAAGGTTCTTAATCCTATCTAGCATACATGGGGAACTTTTAAACATAAAAGATAGCTAGAGTTACATACCTTGTATTTGATTTGATTCCTTGAAAACCTTGTGAGCCTAGCACCCCAAGTGTGATGCCTCAAATGTCTCACACAACACCAAATGCTATTGGAATGACTTGAGAGAAATGTAAAACACTTAGAAATCGGCTATGCCCTCTCACTCTTGCTTAAGTGGCCGATTTTGGTGAACATGATGATCCTTATATAGTGTGTTACAATTAGGGTTACACCATGTAAACCCTAACGTGACATGAATCTTCATTTCCATGACCCATGGATTTGTAACTCCCATGGAGCATCCATGGAGAATCCTATGGACCTTAGCCCAACTTGATAATCCATGGAGCATTTAGCCCACTATACAAGTATGGATGATTTACACAATCAACCCATATATTTAATTAGTCATCTTTTGATCACTTAATTAATACTAGATTAATTCTTGATCAATACTAATTAAATAATATTATTAATATATTAGAACTTATAATATATTAATAAACCATAAGTGTTATTTCTCTCATTTTAGTTTATCCAAATGCATGATGCCATGCAACCCAAATGGACCATGCTAATCGGGTCAAGTACAACCCATAAATAGTTATGAACTTAGACACCTAATCCAACACTAGGTTCATCTCAATGTCCTAGCACAAAGGCTAAGCTAGACAAGATGAAAGATATTCCATATGCTTCTGCAATTGGATCCATCATGTATGCCATGATTTGTACAAGACCTGATCTTGCTTATGCTATGAGCATGGCAAGCAAGTTCCAACTAAATACAGGGGAGAGTCATTGGAAAGATGTGAAGAACATCCTAAAGTACTTACGAAGAACTAAGGATTTGTTCGTCGTCTATGGAGGCGTGGAAGATAGCATAAGTGTAAAGTGCTACACTGATGCTTCCTTCACAACTGATCGAGATGATTGCAAATCACAATATGGATATGTGTTCATTATCAATGGGGGTGCGGTGTCTTGGAAAAGCTCTAAGCAAAGTGTTGTTGCACAATCCACTATAGAGTCAGAATACATTGCTGCTTCTGAAGTTGCACAAAAGGCTGCTTGGATGAAGAAATTCATTGGGGATCTTGGGGTAGTCCCTACCATTCAGGACCCCTAGACGTTTTTTGTGACAATGAGGGTGATATTGCTTTGGCAAAAGAACCCCGAGCACACAAGAAGACCTAGCATATTAGACGCAGATTCATATTCATCAGGTATAAAGTTGAAGAAGGTGAAATTAGTATTTGCAAAGTTCACACCGATCAAAATTTGGCGGACCCTTTCACGAAGCCTCTTCCTCAAGCAAAATTTGAAGGACATGCTCGAGGAATAGGACTTCGCTATTCTAGTGATTGAATTTGATCTATGTATTAGTATTGAATATTGGAACATTATATAACATCATCTATTGTAATGACTACGATATATATGGCATATGATCTTTTCACTAAATATTTGCTGTGTTCTTTATTAACATGTTTAATCCCTGAGTAAATTTATTCACTCTAAAACTCCATAGTCAGTTGTTATTGTGGGAGAAATAATGAAATAAGACTAATATGAAATAGGATGGTTGACAAAGCGTTGTAATCAGTTTCATAGATACTTACTAGAGAATAAGTATTGGAGTGACCCGTTCAAGATCACTTCATGGATCGCTGTCATGAATGATACTTGATAAAAGGTAATATCTGTATATCATTAACACTTGAGATACATATATGGGACTTGAGTATGGGGAACGTTATGCTTTGATGTAGTCAAAAGCTGTTCTTTTATTAGGCAGTTATAAAAGCTATCATCAGGTATGATGTAAACTATGCAAGAGGCGTATGTAGTCAAGATGGGATTTGTTCCTCTTATTCGTTGAGAGTTAGACATCTAAGGCTTGATGTAAATTTGAACACTTACATGAGATTGACTGCGATCCATATCTCATGTTCAACATGATCTTTGTAGCAAAGGTATAACTGATAAACTTACCTTACTCGCCAATTATAGACTTGGTGCTTCTGGGGAATTGGATGTTGATGGAATGGAACTACGTGATATGTTGTTGGGTGCAGTGAAATGTTGCTAGACGTTCACCACTGTCTATATCAATTTGATATGAGTATTGCGCAAGTGGGAGATTGAAAGATCTAGTATGCTCAAGAGTCATATTAAAATGATATTGCTAAATAACATATGATCCTAAGGGTCACACTAACAACAACTTGATACAATTGATTATTTATTAGAAATTGATTTTAATATGTTGGGCTTATAGTGTTGCGTCATGGGCTCGGTCCTTAGCCCAGTTTTGGTTGCCGGTTTGGGCCTGTCCAACCGTGCATGTTTCATTCTAGGGTTTAGTATTTAAGCTGCATGCATGCAATCTTTGTGTTTTAACGCTTTCATTATTTTTCTCATTGAGTTTTTGTAAACCCTAGCTCGCCTCTACAGTGGAAGTTCTTCATCGAGCTCTGCTGAGGCGTGACTATATTTGAATCATAAGCATAACGTCGATTCCATACTGTGTTCATATTATTATTGTGTTTGTTTTGTTTGATCTTCATATTTTTCCTGTAAAAGATCTAATCGATATGAGATTTATTCTCATCAATTGGTATCAGAGCAGGAGACTGTGTAATTCATACACATCTCTTCTGTCGAAGAAGTTATTAGGGTTTTATTCCGCATTGATTGATATTAATTGAGCCGTCATTCCATATTGACGTGTCTCATTAATCGTCAATCTTACTCTAATTGATAAAATTACAAGTCTGATCTTAAAACAGGTAATCGATCAAACGCCGTCACAATGTCCATGGATGATTCTCAAACCAATCCAATCAACATCTCTAACAGCATTGGTTCAACAACAAGGATTCCAATCTTGTATACTCAAGATTATGAAGTTTGGACGCATCACTTTGAAGATTATGTGATTGGATCGGAAGATAATGGGTACTTGATCTGGGAAGCTATCATTGTTGGCCGTTTCGCTCACTCAAGCACCTCAAAGATTGTCAAAACTCAGAAGGAGTACAATCAGCTTGTGAATGATGTAAAAGATATTCCTCAAGACGAGAAGGAAAAGTTTCAATGCAACATCAAGGCCTTGAGGATGATTAGGTTTGCTTTGCAGTCAGATACGTTCCGTTTGGTGAGTTCTTGCGCTACTGCTAAAGAGATATGGGACAGGCTAAAATAATTGTATTCCACTGATGAAGATCTGGAACATTCGATTCAAACTTTTTTGCTTTCTGAATTTGGTGATTTCAAACAGAAGCCCGAAGAGAAACTGGTTCAGGCTTTTGATCGCTTTAATCATCTCTTAAGTAAGATGATAAAGCATGGGATCGAAAGGAAGGTTATTGAACAGAAGGTTACATTCATGAACAGTCTAAGACCTGAATGGATGGCTGTCGTATCCACTGTTAAAGCACATGAACAGTTTAAATCGTATTCTCTGGCGAAACTGGTGGGAATTTTGAAATCCCATGAAAGTGCACTGTCTAAGGAAACGAATTTGGTTTCTAGTTTGGGTTCGTTAGCTCTTGTTTCTAAATGGAAAAGTTCTATTGAAGAAGAAGAGGAATTGGATCTTGCCGACTACGATCTAACCGGTGAAGAGTATGCACTGATGGTGTCCAATCCTAGAAGGTTCATTAAAAGAAAGTTCCCAGCCAACAAGAACCGAAACTGGCAGGGAAGTTACAGCGATGAAAAGGTTAAGGAGGAACCGAAGATAGGGTCAAAGTCAGAAGAGTCCAAGAAAGAAGTGAAAATTGGTGGAGACTCAGGATTTGATTGCCATTACTGTAGAGGCAAGAATCACTTCGCCAAAGACTGTATGCTGAAAAAGAAGGCAGAAAAGACAGATGAGGATGATGAGGAAGCGAGCCTCCTGAGACGACTGGAGGAAATCAAGAAAAGAAAGTCAGCTGCTAACAATAAAACTATGAATGCTTTGATTGTACAGGATACAGGCAACCGTGATGAATTCGGTGGCGTGGAAATATGGTCCACAGATTCAGAGGATGAAGAAGTAAGAAAACCCACTCATGGCAAGGCGATGCTGGTGAAAGAAGAACCTGCTGCAGGAAGGTGTTTAATGGTGACCGAAGGTGTATCTCAGATGAGAGGATATACAACTGATGGTGGGATAGAAGGCGAGAAGGAACGAGAGGACAGGTGTTTTGCTGCGAAACCTGTTAGTGCACAGATCAACGAATGTGATGAGTTGATCAAGAAGGTACAAAATATTCTTACTTCTCTAAATATACCTGTTACCCAAACCCGTGTCACAAACTCTAACCTGACTGATCAAATTAGCAGGATATCGTCGAAGAGTGAGGAAAGGAGGATGTGGATTGAGCAGAAGGAGAAAGAGTTGATTAGGTCTAAGGATGAATCGATATATTTACAACGAGACAACCTTAAACTTTTAAAACAACAAAATGTTTTTTGTTTGATCGCTAAAAGACTTTATTTTAATATCACTCAGTTGCATCTCGATTGTGAAATAGGAAAGAAGATACATCGCATGATTTTACCCTTCCTTGAGTTAAAGGAGGATGAAGTCGATGTCGAAGCTTACAACTGTGAACACGTTGTATCTTTTGATGAGGTCTCACCTGCATACAAAATTGGTCTTGACAAAATTGAGTCCTACATAAAGTCCAAAGACCAAAAGGACATGCTCAAAAATCTGTTAGATGAGAATGATAGATTGAAGTTAAGAACCGAAACCGTACAGAAATTTGACTCATTGAATGCCAAATTAAGTTCAGAAAATAAAATTGATGTTGAAAATGCATCTGAACTTAATGAGGATGATGATCTGAGTGAAATCTCTGTAGAGGATTTGGTGGACTGTTCAGAACTTGTCAAGAGCAAACCTGAAACACGCAAAAATCTGATTTCTGAAAATTCTGTTGAGTTCGCTCGCTCATCAACAGACAAGACCAAAATTCTCAAAGCAAAAGCTGTTGTGTATCAAAAGGTACAAACCACTCCAAATCAAGTCTACACAGTTCCAGGAGTCACTCCACAACAAACCGCAAAACTGACAGATATGGTGGAAGAAGATAATGCAGCTGGATGTGATGAGTTCTTCTAGTCAGCACCAATAGACAACGCTGATGAGACAAAAGGTCTATCTTAGAAGACCTCATGGAGAGTGAAAGGTAGATACGTGCCAGAACCACTAAATGAGCCTACAAGATATGATGTGCCAAGCACAAGTGGAACCAAAACATCATTGGGCGAATTGGTGCAAACTACCAGTGAAACATCTTCAACAAAGAGCGACAACTATGCTCGTACTTCAAAGAAAAAGGCTAACATCCACAAAAATCCAAAACAGGTGGCAGATCGAAAACACCAACGAAATCTGAGATACAAGAAGAATCTCTCAGAAAGAAAACAGTTTTGGAAATCACAAAATCCTCACTATGTCAGGAACAAAAGGAAGCATAAGTCACGAGAGGAATCAAGGAACCGAAAGGATAGTTTCGGTCCCTCAAATGAAAGGAACCGAAAGGGTAGCTTCGGTCCCTCGACTGAAAGGAACCAAAAGGGTAGTTTCGGTCCCTCGACTGAAAGGAACCGAAAGGAGAGTTTCGGTCCTCAGAACAACATCAACCGAAAGAGCGGTTTCGGTCCTCAACCCGATAGCAACCGAAAGAGCGGTTTCGGTCCTCAACCCTACAAGTTCAATCAGACGAACAGAAGATCCAATGTTACTTCTAAACCCAACTCCTCTCATTCTAATTCTTATCCTTCAAAAGATTTAAAGGGGAAAGGAAAGCTATTTCCAGAAGATGACAGACGTCCAAAAGAGATCCAAAAGAATGCAGACGTCAACACCTCAAATCCTACGTCTACTGAATCAAAGTCAAACAAAATTAAAGTTTTCACTATAAAAAGAAAAGATGAAACAACTTTGATTAAACGTACTTATTTGATTGATATCTCTCTTACTATTCCCTGTCCTGTAAAAGGCTCACAAGGACCCAAGAAACTTTGGGTTCCTAAATCTGCTTAATATTTTGCAGGTTATCCGTGACGAGCAGTTTGACGAAGAATGGTATATTGATAGTGGCTGCTCGCGTCACATGACATGAAGGAAGGAAGAACTGAGGGAGTTTCGGTCTCTCAAGGATGGTGGAATTGTGAAGTACGGCAACAACTCATATGGAACTATCAAAGGCTATGAAATGATTACGAATGGTGATTTCTCGATAAGAAAGGTCGCATATGTTGAAGGGCTCCAACACAACCTTATCAGCGTATCACAGCTGGTAGTTGGAACTGGATTGAAGGCATCGTTTGATGATGAAGGCTCAGAAATAGTCAAGAAGAAGTCCAATAACATTCTGCTGAAATCGAAGCGAAAGGGGGAAATGTACCCTTTAAACCTCAACCCAATTCGAGGTAAACCAGCAGTTTGCTTACTTACGAAGGCTCACTCAGATGAAAGCTTGTTATGGCATCGAAGACTCTCTCATCTTAATTTCAAGGATATCAACAAGCTGGTTTTAGGAGATCATGTTCGAGGTCTTCCAATTCTCAAATTCGACAAAGAACATCTATGCGCAGCCTGTGAAATGGGAAAGCAGAGTAGACAAAGTCATCCTTCTATTATCAACACAAAGGTGATAGAACCGTTGGAGCTGTTACATATCGATTTGTGTGGTCCCTCTTCTATTGAAAGTATTGGTGGAAACAAGTATATTCTGGTTATAGTGGAAGATTTCTCTCGGTTCACATGGGTGTTTTTCCTGAAGCAAAAATTTGAGGCTACTCCAAAGCTCAAGCTCTTCATAAAGCAGGTAGAAATTCAACTGAGGAAAGTTGTTCGTAACGTAAGAAGTGACAACGGCTTGGAATTCAAGAACAAATATTTTGAAGATTTTCTTGCTGAGAAGGGAACGACTCATAATTTCTCAGCCCCATATACTCCATAACATAATGGAATCGTTGAAAGGCGAAACCGATCTCTGTGTGAAGCAGCTCGAACGACGTTATGCTTCGCATCCTTGCCTTTATATTTCCGGGCTGATGCAATTGCTGCTGCTTGTTATACTCAGAACAGATCGTATCGAAACAAGCGATTGTCTATCACTCCTTACGAGATCTTGAACAATCGCAAACCGAATGTGAAATTCTTCCATGTGTTCGGTTCAAGATGCTTCGTCTTCAACTCTAAAGAGAATCGAAACAAGTTTGATGCTAAGGTTGATGAAGGAATATTCTTAGGTTACTCCCTGAATTCTAAGGCATATAGAGTCCTAAACAAGCGCTCTAAGAAGATTGAAGAAACATACTATGTCACTTTTGACGATAGTTATGTTAAGAAGATGAAGACAACCGAAGGTTCAATGCAGGAAATCTTTCCAAAGACCAGTCAAGTTACAGCTTCTATTTCAAATCTTTTCGAGCAATATATGCTTCTTTTTTATGAGCGTCAAACGGCAATTGATTCTGAATCAAAGGCGAAAGACAACAAGGTTGATAGTCTAAAGCAAATCATCAACGATGCTGCTCAAAAGATGGCTGCTGATCAACCTAAAGCAACCGAGAGGCCAGACATAAGTGAACCTTCGAATGACCGTCCTTCTATCCAGGGGGAGGGTCCGTCTCTACAAGACGATCAAGGTTCTTCATTCCAGGGGGAGAATTCAACGTCACAATCATTAAGCTCTTCTGAAAGTCTAAACGAAGGAGAACATTCTAATCCCGATACTGAACAGGTGTCATCATTCGAGGGGGAGAACACAAATGTCAATGATGATGATATACTATCAGAATTGGAAGAAGAAATCAATGCAGAACTAGATCCCTCTTGTGATCCAAATTACCCACCTCTTATTAAATGGACCAAAGATCATCCACAAAGTCAAATCATTGGGGAATCTTCAGAAAAGGTGTTAACTCGATCACAGATCAAAGCGAAACAAGATGCTCTCTTCTCTCAAGTAGAGTTTTGCATGTTCAACTCCTTTGTTTCCAAAGTTGAACCAAAGACTGTTAATTCAGCACTTGATCATTATCACTGGGTTCAATCCATGAAAGATGAGTTAAATGAGTTTGAAAGAAATAAAGTATGGCGCCTTATTCCAACTCCAAAGGATGCTTCGGTTGTCGGTCTCAAATGGGTATTCAGAAACAATATGGATAAGGAAGGGAACGTGATTCGTAACAAAGCTCGGTTGGTTGTGAAAGGCTACTGTCAGGAAGAAGGTATTGATTATGAAGAGACCTTCGCTCCTGTTGCAAGATTAGAGTCTGTTCGTATCTTTCTTGCCTATGCTGCACACAAAAACTTTGAAGTCTATCAGATGGACGTCAAGTGTGCCTTTCTTAACGGAGAACTTGAAGAAATTGTGTATGTTGAGCAACCGCCAGGCTTTGTGAACGAGAAGTATCCAGATCACTGTTACATACTTGACAAAGCGGTATATAGCCTAAAGCAGGCTCCCAGAGCATGGTATGAAACACTCACTCGATTCTTAAAAATGTCTAAATTCAAACAAGGTTCGGTTGACCCAACCTTCTTTCGAAAGAGAGAGGGTAACCACCTTATGATAGTCAAAATTTACGTTGATGACATCATCTTCGGCTCCACAAATCCCAGCTTAACAGCTGAATTCAGAAAGTTGATGGAAACTAAATTTGAGATGAGCTCAATGGGTCCAATTAACTTTTTCCTTGGTTTAAACATTAGACAGGGACCCGAAGGCATTTTTATCAATCAGGAGGCATACACAAAGACATTACTTGCTAAGTTTGGCATGATGGGAGACTCCAAAGTTAAAGTTCCAATGGCTTTTGGGACAAAGCTTACACCTTCGTTGGAGAAACCAGCCGCTGACATGACGCTCTATCGTCAAATGATTGGGTCTCTGATGTATCTCACAGCTAGTAGACCTGACATCATGTTTTCAGTCTGTTATTGTGCCAGATTTCAAGCTAACCCACGCGAACCTCATTTGCAAGCTGTGAAAAACATCTTTCGCTATCTGAAGCGAACCTCCTCTCTCGGTCTGTGGTATCCAGCCAACTCAGGATTCTTTGTCCAAGCGTTCTCAGACGCTGACTTAGGTGGCTGTGGATTAGATCGTAAAAGTACCACTGGAGGATGCCAATTTCTCGACGGTAAATTGGTTAGCTGGCAATCAAAGAAACAAACTTGTGTTTCTCTCTCCACTGCAGAAGCTGAATACAACGCTGCAGCATCATATACATCTCAAGTTGTATGGATACAAAGTCAGCTTAGAGATTACGGGCTGAACATGAAGAAAATCCCACTATATTGCGACTCTGAAAGTGCAATTAGGATTTGCCACAACCCAGTGCAACACTCGAAGACTAAACATATAGCACTGAGGTATCACTTTATCAAAGATCACGTGGAAGATGGCAACGTGGAAATTCATTTCGTAAGGACAACTGATCAACTGGCAGATATATTCACTAAGGCTTTACCTGAAGCAAGCTTCAACAAAATTTTGCAAGGCCTAGGAATGATGGAAACAGAATCAGTACCAAAATCGCCTTCGCTCCAATAAAAGTAAGAAGCGAAATAGAGCGAACCGAAATGAACCGAACGTTCGGTCTATTTCGGGTTCGGTCTATTTCGGGTGAAGCTTGACCAAGAACCGAAATGAACCGAGCGTTCGGTCTATTTCGGGTTCGGTCCTTCTGAACTTCTTCGCTTCTTTTTCTTATCAAGGCATTTTGATTGTATTCCTTTGTACATTCTTTTAAATACTTCTTTTTATATTCATAAAATCCAAAAATATTTCTCTTTTTCGTTCAATTGAACAATTTTCACAAAATACAAAAATATTTTTCGTTTTAATCTAATGATTTCTTTTGCATAAGTGTTACTCTCGATGATGAAGATCCAGAAGGTATAATTTCTTTTCTATACACATTCTACGTGTCCCTAGAAGCATGCTGCTGCATGTTGATTAAAGCCTCGACAGATTTTGAGTGAAGCCTTAATAACATGATACCTACAAATCATGTTTTCCCAAGCTAGGCTGCTATATTCACTCTAATCATGAGCTACCTTACTCTACTCATATTGAGCTTAGAGTTTTCTGCTTAGTCCTTCTTTTATAGTAGAGGTACATTTGTTTCTCATACCACCTCCGTCATTTTTCTTCATCACACTTCATCTCACCAATATAACCCTTGAGACTCTCAGAATTTACCACTGAGGTTTATGGTTATACAAAAATCTGTGTTAATGATCTTAGTTTCGTGTCACTATGTACTAAGTGAAACCCACCATTCAACACCATTAATGAATTGACGGTATATGATCACTATGTTACAAATTTTAAATGAAATCTCTTTTTATTTTGAGTGATTATTCTGAAAATTTCTATTACCAAGAACTTTTCTTCCCCAAGGATCCAGTTAATTTTTTTTTGGGATTTCTCACCTATCCATCAGTCAATACATATCTTCCCTACCTACTTGTTCAATAGATCACATTGATCTCACAAGTACTTCGTTCAGTTTCGGTCTTATATCAAGTATCGAAATCGTGAATTGAAGCGAAAGCCACCCTTTATAAGCTTTAATTAAAAAGATGCCTTTCAATACTTCTTAACAAGTTATTGATCGTTATACAATGGGAAACCACACAAGCACTTTTAAGTCTCTCTTGGCTTTGAAGGAAGAGATTCGTGCCCAGAATCAATTGCTTTATGTCTCAACAAGACATCACCACTACCCACAAAATGTTTGCTTTATTTCTTTATCTTTTACACTATATGCACGAAAATCTTTGATTTTCCAAAATCTGGTTCTATTAATGATGCTCTACTTGTTCTAGCCTCGTTTCTTCAAGTATTCTAATGATCGATAAAGTTAAAAGGCAATGACGATTCATGTGAAATATGGGGTGACGTTTGGGATAAAGTTAAGGCTGACTCAGCAGTTATCCAATCGTTTTGACGATTTGAAAAAGCACTTTTTATGGAATGGCGTGTAAAAAGGAATCGTTCTTTCTCTTTCCTGCGTCATCATCGGGTATGACAAGTGTTCGCTCCATCACATCAGGCACGGTTTCAAATAAATCCAAGATATCAGCTGGATTTTTCTCTCTCCTACTAGTACGTATAAAAGGATCAGGCACGCTCCACTTTACCCTTTTATCACTTACATACTCTCTCAAAGGCAAAGAGCGATTTCTCTCACTGTTCACCTTCTTCCTCTCAAAGCTTCAACAATGGCAGACTCCTCTTCAGTTCACGACACATCTGTTCACCACACCCTCCTCACCATCAAACCTCAACAAAACCTAATCATCGATCTCACTCCTTTCATCTATGAACCCTACATGCTATATGTCGTCGACTGTCTCAAATACTCGCCTCTTGTCGACGCTCTGTCAAAAGTCGAAGTTGTTCCCATGTCCTGCCTCTCACTCATCTATTCAACTGCCTACTACGACAAGGTTGCTGAGAGGATTCACTTTGAAATCCACAATGAGAAGACTTCCATCTCCAAGAACCGCTTCTGTGCCCTAATCGGTCTCTCTCAAGAACCCACTTTGGTAAACCCTGAATCGATCTCTACAAGTCAATTGTTCTCCATGTTCTATCAAATGGGGTACACTGAAACCCTAGCCACCATTACCAAGTTCAAGAAGTCCTGCCTTCCTCCTCAATGGAACGGCCTATTCACTCTATTGTTCAAAGGACTTTCTGAGCGAAGCGCCGGCTCAGATGGAGCAAGCAAGTCATTTATGACTGTGCTTTATGGTCTATATCACGGGATAGATTTGGATTATGGATCCATCATCTGGCAACAACTGGTTCAGAGCTTGTATTCTTCCTCAAGACACTCAGAGATCTCCTGTGGGAGGTTCTGGTCCATCATCACCAAATGGGCTATGGATCGTCTCCACGTTCCAATCATGGCGGACTCTCTTCTCTCCTCCTCGCCACCTTTCATACCACCAAGATCATCGTCACAGATCCTACTAAGTTCTCCTTCATTGGATCCATCCCTGACACCATGCTTGCTTGTGTGTCTGCAGCAAGCAATGTTCTGCAACAATACAGGGAAATTCCTTCTTCGGGTCCAAGGGAGCTCACGCCAGCTATGGTTCGCTCCATTGAAGAGGCTGATAAGCCAGCAAAGAGGGGAAAGCGAACCGCAACCCAGAAAGAAGGGAATGTCGCTAAACCAACCAAGGGTCAAAACCCCAAGAAGCGAAAATCAGACAAGGCTGCTCCTTCACAGCCTAACAAGAAGCAACAGAAGAAGCCCGTTCGAAGACTCATACTCCAATCTTCAAGCGATTCAGACTCAGAGTATGTTCCTCCCCAAAACAAATCTACTGCTCCTTCAGATTCTGAAAGCGAAAGCTCTGATGAAGAGGCTTCGGGTCGTGGTGATACCCCGCCTCGCTCGCCTACCCCAGAAATTCATGTTCGCTCCCAACCTCCTTCTCCTCCACACGTCACCATCCCAATATCCATCCCTCCAATATTTCCTATCCCTACCTCTCAACCATCAACCACTATTCCCATCCCTGCTCCAATCTTCACAGACACTACCACTACCACCACTACTACAGGGGCTCATTCTACAGCTCCCACCTCACCTGTTACAACCGAACCACCTGTTACAACCGAACCACCTGTTACAACCGAACCACCAGTAACAACCGAACCTCCTACCAATACCAAACCCTTATCACCTACCCCATCTACTGACACCACCCCAGTTCTAGGCGGTGAGGACTTGGAATTTGATTCCACTTATTTCAGTCCTTACCGTGTACAAAGTGATGAAGACGACGATGCACCTGTTACCAATCGCCATTTAAAGGCTCTTACTGACAAACTTGATCAGCTTCTTTCCTCTTCATCCACTGGTGGTTACTCCGATGCTGCTCTGAAGTCGTTATTCTCTTCTATTGTCAAAGAGCACGATGCATCTCTCTCTACCGCAGCAAAGGCCATTGATGCCTCCAGTTCCCAATGTCAGAAGGCCTCGCTTGCTGTTGAGGCCTCAACGAAAGAATGCAAAGATGCGACCGCAAAAGTCGAAAAACTAATTTCTGAGGCTCAGTTATTCCTCGACTCTTTACAAGCTGCTGCTCAAAAGAATGCTCAGACAGTGAATGCTTCTGTCGATAATCTCCAACGCTCTCTTGAAACCGAACGGTCTAATCTTGAAGCCGCTCGACAGGCCATTGAAGCTGCTAATGAAAAACTCCATGGTAATTTCAAGGACCATCTGACTCAGCTGGAAGCCGAACTGGTTGTTGAAAATCGTATCATGGATGAGCTCGACAAAAGAACCTCTCAGCTGAAGATGCAGAACCTCAAGCTTCGCACTGCTACAGCTGAACTCAATGATTTGAAATCTGAGAGGGAGGTTATACGAAGCTCTGCTGGCGATGTTCACTCCATTCTACTTCACCTCCTTGAAGCCCATGATCCCATCATAACCATTACCATCCGAAGGCATTTGGCTGACAAACTCAGGCTTGCATTGGACATCCTTAGTCGTATTGAGGGTGTTTCGGTGACTGGTGTCCAGCCGAAACAAGGGGGAGAGAAGGTAGAAAAAACTCAACCTCCTCCCGAACCCACATCAACTGCTGCACCGAAGGTTAATGTAGCTTCAGTCAGCAAAAGGGATAAAAAGAAAAAGAAAGTTAGAGAAGATGATGAAATTGATGACGATGATGATATTGAAGATACTTTCAGGGCAAATCCCACTAACCCATTTCAGAAAACAAAATCGACTGATAAGGAGCTTGAAGAAAAGCTTATGACGGAATCGGTTGAGCTTGAACGTGAGCGGAAAGAAAAGGAGCTCTTGGAGAAAAAGAAGTCGATCTTTCCTGAATGGACCATCACTTCGCTCCAGAGAGAAGCAATTGATGAACCGATTACTCATTGGCTCGAACCTGTAATGTCGTTCGGCCTTGAAAACTCGAAGGACGCTCAATTTGATATGCCAATCACTCGAAAGGCATTTGTCTTCCATTGCTTCAACTCCACTGTTCCTATTCCTTCTCCGGACCCGAAGGTAGATCGGGATCTGTTGGAGTTTTATCTGGAATTCGCTTAGCCACAGTACCTAACATGGAGCTTACAGAAAATCACAACTATCAAGGTTCTGAAGCCCTACTCAGCCGGGAAGTTTGTCAATGTCAAGTTCAAAGTGACTCGAGGATCTGAAGGCTCGGTTCACAACTTCACTCTTGCTGATCTACCGAACCTCAATCCCCACGAGTGGATACTCCTCAACAATATCTTGCTGTCAAATCCACAGGAGTATCAGCCGATCATTGACCATGTCAAGCGAATGCTTGTATGCTACATTCACGAAGTAGCGAAAATGGACCAAGAGATCGCCTCTGCCATTCACAAGCGAACCACGATCAAACCGATGGGTAGAGCAGGCGATGTCAATACAATGGTCAAGAGCAAAATTGACTCAAAGTATCACACAGTGATGTTTATCAGGGGCGAAGGTCAAAAATGTCTATTCGCTCTTGTTGACAAACACCTCTTCTCAACTGCTTGCTTGGAGCACATTTTGGAGATTATTCAGAGGTGTAGTCAGAATACAGCAGCCGACAAGAAGATGTTTACTGATATGCTGAGATGGTACATTCAATTTCGGCAGACACTTCTTGCAATCATCCCTCGGCTGTTTAAGGTTGTCAAGACTGTGAAGCCTACTCAAAGGAAATGATCTCTCGCCTCATTTGACGCAAAGGGGGAGATTGTTGGGCTTATAGTGTTGCGTCATGGGCTCGGTCCTTAGCCTAGTTTTGATTGCCGGTTTGGGCCTGTCCAACCGTGCATGTTTCATTCTAGGGTTTAGTATTTAAGCTGCATGCATGCAGTCTTTGTGCTTTAACGCTTTCATTATTTTTCTCATTGAGTTTTTGTAAACCCTAGCTCGCCTCTACAGTGGAAGTTCTTCATCGAGCTCTGCTGAGGCGTGACTATATTTGAATCATAAGCATAACGTTGATTCCATACTGTGTTCATATTATTATTGTGTTTGTTTTGTTTGATCTTCATATTTTTCCTGTAAAAGATCTAATCGATCTGAGATTTATTCTCATCATAATAAATATTCATAAACTCTTATAATAAATTGGGAAAATATTTATTTTAAGGAAATAATTATTTTACAATACAAGTAACACATTATTTCATAATGTATGAATTAATAAGTCATGTACAAAATTTTGGACTAGTTGAGTCTTTTGTCTTTTACCTAAAGACAAAGTTTATATTTTATAAACTTTAAGTTTATAAAATTGAAACTATTTGTCTTCTTTTGAGAGCATGTCTTTTCTATTTGTTTAATGCAAATGTAACCACCCTAGGAGGCATGATTGATGACTTAGGGGCATGGTATCCTTAAAAGTGTAAATACCTCATGGTTAAAGACCATGCTTTATGGTTATAAAAGGATGAAGCTTGCACTTGTATTAGACACACCTTTTAGCTTTCATTTTTTCCCAAAAAATTTGTGAGCTTCTTCATCCTCTCTCCATCTCTTCTTTAGCTTTGAGTTCATGAAGAAATTGTTACTTGTTTTTCTCTCTTGGAATATATACTTGGGTATTTTGTTCCAAGCTTAAGAGTTAACATAAGAACTAGCATTCTAATCAAGTTGGGATATTATTGGTGTCTCAAGGGTTCTTCCTCACTCCATCAACTTCCAAGCCTCCCCTAGAGGACTCAAAGTGCTTCAAAGGTTGTTACCACTTCTTCCTTCTATGGTTGTGTTTTAAATCTTTCTTATACTTGCAAGATGATCCTTGGTGGGTTATAAAATGTTTATGACATTTTTTAAAACTCAAGTCTTGTGTTTGCCATTATTTGTAGTTTTTGAAACTAAGTTTTAAATAAAACCCAACATCGCTATGTTTCTTGGGTCTCCAATTTAGGTGAGTTTCCTCACTATACTTGCGGGTTGAAGACACCAATTACAGCCCGCTATATTGTGTTATGTAGCGTCGTGTGTTGTAGTATATATTCTTGTATGTTATGATATAGGAGTATGGGTATACTGGTTAGATTACTGGTATGCTAGTTATATATATGTCAACATATTATGGGCATGTGTGCATGCATTATATGTATATTGTAGTGTGTTGTATTTTGAGGGGACTCACTAAGCTTTGGCTTACAGTTGTGGATTTAATTTTTTCAGGTACTTGTGATGATCGTGGGAAGTTGAAGGCGTACATGTCCAGATTCATCATCAGCAATGGAGATTCAGTGTTTATTATATTACTTTGATTTTTAAACAAATGTACGTTGGAGCAAATGGCTTTCTTAACTTAGATTCTATAAATGTAAAGTTTTACCTGAATTAAAAATGAAACACTTTGTTGTGACTTGCAAAATGGTACGTTACAAGTTGGTATCAATGCCCTGGTTTAAGGGATTTGGAGGAACAAACTCAGACTAGGGTTCGAGAATTTTCACAAAACATTTTTTAAAAAAGAAATTTTTTAATAAAACGGTTGGGTTAGAGACATGGGCTTGGTCTCTTATCATGTACTTGTTTGATTATTGGCAAGATCGGGAACGTGGACCTCTGACTTAACCTTGGTTTTACAAGAAGGTGCGATGTGTACAGTCAACCAGAGCCCGAAAAGGATAGTAATTCTCAAAATACATATACTTGTGTTATATGTTGAATTTGAACTTGTTGATATGTGAATTGTTAGAAATGGATGTTAGTTGATAAGATAAGGATTCCTTCAGGGAATATATGATAGTATTTCCTGATTTCTGTGATGCTTTATGGTCGAGGGAATTGCTTGTTATATGATATTTGATTATGTGAATTTCTAGTTGTATGTTGTATAGTTGTATACGGTTAGGATTACATAGCATTAGAATGATCGACTTAGCCTTATTTCATGTTCATTGTTTGGTTGTGGGTTAGGGTAGAGTCATTTATTCGAGAGTCTGTATGATCCTGTATTGTGTACAATTAGAATTCACAAGGCAACCAACAGTGCGGGAGCGTGATTGAGGACAGTCCTAGGAGGAGTGCCTAGGAAGTTAGTTGCGGCTCATAGGATTGTGTGGATGTTATTACAACTATGGGTGGTTTAGTGAATCGACGTAGGACCTTAAGATGATTGTTGGGTCGAATACAGATAGGTATGGAAGGTAGTATGGGCCTATACTACTAAAAGCAAAGGATCAGTATGAGAATCAGAAGGAATCTTGTCACACCCCCGGCGATGCGAATGGGGGGAGATTAGACCGAGGCATACAGATAAATAAAGAACATAACACAAGGTATGTCACAAACATTTCTTTTATTATAAATTATTTTGGGGTTACATTGTTTTAAAAGTCAATCACACTTCCTAAACAGGACTAAAAATGATAATAGACAGAACTAAACTCCAAAAGCTTCCTTGTAGACTTCATCCTCCTTTACACGACTATCCTCCTCCTTGACACAACTATCCTCTACAGTCATCTCCCTCAGAATACATGTAGTTTTGAAAACGTCAATATAATGTTGGTGAGTGGATAGGTTTTTGGAGTTTTCGGCTTTTATTTGGTTGTATTAATTTAATAATCTATTTTCTTTTAGAAAAACGTTTCCTAAAGTATTTTATCAACCCTAGCTTTGTATATCTTTAGGATATCTAACGATCCTACCTTATTATCTTATTAGGATATATTTATTTATCCTAATTTACTATCTTTGTAGGATATCTAACGACCCTAAAGTATTTTATCAACCATTCTAAGGTGACCCTAATGGCAGTCTGATCTCTAAGGTGATCTAATGTATTACCATGACCCCCATAATCCACGCTATTTGACTAATAATTTTTCCCCACCATGACGCTTCACCGAACGTTGAATAGTGAATAATAAGAAATTTATCATGATGGGATTACATCTAGCAATCGCAGGTGGGGTTGTCAAACCTTGTATAGATCTATACATATATTCATAGCTCTCTCAAGATTAACGATTATAGGTATCGGGGAATGCCGAATTTAATCAAGGCCTTTGGACGAATATAACAGTTCACTAACGCATTGACCTTTGGTATTTATGTTTTATCTTTTATCTTGTAATCCTTCCTAGGTATTTCCTATAACTATCACAATATATATCTTTTTATCTTATATTTGATAATTATAACTTTTGATCTCATAATTATTTTGTATATATAAGTATTCTGTAACGTCCCAAAAATAAGACCCGGAAATCTTTCATTTTTACATTCATAAAAAAGTAAACCATATCATTGTCATAAAACCAAGGTAATCAAATTTTATCAATACATCATCATTATCAGAGTAAATCTCAAAATGTGAAATCGAGTGGTGTGTGCTCTGCAATCATCATAAGCTCTTCCTTTTGAAACCAGAAGTACATGAAACGTAAATTGAAAACCGTAACCACAAAGCTTAGTGAGTTCCCCAAAATACCACATACCATACATAAAAAAATAAACACATAATGGGCCCCGCCCAACATCGATCCCCACTCGGTATACAAATCTGTCAGTCATCAGGCCCTGCAGGGTATCGGGCCCCGCCCGGTATACATATAAACATATAATCATATAAACATACAAACACATACGATAATCACAAAGATAATAGCATAAAGTACAATCATCGGGCCCCGCCCGGTAAACATACATACATAACACATGCAAGAGTCGCGCAGACAACTAGCATACTAAAATATCAAACCATGGGTCGGCATTGGTGCCTTCGACCCGCTAAACATAGTGAAGAAAGTCACCTCACATGGTTGAATCTCACAGATAAATCTCTGGCTGCTGGCTCGATAAAATCCTTCCACTTTCAATCACAAAATAACATCCAATTAATAATTGGATCCCGACTGACGCACAAGTAGAATCATTCCAAATCACAATCACAAGGGATCTTTCTACCACCAGAACCGAAAACATCCCTTTTTCCCCGGACCCTTCAGCTGATGCCCTTGGCATACAGATTCCATAATTCATATCTTACTAAAATAAAGACCTTGTACATAAACACTCGCGATTCCCAACGCGAGTTCCCACCAAAAGCCAACTCGGTACATAATTCGCAACCGGAGATGCAAGGATTTACACTTGAATTTCCTCCGAAATCTTCTAATTCACTACAAACCTTTACTAAACCTGGATATAAAGATCCCCAACCACCATTGAAACTGCCAGTCTCCCACCTAGTCCAACCACCAGGTTCCTAAGAGTCCAAGTGATAAGGCTACCCTAGCCTACGCATCACTCTGCGCCACTCACTGACCACATAACCATTCCTACAAAAACCATGATCCAATACTTCGACCCAAACAGTATCTACTAGGTCTCACCTATATTTCCATAATCACACA
Source organism: Lactuca virosa (assembly GCF_052849685.1). NCBI lineage: Eukaryota > Viridiplantae > Streptophyta > Magnoliopsida > Asterales > Asteraceae > Lactuca > Lactuca virosa. Next base: position 392,601,744 of record NC_136433.1, read on the forward strand.
GGCCTCGCTCATGGGTCCCACCCAATCTATACCAACGAACGGGTCACGCTCACATGTCCCACCCCTACTAGTGCTACATAGGCCCAACCCTACCTCGAAGCCTAACGCTCCTCTTCCTAAGATAGAGAAATGCTCTCCGAAAAACCTGTCCGCCCTGCCCAAGGCACGAACTGATCCTACTTTATACTCATTGCCACCTCAACGATAGTCTACCTCAGACTGGTGAATGCTACGATGCCATCGCATACTTACATCACTTCTATCCTATGTGCCAATCCAGTGAATGCTACGACCACCATGTAGTCTTACAACACGTCTAACTAGCCATGATTACCACCAATGGTCTTACCACATCTATACCATCTCACTCCCAATCATCCTGAGTCAAACCCCGCATCCCACAAATTCCAATTAGGTGTTCGGGTCATGCTTCGAACCCTAAATCCTTCATCAAACAAGAACAGGCAGCGAGTCTCTAACAAAACCCTCAACCTGGATCCATCCATAGGCCTTCTATACATCACAAAGAAGACGCTGACCAGCTATTGGAAGTTTCCTGAACTCCCAACTAACACAACTTCAATTCAGACAGCCACTTGAGTCATCTCTCCTCCTGACTGGGAATACTCCCTGAACTTTTAGCAAGTCCTATAACCCCGATCACTTACTATGATACCGCCCCAAATCCTTACGTCATTTATGCTGGTGACAAAGACCATAAACCTTGTTTTGAACTGGAGAATCTTCACCCCAACTCCCCATCCTCTGCAGAATATTTGAATTCTAACCATCACCAACCCTTGTGATAATGAAATTCCCCTGGAACTTCCAATGACCAAACAAACTCATGTGGTTGCCACCTTCATCTCCTTGCTACCGTTCCTTCCCTAGCAACGGTAGTGATTGGATCCAAAGGTCCTGCCGTAGACGACTACCAATCCCACCTGAACAATGCTATCACGCCCGCACTTCGACTTTGTTGAAGAACTAATCCTGCTGATTTGACTAAAGATTTCTCAATAAAAACCCCTGAGCTGACCCCAACAAAGAACCGGAACAATCACCCAAACAACGGAATCCCGCTCAGCAAGATACAGCCCATGAATGACTCTTGACATGCAAAATGGCATACAACAATTCTTGATAATATAACCCAGGCAAAACAGAAAAAACTAACCCGAAGATAATACTTACCTATACCCAACAAGATAACAAAGAAAGAAAGATACAGATAATGATCAAGAGAAGAGCAAAATATAATATACCCGCAATAACATCTGAAGAAATCTTGTCCTTCTCTTCCTGCCGAAGCACCTGCGATGGAACCTGAGCTGCCCCAACCACTAAGCGTGGGCAATTCGCCCTTAAAGGACCAAGATGATGACAATGATGACACAATTCTACCTCCAGGGTGCATTCTTAGCGGAGGTGGCCCTTCCATCTGCACCTGCCGCATTTAGACTTGCTGCGCACATGCCAATGTGCCCCTTCATCCGTCGTGCAAACATCACGGCCCCTCTGGTCTCTAAAACTAGCCATGGCAACGTCCAACTGCTCAGATCTCCATGTCGGACAATGAGTCCGCTTCCTCTTTCCCAGTTGCATATCCGAACCAATCTCCTGCTCCCGGGTTACCCCGACCATCTCATCAATCGTCTGAACAGCCAAGGTCCGAACCTCGAACCTGGCGACCAATTTATTAGTGACACGCTCAATGATGTCGGGTAACTCTTCGTGTAAATATCACAAAACCTTTGTGGCAATCCAATCATGGGATCGATCCCCCTGAAAATATGGTGCATAACCCACCTCCGATCCCATATGACAAGAACTAGAAATAGGATCCTCCTTCCTGAAGGATTCTAGGGTTCCACCAGCTTTGGGCTCCATATGGGTCCCCCAACTGCCCTGTTACAATCTCGGTCTGAAAAGCCCCGAGACGACCATCCAAGAGCTCCAAAATCCCTTCCTTGAACAAACCAAAGATCACAGGAATCCATTCCAAAATTATGCGGGTAACCTCTGATGAGATGAACTCCCGCATGAGCTCATCAATCGGCCCAACACCTGTACATGAGTCTAAATCCGAACCCAAACCTCCTTCCTGAGTGCTCATCGCCATTTTGAAAAACAACCATATAATTGATCAAAACATATCTAAGAATCCTCATCCCACAGGCTTCCCCACATTTGTTCAAGTTTTTCTCTCAACAATCGGTATCAGAGCCAAAGTGGTTGCTTTTTAAACAAATATCTGACTTTAGAAAGCCTTTTATACCACTGAAGCCCATTCTTAAAAAAAATCACAAAAAAACTAGGAAATATGGCACAAGATTTTTCATTAAACGTTTCCAACAGTGTTGGAGGTTCGAACAAAGCTCCTATACTTGTTGCAAATGAATACCACCATTGGTCTCAAAGAATGGAAATGTATCTTAAAAGGCTAGGTACACATGTATGTAGATCTGTGGAAGAAGGACCCCATGTCCCTGTTCTCACTCCTGTTCAAGCATATGGTACTCAAGCACGACTAAGTGTAGGTCAGGCAGCCATGAACCGACCAACAAATGATGATCTTAACACAATGGAGAAAGATGCCATAGCCTTCTATGAAATCTCATGTAGTGTAGCTCCAGACAATTTCGACATCTGAAAGGTCTAGTATGCTAAAGATTCATATTAAAGTGATATTGGTAATTAACATATGATACTAATGGGTCACACTAACAACAACCTGATATAATTGATTATTTATTAGAAATTGATTTTAATAAATATTCAATCAACTCTTATAATTAAATTAGAAATTATTTATTTCATGGAAATAATAATTTTCATTAGCAAGTAACATAATATATCATATGGTATGATTTATTAAGTCATATACAACATTTTGGCCCAAAAAGACTTTTTGGTTTTTACCAAAAGTTTAAGGTTTATATTTTATAAAAGAGTTTATAAAATTTACCAAGTTTGACTTCTTTATTCTTCTTAAAACTATGAGCATGCATGATTGCATGCTAGTGATGGGTTTTTGATTATTTAAAGAGAAAGAAACCATTATTTAAAAACATGGGGAGACAAGTAGACTTTAGGAGACATTATTGTCTTAAAGTTTTAAGGACTTATGGTCCATAAATTCACTTTATGCATATAAAAGATGAGGCTTGCACTCATTCTTCTTTGCTTTATGCAATTTCCGAATCCATATTCTCTCTCTTATTCTCTCTTAATTAGTTAAGAACACTTGAAGTTACTTGCATCTTCATCCCCTCTTTAAGATCATATTGGTTATGAACTTAAAGCTTAACGTTTTATGAGTTTATGGACTAGCATCTACATCAAATTGAGTCATTATTGGTGTCTCAAAGGTTCCATATTCTTCATCAACTTCCAAGCCTCCCAAGAGGATCCAAAGAACAACAAAGGTTGTTATTTCTTCATCCTTTCTATGGTTGGTATTTTAATTTTTCTCTAACTTACAAGAAGATCCTTGGTGGTTATAAAATGTTATGTTATGTTCGAAATTTTAAGTCTTCCGTTTGCCATATTTTCTAGTTTATGAAACTATTTTTGAACTAAAACCCAACAAATGGTATCCGAGCCACCTTGCAAGTTTGTTTAGATTTTTTTAATTTTTGGAAATCTTAGTTTTTGGAGAATATGGATAACTTGTTTTTGTATAAAAATAAGTTCATACATATTTTCTGTGACAACTTTATATTTTTTATTTTATGTGACAAAAGTTTCATGCATCTTTTTTCATTTAAAGTTGTCTTAGAAATACAAAGGTTGTTTTATGTATATGTTGATGTATATGATGTACATAAACTAGTCAAGGACCATTGTCTTTGTTGTGTTGTTGTGTTGGTTGTTTTATAAAAATGGTTGTAATAATTTATTTATTAATATGGTATGTAATAAATTAAATAGATTAGTTTTCTTGTTTATTTTTTGTAAAGTAATAGATTAGTTTTTAGAAGACAAAAGAGCAATTTTCGAATCTAAATGGTGTGCAGAATTTTCTCAGTGACATTTTCTAAAAACTGTCAATAATGCTGTTTACAAAGGGTTGTTAGACTTTTAGCGATAGTTGCTGAATTTTAGCATTCAAGAAGTTTTTCCAATCCTTTGCAAGAAATTGGTGTTTACTCAAGTTGGGGTTTCTTCAATAACATTACCAGAAAATTTTTGGACCCCGTAAATGTCCCTTTAGGAATGGACTTGGCATCATTTGTGTTGGCTCACAAAAATGTCATTAGTTGGTTATGTTTATGCACATATCTTTTTATGCATGTTTGTGTTGTTTATTTTATGCAATTATTATGTGTGATTGATAAATTAGTTTTTCACATGCTAAAATAATTTTGGACAAAATAAACATCACATGGAGTTTGGGTTTTCAAAATTGGACATAAGATGTAACAAGTTATTATTTTAAAATAAAACCTGGTTTAATAAAATCGTTAATAACGACAAATTTTGAAATACTCCATTATAAGATTTAAAATGGTGATTTTTGTAACTTATACAAACTCCAAATATATAAGTAATAAAAATGAATTTTTATTAAAGATATCAAAAAAATGTTCAAATACACTCAAACTTAATACTGATTATTAAAATTTAATTGTGTCAAATTATATAAAAACTATTTTTTATATACAACCTTTAAAAGTGATTTTATTTTAAAAATTGATACCATGGTTTAATATATGCATGTAATAACCATGATATCCTATGTTTTTAAACTAGAATTATAAACCATATAAAGACCATTTTTACAAACCTCAAATATATGCAATCATTTTTAAAGAACACTCGCACGTCTCTTGTATGCACTAGTGGGATAAAGGATACATAACCGCTTAGTGTTATCTTTTGATGGTCGGGCTGTCTTCGCGATTTCTATAACCAAGTTATAGGCCGATTACACAAGGTTTTCAAATTGGACGATTTGATCGAAAATCTTTTATGATAAAGGATGCCTAAGAAAGAGAGTTTTGAGGCATAGATGGGATCAAACATGTCTAATTAAATTTGTTATTAGCGATCCTATAAATCTAGGAATTATATAATGAGATATAATTGATAAAGGATGGGAAAAAGGATACCTAACCATTTATTTGTTTTGCAACTTGGATCTTAGATTTTGATAATTAATGTTTTTGGAAACTAAAAGAGTATTAATTATTGAAGATTAAATATTGAAAATACTAAATGAATTTTGTTAAAATTTTGTAGTTAAATAATCCATTCCTCATTATCATGAATTGTCATTTTCTTTAATGACTTAATGAAACAATAACATTCAATAGATACAACTTCAATGAATGGGTTCATGTCTTAAGAGACAATCTCGTGAGAGATATGAAATTGTATACACTTAAAGGTCATAGTACTAAACTATTTGCTTTGAGCAATAAACCAGAAAATGATACCTAGTAAAGACATCATTGTGATGCTAAAGATGCTTCTAACATCAAGCTAGGAATAATTATTCATGACTTATAGGAAGTCTTGGATAATTTAATCATATATCTAGGGATATAATAGGTCAAGCAATATTCCAATAAATACAATGATATTTTATTAAGAGCTAGTTTAAACATTAGAATAATGCAAGGGTAAAAGAATCACCTTGTGTGATCTAAAAGGCCCATGTTTTATGGACTGAACACCTTTAAGCCCAAGAAATCTACTAAAGCCCACATAGATGGATATTGTTTCTTTTGTGAAGAAACTAGACACTGGAAGAAGATTTACTCCTCTTATTTGGAAAGAAAGTATGGAAGAGACTAGTACTTCTTGTATCTACTTTGTAGAACTCATACTTTTCATATAACACTTAGGTACTTGGTACTTAAATGATAGTCTAATATTTGTAAATGGCTTGTTGATATTTATTTAAGAGTAACAAGTTGAGGACAACCAAGCTGGAACTACACTCTCAGAGTTTAGTTTATTATTTATGCTTAGAACATAAATTACTTGTAATGTAAAACGATATTTGTTTTGGAACAATGTATTTTTTTAATTTAGCATGTCCAAATTTATGTCTCAGTTATTTTATTCAAATGTTAGATAATTTTCTCAATCGTTTTTCATAACGATAATATTCATATTGTGAAATGATTAACTTCTATTTATGAGACTAGATCTCTTAATAGAATTGTAAAGTAAATATCAACATTTTTATAAATAAAATTAAGTTCTATATGTAAGAACTTTTTGAATTAAACTTGTTTTAAATCAAACTCATCTTTGACATTGTTATCTTTATTATATAAATGACATTCACATATTCTAACTTCAAGAAAAGGATATTTGAAGGCAAATAATGTAGTTTATTTGACATATGTGAACCTTATTTATATGTAAAATATTCCTAATGATATTTTTACTAAGGTGTAGAGAAAATAACTAAGGAACTATACACTTTGGTATATGACTTCCTTTCTAATAAATGTCTGAGATTAAGCACAAGATACCAAATCAACTTTATTAAAAACTATAGTAGTTTTAATTATATTTTACATGGTAAAGCATAATTGTGAAATATTTGTTGAAGGTTTCAAAAGTTGAGATGCAAACCGGTAAGAATCATCTAAGGCCTTAATGATAATAAAGGATAAATTAAATCATACTTGGTAAATATCCTCCTTTTATTTCCTTGGGATAACACATATAACACTATTAATTGTACCTTGAGTACAAATACCAACTAATAAGTAGATTAAACATTTTATAAGATTTAGTATGGAAAGGCTCCATCCTCATCTTACATAATGTTTTCTGGATTTGAAGCCGATGTTGGACTAAAGCTTCTAATCCCAAGATCTACTAAATACATATTTGTATAATACTCTAAATGTGGCTTAGGTTGTCCTATGCAAACCCACCAATAATAAGTTCTCTTATTCTTGTAAAAGCTAAGTTAGTAGAAAGCAAGCTTCTAATGACAAAGCAAGTGGGAGGTACATGGAACTTGAAGCAACTCAAGAACCATAACCTTATGTAGTAATGGTTGGCACTAGTTTTAACAAGGATTGTTAAGATTGAATAATAGCTATTCACAAACACAAAATGTTCGCATTAATGGTAGAAATCATATATGACTTGAGAAATATGGAATCTCTCATTGACGAGCTTTTATTAATGGTTTCTGGAAAATCCATCAAGTACCAAGATGCTATGTTAGATCTCGAATCTGATAGATGACTTAGAGTCATGAACATGAGATGTAATCCATGTATGAGAATCAAGTATGGGCTTGACTAAATTTTATCCCTATAGCAAGGCTAAAAGGAGTAAATAATTCGTCTAGAAAGAATAAATTACATGGATAACCATACACATGTAAAGCAAGACTTGTTATAAAAGGTTTTTCTCATAATCATGTCATTGACTACGGTCCTCATCATAATCATGACATTGACTGTGATCAAATCTTTTTCACAAGTAACTATGACTAGATCAATAAGGATATTGTTTGCTATAAATTAATATTCTTAATATGAGATATATTAAATAGATTTCAAGAAAGACCGATTTTTCTTAATAGACATCTACTAGAAGATATCTATATAGATTAGCCTGGAGGTTTTCTTAATCCATGTTATCCTAAAAAATTGTGTAGAGCTTGAGATCCACTTCTGGATATAAAGCAAACATTTCAATGTTGCAATCATCATTTTAATGTAAAACCACAAGGTATGTTTTTAAATCAAAAGGAATAGAACATGTGTGTTTACTAAGAACTAGTGGGAGCATAGTGAAATTCCTAATCGTGTATGAGTGAGACATATTTATTCATTTGAAATCATATTCTGACTAAGTAAGGTCATTTTCACCTTGACTCGGATAGTGTTTCTAAAATGAAAGACTTAGGAAGGAGAATATACATTCTTGGAATGTAAAATCTATAAGGGATGGATAAAATGAATGTTAAAAGTTTCATGTCCTTATACATATTTTAGCAATATCTTGAAAAGGATCAAGACACAAGATTCTTTGGAGAATTCTTGGCATTGTCATATGGCACCATTTTGAGCTAGCCTCAAAACTACATAGCTTATAGGTTTGAACTAGATAAAATGATTTATATTCTATTTTCTTGGAAAATGAATTCATCATTTACGCCATATTATGCCTAGGACATGGTATTTTATCATGCTGTAAGCATGACATAGGATACTAATTGAATACATGGTTAAGTCACTAGATGACTATGAGAGAATTCTAAGAGTACTTTAGAAGAACTAAGAGAATGCATATGAGACAATCAGTTTAGAAAGGATCTTTATGGAAAGAGCTACACAAGATGTTAATTTCTAAATAGATATAAATAATTATGAATTATAATTGGATTTTGACTTCATTATGGAATGAAGGCTAAGTCTTGTTGGAATGAGGTCCAAGCAAAACATAATGACACAATATACTACAAAATAATAATACAATACTTTAGAAGTTGAATTTAAATATGATTGGATGAAAGGGATCATTGAAAAACTATGTTGATTTCTGCCATTCAAGAATCACATAGAAATCTTTGTGACTTCGAGAGTATACTTAATCAAGCTAAGAGACTCTATGTGACGAAAGAACACCAATCATATTCTCCAAGATATTTAACTATACTTATAGTAAAGTTAAGTATAGAGATGATAGTTTCACATAATTCACACAAATTAAATTTTGTCAGATCTATTGATAAGGTCACTCTTTTAAGCTAAGTATGAAAGGTCACACTTCAATTATAAGACTTTATTATTCTAGAAATGGGTTTTGATTTGGATTTAGTATTTGGATATTGGAATATTCTAAGAACAACTATTATATAATGTTATGATATATTGGGATATAGTCATCACATTAATACTTGTTGTGTTCTATATTAACATGTTTAATCCATGAATAATGCTATTATTCTAAAAGTTCATAGTCGGTTATAATTGTGGGCGCAATTATGAAGTAAGACTAATATGAATTGGATTGGTTGACTCTCACTAGATGAAAGTAGGCAAGTGGTTGTAACCAAGTTTCATAGATACCTGTCAGAGAACTAGTATTGAAATGACCCGCATCGAGATCATTTCATGGATCGCTATCATGAATGATACTTGTTTAAAAGGTACTATATTTGTATCCTTAACACCTGAGATACATAGTGGGACTTAAGTGTAGGGAGTACTATGCTTTGATATGGTCAAATGTTGTTCCTTAACCGAGCAGTTATAAAAGCCATTTTTAGGTATGGTGTGAATTATGCAAGAGAATTATGTAGTCAAGATGGGATTTGTTCCTCCTATGTGTTGAGAGTTAGACATCTAAGGCGCCTTACCAAAAGTTGAAAGACTAAGGAGATTGATGTGATCTGTATCTCATGTTCAACATGATGTCTGTAGCAAAGGGATAACTGATAAACTTGCCTTATACACAAATTGTAGCTTTGAGCTTTTTGGGAATTGGGCGTTGATAGAATGGCACAAAGTCATATGTTGTTGGGGGCAGTGAAATGTTGCTAGATGTTGACCACTATCTATATTAGTCTAATATGAGTCTTGCGCAAGTGGGAGATTGAAACGTCTACTATGCTCAAGAGTCATATTAAAGTGATATTGCTAATTAACATATGATACTAATAGGTCACACTAACAACAACTTCATATAATTGATTATTTATTAGCAACTGATTTTAATAAATATTCAATAAACTCTTATAATTAAATTAGAAATTATTTATTTCATGGAAATAATAATTTTCATTAGCAAGTAACATAATATATCATATGGTATGATTTATTAAGTCATGTACAACATTTTCGACCAAAAGGACTTTTTGGCTTTTACCAAAAGGTTAAGGTTTATATTTTATAAAAGAGTTTATAAAATTTACCAAGTTTGACTTCTTTATTCTTCTTAAAACTGTGAGCATGCATGCTAGTGATGGGTTTTTGATTATTTAAAGAGAAAGAAACCATTATTTAAAAACATGGGGTGACAAGTAGACTTTAGGAGACATTATTGTCTTAAAGTTTTAAGGACTTATGGTCCATAAATTCACTTTATGCATATAAAAGATGAGGCTTGCACTCATTCTTCTTTGCTTTATGTAATTGCCGAATCCATCTTCTCTCTCTCATTCTCTCTTAATTAGTTAAGAACACTTGAAGTTACTTGCATCTTCATCCCCTCTTTAAGTTCATATTGGTTATGAACTTAAAGCTTAACGTTTTATGAGTTTATGGACTAGCATCTACATCAAGTTGAGTAATTGTTGGTGTCTCAAAGGTTCCACATTCTTCATCAACTTCCAAGCCTCCCAAGAGGATCCAAAAACAACAAAGATTGTTATTTCTTCATCCTTTCTATGGTTGGTATTTTAATATTTCTATAACTTGCAAGAAGATCCTTGGTGGGTATAAAATGTTATGTTATGTTCGAAATTTTAAGTCTTCCGTTTGCCATATTTTCTAGTTTATGAAACTATTTTTGAACTAAAATGCAACAACATCATCATCAATTGCAAATCTGCCAAAGAGATACCAGGGGTCAGAACAAGCTCAAGACAAGAAACTTACAATAGCTCTCAATGAATTCACCAACTTTAAAGCCTTACTTGGTGAAAATCTTGATGATTCATTCAAAAAGTTCAACCTTATCTGTAACATCCTTAAAAATACGATCTGAAAATTTCTTTTTAAATCATTAATAAAAGTATAGTGTCACAACTGGCATTTTAGCTAGGAAATTATATTCCTATGTAACCATTCAACTATTGTAAAACATATACTCTAAGTAAATCTCACTCAATGCGCATTTAGATTCACCATTCATGTTCATCAAAGAGTCTGAAGCCCTAAGATCCATGGTTTAAGTCCATATTGGACTAGGAGTTCCTTATTGGGCCTAATGGACCAATAAGCACCCAATTCAACTTTATTGGACTTAGAAGCCCTAATTGGATCCTAATTGGACCCAATTCATAAATCTAGAACATTTTGGACCATTTGGGTCTAGGATGATTCATTCTAACCCTAATGGGCCTTATTGGGCCATAACTAATCCAACTAATCTTAGTGAGCCATAAGCCCATTCTTTTACTCTAATTGGGCCGTGAATGCTTCCAAAAAGCCCAATGGGCCGAAAAATCTTATGTTTAGGATCCAAGTATCCTAGCTAAAGTTAATGGGCCCAATCTACTCCACCCGTTTTTCTTGGCCCAAAAATCTCGGCCAATGTATAAAAAAAGAGAAAATAAGATAATTATGGGGGAAGAGTTGACTTTGGAGTGCCACCTCCATAATACCCAACATGTATCAAGGTGAAGACCTCCCATACATCCATGCTTGTCACCTCATCTCTCTCTCTCCCCTCTCTTCTTCTACTTTCGGCCGAGAGCCACCACACACACACACACCTTTCAAAACACTCTCAAATATCTCAAGAATACTCCTGCTTCCATCAACATTTTCAAGATTTTTGCATGTGTTCCAAGAAGGTTCTTCACTAATATCATCAATCCTTGGTAAGATCTTGTGCTCTCAAGTTGAATTGCTTCATTCTTTAGCTAAATCACTCCATATCAACATCTATTTTGTGATTTTGCTTCCTAGAACTTCTTAAGTTCGAAATCTACTCAAGAAAGCTTGCTAGGATCAAAAATCTTCTTCATTTCTTCTTCAAAAACCAAAACATCAAGCAAAGGTGAGTACATACCCCCTTGTTTTCGGTTTTCATATGATTTTTGGGGGAGAATGCAAGTAAAATGTGTAGATCTATGTGTTATATGCATGTTTTGTGTGAATTCTTAGTTTATTTGGTAAAAATGTGTTAGATCTTAGTGAATCTCGAAATTTTTAGTATGATGTAGCAAAGATCTAAGAACTACAACACTATATACATCATATTATCAAGCCAAAAGTGAACACATGTTTAAGATGCAAAAGAATTCAACAAAAACCTTGTTAAAGGTCAAAATTGTCAAGAAAACAAAAGATAAGGGTAAAAAGTGAAAATTCCATTTTTAAAAGGGCCAAACATGTCCTACATGTATAAAAAGGTATTTTTATGCTAAACATACTTTTAAAAAGGTTAAAAATGCAATTTTAAGCTTATTGGGCCAAATTTTTGGGCCTTTGGGCCCAATTTGCAAAAAAATGAAGTTTTAAGGTTTAAAAATGTTATTTGGCCAAAGTTTGAGTCATAAATGTAAATAAACCAAATTTAAAGGTGAAAATATCATTTATTTTCAAATTGGACCAAAAATGTAAATTTTTCCAAAATTGGGCCGAAAGTGTAAACTTTTACCAATAAGGGGCTGAAAATGTATTTTTCTGCGAAACAGGGTTTTAAATGTGAAAATATAACATTTTGGGTTAAAACCGTAAGTTTCTAGACATTTGGGACAAAATTACAAATTTTTATAAATTATGGACTAAAGTGTCATTTTTATAAAACTTTGGGCTTAATTAAAAATTGGAGTATTATTGGCCAAAAATGTCATTTTTACAAAATGAAAGCTTTTTATCATCAATCTATTAAGCCTCGAACTAAAACAAACAACCGAATAAAACAAACGAACGAAATACGTCAAAAACTATTTATTGGGCCCAATATTCACATTTCTTGGCCATTGGGCCCTAAGGGACCAATTAAGTGTGTAATGAGCCCAATGTTTTCCATGACATGTTTATTGGGTTTTGCGACCTACTTACATGTTAATTTGGGCCTGAATTATGGGTTACATGTTTATTGGGCTTTTGTGGCCCATTAACATGCCTATTGGGCCTAAATTACCCTTTTACATGTGATTGGGCCTTTTTGGCCAAATTTCATACTAATAGGGCTTGGAATGGAAATTTCATGTGTTAGTAAGCCGTAACGATACCCTTATGTAATCATTAAACTTCGTAAATTTATTCATGTACCTTTCGAATACAAAGACATCTCACAAATACGTAAACATTAAACATAGTACAAAAAGAGGTTGAGAATCTAGTGAGACTTGTCGGTTGGCACCACTGAGTGTACAATCGTAGCCTGTAGTTATAATCAGAGTTTCCTGGTAGGAAAGCGGGAGTTTGTATATAGATCTATACGGGGTTACCCCCCACGCCTTAGCTGTTCGCTACAGCTAGACTAGGCCAGTCTAGGGCGACAACATCCTTAGCAAGACCGGCATTTGGAAAAATACCAAGACGAGCGACCTAGTCATTATCATGCATGGTTATAACGGCTCATATAGGGATTCAATACCAAAAGTAAACTTTCGAAGATAAACTCTTCGATTGTGTCAATACAAAACAACTTATTTAACGATACGAGAATCTAGACATTGTTATAAAACAGAAAATATCGGATTTTCTGGGGGAAATTATTCATATACATTTATCATTTATTCACAATACCATGAAACTAAACTACTCTTTTACAAGCTATAACTATGAAATTCACACATGCATTTATACTTGATTTTCACAACATTTTCAGACATTTTACAGAAAATATCAGATTTTCTGGGTTTTTATAAAAGATACAAAGACTTTTACTCAAACATACTTATGAACTCACCAACATTATATATGTTGACCATTTTCAAAATAACTTGTATTCTCAGGTATTCGTTAAGCTGGAAGATATGCAAATGTGTATGGTTTCGTTTTATGTAATAGCACTTATCGTACTTTTAACAATTTGAACTTATGTATTTTAACAATGTACTTGATGTGAACAATGCTAGTTGTGTTATGTAATGTTGGTGATGATCGTGTTATGATACATGTATATTCATTGTGATGATTATTCAATTGTTAGTCACACGAGCCCCCGGACGTTTCCGCCGTCTGGTTCGGGGGTGTGACAGGTTGGTATCAGAGCAATGTTTATAGTGAGTTCCCCAACCTACCACATACCACATACATAACCACATACTGGGCCCCCGCCCGCTGCATCAGGCCCCGCCTGGCATCGAGCCCCGCTCGGTGTACAGATATGTTTCTCTTAGGCCCCGCCTGTCTCTGGGCCTCGCCCTCTAAACACATACAAACATGTAACATAGCACATAACAAATAGCCAAACATACTCTACTATACTCCTGTTCTAAGGCCTCGCCTAACTTGGACCTCGCCCCTGTCTTGTTACTGATGAGTCGTGGAACCCCGTCCACGCTCCTGCTGATAGTGAGATACGGGCCCCCACCCACACTCACCTCCCTCCTAACTCGGGCCTCACCCCTGCTCTGCTACTAATGAGATACGGAACCCCGTCCATATTCAGATAATGATGAGATACGGGACCTCGCCCACACTCACCTCCCTACCAGGCACATACAAGTATCACACAGACAACAAGTATAACTAGCATACTACATTCATCGGGCCTCGCCCGGCATCGGATTGTGATCCGGAACATATATCATAACAATGCCTAGGGCTAATCCCCGGGTCTCCCTACTATACACAAACAAAATGGGTCGGCATTGTGTCCGTACACCCATGCACACAGTGAGGAGACTCACCTCGCACTGTTGAACCCTGCTGATACTCCTCTGGCTGCTGACTGGCAAATTCCCGAACTGCTGACCCTTCGGCTTCCCGACTACCAATACCAAACATCACTTAGTCCAATACAATAACCCTTCCGGGGTAAAATGACCATTCTACCTCTAAACCAAATTTGTCCACATCTAAGGCCCAAAACTAAGGCCCAACACTATGCAAGCTTCCCAAGCCCACTAATGGCCCAATTTGCTAAATTGGGCCCATTCCCTCTATTGGGCCTTACTCAAAGCCCAACTATTTCCTTGGACCTTATTATCTGACTACTGATGGCCCACTAAGGCCCAAGAACCCAAAGCATGGCCCAAGCCGAGGCCCAATAACACATGGCCCATACAGACAGATTACGCGGGGCGTACATCTGCGTACGCTATGCGTACAAGTCCAATGGTGAGTACGCTTGGCGTACCTGCACGTACGCTCAGCGTAACCCCCCTGTTAAGTCCTTTTTCCATTATGTGCTTATTCCTCCACTTCAGAAGCTACAATTACAGATCCTGGTACTTTTCCATGTCTTAATCCATAAAGTCACTAACTTTGTGACGTAACTTGGCCCAAACAAGTCCAAACTCTCAAAATGACATTCTTCTTCCATAAAGAGGGCTAGATCTCATGCATGAACTCATTAAGACGTCCAAGATGGTGACTTTACTGCTTATGGGACCTTTTTAGCTCTGAGGGTGGCAACCCTAAGCTCAAACACTAGGTTTCATCATAAAGGGCCAAAGCTCCATAGACCTAGATCTAAACTTCTATAAGGAAAGATGGAAGCTTTACACATTCTGAGGTTTGTAAATGAGCTGGAGAACTTGGATCTAAAAGCTCCTCCTTGATCAATGAGACTCCAAGATGATCACTCCTCTCCAAGAGCACTAAAATGCACTCCAAAATGGCCTTACAAGCTCTATGAACACTTAAGAGGGTTTAGGGTTTCGTAACATCTCTTTAGGGTGGAATGGAGGTTGAATCTTGAGGGTATAATGTTCTTTATATAGTGGCACACCCTATATTTAGGGTTTCTGGACTCTGGACGTACGCTGGGCGTACATCCTGTACGTTGGGCGTACGCCAAAGGCACCCGCGACCATTTCCCTTTATACGTTGGGCGTAACCTAGCTTACGCTGGGCGTACCCACGCGCCTTCCACTTTGCATGCATGGTCCTTCTTGCCAACTTCTTCCATTAAGGGACCATTAATGTCAATAACTTCAAAGTGCTATAACTCCTTCATTCTAAGTCCGTTTCCGACGAACTTTATATCCATGAAAAGGTGGCGAGAAGCCCTACGCTTCTAGCAACATATCCTGGCCCGAAACCTCCTCGCCTAAAACTCAAAGCCCATAAAAGACCGAAACGCCCCTAATCTCGGGCTCTGAGATCCATAAACGAATACTTTCAAAACAGGGCGTTACATTATCATCACAAAACTGTCGAATGCTGGTACGGTCCGAAGTAATCATCAAACAAACCTGCAATTCCTCAATAGTCTCAGAAGAAACTGGACTACAGAAAAGATGATAGTTCAAGGAGACAGAAAGATCCATACTCTCTCACTGTTCAAACTTTATGGTGAACTCCAAGCTCAAGAATCAACAATGTTAAAGGAATGTGCAGATCTGGGAGGACCTCTTGCTTTGATGGCTCAAACTCCACAGTTCAAAACTCCTCAATACCCATATACCGCAGAGTCATCATACCAACACTCATATGACACCTCACCGCAGTCGTATGAAGCTGATGCAGAACTTGATGATGAAGAAGAGTTTCAGAATGTCATTGCTCTTGTCAGCCAACAGTTCAATAGACTCCCACCACCATCCTTTCGTAAAAACGAACAGTTCACCAAACCACCTTTCAATCGCAATTTCAAACTACAGAGTAACCATCCAAGATATCCCAGAAATCCTCATCATCCTTCACAACCGCAGAATACTTCTTCAAAAGAGCTACCACAGACTAAAAAACCCTCAGACTCCGGTACCTCTATCGAAGATAAAGAGGGAGTCATTGTTTGCCACAAGTGTCACAAGGAAAACCACTTTGCAAAAGACTGCAAAGAAAACGTGGTAAAAGACAAGGCATTCAACCTCGGAATGGCTCAAGAAATGGAGGAAAGAGAAAAGGCAAGATCTTATGTTGCTCAAGTAAGAAGGAATCATCAAGTATGGTCTTTGGGTGATGAAGATCAATAAATGGACAACAACAAGAAGAAAGGAAAAATTTTCATGGTGGCAACTAGTGAGGAAGACGGATCAACAAATCTGCAAAAGAACTACTGCTACATCGAAAAATATGGAACTCTCAGCATCGTTGAACAAGTAAAAATTATGATTCAGTCTAATGATTACAACATGCATGATTGTGAACCTTACTTAGAAATACTTAATGACACTTACGTCGCCGTCCTTACAGACTACAACAAAGCTTTAGATGAAAAGAACATAGCGACCCAAGAGCTATATTATGTGAGAGGAAGACTAGAAGACAAAAATCTAAAGATTTGTATGTTAAAAAAGGACTTGTTGTTAGAAAAAGATGCTAGAATGTTAAGGGAAACTCAATTAGATATTGCTTTGAATCAACGGGATCTTGCCTGAAAAGAGATTGTACGTTTAAATCTTTTAATTGAAAAACTGTTTAATGAAAGTGAAGCTATTGAGAATCTAGTTAACAATGGGACCATAGACAACACTTATAATTAGGGATGGTATAATGGGTACTCAACTTATGAGACCTCTTCTCCTCGGTTCAATGTCGAACGTCCCTATGTCCCACCAGATCGAACTTTTCATTATCCAGTCAATGACATGACATATCCAGAGGACATTCAATGCCACTTCAGTAGACTTCGTGATCTTAGCAACAACTGTGTCATTGAGGAAATTCTTCTTGAATCCTCGGGTAACTCAGATAATTCCAAACCCATTATTGGCACAGTTTGTCCCGGTTCTTAGTCTAGTTCAGATGTGGATGAAGAAATTGTTTTGGAAAGACATGAATTAGTTGTAAATGGGCCATCCTTGTTTTCTAAAACATGTCCCAATCAAAAGTCACTTTTGACTTACTCTACGGTAGTCCAATCTTCTCTACCGCAGACCCCAGTCCTATGCACAACCACTCTTCAGCCTATCTTGCATGAATTGCCAATTAATAATTTTGAATTTGGCCAATGTTCCCAAAGTCATGAACTTTCCAGTTTTGATGAATCAAGCCCTCGATTTTTACCTCGAACAAAGAATTTCAAAAAACCTCAGTTGAATGTCATTGATGTGGTCTCACCAAAAGTTCAAGCAAAATTGGTTTACAAAAGGAGATCAGATCCCGAAGAGAAAAGTGGGAAACTGATTTCATGAACAAAACATTCAAAAATCAAGTCGAAGTTTCAAACAAAAGGAATTTCGAAAAACCCATCTCTGCGAAAACTTTTCAAAAACATAGTGCAGTGGATAGATCATGCAAAAAGAAACAAATAATGACAAAATCTTTTCAAAACACCTCTGCAAAAACATCAAAAGGAGGTCAAGTCACTTTCACAAAATACCTTAACAAATCCAAATTTCAAAGGTATTTTACCAACTCCAAATCTCTCAAAATCATATTAGTCAGTCACAAAGTCAAAACCTAAATCTAGGTCATGTGACAAACCTTTTCCAAGTCTCAAGAATACTCCAGAAAAACACACCAAAGGGATTAGTCAAAATAAACAAGTTGCACCCTCTGGACCTTTAACAAAATATGGTTTCTGGTTAAATGAGAAAAATCTCTCTTTTGGCTTTTATCCACTAAAAGAGTCACGTCCAATCCCAACATGCAACATTCCAAAAAGGACAAAACATTTTGGACTTGGATTAAAACCTAAAAAGAAATCTGATAAAAAATCCAATGTGCATGCATTTGGCAAGTCTCATGTTACCTAGGGCTGCAAACCTGTTTGGGTGCCCAAACTAACTCTCTTATTTTTTAGGAAATATGCAAGGGGGAACAAGAGAAAGAATGGTTAATCGATAGTGCCTGCTCCTTGCACATAACTGCAAGGTTGGAATACCTTCGAGATTTCAGGCCAATCAGCAGTGGTGGACACGTTACTTTTGGAAACAATGCAAACAGAATCATCAGGGTTATGGAGTATTGACTATGGGAAGCTTCTCTATATAATGATTTACTTATGTAGAAGGTTTAAAACATAATTTGATTAGTGTGGGTCAATTATGCAAAGTTGGTCATCCGGTTGAGTTTGATAATGAATACTGCTAGATCATGACGAATAATAGATTTACCTGCTTGATCAATGATGAGAATAAATCCCGAATGATCGATAGATTCAAACAGGTAAATAAATTAAGAACACAGAATGAAGATCAAATATGTCGAATGATTAATAAATCACAGCCTTAGAAGAGCTCGATTAAGAACTGTTGTTGTAAAGGCGTGTAGGGTTTACAAAGACAATTCGACAATTACATAAAACAGTGCATGCATGCACCATAAATAGCTAAGCCCTAATAATAAAGGGTGGACAGGCCCAACCCAGATACAAAATAGACTAAACAAAAATCCCATAATGACGCAACACTTTAAGCCCAAATATCTCACCCTCTGCGTCAACTGAGGCAGGAGACCTTCACTGTGGAGTTCGATTCTGCACTTCAAATAGTTTCGGAATTACACTGAGCAGAGCTTTGCGAACTTGGATGTACCACAGGAATATGTCCGAAAAGCACTTCTTATCTACTTTGTTGTTCCCTCTGCATTTTCCCACAAATTCCACGATGTACTGCAGGCACTAAGTGCTGCAAAGATGCTTATCAGTGAGATGGAAGCAAGCTTTGTGAAAGTCAGCATCACTTCGCTCTTTCATCTGAAATGCTAAGCACCAACCATCCTTTCGTATTTTCCCTGGCTTCATTTTATCAAAATCTTCAGGAGCTTCTTTGGGGAGCACAGACGGCTTCTTTCTCAGTACAACGGAAATTTCAACATCCATTTTGCCAACCTCTTGAATATATGAGATTAACATTCGTTTGAGGTGAGCAACAACGGATTCGTACTTCTGTTCGTCCCTCAGCAACAAGTTTAACACACATAATCCAGTCGTACGGGTTCAGGCAGGGAAGATCGGCAAGAGTGAATTCGCACACCTGACTCGTAGAACCTCTAGCAACCTTAAAACGAGCGTTCGGGAAGCTATCGGTTTTGATTGGACCAATAACCTTCACAACGATTATCTTCTTTGCACTCCAGGTTTCGTACTATGGCTTCATGTGCTTCAGGTAGAACGAGAAGAGCAAGTGGTCTGCACCGCTATCTGTTGGAGGGACATATGCAACTTTAACAAAGCTACGCAACTTGAACTCTTTCGGAGTGATTGGAAGATCCAGTTGTGAATCTTGGGTGTTTTGCAAATCGAAGGACACAACTGGTTCTAACCAATACTGGCTTGGAATATCCACCACCTCGCTTATGATTCGCTCCAAAGTCCCCACTGGAAATAAAAGCTTTCGGGTTTCCAATGTGACTTGAGCTTCATGTTCAGGCCTTTCTTTTTCTTATGCCTATCTCACAATCCTATTGTGTTCTTCTATTTGAGCTTCACGAGCCTTCCTTCTTTTTCACACGTGCTCATCGGGCTCTTCTTCTTCGTTGTCATCAATGATTGGTTCTTCATTGAGCTTTTCCTTTCCTTTCGGATCCGAAGCTACATTATCCTTCGGTTCATTTTCTTTCTTCGACTTGACTGTTGGCTTGACAGTTGGTTTGGGGTTTTCCTTCTTAGATTGCTTCACATTTTCTCCCCCTTGTTTCGGAATTGAGCTCGATTCCGAAACACCTTCCAACCTGTTCAACATAGCGAACACAGGGCAAAGCTTTTCAGCCAGATGCTTCTTGACAGTGATCTTGATCATAGAGTCCTGAGTCTCGATTATGTCAGAGAGCAAGGTGTTCACGTCTGCAGCGCAACTCTTTATTACAGCCCTTTCGGACAAGAGGTCGTTGATCTGATTCTCGACATGCTCCAACTTAACAGTGAGAACCTTCACTTTTTCAGTCTTCACTGCGAGAGCATCCATTATCTTGCTTTTTGTGGCCAAGTCATCTTGAAGCTTTTGTATTTTTGATGTTATGGAGGTGTTGAGCTCTGAGTTGTTAGCTTGGAGTCCAGTGCGAACTTCTTCAAGCTTTTCCTTCTCCGTGCGAAGAGTGGATCCAAGACTGGAAATGACTTTGTTCGCCTTCGCAGTGTTTGACTCAAAAGAGCTCTAAAAAGGGCTCATGAAAGATCTAGCATCAGTAATTAGTTTATCGACTTTTTCGGTCGTTTCCTTGCAAACTGAAGCTGAATCATCAACAACTTTATTCGTCTTCTCGAGATTCGTAGTGTGTTCCTTTGTGAGGTTCTGAAGGAAAGATTTGATCGTGGCCTAAGAATATTCATCACTGGTTGATGTTTTGGAGAATTGTAGCAGCGAATCCAGCTTCTCGTTAATGGCCTTGAGTTGCCCTTTCGTGACTGGAGCATCATCATCACTCTCAGTCCTAATGTTGAAGGGACTGTAAGTGAAGCCTCCAAAGTCTTCTTCTTCTTCACCAAAAATTGTATTGGGATCGTCCTGGCGAAGAGGTGAGATAGGTGGGGTAGAATGACCAACTGTGAAACTTGAAGCACCTTCCCCCGCATCAGATGCATTGACAGATACTGTAGGTTCATCAGTGGTACCAGTTGTAGTAGCTATTGAATCTTTGAAAAGTGGTGTTTGGGTCTGCGAAACACCCATGGAAATAGGTGGGTAAGGAGAAATGGTAATAGGGGTGTGACAGTAGATGTGGGTGAAGGAACAGAGAAATCTTGGAAAAATTCATATCTAACTAGAACAGAGGTAGGAATCTCAAAAGTTACCTCAGGGTTCGATGTTGCAGGCTCTGTAACCTTTGGTTGAGATATAGAATCAGCATCATATTCGCTGTGAGCCTCTTCCTGGATGGGAATCTCTGAAACCGTGTGTGACTGCGAGTCTTCGTGGTCACTCGGTGTTGGAGTTCGTGGCCTACGAGCCGCTTTCTTGACCTTCTTCTTTTTCGGAGCTTGAGGAGATTCAGATGGACCCGCTTTCGTACCTCTTGTCTTTCCTCCTTTCTTAGGTTTGTCGGCCTCATCAAGGATCTTTTGCATTTCATCAGTCATTGGGCGAAACCCAGAAACTGGAAGACTACGATATGCTCGCAACACTTCACTTGCGGCTGGAATATCGCGAAGCATCGCTTCAAGGATGGATTCGATGAATATAAACTTTGAAGTATCCGCCAAGATGATGTTGGTAGTGTGGAAGATTTGAATTGCAGCCATACAGGAATCTTCAAGAACAGGAATGTTGAGTTTGTTGATCGCCCATTAAACCACAATGGTCCAGAAACGAGCACAGGAAATCTCACTGTGTCATGTAGTAGAGAGGGTACTTTGGACCAATTGAGCCCAAAGCACTGAGCCATAATCAAGATTGATGACATAATAGATACCGTACATCATTATCATGAAGAGTTTGTTGTCACAGTCGGAGCCAATGACCCTCTCTGAGAAACTCTTGAAGAGAAGGGTAAACGTTCCGTTCCACATCGGCGGTAGTTTTGGCTTTTTGAAATTGGAGACGGCGGTCAAAGTTTCCTTGTACCCCATCTGATAAAACATCTCCAGAATGGCTGAGTTGGAGACGGTCTCAGGGTCAACCAGGTCACTACCCTGAGGAAGCCCTATCAGGCTACAGAAATGGGATTTGGTGATGTGGGTTTTCTTGTTGAAGATTTCGAACGAAATCAACTCCTATCCCTTTAGATAACTTGTAGTCGAGTACGCCTTGGACAAATGAACCATTCGTACGATTTCAGATCTGGTGAGAGCGATAACCAGTGGGGAATATCGAAGACACTCGATGAGTGGTTGAAGAAATCCGTCATATTTGTCCGGATCAAGGTCGAGAATCAGGTTCTGGTTTGCCTTGAGGTTGAGGATCGAAGATTGGACCATCTGTTCTGTAACGGAGGGGGTCTCTGATGAAGCCGCCATGGAAGCTTGATGAGGATGATGATGAACAATAGAGGAATAATCGTCGGGAGGATTTTTGAATTCTTTTGAAAGTGGTAAGTAATTATGGAATCGACAAAATCCTTTTATACCATATAGTAAGTGAGAGACATCGGGCGGTTGGTTGCATCGATTACTGAAAAGTCGCCTAAAAAGGCGTGAAAGACAGCTGTGACGTGCGTCAAGCGGCGTCAAATCAGCATCCGTTCAAATTCACACGCCCAAATCTTATCCTTTTAAAGTGTCGTTTCAGTTACACCCTTTCGCAATTAATCCAGATATAAAATTTCACAATTAATAGCCATCAACAATTCTGCGAAACTGAAAGTAATCATGAGTACCACAAACCAGACTTTGGAAAATCACTAGGATCTTCGTGCGAGAGTGTGCCAAAGATAAAGAAATAATTCAACATTATTCTAAGGGTTTCTAGTGATGTCTATTAAGACATGAAGCAGATGGATCCCAGGCAATGATCTCTTCCTTCGGAGTCAAGAGAGACTCTAAAGTGTCTGTGTGGTTTCCTGTTGAATTACGATCACCTGTTTATTGAGAAACAGTGAAAGGCTTCTTTTCATTAAGCTTAAAGGGTGGCTTTATCTTCAACCAAAATACGAAACTTGCATAAGTCCGAACATTAGGATGAAGTACTTGTCTGACCAGTGTAGCCATAAGAACAAGTATGTTGTTGAATTATTTTAAGTGACTATGATTAGTATAGAAATCTCAAGAAAAAATAAAAACTGTATCTATTGGGAAGAAACGCCTTAGGACTAAAACATTTCATTAAGATCTCACAAAAAGAAAATGAGATTTCATGGTACTGACCACGAAGGTGGATATTCGTTAATTCCTTGGTGAAAAGCTAGAACACTTAAGGCTTCAACCTTATTGAGAAGAACTATTGGTGTTATTGAGTCATTAAGGCTTCAACATAGAAAGTCTTTGAGGCTTTGGACTACATGCAGCAACATGCTTCTAGGGAAAACTGAACTAGTACATAGATTAGAAATTTTATACATGCCCCATCATTCGTAATTGAGATCACCAAGATATTTTCCTTGAAAGCGCTCAATTATCTAATATTTTTGGTATTTTTGATTATTTTACAAAGGGAAATAAATGATGAAAATAAAGAAAATATTTTTGTATTTTTGTTTTTCTGAAAAAGAAATAAAAACAGAAAGAAATAAATTATTTTTGGATTTTCAATATTTTAAAAGAGAAATAAAAACAGAATAAAATATTTTTCGATTTTCGATTTTCTGAAAAAGAAATAAAAACATAAATAAGTAAAAAGATATAAAGAAAATGTACAAAGAAAACATGAAGTTCCTAACCATGAATGAACAGTAGACTACGAGTCACCATGAACATTCGCACTGGTTCGCAGCGTGAACAGTTGACTACGACTTACTGCAAGCGTTCGCACCAATTCGCAGTGTGAACAGCTGACTACGAGTCACTGCGAGTGTTCACATCAATTCGCAGGTCTATCAAAACCTTATGACTGTGAAGGTGGTTTTGGAATAGATTCAGCCTCTATCATTCCTAAGCCTTGAAGAATGTGATTAAAGGTTTGCTCAGGCAAGGCTTTCGTGAAGATGTCGGCTAGCTGATCAGCGGGTCTAACAAAGTGTATCTCGACATTTCCATCTTCCACATGATCTTTGATGAAGTGATACCTCAGTGCGATGTGTTTGGTCTTTGAATGTTGCATTGGGTTGTGAAAAATGTGAATGGCGCTCTCAGAGTCGCAATACAAAGGGATTCGCTTCATATTTATGCCATAGTCACGAAGCTGACTTTGAATCCAGATTACTTGTGAAGTACAAGAGGCAGCGGCTAGGTACTCTGCTTCAGCAGTTGATAGGGAGACACAAGTTTACTTTTTAGATTGCCAGCTTACGAGTTTTCCATCAACGAATTGGCATCCTCCCGTTGTACTCTTTTGATCTCCTAGATCAGCATCCAAAAACGCTTGCACAAAGAAACCTGAACTTGAAGAGTACCAAATTCCTAGTGAGGATGTTCGTTTTAGATACCTGAAGATATTCTTAACAACAGTCATGTGGGGTTCATGAGGATTCTCTTGAAACTTAGCTTAATAGCATCCATAAAACATGATATCTGGACGACTAGCAGTTAGATACATCAATGAACCTATCATTTGACGATAGAGTGTCATATCAACAACTGGCTTGTCCAGAGACGGTGTTAGTTTGGTTCTGAATTCTATTGGAACCTTCACATTCGAATCTCCCACCATTCCAAACTTAGAGAGTAAGGTCTTTGTATAAGCTTCCTGATTGATGAAGATACCTTCCTGACTCTGTCTTATATGCAAACCAAGGAAAAAGTTAATCGGACCCATGGAGCTCATCTCAAACTTAGTTTCCATCAACTTTTGGAACTCAGCAGTTAAGTTGGGGTTAGTTGATCCGAATATGATGTCATCAACGTAAATTTGGACGATCATCAAGTGGTCACCATCTTTCTTGCGAAAGAAAGTTGGGTCGACCGATCCTTGTTTAAATTTGGCCTATTTTAAAAAGCGAGTAAGAGTTTCGTACCAGGCTCTTGGAGCTTGCTTAAGACCGTAAACTGCTTTGTCCAGAATGTAACAGTAGTTCAGATACTTTTCGTTTATGAACCCTAGTGGTTGTTCCACATACACTGTTTCTTCTAGTTCCCCGTTCGGAAATGCACACTTGACATCCATCTGATATACTTCAAATTTCTTGTGTGATGTGTATGCTAGAAAGATGCAAATAGATTCCAACCTTGCAATTGGTGCGAAGGTTTCTTCGTAGTCAATGGCTTCTACCTGACAATATCCCTTAACAATGAGTCGCGCCTTGTTACTTATCACATTTCCCTCTTTATCCAGCTTGTTACGAAATACCCATTTTAGACCAACAACGGATGCATCCTTCGGAGTAGGAATCAGTCTCCAGACCTTGTTTCGTTCGAACTCATTGAGCTCCTCCTGCATCGCTTGCACCCAATCAGAATGATCAAGAGCAATTTGAACATTTTTACGTTCAATTTTGGAGATAAACAAATTGAACATGCAATATTCCACTTTAGAGAACAATGCAGTCCGCTTCGTCTTTTGTTGTGCTCTCATAAGAAATCCTGAAGACGAATCTCCTATTACTTGAGTTTTTGGATGATCTCTGGTCCATTTGGTCAATGGAGGGTAACTAGGATCATATGTTGGATCCAATTCAGCATTGACTTCTTTAAACTCTGACTGCACATCCGAATCATCATTCGCATTTTCCTTCTCCCCCTCGAATGATGTGTGTTCATCTTCATTCGGAGTTGAACCCTCTGTGACACCAGTCAAAGTTTGGTTAAAAATAAATTGATCAATAATCGTAATTAGGATGAACCAAGTGGTAGAGTTTGTAACAAGGTTTCCAAAAATATAAAGAACACTGAAATCTGAGTTATAACGAAGAAGTTATGACCAATCGAAAATCCGCGATAAAACCGGCAAAACACTGTTCAGTGTAAAAAGCGAATTTTCGATAAAAGGCTTTTTAGCCTTAACAATCTAAATGAAAGTTGTAGAATATGTTAAACCGAGAACGTTCATAAAAAGAACGTCAAAATCTGACTTCGTATGAGGAAGTTATGATTTTTCGAAGTTTCGATTTACCAATAGACAGCTAAAAATTCGAAATATAAATCGATCGATATTTAGCCGACGCAACTTAAACGAGCATCGAAGGTCTCGTCAAAAGTAGCACAACGATAAAAAGACAGACGAAAACGGACGTCGGATGAAGACGTTATGAATTTTTAACGGATTTCCTGTCCCGGTCTGTTAAAAATAATAATATTAAAATTAAAGTCAAAATCAGCCGACGAAGTCTAAACAAAAGTCGTAGAGTATGATTTTACCTACGCGTGCATATAAATAACGTTAAAAACGGAGCTCGTATGCGAAAGTTATGATTTTTGCAAGTTTTTGGCACAAAAATCAAGAAAATGTTGAAAACCGGGAAATTTCGCATGAGTCACTCTTCGGACACGTCACCCTTCGCGTACAGCCTCCACGTGTTCGCTTCTAATTGGACCGCAGATGCGCATGTCACCTTCTGATTGGTCTGATGATGCTCGTGTCCGTCGCTGATTGGTCCGAATCTGAGGTCCAGTAAGAAGCCAACACCTTCGCAGGAGACACCCCCGGACACTCCTCGGATGCTCCTCTGACTCTCGTGGCACCTCCCCATTGAACCGAGGTTCGGCCCACTCAGAAGCCTCCACGTCCGAATCCTTGCCCCGTGTACACTTCGCATGTCCGACGCGTGGTTGCTGACTCCTCGCCTTCGCCAGCTGTCCGATGACTAACCTCCTTCGTCCGAACCCTCGCACCCCTACATAAAGGGTGCGAGCCTTCTCGGATTTGAAGGATTTTTCACCCCAAATTTCCCCATTTTGCACCATTTCACCCCCTCGACTTTCTCACGACCCCCCAAGGCCCCGGTATCGTGTCTAAAGCCCGAAGCAAGCCCCGGAGCCCCGGAATTCTCGAGAAGTTATCCTCTCTCCTGTCGAAACTCTGCCCGATTTGAGCCGGTTTCTCGTCAAATAAACTCTTTCCGGGAAACGAAACGCTGCCCGAATCACCGCTTATCAAGATGAGTTCATACCCCTATAATATACCTTTTTAAATGGTTTTATATGCTTTTTAGTTGGAGAATACAAGTTTAACACAATAATAAATTGTGTTAATAACTGTATGTGATAATAATCACACAAAGTGTTTCCGTATGCTTTTAAGAATTACCAAATACTTTCAAAATGACTTGAAGCCATGTTAAATCTTTAAAGTCATGTAAACTCCGTTAAATTCTTTGAAAAATGTTTTATAAGCTATTTCAAAGTATAAATGACAAAATCATGTTTATATATGTATAAATATATAAATAAGATTTGAAAGGCTTAGGACTAATGAATTATCTTTTTTCCTTTTCCTTGTTTGGATGTGGAATTAAGGTTGTATTATTTGTCCGAAGGTTGTTTCCTTCTTAATTATATATATATATATATATATATATATATATATATATATATATATATATATATATATATATATATATATATATTATACATATATGAGTATAAAACAACGAGTGAATTACAAAGTAATATACTTCTCTTATAACAGTAAGAAAAGATAATTACATCCCGACCAAATATATCTTCTGTAGTTTTTACTTACAGTAAAAGCTACGTATCATGAAATCAAGTATTGTACTTCTGGTTTTGAACATTTAAAACCACAAGACAGTATTATGGATAATACAATATTTTCCAGGATAAATACTAAGGTTTTTACTATAGAACAGATATAACTAAGAATACTTTTACAAAGGAAACGGTTTATGGGATTAAACCACTTATACAAAGGAAACGGTTTATGGGATTAAACCACTTTTACAAATCAAAACGGTTTATGGAATTAAACTACTTATCAAATGGAACTTAATCATTCAATCTCTGTAAACTAGTATAACATAAAAGCCCTTTAATGGTTAATTCTATAATTCCTTAGTTATTACATCAGAGTTATACATAAGTAATGTCCGATTGACAGTGAAATGTGTGACTTCCGCCTTACTTCCTGTTCCTTGTTTGGTTGTGGGCTTAGGGCAGATACACCCATTTAACTGTCCATTCGATATTGTGTTATATATAATCAGTATAAACTATGTAATTACAGAGGAAAACTATTGAGGTTATCAGTTAATCACCTCAGGAAATATAGGATTTCCTGGAGAAACCAGTGAACTTATCCAAAGAACTTAGGGTATACTTAACAGAACTAAAATACTTATGAACTCACCAGCTTAAACGCTGATCTACTCTTTCCAAATAACTTGTATTCTCAGGAATCCAGTAGACAGGTACACTCCCGAAGCTTTTGAGAAGACTACCTAGTACTATACCGCGACTCTTGTCTTCTACTGTACCTACCTTGGTGTTTGAATATGTAATGTTTAAACACTTATGTAAAACTTATACTTATTAATGCAATGGTTGTTTGTACTTTGATTACTATATTGCATGTGTTGTGATACTAACCTAAAGTCCTCCGCCTCCGAATGTTCAGTGTAAAAACTGAATTTTCAATAAAAGGCTTTCTAGCCTTAACAATCTAAATGAAAGTTGTAGTTTATGTTAAACCGAGAACTTTCATAAAAAGAACGGCAAAATCTGACTTCGTATGAGGAAGTTACGGTTTTTCTAAGTTTCAGTATAGCAGTGTACAGCTAAAAACTCGAAATAAAGATCGAGTGATTTTTAGCCGACACAACCTAAATGAGAATTGAATGTCTCGTCAATAGTAGTACAACGGTAAAAAGACAGACAAAAACGGACGTCGGATGAAGAAGTTATGAATTTATGACGGATTTCCGTCCCGGTCTGTTTAAAATAATAATATTAAAAATAAATTCAAAATTAGCCAACGAAGTCTAAACGAAAGTTGTAGAGTATGATTTTAGCTACGCGTGCATATAAAGAACGCCAAAAACGGAGCTTGTATGCGAAATTTATGATTTTTTCAAGTTTTTGGCACAAAAATCAAGAAAAAGTTGAAAACCGGGAAATTTCGCATGAGTCATCTTCGGACACGTCACCTCGCATGCGAGGCCTCCACGTGTCACCTGCTGATAGGACCGAACCTTCACGTGGCACCTGCTGATTCGACCAAGTCCGCGGTCCAATCTCACTCGGACACCTTCGCAGGAGACACCCCGGAGACACCCCGGACATCATCCTCGGACACCCCCTTCGCACGTGCCCTTCTCCTATTGGACCGAAGTCCGGTCCAGTCCGAACCAGCCACCTACGAGCCTACTGTCCGAAGCTTCGCCCCGTGGACCTCGCTGCTGATGACACGTGCCT
This sequence comes from Lactuca virosa, assembly GCF_052849685.1. NCBI lineage: Eukaryota > Viridiplantae > Streptophyta > Magnoliopsida > Asterales > Asteraceae > Lactuca > Lactuca virosa. The sequence continues at coordinate 392,631,306 of NC_136433.1, forward strand.
AGCTGACTCACCTTCGGACCGAGGCCTCGGCCTATAAAAGCCATGCGAGGGCTTCCGAGGAATTAACCTTTTTCACACCAAATTTCACACACATTCACCCCTTTCACTTCCATAAGCTCTCATACAACCCCAAAAGCCCCGGTATCAAGTCTCAAACCCTAAGCAAGCCTCGAAGCCCCGAGATTCCCGAGAAGTTAACCTCTCTCCAGTCAAAACTCTGCCCGGTTTGAGCCGGTTCTCGGCAAATAAACTCCATTCTGGGAAACGAAACCCTGTCCGATTCACCACCTATCAAGTGAGTTCATACCCCGTATTTTCATAATTTCTACTGTTTTAAGGGGGGAATACAAGCATAACACAAGAACTTTGTGTTATAAAATCATGATTTCGAATCATGATAAAACAACATTAAATCATTAAAAAATACTCAAAACATTAAACTCTTTTATAAACTTATATTTTTCCCCAAAATTCATATTTGTATATATATATATATATATATATATATATATATATATATATATATATATATATATATATATATATATATATATATATATATATATAGTGTGTGTGTGTGTATATAAATGAGATTTAAAAGACTTAGGACTGATAACTCATTCTGGGTCCTTTTCCTTGTTTGGATGTGGGCTTATAGTACCGGTTATTTGTCCGAGTGTCGTTTAAATTTTACTTCTATATAAAATTGTATTTGTATATAAATATAATAGTTATTTCATCAGTTTAACTACCTTTGTAACATGCTGAGCAAAGGATTACATGCAAACATAGTTAAATACATATTCATAAAGTACATATAAATTATAATAGGTATAATTTATACATAGAACAATAATTCATGATTCAAGTATACTAGAATACACTGTCTTACAAGAAACGAGGGTTTTGATTCAGAACAAATCAAGGGTTTACACTTAGCAAATACATGTTCGGAATAATAATACAAGAACATACTGTCAATCATTTATTTCAGAATGATTGGGTTTTTATTCAAGAACATACATGTTCGGAATACTAAATCAAGAACATATTATCAATCATTTATTTTAGAATGATTGGGTTTTCATAACTAATATACATGTAACGTTTATATGCTTTTTATGAGACATTCAATTCAGGTTGTTTAATTCATTTTAGACAACATAGGAAAAGCCCTGACATTATAACCAGAATCTCCAGCCGGAGAACGAAACAAGTGTGTGTAGATCTATATCGGGATTGACAACCCCGCACTCAGGCTGCTAGCTACAGTCATGCATACACGCCGATGAGTGGCAATTGTTATCACTAGTTTAAACGCCCACAAAGCGTTTGTTTCAGGCCATCAGTCATAGTATGGTTATAATAACTCATTAAAAAGATATTAACAATACGTTAGTGTATAAACAACTAAACGAAAGTACACCTTCAAAGTACCAGTTTACAGAATACAAAATACAATGGTTCAATCCAGTTTTCAATAACAGCTGGTGGAGCCAGGCACACTCTCAATGCAAGTTTTTCATAAAGGAATACAAATACAAAACAATGATACAAAGAGAACGGTTTTATGGGAATAAAACTACTTTTCATATACAACAGAAAATATAGGATTTTCTGGAACAATTTACATATTCAAGATACAGAGACATCCTTTTAAACATAAACACTTATGCACTCACTCAACTTAATGTTGATACTCTCTTTTCAAATTACTTGTATTCTCAGGGAAATAATACACAGGTACTCCCCGAGCTTTTTGAGAAAATGGAGCTATGTTGAGTCGTATCTTCTTTTGTATAACTATATTTTGGTTCAATATACAATGATTGAACACATGTAAATACTTATACCTTTTCAATACAATGGTTGTTTGTACTTTGATTACTATGATGCATGTGTTGTGATACTACAATTGAAGTCCTCCACCCCCGGACGTTTCCGCCGTCTGGTTTGGGGGTGTGATAGATTGGTATCAGAGCATTGTTTATAGTGAACTCAGTATATCAATCCATAAAAGATATACAAACTATAAATACATCGGGGCAAGGAGCTCTGACTACAAGTATATTTTTAAAGATTTAAGTATTTCTATAAGAAGTATACTAACACTCATACCTACAAGTACAGTATCACACACTCATACTTACAAGTACAATATCACAATCATAAGAACTTAAAAGTATTTGGATGTTGAACACTATAGTCAAACCTAGGCAGTTATGAAATCATATCTGAAATTAATATAGCCTGATCAACTATATTGATTTGAAATATGACCAACATGTGCTTGGGAGTGATATTGGTGTTGCGACATGTCTAAAACTTACCATACATATTCAGAAGAACTATATAACAGAACATAAAGATTAAAATACTATGGAGAGTATTTTACTAACCTTACCCCTAATACAGAACCTATGGTTGAACCCAATTTACCGGGAGACCCCTACAATCCACAGAATGCAGGCTGGATCACAGACTCAGACGAAGAACCCTTTGAGGACAGCGAGTCAAGTGGTACGGATACAGAGCCACAAGTCTGCAACCCTGGGGAGCGTCCCCTGAGGCAAGAGGAAGCAGCACCCATACCCGAGTGGGGCCAATACATAAACCATTGGAGTCGACAAGACGGCCAACGCCCTCCTTACGGGATGGCACGAGGTTTCTATAACGTCTCTAGAGGAGGAACCGCTGACAGAGCTCTTCCAGTTATAGTAAACCGAATAGCCCGGTAGTTCGATCAATCAAGGATGTCGATCAATCGAATCCTAGAGGTGAATGCGGTTGCACAGGCTAACACTGCAGATATCCTTCGTCTTGACGAGATGCAAGATGACACCCAGCACCATACTGAAGCCCTTCAAAGGCAACTTAATGTTGTTGAATCAGAGATAAGAGAACTGAGGGAGCATCAAGCTGCCCAAGAAAGGCGTTGGAAAGCACAAGACGAAGCGGAACCTAGCAATCGTCGTAGAAACCGTCGCAAGTAGTGTTCGCACTACTTCTACTTTCTACTTTCTATATCGAATGTATATACTACTTTTCACGATATGTACAAAACCGAGTATCAATAAAACAATAAGAACTTTAATTCAACAAGAGTTAGTACAATTCTCATAAACATCCTATTCCAAAGTTTTGGATCACAGAGATGTTCCAGTGTTATTTTTCATGCTTTCAATACGACCGCGGAAATGTTATTTTCGGTAGGTCGGTTTAATGTCGACACTTTCTCAGTATTGGGGTATATTATAATCCTGCTTTAAGGTCAAGTTTTTTGGACCTTATATACTTAATATACCAATACAGTCGACATGTACATTCATACTCTTTGAAAAATAAGCATTCAATTTCATATTATCCTGTTGCAAATTGTACTTATAGTGGATTTCTATTTCCAATTCTTTGTGAAATTCATGTTGAATTAAGTGTTTAGTTCAGAGATATCAAATTCGTATTCATTCTTGATATCTCACTATCTTTTTATCTATTGACTTTAATAGCAAGAGATGCCTCCTCGTAGAAATCCAAGACATATCAACATCAATGAAGCACCGACGCCACCCCCACCACCACCTCCTCAATTCGACCCCGCTATGTTTCAAGCGGCGGTCACGGCGGCTGTAGCGGCTGCCATGTCTCACATTCATACTCCTGGTGTTAGTGGGTCGGGAGTCGGTGCACATCCTTCCAACCATGGCGAAAGTCATGGGCATTCGCGAGAATGCACTTATAAGGATTTTTCTAATGCCAAACCCAGGACCTTTAACGGGACTGGGGGAGTTATGGCACTAAGACAATGGATTGAGAAGACGGAAGCAATCTTTGAAATTTGCTCCTGTCCTGAGGGTAGCAAAGTTAAATTTGCAGCCTGTACTTTCTCTGATAGGGCTGTAACGTGGTGGAATGGCCACATTAAGTCACTTACTCTGGTAGTGGCTAACTTCATCAGCTGGGAGAGCCTAAAATCCATGTTAATGCGGGAATACTGTCCGCGAGGAGAGATACAGAAACTGGAGCAAGAACTGTGGGCTCTTACAATGGTTGTTTCTGACATATCAACCTATACCAGTAGGTTCGTGATCTGGTAATCCTTTGTCCGGATATGGTTCCTATGGAGAGCAAAAAGATTGAGAGATATATTTGGGGTATGTCGCCCCAAATTCAGTCAAGTGTTTTAGCTTCAAAGCCTATTACTTTTGACAGTGCCAAAGAGCTGGCACAATCTCTTATCGACCACGGAGCCCGTCAAAATTCTGTGGTTTCTGCTCCAGAACAACCCAAGGAGAACAACAACAACAGCAAGAAGAAGGGTTGGAACAAGAGGAAGGGCAAATCTCCTCTAGAACCTGCAAAGAAGCAACAAGTAGTGGCAGTCCATGCTACTACTGTACCTGCTACCATACCTGCTGTTGTACCTGCTGCTGTCCCTAATAACCTTGCACCAACTAAGCCCTATGCTGGTACCCTCCCTAAATGCAACAAGTGCAATTTTCACCACAACGGAAATTGTCGAGAAATGCAGTGCCGTAACTGCAACAGGAAAGGGCATACTGCCCGATTCTATAAAATACCACCCCAACCACTTAACCAAGCACCTGCTGCTGGAATAGGCCGAGCATGCTACCAATGCGGTGATGTGGGGCATTTCATGAAAGATTGTTCAAAAGCTGGAAATGTCGGTGGAGTTGGGAGGATTTTAGCACTGGGTCATGAAGAAGCGGTGGCAGACCCTGCTGTGGTCACGGGTACGTTCCTTCTCAACAATACTTATGCATGCATTCTATTTGATTGTGGTGCTGAGAGGAGCTTCATGAGACATAATTTTAAACATCTACTAAATCAAAACTCCCAACCACTAAATGAAACGTTTACAGTAGAAATGGCTAACGGGAAATCTGAATCCACCAATGATATATACATAGGATGTATCCTTACCTTGAATGACTTGTCTTTCCCAATAGATCATATGCCGGTCTCTATCAAAAGTTTTGACATCATAACAGGTATGGATTGGTTGTACCCCAACCATGCCGACATCCTATGTTATGAAAGAGTTGTTCGTTTGAACTTGCCAACTAATGAAACTCTTATTATCTATGGCGACAAACCCGGAACGAACCTTCGGATCATTTCTTGCATCAAGGCACAGAAGTACCTTCACAAAGAGTACTGTGCTTTCTTAGCCCACGTCGTAGACAAAAAGCAAGAAGTGAAAGATATCGCGAGCATTCCAGAGGTTTGCAACTTTCCCGATATCTTTCCAGATGATCTTCCAGGACTACCTCCCGAACGACAAGTTGAATTCCGAATCGATAAGCTAAATCCCCCTATCGTCTTGCACCTTCTGAAATGCAAGAATTATCCAGCCAACTTAACGAACTCCTTAGTAAAGGTTTCATAAGACCAAGCTTCTCACCATGGGGAGCACCGGTTTTGTTCGTAAAGAAGAAGGATGGATCATTCCGCATGTGCATAGACTACTGCGAGCTGAATAAACTTACCATTAAAAATCAATATCCTTTACCTCGCATTGACGATCTGTTCGACCAACTTCAAGGTGCGAACTACTTCTCGAAAATAGACTTAAGATCCGGGTATCACCAGTTACGGATTTTGGAAGAAGACATTCCCAAGACCGCGTTTAGAACTCGTTATGGTCATTATGAGTTTATAGTGATGCCATTCGGATTGACGAATGCACCTGCTGTGTTCATGGATCTAATGAATAGAGTGTGTCGTCGATTCCTGGACAAATTCGTCATAGTCTTCATCGACGACATCCTTATCTACTCAAGGAGCAAGGAGGAACATGGCCTACATCTTCATCAAGTATTACAAACTCTTAGGACAGAAAAACTCTATGCGAAGTTTTCAAAGTGCGAGTTTTGGATTAGGAAGGTTGAATTCCTAGGTCACGTGGTTAGTTCAGAAGGAATACACGTGGACCCTTCCAAAATCAAAGCAATTGAAAACTAGCTAGCACCCAAAACACCTACAGAAATCCGTCAATTCTTAGGTCTTGCTGGCTACTATCGCAGATTCATCCAAAATTTCTCCCGAATCGCTAAACCGCTTACCACCCTGACGCAAAAGGGTGTAACTTTTAGCTGGGAAGAGAAGCAAGAAGCAGCATTCCAAACGCTCAAACAAGCCTTGTGCAGTGCACCGATCTTGTCTCTGCCTGAAGGGACAGAGGACTTTGTAGTGTACTGCGATGCTTCAAATCAAGGGCTTGGGTGTGTACTTATGCAACGAGGAAAGGTTATCTCCTACGCCTCAAGACAACTTAAGACGCATGAAGTCAACTATACAACACACGACCTTGAACTAGGAGCGGTGGTATTTGCTCTGAAGATCTGGAGACATTACTTATATGGCACGAAATGCACAATATTCACGGACCATAAAAGTCTCCATCACATCTTCGATCAGAAAGAGCTGAACATGAGACAACGACGATGGGTGGAGCTACTGAACGACTACGAATGAGAAATTCTTTATCACCCTGGTAAAGCAAACGTAGTAGCTGACGCCATTAGCAGAAAAGAATACTCGGGACGCCGAGTAAATTCGTTGACCATGACAATCCATTCACATCTGTCCACACAGATCAAAGAAGCTCAACTTGAATCCTTGAAACCCGAAAACGTGGCAGGTGAAACTCTGAGAGGAATGGATAAGAACTTCGAAGTCAGGGATGATGGAGTCTATTATTTCATGAACCGGATCTGAACACCAAAGTTCGGTGGTTACAGAGACGTGGTTATGAATGAAGCACACAAAACCCGATACTCCATTCATCCAGGTCAGACAAGATGTATCTGGACCTTCAGAAACTATACTGGTGGCCTAACATGAAGGCCGAAATCGCTACCTTTGTGGGCAAGTGCCTTACTTGTTCCAAAGTCAAGGTAGAGTACCAGAAACCTTCAGGTTTATTACAACAACCTGAAATACCTGAATGGAAGTGGGAGTGGATTACAATGGATTTCATAACCAAATTACCCAAGACTTCGGGTGGTTATGATACTATTTGGGTAATCATCGACAGATTAACCAAATCCGCACACTTCTTGCCAATAAAAGAAACCGACAAGATGGAGAAACTAACCAGAACTTACCTCAGGGATATTGTTAGACTGCATGGTGTACCAATATCTATTATTTCAGTCCGAGATAGTAGATTCACCTCTCGTTTCTGGCAGTCTTTACAAAACTCTTTGGGAACTAGGTTGGACATGAGTACAGCCTACCATCCACAAACCGACGGACAAAGTGAAAGGACGATTCAAACATTAGAAGACATGTTGCGAGCTTGCGTGATAGACTTTGGAAAAGCATGGGATATTCATTTACCCCTTGTTGAATTATCTTATAACAATAGTTATCACACTAGCATAAAGGTTGCTCCTTTCTAAGCCCTCTATGGCCGCAAGTGCAGATCCCCTCTGTGCTGGGCTGAAGTGGGTGACACGCAGCTAGCTAGAGGTCAAACTCCTGACAGTGCTCTTACTGGTCCGGAAATTATTCGAGAAACCACCGACAAAATCGTACAAATTTGGGAGCGACTTAAAGCTTCCAGAGATAGACAGAAAAGCTACGCTGACAAACGGAGAAAACCCTTGGAATTTCAGGTTGGTGACCCCGTCTTGTTAAAGGTCTCACCCTGGAAGGGCATGCTACGCTTTGGAAAGCGTGACAAATTGAATCCAAGGTACATAGGACCCTTCAAAATTCTTGCTAGAATTGGTCATGTAGCTTACAAACTTCGACTACCCCAACAACTAAATACCATTCATCCTACCTTCCACGTTTCGAACTTGAAAAAGTGTCTATCCGACGAGACTCTTGTGATCTCACTCGAGGAAATCAAGTTAAACGAGAGCCTCAACTTTGTGGAAGAACCCGTAGAGATTCTAGACAGGGAAGTTAAGAAAACGAAACAAAGTCGTATCCCGATAGTGAAGGTTCGCTGGAATGCAAAATGGGGACCTGAATTCACTTGGGAGCGGGAGGATCAAATGAAACAGAAATATCCACATCTTTTTCCCTAGTCTATCTGAAATGCTAATTTCCGGACGAAATTCTCTCTGGCGGGGGGATAATGTAACAAACCATTATTTCAAACCTATGTAATAATGTAGGTCAATGTGTATTTCTTTTTAAAATAATAAAGAGAAATTTTAGCATAATGTGTATATTTACATAATTGACCCTCAAAAATAAATTATTAGACAATCTCGATTGGCATGAACCAAGTGATAGAGATTGTAACAAGGTTTCCAAAAACATAAAGAACACTAAAATCCGAGTTATAACGAAGAAGTTATGACCAATCGAAAATCCGCGACAAAACCGGCAAAACACTGTTCAGTGTAAAAACTGAATTTTCAATAAAAGGCATTCTAGCCTTAACAATCTAAATGAAAGTTGTAGTTTATGTTAAACCGAGAACTTTCATAAAAAGAACGGCAAAATCTGACTTTGTATGAGGAAGTTACGGTTTTTCTAAGTTTCAGTATAGCAGTGTACAGCTAAAAACTCGAAATAAAGATCGAGTGATTTTTAGCCGACACAACCTAAACGAGAATTGAAGGTCTCGTCAATAGTAGTACAACGGTAAAAAGACAGACAAAAACGGACGTCGAATGAAGAAGTTATGAATCTATGACGGATTTCCGTCCCGGTCTGTTTAAAATAATAATATTAAAAATAAATTCAAAATTAGCCAACGAAGTCTAAACGAAAGTCGTAGAGTATGATTTTAGCTACGCGTGCATATAAAGAACGCCAAAAACGAAGCTTGTATGCGAAAGTTATGATTTTTGCAAGTTTTTGGCACAAAAATCAAGATAAAGTTGAAAACCGGGAAATTTCGCATGAGTCATCTTCGGACACGTCACCTCGCATGCGAGGCCTCCACGTGTCACCTGCTGATAGGACCGAACCTTCGCGTGGCACCTGCTGATTCGACCAACTCCGCGGTCCAATCCCACTCGGACACCTTCGCAGGAGACACCCCGGAGACACCCCGGACATCATCCTCGGACACCCCCTTTGCACGTGCCCTTCTCCTATTGGACTGAAGTCCGGTCCAGTCCGAACCAGCCACCTACGAGCCTGCTGTCCGAAGCTTCACCCCGTGGACCTCGCTGCTGATGACACGTGCCTAGCTGACTCACCTTCGGACCGAGGCCTCGGCCTATAAAAGCCATGCGAGGGCTTCCGAGGAATTCACCTTTTACACACCAAATTTCACACACATTCACCCCTTTCACTTCCATAAGCTCTCATACAACCCCTAAAGCCCCGGTATCAAGTCTCAAACCCTAAGCAAGCCTCGAAGCCCCGAGATTCCCGAGAATTTAACCTCTCTCCAGTCAAAACTCTGCCCGGTTTGAGCCGGTTCTCGGCAAATAAACTCCATTCTGGGAAACGAAACCCTGTCTGATTCACCACCTATCAAGTGAGTTCATACCCCCGTATTTTCATAATTTCTACTATTTTAAGGGGGGGAATACAAGCATAACACAAGAACTTTGTGTTATAAAATTATGATTTCGAATCATGATAAAACAACATTAAATCATTAAAAATACTCAAAACATTAAACTCTTTTATAAACTTATATTTTTCCCCAAAATTCATATTTGTATATATATGTATATAAATGAGATTTAAAAGACTTAGGACTGATAACTCATTCTGGGTCCTTTTCCTTGTTTGGATGTGGGCTTATAGTACCGGTTATTTGTCCGAGTGTCGTTTAAATTTTACTTATATATAAAATTGTATATGTATATAAATATAATAGTTATTTCATCAGTTTAACTACCTTTGTAACATGTTGAGCAAAGGATTACATGCAAACATAGTTAAATACATATTCATAAAGTACATATAAATTATAATAGGTATAATTTATACATAGAACAATAATTCATGATTCAAGTATACTAGAATACACTGTCTTACAAGAAACGAGGGTTTTGATTCAGAACAAATCAAGGGTTTACACTTAGTAAATACATGTTCGAAATAATAATACAAGAACATACTGTCAATCATTTATTTCAGAATGATTGGGTTTTAATTCAAGAATATACGTGTTCGGAATACTAAATCAAGAACATACTGTCAATCATTTATTTCAGAATGATTGGGTTTTCATAACTAATATACATGTAACGTTTATATGCTTTTTATGAGACATTCAATTCAGGTTGTTTAATTCATTTTAGACAACATAGGAAAAGCCCTGACATTATAACCTGAATCTCCAGCCAGAGAACGAAACAAGTGTGTGTAGATCTATATCGGGATTGACAACCCCGCACTCAGGCTGCTAGCTACAGTCAGGCATACATGCCGATGAGTGGTAATTGTTATCACTAGTTTAAACGCCCACAAAGCGTTTGTTTCAGGCCATCAGTCATAATATGGTTATAATAACTCATTAAAAAGATATTAACAATACGTTAGTGTATAAACAACTAAACGAAAGTACACCTTCAAAGTACCAGTTTACAGAATACAAAATACAATGGTTCAAAACAGTTTTCAGTAACAGCTGGTGGAGCCAGGCACACTCTCAATACAAGTTTTTCATAAAGGAATACAAATACAAAACAATGATACAAAGAGAACGGTTTTATGGGAATAAAACTACTTTTCATATACAACAGAAAATATAGGATTTTCTGGAACAATTTACATATTCAAGATACAGAGACATCCTTTTAAACATAAACACTTATACACTCACTCAACTTAATGTTGATACTCTCTTTTCAAATTACTTGTATTCTCAGGGAAATAATACACAGGTACTCCCCGAGCTTTTTGAGAAGATGGAGCTATGTTGAGTCATATCTTCTTTTGTATAACTATATTTTGGTTCAATATACAATGATTGAACACATGTAAATACTTATACCTTTTCAATACAATGGTTGTTTGTACTTTGATTACTATGATGCATGTGTTTTGATACTACAATTGAAGTCCTCCACCCCCGGACGTTTCCGCCGTCTGGTTTGGGGGTGTGACATGTAATCATATCTGGGATCAATATAGCCTGATCAACTATATTCATTCAAGATATGACCAACATGTGTTTGGGGAGTGATTGTAGTGTTGCAATAGGTCTAAAACTTACCTAAGTACCAGAAGAATTCTAGAACCAAACATAAGCATTAAAATACTATGGGAGTATTTTAAGATGCTATAACAAGAAAACTGAAAACTTGTCAAATTCTTATACCTAGAAGTCCAAGAATCAAACTCATAACCAAAATAACATGGAGGTATTTTACATACCTTCGGGGAAATGTTAAAAAGATCTTTTCTGATACGTCTATAGTTACTAAGTGGATACGTTAAGGTTATATATAGCCGAGATTTTATAGACTTAGAATAGGTGATTTTCACTTTACTTCCTTTTCCTTGTTTGGATGTGGTTCTAGAGTAGGATTACTTATTCAAAGTTCTATTTGATTTGGATTATATATAATCGGTACACACCATGTGATTATAGAAGGACCAGAAAGAATCACCTTCGTAAAAATTCAAATTTTCTCATAGATTCTTTAGACATTCCCATTCTCGTATAAACCCGTTAGATAAACATAGTTACTCCAGCAATCAATAGAAGAGTCAAGAAGGATCCAACAGAATTTCATTAGGAGAATCCCAAGAAAGAAACATATGAGAAGTAAATAAACTATAGAAATCATTTAGTGCCCTTACTCTATTACGGACACCAATGAGAGATTCGCATGAACTTCCGAGATTCAAAATCTTCATTATGAAGTAATGGGGATCAGTGTCAGAATCAAAAGAAAGACAGCCCGGGAATTCAATATACCTACTAAGGAGAAGGACACCCTATAGATACCAGGAGGAAACAAATCATTACCACTCATAATAGAACAGAGAACAAAGGAAAACCACGCATGATTCATGTGAAGTGTTTAAGCACCTTTTCATCTAAGTAATAACTAGTAAATCGATTCAACCTAGTGAGTCAGTGATTTCATTACTCATATTAGGTTTAGAGCTTATCCTCTTTTCCTGTCACAGCTAATAACAATAAATCAGATCACGGAATCTTAATTGATAGTGATTACTTCTCAAATTCATAAGTCTATGTTATGTAGACACTGTTATGAATTGTTTTCGAATATTTTCGAAAATTGGGAAACGATATCCACCAAACGAAGGTAACTTAGTTCGGATGATACTCGGTTCCTAACCATTCTAGAAAACTTAACTCTGTTCCTTACCAGGACTGCATCATAGGGATGCAGGTCGAATCATTGAGAACAATATAACAAAACGAAAGATTTATACATAGATACAAATGGTTAGAATACATCTAGAGACACGATAGTCGCTCACGAGCTCATTTTCTTATCATGAAACAGAATCATGCCTCCGAAGGAATGTAGCCAACCCACCGGCGAAACACCAATCCTTCAGATATATGCGGCTACGTTTCAAGCTGCGGTCACAGCAGCTGCAGCAGCTGTCATGGCACACCTTAATGCTAACAATGCAAATGTTAGTAGTAATGCTATCGGTAACCCCGATCATGGTGATGACCAAGTACAGCAACGAGCACCTACTTGTAAGAACACCTTGAACCTTAAGCCTAATATCCTAAAACGAAAGTTCGAGAACAAGAAAGGGAATTGTTCAACTCAAGAACCTAACAGAGGGCAACGAACTGGGGCAGTCAATACCCCCATCAGCCCTGTTATTCTAGCACCAACCAAGCCATACTTAGGAAACCTCCCACACTGCAGCAAGTGCAACTACCAGGCCGAGAGCTGCGTTGCAATAGATGCAACATAAAGGGGCATACCGCCCGCATCTGTAGAACTCCGGTTGAGTTCATCACTTCAACTACCGATGTTGGAACCATTCCCATATGTCACCTTTGTGGTGAAATAGGGAATTACAAGAGGGACTGTCCAACAAAGAAGAACGACGGGGGAGTAGGAGGAGTTTGATCCCAATACATGGGAAAGCATCAAAGAACCCTGCTATATTTTGGTACGCTTCCAAACCCCGATAATTATCTATAATTATGATTACTCTCTTGTTCAAATTAAATCACAACAATTATATAAAATTTGAAACCCTAACAGGTAAGCTATGATGACTTAGTGTATACATAAGGGTCATTTATAATTAAGATTTGTAGAATTAGAGTGAGTAATCCCGCCTCATTTCCTGTTCCTTGTTTGGTTGTGGATTTAGGGCAGGGTTGCTCAGTCAAAGGTCTTACCAATCTTAATTATACATGACTTGTATACACCAGGCGATTATAGAGAGACCTAGTAAGGATAGTTTCATGAAAGTTCGTAATTTCAAATTATCAGAACCCTCGTATTGGTAGTACCCGCCAATTTCGAATCAAAAGGGGTTCGTAGTGATAATAACATAATAAAACCAGAAGCGCTGAAAACTTAGGTACATAGGATATCATCCTAGTAATCATTCCTCCCAGAACGACTTAATATCTATTTCATCGAGAAAATTCCGACATCCTCATTCGACATGGTTTGGCCTGGCCCTTACCATGTGAAAATTCTTATGCTGTATAAGAGAACTTTTTCCTTAATTAGCCGTAAGATGAAATTCTTCCAATCCATAACGCAAAACCCTTAGGTTGTCTCTCATTTCAAAACTTCAGAAGTACCCATACGAAGGGCGCCACACCATTCTAGCCTACTCAGTAGACAGGAAACTTCAAAAAAAAAGCACCGAAGTAGTCTTAGAATTCAGCAACTACCGAAGTACCTCAATAGATCTCGTAGGAAAATCATTGTACCGCAGGTCAAGTTCAAGAATAGAGACTAAGAACTCATTAAATTAATCTATCGCTGCTAAGTGTATACACGAGAGTGGTATATAAGTTAGAATTAACAAGATTAAGGATGTGTGATTCCGCCCTATCTCCTGTTCCTTGTTTGGTTGTGGACCTGGGGCAGAGTCACCCATCCAAACGTTTTGTGAAATCTAAAGTATATACGACTTGTATACACGAGGTAATGGTGGATGAGCCAAGTATGAGTCTGATCATGAACTTCGGAGCAAAAGCCAGCATCATGTATTCTACCAGGTGGAATTCAACATGAGGTCACGACAGTGGGTCGAGCTACTAAATGACTACGAATTCGAAATTCGTTATCATCTCGACAAAGCCAATATAGTAGCTGACACCCTAAGTCGGAAAGAGTACCCAGGTCATAGTGCCAATCATTGACTATGATAACCCATTCAAATCTCTCCACACAAAGTAAGGAGGCTCAACAGGAAGCCTTGAAACCTGAAAATGTGGCAAGTAGAGAAGATGACTAGAACGTGTGAGTGCACGGTATTCCAATATCTGTTATCTCCACTGAGATAATAGAATCATCTCCCAGTTCAGGTAGTCACTTAAAAATTTCTAGGAACTAGAGTAGTCATGAGCCTATGTGATCGACTATGGTAGAGAATGGGATACCCATTTACCAATTAGTCGAGACCTTTATCACGCTAGCATTCAAGTTGCTTCATTCGAAACCTTCTGTGGTCATAAGTATGGATCCTATCTGCACTGGACTAAATTAGGTAATACGCAACTAGCTAGAGATCCAATTTCCACATAGCACCCTCGCTGATCTGGAATTCATCTGAGAAACTACCAAAAACAAAATACGAATCAGGAAGCGACATAAAGCTTCCAAAGTTAATCAGAGAAGCTACGGCTTCGATAAAAGAAAACCCTTGGAGTTCCAGGATTGATGACCTTTTCATATGAATATTCTTACCAGAATCGGTCTTGTACTTTTAAACTTAAACCACCACAAAAACTTAATAACATTCATCCCATCTTTCACATATCTAATCTAAAGAGGTGTCTATCCGATAAAACACTTGTAATTTCACTCGATGAATTCAAGTTAAATAAAACTCTACACTCTGTAGAAGAACCAATAAAAACCATGGATATGGAAATTTAAAGAACCAGGCAAAGTCTCATCCCGTTAGTGAAGGTTCGCTGGATTACAAACCGGGGACCTGAATTCACTTGGGAAGGAAAGATTAGACCTAGTCCATGAGTATCACTTTAGACTTAATTTCGGGACGAAATTCCCTCTAACGGGGGGATAATGTGACACCAGTCAAAGTTTGGTCAAAAATAAATTGATCAATAATCATAATTGGGATGAACCAAGTGGTAGAGTTTGTAACAAGGTTTCCAAAAATATAAAGAACACTGAAATCCGAGTTATAACGAAGAAGTTATGACCAATCGAAAATCCGCGATAAAACCGGCAAAACACTGTTCAGTGTAAAAAGCGAATTTTCGATAAAAGGCTTTCTAGCCTTAACAATCTAAATGAAATTTGTAGAATATGTTAAACCGAGAACGTTCATAAAAAGAACGTCAAAATCTGACTTCGTATGAGGAAGTTATGATTTTTCGAAGTTTCGGTTTAGCAGTAGACACCTAAAAATTCAAAATATAAATCGATCGATATTTAGCCGACACAACTTAAACGAGAATCGAAGGTCTCGTCAAAAGTAGCACAACGATAAAAAGACAGACGAAAACGGACGTTGGATGAAGAAGTTATGAATTTTGAACGGATTTCCTATCCCGGTCTGTTAAAAGTAATAATATTAAAAATAAATTCAAAATCAACCAACAAAGTCTAAACGAAAGTCGTAGAGTATGATTTTACCTACGCGTGCATATAAATAACGTCAAAAACGGAGCTCGTGTGCGAAAGTTATGATTTTCGCAAGTTTTTGGCACAAAAATCAAGAAAATTTTGAAAACCGGGAAATTTCGCATGAGTCACTCTTCGGACACGTCACCCTTCGCGTACAGCCTCCACGTGTTTGCTTCTGATTGGACCGCAGATGCGCATGTCACCTTCTGATTGGTCTGATGATGCTCGTGTCCGTCGCTGATTGGTCCGAATCCGAGGTCCAGTAAGAAGCCAACACCTTCGCAGAAGAGACCCCCGGACACTCCTCGGATGCTCCTTTGACCCTCGTGGCACCTCCCCATTGGACCGAGTTTTGGCCCACTCAGAAGCCTCCACGTCCGAAGCCTCGCCCCGTGTACACTTCGCATGTCCGACGCGTGGCTGCTGACTCCTCGCCTTCGCCAGCTGTCCGATGACTAACCTCCTTCGTCCAAACCCTCGCACCCCTATATAAAGGGTGCGAGCCTTCTCGGATTTAAAGGATTTTTCACCCCAAATTTCCCCATTTTGCACCATTTCACCCCCTCGACTTTCTCACGACCCCCCAAGGCCCCGGTATCGTGTCTAAAGCCCGAAGCAAGCCCCGGAGCCCCGGAATTCTCGAGAAGTTATCGTCTCTCCTGTCGAAACTCTGCCCGATTTGAGCCGGTTTCTCGTCAAATAAACTCTTTCCGGGAAACGAAACGCTGCCCGAATCACCGCTTATCAAGGTGAGTTCATACCCCTATAATATACCTTTTTAAATGGTTTTATATGCTTTTTAGTGGGGGAATACAAGTTTAACACAATAATAAATTGTGTTAATAACTGTATGTGATAATAATCACACAAAGTGTTTCTGTATGCTTTTAAGAATTACCAAATACTTTCAAAATGACTTGAAGCCATGTTAAATCTTTAAAGTCATGTAAACTCCATTAAATTCTTTGAAAAATGTTTTATAAGCTATTTCAAAGTATAAATGCCAAAATCATGTTTATATATGTATAAATATATAAATAAGATTTGAAGGGCTTAGGACTAATGAATTATCTTATTTCCTTTTCCTTGTTTGGATGTGGAATTAAGGTTGTATTATTTGTCCAAATGTCGTTTCCTTCTTAATTATAATTATATATATATATATATATATATATATATATATATATATATATATATATATATATGAGTATAAAAGGTTACTCCTTTTAGTATCATTACCTTTGTATCAGATAGAACATATAAATTATAATAGGTATAATTTATGATCCAGAACTAAATATACAAGTATGATTCACAACTGTATACTTTCCAAGGAAATTACCAAAATTCATTCAACTATACCAAGATATGTATAATACCTTTAATATACGAACAACATAATAAAGAAGTAAAGATACATCATACCGGGTTTGCATTAGCAATGGTACTATACAGAGTACCAGAGTTAGCAAACACGAGGTAATAATACATCATTCCGGGTTTGCATTAGCAATGGTACTATACAGAGTACCAGAGTTAGAAAACACGAGGTAATAATACATCATTCCCGGTTTGCATTAGCAATGGTACTATACAGAGTACCAGAGTTAGCAAACACGAGGTAATAATACATCATACCGGGTTTGCATTAGCAAAGGTACTGTACAGAGTACCAGAGTTAGCAAACACGAGGTAATAATACATCATACCGGGTTTTCATTAACCAAGGGTACGATACAAAGTACCAGAGTTAGCATTCACAGGGTAATAATAATACATCGTAAATCTCGTTGAAACAATAAATTTATGAGACCCTTCACGGTGTACTTATCTAAGTACGACTTTTAAGTCCTGAACTATTAGCCAGAATCTCTTGTAGGGAGAGCGTGAATTTGTGTATAGATCTATATGGGACTGACAATCCCGCACCTCTACTGTTCGCTACAGTTTGGCCGGCAGGCCTAGGGTGTCAAATATCATTCCATTCTGACGCCTGAAGAACGTCGCAGCAGGCATTTCCGTCATATTAGTATAGTTAATAGAACTCACATGGATAAAACAACGAGTGAATTACAAAGTAATATACTTCTCTTATAACAGTAAGAAAAGATAATTACATTCCGACCAAATATATCTTCTGTAGTTTTTACTTATAGTAAAAGCTACGTATCATGAAATCAAGTATTGTACTTCTGGTTTTGAACATTTAAAACCACAAGACAGTATTATGGATAATACAATATTTTCCAGGATAAATACTAAGGTTTTTACTATAGAACAAATATAACTAAGAATACTTTTACAAATGAAACGGTTTATGGGATTAAACCACTTATACAAAGGAAACGGTTTATGGGATTAAACCACTTTTACAAATCAAAACGGTTTATGGAATTAAACTACTTATCAAATGGAACTTAATCATTCAATCTCTGTAAACTAGTATAACATAAAAGACCTTTAGTGGTTAATTCTATAATTCCTTAGTTATTACATCAGAGTTATACATAAGTAATGTCCGATTGACAGTGAAATGTGTGACTTCCGCCTTACTTCCTGTTCCTTGTTTGGTTGTGGGCTTAGGGCAGATACACCCATTTAACTGTCCATTCGATATTGTGTTATATATAATCAGTATAAACTAAGTAATTACAGAGGAAAACTATTGAGGTTATCAGTTAATCACCTCAGGAAATATAGGATTTCCTGGAGAAACCAGTGAACTTATCCAAAGAACTTAGGGTATACTTAACAGAACTAAAATACTTATGAACTCACCAGCTTAAATGCTGATCTACTCTTTCCAAATAACTTGTATTCTCAGGAATCCAGTAGACAGGTACACTCCCGAAGCTTTTGAGAAGACTACCTAGTAATATACCGCGACTCTTGTCTTCTACTGTACCTACCTTGGTGTTTGAATATGTAATGTTTAAACACTTATGTAAAACTTATACTTATTAATGCAATGGTTGTTTGTACTTTGATTACTATATTGCATGTGTTGTGATACTTACCTAAAGTCCTCCGCCCCCGAATGTTTCCGCCATTCTAGTTTGGGGGTGCGACACCCTCCCCCTGGAGTGGTGGTTCTATGCTTATTTTAGAGGTTTCGTTCTCGACTGAACAGGTGTATCGTGTGAGAAGGTTGAAGTGAAACCCTCCCCCTGCGGTGTAGCATTCACACCTGTTGATTGAGACGGAGTTTCTGGGTCATTCAGAGTGGGGTGCTCATGTTCCATATCTTTCGCAGCATCGTTAATGATTTTCTTCAGTTCGTCTTCCTTGTTGTCTGCTGCTTTGGATTCTGAGGAGATTGCCTTTTCTGGCTCATCGAATAACTTCATGAACTCCTCGTAGAGATTGGAAAGTGGAATCTGTAACACCCGTGTTTCTAGGCTAGGCATTAATATTGACATAATGGTCTAGGTTAACCTTTGTGACTCATTTTGGAGAAATGAAAAGGAATTATGTGAATATTATGTGTTTTATGTGTTTTATGCTTAATTATTAGGGTTTAAATAATTAAGAATAAAAATGAGCGTCAAAAATTAAATTTTAGATAAAGTCGATATCTATTAAGAAACTTGTGGTGGGCGTGACAAGGATTACGGATATATAAAGAATGCCGAAATCCGAGTTATAACGAAGAACCTGTCGAAGTTTCGCAACAAACCGGCACGGTGCCGAATGTCGTAAAAAGTGAGTTTTTGATAAACTACTTTTTAGCCTTAGTAATCTAAACGAAACTTGTAGTGTTCGTTAAACCGAGAGTAGGTATACCAAGAACGCCCAAATCTGACTTCGTATGAGGAAGTTATGATTTTTCGAAGTTTCAGCTTAGCAGTAGACAGCTAAAAACTCGAATTTTAGATCGAGTGATTTTTAGCCGACATGACCTAAACGAGAATCGAAGGTCTCGTAAATAGTAGCACAACGGTAAAAAGTCCGACGAAAACGGACGTCGGATGAAGAAGTTATGAATTTTTAACGGATTTCCTGTCCCGGTCAGTTAAAAATAATAATATAAAAATTAAATTCAAAATGAGTCGACGAAGTCTAAACGGAACTTGTAGAGCGTAATTTTACCTACGCGTGCATATAAAGAAAGTCAAAAAGGGAGCTCGTATGCGAAAGTTATGGATTTTAGAAGTTTTTGCACAAAAACCGAGAAAATTCGCATAGTCACGATTTGCCACGTCACCCTCGCTTAGAACGTGCCACGTGTCCGAAATGGGTGAGTCAGGTTAGCCACGTGTCCGAGCTGCTGAGTCATCCGAGCACCTGGTCTGATCCGAAGTGGTCCAATAGCGGTGCGACACGTACCTTCTTGCACGAGACCGAACCCTCGCAGCATGCCACGATGTCTCTACTTCGGACCCTAGACCTCGGTCCAGTAAGGAGCTGCCAGCAAGCCTTCGCAGGTGCGATCCATGTGCGAGCCATCCCCTGCGAGTCCTCGAATCAGCACACCTGGAGGCTTCTCAGCCGTTGGATCAGGAGGCTCGCCCCTATAAATAGAAGGGTGCGAGACCTCCCGGGGGTATTTTAAAAACTTGTCAATTTTAGCCCCTAAACCTATATTTCTTTCATTCTAACTTCCCCCGAAGCCCCGGTATCGATTATTACCCCCGGAATATGCCACGAAGTGCCCGTGAATCCCGGAAAATTTATCTTTTCGGTTTCGAAGCCCGACCCTTCGCAGAGCCCGGTTTCTCAATAAAACTCCCGGTTTTATTAGAAACGATCGTTTTAGGAAACGAATTGCTGCCCGATTTTCATTAAATCAAGTGAGTGTGTAGTTACTTTCACCTTACACATAGATATGAAGTATTTTACATAAAATACGTGCTGTGTGAATATTTATTGTTTGTTTATTTGAGTTGGATGTTGAAGGTGTGATTTATACATGTTTTTAAATAATTTAAACTGTATATATGTATTTTTATCTACAAAAATGTTGGGTAAAACATGGGTAGATGAAATAATGGGTGTGTGATGATAGGTGAGTTGGATAAAGGAGATGATCAGTAATATTGATCATGAGTTGAGGGTGAGTGGTGAAATTTGAGAGAATCACTTACCCAAAATGTTGGCCCCCGTCATTCAGCAGAGTAGGGATGACAACCATGGACTATTCTAGATGGTCTGTGGAACACTAGCAGGCCCGAAACCTGTAGGTGTAATGAACTATATGTTCATTTGGAGTACTCTAAAAACCCATTGACATGTATGACAGTGGTGAATACTGTCAATAATACTGTCAATAAATAAGAGCTATGAATTTAGCCCCTGTTCTATAAACCCTGGTGATGGTGTGACCTTGTGTCTATTCCTTAGGATGAATCCTTAGGAAGGAGTGATAGTTGATTCTTAAGGTAAACCCTTAAGAAATAAATAGGATAATGGGGTTGGGGTGATTTGGTTGATTGATTGATGTTTAAGTACAATAAATTTATTTATTGTGGGTTGAAAACCCTATATGCTCACCAGGCTTCCAAGCCTGGCCCACTCAGTTTTTTTATATTACAGGTAGTGGACCCCGAGCATAGTCGGATGATGATGATGAGTGATTTATGGATTATAGGCCAGTAGTTATGAATAACTGTTGTAAGGCTTATAATGTATTGTTTATGCTTTTGATCTGTATCGGAACATGACATCCTGAGGTTTTGATATAAAAGGAAATTATATATTTCTTAAAGAAAGGTTTTGACAAACTTTTATCATGTTTTGTTTTTTTGGGGACCAATTCCGCAACATCTTTTAAAAAGATTCTCTGATTTTATTTTAAAAAGCATAAATTAAATCGGTCTTTTCTGGCCGAGAAATTAGGGGATGTCACAGTTGGTATCAGAGCATTAGTTTAAGCGAACTAAGAAATTTGTAGGATTTTTAGACTTAAACTAAGAATGCTAAGCGATGATTGTGATTTGAGTGTGTCTATTATATTTTAGGTAGTACACCTAAATTGACACGAGCACTAGTTTATTTTAGGAAAGATGCCTAAAATGCTTTTATGTGCTAAATGTTTTGTGTTATAGCTATAATGATGCTATTATTTGTTCGGATCTATGGTCTATTGCCGACCGGATCTGGAAACCTTATGTGTGTAGGATTCTAAGCGTATGATTACGAGATTAGAACTAACATGTAAACGTTTCGAAGTGATAAGGAGATTTATACGTCTATCGTAAATAAAGCTTTCCTATCTTAAATTCTCGCCCGGTACACCGAACGCCTGCTTGGGTGTACAAAATATTATGGTGAAGACTCGTAGAGAATTGAGTAGATGGAGGAAATGAAAGCTTATGATAGTGAATGATACCTATCAGAAGATATCGTAAGAGTGGTATCTTGTCTTAGAATATGTTTGATAAAATAATGAAACGTTTAGAGGAGTATGGTACGTCTGAAGTACACCTTCGATTGGCAGGATGATGGAACGATTGGTGTAATTCCTGAAGTTGTCCCATCATTTGGAATTTCCATCACCAACCAAGTTGAAGTAGAATTGATGACTGAAGATACGCATGGAAGAAGTCCAAGTAGAGTCTAGGAAAATTTTATGATTAATTGGACACATTCGTATGTGTTAAATTGTTTTGTGATTTTAGGACTTGGTGACTGCGAGACAATACTTGGGACGAGTATGAGTAGGTGTGAATAGCAGTAGAGATCTATATTACTGGAAGCACAGGAATCACACTTGGATCAGGGAAAGTCACAAGGTTACCAAGGAACTCGTAATTGATTCCGTCTTATTCTAGTCTGTCGTTACCATCGTTTCGGTAATGACTAAGAAGATGATTGTTATTCCGACCCTAGTGGTCATACCAATTGAGTCCGACTACAATGAGTTTGTTATGTGGTTCATAGAACCAAGTTCGATGTAGCAGTTGACTTAAGCCGAATTGAAGTAAAGGCTGATCAAAGCGATCAATAGAAGTATCGCGTTCGTTGTTAAAGAAGTTGGGTTAGGTTGTGTTCTGACCCAAAGGGAATAAAGTGATAGCGTATGCATTGAGGCAATTGAAGGAGCATGAAAAGAACTACCCCACTCATGATCTGGAGTTGGCAGCGGTAGTATTCGCCTTAAAGGTATGGAGAAGGAATTGAACATGAGGCAACGGCGCTGGCTAGAGTTATTCAAGGACTACGACTGTGAGATACTTTACCACCCTGGTAAAGCAAATGTTGTTGCTAATGCTCTCAGTCGGAAGGTAAATCTTGGAAAGAAAAGGCCAAGAGCGTTGAGAATTGAAGTTGTCTCGACAATTGTGAAAGCTCAAGAGGAAGCTTTAGAGAGAAATGACCGAAAGGAGGAACGTTTGGGCAAAACGTTGGTGTTTGATACAAACGGTCAAGGACTGAAGGTACTCAAAGATAGGATTTGGGTACCTAAGGCGGGAGGAGTAAGAGGTCTTCTGATGGAAGAAGCTCACAAAACCATGTACTCGATTCATCCCGGTAGTACGAAAATGTATAGGGATCTAAAACCCTATTACTGATGGCCGACGATGAAGCTCGATGTTGCAAAGTATGTGGACGAGTGTGTAACTTGTGTTAGGGTTAAGGCACAACATCAGAAACCGTATGGGAGTTTAGAACCTTTGCCTATACCCATGGGCAAATGGGAAGAAATCACTATGGATTTTGTAACTAAACTGCCCAGAACAAGGAACGGTCACGACATGATTTAGGTGGTCGTTGATCGCTTCACTAAGAGTGCGCATTTCATAGCAGCCAACGAGAAATGGTCTATGGATAAACTTGCGAATTCTTATGTGAAAGAAATTGTGAGGCTTCACGGTGTTCTGTTAACGATTGTATCCGATCGTAACAGCCGTTTTACCTCAAGGTGTTGGAGGAGTCTGTAAGAGGAATTGGGTACCAAGTTGTGTTTGAATACGACTTACCATCCGCAAACCGATGGTCAGAGCGAATAAACGATTCAAACGTTGAAGGATATGCTGAGAACCTATACCCTGGAATTCCAAGGTAACTGGGATGAACATTTGCCGTTAGTAGAATTTTTCTAGGGTAATAGTTTCCACTCAAGCATCAAGATGGCACCTTATCACGCTTTGTATGGGGAAAAGTGTTGAATGTCGTCATGGTGACTGGAAGCTGGGGAAAAGCAGCTTATGGGACTTGAAATAGTCCATCAGACTGCTGGAAAGTTGAAAGTGATTAGGGAAAGGATGTTAGCTGCTCAAAAGAGCTATGCTGACAAGAAAAGACAATCGATATCATTCGAAGTTGGAGATTCGGTTTTACTTAAAGTCTCGTCATGGAAGGGACTTATAAGGTTTGGTAGAAGGGGAAAGTTAAGTCCAAGGTTTATTGGACCATTTAAAGTTCTTCGGAGGATCGGGAATCAAGCTTACAAGCTAGAATTACCGGAAGAACTGGAGGGTATTCATAATACCTTTTATGTGTGTTATTTGAGAAAATTTACGGGAGATGTGCCCGGCATAATTCCCATTTCTAAATTAAGGTTGGATGAAAACAAGAGGTTGATTAAAGGACCTGAGGCAATCGTTGACCGTAAGACTAGGAAGTTGTGACGTAAAATTGTCGAATTAGTGCTTATGTGTTAGAAACATAATACCTTAAGAAATAAATAAGATAATGGGGTTGGGGTAATTTGGTTGATTGATTGATGTTTAAGTACAATAAATTTATTTATTGTGGGTTGAAAACCCTATATGCTCACCAGGCTTCCAAGCCTGGCCCACTCAGTTTTTTTATATTACAGGTAGTGGACCCCGAGCATAGTCGGATGATGATGATGAGTGATTTATGGATTATAGGCTAGTAGTTATGAATAACTGTTGTAAGGCTTATAATGTCTTGTTTATGCTTTTGATCTGTATCGGAACATGACATCCCGAGGTTTTGATATAAAAGGAAATTATATATTTCTTAAAGAAAGGTTTTGACAAACTTTTATCATGTTTTGTTTTTTGGGGACCAATTCCGCAACATCTTTTAAAAAGATTCTCTGATTTTATTTTAAAAAGCATAAATTAAATCGGTCTTTTCTGGCCGAGAAATTAGGGGATGTCACAGAATCGTAGCAGGATTCGGCTTTGGAAAGATCTCCTGTGATGGACTGTCATTCTTCTGAAACTTCTTCAAGTAATTGTCGTCAAAAGTGACATAGTAGGTTTCTTCTATCTTTTTGCACTTTTTGTTAAGAACCCTATATGCCTTAGAAGTCATAGAATACCCCAAGAAAATTCCTTCGTCAGCCTTCACATCGAATTTGTTCCTTTGCTCCTTAGAATTGAAAATAAAGCACCTGGAACGAAAGACATGGAAAAACTTGACATTAGGTTTTCGATTATTTATAATCTCATAGGGAGTGACAGAGAATCGCTTATTGAGGATTGATTGATTTTGGGTAAAGCAGGCAGTTCCTATCGCATCCGCTCAGAAGTAAAGCGGCAAATTCACGAATGATAGCATGGTTCTCGTAGCTTCGCACAACGAGCGGTTTCGTCTTTCAACGACCCCGTTTTGTTGAGGAGTATAAGGATTCGAAAAATTATGAGTTACTCCTTTCACAGTCAGTAATTCTTCAAACGCTTGGTTTTTGAATTCCAAACCGTTGTCGCTGCGAATGTTACGAACCAGCTTTCGCAGTTGTATCTCGATCTGCTTTATAAAATCCTTGAGCTTGGGAGTGGCTTCAGATTTCTGCTTAAGAAAATGTACCCAGGTAAATCTAGAAAAATCATCAACAATTACGAGTATATATTTGTTACCACCAATGCTTTCAATTGCAGAAGGACCACAAAGATCGATATGAAAAAGTTCAAGTGGTTCTATGACTTTCGTATTCACAATTGTTGGATGACTCTTCCTGCTATGTTTCCCCATTTCGCAGGCTGCACAATGATGTTCTTTATAAAACTTCAAGAGAGGAATCCATCGCACATTATCACCAAGAACAAGCTTGTTGATGTCTTTGAAATTGAGATGCGAGAGTCTTCAGTGCCACATCCAGCTATCCTCAGTAGAAGCTTTCGTAAGTAGACAGATGGCAAGCTTCCCTTTGATGGGGTTTAGATTGAGTGGGTACATTTCGCCTTTGCGTTTTGACTTTAGGAGCACTGTTTTGGTCTCCTTTTCGATATTCTCTGATCCCTCATCGTCAAAAAAAACTTTTACTCGTGTACCAACCACAAGCTGCGAAACACTTATGAGGTTGTGCTGTAAGCCTTCCACGTATGCGGCCTTGCGAATTGAAAATTCCCCATTAGTGATCATCCCATAACCCTTGATTTCTCCAAGTGAATTGTTGTTGTACTTCACTCTTCCTCCATCCTTTAGTGCTCTAAACTCTCTCAGTTCTTCCTTTCTTCCTGTCATGTGAGGCTTTCACATTCACTCTTCCTCCATCCTTTGGGTCCACGTGAGGCTTTCACATAAAAAGTAATAGCGACATCAACTAAATAAGATCTTTTAACCAAGGTGGTGTTATCTTTCTTTTTATTTTGAAAAACAGTGATCCTATTATCTTTTAGGTTCTTATCCTTTGTGGATATTTTCCTTTGTTTGTTATGGATCTGTTGCTTGACAATTTTCTTCTCAACTTTCTTTGGGTTAGTTGCGGACTTTTTGAGAGGAACATTAGGCTCCAAAACTATATTTCCTTTGCCTTTAACATCTTGTGATGTTTTGGCTGAATGTGAAGCATTCGTGTTAGGATAGAAGTGAGACTCTGTCTTCTCCATAAGTTTCTCATGATTTGAAAAGGATGGTTTTTGAAAAACTTTTTGTTTCGAAACCTGTGGAGACTGAGACTAAGTTCGTTGAAAATTCTTAGGTTTCGCAGGTGAAAAGACTTTCGCATTTGGATTGGATGACTTTTCTTGATAGAAAAAGTTATGATTCTTGGATCTCCATAAATGCTTTGTTTCCTTTAGATTTTTTTTTTATCTTGCATTTATTTGACGTTTTTGAGTTGTGAATTGTTTAGAGGATTTGTGAATATTAGCCCTAGATTTTGGCTTTCCAAGAGGAGTTTCGGTTTGAACTGAAGATGTATCACTTGGAACATTCTTGGTTCCACTTGGACTCCTCTTTTAGTAGCTCGAGTTGACTTTATTCAACGGTTATGCTACGTATCTACTCTTTGTTTTCCAAGAGGTCGTTTCAGAGACACCTTTGGTTTCATCTGCATTGTCGATTGGAGCTAACCAGAAAAACTCATCACAACTAGTGTGGTAAAACTCACCGAGTTGGCCGATTACTCCTCCGGGTACTCGCTACTCATCCTCCGAGTACTCGCTACTCGGTCCCTTACCGAGGCGAGTTACAGAATCCCGAGTTCTCCCCGATGGGCCCTTGCTGAACTGAGCAGTGTTGTGAAACCCGATCAACTCGGTGATTAATATGTATAATATACTTAACGATTTATTATTTAACATAAACATATGTGATTATTACTACATACATATCTTAAATTTTCAGTAATTATTTACGAATTGAGACCATTATGTGTTTTTCATTTTTTTTGTATTCACATGTATATAATTTTGTTATATATTTCAGTCACCTTGAGATTTTAACTTATGATTTTGACATATATAAGGTCCCTAAAAATATTTCTACATGAATTACCGAATCAGAGTACTCCCCGAGTACTTCTGAGTACTCCTGAGTACTCGTTACTCAGTAGTCGGCCGAACAGGTACCGAGTAACGAGTTCTACAACCTTCATCACAACCATCTTTATTGTCGTCTTCGACCATGGACGTTAGTTCTGCTGTTTGATTTTTATTTAGTCCCTTAGTTGCGAAAACTTGATTGGGAATAGTTTGAACTTTTGGAAAAACGGTTTCTTTTTCTCTCAAAACTTTTGATTTAACTTCAGAAAAATGAGTAAACTCAACTGAATATTAAGAAATTAAGACTTTCGCAGGTTCAGGTTCGTTTTTAACAAATTCAGAGCAATCAACCTCATCCTTCATAGAGATTTCACTCATATCACTGTCATCATCAAATTCAGATGTATTTTCAACATTAAGTTTGTTTTCTGAACTCAACTTAGCGTTTAATGAGTCAAACGTTTGCACAGTATCAGATTTGATTTTCTTATTGTCATTTTCATTCAAAAGTTGTTTCAACATGTTTTTATGATCTTTGGACTTTATGAAAGATTCAATTTTGTCCAGTCCTACTCTGTAAGCATCCGATACTTCGTCAGACGATACGATAGATTCGCACCTGTAACAATCTACGTCGATTTCGTCCTCTTTCAATTCGGGAAAGGGCAAAATCATCTTGTAAATTTTCTTTCCAATCTCACAATCAAGATGTAACTGAGTAATATCAAAATAAAGTCTTTTAGCAATCAAACAAATAATGTTTCGCTGTTTTAAAAGCCCTAAATTATCTCTTTGCAAATAAATCAACTCATCCCTAGACTTAGACAAATCTGACTCCAACTTTTCAATCCACATGTGTCTGTCTTCACTTTTGTTCGAAAATCTGCCGAGTTGATCGGTTAAGTTAGAATTATTCAAACGGGTTCTTTTCAAACTTTCACTGAAACTAGATACTGCATATCATCTAATTCAGTTTCATATTTAGACACAGGAATATTTAGAGATTTAAGAATGGTGTGTACCTTGTTTATCACCCTCTCGCATTCGCTAATCTGCTCAGGTTCGGGTTTCGTTGTGAAACAGCTGTCGGAGACACGGCTGCCTTCAGTTGTGTATCCTCTAAGCTCCGAATCTTCATTTTTACCATAAAGCACCTTCCACTGAACTGCGAATCATCAACTTTCGCCACGAAGCTTCTCCCATGAGTTGTCCTACGAACCTCTTCGTTTTTAGAGCCATTCGACCATACTTCGACTCTTCCAAACTCATCATCATTTTCCTGCACAATTAAAGCAGGTTTAGCATCATCAATACTTTTCTTCTTTTTGGCTTCCTCCAACTTTCTGAGGAAATAAGCCTCATCATCCTCCTCTTCCTTCTTTTCATTCATATGTCTTAACATGCACTCCTTTGCAAGATGATTTTTTCCATGAAAATAATTACAGTCATAGCCTGAGTCACCTACAAGCTTCTTCCCTTTCTTCGCTTCTTCCTTTTGAGAGTTGTTTTCACTCTCATCCTTCACCTTCTCAAAACTATAACTCCCCTGCCAGTTTCGGATTTTGTTGCGACCGAAATTCTTCTTTGCGAACCTCCTTGGGTTGAACACCATTAAATCATAATCTTCTTTGGAGAGTTTACAATCGGAGAGGTCTGACTCTGAACCATCATCAACAATCTTCTTTCCCTTTGCCACAAGTGCCAACGAACCCATTCCAGAAACAACCTTTCCTTCACTAGTCACCTCATTTTCATGTGACCTCAGAATACCAACGAGCTTTGCCAATGAGTAATTTTTAAACTGCTCATGTGCTTTAACTGTCCACACCACAACTTTCCATTTGGACCTTAACTCGTTTATAAATGTCACCTTCTGCTCAATCAGTTCTCGTTTGATCTTATGCTTCACCATCCTGCTCAATAAATGGTTGTAACGGTTGAACGTTTGGTCACGCTTCTCCTCAGGCTTCTGAACAAAGTCTCCAAACTCCGAAAGTAACAATGTTTGGATGGAATGTTCAAGATCAGTGTCGCTTGAATACAATTCCCTAAGCCTGTCCCATATCTCTTTCGCAGTTTCGCAGGAGCTTACTAAGCGAAACGTATCGGCTGGTAAATCAAAGCGAATAATCCTCATCGCCTTGACATTGATGATTAGCTTGACCTTTTCATCTTTAGGTATATCAGCAACTTCTAAAAGAAGATCGTTGTATTCTGCTTGTGTCTTGATAACTCTCTTTGTACCTGTGTGAGCAAACGTCTCCTTGGTTATTGTGTCCCATATCAATGAACCATTATCTTCCAAACCCAGCACGTAATCTTCAAAGTGCAGTGCCCACACTTCATAGTCGTTTGGAAATAGAATATGGATCCTTGTTGTAGATCCAATACCGCTGGAAAGATTGATTGAGTTAGAGTGAGAATCGTCAGGCTGCATGTTGTCGATTTAAAGAAAACCTATATGAACTAGATGTGTAAACCTAAAATCAAGTTTAGGGTAAAATACAGATCAAGATTCCACGTATGTATTCGATGAACTCGAAGAAGACGGCAGATTCCAGATCCTATTAAAGCGGAAACACTGATAGTTCTTTTAACAGAAGAGATGTGTATGGATTACACAGTCTCCTGCTCTGATACCAATTGATAAGAACAAATCTCGAATCATCGATAGATTCAAACAGGTAAATAAATTAATAACACAGAATGAAGATCAAATATGTCGAATGATTAATAAATCATAGCCTTAGAAGAGCTCAATTAAGAACTGCTACTATAAAGGCGTGTAGGGATTACAAAGACAATTCGACGATTACATATAACAGTGCATGCATGCACCCTAAATAGCTAAACCATAATAATAAATAACGGGTGGACAGGCCCAACCCGGATACAAAATAGACTAAACAAAAAGTCCACAATAACGCAACACTTTAAGCCCAACAATCAAATCTAAAGTTGAAGGGACAATGTATCCATTGGATGTCTCTTTGATCATTGGCATACCGCAGTTGTGTTTTCTGTCCAAATAAGTATCTAAAGTAAGTTGGTTATGGCACCGCAAACTTGCTCATCTCAATTTCAGATACATCAACAACATGGTAACCGAAGAGTTAGTCCATAGACTACCAATCTTGAAGTATAACAACGATACGTTATGCCCAGCCTATGAGTGTGGAAAGCAAACAAAGGGTATCCATCCTCTGATAGTTGATTCTTCAATCGTTGAACCATTAGAGCTACTTCACATTGATCTCTGCGATCCATCTACCGTAGCCAGTCTACACCAAAAGAAATATATTATGGTCATAGTTGATGACTTTACTCACTTCACTTGGGTCTTCTTTTTGAGACTCAAATCAGACACGCCGCAGATCATGATCAACTTCATCAAGGAAATAGAGCTCCAAATCAAACTACCAATCATGCGGATAAGGAGTGATAATGGCACTGAATTCACAAATCAGCTCTTGAATAGCTTCTTAGTTTCCAAGGGCATCAGTCACAATTTCTCGACACCCTATACACCACAACAAAACGGAGTAGTAGAGCGAAGAAATCGGACATTGGTCGAAGCAGCTAGATCAATGTTGAACTTTTTCAATCTTCCCCTCTACTTCTGGGCAGAAGCAGTGGCAACTGCATGCTTTGTTCAAAATCAAAGCATCGTTTGCAAACAACTCAACAAGACTCCCTATGAAGGCCTCAAAAATCAAAAACCCAACATTCGATTCTTTCACATTTTTGGTTGCAGATGTTTTGTGATCGATAACAAGGATCATCTTAACAAGTTTCCACCAAAGTCGGATGAAGGCATTTTTCTGGGTTACTCAACCAAAAAAGTTGCATACAGGGTTCTCATATGGCGTACAAGACTAATAGTCGAAAGCTTTGATGTCAAATTTGATGACTATTACGTCCGCGTCACTGCTCCTTCCACCGAAACAAAGTATATTATGGAAAGTAATATTCCCACCTCTTCGGGTCCATTGAACATAGTAGAAGTTAACTATGATGACCTCTTCGATCCCGCAGAGACATCGCATCTCTCAGAAATTTTGGTGTCTCCGGTGGCATAACAACAACATGCAGTTGTATCCGGACCTATCTTGTGTCACAACTAGCAAATTAGGGTTAAGATGTTGATCCTTCTACAAGACAATTTCCTCTATGTAACCTTGCAACATTACATTTAGTGAAATTCAAACTGCAATGCTATTTAAGTTCATACGTCCCTACATTGTGATTCAAGCCGAAACAACCTCATGCAAGTCCAAAACTTGATCCAATAAGCCAATTTCAATCAATTGTGTGCCTTAGTCCAAGAATTCTCGGCCCAAAACCCTTATTGGACCAAGACCGTTTCATTGGGCCCTATTGGGCCGATAACTTCTTCACTTAGTCTTATTGGGCCGAAAACCTCTCTTTGGGCCTTAATGGGCCGAAAACTTCTACTGGACTTTATATTGGGCCAAAACCCCATATTTGGACCTTAATGGGCCGAAAACTTCTATTGAGCTCTATATTAGGCTGAAAACCTTTTATTGAGCATTAGTGGGCCGAAAACCCCTATTGAACCCCCCTTTTACGTCGAGAACGCTCTTGGGTCTGTTATGGGTTAATAAAAAAAAAGGGAAAGGATTGGATAATGAGCATGACACCTCATTTTTGTCTAGCATGTCTCCAAGTCTTTAACCCCCCTGCATCAAAGCAAATCCCATCACCTTTAGAAGAAGTCAACCCTTACTCCTTCCCCTCCTTCTCTATTTTCGGCCGCAAACCCACCACCCCCCTCCAACACACTTCAAACATTTTCCTCTCTAAGTCACAAGAACAGCCTTCATTCTTCTCCAAAAATATCGAGTTCATCATCATCAAAAATTGGATTCTAGGCTTCTTGGTAAGTTCTATGTTAAACTCAAGTGTTTTCTTTCATGTTTATGCTAAGAACATCCCATTTACACACTTTTGTTGTGTGTTAGACTCTTAGAAACACCGCCATTTCGAGAATCTCACCAAGAACACATGCTAGGCTCGAAGTTTCTTCTTCTTCTTCTTCTACATCTTGAAATCCTCAAGGTGAGCTTCATACCCCCACTATTTTCATGTTTTTTTTATCCTTTTGGGGAGGGGGGATACAAGTCAAGTTTTGTTTAAATATTTGGATGTTTGCATTCTATTGTGTGTTTATGTAACTACTTGTGTTTGAAATGTTGAATACTTCATGCCAATACTCCATAACTCGAGATTTACAAGTCTCATGAGGCTAGGGTAAATCTATCCCTTGGAAAGTTTCATATATCATGGTTATGTGTTGAAGATGAAACAAGTTCACCACTAAAAGATTCTTATTATATGTTCAAAATCATAAAATATATGTTAATAACATTTTTGTGCTAGAAAGTTTTGTAGTTATGTTTGTTCATGCAAAATGGTGAAAATATGGGTTACACTAAAAAATGGTTAACTTTTGGTCATATAAAATTTTAACATTTATACTTACACAAATAATGGAATATAATAAATTTCAAGATTTCTATAAGTATTTTTGTAAAAATCATGACATGCTAGAGTCACACCAAAATAGTATATTTTGTGTTACAAAACTCTTAAACTAAATTTTGGTGTGTTAAACAAGTTACAAAACTTGGTTGTTTTACTAAAAACTATTTTTATTAGTTAAATAGTCGTAATATGTCGTCATCATTGTAATGGTTTAAAACTTAAAGGATTATGCTATTTACACAACATATGTTACAAGTAGATAAGTCCATTAATGATTATTTATAAAAAAAAGTGTTATAAATAATTTAACTAAAACGGTATATAAAATAGAATTATTACGACAAAGAAAAACGTGCGTCATAAAACTACAGTCGTGGATTTACACTAGTAATATTATTTTCATTATTCAATAATGGGAGTCAAAGTTTGCATAAAGTTGTTAAGTCACTTGTGAGACTTTCCTTCGTCGTACCTACCTGGCGTACACCGTAAGTCCTGTAGTTATAACCAGAGTCTCCTGGAGGGAGAGCGAGGTAGTTATATATAGATCTATACGGGGTTGACACCTCCACACCTGAGCTGTTCGTTACAGCTAGACTAGACCAGTCTAGGGTGACAAATATCTTACCGAAACCGACGCCTGAAGAACGTCATGATAGGCAATTTAGTCGTATCAAGCATGGTTCTAATGACTCACTTAGGGATTAACAATGTTATTTTGGATTTACGAAATTATACACTTCACTGGTTTTATAAAATATAAAACTATGCTTCACTTATGTACTTTACTATCACCATTCCAGTCTTAGGGTATTAAGACTACACTTTTTCATAAAATAGGAAATATGGGATTTTCTGGGAACACACACTCTTTTTACTTACAAACAAAAGAAAACTAAGGACACGCATGCAATTATTCACGGTTTTGGAACGAGAATTACAAACCATGTTTCACAGAAAATATCGGATTTTCTAGAGTTTTACAAATTATTACAAACAAAGATGTTACAATGCTTTTATACAAATATGCTTATGAACTCACCAACTTTTTAGTTGACGCTTTTCAAAATGACTTGAATTCTCAGGGACTTAGTGAGCAGGTATCCGGGCTATGGATTTTGGATATTTACTACATTTTGGAACATCATATTTATTGTAAATTTTGTGTAAATTGGTGAACAAATACAATCTGTAAACAATGTATGTTGGTATCTTTAATGTATGATGTTGGTTGCTATGTTTTTAATTATATTCAATTGTGATGATACAATACAATGAAGTTATCACACCCCCGGACCAACCGGCGGAAACGTCCGGAGGCGGGTGACTTCATTGTGCAGTATCATAACAATTGAATATAAATGAAACAGAGCAATCCAAACATCATACATTGAGATAACAAACTTACATTGTTTACATATTGTATTTGTCTTTCGAGTTACACAAAAGAGACATAAGCAGAAAAATTCCAAACTACAGCTAAATAGTCCTGCATCCGCGTCCCTTGTTACCTGCTTACTAGATCCCTGAGAATACAAGTCGTTTTGAAAAGCGTCAACTAAAAAGTTGGTGAGTTCATAAGCATTTTTTGTATAAAATCGTTTTACACTTGTTTAGAATCGTTCTCATTGTACTTTCAGAAAATCCGATATTTTCTATGAAATCGTTTGAAGCCTTGCTTTGAAAATCATGGATACATGTGTGCATGTCGTTACTTTTGTTCATCCTTATAAGGAGTGATTATGAAAAGTAGTGTAATTTGTAAAGGCGAGCTGTGTTCGAGAATAGTTCTTTTGTGTAGTAATAGTCAGTTGTTTCCAGAAAATCCCCTATTTTCAAAAAGAGAACATAGTTGTACATCTTGTTTTTCTTATCGAGTAAAATTGAGTGTGCGTTCGAGTTTATCGTTATTGAAATCGTATGAAATCGTTTACTCCAGAAAATCCTATATTTTCTGCTATAAAATATTTGTAAGTTCTGTTTCCACTTGTGTAAACTTGCATATGTGTGTGTTAGTTTATCGTTTGCAAAAATCATATACAAACGTTTTCCATAAAGGCCTACATTTTCTTATTTGTAAAATAGCAGTGTTAAGACTCTATACTTATTAGGTGAAAGAAATCAACATGGCAATTGTGGACATTCTACGCAATGAAAAAGGACAGTCAGCGCAACAAATGCGGACCAACACTACCATGCGTAGGACAGTCAACACAACGTGCCAAAATTTATTTATGAGGTTTTCCTTGCATAAAATTTCTAGATAACATAACATATTCTAGTGAGTCGTTATAACCATACTAATATGACGGAAGCCTGTTTTGGCGTTTCTCAGGCGCCCTCATTTTGATAAAGACATTTGTCACTATAGACTGACCGGTCAAGCTGTAGAGAACAGCGAAGGTGCGGGGTGTCAACCCCGTATAGATCTATACACAAATTCCCGCTCTCCCTCCAGGAGACTCTGGCTATAACTCCTTACAGGACTTTAGACGTACACTAATATTTTTATATTTAGGTACTTTTGATATTTGTCTTACTAGAATATTAACAACCTTTTGAGCAATCGTTTGAGATCCATTATTTGTTAGATAGATAATGAAATTCGTACTCATTGAATAGAAATATCGTTTTCGTTCTATATCGTTTATTGTGCTTGTTAACTGGGTGCTAGTGTTCGTTCCGTTTCGTTTATTGAAAAATAAGCCATTTTTAAAGTTTATCAAACTGACCCAACATTATCGGAAATGGGCAAAAATGGTCTTTTCTTTCTATAAATTGTCGGCTCATGCCCATATTAGACAAGAGAAAAAGTGTCAAGTTATAATTTGTGTAAATTTATGACTTCAGGTTATGACACGCATTTTCTGTTTTATGACATATAGAACATTACTTATGTTCCTGAAGGTTTTACGACAGCAGTTTATGACATGCAAATATTTTGTCATGAAAACTCTGTTTTCGTATATTTTTCTTGATAAAATTATTTATATTAAATATTTATAAATAATCACAAATAGTTTGTTAATCTGGTAAAAAGTCATGAGTATGACATAATATTCCAAGATAATCCTTGTATTTATGTTTGGCCAAAAATGATCCAAAATATTATTATTTCCATAATTTAACATTTTCAAAATATTTTGTCCAACAACTTGTTTAAGAAAATCTTGAAGCAAATCCTTGTAGTTGATTTAATAATTTGGGACTTATACTTGGTAACATAAAACTTTTTGTTTCTAAACATGATTTGTGGAAAAATAATCCAAACTCTTGAGACTTAACCAAAATCTCGAGTTTTTGGACTAATTATAAGGAATTTCATACTTAAGCACATGTAAGATGGCATGCATACACAATAAGCAAATAGATCATGATTTATACAAGACTTTGACTTATATTCTCCACTTGTTTAAGATAATCTTGAAGCAAATCCTTGTAGTTGATATAATAATTTGGGACTTATACTTGGTAACATAAAACTTTTTGTTTCTAAACATGATTTGTGGAAAAATAATCCAAACTCTTGATACTTAACCAAAATCTCGAGTTTTTGGACTAATTATAAGGAATTTCATACTTAAGCACATGTAAGATGGAATGCATACACAATAAGCAAATAGATCATGAATTACACAAGACTTTGACTTATATTTGTTGGATTAGTGTCTAAGTCCGTAACTATATTTGGTATGTACTTGACCCGAGTGTGCATGGTCCTTTTGGGTTGCCTTCACCAAAGCAACTTGACAAGGTAATTTGATATGAGAGAGAAGATATTATGGTTTATTAATATATTATAAGAATAATATATTAAAGGAGAAATCATATTTATTTAATTAGTATTAGTCATAAATTAATTAGGAATTAATTTGGTGACTAAAAGAGATTAATTAAATAAAGGGGTATAAACTGTCAAATGTGTGATAGTTGAGTTTTGGGCTGGGAAACCTAATGGACTAAGGGGGAACGAAATTATGATGAGGGATCATCATATTTTCGTCCAAGGGCCTCATTCCAGAAGGTTCCTTGGGCTGCTTGGTGGCTAAGCTATCCATTAGGGTTTAGACTGAAACCCTAGCACCCTACAGTATAAATAGATGCCCTATGCTTCAATTTTAGGCCACTTGATTCCAAGGGAAACCCTAGGGCCGAAATTAGCATCCTTCCCCTCTCTCTTAATTGCCTTCTTGCTTCAAGGTGTTTGTGAGCCATTAGAGGCACTACAATTGTGGTGCTTGCTTTCAAGAGTTCAAGAGATCAAGGAAACTAGTTGTTATTGCAATATAACAACAAAGGTATGTCTACTACACTTCTATATGATTTTCGAAAATAATAGAAGCATGTCAGGGTTTATTTTGTGTTCATATAGTTGTATGTCTTATAGTGAAAACATAGATCCAATTAGGGTTGTATGCACACATAGGATTGTTTGTATAAAACCTATCAGTGGTATCAGAGCCTTTGGTTTTTGTTTTCAATTTGATTTGATACATATTATGAATTTGACAAATTAGGGTTTATGGCAAGTAAACCCTAAGGCTTGGTGTTTTTCGAAAATAGGGTTAAGAAACCCTAGTTGGCGATTTTTTGTAGGGTTCTTAAACCCTTTTTTGCCTAGCCTCCAAATTTCGAAATTAGGGTTATGAAACCCTAGGGATTTCGAAAATCCCTTGCCCCCCAAGACAAGATCCCAAAATTTTAGGGATTTGGATAATGCCATCTTTGTGATTATCAACTTAATTGTTTAAACTAGATAATTGAAGATCTTGAATTATCCTTTCCATAAATTTCGAAATCTAGGGGATAAAAAGGATTAGGATAAATTAATTGTTTAATTTTATGATAATCCTTCATGATTTAATAATTTAAATAAATTGTCTAATTTTCGAAAATTTTAAATGCAACAAAGACACTAGTATTTTAAAATGTTTTAAAATACACCCTTATACAATTATGATATTATAAGATTAATTATTATATATATGTATAAGAATAAGCTAGTCTTATCGCTAGTAGGCCTCATTCACGAAGCCAGTCTATAAGGTGGGTATAAGTTTGCTGCCTATAAAATGGCGCTTAATGGATGTACACTCACATCTACCGCTTGCTTGACTGGTGGAGGGTCGTTAGCCGAACGGATAGGATAGGGCACTTAATTCCTCATTATAAGTATAATGGAAATATTAAAGTAACTACATTGTTTTACAAATTCCCACTCTTAGTTACTTTAGGGTAAAATGTGAAAATGATGCTATTCCATGGAATTACACTTTGTACCCCTGTCAAACGTTAGTGGAGCGTGCGTGGTTAACCAGCACACTAATTTGGGATTGACATTGGTGACAAAGGGTGGCTCGATGTCTTATCATAGATCAATGGAGCGTGCGTGGCTAACCAGCACATTGATTAGGTGATGAAGACATTAAGTGCACCATGATGATTCGCATGGTTATTCACAAACTTGTTTGCGATCCTCGGCATCCCAGTCGCAAATTTGAAGTGCATATCGAGATTTAAACATGCCATTGAAATGTTCAATGAATCTCAAAAGAAATCTAGGAATTTTCAAATACATTTAAAACTTAACCTCTTTCGTTTTTCATGGTAAAAATTAGTGAATCGTCATTCACTTACCTTCAAATTATTTACTTTTAGATTACGGCATCCCTTTTCTAAGTTGTAAATAATGTTGTTGGATCCTAGCCCTAATTTCTCATGTGGGTGTTTAATTAGGGATTCATTCTAATCAAACTTTGTTCCTTTCTATTTCAGATGTCAAACGCAAACGCAAACAACAACACTTCTGGGTCATTCTCGTTGATGAACCTGTGTCAAAAAGTGACATTTGATGGCTCGAACTTCAACGAGTGGATGAGATACATTCGCATGATAACTCGTTATGAGGACAAAGAATATGTCCTAGACGAGAAGCTTGAAAGGATCAACCCAGAAGAAGCTACTCCTGAAGAGATGGCCGCCTTTGAGACCCACGAGCGTGATGCAACGAAAGTTCATTGCATCATGTTGGCCACCATGAACCTCGAACTCCAAAAGTCCTATGAGGACATGTATCCATATGAGATGCACCAAGATTTGCTGGACAGGTACCACCAGAGCACGAGGCAAGAGCGCTATGAGATCATCACCAACATGATCACCGCTAAGATGGGGAGTGGAGAATCCCTAACTGCTCATTTGCAAAGAATGCAAAGATATGTTGATCGTCTTCTCAAACTTAATGTTAAGTTTGATGAGGATTTGGCTATCGACATCATCCTCCACTCCTTGCCTTCCTGCTACAGCCAGTTCAGAATGACCTACCACATGAATAAGGAAGAGGTCACCCTAAGTAAGCTTCAAGGGGTCCTGAGGACAGCTGAGAGCAACCTCAAGGACAAATCTATTGCATCATCCTCTACTGTAACTGCTCCTGTGTTGGCAATTGGCCAAGGAAAGGGAAAGAAGAGGAAGGCTCCTTCCAAGAGCCACCATAAGGGTAAGACCCAAGATGGTTCCTCTTCTAGTGGGACCAAAGCAGGTTCTATTAAGCCCTCTTCTGACCCCAAGGAAGCAGAGTGCTTCTATTGCCACCAGAAGGGCCACTGGAAACGAAGCTGCCCTAAATATCTGCAAGATATTAAGGATGGGAAGATAAAGCCCACCTTTGCAGGTATGTATTTAATTAAATCTAATAACTCATCATTTGCTACTTCATGGGTTCTTGATACAGGGTGTGGTTACCACATTTGTTCTGATATGCAGGGCCTAAAAAGAAGTAGGGAAGTGGAGCATGGAAGGATAAGCTTGATCATGGGAAACAAGAAGTCTT
This sequence comes from Lactuca virosa, assembly GCF_052849685.1. Taxonomy (NCBI): domain Eukaryota; kingdom Viridiplantae; phylum Streptophyta; class Magnoliopsida; order Asterales; family Asteraceae; genus Lactuca; species Lactuca virosa. The sequence continues at coordinate 392,670,998 of NC_136433.1, forward strand.
CACCAGTAACCAAGATCGGAGTTTATTCCTTAGTGTTGAGTAATGGGTTAGGACTAGATTTAAATAATTGTTGCTATTCGCCAGATATGGCAAGGAACATCATTTCTTTTCATGGTTTGTTTAGACAAGGTTTCAGATATTCATTTGATAATAGTAATGGTTCTATTAATGCTTATTTGAATGGTGTCTTTTATTTCAATGCATTACCTTGTAATGGGATTTATGAATCTGTGTTAGTTATTGACAATTTAGGAAATGATGTTTTGAATATTGATTCGTCCACAAGTTTGGACAAAGCATGCTTGTGGCATTGTCGCCTTGGCCATGTGAACAAGAAACGCATAGCCCAACTCCAAAAGGATGGAGTCTTGGAGTCTTTCGACCTTAGGGACGATGACGTGTGTGAGTCTTGTTTACTTGGGAAGATGACCAAGTCACCCTTTACTGGCACATGTGAAAGGGGTGAGGGTGTATTGGATCTCATACACACAGATGTATGTGGACCCTTTAGATCCACCACAAGGGACGCTTGTCGCTTCTACGTGACTTTTACAGACGATTATAGCAGATATGGATATATCTACTTAATCAAGCAAAAGTCAGAAACTTTTGAAAAGTTCAAAGAGTTCAAGAATGAAGTGGAGAATCAGTTGGGCAGGAAAATCAAGATGCTTCGATCTGATCGAGGGGGAGAGTACCTAAGTCTTGAGTTTCACGACTATCTGAAAGAGTGTGGAATAGTTTCACAATTGACGCCTCCTAGAACGCCACAATTGAATGGTGTGGCTGAGAGACGTAATCGAACCTTGTTGGACATGGTTCGCTCTATGATGAGTCGTGCTTCGTTACCAATCTCATTCTGGGGGTATGCCTTGGAGACTGCCGCCCATATCCTTAACTTAGTTCCCACCAAGAAGGTTACCAAAACGCCTCACGAGATGTGGACAGGGAAAGCTCCCTCGTTAGCACATATCAAGGTTTGGGGTTGTGAAGCTTTCGTAAGACGAGAGACTCACGACAAGCTAGAACCTCGTAGTGAGAAGTGTTATTTCATCGGCTATCCACAGAAGTCTTTTGGTTATCTCTTCTATAGACCAAATGACAATGTTGTCTTTGTTGCTAGGAGAGGGGTTTTCAGAGAAAGAGAACTCATAAGCCAAGGAGACAGTGGGAGTCAGATTGACCTTGAAGAGCTTCAAGAGTCAGGAGCAGAAGGAACCTCTGACACTGGCATGCAACCTGAGGAGGAAACTCCTGTTGAACCTATTGACCAGTCCTTACCTCTTAGACGTTCAAGTAGAGTTGTTGTTCCACCCCAGTTTTATGGTTTCCATATTACTACTGACGGGGATACGTTTATTAGTGATAGTACACTAGTAAATCTGGACGAACCTAACAGCTACAAGGAAGCCATGGCAGGCCCAGAGTCTGTTAAATGGAAAGAGGCAATGGATAGCGAGATTCAGTCCATGTATGACAACCGAGTTTGGAATTTGGTTGACAATGTGCCAGGTCGTAAGACGGTCGGGTGCAAGTGGATCTTCAAGAAGAAGACAGACATGGATGGGAAAGTGCACACTTATAAAGCGCGATTGGTCGCGAAGGGCTTTACTCAAACTCCTGGAGTTGACTATGATGAGACCTTCTCACCAGTTGCGAAAATAAAGTCTATTAGGGTAATGCTTGCAATAGCTGTGTTTCATGATTATGAAATCTGGCATATGGACGTAAAAACTGCTTTCCTAAATGGGAAGCTGGCTGAGGATGTTTACATGAATCAGCCAGAGGGTTTTGTCAATGCGAAGCATCCAAATAGAGTGTGCAAGCTTGAGAAATCCATTTATGGATTAAAGCAAGCATCTCGAAGATGGAATCTTTGTTTTGACGAGAAGGTCAAAGAGTTTGGTTTTCAGCGAAATGAAGATGAGTCATGTGTATATGTCAAAGCCAGTGGGAGTATAGTGAGCTTCCTCGTATTGTATGTCGATGACATAATACTCATAGGAAACGACATCCCAACATTGCAGGAGGTCAAGTCCTGGCTTGGGAAGTGTTTCGCTATGAAGGACCTCGGAGAGGCTGCATATATTCTGGGAATAAGGATAGTGAGAGACAGAAGTAAGAGACTGATAGGACTCAGTCAGGATACATACTTGGAAAAGGTACTAAAACGTTTTAGTATGGAAAATTCCAAGAAAGGGGAGTTCCCAATCCAATGCAATACCAAACTGAGTAAGACTCAGAGCCCGAGTACAGAGGCAGAAATAGCTGATATGAGCCGAGTACCTTACGCTTCCGCAGTTGGCTCAAGTATGTACGCTATGACCTGTACTCGCCCTGATGTGGCTTTCGCTTTGAGCATGGTCAGCAGATATCAAGGGAATCCTGGTAGGGCACATTGGATTGCTGTCAAGAATATTCTTAAGTACCTACGAAGGACTAAGGAATGGTTTCTAGTCCTGGGTGGGAGTGATGACTTAAGGGTGCGAGGGTACAGTGACGCTAGTTTCCAGACAGATCGGGATAATTACCGATCGCAGTCGGGCTGGGTCTTTACCCTGAATGGAGGAGCAGTGACTTGGAAAAGTTCCAAGCAAGAAACCGTAGCTGATTCAACGTGCGAATCAGAGTACATTGCGGCGAGCGAGGCGTCAAAGGAGGCTATATGGTTGAAGAACTTCATTGGAGACCTTGGAGTTGTGCCATCCATAAAAGAGCCCATGGAAATTTTCTGTGATAATGAAGGAGCGGTTGCCTTAACCAAGGAACCAAGGGATCATGGCAGATCTCGTCATATCGACAGGAAATACCATTTTATTAGACATCGAGTAGAAGAGGGACTCATCGTTGTGAAGAGGGTATCATCAAAAGATAACCCAGCAGATCCCCTCACGAAGGGACTGAGTTGGGTTAAGCATTTGCAGCACGCTAGGAGCGTAGGGCTGAAGGACGATATTAGTTTAGATTAGATAGGTAGGAAACTTGTAATGGATGATCATGTATTCAACATTTGATGATTAAATAAAGGTGTGTTATTTATAAGAAAGCTTCTATCTTGTGTTGATTAGTTATCTATTGTTTCGATTTTGCATGTTTTGACTTCCTGAATAATAAGATTATTCGAACAGTCCACAATCGTTCATATGTTGGAAGTAGATATGAAGGAAGATTGTCATAAATTTGTTTGTAGATTGTCTGAAAAGTTTTAGACATAGGAAAGGTTTGCTGCAAAGTTTATGAGTGCTTATGAAATTTGTATTGAGCATTGGAATAGACCCACACTTGCTGGTATCACTTCATGAATGTTATCACAAGTGATCGCAAGATGATAATATCATATAATCTTTAAACCTAGAGATATGGTTATTGTTTGCTAGTTGATTATACATTGATAATGCGAAAACGCATCAGTAACTTGATGTTATAAAACGCATTATTGTGTGTGGTTTAACTAGTAAATGATAAAGGCATATTAGTCGACGTTTTTCTGTTCCTTTTATTCTATGAGAATAAAAGCGATATCTTGGCCACTTGATGATTTGGTTTGACTTATGTGTCGGGCCCGGTCAGGATGAAGTTGATGTGTTCAACTGAGTTCTATGTCGAACAAATCAGAGATCAAGAAATAAAATGCTAAACAATAAGTATTGTTAGCATGATGTCTAGAACAGAGGATTATACGATCCCTTATCTGAAGGACAGATTATTGGTCAGAGTTGACAGCGGCTATTGAAAGCTACGATTGCTAATCGGATACGGAAGTCATATGTGAGATGTAGTTACTAGACTTATCCAAGTGGGAGACTGTTGGATTAGTGTCTAAGTCCGTAACTATATTTGGTATGTACTTGACCCGAGTGTGCATGGTTCTTTTGGGTTGCCTTCACCAAAGCAACTTGACAAGGTAATTTGATATGAGAGAGAAGATATTATGGTTTATTAATATATTATAAGAATAATATATTAAAGGAGAAATCATATTTATTTAATTAGTATTAGTCATAAATTAATTAGGAATTAATTTGGTGACTAAAAGAGATTAATTAAATAAAGGGGTATAAACTGTCAAATGTGTGATAGTTGAGTTTTGGGCTGGGAAACCTAATGGACTAAGGGGGAACGAAATTATGATGAGGGATCATCATATTTTCGTCCAAGGGCCTCATTCCAGAAGGTTCCTTGGGCTGCTTGGTGGCTAAGCTATCCATTAGGGTTTAGACTGAAACCCTAGCACCCTACAGTATAAATAGATGCCCTATGCTTCAATTTTAGGCCACTTGATTCCAAGGGAAACCCTAGGGCCGAAATTAGCATCCTTCCCCTCTCTCTTAATTGCCTTCTTGCTTCAAGGTGTTTGTGAGCCATTAGAGGCACTACAATTGTGGTGCTTGCTTTCAAGAGTTCAAGAGATCAAGGAAACTAGTTGTTATTGCAATATAACAACAAAGGTATGTCTACTACACTTCTATATGATTTTCGAAAATAATAGAAGCATGCCAGGGTTTATTTTGTGTTCATATAGTTGTATGTCTTATAGTGAAAACATAGATCCAATTAGGGTTGTATGCACACATAGGATTGTTTGTATAAAACCTATCAATATTCTCCCCCAAAAACAATAAAAATCTCGAAAAAGTAGGGGTATGAAGCTCACCTTGAGTTGGTTGACAAGTTGTTTGGAGTGATGGAGTGAAGATTTCAAGCTTAAACTTTTGGGCTGAGATGAGGAACTTCCCTGGGAGGAATGTTGTCCTAAAGGTGATCATCACATATTATTATGAATAAAATAATATGGATTCATTTTGAAAATTACATAAAATGTTAGATGAGTGGAGAAACTTACTTAAAAACTCTAGAGAGGAGTTGAGAAATTTAGCTTTCAGCCAGCTCTTGTTCTTGCTTTTGAGATGAGTTTTTGAGAGAATATGAGAGAGTGATAGAAGTGGGGAAATCTAAAACCCCTCCACAGACGTTCCTTTAAGAGGATAAAAGAAAAGGTGGGAGACTTAGGTACATGGAAATCTGATGGTTCATGCTTTGTTATTTGGTGGGTAATGCCTTGGTTACTGTGATTTGCATGGGGAATAGGAATTATATCAAATCACAAAGTCAAACCTCCTTGTCCTTATCCTATTCTTATCTTGATTGAAAATAATACATTTATAAATCTGAAATATTATTTTATGTAAATATGATTTAAATAATCAAAATTGGCATAAAATAAAGGTTTAAGGGGTTTAGGATATGAAAAATACGAGTTTGGAGGAATTCCCGACGTCAAATTGCCTCAAAATGAAGAAATGGCCCGAAATAGTCCAAAATCCGGAGCCAAAAGGTGAATTCTGGAGCCATATGTTGAATTCTGAAGTTATATCTCAAATTTCGGAAGGGAGGGTTAAGTCTGCGAGGGTCCGAAGTGGGTACAAGGGAGTTCCGGAGGTACTGGGCAAGTTCCGAAGCTCTTTTCTAGTTCCGGAGTGAAATTACGGAGTCAGCCTCCAAGTTCCGAAGATAGTTCTCATTTCCGGAGTCGTTTGTCAAATTCTGTAAGTCCCCAATCTGCTTGTGTATCAATCAGATCTGTTTAATGGTGCGGAATCCCAATCAAACGGATGATGCCAGATCAAAATATAAGAGAAGGAGAATAAGAATAACTTGAATCTATGATGTATTCAAAGATATGAGTGATGCTCCATACACATTAGATTCTCTCACACACACTATTCTTCTCTCTTCTCTCTAACTTTCTCTCTCTATAATATGCTCTCTCACATGCATCTACCACTCCTCACCCACCTAACATCTATTTATATACTTATGGGGAACATGGGCCTTAGATGGGTTCACGGCCGTGAACTGGTTTACGGCTATAAACACTCACTTGGCCGTGAACACAGCCGCAAATATATATTACATTACAAAAAAATATATTTACCTAGAAAAGTAAAGTATAAACAGTGATGTGGCACCTTGGTCAGATCTTGACCAGAAACCAAAATCATGATGATGATGCATCATCATCTAGCAGGAAGAGGATCGCGAGTTGTGACAACAGTGATGTAGCACCTTGGTCAGATCTTGATCATCATTTACTTTTTTTAGTTATGATGCAATTGGGTGTCATTGACTTTGTTGCATTTAGTGGGGTTTGTGTTCCTTAATTTTCATGTAAGGGTAAAAAGGTCATTTGAAGAAGAGTAAGTTAACAAATCTCACTTTCATATTTTATACTTTGAAAATCTGCTCAAGTACCTGATAATAGTACTCTACACTTGACCAAGTAACATAATCACCATTTTTATTAGACATTCTAATTGGATGAGGAGAAAAGTTGGAGAAACTCCCATACGGGTCCCACGTCTTATAGAAGAACATGATTGGTGAATATCATTTCTTAAGTGCGGTCCCACATTCTTTGGATGGAGAAAATGGTAATTTCGTCTTTTACAACTAACATTCCATGTTTGATTCTTCTAATAATTATATTAGCATATTAATTTTTTGACTTTTATTTGATCAGGTCACAAGAATTTTCGGAGCAGGGGTTCATTAGTCTTAAAGAATTATGAAAGGCAAGATACAACTCTACTTAGTTGGAATTTAGTGTTTATCATCTTTTTGTATATCTTTTTAGTTTGTATAGCATTACATTGCAGAAGGTGTCCCTTAATGGCAATGTAGTATTAGGTTATATAGTTAGGGAAAACCTCTTAATAACAATGTACAATTAGATCCCCTTAATATCAATGTACTACAATTTGTTGACATGATGTTATTGGATGAAATTGATTGTTTTGGTATATATTTGTTTACATATTTTTGTATTATGCGTAAATAAGTATCGTAAAGATGCGTCGTAAATTCATATCGTAAATGGTTACTGAAGTTTATGACACGCAAATGTGTGTCATCTTCATTTATGACAGGGGCTTCCTTCATACGTATTGCGTGTCATAAACACGTGCGTCCTAAGGTTACGACACGCAAATGCGTGTCGTCTTTCTTTATGACAGGGCCTTCCTTGATACGCATTGCGTGTCATAACTGTGCGTCGTAAATGCGCGTCATAAATGTGTGTCGTAAATGCGCGTCGTAAATAGACGACGCGCAAAAACGTGTCGTCTCTCGTTATGACAGGGCTTTCCTTGACATGCATTTGCGCGTCGTCTGAGCATTTTACAACACGCATTACGCATCGTAAAAGGCTGTTTTTCTAGTAGTGAAATGTGAAAACTATAGCTATGTTAAGGAACAGCTTGCTAACGTGACTATCGAACTTGATGCATTGAAAGCTAAATATAAAGATGCAGATTTTACCTTTAAGAAATTTGATGTATCAAGTGAGGTAGTTGCGTCCATGATTGAAAAACAATTAACTTTTAAAGATAATCAAAACAAGGGTCTAGGGTATCATAGTGTGCCACCTCCTTTCAATGACAACTATAACCCACCCCTTGAGACCAATGAGGAAGAGACACCTACTCAGTGTGGCCAAATCCCTATCCCAGCTTCAGTTAAGACTGAACCATCTGGGCCTACTGAGGTTATTGAGGTGAATGTTTCTGATGCTTCTACTTCATGTGCAGGTAAAGTAGTGGAAGATGAGAACAAAGAGAATACTATTGAACAAACAAATGACTCCTTGAACTCTGAATTTGTTGCTTCTAATCAACCTGTTGTTGGTAAATACAGGCCACCAATTCAAGCTAAACAGAGTGTCTGTTGCAAGTGTGCTTGTGGGAACAATCAGAGACAAGGCAAGGCCACGCCACCAGGGGCAGGAAGAAACAATTCCTACATGAAGAAAAAAACATATTTTCACTGTGGAACACCTGGACACATTGCTAGAAATTGTCCTAATCGCGCATACGTTCCCTATTACGCACAAGGATGGCGGAACGCGCCAAGAGGGAGATACTCTAAAAGAAACCCTTCCAGGCCACACTCGCGCAATGGTGATTGGAACGTGAAGAAGGCCAAGAATCAAAATCCCAAGGACAAGGAGGGAATGTCGGCCAAGAAGCCAAGCTCAAGAGATGCTTTTGTGAAATCAAGACTGGTTAGGTCAAAGTCATCTCGGCGGCCGACTTCAAGTTCAAAAGCAAGTACTGAGGCATCCATCAAATCGAACAAGAAATGGGTTAAACCCAACTACAGATGGGTTCCGAAGGTTCACTCTCCCAAATCTTCTAATGACTCTAACATTTCTTCATTTTCTGTCTTTGATAAGCAGGATATGTCATGGGAGAGAGTTCCGTGTGTAGATGACAAAGGTCAACCCAGTTTCAAAATGGATTGGGTTCCAAAGACCAACTAATCCCGCTTTGTGCTGGAGCAGCTATGGAGGCATATCATCAGACTTCGGTTTGTTGATAGTGGTTGTTCCTAGCATGTAACGACGTAAATTTTCAAAACAAATTTTTCACTTTAAATCATATAATCTTCATAACATATTTCATAAAATCTCATTTGTTTAATTTACAAAACGCACTCCATGTTTAATTAATTAATAATCCAGGACCCTCGAAACATAATTCCTTCTCTGGTGTGTACAATCAAGTCGGTTCCGTCCCGCGATCCTGAGAAACCTGAAACACATAACACATAACACGGTAAGCACGAAGTTTAGTGAGTTCCCCAAAATACCACATACAACAATTCGCTACTCGAGGCTATACTTTGTAAGACCCTCCGGTCAATGTGTCTCAGCGGGACCCTCCAGTCCCATAGCTCGTTGGACCCTATGGTCCGGTCTAGCTCGTTGGACCCTCCGGTCTGGTCTGGTTGAGGACCCTCTGGCCTCATAAATCGTTGGACCCTCTGGTCCGGTCTATAAAGCTCCGCATGGCATAAATCACAAAGAAATAATGCACAACATAACACACAAGGCAGGATAATGTAATACTCAATGTAAGCTCATACGACCTTCCGGTCACACATAACTACCACTCAAGGTAAATTATAGTGAGAAGACTCACCTCGGATGTCGAACAACTCCTATAGACGTTGCTGCTTCACACCGGCCACTAACTCTGTGCCAACCCAACAATTATCCCAATTAGGAACTAAGTCCAAACTCTCACTCATTGGGTCTAAAGGTTAATCTATAACCAACCCATCAATGCCCTAAAACCCATTGGGCCCACCAAGGCCCAATAATAAACGGGCTCTCCCGAGTCCAAATTCTCAATCTAATGACAAGCCGAACACAAGGGCCCAAGGCATAATTATAATAATTTTCTGCTCATAGCCTCTAATACACACGCCCAAAGATTCAGGCCCAACCTTTAAGGCCCATCATAAATTCTAGTCCAAAAGCCCACAGAGAGGTTACGCGGGGTGTACCTCCCTTGGTAAGCTCATCGTACTCAAGCATGCACGAAACTGATCGGGGACCTCAACCCAGTACGCGGGGCGTACTGGAATTACGTTGGGCGTACGCTCAGTTTTGCTTAGTCCATTTTCTTGGTCTTAACCCGTTAAGACCTTAGCTCATTTCTCAGATCTGGACTTCCTAATAGCTCTTACTCCATAAAGTCAGGGACTTTAAGCCTTTGCACGGCTGATGAGGTCACAAACACACAAAACACTCATTCTCTTTTCTCATTAAGCTCTTATCTCATGCATGACTTGATTCTAACCTCCAAGATCTCATTTTTATGAAACTACTCCATCAAAAACACTCAAAAGGACAGATAATGGGCTCTGGAGTGTAACAACTCATAAAGCTTCAAGCTTTGGGACAAAAACCCTAAAATGGACCATACTATACACACATTAAAAGGGATATGAAAGCTTTGAGCTTTATACCTTCAAATGATGCTCCATCCCCATAAAAGCTCAGATCCAAAGCCTGGACTCCAACTCCTTTCCCTTCAATGCTCCTTCTTCACTCCAAGGACTCACAAAGTCACCCCAAGGGCTCTCATGCACTCACAAGTTCTTATGGACGAAGATTTAGGGTTTTGGAGGGTTTGTTCTTTGAGAAAGGTGGCCAGGAATGAGGCCATATCATTCTTTATATAAGGTCACTTAAAATATTAGGGTTTCCATTATGTGCCTAGTACACCCAGCGTACCCTCTGGTACGCCCAGCGTACTAGGTGGCTCTTGCTTAAGTATCACGCGCATTCGTACGCTAAGCGTACACATATGTACGCCCAGCGTACTCCGCTGCCACATTTCTCAACTTAGGGGCTTATCTTGCCAAATCTCCAAACTTCCATAGCTTCTTTGATACAACTCTGATTCCAAAGATTATCATACCTACGGAAAGGTGACGAGATGCCCTACGCTTCTAGAAACTTGTCGCAACCCCGAGGCTTCCTCCTGCCCGGTTTGCATCCCACGAACTCTGACCACAGACGATCCAGAACAGGATGTTACATAGCACATGATAGGGAACATCTCTCAACTGTATAACACTCAGAACTTTAAGTGAGAGTATGTGTCCTCTACGGGAAAGGGAAGAAATGAGAGGATCATACATGGGGTTTGTGCTTAACGATGTGAAGAATTTTAGGATCTGTTCTGAGATCGAAATATGTGTGTTGTTCTCAGACCTTCTGGATGCAAATTCAATCGGTGACTTACGGTTTGAGTTTTTTCTCGATACTCCTGAGTTTTCTCTTACATTGATTCGTTTCAAAGATAATCTTTTATTTTCTTATAGCCTTTCGTTAGTAGGTATTGTTTGGGAAGTGATATGAAGTATAGTGCTAAAGGGCAATTTATGATGCGTGTAATGCACTAGCACTAAAGCCGAATTGTCTAGACTCTGTGTTCAATGTGCTGGTAGGCACAAAGGGTTCAAAAGGACTAGACTAAATGTAGTTTGACAATGAAAGGACTTAACAGTGTAGACTTAGATAGTTCTATTTGGACTGACAATACGACGCTCGGGTAGATTGAGCAGTGAGATAAACATGGGAACCTGCACGATACACTAAAGTAATATGTATCTAGAATTGTGGTTTAACATTTTCTCGATGTACGGACTCATGTCCTTAATTCCGGTACTGATAGGGTGACTGGGGGGGTTCTGATAAAATAGGTCTGTAGGAAATTATTTTCTTGCTTTCTATCTGTTAGTCATATGTTGCCTCCTCTGCGTGATTGGAACATATTCGACCTGGAATGCAACATATGCAACTCTATTTCTATACATCTCCTTATCTATGCAATTCTTTCTATCTGTTAGTCATATGTTGTCTCCTCTGCGTGATTGGAAGAGATCCGACCTGGAACACAGCATATGCAACATTCTACTTCTCAATCCCTCTATATTAGTTAGTCATATGTTGTCCCTTCTGTGTGATTGTAAGAGATCCGACCTGGGACACAACATATGCACCTATCTCTAACTTTGACTTCCCTCTTAATGATTGTCTACTCACCTAAAGTAAAGAGTTCTTTGGAAGTTCTTGATTACCGGGGTATATCGGGAAGTGGGGAACACGTTCTAGTACATCTAAAATTGAACCATTTAATAGGTTGTCTGTAGACCTCGCTGCTGAATTTAAGTGGACAACAATATCCTTGGTCGTCGTCAGCTAAATGGTCCATTTAGGAATATAAGTACAATGTCTTGTCATGTATAATCTGTCCAACTTGTCAATATCTTTCGTGTTTAAGTGGACCACAATACCGGTGATTGACCAGATCTAAACATGCAGGTGTGTGCAGATAAACGATATTGAATTGTTTGACAACTTTGATCCCAAATTAGTTTTGGAATTTAGTTATTATTTTTGTTTTGGTTAAATTTGTTCATAGTTTTCCTTTATGCACAAATTTAGGGGGAGGATTAAAATTTAAAAAAATCAAAAAAAAATCAGAAAATTCAAAAATCAAACAAAAAACAGAAAATTCAAAAATCCAAAAATATTTTTTGTTTCTGTTTTACTTTTTTAAGAAAATATGAAAAATCCAAAAATATTGTGTGCTAAGTTTTCTTTTAGTTTTGTTTTTATCTCAAATTTTCTTTGTCTTTAAAAGTGAATTCAGATGTAGATGAGACTCATGGAGACTGTATCGATATTTTCTGAGCCAAAGCTTCATCCGTGATTGTCGAAGAATTCTCATTCGAAGGAACAAGAAATGAAGATTATTCTTTCAACATTCAATCTTTTAACCCAGAAGCAAGGTGAAGTTGCACTTGAAGATTATGTGACAGATTGCATTGAAGCCTCCTCAATCAATTTGCTTCTATCTATGTACCTGCTGAAGTGATCCAGAAGGTTCGTTCTCTCTGATATTCTCTCTGAAGATTCTCAAGCTGAAAGTCTCATTTTTCAAGAATCTCTACATGAAGCCTCTTCACCCAACATGCGTTCAAAGTCAATTTTTGAAGAAATGCCCATCCGTTCAAGATGAAGTCATTCAGCTAGAAGATTCAGTTGTTCATCTTGAAGTTGTGAAGAAATTGAAGATTAAAGCTAAAGCCAAGCTCCAAATGAAGATTGACAAGAAAATCCAGCTACATTTTTAGGAGGAGTTTGTTGGGTCAAAAGAAAAGAAAGCTATAAACCAAGGGGGAGATTGTTGGGTCTAAAAATATGGTTTATACTTTACTTTTCTAGGCTTTAATAGTTTTTAGTCTAGAACCGAAAACAGCCTTGGGTTTACGGTTCATGTGGTATTTGCGGTTGGGTGTGTTTGCGGCTGCAAACTCGTTTGCGGCTGTAAACACGTTTACGGTTGTAAACGTGTTTACAACAACTATTCCCTATATATATAGTGTCAGTAAAGTCATAAGTGGAGATGGGATAAGTGTGTGTAAATCAAGGTGTTCTAGAGAGAAAAAGTGAGAGAGAAGAAGAGTGTGTGTGTGTGTGTGTGTGTGAATCGTGTGTTGGAGCATCAATCTTATCATTGAATACATCATAGATTCATCTTCTTCTTCTTCTCCTTCTTCCATATTTGATCTTGCATCATCCACTTGATTGGGATTCCGCACCATCAAGTGGATCTGATTGATACATCAAGCAAAATTTGGGACTTACACCATATGTAAATTGAACAATACATACACTTGCATCTCTTACTGTGTTATCATAGTAAACTGATAAATCCTCCAATCCTTTGATAAGTTTTCTAGACATTTAACCCGTGTCATATGTTTTCACCAGTGTGTGACACATTACAAAATTACCATAATACCCTTTTACTTATTATTTTTAAAACTTCGTTTTTTAAGAGAAACTACCATTGTGTCCACAACACCTTCTCGTCCTCCCATGGTGTGGAAGAAAAACTCAGTAGTTATTAAACCACTATAAAAAGAATTTGCAACAAACCCTTTTGCCTGGATTGAAGAAAAAAAAGATAAATATAAAAGAAAAAAAGATGATAGTTTAATGTATGAGGGGTAAAAATGTAAAACATACAGTAGGGGTTTTGGACATTCTTTGAAAATGGGGAAGACTTCTCTCTTTGAATCCGTTTGGAACTCGTTGACCTTCTACTGATTGTTGACAAACACATGCAATCATTTGACTTATGTTGATTGGAGAACCTTTGGACCCACACTGAGACATAATTAGAGGGTTTTTTCTCCAATGTAGTTATTCCATACATACTTGTTTATGTAAATTCATTATTCATTTAGTTGATTAAAAAAAACATGGAGATAGATATTAATCTATTATTACCTTTCCAGTTTCATCTCTGATCTGTCAGATTAGGTGTCTAAGTTCATAACTATTTCTGGAATGTAGTTGACCCGGTTGGCATGGTCCATTTGGGTTGCATGGCATTGCAACACTTGGATAGACTAAATGAGAGAAAGGACACTTATGGTTTATTAATATATTATAAGTTCTAATATATTAATAATATTATTTAATTAGTATTGATCAAGAATTAATTTTGTGATCAAAATTGAGACTAATTAGATATATGGGGTTGATTGTGTAAAACATCCATTCTTTTATAGTGGGCTAATGATCCATGGTTTATTAAGTTGGGTTAAAACCCATAAGGTGCTCCATGGATAGTCCATGGAGGTTATAAACCCATGGATCATGGAATATGAAAAGCCATGTCAATTAGGGTTTACATGGTGTAACTCTACTTGTGACACAACTATGAAAGGACCCCATGGGCTACCAAAATCGGCACTATGTGTAGAACAAGAGGGCTAGCCGATTTTGGGTGATAGTGTACTGCTCTCAAAGTTATTCCAAGAGTTGTGGTGTTGTGTGAAACATTTGAGGCATCACACTTGAGGTGCTAGGCTCACAAGGTTCTCAAGGAATCCAAGCAACAAGAAAGGTATGTTCTCCTACTAGCTTTTATGTTTCAAAGTTCCCCATGCCATTCTAGTTAGGTTAAGAACCTTGGAAAATCAAATTTGCATGTATCTTAGTAAAACATAGATCCATGGTTTCTAGGGTTGCATGTACACCTTAGGAGTGTTAGAATGCTCAAAACCCTTCATGATCTTCTTTAGTACACTTGTGATCTCAGCTTCAAGGGTCTGAGCAGCATTACAATCAGGTTGTAACTTGAGCTTTCCTTTATTAAAATCCAATATGAAATTATCACATTTTTTATTCCCTTGACAAATAATTATATTTGTGTTTCATTCAAATTATCCCCAGGTTGCACATCATCAATTCCTATTGAGAATCCATGGTTTCCTATCCATCGAGCATTGCATCATAAAGTCCATCCTTGTTGTTGTTCCCTATTTTGCTAAGCGATTCATACAAGCAACAACAGCATGTGAGTTATAATCCCTAATAAGAACAGAGTAAAGTCCATCCTTGTTGCTATTCCATGTTGCATTATTGTGAATGTAGATATATCCATCATTAGGTTTGATTTAGATAAACTCTCATATCTGCATATCCTACAAATATATTTGAAAGGATATAGAGAGAGGGGGAGAAAAGACAAACATCATTAGGTCACATAGTTTCATAAGGTTCTCTCATGTCTTTCTTGTGCTGATCTTAGTTCCCATTCAGTTGTGTTATCCATTTCAGCTTCAAGCTCTTTAAGCTCAAGAATGTGAAGAAAGATATTGGAGTGACTTTGAGTTTTGGAGCCACTGGAGTGCTCATTGAGACCCTGTATGGAGCATGGTTGAGGTACCAGGGATCCACCTCTCCTGTTGGCCACCATGATATGGGGTGCCCTCTGCTCCAATAATCATAACTCTTAATTTCTCTTTCTAAATTCATATGTGTCTATTTTCAAAGATCCATCCTTGATTCATCCTTGATTCATATGCCCTTACAAATATTGTGTCTATTTTTAATTCTCTTTCTAAATTCTAACTATTAATAATTTCTGACACATGCTTACCAGGCAAGTCTTTCTCAAGAATCCTCCACTCATCCCGTATCTTTTTAGCCTAATTTTTTGGTGGCTAAAACAAAATCAATCACATTCATTTGTTATGTGTATATCAAAATAAAACAAAATTACAATAAAAAAATGTAACAGCATATTAAGTAAACTAAGTCCAATAGAGGGGTTGTTTCTTTTTTGACAGTTGTATATGGGCTAAGCAATTAAACTTGTAACCAAAATGTAGTTTAGAATAAAGTTTTTTGCTTCTTGTTTTTATGTTTTATGTGCCTTACATATTTATTTCTTCACATTTATTAAATAGGAGGTGGGAGTGAAGAAGTTCCAGTCCTGCTTTACCCAGAGTTCAAGAGAGAAGCAACTGTTGAGCCTCTGTTCTCCTCTATTTTCTTTTTTCTACATCAGGTGTGATTATTTTTTATCCTCTTACACGTCTCTTCTTCACATTCTACACTTAATTTTTATAATAGTTTGGTCAAATATTTATTTGGTTTTAGATTTGTTATATATTTTAGCTGTTTGATTGTTTTATAAGTTCCTGCATGTTTGTTCTATCAATAAGGAGGTATAATTTCACAAGATTAAAATTGAAATGTACCTTTTGGTCATGGAGTTGTTTTTAAGTCTGATAACTACAAAAAAAAACATTTCAAGGTCCCATTTACTTGATATATTATTAATTAACAAATAACAGATGTATGCTCTTGTAAAAATATAGGAAAAATATGTATTAGTTTGGAAGAATAATTATTTGTCAAAGAATGCTTAGTCTTTTGCTTTTGTACTAACTCTAAGTTTAGTTTAAGAATTTAAAAGTTTGCTTTTGTCAGTGGCGAATCTAGAACCAAAATCAACGTGGTTCCTTATATACAAGAAATGGAAAAAAAGTATGAAAATGTAGGTCTTTTGGCAAAAATAAGGTAGTTCCTTATGTTTTTTTTATATATAATTGTTGTATTAAAAAAGAAAAAAGGTAGGTCCTAGGACTCACCTTCACATAGTGTAGCTACGCCCCTAGCTTTTGTATTAACTTTAAGTTTAGTTCCTGTAAGGCTAAGGTTCTGGTTACAGAAAAAAATTATTATTCTCTTTTTTCACTTAAGGTCTTTTTTGTTTATTCTCTTTTGATTATTTAACAACAATATCTTTAAAACTCATTATAAATTATTATTTAATTATTTTTATTTTACTTATTTCCCCAAAAAAAACTTATTTCTTATTAGAAACGGCAAAATTGTTAGACAAGTCACTGTTTTAAAGTTTAGTACAGTTTTGACATGGGTCATTATTGTGGCTTCATTTTGTTGTGGTTTTAGTACCCTCCAACTAACAACTTTAGAAATCAGAACTTAAAATGAGGGCAAAATAGTCATTTGACAGGGGTTTAACATTTGATTTCTAACTACTGGGAGACCAAAACCACAACAAAATGAAATCACAAGTATGAACTGAACCTGTAATTTCCATTATACCACAGTAAAAAAGAACAAAAAAAATTATACTTAATATTTTTCATTTTGATCAAAATTGAAATGCATTGGATGTTATTTTGTTTGCCCCTGGTTTGCTTTTCCCTTTTCTGACTGTTTTACCCCTGGACACCAATGCATGGATCTTTTGTTTTTTTAACTAGTAAATTACAAATTTGGGCCCTGTGCTATATTGTTTTTCAGATATGGTACCTAAAAGAATTTTGTGTTTTTTTTTATCCAAATGGCTTCATTTTGCTTTAAATTTGGCCCCTCTGGGATTTTTTTTTTTTTTGTTTTTTTCTCCCTATGGTTTCATTTTGTTTTGGAATTATATGGTAAAATGTCGAATTTGCCCTAAATTTTGTATTTTTAATAGAAATTTGATAAGGGCCTAAGGGGGGATAATATGGTCATTTTGCCATGATCTAGCAGCAAATTTTTTTTTTTGAAATAGTTATCGTTTAGGGACCGTGGAATTTACATTTTTCCCTTACGTTTTTTTATTAGAGCATATCCAATCCTGGTAAAATTATCATTTTGCCCACATTTATGTATTTTTTTTAATAAACCACAATGACAAAGTTTTGTAATATATTTTTGGTCAAACCAAAACTAATAAGTTATACCAAAATTAATAATGTATATAGATATTATTATATATTAAACTTAAAAGTTATATAAACATACTCTTCAAACATATATAATCTCAAAACCACCTTAATTGTACATATTTGGTCATACACCTTACCTGTTTGGTACCCACCTTAAAATTAATTAATTAAAAACAAATCGGAAACTATTAATCACACAACTTCCACATTAGAAAACTCTTAATGTCTTCATCTTCGGAGGACAGCATTTAGGAAATTTCCAAATGTACCCTTATCTTCTAAAATATTTTCTAAACACCATTTACACAGACAACATTTAGGAAAAAAATGGCTTGGTTGTAATTGTGAAGATTGATTACAACATTTAGTATATATACCCAATCTATATATGCATGATTAAGATGGTCATATGAAAAATAACTAAAGTTACAAGAATTGTTTTTATTTTCCATCTCCAACATTTACCTCTACAATACAATAAGCACAATGAATGTACTTTGAAATGTTAATGACTTCATTTTTTTATTAATAGATTATATAGCATAGTCACTTGTGTAAGAATATTGAAGCTATATCTTATTCTTTGTTATATGTCTATCACTTAAAATTTATTTGATTACTTTCTCTCCCCTCCAACTCTTGTTTAATCCAAAGGATTTATTGTAATCCACTTCTTCTTACTTGGTTGTAGCTAGTCATTATCTAAGTTCTGAGTAGTATTTATATATTTGGTTGTAGCTAGTCATTATGTCAACACATAGTGCTAGAGACTGGATGTACAAAAGGTTAGATCATGGGTATCTTAGCACAACATATCATGCATCTGTC
Organism: Lactuca virosa; assembly: GCF_052849685.1. NCBI lineage: Eukaryota > Viridiplantae > Streptophyta > Magnoliopsida > Asterales > Asteraceae > Lactuca > Lactuca virosa. The sequence continues at coordinate 392,689,226 of NC_136433.1, forward strand.
AAAGGATTTCTGGATGTTGCTTTTTCTAATGAAGCAACCGTTGATGGGGATTATATTAGATGCCCTTGTTCTAAATGCAAGAACAAGCCTTATAAAACAAGAGGTGATATAGAGCTTCATTTTTTACAAAATGGTTTCACTCCTAATTACACAACTTGGTGGGCACATGGTGAAAGAAATACGATATCTCAGCATGAGGAAGAATCTTCTAATCTGATGCAGGATCCGATGGAAGATGATGATGATGATGATGATGATGTTAATGGGTGTACACAAATATTGATGGATGTAATGGAGGAACTCCCAAATCCAACTGCCAAGGGGTTCTATGATATGTTAGAAGACGCTGATAAACCTTCATGGGATGGACGTGAAAATTATTCAAAATTACAAGCTGCAACAGAGTTGTTGCATTGGAAGTCGGAATACAATATATCTGAGGCTGCCTATGATCACATACTTCCTATAATTAAGCGGATGCTACCCAAAGGTGAGAAACTAGTTGAGAACTTCTATGAGACGAAGAAGCTTTTGAAAATAATTAGACTCCCAGAAAAAAAAGATTCATGCTTGCAAAAACCATTGCATGATATTCTATGGGGCAGATTCTGATTTGACTAAGTGTCGAGTGTGTGATCATGATCGGTACAAGAGTGGCAGACTGCCTTATCTCGTTATGAGGTACTTGCCGATTGCTCCTAGACTCCAAAGGTTGTATTTGACAAAAAAGAAGGCAAAGCAAATGACATGGTACTATGAACATCAGACAGAACCGGGTTTGATGGTCCATCTAAGTCATGGTGAGGCTTGGAAGCATTTCGACTCAATGCATCCAGAATTTTCAAGTGAACCATGGAATGTTCGCCTTGGGCTATGCACCGATGGGTTCAGTCCAAATAACTCAAATACAACCCCGTATTCATGTTGGCCTGTTTTCCTTTCAATTTATAACTTGCCTCCTTGGATGTGCTTAAAAGAACCATATGTTCAATTAAGCATAGTTATTCCTGGAAAAAAGAGCCCATGTCAAAATATAGATGTGTTTCTTAGGCCATTAATTGACGAGTTAAAGATGCTATATACATACAGTGTTGTCACTTATGATGCTTCGACTAAATGCAATTTCACAATGAAAGCTATACTTCTTTGGACAGTTAGTGACTTTCCTGCTTATGCATTGTTATCGGGATGGAGCACACATGGCAAGTTAGCATGTCTGTATTGTAGGGGAGGGTCGGGGTCGTTTCGGTTACACCATGGTAGTAAACCATGTGGTTTGACTGCCATCGAAAATTTTTACCTGAACAACACACATATAGGGTTGACAAAACAGGATATTTGGCTAATAAGGTTGAGCGATCTAGCCCCCCACCAATATAAAGTGGTGATCAGATTTGGGAGCAAGTACGACACTTTCCAACTGTTTATGAAGGCAAACCTTTTAGAGCGAAGAATGCAAAATTGCCTGGTTTCGGGATTACTCATAATTGGGTTAAGAGGAGCATCTTTTGGGAGCTACCATATTGGCGGAAGTTTTTAATACGACACAACCTTGATCCCATGCACATTGAGACAAATGTGTTTGAAAATATTTTCAACAACGTTATGGACACTCCAAAAAGCAAAGACAACATGAATGCAAGAAAAGATATAGAAATGTCTTGCAATCGAGTGCAATGCCATACATGGAAGAAGGGAATTAAGGATATGAAAAAGAGAGCATTGTTTGCTTTGAGCAAAGAACAAGTAACTAAAATATGCCAATGGTTGATTAAACTTAAATTCCCGGACGGATACGCCTCAAACTTGGGGGGTGCGTTAATGTAGATGATAATAGCTTTTACAAATTCAAGAGTCACGAGTGCCATGTATTTCTTCAAATATTGTTGCCTATTTCTCTAAGAGGTATGGTGCCAAATTCAACATGGGATGCAATTACATAGTTGTGTACATTCTTTCGTGTAATATGTTCACGGGTGTTACGCGTAGATGACTTACAGCGCTTGCAAACTACTATTGTTGAAACCATTTGCAAGTTGGAAAAAATATTTCCACCTGGATTCTTTGACTCAATGGAGCATCTTGTTATCCACTTAGCTCGAGAAGCTATGCTTGGTAGTCTGGTTCAATATAGGTGGATGTATCTTTATGAAAGGTATATTTTTTACCATACAAAAGATTTTACCATAAAACCTATGGAATTTCTAATAAACCTTTTCCAACATCTTTTTAGGAAGTTGGTATTAATGAAAAGAAAGATAAAAAACCATGTGAAGGTTTAGGGGTCCATTGTTGAGGCTTACATGATTAAAGAAATATCGAATTTTTGCTCACAATACTTTTTGCCTACAATCAAAACCCGGTTGAATCGTGAGTCACGTAATTTTGCCCCAGACATTCCTAGTTATACCATGGTCGACTCTCGATTAAGCATTTTCAAAGTTCCATCTCGAAGATTATTCGAAAAAAGTGGTCAACGAAGGCCTTTGACAGATGATGAGATGCGTATTGCTCATAATTACATCTTGATCAATTGTGTTGAGGTTCTACCTTTTTTTAAGGTATGTCAAGTTATCTATTTTTCCTTGATGTCGTGAATCTCTAAAATGTTTGTTATTTTTTAAGGTTGTTTGAAAATTATGTGATCCAAAGACAACCTGATATGGATGATGGAGCATTTGAAAGGTTTAGGGATCAACATTTTGCTAAGTGGTTTAAAGATCATGTGAGTATGATACGAGCAAAATTTGTATTACCAAAGTGTCTTCCCCTGTGAATTAGTTAACAAATGAATTTATCAATGTAGTTTTTTCAACAATCAAATGATATCAGTCAACATCTGAAATGCCTTGCACGAGGACCATTACGACATGTTAGGTCCTATAAAGGATACTTTATCAATGGTTACAAGTTTCATACTGAAAAATATGGTGGTGGACGGGTCACACACAATAGTGGTGTATGTGTAAGAGGGACTTGTTACAATGAGACTGAGTGTGACTATTATTGGTTGTTGGATGAGGTCTTGGAAGTAGAATATCAAGGCATAGGGCGTTGTGTTGTAGTATTGTTCAAGTGTACATGGTTTAACCCTACTGAAGGGGTACGTGTGGATCGAAAGCATAATTTGGTTGATATTAAATACAAATCAAGGCTAAGAAATGAAGATTTGTTTATCCTAGCGTCACAAGCAGAACAAGTGTATTATGCACCATATCCTACAATGAAGGATTTGAAAGATTGGTGGGTTGTCGTCAAGACGAAGCCAAGGGGTGTATATGATCTACGACAATGTGTTACTGAAGAAGATGATGATGAGGATGAAGAGGACCAATTCTTTCAAGAAAGTGAAGCGACTTTACCTTCTACAAGTAGCGGTGCAAATGAGGTGGCAGGACCCCTTTCTCATGTAATTGAAGGAGAAATAGAAGAAGTTAATGACAATGACATTGAGAGAGAAGAAGATGAAGAAGTTGATGATAACTTGGATGATTCATCCGAATATGATATTGAAGATGAAGACAACATATGTGATGATAATTCTGATGATGAGTAATTACTAAAAATGTAGAATGAAACAATGTATTTGGAACTATATATTGCCTAATGGACCTTATTAATAACTTTTTAGCTAAAATGATCGTTTTCTTTTTCTATATACATTGTACTTTCATTTATTTGTGTATTATAGCATGTTACCTTCTCTTACTTCTATAATTTTCTATTATAATACATACTTGTTCTAACCAATAGTTTATTAATTCTTGATTTTAAGGGTTATTTTTTTACTAATGGGGCCACGAGGAGCCCGTGGTGGTGGTCGCAGTGGTAGTCACATTGGTGGTCGTGATGCTGGAGATAGAAATGCATCTCAATCACACAATAATGCAGAAAGTCAACCTTCTTCTTCAGTTAGAGGATCAAACATCTTGGAACAAGTTCCAAGTAACCCATCAAAAAGGAAGTTCATTGAAGTCGAGTCTGAAAACGAGTACTAATGTTAATTTTACAATTGTTTATGAAAATGAATTTACTTGTTAATGATAATACTAATGCTAATTTTTTAATTATTTATTTTTTGCAAGATTTACGGATCAGATTTCAGTGATCAGAGACATCACATGTATACTGAAGACGATGTTTGACGGCCCATGGACCTCGTGGAAGAAGGTTGACAAAGAACATCGTGATGCAATGTGGGAACACTTCAAGGTTTGTGCTTATTATTTTTATGATTTATCAAAGTAAAACTTGGTGTAAAATGAAAAAGATAATTGTATGCGTGATCTACATGTAGGGTTTGTATGTCTGGCCCGAAGAGACTGATTTTCTTGCTCGCAAGGTATGGGAAGACTGTATGAAGAAACGATTTCCTGACACAATGCGAAGAGCACGTGAAGAATCTTTAAAACTTGCACAAGCTGCAAATGTGAATGCCTCACTAGAAGGTGATTTAAATTTGCTAAAGGACTATCGCCCAAATTGGATAAAAAGGAGTATTGGGAAAAAATTATCAATGAACTGTGGACCACATCCAAATGGAAACGTTTATCACAATCAGGGAAAAATAACATAAATAAATTAGAAGATAGCTCTGTTTCCAAACATACTGGGGGTTCTATATCTATTCGTCAACATAAGAAAAGAATGGTAAGATGTTTGCATCTCACCTTAGTTTCCACTTAGACTATTGATTTTTTGTTTTGTTTTTTAATGTATTACTAATGGATTTTGTAGCAAGCAACACTTAAACGCCCTCCTACAGGAGTTGAACTTTATGCAAGGTTGCACACTAAACAGTCTACTCAAGAGTACATTACACCAAAGGCAACTAAAGTTCAGGTATTTTCAATTCTTTTGTAGGAAACAAAACTTCCTACTACTCGGGTTAATGACTTTGTTAAAGCAACAAATTGACAGAAAACAAATCTTTCATAAGTAGTAATCAACTAACAAAAGAAAAGAAACAAATTATTATCTTTAAATGTTTGATCCTCTGCCTAGTTATAATTAAGTGTTTTGTAAGTAGTAATCAACTTTATGCAAGGTTTGAGTATTAATTAATAGGAGGCTTATGAAGTGGTTCATTTCATTCCTTGATTATGATTTTAATTAAATGGAATGAACCATTCCATTCTTTCTTTCATGTTTCTGTTTTTTCATGTTTTTTTTTTTTTTTGCTATAATAGGAGGCTTATGAAAGTGCTATGGTGGCTAAGTTTGGTGATGATACTAGTTGCCACCCCCTTTTGGATAATGAAACATGGTGTGATGTTTCTGGAGGAGTCAAGAAAGGAAGAATATATGGATTCGGATCTGTGTCTGACCAGCGAGCTTTTTGGAAGGAACATCTAGTACAATAACATCCCAAGAGGTTCGTTTAATTTTGTACTTTATAAAAATTTACTATCATAGCATTGTACTTACAAAGTTTCATATCATGGCATTGTACTTACAAAGTTTCCTATCATGGCATTGTACTTACAAAGTTTCCTATCATGGTATTGTACTTACAAAGTTTCCTATCATGACATTGTACTTACAAAGTTTCCTATCATGGCATTGTACTTACAAAGTTTCCTATCATGGCATTGTACTTACAAAGTTTCCTATCATCGCATTGTACTTACAAAGTTTCCTATCATAGCATTGTACTTACAAAGTTTCCTATTATAGCATTGTACTTACAAAGTTTCATATCATGGCATTGTACTTTAGGTTGTCTATGAACGTGTACGAAACGAGATACGTGGGGAAATGGATGCTAAAGCTGCAGAAATGGAAGCTAAACATCAACAAATACGTGAGGAAATAGATGCCAAAGCTGCAACAATAGATGTCAAACAACAACAAATTGATGCAAAATATGAAGCAATGGAGAAGATGTATGCAGCCTTGCAAAATATGATGGGAAATTGAAAATCAGAGGTAATATGATGTTAACCATTAGTATTTGATGTTTTTGAATGACTTGTTAACCTTTTGCATTTGATGTTTTTGATTGTTTTGAATAATGTTTTATAGGAATGAGAACCGAAGATGATTGGATGAACATGAAATGAAGAGAGCAGCTAAAATGTTATTTTGAAGTTATGTTTTGTGAAAACTCATTTCCCGATGCTTATTTTGAAGGTTAAACTTTTTTCTGTTTGTACCTCTTTTGCATACTTTGGATTTCTTGGTGTTAAAATGTTCTCAACCGTTGGGAGTTTGATGTTATGTGGACAGTTTTGTTTTTGGATGTTTTTTGAATGATACTTTAGTAAACTTTGATAGTTTTGGTATTGGAATGTTTGGTTGTATCATTATTTGATGTTTTTTAGTATAATAATTTGATGATTGTAGTATTTTTTTTCTTTTAGAATCATAATAAAAAAATGATATTACAAGTTCCCGACGGATTAGTGACAAAAAAAAATAATGCAAAAAATTTGCGAGGGATTAGCTACGGAAAAAAAAATCATGTCTAAAGTTTGCGACGGTCATCGATGGAAAAAAAAAATTAATGTATGAATTTTGCAAGGGATTAGCTATGGAAAAAAAATCATGTCTAAAGTTTGCGACAGATCAGCGACGGAAAAAAAATTAGTATATGAATTTTGCAAGGGATTAGCTACGGAAAAAAAAATTGATCACGGAATTTGCGATAGAACGGCGGAATGACTTTAACAAATTTTGTCGCTAATGCCCTGAGTAAATGTATTGAGTGACATTTAGCGACGGATATTCTATCGCTAAATTTGTCGCAAGGAAAAACGGATCCGTCGCTAGAACCCTCGCTGAGTCATTAGCCACTTTTTAATTACCTATGGAGTGAATCCGTCGCTGATCCATCGCAAACATCGTTTAGCGACGGATTCTTCCGTCTCTAAAACCCATGTTTCTAGTAGTGATATAAAACATAGACTTAAAACATTATAATTAATAAAATAATGTAGATATCAATGCATCTTCGAGACGAAATGAGGATTGAAATTTGAAACGTTGCCTTTTGTTTTTACGGTGATTTACGAAATGCTAAGCATGATTTTTTAATAGCTTTTAATTTTTAGTATTTGAAAAAAAAAATTTGTTTGCAAATACAAGTTTAATAATTAAACTGCAAAATCTCAATCCAAAAAATAATTTATGTAGTTTCTAAAGTATTCGGTTTTTAATTTTTCTGGAAGTTTTAACATTTAAAAGTTTATAACTATTTTTAGCGAAGATTGTCTCATTTGTTTTGCTTACTATATTTATTGTTTATATAAGAAATATGGCATAAATTCTTGTAAAATATATTAAATAGGGTATTTATATTTATTCTTAAACAACAAAAGTATATTTTTCTAAAATCTTAATTATTTAGAGATGGGAGGGAAATTTAAATATTGGAAAATAAATAAATAAAAAAGAAAAAGTGGTACACGGCACATAGTACCACAACTTGTGCACAGATTCCCAAGGCTCCTTAAACCCAAATCTACGTTCACACCCTCCCCGCACTTGTCCTTCTTTACATGAATCCTTTGATTTTTCATTTCGAACTTTTTTTTATTAATAGTTTCTACTTGTATATAACACTTTGTTATTTAAAATGTAGTATTCTAAAATTTTATAAAATATAAATATTTTTATATAGAAAAAAATTGTTATATGCAAATCATTTATCTATATATAATTCACTTAACAATTAATATTGAAACTACAAGGTTTTTTAGATGTAAAAAATCAAATAAAAAAAGAAAACATAATTTTGAAAAAGAAATAAAGGTGCATCATGTAATACATCTTACCCAAGGAGTCAGAAAGATACAGAAAAAACAAAAAAGAAATATTTGTATCGTATTAAATAAAGATAATAGTATAGGGACCAAAGACGATAGTTTCCATTAAAAGACAAACGAAAATTGACCACGGTGGTCGGTTAGATAGAGCTACAAGTTACCACCCCTTCCCTCTTTCTTATCTATCTGTGAGACAGAGTCATTGGTCGCATTTAATATGGTCACCGGTTCCTCTCTGTCGTCCGTACCATCATTCACCGCCTATTTCCGGTCAACCTTTCACCCCAAGCCTCCTTTAATTCCTCCTTATTACTATACTACTACCACCGAAACCCTTCCCCCTCTTGATTGATATTCCTATTTCCTAGCTAGCTAGATCGAAATTGATTAATTAGCACACAACATTATAAGAGTGAGCAAAGGTCCTGTTACAGATGGAACTAGAAGCCATGGACACCAAAGAGTTGATGATGATGATGATGATGATCAAAATGGAGAATCAGAATAATCCCTATCCTCACATGGATATGGATATTCCTTCTGACCCGTTTTCATCACTACCAGTACTGGATCAGACTGCTTTTGGGTCCGAGCAAAAGACTTCCTTAGGGTTCATGGAGTTATTGCAGGGTGGTTTTCATGATCATAACTATTCATCTCCTTCTTCTTCTTCCATCTTTGACATTAATAATATGATGATGATGATGTACCACCATGACCATCAGCTGCCATCACCACCATCATCATCGTCAGCTCATCCTCATTCGAACCAACATGATCATGATCATTACAAGGAGGAGGATGTAACTGTTGATGAGGTTGCTGGAGAAGAATCATCGATATCGGTGGTGTTAAATGTGCACCCTTCAATTTCATCACCGAATGCTTCTTCCCTCTCCTCACCTCAACCTGCTGCTGCTGCTGCTGCTACTGTTGATCAACTACACAAGCCCCTGAAACAGTAAGTTTATAACTGGTTCTCTAACCTAAGTGTAATCTAGTATCCATCTTTAATAAATAAATAAATAAAGACTATTACAAAAATAGGTTTTCTTAGTAACATTCTACTGTCGTGAGAAATTCGCTGTTCCTGTATTCTTAGATAGTAGGTTTAATTAAACTGTTTATAAAATAATAGTATTTAAGGAAATTGTAAGTATGTAAAGTTATTTGTGAATGAACACTTTAACTATAGTGAAATGAAAAATGGATATTCTCCTTAACAGTATACGTATATAAAAAATAAAAAGACTTGTATATTTATGTGGCTGCTGGGATTCGAGCCCAGGTCTCCACGGCCACAACGTGGAATTCTTACCACTAAACTACAGCCACAAGTTTGTTTAAGGTTTTAATATTCTGAAGAGAAATCAAATGAAATATTTAAAAATGCATGGGAATATATATATATATATATATATATATATATATATATATATATATATATATATATATATGCATGTTGAAGATCGAAGATCATGTATAATACATAGCTAGGATTAATGATTATGTAATACATTACATATTACAGGTGCATGGAATCGAAGAGAACGAAGGTGGATGGAGATGATGAGAGAAAGACATTAAAGAAGAAGAAGAAGAAGAAAGAGAGAGAAGCAAGATTTGCATTCATGACGAGGACTGAGATTGATCATCTGGATGATGGCTACAGATGGCGCAAGTACGGCCAGAAAGCTGTCAAGAACAGCCCTTTCCCGAGGTAGCCAATTGGCCATGCACTACTGCTTTCTTTCTTCATTAGATTCAATCAACATGTATATAAGTTTATAATTAACTGCAGGAGCTACTACAGGTGCACAAGTGCATCCTGTAATGTGAAGAAGAGAGTGGAGAGGTGTATGGGTGATCCCTCCTTCGTTGTTACCACTTACGAAGGTCAACACATCCATCCAAGCCCAAGCCCTTCTGCTGCACCTACTATTAAAATTCCATCCTTTAATCATCATCTCAACAACAGCATCATCATCAATCCCACTACCTATAATTAGCTATACATAGCTCTATATCTTAGCTATGCTCGGCCTGCAGCTACCATATATGCATGAAACTAGACCAATTAAGGAGCAGCTGCAGGTCTTCTTGATCAGGCCGGATATGCTATCCACAAGCAACACTTAATTCATCACTCATTCATCATGCATCTTCGATCGTCTTTCAATTATATATCAAACATCCCAGCATTAATTAATACGTACCTTGTTCCAGTGTATATATAGCTAGCATGGAAGACCTTAGTTTTTACTTTATTAATCCCGGTCTTTTGTAGATAGGAATGGTCTGTGTCAATTATATAAACCTAGCTGCTTGTCCTTTACCAAACGCCAAACAATTTAATTATTGCATTAATATATATGTATTAACATCACTTTTTGTGCTTCACAATTCCGATTCATTTTGGTTAATGCCAGACTGACTAGCTTGGTTACTGAGGCATGCTGGCAGTTTTAATTGTCATATACACTTTTTGTCCAATATAATTATTAAGTCGATCCGGGCACTCTTAATTCTTAAATTATATTCCTGATATTTTCTAACGGTGTACCCTTTTCGATCCGTTTCTTTTAATAAATTTAACTTGTCAAGTATTTTAAATTAAAAAACTATATATACGAGGTTAAACCCACTATCTTGTTCTTACTAAGTTCAACTTAGTTGTAACGACAATATGTTTGCTTTGAGATTACTACTGAACATTTTCATCGAATTTTTAAGTGAACTTTAAATTAATTCATGCGTCTCCAGTGACAAAAATAAAAATAAAAATAAGGATCAATTGTACAGGAGTCTTTCTTTCTACATGATTTTTTATTATTATTATTAATTATTATCATTATTGTATTTTCAGTAGGAGGGATAAGCGTACTGTTTACAAATTGGCCAGGATCATCATAAAGAAAAGAATTAATCACATTCAAACTATTTTTGTTTCTTTAGAACTGTAGTGAAATATTTTTTTTATTTCCCCCGGGCCAAACTATTTCAAGAGAAAAGAAATAAAAAAGTTAAAAAGGCAAATGTGCATTTAATTAGGTATATAAATATATAGTAGGCGTAGGTGATGGTGCAGTAGTCGAGTTACAATTTATGCAAAATTAAGCATGACGTGGAGAAGGTGTCATGAAGCACTAAAAGGTAAAAAGCGCAGAGGGTGACATGTTTTGTACAATCCAATATCCAGTATCTTTTACTTGTGATTTGTTTCCCATTCAAATTCAATTCAATGAATCTCCAAAAAAAATCAAACCCATGCATATATCATGTGCAAACCAAACCAAACATGTTTAAATCATTTTCCTCAAACACACTAAATTAAATTTGTATGGAAACATTACATGCATGTGGCCCCACGATAGTTGTCCACCCTCACCCTCACATGGGAATCATACCACTATATCTATATATGTTAATAAGATTAATAGAGATATTAAACAATTTCACCTGGCTACCAAACATTAATAACATATGCTTTGTCAAACGTGACCCTATCTAGCTCCTAGCTGATGGATTGGTTAGCATTCCCCATGGTATTGGTATTGGTATGACATGAAAAGAGAAGATGACATAAATATATAAACCTGAAAAGCAGATGTCAAGTGTTACTGTTAGACAACACAATTAACAAGATCTGAATAGGCTGTGTGTGAGATGAGACGAGATTGTTTTAGTTAAGACCTCGATAGGTATGCTGCTGACATGGAGGATTAATAATGGCACTTGTCAAGAAGTTGTTGCTTGTAATAGCTGTATTCCTCTGGTTTCTCCCACTGACAGGACACCGAGAGAGAGTTAGTTGTATTATATATATATATATATATATATATATATATATATATATATATATATATATATATAAAAGCTGCAAAAGTATAAAAAGTGTTACCAGGCTTTCACATGTTTCAGAGTTATAATAGTATGCATTGCCATCAGGACATATATGCTCACTCCAATCACAATCAGCATCAGCATCAGCATCAGCATCAGCCAGATCTACTGCCAACTCACTACTTGTAGTGGGGCCAGGGCCAGGCACACAAGTAGTAGAGCTGGAAACCGATGGAGGCTCGCTTCCGTTTCCGTTTCCAGTATGTGAATACTACACACACTCACCGATACAAACAATAAACCAACTCTTTTAATTAAGCTTCCCTTTCCCATTACCACTAGTCTAGACAAAATATTCTTCACAAACACAACAGATAAAGCTAAAGCTAAAGATGATTTCCAAAATCTATGCATGTATGGGACACGAGATGAGATATGTAGGAAGAGAGAGAGGGCTAACCATATCCATATGTGAAGTATTATTAGGTAGTAGTGAGGTTTGACCCACTGGATCATTCATGTAAGGTGCACATCTGCAGCAACACACAACGCCAAAACAGTTAGATAAATAGATGCAAATATTAATATTAATATTGAGGATCAGTGAGTGGCTAAAAAAGAACAGACCAAGGAAAGAAGTACATGATCTCTTCTCTTCTTTACACATAACAAAAACTGTGCTAACTAGAAAGATTGGATAAAAGTAAACTACCTGTTTTCCCAAGTTTTTGGCTTCTTTGGGTCTGCAAACCGGACAACCAAGGGCTGATCACAACCCTAAACCAAGATCATTATTCATTAATTGCAAGTAGAAATAGGGAGGGAGCTAAAATCATTATGTAGTCATACATACTTTCATCACATAGTTTCCGTGCAGACCATTAATTGAAGCAACAGCCATATCTTTGTGAGTGAATGTGATGAATCCCATGCCTTAGTTTAAACCATCAACATGTATAATAATAATTAATACAAAACATTTATAAACCTGTCTGCAGAAAGAATTGACATATGATTGATTACACATCACATTATAATGTTTCATGCAAATGACTAACCACGGTTCTGCTTCTGTTCATCACGCAGTAGGAACACCTCTTCAACACACCCATAAGGGGAAAATATCTGAAAATGAATGTTTTTTTTTTCAAATCAGAAGCATATAAAAGACTCTTACATAAATAAAAGGTTTACATTCTTGAGAAAAAAAAAAATACATAGTGGTATCAACGGAAAGATGAGTTCTTTAATGACATGTAGCACGTATCAGGCCCATGATAGAAAGAAAGAAAAAAAATGTAACTCATCCAAATCTTCGGATGTAACAAAATGGTATGAACTTGAACAACAATCCAGTAACAAGAGGGAAAATAATACTCAAATATGAATTCTCACACCCAAAATACTTAAAAATCCAGAGGATTACAATGCAAAAAAGAAAATGTTAGTATTCGAGAGACTAACCTCTCCCAAAGGCATCAGATCACAAAAAGATACCAACGCCTTATTCTCACCACTATCT